>NC_054387.1:35697590-37133239 GCF_017654675.1 Xenopus laevis
GGAACCCCTCTTAATTCTTTGGAGTTTTGTTTATCATTGGCTGAGCTTTCAAAGTAGCAACTTCCTTTTAAAATATAACATGCCTTATGGAAACAGTAGTATTTCAGCAGTGATATAAAGTTTATTCAATTAACAGAAAAGATGCAACATCCATCATAACAAAATGAGACAGGTGTATAAATGTGTGCACCCCAACAGAGAGTATTATTACATTAATAATTAGTTGAGCCTTTTGCAAATGTAATGGCCTCTAGACGCCTCCTATAGCCTTTGATGAGATTCTGGATGGCAGTATTTTTGACCATTGTCCATACAAAAACAGTCACACAGGATGATGGAACCTCCACCAAATTTGACAGTAGGTAGCAGGTGTCTTTCTTGGAATGCAGTGTTCTTCTTCCGCCATGCAAATCGCTTTTTGTTATGACCAAAAAACTAAATTTTTTTCTCATCAGTCCAAACCACTTTGTTCCAAAATGACTTTGGCATGTCTAAATGAGCTTTTGCATACAACAAGCGACTCTGTTTGTGGCGTGAGTGCAGAAAGGGCTTCTTTCTCATCACCCTGCCATACTGATGTTCTTTGTGCAAATTGCGCTGAATTGTAGAACGATGTACAGATACACCATCTGCAGCAAGATATTCTCGCAGGTCTATGGAGGTGATCTTTGGGTTGTCTGTAACCATTCTCACAATCCTCCGCATATGCCACTCCTCTATTTTTCTTTGCCTGCCAGACCTGGGTTTTACAGCAACTGTGCCTGTGGCCTTCCATTTCCTGATTCCATTTCTTACAGTTGAAACTGACAGTTTACAATTCTGAAATAGCTTTTTGTAGCCTTCCCCTAAACCATGATATTGAACAATATTTGTTTTCAGATCTTTTGAGAGTTGCTTTGAGCATCCCATGCTGTCACTCTTCAGAGAAGAGTCAAACAGAAGCCCAACTTGCAATGGACCACCTTAAATATCCTTAATATTGGACACACCTGCCTATGAAGTTCAAGGCTTCACATTCCCTCTGTAAAAGCATCTTAGACCTTTCACCACCCATCTTAAGGGGGGGGGGGGTATCAGGTCTATGCCTATCTACTTAAAGGTCTAAGATCCTTTTACAGAGGGAATGTTTTTGGATCAAAAAGTTAAATACAGTGGCAACACATGATCTCAATGAACAATTGTCCCTTACATGTTTTCTTAATTGGAGCTGAAATCCTTGTTATAATGTAGATATTACTTTCTGTTAATACAAATTATGAACATGCCATTGATACATTGTAGCTTAAATGCATCACTATTTGACTAGTAAGTTACTTTGTAAAAATATGATGATAAAACAACGTGTCAATTTTGCAATGCAGATACCTTGCTGTGTTTAGTCAGTGGGTGGATCTTCTGGTTTTCCACTTTCATTAAGTAAATGTGATTATAAATTGTGTCTCATCATGTGATTCTGGATCTTGAAAACGGTCTTCGATCAAGACTGAAACGTCAATCCTCCTGACTGATTTTAATCTTTTGATAAATGAAGAAGTGACTTTTTAAAATAAATTCCGGTGTGCGCTGTTTACAAACATGGATTGGATATATATATATATATATATATATATATATATATATATATATATATATATATATATATATATATACACGTGTCAGTGCTGCTGTATATATGAGTAGATTGCAAGCTCCTGTGCACAGAGCGGTTTCTGTTGATGGTGTTGCTAATGGCTGGTATCCCCTATGAGGCAGTGCTGGGGAGTGACTTGCTGTACAGTGCAGCAGATAATGATAGTATTAATAACAATGAAATATTCATAGCCCCGTCAGCTGTGCCCTGTGTAATTCCTGTTGTGTGTGTGTGATCACTGCAAGTAATCCCATTGTACTGCGCTGTGGGATTTGTTGGCGATACACGAGTGGATGATATTATCATTATCCCTGAATAGGCAACAGACTTATAATTTAATTTACGCATATACTTTCTGCTGCATTCTTCATGCCTCTAAAGGACTCCCTCCAAGCGTTTCATTTCTTTACTCCCCCCTTCCCCGGCTCCTGTTTAAATGCCTTCAGCGGTGACTCCCCTCCTCATCGACTCTCTTTCCCCCCACTCTCCCGGGGGAGGAATCACCTCATCGTGTATTCTGGTGGCATCCTTGTCATCCCCAGAGTGAGCAAGATGCTCCACAAACCTATATCCAGAGAGGACACTGCAGGAAAGGGGAGGGAGGAATGGATTCTTACACAAGCAATGCCACAACACAGGCAATGCCACAACACAGGCAATGCCACAACACAGGCAATGCCACAACACAGGCAATGCCACAACACAGGCAATGCCACAACACAGGCAATGCCACAACACAGGCAATGCCACAACACAGGCAATGCCACAACACAGGCAATGCCACAACACAAGCAATGCCACAACACAAGCAGCCATTGGTCAGCATCAGGGACCCAGTGGCCCCACAAATGGAGCTTTAGACACAGGTGGATTGTAGCAATGTGAGGGGTAAGGGATACAATGGCTGTGCATGTCCACCTGTTGTTTATAGGGGAAATTTGACATGTAGGAGGAGTGCAGGGCCTCTCTAGTGTATAAAAGGGTGGGTATGTCCTGTATATAAGGTGGCCGGGTATTGGGGGTGTATATGAGGGTACAGTGTATGGCACCTGTAGTGCTTGTGGGGATTTGGGGTATTTTCTGTATTTGAGGGGAAAGTGATTGACACTTTCAAGGGGTAGGTAAGCCCCATGCTGGTGTTTGAGGGGTCACATGCCTGTGTTTGAAGGCTCAGTACATGGCACCTGTAGTGTATTTGGGGGAATGGGTATTCCTTGTATATTTGGGGGGATGCTTAGCCCCTGTAGTATATAAGGGGGTAGGCAGTGATGTAACTATATAGGAGGCAGACCCCATGTCTGTGGGGGGCTCAGGGAAAAGGGGGGGGCATACTGCAGGGTCTACTTCTTCTATAGTCCAGTCGCTCTGTTACCTATTCCGTCGGGAGGAGCCAGTAAGTGACAATTGTGTGCCTCCAATTATTTTTGTGTGTGTTTCATAGAGTGGAATGGCAATGTTTGTGTTTAAAGGGGTGCTATACAATGCCCACCCCCATACACAGTTTTTTTTCCACCACCACACACATTACATGCAGTGTCGGACTGGGACACCAGGGGCCCACCCAAAAACTTTAGACCAGGGACCCACTCTTAGTACTATTATTCTTCCTCTCCTCACTCAACCTCTATTTTCCTAGTCTCTTTTCATATTATAATCTATTATTCCATCTATTTAGCCTCTTTGTTCTCCTAGAAATAGGGAATGGCCATGAAATAGGCCAAATGTTTAGCAGCATGAAGGCCACCGATACCTGGGCCCACCGGGATTTTTCCTGGTATTCAGGTGGGCCAGTCCGACTCTGACTACATGTACTATCACCTGTAATGTATGTGGATAGGCCCTGTGTATAAGGGGTGAGTAGTGTATGACATCTGTAGTGTATGTAATGGGTGCGTATTCCTGTTTATGGGAGAGTAGTGTAAGGAACCTCTTGTGTTTGTGGGAGTGGGTATCCCCTGTGTATGAAGAGTAGGTGCCTCGTATTTGTAGTGTATGAGGGAGGATATTTGCCCTTTGTATGAGGGGGCAGTGCATGGAACCTCTAGCATGGGTACATATTCTGTATAAAGTGGCTACGTATCAAATAAAGTACAGGCATTGGATCCGGTTTCTGGAAACCCATTATCCAGAAAGCTCTGAATTACAGGAAGGCCTTCTCCCATAGACTACCATTTTAATAACAATAATTGAAATTTACAAATGATTTCCTTTTTCTCTGTAACAATAATAAATACCTTGTACTGGATTCAAACTAAGATATCATTTTATATTAGAATTTAGAAGCAGCCTATTGGGTTTATTTAATGTTTACATAATTGTCTAGTCAAATTTAGGTATAAAGATCCAAATTATGGAAAGATCCATTATCTGGAAACCCCCAGGTCCTGAGCATTCTGGTTAACCGGAAACTATTTAAATTATCAGTTACTAGGCTTAAAGTATGGAGGTTCAAATTATGGAAAGATCTGTTATCCAGAAAACCCTAGGTCCCAAGCATCCTCGATCACAGGTCTCATACTATGACAAGTTGACTAAAAGTCATATACAGGTATGGGATCCATTATCTCGATTCCCGTTGCTCAGAAAACTCTGAATTATGGAAAGACTATCTCCCACACACTCCATTTTAATCAAACAATTGTAATTTTTGTATGTACTTTGGATGTGATCTCAACTATGATATAATTAATACATTTTGGAGGCAAAAGAATTAATGTTTAAATGATTTTTACGAGACCTAAGGTAATGGAGATCCAAATTCCAGAAAGATCCCTTATCCGGAAACCCCAGGTCCCAAGCATCCTGGATAACAGGTCATGTACCTGTACAAGACCTGGAAAGGGAAGTATGAGTGTGGAATTTTGGAACTGCAGGTTCCATCTCCTTCATCCAGTGGCATAAGAACCTGGCATTAGAGTCCTACACGGAACCAATTTCTAAGACCCGGACCCAACCCGCAGCCTGCAACCCGAACCGCAACCTGCATATTTACCCACCTTGGTCCGTTACCCGACCCGAACCCGCAACTGCCTTATCTGCAACCCCATAAAACAGGAAGTGATGTCACTTCCTGTTTGGTGCTGCAAACCGGAAGTGATGCCATCAAAAGTGGGCGGGGATAGAAACAAGTTTTGCGAAACTTTAAAATGAGTAAAATATAGACAATATTACATAAGATAAGAAATTTAGATAAGACCCGCGACCCGCAGAACCACATCTATACCTGCACCTGAAAATCCTCCCCTCATTCTGCAGGTACCCGACCCGCTGTAGGACTCTACCTGGCATAGAACTTCTCCTTGGGGCTTTATTCTGCAGACATTTAGGAGCCCGCTGAGCTTACTCAGGGTACCATTTCTCAAAGTGGCCCACATTTTTTGTACAGACCCAAAGATGATAAAATTTATTAATGGCACTGAAATGCTTAGATATAATTGTAAATCATCAGGAAATAAAAAGTAAATCTTCCCCATCCCCCTGTGTATTAGAAAACATGCATAAACATAAAAAAAAATGTTTTATTTTTTTTATATGGACATACAGGTATAGGATCCGTTATCTGGAAACCTGTTATTCAGAATTATGGAAAGGCCATCTCCCATAGACTCCATTTTATCCAAATAATCTAAATTTTCAAACATTTATCTCCTTTTTCTCTATAATAATAAAACAGCAACTTGTACTTGATTCCAACTAAAATATAATTAATCCTTATTGGAGGCAAAACCAGTAATGTAGACTTAAGTTTTAAGATCCAAATTACAGAAAGATCAATTATCCGGAAACCCCCTGGTCCCAAACATTCTGGATAACAGGTCCCATACCTGTATCTGATTCCACAGATTGATCACAGTGACCAGTTCCCCACCCAACCCTGTAGGCTCACAATATAATGTAACCCCTCCCTTATCTTGTTCCATTGTGAAGGGATGGATTCCGGAACTTGAAGTCCCATTGATTTTCACAGATCTGTGCACCACCCACTATAGAAAGCAGAGGGACTACATTCTGTGTGTTGCACCTCTATCCATCTGGCCTGTGGCCCAACCAGGTGGAGAGTTTAAAAGTGGTTGGCACAAATTTACCTTTAAGATTCCCTCTCATCTTTCACTCTGAATGGCTTCACTTTTTCTGTTTTGGGTCTTCATTCATTGGCTTCTCCTTTAGAACAATCTGTTTAGGACATGCTGGCTGTGCTTTGTGCCTTAAACCAATTCTTCATGGTCATGGAGAAGACTTCCCAATTCCAATAAAGTGCACAACATTGCTACTAACTTAGAATGCTGATGAAAGGGTTCTTCCTAGAAACTACTGCTTCAAGAGTCTCTACCATATCTGGGTGAATGATTGTTGGTCCTTCTTTTCATTCTGGATACCAAATATTTGTATTTTATGTAGGGTACTGCAGGTTGGGAATGCTACATGTAGTTATGAGAAAGGAATGTAAAGGCTATAAATACTGCATGGGGTTTGAGAAGGTTACTGAAGGATGGCTATGATCTATGTAGTATAAGGACCCTGGAGGCTGCCCATGGTATATGCTGGATATAGTGTATAAATGGGCAGGTTGGATGTGATGTATAAAAAGAAAAATGGAGGCTGGGAATGAGGCATTGGGGTATATGGATGGAACTGGAGGAAGCACAGGCTGCGTGTAAAATATCATTTGTGGATGCTAAGGATACAGCTGAAGAGCTCCATGTACAGTAGAACCCCAATATTACATTCCCGGATTTTATGTTTCCCCAGAATTGACGCCGTTTTGTCCCGGTCCCATTAAGACAAGCTGCGTTTTTTTTCTTTACCTGATTTAATAGTATCCTGGAATTTATGCCATTCTACTGTATACTCCTGTTATATATATATATATATATATATATATATATATATATATATATATATAATATGAATTTCATATAAGAAAGGCTTTACTTGTTTAGTCCTATAAAGAACAATGAATCAACTTTGAATAGCTCCCGTGTGGCTACACAGCTGCTTATTTATATTGACTGTAATCGTGTGCCTGAGGCAAACATTTAATACAGTAGGAAAAGGAGCACTCATGGGTAATAAAGGTCATAAAGTCAGCACTAATTCACTGGGGAGGTGGCAATATATTAGGTACCACCCACTGAATATAATCAATACATTTTCCAGTGTCCAAGGGATCCTCTGCATGTTACTAATAGCATGTATGTGCAGCTGAATAAAATTGCATTGGTGCTCACTTCTCAAAGGATAGCACCCTAGTCCGGTGCACTTTTCAGCAAACAGGAGCCCTGGTCCTGGGTCTAAGATAAGTGATTATATTTACTGGGGGTGCCTAACACACTGGCACATCCCCAAAACTTAAGTCCTTTAAAGAAAAAGTCTATTAGGTCAGTGTTTCACTCAGACCAGGGACCTTTTGCAACCTCCATTCTGAAAATGCTCCATGTTGTATTTGCATCCATTGCGTTTGTGTCCGCAAATGCACTTCTTCTTAGCAGTGGATTTCAGTGAGAGCTCATTGTATGAAGCTAAGATCCCTCTATGTGTTACAGCTGCACTGACAGCTCCTTTCTCATGTGAGCAAAAACCAGGCCATTGGGTGTCATCCAGTGCAACTATGAATGTTGCATGCACATTGATCTATGCACTGACGCTTTGCACACGACTCTCCCATTTACTGGCTGCACAACACAACATTACGTTGTGATAAATCTGAGCATAGAAATGCCCACCAGCCCCACTAATCCCTAAATCTGACAGATTACTGTGCACTCGGCAGGGCTGAGAAGGAAGAATCAAACACAAACTGCTCATCTTTGTCTTCCTGATGTGTACAACAGGCTATATATATATATATATATATTTACCCACTTCATCATTCCCTTTTACTGTTATCTCCCTCTGTACTACACACCATGCGTCATGCACACTGAGTTTTCCCACTCATTGTATCTCTTTTTGCACAACACGTATAGCATAATGCACCCTATAGCATTACCGCTCACTAGGCGTAATATAATCTTGACACTTTTTGAATTTTGCCTTCCTGCTGAGACCTGTGGCTGTCCCATTTGGTTGTGCTGTAATCACGAGGGGTAATTGGGGGAAGGCAAATAGGTGTCCCCTGAACTTGTGCATTATTCAGACTTGCAAGTTGGAGAGCAGGGGCCAACACTGTACGCTGCACCTCTCACAAGGTATAAAAATATGTAAAGCCAGACCAGGGGCAGAAGTGCTTCCTAAATGAGCTCTAAGGCTACACGTAAATGACCCCTTAAGTTACCTCTCAATGTACTACATGCAAAGCTCCCTGTAGGGCTCGTATACAAATGCTCATGCTCAAGCCCTAGCCCTGGAGGTTTAAGCTGAAAACAGGAAGTCTGATACAGAAGCCCATGTGTACACAATAGAAAGAAAGAAATTTGGTGTTTCTTTTGACAGAGGACTCTGAGAAGCATTACTTTGATTGTTTGCTGGTGTATTTATATAGACCTTTCTGATAAAACTTACTTAACTTTAGCCTTTCCTTCTCCTTTAATGATGTTTTAGTGCACCTTATACCCCACATTATGGACCAACTTAAATAAAACCTGCCCAATTATCACGGACTATTAGTGTCATAAATACAATTGGTTATTTATAATGAATCAAAAAAAATCTTGATTACAATTAATAACAGAAAAAAAAGACTGCTCCAAGCTCACTTTTTCATAGAAGCAGCTCCCAAAACCAGGTGCTCAGTCCTCATCGTCTCCACTTACATACATCACAAAAAAAGCAATTAGAAGGCACTCTGTTTAAAAATGCATTTTGGGAACAACTCTTGTTCCCGAACAGTGACGGAACTAGGTGGGGGCGGGCCCTGGTGCGGGCTGTGCAGCCGGGCCCCACCCTCGTCCGTGCGGCTGCAGCCGACTCCAGTGCGCACTGCGGGGGTGCGGGCCCTGGCCCAATTGCACCCCCTGCTCCACCGGTAGTTACGCCACTGTTCCCAAAACGCTTTAGGTGATACCTATTCGCAGTGTGCTGCAATACATTTTTAAACCAGAGTGCCGTCCAATTGCTTTTTTTTGTGATGTTAAAATGTGTGTGTGTGTATATATATATATATATATATATATATATATATATATATATATATATATATATATATATATATGATCATCAGGATGTATAGAATACCTTATATGGAAACCCATTATCCAGAAAGCTCAGAATTATGGGAAGAACATCTCCCACAGACTCCATTTTTACAAATAATTATAATTTTTGAAAATAATTTCCTTTTCTCCTGTAATAAAACAGTATCTTGTACTTGATCCAAATTAAGATATAATTAATCCTTGGAAGCAAAGCCAGCCTATTGGGTTTAATTAAATGTTTACATGATTTTTTTAGCAGACTTCTAAGGGTGGTTCACCTTTAAAGGGATCCTGTCATCGGAAAACATGGTTTTTTCCAAAACGCATCAGTTAATAGTGCTACTCCAGCAGAATTATGCACTGAAATCCATTTCTCAAAAGAGCAAACAGATTTTTTTATATTCAATTTTGAAATCTGATATGGGGCTAGACATTTTGTCAATTTCCCAGCTGCCCCTGGTCATGTGACTTGTGTCTGCACTTTAGGAGAGAAATGCTTTCTGGCAGGCTGCTGTTTTTCCTTCTCAATGTAACTGAATGTGTCTCAGTGGGACTTGGGTTTTTACTATTGAGTGTTGTTCTTAGATCTACCAGGCAGCTGTTATCTTGTGTTAGGGAGCTGTTATCTTGTTACCTTCCCATTGTTCTTTTGTTTTGGCTACTGGGGGGGGGAAAGGAGTGGGGTGATATCACTCCAACTTGCAGTACAGCAGTAAAGAGTGATTGAAGTTTATCAGAACACAAGTCACATGACTTGGGGCAGCTGGGAAATTGACAATATGTCTAGCCCCATGTCAGATTTCAAAATTGAATATATAAAAATCTGTTTGCTCTTTTGAGAAATGGATTTCAGTGCAGAATTGTGCCGGAGAAGCACTATTAACTGATTCATTTTGAAATTTTTTTTTCCCCATGACAGTATCCCTTTAAATTTACTTTGAATGAACAATTCCAAGCAACTTTTCAGTTGGTCTTAATAATTATTTTTTTTTTATAGTTTTTAAATTATTTGCCTTACTCTTTCCATCAAATGACCCCATTTAAAAAAAACAAATGTTCTGTAAAGCTACACATTTATAGTTATTGCTACTTTTTATTGCTCCTCTTTCTATTCAGATCCTCTCCTATTTATAATCCAGTCTCTTATTCAAATCAGCGCATGGTCACTAGGGTAATTTGAACTCCATCAACCAGATTACTGAAATTGCTGAGCTGAGAGCTACTGAATTAAAAGCTAAATAACTCAAAAACCCCAAATAATAAAGAATGAAAACCAAATGCAAATTCTCAGAATATCTCTCTCTAACTCAACAACTCCTTTAAGGTATGGGGATCTAAATTACAGAAATATTCCTTATCCGGAAAATCACATGTCTTGAGCATTCTGAATAACAGGTCCATAACTATTTATTTACAATCAGATTGGAAATTACATTGAAATAGTAGAATTTTGCCCTTTACTTTATACAACTTTGCAACAAGCAGCTAATTCCTTCCTGAAAGCTGGGGGGAAGCAAAGCAACAGGCATTCCATTGTATTTATGTCTTCATAGCTCTTTTAGATATATACAAAGAGACATTTAAGGAATGAAGGCATAATTGCCATTTTATAGGAAATATAGTAATTGGTATAGGGAACATAATAAATGATGGGCAACACCATATCTGTATAGGGAGATGCAGAAGGCTCTATTCTTCATGTCAGCGACAGGGGTGCCGTCATTGCAGGTTATATTCAGGCAGCCACTTTCTGGTTACATTATAAATGTACTGGCTGCCTGTGCCAAGTAATAAATGTGCTTTAAAATATCTCGTTGGAACTCAAGAAGACTTATAATAGAAAGCTCACGTGTACAGCCAAAAAGCAGTGGAAAGACAAAGAGCCGGAGCAGTGAAGCGTCTAAGTGGAGCAGAACATCTTCATCAACCTGAACTGCTTTAAGTGCAAAACACAAATATCCTTGGGAATTGCTTTCCATTTACAAATACCTGGTTATGATTGTTTTTTTTTTACAACCCCCCACCTACACCCATAAGCAAGTCTTGTATTTGGACGCTGAAATGTAGTTGGTAGGGAGGGAGGGCAAGTTTGATTCTCACTTCCATTACTGCTCTCTGTGTCTCTCTAGTGGGTTTAAAAATAGCAGATTGCAGAAGTCCAAATGCTTACAAGAATTCATGCATATGATCATGCCAATGTCTTAAAGGAATACCTAAAAAGGCAAATAGCTTTCTCCTCTACACTGAGTGTGCTTCTAATTCTTTTTTCCTGTATTTGATTATATAATACACGAAAAAACAAACATGCAAATATATCCTCATAATGCATATGGGTCAGCCTTCTAAACTGTGCTCAGCGATGACCCATTGAAGCTTTTGTAGAATAAGAAGTGTTAAATTATACAGATATTATATGTCACTTTGGAAAAGCATTTGACTTAATTCTTATATATGGCCACCAACTGTTGGACTGGAGTCCACCATCAGAGGACCTCACCTCCAGGGTTATGCTGCCACCGAAAAAAATCCCTCCCTGACAGAGAAATAAGTTCTGTCACCATATGAAGACACAGGGTGATGCAGGTCACACTACCCCATGTACTATAAGGGATAATTCACCCCTACTGTAAATTATAAGTATATTAGAAGTCACTGAAGAGTTATAAAGGAAACTCTGAGTATCACTCATGTATTATAAGGGATAATGTACCCTCTGCTGTAAATTATAAGGATATTAAAAGTTACCGAGTGTTTCTGTGACCATATAAAGGCACAAGACTGTAAGCTGAGTAATATAGGGAACTCCAAGTATCTCTCATGTATTATGAGGAATAATTCACCTCCTACTGTAAATAAGGACATTAGAAGTCACTGAGGGGTTGTTCTGTGACCATATAAAGGCACAAGGCTACAGGCTGAGTTATACAGGGAACTCTGAGTATCACTCATGTATTATAAGGGATAATGTACCCCCTACTGTAAATTATAAGGATATTAAAAGTTACTGAGTGTTTCTGTGACCATATAAAGGCACAAGGCTGTAAGCTGAGTAATATAGGGAACTCCAAGTATCTCTCATGTATTATGAGGAATAATTCACCTCCTACTGTAAATAAGGACATAAGAAGTTACGGAGGGGTTCTGTGACCATATAAAAGGCACAAGGCTGAGTTATACAGGGAACTCTGAGTATCACTTGTGTATTATAAGGGATAATGCACCCCCTGCTGTAAATTATAAGGATATTAAAAGTTACTCAGGGTTTATTTGACCATATAAAGGCACAAGGCTACAGTCTGAGATATACAGGGAACTCTCTCATGTATTATAATTAATAATGTACCCCGTATTGTAAATAAGAATATTAGAAGTCACTGAGGGGTTCTGTGACCATATGAAGGCACAAGGCTGCAGGAACTCCGAGTATCACTCATCTATTATAAGGGATAATGTAGTGCCTAATGTAAATTATTATGATATGAGGAGTTCTGTGACCATATGGATGTAGGCTTTATTATATCTGGAATTCCATCACTTAGGTATTATAAAGGATACTGTACTTTCTTGTTTAAATTGCAAACTAGAGAGCTGTTGCATAAAATGCTAAATAATACAAAAACCGCAAATTATAAAAAATGAAAACCAGTTGCAAATTGTCTCCGGATATCATTCGCTACATCATAATGAAAGTTAATGCAAAGGTGAACACCCCCATTAAATGGTAACCTTTCTCTTTTTCGCTGCATATAAAAATCACGTATCAACACAGATTTGTCATAATGATCTTTTCGCCTCAGCCTGGCTGTAATATTATACACATATCTGTACGTTTGTGCTGTGACAAGTTGTGCTGAAGCCAGCAGGAGGCGATGTCAACATTCATGTCTATAAAAAGCCTGCGTGCCATTGTGTCATCGGCTCAGGCTAATCCTCAAATGGCTTTTACATAGAAAAGACATTTCACCTTCCCTGATTGGTCAGGACGTACAGTATGCTTAAAATACAGAAACTGCCTAATTCCTGCTGCAGGGAATGTCCATATGGTAAAATGTCTTTAAATGTAATAATTCCGAATGCAGTCAGCTGCTTCTCGCTTTATGCAAAGGGAAATACTGTATAACTGTCTAGATGATGTGCTTTCTAAGGCTACATTCCCCACACTGCATGTTGTGTACCTTCATCGTACCCCTTTAATAGAGATCAGCATTTAAAGGAACAGTTCAGTGTAAAAATAAAAACTTGGTAAATAGATTTTATGTGCAAAATGAAAAATATTTCTAATATAGTTAGCCAAAAATGTAATATATAAAGGCTGGAGTGACTGGATGTCTAATAAAGCAGCCAAAATCCAACTTCCTGCTTTTCAGCTCTATAACTCAGAGTTAGTCAGCGACTTGAAGGGGGGCCACATGGGACATAACTGTTCAGTGAGTTTGCAATTGATCCTCAGCATTCAGCTCAGATTCAAAAGCAACAGATATGACCCATGTGGCCCCCCCTCAAGTCTCTGATTGGTTACTGACTGGTATCCAATCAGTGGAAACCAAGAGAGCTGCAAAGCAGGAAGTAGTGTCCTGGCTATTATGTTAGACATCCAGTCACTCCAGCCTTTATATATTACATTTTTGGCTTTACTAAGTTTTTATTTTTACACCGAATTGCTCCTTTAAATGCTGATTTATTACATTACATTTTTGGCTAACTAACTATATTAGAAACATTTTTTTATTTTGCACAGCCTATCTATTTACCCAGTTTTTATTTTTACACTGAGCAATTCCTTTAATCCCAGGATCAGTGTGTGGTACACAAGCACAGTAGAAGCACTGACATAACGGATGTGTATTTTTCAGTTTCAGGTATTGTGTTGAGTTCAGAAAATTAGGTTCTGCCTATCATTCCACATCCTACCTAGAGGAAACCATAGCAACCTGACATTTCCACATTTACAAAAAAGTTGGTTGTGGCCTCCAGACAGTGTCTCATATATACTGCAGCTGCAGAACTAGACTGCATAGAATTTGAGATCCAGCTCAAGTCTGGTTGACCCCAATCCTTTTGCTCCCTGGATCCCAAGGCAAGTCCTGCAGCCTGTCCCTGCCACTATAGTGTCATGGTGCTGCTGAAGTGGGTGGCCTTGTCATGTACAACAGCAGTTATGGCACTTTGGGGGGGGGGGGGCTAGAGGTTGCTTCCCCTTTAGGCGCACAGAACTCCAGTTCAACGCTGTAATCGTAACCTCCCTGACTGGCGCTACTCCAGGCAGCAGAATAAACTGGAAGGGATGAAATCAAATCCACTTGATTGTCCCCATCAGAAACATAAAGGCCTGATGCTTTTTGTCTCTACATAGATACTTACTCATAGGTTGAATCATGAGCCTGTGTTTAAAAGTTTGGAATTGTGATTGTAGCATAGTGTCCCCTCAAGTGCAAATTCTATATAATTTATGGAGGGGTGTGGGTATGGATGCTGGGTTTTCATTTGGAGGGGTTGAACCTGGTGACTTTTTTCAAACCAATTTTAACTATGTAACTATGTAAAGCCAGTTGCACCAGGGCCACTTAATGTAGAAGGAAAGTCGTTTAGCACTTGGGGGTGCCAAATGTTAGGCACCCCCAAGTGATTGCATTTACTTACCTGAAACCCGGGTCAGTGCTCCTATCAGCAGAAAACTGCACCGGCCCGGGGTTATTCTAGCGAGCACCATGGAGCGATCCTCTTCCATCTTCTTCTTTCTTCAAATTTCACGGGGGAAACGCATGTACAGTAGAATGAAAAAGCTAGAATGTGCAGCTGTGAGAAGAAAGAGGAAGCCGGAAGAGGATCGCTCCGTGGTGTTCGTTGGAATAACCCCGGGCCGGTGCAGTTTTCTGCTGATAGGAGCACCAGCCCGGGTTTTAGGTAAGTAAATACATTCACTTGGGGGTGCCTAACATTTGGCACCCCCAAGTGGTACACGATTTTCCTTCTCCTTTAAGTTTCATGGTGAGCAGTTTTAGGCTTCAGCTATAAGTAAATTCTTACACAATCCTTTGTTGCACCCAGATCTTCTATCATACCGTGTGGGTTATATTTAATATATCCAGCATTTGGGAAAGGGGTTAGCAGCATAAAATGTTTGTTGGGTGGTTGAAAGGAGACTCCTATTTTAACACTAATTATGATTTATTGGCACAGTTGAGCTCCTGAATTCCATAGTAATTTCCTACATATGAAGGGCAAACTGTAGTAGGTTGGCCATGAAACAGACAAAATACAACATAAACATAAGAATATAATGGTGGCTCGTGAAAACAATCTGCTTTTGTAACCACCAATTTGATTCCTCTTTTGTTTTTTTTTTTACCCTGCTTATGCATCAATGGTCTTTAAGCAGGAATGGGAGGTGTTTCTTTCTTCCTTGTGCTTTGGGGCTTCCACTTTTATTATACGTGTAGTGTATTATTTTCTACTCCAATTATTTCATGATTTCTGACACTAGAGATTTAGTTTGATTGTGCTTGCACTGTCAATTGGATGTGACTGCTGTAAACATGTAATAAAAGCTGCATCCATCCAAGTGTTGAAATATGTCCAAGAAATGACAATTTTGGCCCAACAGTCCAAGTCAGATCACATCTTTCCTTTGAGGCTTGTACACGTTTAGCTAGTATCCAATTAGATGTTTGCTTTTATTAGTCAAACTTCCCAAGAACAGTTAATACTGACATCTGATATTATTAGGTCTAGAGCCTGGGCAAATGTTGACCCTGTTTTATAATGCCAGTCTAAAAAAGTCCGAACCACTTTTTGTTTATCGAAGATATTCAAGCTCATTTACATCCATGAGTGCAGTGGGTAACTTGCATATTTCCCTACAGTAAGTTGCACTTAAATCCACTTTCATTAAGGTGCTTATATCAATATGTGCTCTTCACACTTCCATATAGTTGCACTATATAGTTGCACTTCCTTCTGTTCTGAACTGCTGCTCCTATTGACACTGCTATCTGCTGGCCAGGTGGTGGTTCCAGGGTTCCCCTTCGTGCCATGCATCAATAGGCGCCGCCCATTTGCACCTAATATTCAATACAACTGCTCCCAATTTATAATGAAGCATTGCATCTATTTTTTGTGAATCGCCTGTAATGTAAATCGCCCTGTTGTGTCCACAGTTGTGCTAGAATTGTATTGCATTGTGGAAAGAAATATGATGATTGCACTCAAAATTGCACATTGCTTCTAGGTAAGTGAATGCACCCTACTGACCTGTATGACAACAGTGTCTGACCAAAACTGGAAGCACTATCCCACCCCCATAAAAATCGCTGGCAAGGAATTTGTAAATTCTTCCCTACAAGAATCGACTTGTCACAGCAAGTGCACCTGCAAGGGAAATACGGCAAAATCAGCTTTCTTAGCATTAAGCTGTATGTGACCATTCACGCTTATTCACACTTTGCATTCCCAATAGCCAGAGAAGTAAATGATTTGCTATGGGGAAATGGCAGAGAAACTTGTCATTCACATTTTTAGCAAAAAGGTTAATCAAATTTTTGATCTTTCTGCAATTCCATAGGGCACCGGTGCATCCTCCAATAATAGCATATTGACCTGGGCTTTGTAAATTCACTGTGGGCCATTCAGGATATTGGTGTAATGATGGATCAGTCACTGTGACGATAATTAAAGTGAATCCTCCATGATTTGCAATGAATGATGGGCAATTTGCATTGAGACATGGGGAAAAATAGTCCCTGTGAAACTATCGTTGTTATTTGAGATTATTAGGAAAATGTTTTAAACACACATGAATTTCGAATTTAATTATTTTTTTGTAAAATGTATGTATATGTATATGTATATATATATATATATATATATATATATATATATATATATATATATATATATATATATATATATATATATATATATATATATATATATATATATATATATATATATATATATATATATATATATATAAAATTAGGTATAAATGTACCATTGTTATAAATGGGTATTATTGTTATTTTCTTATCCTGCAAATGAGTTTCATTTATACCAGTGTTAGATGCCGTTTTGTTTGCCTCTGCTGCCTCACTGTCCATAGGACTGGGAATATGTTATTCAGTACCATGGACAGAGCCGTGTCTTTATAAAGAGGCAAAATGTCCTGAAGTCTAGCACTAAGCTCTGTTGCCTATTAATTAATGGTCCTAGGTTCTTATTTGCACCTTACTAACTATATATATATATATATATATATATATATATATATATATATATATATATATATATATATATATATATATATATATATATATATATATATAACAGAACTCACCGTTTATAACTGATGACATCAGAACTCACCGTTTATAAGGATATAATTTACAGGATATTCATGGCTTTTGTGTATTATATATATATATATATATATATATATATATATATATATATATATATAATACACAAAAGCCATGAATATCCTGTAAATTATATCCTTATAAACGGTGAGTTCTGATGTCATCAGTTATAAACGGTGAGTTCTGATGTCATTTCTGTCACATGACTCACTGAAATTTAAAATTTGTGTATTATAATAAATAAAGTACCCCCAGTTGTAAAATATGAGGATATTAGAAGTTACCTCGGAGTTCCATGACCCGTATAAAAACACTCGGCCTTCGGCCTCGTGTTTTTATATGGTCATGAAACTCCTCGGTAACTTATAATATCCTTATATTTTACAAGAGGGGGTACTTTATTCACTATATATATTCACTGTGTGAACTTAACCCATACATTGCAAGTGTGGCTATTATAACTATTAGGGCGTGTGTATTGATTCCCTCCTATACATTTAACCAAGGACTGTGGACTCTAAGGGGCACATTTACTTAGGGTCGCGAGGGTTAATTAACCCTTGATATTCGAATGTCGAAGTTAAATAATTCGACTTCGAATATCGAAGTTGAAGGATTTACCGCAATTTGTTTGATCGAACGATTCGAAGGATTTTAATCCATCCACTGAACGAAATTCCTTCGATCAAAAAAAGCTTAGAAAGCCTATGGGGACCTTCCCCCTAGGCTAACATTGAGGTTCGGTAGGTTTTAGGTGGTGAAGTAGGGGGTCGAAGTTTTTTTTTAAAGAGACAGTACTTCGACTATCGAATAGTCGAACGATTTTTAGTTCGAATCGTTCAATTCGAAGTCATAGTCGAAGGTCGAAGTAGCCAATTCGATGGTCGAAGTAGCCAAAAAAAACGTTCGAAATTCAAAGTATTTTTTCTTCTATTCCTTCACTCGAGCTAAGTAAATGTGCCCCTAAGTGTATGTAGCCCTCATGCTAAATGGCACATTTACTAAGGGTCGAATATCGAGGGTTAATAAACCCTCAGATTCGACCATCGAGGTAAAATCCTATCGAATTCATAGGATTAACCGCAAATCCTACGATCGAAAGAAAAATCGTTTGCTCGAACGATGAAATCCTTCGAATCGAACGATTCGCAGGATTTTAATCGATCGATCGGAGGATTTTCCTTCGATCAAAAAAAACGTAGTAAACTGACGAGGAAGGTCCCCATAAGCTAACATTGAAGCTTGGTAGGTTTAAAGTGGCGAAGTATGTAGTCAAAGTTTTTTTTAAAGAGACAGTTGAACGATTTTTACTTCGAATCGTTCTAATCTAAGACGAAGGTAGCCTATTTGATGGTCGAAGTACCCCAAAAAAAGTTTTTCTACTTCGAATCCTTAGCTCGAGCTTAGTAAATGTGCCCCTAAGTGTAGCATTATAAAGGTACCCCCTACACCTATAATTCTTAAGTGCAATGGGTATCATAAACCAATAGTATCACTCCTACTCGGCTGTGTAGAATATGCCTCACTGTATTCATATTACTATAAATCAAATAAACATGACTATATGTGAGTCTAAGGGCCGATTCACTATATTTGAGTGAAGGATTCGAAGTGAAAAAACGTATTTTTTGGGCTACTTCGACCATCGAATGGCCTACTTCGACCTTCGACTACGACTTCGAATCGAAGGATTCGAACTAAAAATCGTTCGACTATTCGACCATTTGATAGTCGAAGTACTGTCTCTTTAAAAAAAACTTCGACCCCATACTTCGGCAGCTAAAAGCTACCGAAGTCAATGTTAGCCTATGGGGAAGGTCCCCATAGGCTTTCATAAGTTTTTTTGATCGAAGGATATTCCTTCGATCGTTGGATTAAAATCCTTCTAATCATTCGATTCGAAGGATTTAATCGTTCGATCGAAGGAATAATCCTTCGATCGTACGATCGCAGTATTTGCGCTAAATCCTTCGACTTTGATATTCGAAGTCGAAGGATTTTAATTCCTAGTCGAATATCGAGGGTTAATTAACCCTCGATATTCGACCCTTAGTGAATCAGCCCCTAAATGTAATTAACATATTCACCATCATGATTAGAAACATTGATGAGTATTAAGTGCCGGATATCTCCACCAAAAAACAAAGTTATATGAAAACTATTCTATAAAACACACGAAAAAACTAAAGATAAATAAAAAAATTTAAAAAAAGAGAAAAGTGTGCACAGGTCCCGATATCAGAGTCTGTTTAGAGTCTCGGAGAAAAGTTCAGTTAGTAACCTATCTGCATGTGTGATGTCTTACTAACCTCTTGTTGTCCAGGATTAACCTGTTACTGTCTGTAATGCAAATGCATGGGGAACTAATAAACTTATCGGATAAAGTATGTCCATTCACAAAGGTGTCATCCACAGAGAAATCGAAGTTCACACTCATTACTCCCAAAGTGATGAACGCCACAGGAGTAGATTGGAAATTATTCATAAGTCACATGACCAGGGGCAGCTGGGAAATTGACAATATGTCTAGCCCCATGTCAGATTTCAAAATTAAATATAAAAAAAATCTGTTTGCTCTTTTGAGAAATGGGTTTCAGTGCAGAATTCTGCTGGAGTAGCACTATTGACTGATGCGTTTTGAAAAAAACATGTTTTCCGATGACAGGATCCTTTTAAGGTAATGGTGTTTGTTAAAAAAACTGACTCTGATATCAGGACCCTTGCACACTTTTCTCTTTTTATAAATGTTTCATTTGTCTTTAGTTTTTTTGTGTGTTTTATAGAATAATTTTCATATAACTTTGTTTTTTGGTGGAGATATCCGGCACTTAATACGCATCAATGTTTCTAATCATGATGGTGAATATGTTAATTACGTTTAGACTCACATATAGTCATGTTTATTTGATTTATAGTAATATGAATACACTTAGGCATATTCTACACAGCCGAGTAGGAGTGACACTGTTGGTTTATGGTACACATTGCACTTAAGAATTATAGGTGTAGGGGTTACCTTTATAATACTACACTTAGCATGAGGGCTACATATACTTAGAGTCCACAGTCCTTGGTTATACGTATAGGAGGGAATCGATACACACGCCCGAATAGTTATAATAGCCACACTTGCAATGTATGGGTTAAGTTCACACAGTGATACTAACTCTAAGGGTTCCCTGTAGGTGAGGCAACACCCTTAAAAGATATTTATATAGAAGCTTGGCCCACACCTGATGATTAAAATATGTGAATAACCGCAGGGACTATTATCCTGCAATCCGAGTGGTAGTTTTAAATATTAACAAAATAACAATTTATAAAATAAATATTATAAATGACGAACGAGTCTCCATGCAGGCCTGTCAATCTAACTCAATTTTAAGCTATTTCTTGCAACAGTGTTTAAAGATACTCTGAACAATCATTTAGTTATGGTGTTACTAAGTGGTTGAAACATAGTTACACAATATCTTGTTTTTATGAGTAGAATGGATACATTGTTTTAAATGGGATTGTCTATAGCTGCTATTTGTATATGTGCTTTGTAGTCCTTTGACTTGTCTGTATAGAATGAGCAATATTTAAATGGCGTTACGTCAGATTCAATGTGTCAAGTTTCCCGCCAAACTCTTGTATTTATTTGTGTATCTACCAACTTTTAGACACTTTGAGAAAGGCCTCGGAGGAGGCCGAAACGTTAGTCTCGCAATTAAAACTTTTTAGATTAATATAAATCCTGAGAGTGCGGATCTTTTTTGCTTGATATCAATTTGACTTTTTTGAAACTGCACCCAGGCAAGTTAAACTTTTATTTGTGAGTGCTGGCTACCCCGTGTACTATATTTATTTCAGTGTTCACAAAATGTACTGAGTATTCCTATATTGATCTAAATTGAACATCATCGTCCATTTAATTTTTTTTAACTTAACTAAAAAGTCGGGATGCCCCGAATCCACTATTTTGGATTCGGCCGAACCCCCAAATCCTTCACGAGAGATTCGGCTGAATACCGAACCAAATCCGAATCCTAATTTGCATATGAAAATTAGGGATGGGAACGGGAAACATTTTTTACTTTCTTGTTTTGTTCGGCCGAATCCGAATCCTGCTGAAAAAGGCCGAATCCCGGCCGAATCCCGAACCATATCCTGGATTAGGTACATCCCTACTAAAAAGAATGTTCTATTTTAAGCCTCACTTAGAATGCCATTGTTTCATGCTGGCTGACTCCAAGCTTCCTTATCACATCTCTGTGGGGGTTATTTATTGAAGTCCAAAAAAAAAATTTTTATTGGATCAAGCGAGTTTCCCTTGATCCAATAAAATGTAGCTTTTTAAATAATAAATAAGGTCAAATTGTAGATTCTAGTTTCAAATCCCTCGCGTGTTCATATTGTCTTTTAATTCACTTCAAGATAATAAGCAAAAACAGGGCTGGATTTACATAGCGGCCGCCCCTAGGCTCACTGCCGTTCGTCACCCCAGTCCCCTCCCCTTTTTCATTATTAGCACCAGAGCAATGGGGATTGGCACATAGGAAATTAAAAAGAATATTGTATTTCCTGTGCATCCCCAGTGTTTTTGAACCAATGTGGGTGTGGTTGGGCAGCATGCCGCCCCCTAAAATCCTGCCGCCCTAGGCCCGGGCCGTGGCGGCCTTTCCTCAATTCCGGGCCTGAGCAAAAAGACTTTGGGTCATTGAGTGGGCCATGATGTCATTAGGTTGTGTCCAAATGAATGGGGCCATAAAAGGTCCTCTCTGTAGGGAGAATAACTCCCAGGGGTCTTTCCTAGCCTGTGTTGGGAAGTAGCAATGCAAACAATATTACCCTGCAATACACATAATCCTGTAAAATGCTCAACAAAATAATAAACATTTTATAAACAAGGTGAAAAGATAATGGCCCAACATTGAACTGTAAAACACAGTTTAACCCAATAATGGTCAGATTTTTTTGGCCCCATATTTGGTCAGGGCCTCTCTAGCCCCCGAACAAGGTTCCAGACATATGAAATTAAAAACATTATAGCAAGGGCCGTATCAAGGACCTTTCTATAACTAGGCCACATGTTAGATTGTAGGTATATGTAGATAAGGAAAAGTATTGTTGCTTGTGCAGTTATTCCCCCCTGGCATGTGACTGAAACAAGGCTCTTGCAGTTACAAGATAATAATGAGGAAGACTCCGTATTCAACCGAAACCAAAGATGATGCATCCCTTGTCACTATTTATTGTATGTTTTTTAAACTCCATAAAGTACTTATGTGCTCTATAATATTAATTGCACAAATTCCAAACTATCTTACACTCAGTAGCACATTCTGTGTTCAGTAATCAGGTGGGAGAATGCACTATGATTCCCTCTTTGTGCTGAGGCCTCTCTCTCTATATCTCCAGGTACATTGGTCAGGGCACACAAATAAAGCCTGCATCCCTTGTGTCTCCATGGCAACCAGCAGAGAGGTTACATTGCATTATATTCCATCAGAGGAGAGAAAGGATCTATTATGGCGCAGAAAGCTAGTCATCAAGATTCTGTTGCCACTCTTTAATTTAATGCTTCTTTTAATACTCACTCCTTTTGTTTTCATTGCCCTTAATTTGCGTTTCATATCACCCTACTAATAATGCCTGTTATTACTCCATGTAACTCCTGTAGTTCTGTATGATGCTGTATTATAAATCCTTCAGGTACTTAATATAAACCCCCAAAACTCATTGGGGCTCATTTATTAACGCAGCGCAGCGCTAAAAAGAGCGCAGTGGCCTTACATTTGCCCAGCGCATGCGAGTATTTAATAATGTAGTGCACGATACCTTAACAGTGCAATTTGTGCGCTAATGTAGACACAGACAGGTGCGACGTGTATCAGCTGTCGCAGTGCTTATAATAAATTGTGCGCACAGGAAGATACCGCAAAGGTAAGGATTAGTTGTGCTCATGTATGAAGGCGCTGCTTTAATTAGTTGCGTCACATATTGCGCATATTGCGTTCACTTAGACGCATCTGCATTTGTTTCTGTGCTAATATTTGTTTGGTTGCAAAGGTGTTTAGCCTACCTGATACCCTTAAAGGAACCTTGGTCAATATAAACATGTTGGGTGGAAGGCGTGGTTAATATGCACTTTACAGGGGTTGTTCATCTTTGAGTTAACTTTGAGTTAACAAACATCCCCACCAACAGCAGCACCATTGTATTTGCCAGAACCCAGTTTAGCAGTGTGGCTCTGCACACATATATAAAATTCTCTTTTAAGCAACATGAAACGCAAAAATGTGAATATACTAGCGCAGCTGGGCAGGAATGCGCATTTTGAAGAGCGTTACTATTACGCCACGAAGAGGCAGTCGTAAAAATTGTGGTGCTGTTGCCCGGGTGCAGTTTTGCACATATACAAACGCAAATCTGCGACGGCCGCAGTGCAAGCACATTGTAGCCACGCCCACAGCCACGCCCCTAACAACCACGGCATCGTTTGCGACATAAATGCCCAATCTTTTGTGCAATGCGCATAAACAAAACCATCGCAAAAGCTCTGTGTTATGCGCAATATCACGCAAATATATTAGCGATCACGCTTGTGATGGCGCAGACAATCTTTTGCGTCCACTTATGCGCTGCGTTGCTTTAATAAATGAGCCCCATTGTATTGTTCTATACAAATAACCCTCCCTATAACACCACCTATTACTCCATATAACCCTCCCTATAACTCCTCTTATTGCTCAATATAACCCTCCCTATAACTCCTCCTTTTTCTCTATATAACCCTCCCTATAACTCCTCCTATTGCTCCTTATAACCCTCCCTATAACTCCTCCTATTGCTCCATATAACCCTCCCTATAACTCCTCTTATTGCTCAATATAACCCTCCCTATAACTCCTCCTATTACTCCATATAACTCCTCTTATTGCTCAATATAACCCCCCTATAACCCTCCCTATAACTCCTTCTATTACTCCATGTAGCCCTCCCTATAACTCCTCCTATTGCTCCATATAACCCTCCCTATAACTCCTCCTATTGCTCCATATAACCCTCCCTTGAACTCCTCCTATTGCTCCATATAACCCTCCCAATAACTCCTCCTATTACTCCATATAACCCTCCCTAGAACTCCTCCTATTACTCCATATAACCCTCCCTAGAACTCCTCCTATTGCTCCATATAACCCTCCCTATAACTCCTCCTATTGCTCCATATAACCATTCCTATAACTCCTCCTATTACTCCATATAACCCTCCCTAGAACTCCTCCTATTGCTCCATATAACCCTCCCTATAACTCCTCCTATTGCTCCATATAACCATTCCTATAACTCCTCCTATTACTCCATATAACCCTCCCTATAACTCCTCCTATTGCTCCATATAACCCTCCCTATAACTCCTCCTATTGCTCCATATAACCATTCCTATAACTCCTCCTATTACTCCATATAACCCTCCCTAGGACTCCTCTTATTGCTCCATATAACCCTCCCTATGACTCTTCCTATTGCTTTATAATAACTCCTCCAATTGCTTCATATAACCCTCCCTTGAACTCCTCCTATTGCTCCATATAACCCTCCCTAGGACTCCTCTTATTGCTCCATATAACCCTCCCTATGATTCTTCCTATTGCTTTATAACCCTCCCAATAACTCCTCATATTGCTCCATATAACCCTCCCTATAACTCCTCCAATTGCTTCATATAACCCTCCCTAAAACTCCTCCTATTGTTCCATATAACCCTCCCTATAACTCCTCCTATTGTTCCATACAACCCCTCCCTATAACTCCTCCTATTGCTCCATGTAACCCTCCCTAGAACTCATAATATTGTGTAATGTCTTTCGAAAATTCATTCATTGATCCATACAATCCCTACTGCAAATCCATCTCCTGCTCTGTATAACTCCTTCAGTTCTCCACACCAGCCCCCCCCCTCCATTCATAGAAGTCTCATGGCCTTGCCCGTTGGCCATTGTTTTGTTCATCCATAAAGAACACACCGCAAGTTTGTACATTGGAGAGAAATAATATTTATTAGAAAAGAAAATGATATATTATTGTAATCTCTATACAGAACCCTCCTTCTATCACTTCATGACTTCATCAAATTACACATTTCACACTTAATTCATAGTCTGCTCCAGGCAGACCAAAAAGTTACGAACACACATCCTACACTGTAGAGGTGTTTAAGACTGGCAGCCATCCATCCAGTGTGTAAGAACCATTCTTCTGTTCAGGCTAGGTACACACAGATGACTTTGTCTTGGAGCCATAATCATTGTGATAAACCCTTGCCAATAAGTACTTATAGGGCATAGAGGCAAACTGCTTGAGCATCTGTAAATAGTACTAACTGGTTCAGACAGGTACTGCTTCTAAAGATTATCACTATAAGGAATTTGTTTCTGCCTTTAGGCCTAAAAGTGGTACAGGGAAAATCAGTGGCTTAACACTGGGGACAAAAGAAAGCCCTGGAGATCCTATGAGTGTGGAGAGTCTTGAATGATGTGCAGTTTCAACATAGGATTGCAAAATATGTCACCCCCCCCCCCCAAAAAAACCTACAATTACTTTGGTATGGACCCTGTGAAATATAGTATTACATCATAACTGCAGCTGATTATATGCTGGACCATGACATCAGAAGTGATGTCACTGAGCTGTGATTGCAATAGCTTAATGGGCTGGGCATTGGCAACAATGTTAGTTTACTAAGCCTTCACTAAGGCAAACTAGAACACAATTGATGTGGATAGCTGCTAATACATTTGGAAGCTGCTCCATAGTGAAATGTTTTGGGACCTTGCATAGATATGGAGCCAGTAGAAATTAGATCACATAATACAAGAGTCCACCTGGCAGTTCCTTATCTGTATATAGTGAAAAAATTGATACCGTTAGCAACAGTTAACCAAATTTGTTTGGCACTCAAGGGTACAACAGCAACTAGTACAGTGTAAACCCCTTCAATTTCATATCATTAATAACCTGACCCTTTCCCCAAAGTAATGGTCACTGCCGTAGACACACCAACCCACTCTTCCTCAGCTATCTATTTTTGCTCTGGGCAGTGCAAGAGATCATATTTGACATAACCAACTCTGTCAACTTGCTTGCGTGATGTCATGCGCCAGAAGAAGCGATCCTGACAGAAGTAATATTTCCCTGCAGGAGACAAGAATTTAAGCTTGTAAACATATATGTGAATATGTATGACAATTACATAGAAAAAGAGAGAGAAAGAGATAGATAGACATTAAAACATACAGACACCTGCCAAGTTTAGTTGGGTGGTTGGTTAGGTGGTTGGTTGGGTGGGTGGGTGGCTAAGAAATTAGTACAGCACCCACTGTTTAGAATAAAACGGCCTTTATTGGACCAAGGGCATTACAGCAACGTTTCAGACCAACTGGTCTTTTATCAAGCTGTGGGTGGGTGGGTGGCTGGCAGGTTAGGTGGGTGTCTGGGTATTTTAGGAATATTTGGACGGTAGACAGATGAAGGTGACTAATAGATTTATTTACATACAGCTAAATTTAAATTTAACGAGTAGAATGGTACAATAAAAGACACATTTATACTGGTGATGCCCCTGTGCTAAAATACTTTCTACCAGACTATAAGCCCAATCCTGCAAGTCATCAGTCTCCCATATACCTACCTTGGTACAGGAAAACATCATGGGAGTCACTTGGAACACCAGCATAGTCTACATCTGTCAGTCGTGGGTATCCTTTGTCGATGGTCAATGTCTTTACATTAAGCCTAAAAAAGGAAGGAGACATATTGAGCCTGGAGATATGCCCATGAGATGTTTGCTAATCTCAACACTTAAAACAAAGTCTATTTAGCTTTGGTAACAGGTGGCCTTACATTTGCAGATTCTCTCTTTTGGAGAGGTCACCAAGCGACCTGCCCCAATATGCCTAACCTGAGTGGGAAATATTGGGCTGATCCGATCGTGGGCCCTAGGACCCAACAATTGGATCACTATGTCAGGAATGCAACAGGTGGTCAGTGTAAGGACCATATCAACGAACCGGTGCAGTCCTCGATCCGATGGGATTCTTAAACCTGCCCGTCGGAGGGCCCATGCAATGGCTAGTAAACTGCTGACTTGGTCTATCAGCAGATTTTTTTGGTCCATGTTTAGCCACCTCTAGTCCGACCCCAACTGCCATTTTATTCTAACCCAAGACAGATATGAAATGTTACCCATGTTATTTAATAGAGCTTTCTTCTCCAAATGTTCAGGCATTTGGATGAGCAGCATTTTTGACTCTCAGCACCTTTAGAAACATCATCAATTTCCTTTGATTTCTCATATTCATTATTTCTTAAATGAAGGCTTATCTCTCCCTCCGTGTTATTGTTCATTCAAGCCTGATGTAATCTCCTTACCTCCAGTATCGCTCCCCGTTGAATAACAGGGCCTTTCCATTATCACGAGCAAAAGATCCCATGATGCCCTCCACATCCTTGCTCAGACCCAACTTCTCAATGCTGCGTGGACCTAAGACACTCTTCCCTGTATACTGCCAGAACTTGCGCCCTGCAAAAAGGCAATATTGACTGAGTAAACTAAAAGCAAAGTTTAATGAAGTGCCACTGCTTTTCTCCCTACTTGGTCTTTTTGCAAATAAAATACACTAATAATATTGTTTTTCCATAGTAGAATTACTTTTCCTCTTTGGCATATATTTTCTCACATTTCAACCTCTGCTTGAATTAATTGATGGATTCCTATAGTACCTGAGAAGAAAAACATGTTCTTGCTGGTGGGGTCCTGGAATGCAGTGTCAATTTTAGAGGGAAGGGCTGGCCATGTGTCCGAGATTTTGCGAGGAGACTGTGGCGCATTCTTATTTTTGGAGGTCACAGTCCAGAACAACCTTTGATAGAAATATAAATTGATGTGATGTCATGTAAATAGCCCTGTTACATACACAAATGTAATCTGGTACTTATTTACTCTTTTATGTATGTTCTTAAACTTCTTGTAGCTCTATCATTTTCCATCAACTCCTCCTGTTTTTACTTACCCGTCTTTGAAAAAGTGCAGAGCTCCTTGTAGCTCTGCAATGGCGTCAAACATTTTCACTTTACAAGCATCTAGGGCAGGGTTCACGGATGGTGTCAGTGGGGTGGTAGTAGTGGTCCTGGTGGATGGGGTGGTGGTTGGTATTGGCTTGTCGGTGGGTTTTGGTGGAGCGGGATGTGGCCCAGACCCTATAAATAGTTTCAGATGTTATCCTTATTTGAAATGACCACTATTAATGATGACATAAAAAAAAACCACGGACAGTGTGCGGAAGAACATAAATTGTTATACCATATAAATATTGGATCCCATTCACATCGTCTTCATGAAGCTCGAAATCTTTCACATAGCTGTACATGGGGTACATAAGAGCATCTTTCACATCACTGTGCTCCAGACCAAGCGAATGGCCAAACTCATGGGCTGCCACCAGGAAAAGACTGTACCCTAAACAAACAGGAGCAATATCACACACAGAAGCAGGAATACAATGGATGGTCCAGTTGAGCCAGCTGAACCAGTAACACTAAGTATTATCAGGGTTTTTCCTGTAAATGATAGTACGAACCTTGATCAGGACAGAAGCCCCACTTCTTGTCTTGGTCATAGCTGGAAGTTGTAGCACACCACAACTTCCTGTCACCGCGCCCCTCACTAGTGCAGGAATTGTATCTCTTCCCCAGGAATGTGAATGGAAAGACGCAAGGATCTCCCTGGGAGTTTCCGCCAATCACAGATGTATCTGCAATAGAGTCATGCGACTGAACATCTATCTACTATGATAAAATAATAATCAGGGATCATGCATAATCCCTCAGCATAAATCTGTGTGATAAATTTCCTTCATCTTTGAATATCTTGACTCTAAAACCCCCACGTTGTCTGGTACTTTACAACATATCCCCTTATATCAATGCTAGATCCAACATGAAATATAGAAGGTGAGCTATACCTCGGTTAGGGCAAAATCCATATTTATGGTCTTGGTCATAGTTGGCAGTGGTGCTGCACCATCGGTATCCATCTTGACGCCCATCCTTGGTACAGCCCTTATACGACACTCCATCAAAGATGAAAGGAAAGACACAAGGCTCACCGTTGCTGTTGCCTCCATACGTGTAGAGCACTATGGAGAGTGTGAATAATTTTAGTATACATATTTGCATCAACATCCCCTAGTTATTATACCCCTGCAGTAAATGCAAGAAATTAGTGTCTTGAGTAATTTTGTTACATTGTTACTCTCTGGGTATATGGATACTTACACTCGCTGGGGCAGAATCCATATTTTTTATCCTGATCAAAGTCTGGGGTGGTGCTACACCAAGGCAGCCCATCTGAGCGTCCATCACTTGTACAGGAGTTGTAAGACTGGCCATCGAATACAAATGGAAAGTGACATGCGGCCCCTTCGGCATTCCCAAATCGAGTCTTTACCACTGAAGAGCAAGGAGAAAGTAGGGTTTAAAGCCAGAGGCAAAATAAAGGTTAAGATGAATCGGTATGAGATCAGTTCTCCTTTAAGGCTTGGTTTGAGGGACATAAAATGCTTCCCTGCACTCAGCAGGGCCCCATAGTAGAGAAGGGAATTATGGGATTCATTAGTTATTATATAGGGATTTCTTTTAAACCAAGAGGCCCTGTCTGGTGAGCTGGTCTGGTCTTTCTATCACTGGCCCTTTGGAGTCCTCTGCATGTGACAAATAACAATATGGCCAGTGAATAAATAAGCACTAGACACTTTTTTTTAAGAGTATGCAATTTTCAAATCTTTTTCAGATATGAATATACAAATTAGGGGTTGGTTTCATTTGTCCTTATAGTTTAAGATTTAGTATTTAGCCAAATCCAGCATTAATTAATTTGGTGCATTCCTACTAAATATATTCATAGTACAATTCTGTCTGCTCTGTAAGGTAAATGTTCTACTTTCAAGTCCTAAAATCACCCACCCCCCACTAAAGGCATGAAAAAGTTGGGTGTGAGGTAGTTGGTCTGAGAGTTGTGGCCTTGGTCAGTCTAGGGCAGTGGGGTTTTGGTTTTTTGAGGTGCAATAATTGATCTGGGCCCTTTCCTTAGCTTATAATAAGGCTTCAGATTTCGGAGAACATTGCTTTAACAGCAATTCAGCCATAGCTCCATGAATATCTAGCACAGCAAATTAGTGTTTACCCCAATTCATACACTAACTGACCTTCAGGATGGGCTTCATGGTATATTTAGAAAAAAGTGTGCTCTCCCCAAATCTCCGCTTAATTGGCCTTTAAGCTAAGCCACTCCACCAGACAGTGCTCTGTGCCCCCCTAGAAGGGCAAGTCCCAAAGTTTGAGAGCAACAGGTCCAGGGGCAAAGTATTCAGGTTAGGCCTCCAAATGATACTGTGTTGCTAGGCTACACGTGATTCACTCTCAGATGATATCTGCATGTCTTATACAACCATTGCCACTTACTCATAACAGCTTTATTTTTAGCAACTTCAGATGACTTCTCACCCATGTAACATTAGCATTGACACTTTTTGTTTTGTACTACATTTCTTCCTCCCCTGTATTGTCTGTAGTACATACCAATTCCAGTACCAAGTGTCCAGAACTCATCATCATCAAAGTGAGCATCGCCTTGCATTCCAGGGCCTGGTGGATATGCATGAGCCAAGAGGCCATCCTTTCCATCGAAGGGGTAAGGATCCCCATGGTCTGCAAGAGAAATTGGTGTATGGATCTGTGACTACGGCTTCTGATATCACCACATGGCACGTAGGGATATTAGAAGGCACTGAGGATCTTTTTCACTATGTAAACGCAAAACAAAATAATATGAGTTATAACTAGAATCAAGGAACTCTAAACATCAGTCGTGTATTATAGGCTGAATTCAGGAATTCTGGTCTGCCAGTGGACCAATCTGTTCAGCGGAATGAAATGTGTGTGTTTGGAAATGCTGTTTGTGAAAATGAAAACTGCCCTCTCTTATGGAAAACCCTGCTGGGAATAAAACACAAATCTGAGTGAATTCCCACAATATATACGATATTTACTGCATTGTATTGTAATACTACAATAATCATTACATTTCTACCATTGTTTTTCATATATATTAATATATATTATTTAAGGAATTCAATTATTTGATCATGTGACTCTGTATGATGTCATAAGAGGAGAAATGAATTTAAGCTCACTCTCAGTTCCAAACATAATGTTGATATCGGGTTCCCCACTGTATATACGAGTGAAGGTCAGAGGTGTGACATCACTCCAGACTTTGAATGCGCGGGCGAAGGCATCATCGATCACATCGGGGTCCAGGTCAGGGGAGTAGTTTAGGATACTGTGAGAGAGAAGAATCATTAGCCATAGACTCTCCCACAAAAATAGCTTATTAATAGGCTAAGGCACAAGCTGAAAAACTATGGGTTGTTGGGTATGGCACAAGCTCCTCACCGATATGTGAGATCATTGTGATCCCACTTTAATTCCCCCTCAAACGTGTTGTAATTGCCAATATCTGGTACTGCACATCGAGGGGTTTTCATGGCATCCAATGTTTCAGCATCCAGGTTTCCAGTAACCTTTAGTCCCAGCTTACTTTGCATTTGGCTGAGAGCTTTTTTTAAGGAGACATGATGGTTTGAGCCCTGCTGGAGGGGCAGATACCCAAACTTCACCAGATACCACTGCAAGAAACACAGAGCTGGTTATTAAGAAAACAAGTGGAGATCTGAGAAATGAAGGTATGTGGGGCAGAAGAGGTAAGGTCAGCTTAAGAAGGTCAGAAGATAAGGACCTAGGAGAAGACATGGGCAATTGGAGTAAATGAACAGATACTTGAATAAGTGAGGGATACATGCACTTTGAGTAATGGAATGACACAGGCACTCAGAATAAAGGAAAGACATGGACACTCAAAATAAAGGAAGGACACGGGCACTCGTGTTAAGGAAAGACATGGACACTCCGAGTAAGTGAAGGATCAGGTACTGAAAGTAGTTGTAGGACATGGGCACTCAGATATGAAGAAACTGATACATATGGTAAGGCTAGAATATAGATACTCAAGTAACAGGATGTAAGGCAAGGATATACTAAGGGTAACTTGAAGTACAGATACAGGGTAAGAGTCAGAGTAAGAGAAAGTCAAGATTTACAAGGTAAGACAAGGACAAATATACTCAAGGTTACAGCAGGTAACAGAGACATAGTATAAGGCACAGATATATTCAGGATAACAGGAGGTACGCAAGGCAAATACACAGATACCTGTGCTAACATGTTGGGCCAGATATACAGAGTCTGGTAAGAATATAGCAAGGAGGTAAAAGACACATAAGGTTAGAGACACATAGGATGAAGAGGTCACGCATTCACAGGTTAATGCAACAAGGAGTTCTATAACAGGGTTGGGAGTAATAAATACACAGCAAAAGATATACACAGATATACCTAGGATAAAATAAGAATTTAGGTACAGGAGGTGACATGTCCAGGGTAAAGAAGACATAAAGAACACTCAGGGTAACAAGACACAGTTTAAAGCAAGGACATAACAGACACAAAGTACTAAAGGGACATAGATACTCAGGGTAAGACAGAAATTTATATACACTCGGAGTAACAGGTAATAATTCAAATGGAAAGGGCACAGATACTCAGGATAACCGATGGTAACAGATACACAGAGTAACAAGAATAATAATGAGCGGGGTTCAGGGGACACAGAGTCAAATCTTACCTCCGCCACCTCCACACTAGTCATGTTTTTACGGATTTCCCCTGGAAATGTAATTGACACAGGGGTCTTGCTGGCTGTGGGAGCAGAGTGACCCCACGCACAAAGTATAGAAACTAGGACAAAAACACACAGCCCACCCATAATGACACCTAGGAATGCTCTGCCTTTTACTCTTCTTGTCTCCCTATAGGTGCCTCCTGTCTGCCTTCTCCTTGTTTCTCCCCAGTATATATATACACCTCGGTGACTGATTCACCAGAGCTTCAAACCACAGGATTGTAACTCATGGCCTGGGGAGGGGAGGAAGTGTCACACAAAAACTAAGTGGGAGGAAAACAAGGAGCCGTGAGTATCACAAAGATTAAAAATAAAAACTACACATATTGCATCACTGTTGTGTAAATAGAGTGGTCACATCCTGCTCTGCACAGCAGCCATAATAAAGCCAATCTCCAGTCACATAATGACAATCCCTCACTAGTTCAGTTACATCTAGAGGGACATGGGTAACCCTTCCCTGCCCAAATGTATCCCCATTGGAGCATTCCATGGTTCAATGGTTGCAGTATTCCTACCTCCTGTATGTTCATCAGAATGATCTTGCTATGCATCAAAAGATAGCACATATCACCTTTTTTTTATGAATCTTTAGTCCATATACTACTACAGGTCTGGCATCTGTTATCCTGAAACCCGTTATCCAGAAAGTTCAGATTTTTTGAAAGGCCGTCTCCCATAAACTCCATTATAATCAAATAATTCACATCTTTAAAAATGATTTTCTTTTTCTCGGTAATAATAAAACAGTATTTTGTGCTTGATCCAAACTAAGATATAATTAATCCTTATTGGAAGCAGAACCAGCCTATTGGGTTTGGATTTAATGTTTACATGATTTTTTAGTAGACTTAAGGTATGAAGATCCAAATTACAAAAAGATCTGTTATCCAGAAAACCCCAGGTCCTGAGCATTCTGGATAGCAGGTCCCATACCTGTAATAATAATGAATAATTCATTTATGTTTTATGTTGTTTAAAGGTGGGTCATACAGTGTCAGTATGCACAATTCTTAATATGTTATTAGAATAAATTTCGTATTTTTAACTGATTATGAGTCATAAGACATATATCTTATATAAATGGCTGTTTAATGGTGCCCAATACGGACTAGCAATATAGACTCCCCCAATAATAGTATATTTTTTTGTGTTGTTTAAGGGCAGAGACAGACGAGAAGATTCAGGGAGATTTAGTCGCCCGTCTACAAATCGCCTCTTTTTCGGGCGACTAATCTCCCAAAACTGCCTCACCGCCAGCTAGAATCTAAATCGCTGGCGGGATGGCACTCAGAGTGCTTTGTTTTCGAAGCTGGCCGAAGTTGCCTCACGAGGAAACTTCAGGTGACTTTGGAAAAAGAATCGCTCTGAGTGCCATCCCCCGGCGATTTAGATTCGAGCCGGCGGGGAGGCAGTTCGGGGCGATTAGTCACCTGAAGACGAAGCGATTTGTCGCCGGGCGACTGTTCTCATGAATCTTCTTGTCTGTCTCTGCCCTAAAGGGTCAATAAAAACTATTTAGTAATCCTAGAATAGAAATCTGTTTCCTTATATGTCTCTATTATGAATCCAATCCAGCTGCATCCACAGGGGGGTGCCACCTTGCATTATAGGAGACTTTTTTTTTTTGTTGATGTACAATTATATTAAAAAAAAATTCTCAACTGCATTTTTTTTGCTGTGGTTTTGTCAAAAGAAATTCATAAAGAAAACTTGACTAAAACCTGGCAAGATGCAATAAACTGGGGGAACAATGCATAAAACTTAAAAAAAATCCCAATCACTTTTCCTGAGATTTAAGCCAATTGTAGCAAAAGCCAATCATGAGTTGTTTTTTGATAATAATGCAGGTATTTTCCCTATGATTCCAGAAAAGTGGCCAGGGTGAGATGAGCCTGACTCGGAACCTGTTCATCAAAATTGAAATTTGTGATCTTACACATCAATGCGAATCTGATGTAACCACTCTGAAAAATCTGTAATCTCGGTTGGCATCATTTCTGCCTCTTGGTGTGTGTGCCCTCAGCTGTGCTGGGGCAACTAACACAGACCACTGTGGCAACGCTAGAGCTTCCAATAAAAGCCCCTCCAGACCACGTCGGCAACTATTCAGCCTGTTTATGGGGAGACCAGGACATGCCTGTTGGGCCATAATTTGGGCAGATGTCTATCAGGTTGGTTTGAACCTTAATCGGGCATCAAATTTATCAGCACATTGACCTATTGGGGTTGTTCGGCCTTCCAACACTTTTTTTCAGGTAAGACGGTTTCAAATAGTTAACCAGAAATAAATACTTTTTCCAATTGCAATTCTATTTTTCTAATGTTACATAGTTACATAGTTAAATTGGGTTGAAAAAAGACAAAGTCCATCAAGTTCAACCCCTCCAAATGAAAACCCAGCATCCATACACACACCCCTCCATACTTTTAATTAAAATTCTATATACCCATATCTATATTAACTATAGCGTTTAGTATCAGAATAGCCTTTGATATTATGTCTGTCCAAAAAATCATCCAAGTCATTCTTAAAGGCATTAACAGAATCAGCCATCACAACATCACCCGGCAGTGCATTCCACAACCTCACTGTCCTGACTGTGAAGTGTAAATCTGATGTTTCACCTTTCTCAAGGGGTGGTTCATCTTTAAGTTAACTTTTAGTATGTTATAGAATCGTCAATTCTAAGCAACTATAAATAATTCATTATTTATTTTTTATAGTTTTAATTTTTTTTTTATTATTTGCCTTCTAGTTTTCAAATGGGGGTCACTGACCCCATCTAAAAAAACAAAAGCTCTGTAAGGCTACGAATGTATTGTTACTGCTACTTTTTATCACTCATCTTTCTATTCAGGCCTCTCCTATTCATATTCCAGTCTCTTATTCAAATCAATGCATGGTTGCTAGGGTCATTTGGACCCTGGCAACCGGATTGCTGAAATTGCAAAGTGGAGAGCTGCTGAATATAAAGTGAATTAACTCAAATTTTTAAAATGATTCCCTTTTTCTTTGTAACAATAAAATAGTACCTTGTACTTGATCCTACCTAACCCTCTCTGCTTCAAAATAGCTCATAGAGAGACACATAAAACCGTTTCCTCTGTTATCCTTTAGATGTCAGAGACAAGGGCACACAAGCCCACAGGCTGACTCAGCAAGTCACAGCCACGGAGTCTTATTCAGCCGCACACTCAGCATCGTGCAACCACACTCCTTGTGTCTCAGCAACTCCAACAAAGGCAAGGCTACACCGATCCACTTTGATTTGGATCACAAAGCACATTTGTGTTCCTGTGTCAATATTTGGGAGAGTCTGTGGCTGGGTCTCTTATTTTCTTTGTCACTGGTCACATGAGATAAAGCTTCCAGTTTGCATGTTTTTTTTTTTTCATTAAAAAGAGGATGTTTACCTTAAAATTAACTTGTAGCATGCTGAGGGCAGTGATACAACTTAAAATTGTGTTTATGCTTTTCTTTTTTTGAAGTATTTCAGTTTTTGTTCTGTAACTGTTCTAAACTGTTGTGGGGATAATAACCTCTGGGAAATAACTGTGGTTGTGGCAAAGCAGGTAAACTAAGGACAGAATGGGCTTATAGTATCCTATGAGAGACACTGTGACTGTGGGATAGCAGGCATAGTAGGGAGAGATGGTGCCTATAGTAGCAGTGGGATAATAGTCTCTGGGAAGGGAGTGTGACTGTGGGATATCAGGTATATTAGGGAGAGATGGTGCCTATAGTAACAGTGGGATAATAGTCTCTGGGAAGGGAGTGTGACTGTGGGATAGCAGGTATAGTAGGGAGAGATGGTGTCTATAGTAACAGTGGGATAATAGTCTCTGGGAAGGGACTGTGGCTGTGGGATAGCAGGTATAGTAGGGAGAGATGGTGCCTATAGTAACAGTGGGATAATAGTCTCTGGGAAGAGACTGTGGCTGTGGGATATCAGTTATAGTAGGGAGAGATGGTGCCTATAGTAACAGTGGGGATAATAATCTCTGGGAAGGGACTGTGGCTGTGGGATAGCAGGTATAGTAGGGAAAGATTGTGCGTATAGTAACAGTGGGATAATAGTCTCTGGGAAGAGACTGTGGCTGTGGGATAGCAGGTATAGTAGGGAGAGATGGTGCCTATAGTAGAAGTGGGGATAATAGTCTCTGGGAAGGAACTGTGGCTGTGGGATAGCAGGTATAGTAGGGAGAGATGGTGCCTATAGTAGCAGTGGGATAATAGTCTCTGGGAAGGGAGTGTGACTGTGGGATAGCAGGTATAGTAGGGAGAGATGGTGCCTATAGTAGCAGTGGGATAATAGTCTCTGGGAAGGGAGTGTGACTGTGGGATAGCAGGTATAGTAGGGAGAGATGGTGCCTATAGTAACAGTGGATAATAGTCACTGGGAAGGGAGTGTGACTTTGGGATAGCAGGTATAGTAGGGAGAGATGGTACCTATAGTAACAGTGGATAATAGTCTCTGGGAAGGGAGTGTGACTTTGGGATAGCAGGTATAGTAGGGAGAGATGGTGCCTATAGTAACAGTGGGATGACTTATAGCAAGGGTCCCCAACCTTTTTTACCTGTGAGCCACATTCAAATGTAAAAAGAGTTGGGGAGCAACACAAGCATAAAAAAGTCCCTTGGGGTGCAAAATAAGGGCTGTGATTGGCTATTTGGTAGCCCCTATGTGGACTGGTAGCCTACAGGAGTCTCTACTTGGCACTATACTCAGTTTTTATGCAACCAAAACTTGCTTTCAAGCTTGGAATTCAAAAATAAGCACCTGCTTTAAGGACCCTGAGAGCAACATCCAAGGGGTTGGAGAGCAACATGTTGCTCGCGAGCTACTGGTTGGGGACCACTGACTTATAGCAACAGACTTGTATGAGCAGAATGCTAACCTCAGCTTTGAGGGGAAGCTATAACTATCCCTTGGTCAGCTGATCACAGCTACAGGTTGTGGAGAGAGTGAGAGGGGGATTAGTGTTCTAGAGACTAGAGACTAGAGACTAAAGGATAAAGTATATTGAGAGATTTCTACTTACTGAGTCTGATTCCTGACTCTGCTTTAGTTACTGTTTGGCTAAGTTGCTATTGGTGAGTTTTGTCTGTGCCAGTAATTCACATTCTCCTGAGCTGTGTGTATAGCTCCCTGCTATTCAGTCAATGGCAGCTTAACCCTTTCAGCTCAACTCCTACTGACTCTGCTATTTTGATATGACTGAAACCACTTGCTCCTTGCTACAGGACCTCATTGTGTTCCTAACAGTTATTTCAGGCCAGAAATGGATCCCACAGGAGCAGAAGCTTTAATGGGTTCAGTTCAGCTATGGCCATTATATTGGATGACTGTCTTGCTAGAGTAGTATTGTGCTGGCATTGTAAAGGGTTAACACTGGAGACGTTTGGTTTTGGGCCCTTAATTAGACATTTCCACTGGGGGCTATACAATGGTGTTATCTATATCTGCCTTTTAAGACAACTGAGTCACATGAGGTCTCTGATGAAGTACATAGTTACGAAACGCGTCAGACCATGAGCTAGCATTTCTTTTTTAACCTGATGTAAAACAACAAAGGATGATCTTTTAACTGATAATCTATCTGAGCGATCTTTTTGACATTGGAGTGCGCTGCAACGACTAGGATGTGTATTGTGAAAACGTCTCCCTTAGCGACAGACTCGGGGCGGCAGCACCAGGGTCACCCCGTGGAGAGGGTAAGCTGATCCTTATATTTATCTATGAGTGCAAATAACCGTTGGAAATAACGTGGGAAGGATTGTGTAATAAACGCAGGGTTCGGGGCAGGTGCACCCGGGCCAATTACTACCAACGGTGAGCGGACTTTAATCGCTATAAATCTTTGTGTTATAGAGGATCAAGCAGATAGAAATTACTTATACTAATTCAAAACCTCAGAATTGGTGTTGGGATATATTTTTTGGATTGTAAAGGGTTAACACTGGAGACGTTTGGTTTTGGGCTCTTAATTAGACATTTCCACTGGGGGCTATACAATGGTGTTATCTATATCTGCCTTTTAAGACAACTGAGTCACACCATTTGGGCAAGGAAACTGGGCCAGTCGGCTCTTTGATCAGTGATCAAAAAGAAAGTAGCCGGGAGCTTAAGCTGCGGCGGGGGGGGGGGAGTTAGTAGAAAAATATGGATTATAGAAACGGATCCGTATCTCCTCTTGTCATATGGTTCTCATCCTCATTACTTACATATTAGTTATGAGGAGGTCACATGTTTCCTAATGATACCAAACAGGGCCAGCCTATACCCACCAGTTAGGACTGATGGTTCCTGGGGGACTGGAACATGAGACATCCCTCGTGTTTGGTATCATTCTGATCGCCCATGTATGGATCACAGCAGGCCCATATTTTCACTATAATATTGGGTGCTGGCAAGTACCAATATTATATTGAGGAATCTGGCCTTCAAATAGTAATCCCCTGCATCCTAAACTACTCCGATTTCCCCTGCACTATGGCACATGCACCCTCGGGACGGGGGGGAAGTGAGAGCGCCCGGGAGGCACTAGGACCCTGAGGCCTCAGTATGCCGAGCAGGGAAATTCGGCCCTGTGCATAAAGTAAAGGTGGCTATACACTATAAGATCCGCTCGTTTGGCAAGGTCCATTGGGAGGACCCGTCGGGAGCAGATAAGCTGCCGATATCGCTGGCTTTTATTTTTAATTAACTGTTTTGCAATTCTTTAACCCTTTAAGTGCCACAGAACGTAGAATCTATGTTCTGTGGTACAGAAGTACCGAAATGTGACAGATTGTAGATTCTACGTTCCGCAGCACTTCCGGGTTCCCATGTTCTGCACTTACATTTGGGATCGTTAATCACATTTAAATCCCCGCAGAACCCCCTAGGCAAACCAAAGCTGGTCATACTTACATATCACTGCCCCATTCATTGCCTCCAGCAATGGATGAAGAGGGCACATGGCTATGATGTCCCCTGGCCCCCCTATAAATCCAGGCCCCGGATGCCGCCCCCTTCACTCCTGCTGCATACTTGTGACTGTTAGAGCCCTCCTGCTGCTTTCCTGCAGATCTCCTGCTGGTTTGATTGCCTGGATTGCCTGCCTTCGATTGAGAGAGCTAAACTACAATGCTATTACACTATTTAGTTTCATTATTTCTTTTTAAACTCTTTTTTTTCCTGTCTTTCTCATTTATTATAATTGTGAGCACACACTCGCACTTACAGGCAACTTTGCCAAACTCACACTTAAACACTTTTTTTCCTTATACTTATTTTCTCTTCTTTCTTTGCTTTCTTTAGTAGTTGTTTTTTTTGCTAAAACTTTATTTCTGATCTTGTTCTATAATAATTTGATTGATTTTATTGCATTTTTTGTTGTTTTTTGGCATTCTCATTGTGTTTTTTATCTATTTTATTGCAACCCTCCACCAGGGTATTCAAGAGTCCAGGCTGGTATCCCACTAATGTCAATGAAATCAAAAGATTCCTGGCTTCATACTGGAATATCACTGCAGTCAATCCTTCTTTTTTTAACCATTATGCCAAGAAACCGTTAACAAATTTTACTTTGGTTTCTTGTCTTTAATGATAATGCAATGGCTGGTCCCCCTAATGAGCCTGGTCACGACAGGCTTCATAAATTGAGGCCCCTTTTTTCATGCTCTGTGAGGGAAAGGACTCTAATTTGAACCCCCTGGTTGTCCCCTTGATTTGCCTGCCAGTGGTAAAATTGTCTGGGAGCTCATAACTCCACTGTTGGGCTGAGGTTACCACTTATATGTGGATAACTTACCCAAGCATCCCTTTATTCAAAACCCAACATTTTTTAGACACTCCAGCCTGTGGCACCATTAACAGTAACCACAAACGCCTGCCCAGGGAATTTGTGAATAAGAAACTGACCTCAGCCTGTTATTTAAATATTGATACCTTTCTGCCTGGAATGACCCTTTTGCCTGGTCCACTGCTCCAAACTCCAGCCCTTACAGTACAATTGGGCCATGGACCCTTCGGAGGAATGTCAGCCTGACTTCGGCAGAGCCTTTTACGGATTGACTGCCTGCATGGAAGCTTATGAAGCTCGGCAGTCACATTTCGGACAGGCGTTGGAGGCCATTCTGGACAAGTTGTCTATTCTTACACCAGCAGCACCAGTGCCAATTCCTGTTGCTGTCCCTACTGCTCCTGTGGTCGAACCACGTATTCCGGCACCTCCCCTCTACAGTGGAGATCCCCAAGCATGCCATGGAATTGTGAACCAGTGCCAGATCCAGTTCGTCTTGCAACCCACACAATTTGGGTCGGAGCGAGCCCAGGTGGGATTCGTGATCACCCGTCTGGTAGGGAAAGCTCTTGAATGGCCGTCCTTCTCTCTGGGAAAAGGAATCTCCCCTAATTGATGATGCCAAGGCATTCCTCCAGGAGTTCCGGACCGTGCTTGGCGCTCCTAGCCGGGTCGCGCCTGCGTCTTCTTGGCTTCCGAATATGCAATTGAATTTTGTACATTAGCTGCATGGAACAACGAGGCCTATCATGCCACTTTCTATAATGGGCTCTCTATCAGCCTTAAAGACTACCTAGTCTCCCATGAGCTGCCTACCCTGTTGGAAGACCTCATTGATTTGGCCGTCAACGTAGACACTCGGCAAAGAGAGCACCAAATGGATAGGGACGGAATCAAGAGTTTTCAACCTATGCTGGCTCCTTGCTTCCAGAAACCCTTGCTCCCCAGCACATGCTCTCTTACATCATCTTTGTCTACTGCTTCTCCTTCAATTTCTGCAGAGGAACCTATGCAGATAGGACGTGCCTGACTCTCTGAACAGGAGAAACTGCGGAGAAGCGCAGCCGGCCTCTGTCTTGATTGTGGGGGCAAATCCCATTTTGCCCATGAATGCCCCGTGAAGCCGGGAAACTTCAACGCCTAGGTAAGTTTGGGGAAACGTACCTGGGCCGAATTAATACTTTTCCCCATACATTGGCTCATCGTTTCCTTCTTCCTGTACAGATCCAACTCCCTTCCAAGACCATCCAAGTTCAAGCTTTTCTGGACTCTGGCGCAGCTGGAAATTTCTTGATCGAGTCTTTGCTTAACTTCATGCTATTCCTCTTCAACCCTTGGCTGTACCACTCAGAGTCTTGATCGATGATCAACCTCTTTCTTCTGCCCTAATCTCCAAATCCTCTCTGGAGTTACCTTTCAAAGTGGGCACGCTACACACATAGTTACATAGTTGAATTGGGTTGAAAAAAGACAAAGTCCATCAAGTTCAACCCCTCCAAATGAAAACCCAGCATCCATACACACACCCCTCCCTACTTTTAATTAAATTCTATATACCTATACTAACTATAGAGCTTAGTATCACAATAGCCTTTGATATTATGTCTGTCCAAAAAATCATCCAAGCCACTCTTAAAGGCATTAACTGAATCAGCCATCACAACATCACCCGGCAGTGCATTCCACAACCTCACTGTCCTGACTGTGAAGAACCCCCTACGTTGCTTCAAATGAAAGTTCTTTTCTTCTAGTCTAAAGGGGTGGCCTCTGGTATGGTGACCGACTTTATGGGTAAAAAGGTCCCCTGCTATTTGTCTATAATGTCCTCTAATGTAAAGTGTAATCATGTCCCCTCGCAAGCGCCTTTTTTCCAGAGAAAGTCTACCCCCATAATTTGTCTTCCATCCCTCTAACGAATTTAGTTGCATGTCTCTGCACTCTCTCCAGCTCATTTATATGCCTCTTAAGGACTGGAGTCCAAAACTGCACTGCATACTCCAGATGAGGCCTTACCAGGGACCTATAAAGAGGCATAATTATGTTTTCATCCCTTGAGTTAATGCCCTTTTTTATGCAAGACAGAACTTTATTTGCTTTAGTAGCCACAGAATGACCCTGCCCAGAATTAGACAATGTGTTATCTACAAAGACCCCTAGATCCTTCTAATTTAAGGAAACTCCCAACACACTGCCATTTAGTGTATAACTTGCATTTATATTATTTTTGCCAAAGTGCATAACCTGCATTAATCAACATTGAACCTCATTTTCCAGTTTGCTGCCCAGTTTTCCAATTTAGACAAATCACTCTGCAAAGTGGCAGCATCCTGCATGGAACCTATAGTTCTGCACAATTTAGTATCATCTGCAAAAATAGAAATAGTACTTTCAATGCCCACCTCCAGGTCATTAATAAACAAGTTGAAAAGCAAGGGACCTAGTACAGAGCCCTGTGGTACTCCACTAACAACACTGGTCCAATTAGAAAATGTTCCATTTACCACCACTCTTTGTAGTCTATCTTTTAGCCAGTTCTCTATCCAGGTACAAATACTATGTTCCAGGCCAACATTCCTTAATTTAACCAGTAACCTTTTGTGCGGCACTGTATCAAATGCTTTAGCAAAGTCTAAGTAAATCAAATCCACTGCCATCCCAGAATCGAGGTCTCTACTTACCTTCTCATAAAAATAAATTAATAAGTTAGTCTATTACGCATAAAACCATGCTGGCACAAACGCATAGTATTATGATTTGCTATGAAGTCCAGTATCTTATCCTTTATTAACCCTTCAAAAATCTTTCCTACCACTGACGTCAGACTAACTGGCCTATAGTTTTGAGGCTGAGAACGGGATCCTTTTTTGAATAGAGGCACCACATTAGCAATTCGCCAGTCTCTTGGCACTATGCCAGATCTCAATGAATCCTGAAAAATTAAGTAAAGAGGTTTGGCAATCACAGAGCTAAGCTCGCTAATTACCCTGGGATGAATACCATCTGGCCCTGGACCTTTGTTAATCTTAACATGTTCTAGTTTCTTTTGAATTTCATCATGTGTGAACCATGCATCATTAGTTGTATTACTAGAATTGGTACTGTTAAGAAGGAAACCTTCACTTACTGGTTCCTAATTTGTGTAGACAGATGAAAAATATGAGTTCAGAATCTGCGCTTTTATTTTGTTTTCATCAACCAGCTGACCCCCCTCTGATAGTAAGGGTCCCACCCTTACTGCTTCATTTTTTTACTATTAACATATTTAAAAAATAATTTTGGATTTTTTTACTGCTTGCTGCAATATCCTTTTCTATATCAATTTTAGTTTGCCTTATAGCTTCTTTGCATGATTTATTGGCCTCCTTGTACCTTATAAATGTTTCGGCTGTACCAGCCTGAAAGTCTTAAAAGCACGTCTTTTCTTACCCACCTCAACACCAACGCTTCTATTGAACCAAAAAGGTTTTGCTTTGCAACGACGTTCCTTGCTTACAAGTGGAATATACTGACAAGTATATTTATGAAGCAGCATTTTAAAGACTTCCCATTTTTGTTCTGTGATTAACCCTGTGAAAAGCATTTCCCACTTAATATGTTGCAGAGATGCCCTTGCAGAGATTGTCTTTCCTCCTTATTGCTGGGGCTGCCTTGGCTCCGTATGCACAATCCTGCCATCAAATTTCCCACTGGAGTCCCTTCTGCCGACAGAACTGTCTTCCTGCTGACTCTCTCCTGAAGCTGTCTTCTATCGTCATGGATCTTCCCTCCCTTCCTTCCGTTTATCAAGCCTTCTCCGATGTGTTCAACAAGAAATCTGTAGAGACCCTTCCTCCTCACCGGTCTTGTGACTGTCCCATCGATCTTCTTCCTGGCATAATGCCCCCTCAGGGATGTACTTATTCACTCTCTCCTTCTGAAACCAAAGGGATGAAGGAGTACATAAGGGAGAATGTCCAAAGAGGATTCATCCGCGCCTCTTCTTCACCTGCTGAAGCGGGGTTCTTCTTTGTCGAGAAAAAGGACAGCAGTATATGACCCTGCACTGACTAATGGGGCTTGAACAAAATCACAGAAAAGAATCGCTATCCACTCCCCCTCATTTCTGAGTTATTCGACCAACTTAAAGGTGCCTGATTCTTACCAAAACTGGACCTCATCTCATCCGTATCAGAGAGGATGATGAATGGAAAACCGCGTTCAACACTCGTGATGGGCACTACGAGTATCTCGTGATGCCCTATGGACTCTGTAACGCACCCACGGTTTTCCAAGAATTTGTTAACGACATCTTTCGGGACTTGTTAGGCCAAAGTGTTGTAATCTACTTAGATGACATTCTAATTTTTTCTAAGAATTTAGATGAACATCGGCTCCAAGTATATAAAGTTCTCTCACATTTGAGAAAGAATGCTCTCTTTGTCAAGTTTGAAAAGTGCACCTTTGAGACTTCTACGATCCCGTTTCTGGGGTATATCATCTCCCAGAAGGGCTTTGAGATGGACCCAGTGAAGGTGTCAACAATAAAAGATTGGCCTCTTCCCACCAGCACCAATCTATACAGAGATTCATTGGCTTTGCCAATTATTACAGACAATTTATTAAAGGTTTCTTGTCTAAAATTGCTCTGATCCTCTCTCTCATTCAGAAAGGGGGAAAACCTCAATGCTGGTCTCCACAAGCTTTGGAAGCTTTCAAGACTTTGAAAGAATCCTTCTCTTCTGCTCCAATCCTCAGACACACCGATCCTCTTCTGCCATTCTTCGTTGAGGTCGATGCTTCAGAGGTTGGGGCAGGAGCTGTGTTATCGCACAGACTGCCTTGTGATGGAAAACTGCATCCCTGCACTTTCTTTTCTAAAAAATTCGAGCCTCCAGAACAGAATTATGATGTGGGAAATCGGGAGCTGCAAGCAGTTAAGCTGGCTCTAGAAGAATGGAGACATCTGTTGGAGGGTTCTACTGTACCAGTGTCGATGTTCACTGATCACAAGAACCTAGAATACATTCAGACGCTCAAAAGCTTAAATCTCAGACAGGCTCGGTGGGCGCTCTTCTTTTCCCTATACAACTTTGTCAATACGTTCCATCCTGGTTCCAGAAACAAGAAAGCAGATGCACTTTCCAGAAGCTTTGTCCCTGAAGACCCCAGTTCCGAGGATCCTCTCAGTTGTTGGCAGCACAATTTCCTGCTCCGCCTGATACTCCCCTGGGAATGGCCTTTGTTTCTCCAGAACTCCCATAACTCCAAGCAAGATGGTAATCCTGGAATTAGGAAAACTACAGAACTTTTATCTCGCCTGGTCTGGTGGCCTTACCTTCGAAAGGATGTTAAGGACTTTGTCTTCTTGTGCTACATGTGCTACCTCTAAAGCTGGACACTCTCCTCCTAATGGGTTACCCTTGCCCTTACCCATACCCTCTCGACCCTGGACTCATTTGGATTATATCGTAGACCTTCCTATTTCCCTTGGGCACACAGTTATCTGGGTCGTGATCGACAGATTTAGCAAGATGGCCCATTTCATACCATTACGCAAACTACCTTCTGCCATCGAAAGTTAATTATCCAACACATTTTTAATTTTCACGGATTTCAGGCTGAAATTGTGTCCTATAGAGGCTCCCAATTTGTCTCTAAGTTCTGGAGATCCTTGTGCAAGGCACTCAATATTTCCCTTCAATTTTCTTCTGCTTACCATCCTCAATCCAATGGGGCTGCTGAGAGGGTTTATCGAGTACTCAAGCAATTTCTGCGGTGTCATGTGTCTTTGTGTCAGGAAAATTGGGCAGACCTCCTTCCATGGGCCGAATTTGCCCACAACAACACTTTGCATGCTTCTTCTGAAAAATCCCCTTTCTTCTACGGTCAGAATCCACTGGCGTTCCCTCAAGATCTACTCCTTACAAATGTTCCAGATGCCAATGTCAAAGCCGCCCACATGTCTTCTATCTGGCATGCTACAGAGGCCAATCTGGAGAAGAGTTCTCTTTCTCAAAAGAAATTTGCAGACAAAAGAATGTTTCTTCCCGGGGATAAGGTCTGGCTGCCCACGAGAAATATTCGTCTTAGAATACCTACTGCCAAGCTTGGTCCCAAGTTCATCGGCCCGTTCTCAGTTGTGGAGATCATCAATCCAGTGGCGGTTCGTCTGCAGCTTCCTCCTGAGATGCGGGTTCTGAATGTATTCCATGTCTCCCTCCTCAAACCAGCTACTACTTCAAATTCTTCTTCTCCAGCTCCTGTTCTTGTTGATGGCCACCAGGAATTCGAAGTAAAGAGGATTTTGAATTCTCGGGTTTCCAGGAGTGCCCTACAGTACTTGGTGGAGTGGAAGGGGTTTGGTCCTGAGGAATGCTCATGGGTAAAGAAATATGATGTTCATGCCCCTCTCCTCATCGAAAGAGTCCACAAACAGTTTCCCTCAAGTCGCAGTCATGGTGGTCCTGAGGCCCCCTGTGGAGAAGGGGGTACTGTAAGGGACACTCACCAGAAAAAGCAGGGCCTGGTACAAAAAAGCTGCAATTTATATGATTCAAATGGCCCTTTTTAATTCTTATGTTGTTTACAAGAAGGTGGTACCAGGCCCAAGATTGAATTATTACAATTATCGTCTACAATGCTTCCTGCCCTATTATTTGGAGATGTAGAGGAGGTTCCAGATATGCCTGGCAGTGACAATGTTGCACGAATGATGGGTAAGCATTTCATTGCCAAAATTCCACCTATCCTAATAAAAGATATGCCCAGAGAGCTTGTAAGGTTTGCCGTTCCAGGGGTGATAGAAGAGATGTGGGGTATTTTTGTCCCAAGTGTCCTGGCAACCCTGATTTGTGTTTCCAACCATGTTTTTAGGTATACCATAATATACAAAAAAGGGGTGTTGTGGGAGCACCCAAAAAGGCTAAGTTAAAGTATATTTAAGTATAATGGAAGTGCTACTTTTTTTTTATTCCCTGGTCCCCTGTCTCATAAGTAATTCAGTATAACTGAATGTGCATGTGTTTACAAAACAGGGGTTTTTAGTTACAAAGTTATGATCATAAAGTTGATAAGCCACTATACCACATCAAGGTAAACCCCATACAGTAGTCCCTAACTTGTCTACCTTTGGTCATAGTATAAAAAGTCTTTTACTTCTCTGTATAGTAGCATTACTTGTAATCCGTGTCTCTTGAACCTTGATTTCAGTCTGAAGGCTGAATCCTCCCGCCAGTAAGCGGCTTTTAAGAGGGAGAGATTGCCCAAACCAATGCCCAGTTTTAAAAGCATAGGACCACCATTAGTTTAAAGGGGTGGGTATGGGGTGCTATTACAAACCACATACTGTATGAAGCTCGGCCACAGCATCCGGCTACAATACAATATACATAAAGGGGGGTTGTGGGAGCACTCAAAAGGCTAAGTTAGTATATTTAAGTATAATGGAAGTGCTACTTTTTAATGCACATTGCCTGGTCCCCTGTCTCATAAGTAATTCAGTAGAAATGCATGTGCATGTGTTTACAATACCATATTACCGTACTGTGGTACACTATGAGTGTACTTGAAGTCTGTGTTGTGTTGGTAAGTTAGTGCTCTCTGGGTTTGTTGGTGGTAAAGAGGATTTGGCATGCCCTAAATTTTTTATGCACATGGTTGCAGTAACTGGCTAGGTGTGTTGGCAAAGAGGTACTGTTTTATTTTTTTGTTTTTTTTAATTGGTCACATGATTGGGCTGTTTGTTTTTCAGCTTCAAGACCCCCATTGAAATATAATATTCTGACAGTTCCCCACTTCGCTTATAACTAGGTTACAGATATATCTACTGAAAAAAAAAAAGATATATAATTGGCAAAAAAAAATTCTGCATAGTAAGATTTTCTGCATTTATGGCATAGACCTGGGCACATGGTGAAAAACTTTTTCCTGGCCACTCCATATCAGTATTACAATAGGGAGGTTCGTCCCATCCCTGCCCATATACCAGATCATCACTACCCCTAAAGTTTTAAATGTACCAAGGGAACACCCCTACCTTGTCTTTTTTCTTTCTGTCCCTGTTCACACTGCAGGGTCATACTTAGCTTGGCTTTTATTTGCTGGGTTGGATTGAGCCCCACTAGGTGAATCCCGGCAGAGTGCTTCACTTTCCTCCCTCTCTTGTGAAGTTAGGGATCTGGCAGGTGTCTGTGTGGTCATAAAAGAAAATTCCAAAGGCACACTGGAGTAATTGCAAGCAAAATTGCCTTGCGGTTTTAATGCACTCTGCATTAAACACGCAAGGCAATTTTGCTTGCAATTCGTCCTGTGTACCTTTGGAATTTTCTTTTATGAGCATCATATGTGAGGCAACCGAACCTCTACCTCAGCGCACCAGGTATCTGTGACTTTATTTAATTTAGGGTGTGTGCGAGAGCCAACTTTCTTGCAGTGAAGGTGTCTGTGTGGTTGATAGCTTTTAGCCTTACTAACATTGCTGTCTTATGCCTTATTCTAAGAGGAGTAACATGGAGGTGGCCATCTAGGTTCCCTGTGTTACAAGGAATCCTTCTCCTCCTTTTTTTCCTGAGGTTCCGTGCCTCATTTTGGCTGCCCTCTTTCAAGATGCCATTTGGGCTGCCCTGCCAAATGTGCTTTGGGGGAGGTGTCCGTTTACCTCACAGTGACTTCAGTGTTCTTTGCAACACGTGCTTCCATTCCATGTATGTGGTGGACATTTTGGTTTTGGGTGCAAATCGAAAGTTCCAAGGAGACACAACTTGGGATCTTTTGGTAAGGGGATGCCTACCTGTCTAGATAGTGTTTCTAGGATTTTGGTCCAGTAAGAATCCAACTTTGTACAGGTCCCGACCAGAGAGTATGGAGAAGAGTACCATTCTGTTGAGCACAGTGGTTACAAAGGGGAGAAATGGAGGGATCCTGTGCAGTCTGGTCTTGGTATAATAGGTTCTATGGATAAATTATAGCTGAATGAGCCTGTATTTGTAGTTTAGGAATACTCTGGATGGGGTGCCTGAGACCATTGGTTTTCTGTGAGACAGGGTAAGTCCTGGTCCCACTTGACACACAACTTTAATGCTCTCTTAGCATCTTTATGTTTCTGTATGGTCCTGTACAACTTGGACATTAGTCATTTGTGCTTGGTGGCTGCTATTTCACTTGCTAATAGTGAGCTTCTTATCTGGATTGGGGTAAGTTGGTTTTGTTTTACCAGAGCTGAGCGAAGGCTACTGTTAACGAGCCATTGTGACTTAAATAGGCCAGACCTAGCTCTAAGTGCTGCAAATGGTATTGGATTGTTTGACTCCCATACTTCACCTATCTCGTATAACCCCAGTTTTGACCATATTGGAGGCAACGTAACTCACCCCATAGCTGAGAAACTTTTTATAAGACGCACCAGGAGATCTTTGTTCCCTTACCTCCCGGCGCGTCTCCTCTCGGGTACTTGTGCGCATGCGCGCACTTCCAGGTTGAGTGTGTGCATTAGGACTCATTGACGCTGTCATATTAATGCTGGGCGTCATGACGTCATCCGAAGGCACGATATTCAAACTTGGCGCCAAATCCTCGTTAAAGAGCCCGCTCGCTATTTTGTAAGTGCCCAAGCAGTTTACCTGTACCTGCTCAAGCATCTATTCTACTTCTTGGATTCTTGGTTTTGCCTTGAACTTTTCGCCTGACTTCATTTACACCTTCTCTTCATCCCTGCCGCTTACGTTCCTGCTACACACTTCCTTGTTGACTTCCGCAGAAGAAAGCCCGGGCAAAAGGGCATCGGTGAACACCGGAACCTGTGCCTCTGTGGGTACGTTTGCTCAACAAGGTTCCTGATAACGTGGTCATTACAGTTAGCTTGGGCCCTTACAAAATGGCAAGCGGGTTCTTTAAGGAGGATTAATTAAAAACCATTGTTGACATGATTTTATGCGTAATAGATCTTGCCAGACTAACTTAATTTATTTTTATGAGAAGGTAAGTAGGGACCTCGATTCTGGGATGGCAGTGGATGTGATTTACTTAGACTTTGCTAAAGCATTTGATACAATGCCACACAAAAGGTTACTGGTTAAATTAAGGAATGTTGGCCTGGAACATAGTATTTGTACCTGGATAGAGAACTGGCTAAAAGATAGACTACAAAGAGTGGTGGTGCTTTTCAACTTGTTTATTAATGACCTGGAGGCGAGTATTGAAAGTACTGTTTCTATTTTTGCAGATGATACTAAATTGTGCAGAACTATAGGTTCCATGCAGGATGCTGCCACTTTGCAGAGTGATTTGTCTAAATTGGAAAACTGGGCAGCAAACTGGAAAATGAGGTTCAATGTTGATAAATGCAGGTTATGTACTTTGGCAAAAATAATATAAATGCAAGTTATACACTAATTGGCAGTGTGTTGGGAGTTTCCTTAAATGAGAAGGATCTAGGGGTCTTTGTAGATAACACGTTGTCTAATTCTGGGCAGTGACATTCTGTGGCTACTAAAGCAAATAAAGTTCTATCTTGCATAAAAAAGGGCATTAACTCAAGGGATGAAAACATAATTATGCCTCTTTATAGGTCCCTGGTGAGGCCTCATCTGGAGTATGCAGTGCAGTTTTGGACCCCAGTCCTTAAGAGGGATATAAATGAGCTGGAGAGAGTGCAGAGACTAAGTGCAACTAAATTGGTTAGGGGGATGGAAGACTTAAATTATGAGGGGAGACTGTCAAGGTTGGGGTTGTTTTCTCTTGAAAAAAGGCGCTTGTGAGGAGACATACACTATACAAGTACATTAGAGGACATTATAGACAAATAGCAGGGGATCTTTTTACCCATAAAGTGGATCACCGTACCAGAGGCCACCCGTTTAGACTAGAAGAAAAGAACTTTCATTTGAAGCAACGTAGGGGGTTCTTCACAGTCAGGACAGTGAGGTTGTGGAATGCACTGCCGGGTGATGTTGTGATGGCTGATTCAGTTAATGCCTTTAAGAATGGCTTGGATGAGATTTTGGAGAGACAGAATATCAAATATTGTGAGACTAAACTCTATAGTTATAGGTATAGGTATATATAACTTATGTGAAAGTAGGGAGGGGTGTATGTATGGATGCTGGGTTTTCATTTGGAGGTGTTGAACTTTATGGACTTTGTCTTTTTTCAACTGAATTTAACTATGTAACTATGTAATTGTCTTGTCAGTACCTCTGCTAGGGTTTTTACATCTACTGTCAAAAGTGATATGGCATGATAGGACTTGCACATTTGTGGGTCCTTGCCCAGTTTAACTAGTAAAGCAATGGCTGCCTCATACATTGAGGGTGGGTAGGGTACCTTGTAAGATGGCTTCTGAGTACACTTTCTACAGGATGGGGCTAGTTTCTTAATGTGCCTCTTGTATAGTTCAATAGGTATACCATCCGCTCCTGCTGCTTTACCCAGCAGAAATGTATCAATGGCCTGTGATATTTCTTCTATGGTGGTCTTTATATTCGGCTGGGAGGTTGGGTAGACTAAGATCAGACAGAAATTGCTGAATCAACTCCCGGCTGACGGCAAGCTTAGAGGAATACAGCCCTTTGTGAAAAGACAGTAGTATATTCTGTATTTGGGTTGGGTCTGTTTATATTTGGTCTTGGTCGTCTTTACGAGTTGTGATGGTAGTAGGGCCACTTCTTGATTTTTGACCATATAGGCCAATAGCTTGCCTGGTTTTTCTCCATACTCAAATATATTTACTTTAGAGAAGTAATGTTTACGCTGTGAAACTTATTATTATTATTAACATGTATTTATGTAGCGCCAACATATTTCGCTCTTCCCACATGTGTTGTGCATACTAGTCTTGCAAATGCTTTAACAACTAAAATTATATAAATGCAAGTTATACACTAAATGGCTGTGTGTTGGGAGTTTCCTTAAATGAAAAGGATCTAGGGTTTTTTTTGTAGATAACACGTTGTCTAATTCTGGGCAGTGTCATTCTGTGGCTACTAAAGCAAATAAAGTTCTGTCTTGCATAAAAAGGGCATTACCTCAAGGGATGAAAACATAATTATGCCTCTTTATAGGTCCCTGGTGAGGCCTCATCTGGAGTATGCAGTTCAGTTTTGGACTCCAGTCCTTAAGAGGGATATAAATGAGCTGGAGAGAGTGCAGAGACATGCAACTAAATTGGTTAGAGGGACGGAAGACTTAAATTATGAGGGTAGACTTTCAAGGTTGGGGTTGTTTTCTCTTGAAAAAAGGCGCTTGCGAGGGGACATGATTACACTTTACAAGTACATTAGAGGACATTATAGACAAATAGCAGGTGACCTTTTTACCCATAAAGTGGATCACCGTACCAGAGGCCACCCCTTTAGACTAGAAGAAAATAACTTTTATTTGAAGCAACGTAGGGGGTTCTTCACAGTCAGGACAGTGAGGTTGTGGAATGCACTGCCGGGTGATGTTGTGATGCTGATTCAGTTAATGCCTTTAAGAATGGCTTGGATGATTTTTTGGACAGACATAATATCGAAGGCTATTGTGATACTAAGCTCTATAGTTAATATAGGTATGGGTATATAGAATTAAAAGTAGGGAGGGGTGTGTGTATGGATGCTGGGTTTTCATTTGATTGGGGTTGAACTTGATGGACTTGTCTTTTTTCAACCCAATTTAACTATGTAACTACTATGTAACTATGTAACTGGTCTTGCAAATGCTTTAACAAAAGAATGTTGTCTGCTGTGGGCTGTGACTGATTTTGAAAGCCGCTCTTGCTAATTGTGCTTCAAGGCATTCAGTGGCCGCCCTAGCTTGCTTTTCATGATGTATAATTTGCGAAATTAGCACCCCTCTCATATATGCCTTGAATGCATCCCACAATATAAAAGTGTTTGCGGAACCTGTGTTGAGCTCAAAGTATTACTCAATCTGTTTGTCTAGTTCTACTTGGTTATTAGGTATATGAAACAATATGGGGTTAAAAGACCATCAAGGGTGAGCAGGGGGCTGAATTAGGTACCTAGTGGTGCAAGCTTTTTAGAGTAAGGCCCTGTTAGTAAATAGCATATCTAGTCTAGAGAGAACACAATGCGAGGCTGAGTAGCATGAATATTGTTTGTTTTTAGGGTGCTGGTACCTCCAAAATTCAGTTAGGCCCGTTTCCTGCATATGGCACTGAAAATTTGAGGTTGTCTCCACTACCAGGGACTACCCTCTTGCTGCACCCTGTCCAGCATGGGGCTAAGGACAGTATTAAAATCCCCAGCAAGTATTGGTAGTGAGCGTGGGTAATCTGCCGGACATTTGGCCCATTGCCATATGCACTCGTCCGAGTAAGGGGGTGGAATATATATGCTGGCTAGTAACTGCTCAAATTGACCTATCGGGCAGTGTAAGAATAAATACCTTCCATTAGCATATGTATGTACACGTAACATTTTAAATGGGAGCTTCTTGTGTACCAATATTGCGACTCCTGATGAGTACACTGTGTGTGTGGCATGGTATGACCAGCCAATCCAGTTTTAGGGCCAGTGTTTTGCCTCCCACTAGGTGGGTTTAATGGAGCAGGGTTATATGAGCATCCTAATGCTTAATTAAGTCTAAGACTAACCGCCTCTTTATGGGATTATTTAGCCCCCTAACGTTTCATGTGGTGATGTTAACCACCATAATTTTGGCTCTTTACAGGAACCCAATAGGTTCCCCTGTCCCCCCTTGCTTGCATGTCTATATCTGTGCAATAACCTGAGCATTCAAGGTACAACAACATGAACAAACCAAAATATGAAACATTCCCCAACAAACCCCTCCCCTTCCACCATGGAACTTTGGTGGAACTTGTACACTGAAAAAGTATATAAGATTAACTGTGCTATGTATTAATTTTTACGGGGGTGTTTAGCCTGCTGGACCCTTACAGGCTGAGAGGTGAAAGTAAGGGAGATAAGCGGCTCTGTTTTCCGTCTCAGGGCTAGGATACCAGTCTATCATAGTAGTGTGGCTCTAGATGGTGTTAGCAGTGAGTCTATTGGGCGGCTCATCATAACAAAAAAGAAAAGAAAACAATCAACGTACAACCTGTGCAGGTAGAGTGGTGTTCTTGCATCCATCATGGCTCAGGTATTGTATCAATAGCATCAACTTAGGTTATGGAATTGGTGCTTGTTGTGGAGTGGTACTTGCATAGTGTAGGCCTCGTGTGTGACTTGCTGGCTGCTAGTTGTTCTACAGCCCAGCTGTAATAAAACCTACCTGCCCTGGTGGTCTAGTGGGGCGGCGGGGACGCCCACCGCATGGTACACTTCCTGCTCCATCATGCCTTCCTTAGGGCGCGCGCGGCGCGCCTGCGTGTTGTTTATAGGCGCAAACACGCTGGCGTGAATGTGCACGTTTTTGACGCGAATTCTTTCCCCTATAAAAGGCCCATTCTGACTGCAGACAGATGCCCGTGATAAAACTTGGTTTCTAGTGGTTTCCTGAGCCTTGTGCATCTGATCCTGAATCTGTTTGTCCTGATTATCCGGTTTTGACTCCTGCTTGTTTCCTGACTATTCTGTATCCTGACCATTGCCTGCCTATAACTACTCTTCCAGCTTAACCCCTTGATTGACAACCCGGTTTTGACCCCTGCCTGCCTGACGATTCTGATATCTGCCTGCCTCGACCAAGCCTGTCTGACCATCCTTCTGCCTAATCCTTTTGTACCGTGACCTTCGGCTCAAAAGACTTTGCTAACAGCCGTGCCCCTTTGCCAGCCAGAACATCTCGCCTTGTACCCCTCGTTAAGTTCAGGTGGCACCCAAGTAAGCTGAGAGCCCAACGGTGGTCACACTACTAGTGAAGCCGAGCGGAGACCAGGGTGCTTGGCACTTGTTCTGGTATTGGGTGCCGGTCGTGACACCAGCATTCATTGCATCCAGCCAGTTGTTAAGGTCTCTCTGGTGAAGAAGAGGTTGATCCTGCAGTTATTCACTGGGCAAAAAGGACCACCCTGCTGATTGATAATTGCTCAGCCTTGAAAGACAGGCGTGTGGATTCACACTCAGTGGCTGGGGCAGTTTGCCAACCAGCAGTAGCTCTGGTATGAGTCACTAGAGATGTCGCGAACTGTTCGCCGGCGAACTTGTTCGCGCGAACATCGGGTGTTCGCGCTCGCCGGAAGTTCGCGAACGTCGCGCGACGTTCGCCATTTTGGGTTCGCCATTGTTGGCGCTTTTTTTTGCCCTCTCACCCCAGACCAGCAGGTACATGGCAGCCAATCAGGAAGCTCTCCCCTGGACCACTCCCCTTCCCTATAAAAACCGAAGCCCTGCAGCGTTTTTTCACTCTGCCTGTGTGTGCTGAAGAGATAGTGTAGGGAGAGAGCTGCTGCCTGTTAGTGATTTCAGGGACAGTTGAAAGTTTGCTGGCTAGTAATCGTTTTGATACTGCTCTGTTATTGGAGGGACAGAAGTCTGCAGGGGTTTGAGGGACATTTAAGCTTAGGTAGCTTTGCTGGCTAGTAATCTACCTTCTACTGCAGTGCTCTGTATGTAGCTGCAGTGGGCAGCTGTCCTGCTTCTGATCTCATCTGCTGACTGCTGCAATAACAGTAGTCCTTGTAAGGACTGCTTTTATTTATTTTTTTGTTGTTTTACTACTACTACTACTACTACTACTATAAGAGCCCAGTGCTATTAGTCTAGCAGTGTTGGGGAGTGGGACTGGTGTGCTAATCTGCTGCTCCTAGTAGTTCAGCAGCACCAACTTTAATTTTTTTTTTTAATATTCATTTTTTTTTTATTTTACTTTTTTTTATTTTACTACCGCTGTAGTAGTGTATAAGTTGACCTTTTAGGCATTATTTGCCCTGTAGGCATTATTTGCACACTGTTTTCTTCAACCCGCCATCTAGCTGTGTGACCTTGTTCACATTCTGTCTAAATATCCATAATATTACCGTCTCCAGAAAAAACACCGGAGTGACTTTTTTCAAGCAGCCATAATATATTTTACGTAATCCGTATCCACCGCTGTAGTAGTGTATACGTTGACCTTGTAGGCATTATTTGCACACTGTTTTCTTCAACCCGCCATCTAGCTGTGTGACCTTGTTCACATTCTGTCTAAATATCCATAATATTACCGTCTCCAGAAAAAACACCGGAGTGACTTTTTTCAAGCAGCCATAATATATTTTACGTAATCCGTATCCACCGCTGTAGTAGTGTATACGTTGACCTTGTAGGCATTGTTTGCCCAGTTTTTTTGGCCGCAGCCACTGAAGCACAGAGGCCAGAAAAAATATGCCATATAAATGCTGAAAATAGTCATTTTTTGCCATACGTTGACTCAACGTATATGGCAAAAAATGACTATTTTCAGCATTTATATGGCATATTTTTTCTGGCAACTGTGCTTCAGTGGCTGCGACCAAAAAAATGCATATTTTCTGCATTTATATGGCATAATTTTTCTGGCCTCTGTGCTTCAGTGGCTGCAACCAAAAAAATTTATATTTTCAGCATTTATATGGCATAATTTTTCTGGCAACTGTGCTTCAGTGGCTGCGACCAAAAAAATGCATATTTTCTGCATTTATATGGCATAATTTTTCTGGCCTCTGTGCTTCAGTGGCTGCAACCAAAAAAATTTATATTTTCAGCATTTATATGGCATAATTTTTCTGGCAACTGTGCTTCAGTGGCTGCGTCCAAAAAAACTGGGCAAACAATGTCTACAAGGTCAACGTATGGCGAAAAATTACTATTTTCAGCATTTATATGGCATATTTTTTCTGGCAACTGTGCTTCAGTGGCTGCGTCCAAAAAAACTGGGCAAACAATGCCTACAAGGTCAACGTATGGCAGTTGTTTAAAGAGAACAGTAGATTACTAGCCAGCAAAGCTACCTAAGCTAAAATGTCCCTCAAATCCCTGCAGACTTCTGTCCCTCCAATACAGAGCAGTATCAAGCAGATTACTAGCCAGCAAGCTTACTATCATCTGTCCCTGAAATCACTAACAGCTCTCCCCCTACACTATCTCTTCCAAGCACACACAGGCAGATTTTTCAGATACATTTTTGCCCTTGATCCCCCTCTGGCATGCCACTGTCCAGGTCGTTGCACCCTTTAAACAACTTTAAAATCATTTTTCTGGCCAGAAATGTCTTTTCTAGATGTTAAAGTTCGCCTTCCCATTGAAGTCTATGGGGTTCGCGAACCGTTCGCGAACCGCTCGCATTTTTGCGCAAGTTCGCGAATATGTTCGCGAACTTTTTTTCCGACGTTCGCTACATCCCTATGAGTCACAAAAGCTATGTTCTTTTGGATAGATGGCATTAACAGAGCCCTTATGGAAGGGGTTGACAAGAAGGAGATCTCTTTTAGTCTAGCTGAACTCAAGTTGGCCACAAGTTTTATTTCAGAAGGAGCTGTGAGCCTAACCAGCTGGTAGCCCGTCCATGGCTATTTCAGTTGGGGCTTGCCTCGTCCTCTGGCTCAGGCCTTGGTCGGCAGATCTGTCATCTAAGATGAGTCTATATACCTTCCGTTAGAAGGCCAACGTCTTTTCGGTGCTAAACTTGACAAAGTCATAGCAAAGGCCAATGGGGGAAAAAAGTCTATTTTTGCCCCAGGCTAAAAAGAAACAAAGATCTGTCCATTTCAAATCCTCTTTTTTTCGGGACTCTGGAAGGACAAGGCCCACTCAGCAGTCCTCCAGGTCAGAGGGGGAAGGTCACAAGCATTTTTTGTGGAGGAATGGTCGAGCAGCCTTTCCAGGAGGTGATAAGGCCAAATCTTCCCAGTTTACCAAAAAGTCCTCATGACTATCCATCTCCTTTAGGGAAGGTGTGGGCCAGATTTACAAAGTTCTACGAAAATTGGCTTTCCACCATCTCAGACCAGTGGGTACTGGACATGTTAAGGAGAGGATATCACCTAGAATTCACCCCATTTCATCTGGAGGAGCATTTTGTAGTCTCTTCTTATCCCAGAATAGGGCAAAAAAAAAAGAGAGGCCTTAGATCATCATCTGCGATGGCTAATGGAAAAAGAGGTTTCCAGTTTTGGTGCCTTCCCTTCAGCCTTTCTACAGCCCCGGGGGTGTTTTCAAAGGTATTGGTAACCTTGATTGAGGCTCTTCGGCTGGAGGGCATTTCCATTTGGCACTAACTCGACAACATTCTGGTATCAGCCAAACAGAGAAGCACCCTGCTCCATCATCAGGATCGGGTTATCAACTTCTGGAAACCCATGGGTGGCTGGTGAATTGGGAGAAGAGCCAGTTGATCCCTTCTCAGACCCTGGTCTACTTGGGATCATGGTTCAACACCCAGGAGGGGTCAGTTTCTCTTCCTCCTGAGATGGTAAATACCCTCATCAGTCTGGCTTCAGGCTTCCTAGTCAAGGAACAGGTCTCAGCCAAGGATCTCATGTCCCTGATGGGCTCCATGGCTTTCACCATTCCGGTAGTCAAGTGGGCAAGATGGCACATGAGGCCAGCTCAGTGTCTCTTCCTGGATCATTGGAACAAGTGGATTGAAGGACTGAAACCAGTTAACGCTTCTCTCTCGGTCCTTCAAAGACTCAATCTAGTGGTGGCTGTCTGATGAGGGGGTTTCCATTATGCCAGCCTCAATGGAGAGTACTAGACACAGACAGTGTCGGGCCCTCTTGCTTCTAACCATTTGGCCTATTTCATGGTAATTCCCTATTTCTTTATAGGAAAAAATAGGTTTAATGATGGAAGAATAGAGTATAGTATGTAGAGATAAAAGACTAGGAGAATAAAGAGGTTGAGAGAGGAGAGGAGGAATAATAGTTTGGAAAGTGGGCCCACGGTCTAAGTTTTTCTAGTGGGCCCATGGCATCCCAGTCTGACACTGGTCACAGATGCCTCGACTCTGGGCTGGGGAGCATACTTGGGGTCGAAGTGGCCCTTGCACCAAGTCGGGGTTCCCTCAAACATATTGGAGATAAGAGCTGCAAAGTTAGCACTGCATTCTTTCACCAGAGTTCTATAGGGATCAGCAGTCAAGCTTCTGACAATACAAATGCAGTAGCCTACATCAAGAGCAGGTCTGTACTTCAGGAGGTCCAACCAATCATGGATTTGGCAGAGAAGAATCTCTACTTGCTGACCGCAGACTACCTTCCGGGGATATACAATCAAGAAGCGGAGTCTGAACACTATGTCGAGTCATGAATGGACCTTGAATCAGGAGGTTTTCCAGATGTTGGTGGGAGATAGGAGGTTCCAAAGATCGACCTTTTCTCAACAAATATCAATGCATGGCTTCCTTTTCTCCAGGAATTTATGCCCAGCGACAAAGGGGTTGGACACTCTTCTACAGCCTTGGTCATTCAACCTAGCCTATGCCTTTCCTCCATTCCCTCTTATTCTCACAGTCCTCCTGAAGACCATTCAGGACAAGGCCAACTTGATCCTGGTTGCTCTGAATTGGCCTCGAAGGCCTTGGTATCCTCTGCTACGCAGACTATAAAGGGGTCCTTTGTGGCCTCTTCCTAGGAGAAGGGATCTGTTATGCCAAGGTCCCCTCCTTCACCCAAACCCAGCAGCTCTGTCTCTCCAGGCTTGGAAGCTGAGCGCACGAGATTGGCAGGGTTAGGTTTACCTCAGAAGGTGGTTTAGACTCTTGTTTAGGCAAGAAAACCCTCCACTTCTTCCACCTACTACAGAATATGGGAATGATTCCTGTCTTTGTGCTCCAAGAATGAAGACAACGGGGATGTAGGTTCCCTTTCCCAAGTATTGGGTTTCCTCCAGTCTTGTCTAAACAAAGGCCTGCAGTATAGGACTCTCAAGGTCCATGCCTCAGCTCTCTCAGCCTTATCTGGAAAAGCCTGGTCCGAAGAACCCTTGGTTAAAAAAAAATTCAAGGCGGCCCTTAAAGGAACAGTTCAGTGTGAAAATAAAAACTGTGTAAATAGATAGGCTATGCAAAATAAAAAAATGTTTCTAATTTAGTAAGTTAGTCAAAAATGCAATATATAAAGGCTGGAGTGAACAGATGTCTAATAAAACAGCCAGAATCCAACTTCCTGCTTTTCAGCTCTATAACTCTGAGTTAGTCAGCGACTTGAAGGGGGGGCCACATGGTACATTTCTGTTCTGTGAGTTAACAATTGATCCTCAGCATTCAGCTCAGATTCAAAAGCAACAGATATGACCCATGTGCCCCCCCCCCCCTCAAGTCTCTGATTGGTTACTGCTTGGTAACCAGGGTAACCAGTCAGTGTAAACCAAGAGAGCTGAAAAGCATGAAGTAGTGTTCTGACTGACTTGTTATACATCAAATCACTCCAGCCTTTTAACATTTTTTTATTTTGCACAGCCTGTGTATTTACACAGTTTTTATTTTTACACTGAACAATTCCTTTAAAGTTCGTCCTCCCACGAACAAAGTGCTTACAGCTTGGAGTCTTCCTCTCGTTCTGAAGTCATTGTCCATGCCACCTTTTGAACCCCTGGAATCTGTCTCCACCTTGTACCTCACTCTCAAGACGCTGTTCTTGCTAGCCATATCTTTAGCATGCAGAGTAGGAGAGTTGCAGGCTTTTTCTTCCTGTTTGGGGCACATTTCCTTCTTTTATGACAGAGTGGTTCTTAAGCCAGTGAAGTCATTTCTCCCTAACGTTGTCTCAACCTTTCATTTAAGGAAACAAGTGACTCTGCCCGTTTTTTCTACGAAAATGCAGAGCTCCGAGAATCTCCAAAAGGTGAACCCGGTACGTTACCTGAGACTATACCTAGAGGTGTCAAATTGCTTCAGGAAATCTAACAATTTGTTCGTCATCCCAGCGGGCAGCAGAAAAGAACAGGCATCTGCAGTATCCATATGGATATCCAAAGCCGATCAGGCCTAAGGCAAGCTATCTCCTGAGGGTTTGAGGGCACATTCTACGAGAGCTATTTCAACTTCATGGGCAGCCTTGGCGGAGGTGCCTACAACACAGATTTGTGAGGTTGCATCCTGGTCATCAACCCGAACCTTTGTTAGACATTATCAGTTGGATTTGCCTACTTCCAGCAGTCATGCCTTTGCGGAAAGAGCCCATCTGCCATTTTCCTCAGTAAACAAATTTTCAGCAGCTCATTGTCTTGTGGTTTGTTCCCACCCAGTTGAGCTGCATTGCTTGGTACATCCAATTGTAATGCTGATTTGGAGTGGACAGGAAAAGGGAGAATTGTTTTCATACTTAATTCTCCTTTCCCATCCCTGCAGGACTAGAACTTGGTATGGTATGAAAACAATTCTCCCTTTTTGTGCACTGTGGAAGAAAAAATATAATTGTATACTGGTTCTGTGATTGTTTAGGTTTTTTCTTAGTCTAGTCTTGGGCATTCAGCTTTTGCATTTGAGCTATGGTGCTTCAGTGCTTGTAGCACAAATTGAATATTTATGCTGTGTTTAGGTTATACAAGTTGCAGTAGGTCTCTGAATAGTAATAGCACTTTGTAAAAAAGCTGGTGCCCTACTGGTTACAGGCATGGCACATGATCAAACTTCTGGCGTGCATGCTTTTATATCAGCTACTAATGCCCCAATCTTAATTGTTGCCACCTAAATTCCTAACTTCTTAGGATACTTGCATAATTTATGGGCTGAATTTACTATGGATTCTGTTGGCATATACTGTATCTTTGTAAATGTGGTGCAGATTTTGTCATTGGTGAAATAGTGTAGTAAGAAGCAAACAAATTGGTATTGTAACACCATAGGACAGATGGAACTCAGACGCTCCACCAATCCAAAAAGGGTGAGTGAAATATATTTAATTTCGGGTAATAGCACCCAGAAACAGGTCTGAAGAGCAGTCCTGAAATTTGGGAGAATTCTAAGGAATAAAAGTAACTTTGTGTCTGTTTTTTTTCTTTATTTTAGACCAAAGAGCTGAATTCTACAAAGGACTGCGGCCACAATTCTCCTTGTAGTTGAGCGAGAATGATGTCTCTAAATAGTCGATGGTAGGAATTTTCAAGGAATCTATAGTTTATAGTTGTGGGGGTTATTTCACAGTTAAAGGGCAGCTTAGGATGAAAAAAGTTGAGATCTGCACATAAATTTGCAGCCCCAATATTATGCATTTTTCCTGTGTGCACCCAAACATATGGGGTATTGTTTTATTCAATGGAACTTGTAGATTTTTTGAAAGTTTCCATGGAAATTTGGGGAGAAATCTAAATTTGTATTTTTTTTCTTAATTTCAGAGCTGACTTCTATGAAGGACTGCAGCTATAATTCTCTATGTACAACATAGAGTGCAGCCCCCAGATTTTCATCTATAATTGCCCTTATACATTGCTCCTGTTTTGGGGTGTTTGTTGGCCGTATTTCTATGTGTATGCATACATATGGGGTATCATTTTATTCAGGGGAACTTTGAAGATTTTGTTAGTTGCCATGGAACTGAGGGAGAATTATAACTTTGTATGCATTTTTTCTTTTATTTCAGACCAAAGAGCAGAATTCTACAAAGGATTGCGATCACAATTCTCAAAAAACAAGTAGAAGAGCAAGAATGGCATCAGATTTTTAGCTATTACCCTTAAGCATTGCTCCTGTTTTGGTGTCAAGAATGGCGTCATTAAACAGCTAAAGGTGTATATGATTTGTGGGGGTTATTTCACAGCTAGGGGGTGTTTCGACTAAAAAACTGCAAGTACTACACATAAATTTGTATCAATTTTTTTCCTTTGTTTCAGACCAAAGAGCTGACTTTTGCAAAGGACTGTGGCCACAATTCTCCAAGTAGAAAAGCAAGAATGGCATCAGATTTTTATCTATTACCCTTATGCATTGCTCCTGTTTTGGGGTGTTTGGTGGCCATATCTCTATGTGTACTCTTACATATGGGGTATTGTTTTATTCAGGAGAAGTCTGTCTTTCAAATTTGCTGTGGTTTGATCATTGTTATGGGAGTTTTTGTCATATTTAGATTTGATCCTGAGTCTATGTTTACATTTTAGAAAAAAACTAAAAATGCAATAAAAAAGCTCTAAATTTCATGATGCACTTATAAAATGTATTTCTAAGTGAAAACTACAGCACCCCTAGAAACCTGAAGGTATGAAGTTATTAGAAATTCCAAACTTGAGGGGATATTTTAGATTTACATATAAATTATGCTGCATCAACTGTTACATGCACTTATCCACGTTGTTCTTGTATACAATTCTACAAAACGTTTCCTTTTTTGGGGGGGGGGGCTACTCCTGGACAAGAAAATTGAGGTACTGATATATATTTGGTATCATTGGATTTGGCAGTATCAGGAATTTTACAAACAACAAAAAAAAGTGTAAAATAACTTTTCTATGGAAAAAACTTGTATGTATGTGTTAAAGGGAAAATGATCTACTGTATTTATATGCTAAATTACTAGTACAGCTAGCAGGAGACTGTGTTTGTAAATTAACCCTTTGGCTGCTGTCGTGCTTGTTGAACTAATAGAATCGAACCCATAGATTATGGTTATAGAGGGCAGGGGAACAGTCACACTAGGTTTCTATTGCTTGTTAATGATAATGAAGCAAATAAATTAAATTTTCTGTGTGTTCGTATTTTTTGGGGTGTCTGATGTTAGTCTAACCTGTGTGTAAGGTGAATGTAACCCCTTATAGCCAAACCCAAGTTTGGGGTTCAGGGGAAAGGTTCAGTTCAGCAGAATATGCAGCAATTAGGGCTTATCAGAGGACCCATTGCCATGGAGGAACTTGTGAACCAGCTTTATTGTGCTGAAAAGGGCCATTTTGAATGATATGTCCTAAGAAGATTAAAGGACACACAAACCCTACCTTCGCCTACCATGTCTATACATTGGGCATCTCCACAACCCCGACTGCATTATTTGCACTGGATATTCTCTCTGTTCAACAGCACTGTCACATTTTTCTAAAACAAATGGCTGCTTTCCCCTGGCAGCCATTTTCCCCCCTGGCAGCCATTTTCCTTCTGACACCTCATCAATGACGTTTACATCTGCAAACAGCACACGTGTGCTGTAAAGTTCATACAATCAATAATTCAGGCTTACATGGACACAACTTACTTTAATAAAATCCTGCTTGGATTGAGAGCTGTAATGGTTAAAGGGGTTGTTCACCTTCCAAAACCTTTTTTTTCTCAGTTCTTTTGTTTACAGATTGTTCACCAGAAAAAAAATACTTTTTGGAATAGGGAATTACTCCTTAAAGGAGAATTCAACCCTTAACTCAAAAAACCCCTAGCCCCCCTACCCTATGTAGACCCCCCTCCCTCCTCCCCCCCCCAGCCTAGCTGCTAACCCGGGGAAATGCCCCTAACTTTTTACTAACCCTTCAGTGGAGATTCAGGGATCAGAGTTTACGGCAGCCATCTTAGGCTGAGTGAGAGGAGGAAAGGGGTCTACGTAGGGTGGGGGGGTAGGGGTTTTTTTTTTTAAGTTAAGGGTTGAGTTCTCCTTTAAACAGAGAGATTTGGAATGGGTTTATAAACTGGATATTTACGAACTTATAGGGTATCATTGAGGAAAGGGAACTTTCCCATGTCTTCTGAAATATTTCTCCTGGGACTTCTTTGACTATCCTGTGTATAATAACCCCAGATTTGTTGTGTTTGTATCTGAGAAAGGTTCTTAATTCTGATGTATTTATTGTTGTTTTTATTGTACTTGTGTAGCAGTATTTCACTGATACTAGAGTGACAAAGATGAACGACTTGGTGAAAGGGACTTTCTTCTTCAGGCAGCACATGGAATGTCACCATTCTGAACATATTCATCGTTGGATATACTTGAAGCCCTGCCACTTTAATGCTATGTTATAAGTATATAAGTGCTATATTGTCCTGTGTGTGTGTAGGATAACTCTGTCCTTCATATAAAGATGGAATTAGAAAAACAAATGTGATCTAGTGCATATGAAATGGGTTGATGCCTTTGTGCACATATTGTCTAGTCCTGAGTTAGTCTTGTACTTGCATAAACTAGTAGATCTTATTATGATTTAACTCTTAATATATATAACATGAAATGTTTTCTCAGCACATTAATTAAAAAGATTAGTTGCTCCTCACTTCCAACTAAAGTCAGTATTGAACTCAGAGCTGCTGCTTTGCAATATCAAGGGCCAAACCATCAAGCCATTGTGTCGCACTCTGTGCTTTGCTTGTTCTATACAGTTATTTTATTATTATCATGTATTTATATAGCGCATATTTTGCAGCGCTGTAAAGTAAATTTGTTTATACAGCTCAATCACTTGAATTACATACATAGAACATATGGAGTTACATACATCTCAACCAATACTGGTACAAAAGGTGAGGAAGGCCCAGTGCAAAAAGAGCTTACAATCTAAAGGGAATAATACACATATATACATACATATATATATATATATATATATATATACACACATATATATATACATATATATATATATATATATATATGCGTTTTGGTACCTCAAGGGACCGTCATCACATCCTGATGACGGTCCCTTGAGGTACCGAAATGCGTAGATGTTTATATAATTCAGTAAACGACTTCTAACAACCTTTATGCCATGAGTGCTTCCTTTTATTTTTGGACTATATATATATATATATATGTTTAGCGCCACTACCTTCCAGCTTTTGTGTCCAGAGTTTGATTCCCTCCTAAGTACTATGTTAAGATTGTTTTATATATATATATATATATATATATATATATACACATACATAGATATAGATATATATATATATATATAAAGCTATATATAGATATATATATATATATATTTATATACACACACATACATGAATTAAAATAGGCCCTGGCATTTCAGGTACACAGAGGCCCACTCAGGCCACATAGAGGCCCAAACAACCCCCACCAGCCCACTAAATACTGACTTTCTATGGGACCTTATAGCAACCCCTCTGGCATTTGCCAGAACCCACAGATTGCCAGTCCGGGCCTGTCACGCCATCACACACTCTTCAAGCTTTGGGCATTCAGCAGCTCCCCTTTCTATCCTGCGGAGTTGGAGTTGTCTCTGTGTTCATTATGACAAAGGAAAGAGGAGTAAGTTGAATGGTGGTGCAGCAGTTAGTGGATCTGTGTTAGAGAGCTTGGGTCTTGAGTGGATCTGTGTTAGAGAGCTTGGGTCTTGAGTTCAAATTTTGGGTTGGCTTGACTTCAAGTTCTATGTGAACTTGTTGATACTATTAAATCAAAATAATAAAGGACGGAGAACTCCAGCAGAATCTGCAAATCTTTTATTCCAGGTTACAATTGATAAAGGGTATCTCCTTCCTTTATTATTTTGATTTACTGGCACAGGGGAGTTGTTGGCACAGAGCATCTTAATTGGAAGCAAAACATTCAATTCCTCAGCTGTACAGACCACCAAAAACCCTTTACCTTGAACTTGTTGCGACTGTATAGATAAAGGATAAGCATTAAAAACCTGTGCAGCTTCGTGGCGCATTGGATAGCACTGCTGTTTAGCAATGCCTGAGTCCTGAGTTCAAATCCCAGGTTGGCTTCATGGGTGTTTTATGTTGTATGTGAACTTGTTGATACTATATATAAAGGATTAGCTGTAAACCCTGTGCAGCTTGGTGGTGCATTGGATAGCGCTGCTGCTTAGCAATGCCTGAGTCCTGAGTTCAATTCCTGGCTTGGCTTGACTTCAAGTTTTATGTTGTATGTGAACTTGTTGATGCTATATAGAAAAAGGATTAGCTTTAAATCCTGTGCAGCTTGGTGGCGCATTTGATAGCATGACCGTTTAGCAATGCCTGAGTCCTGAGTTCAATTCCTGGGTTGGCTCAACTGGAAGTTTTATGTTCTATGTGAACTTGTTGGTACTATATAGATAAAGGTTTAGCCTGAAAAGCTGTGCAGCTGGGTGGCGCATTGGATAGCGCTGCTGCATAGTAGTCATTGAGTTCTGAGTTCAATTCCAGTCTGAGCACTATCTGCGAGTTGCGTGATACATGGGTTAACAGTACTTGAGTTCATTCCACAAACAAAATCACAGCTGGTTGCTGTGTGATGCGGTGCCTTAATCAGGTAGCAGAGCTTTGGTTCTGAACTGAGCTCTCTACCTGTCTGGAGTTTGCATGTTCTCCGTGTGTGTATGGGTGGGCTCCGGCCCACCCTCCCAAAACATGCTTTCTAATTGGCCCCGCCCCCCTCATTTGAGAAAAAAACATTGCAGATCATGCTCAGGTTAGAATTGAACTCAGAACCCAGGGCTGCAGTTAGGGCCTTATACACCTGGCCCTGACATGAGCATGGGCAATACAAAAGACAACAAACCCTGACATGAGCATGGGCAATACGAAAGGCAACAAACCCTGACATGAGCATGGGCAATACTAAAGTCAACAGACCCTGACATGAGCATGGGCAATACTAAAGGCAACAGACCCTGACATGAGCATGGGCAATACGAAAGGCAACAGACCCTGACATGAGCATGGGCAATACGAAAGGCAACAGACCCTGACATGAGCATGGGCAATACGAAAGGCAACAGACCCTGACATGAGCATGGGCAATACGAAAGACAACAGAGGGCCTGCTAGATTAGGATTCTTTTCTAAATTAAATTTTTTTTTTAAGAAGATTTTTTTTTTTTTTTAAGAAGATTCTTTTTGAAAGAATCTAGAAAAAGATTCTTAAGAAAGAATCTTTTTCTAGATTCTTAAGAAAGAATCTTTTTCTAGATTCTTAAGAAAGAATCTTTTTCTAGATTCTTTCAAAAAGAATCTTTTTCTAGATTTTTTCAAAAAAGAATCTTTTTCTAGATTCTTTCAAAAAGAATCTTTTCCTAGATTCTTTCAAAAAGAATCTTTTTCTAGATTCTTTCAAAAAGAATCTTTTTCTAGATTCTTTCAAAAAAGAATCTTTTTCTAGATTCTTTCAAAAAGAAAGAATCTAGAAAAAGATTCTTAAGAATCTTTTTCTAGATTCTTTCAAAGAAAGAATCTAGAAAAAGATTCTTAAGAATCTTTCAAAAGATTCTTTTTCTAGATTCTTTCAAAAGAATCTAGAAAAAGATTCTTAAGAAAGAATCTTTTTCTAGATTCTTTCAAAAAGAATCTTTTTCTTCGAAAGAATCGTTCTTTAAAAAAAAAATCTTTCTTCTTAAAAAAAAAAAAAATTTATTTAGAAAAGCATCCTAATCTAGCAGGCCCTCTGTTGTCTTTCGTATTGCCCATGCTCATGTCAGGGTCTGTTGCCTTTCATATTGCCCATGCTCATGTCAGGGTTTGTTGCCTTTCGTATTGCCCATGCTCATGTCAGGGTCTGTTGTCTTTCGTATTGCCCATGCTCATGTCAGGGTCTGTTGCCTTTCGTATTGCCCATGCTCATGTCAGGGTTTGTTGCCTTTCGTATTGCCCATGCTCATGTCAGGGTTTGTTGTCTTTAGTATTGCCCATGCTCATGTCAGGGTCTGTTGTCTTTAGTATTGCCCATGCTCATGTCAGGGTTTGTTGCCTTTAGTATTGCCCATGCTCATGTCAGGGCCAGGTGTATAAGGCCCTAACTGCAGCCCTGGGTTCTGAGTTCAATTCTAACCTGAGCATGATCTGCAATGTTTTTTTCTCAAATGAGGGGGGCGGGGCCAATTAGAAAGCATGTTTTGGGAGGGTGGGCCGGAGCCCACCCATACACACATGGAGAACATGCAAACTCCAGACAGGTAGAGAGCTCAGTTCAGAACCAAAGCTCTGCTACCTGATTAAGGCACCGCATCACACAGCAACCAGCTGTGATTTTGTTTGTGGAATGAACTCAAGTACTGCTAACCCATGTATCACGCAACTCACAGATAGTGCTCAGCCTGGAATTGAACTCAGAACTCAATGACTACTATGCAGCAGCGCTATCCAATGCGCCACCCAGCTGCACAGATTTCCAGGCTAATCCTTTATCTATATAGTATCAACAAGTTCACATAGAACATAAAATTTCCAGTCGAGCCAACCCAGGAATTGAACTCAGGACTCAGGCATTGCTAAGCAGGAGTGCTATCCAATGCGCCACCAAGCTGCACAGGATTTAAAGCTAATCCTTTTTCTATATAGTATCAACAAGTTCACATACAACATAAAACTTGAATTCAAGGTTTTACAGCTAATGCTTTATCTATATAGTATCAACAAGTTCACATACAACATAAATGTTCATTCAAACCATTCCAACACAGGAATTGAACTCAAGACCCAAGCATTTTAACACAGAGGCACTAACCCTCTGATCCACCAAAGAACTGAAGCCTCTCACCGATCCTGTATTGACATATTGTCAGAATGACTATAGTGATAAGTTCACCTGCTGCTGGTATAGAAAGTGGAGCTGCTGAACAAACAGTAATGGTAAAGAGCATGATGGCTTGGTGGATAACGCTGCTGCCGTTCAAATTTTGTGTCCAAAGTTTTATTCCCTCCTCAGCACTATGTACAATTGTTTGCTCTGATATATATATTAATATGATAATAATAATGACAGAAGATAGAGTAATGGGTTGAGTATTACAGCTCCTGTATCCTGAATTTGCTTCCTGTATAGAACAAACTAACACAAAGGAGCGACAAAATGGTTTGATGATTAGGGCTACTGCCTTGCAATATCCAAGGACCAGATTTCAATACTGACTTCAGCTGGAATCAAAGAGTAAATAATCCCTTCAATTAATTTTCCGGGTAAACATTTTATGCTATGTATCATATTAAGAGCTATATACGTGTCTTTGCATACAAATAGTGCTAAAATACTCCAACCTTAAAAGAGATAACTCAACTGTTTGTACAGTGCTGAGGCTGGAATCACACTAAGGACTCACAACCAGCAAGCCATTATGTCACTCCACCTTTGTTGAACATTCTACACATATTTATATAGTGGTAATATGCTTACACAGACCTTTAAAGAATGGGAATAAAACTCAGAACCTAAAGGTGGCCATAGACGCACAGATAATATCGTACGAAACGAATTTTCGTACGATATTCGTTGCGTGTATGGTGGAAAAAGAGCCGACCGATATCGGCAGAAGACTTGTATATCGGTCGGCTTGTCGATCGGGCTGGACGGAAAATTTTGATCGGGTGCCTTTGAAGGGACCCAAACATCGGCCATTGTTAGTGCTGAATCGTCCGATACAGGTAGAATTCTATTGTTTCTTCCCGTTTATCTACCTGTATGTCTGACGATTCAGCTCTACACGTGTGTATTGAAACGAACGATCTTTCTTGGAAAGATCTTTTCCAAGAATGATCGTAATTGTTACGTCTATGGCCACCTTAAGACCTGCAAGATAGCAGCACTTACTAGTGACCCATTGCCTTATTATATACATTTAATTCAGTGGCTAAATCTAGATCACTTATCTTACGTACAGTATATAGTGGAGACTGGCTCAGTAAGTGCTGCAGTCATAGGGGAGTTTGATGCCAATGTCTCTTTCCATAAATTGCTATTTTATATATATATATATATATATATATATATTTTTTTTTTTTTTTTTTTTTATTATTATTGTTATTATACATATATTTGTTTATATACATTTTTCATGCACAAACAGGTGCATAAATTGGGATCTTTGAGCGCACCCACTACCCACACCCGTGTGTCTGGGGGCAGAAACAGCATCATGTGGGGAGTTACTGAAATTCAGGTTACAATGGAAGATGAAACACTATGCCAACAATATGACTGTACCCACCAGCACTCAGTCTGCACCTCTATGAGCCTGCTTGCTCTACCGTCTATCTGCTCACCCCCTGCACCCAAAGTAGGCACCTTGCTTGCCTAAACCCTTCATTTGGCCCTGTAGTCCAGCAAAGCAGATGCACCCCCGTTATACAGATATGAGATCCATTATCTGGAAACTCGTTTCCAAATTATGGAAAGGCTCTCTCATACTCAATTTTATCCAAACAAGCCAATTGTTAAAAAATGATTTCCTTTTTCTCTGTAATAATACAACAGTACCTTGTACTTGATCACAATTAAGATATAATTAATCCTTAGCGGAAGCAGAACCTGCCTGTTGGTTTTATTTAATGTTTACATGGTTTTCTCGTAGACTTAAGGCAAGAAGTTCCAAATTAGAGTAAGATCCATAATCCAGAAAGCCTCAGGTTTCGAGCTTACTGGTTAACTCATCTCAAACATGTACTGGTAAAACATATGTTGCAAGTTCAATCTCTTGCTGTTAGAACAGGTCAATTGTATTATCAATGCATTTGCACCCAGTTAGTACATAAACAACTTATTCTGCATAAGGAAATGGACAAGGCAGCGACTACCAATAACTTTATTCAGTGGAGGGACAAGCAGGGATCTGGATGTCTGTAAGTAGAGAGGTAAGTGTCCCTGGAACCTGTAGGATGAGTAATAGCAGGAATGGCCTATGATGCAGAATTTTCAGAATTCCAGTGTAATTGAGCAAGGAAGAGGTGAGGCAGGATTTAATAAAATATAATAAAGATATAGTAAAATCTATGGCTCCAGCAACTGTTACAACAGCTACAATTCACCACATTCCCTAGCAGATGGACTTGCCCTGTTAAAAAGTATAAGTCTGCTTTTTCCTGTGTTTTATGGGAGGAGAGGCAGGTGTCCCACAAAGGAAAGGAACATTTAGTTTCAGCATGTGTGAGTATTAAGGGAGGGGTAGGTATCTCAGATATCTGAGTTTTAGGAGGAAGAGAGAGGAGTGCCTTTCTAAGAAAAAGAGCAGAGGTAGGTGTACTGTTGTGTTTGTACAAAGTTTGTGCCATTTTTTTTACCAACAAAGCAACATCCCCCAAAATCCCAGCATTAGTATGGTTGCCTAAAACATAACTTAAAAATAAATAAACCACAGTGACTGCATCTGTAATTTTGCCCAGATGCAGTAACCCATAACAAATAGCTGTCTAAAAATAAACATCTTATTGGTTGCTATGGTGTTACTGGAAATGGGCAGTCTGTGTATATTTTATTTTTATTGGGGGTACATTCTCATTTAGAGCAGATCTTCTGTATGAGTCCTCCAGTCACAATAGCATCCATAGAAACGTGGCCCTAATGAGTGACCCTCATTGCATGCTGGTAGCAGTCATGTGAGAGGCATCTGACAGATACATACTGATAACTAATCTGCATTCCTTGGAACCTGCCAATGATCCACTGCAGTTAACTCCAATTCCTGAACCCTAATTCCAGGCACAGGACAGTGAGGAAGGGGTCAATGATCAGTGGGATTTTCAATGAAATCACAAGGGTCAGGACTGACTTGGCCAAGTCTATATTACACTGTATCAGATACTTGAGCTGAGCTGCACCAATAGGTTCCTCAATGATTAGTTGCACGGAGCTTCAACTTTATACCCCAATACCCAGAAGCTTTAATGCCCATGGTCTTGATCCAGAGGAACATTCCAGCCTCTTCCTTTGAAGAAACACCAAGACTTGCAGCAGATCTGTAACAGAAGAACAGAGTATTGGCTATGACATAAGTGGAAAGTATAGTCCCAGCACAAAGGTGTAAAACAGCACATTACATAGAATGTTCCTGTGATTATCCTGCCACTACCTGCATCCCTGGTCAGTTTTTGGCTGATGGGAACACAGATGGAAGGCCTCCACTTGGACAGGACGAGCATGACTGAGATACTGGAAGGGAATGCTTACTCAAGTTTTTTTTGTTTATTGTGGCCTTTCATTAAAGGTATCTGCACCCAAACAGGTCCCTAACACCCACATATAGTTGCTACAAGTGTGCATTTATTTAGAAATATGAAAATGAACTTTTGCATGGACAGCACATAACCAGGAGCTGAATCTCTAATCGTCTGCTTGTTCTCACATTCCACTAACAAATTACATTTTGCTGGCCTGGTTCTAAAGGGGAAACAAAAATAGATGTGACCCCTGTCATTTGGGGGGGTTGTCCAGTGCCCCCCAAACAAACACTGAATCAGCAGATCAAAATATCTGTCAAAGCAGGAAAATGGAACATCTGCTGAAACTATCCCATGCAAATGGTGGTTATTCAATGTAGTCAGACTATCATGCCCAGTCGCTCCATGGAGGCCAGTCTAATTAGCATTAAATGGATTGTAAACCCAAATATAAACATTACATAATGAAAATTATGAAATGTGAGGGGAGGCAGAGCCAACTGCAGAGGAATCTGGACGCATCTTATAGAGCTCCGAGCAGCAGAGTCTTAAATAAGTCTCAGGGCCGAGCAACAACACAAAGTACCGTCAGCAAACTGGAACACTGCAGTAATATGGACAAAACAAAAAAGGAAAACATCCTCGGTAGGACCCAGGTCCCTCTTCCCAAAATGGTGGCGACTCATGCAGCAGACCGGGATGCAGTGGCAAGGAGTCTACCTCGCACAGCTACATTTAGACAAGTAACAGCAATCCTCTATAACCCTGCCACAAATTAAAGATCTACTTACCTCACTCTGCTCAGACATCCAGTCTGCTTTTAAAAACACGGTAGAAAAACTGCACCAAGAGATCACACAGCTTGGCGGTCACACAGACATCTGGAAAACAAAATGGCAGAGTTAGTGAGTTTTCAAAATGACCTCAGATGCAAAGACAGCTCTTGAAAATTAAGTACAACAACTAACAAACAAGCTGGCAGACATAGGAAAATAACAGAAGGAGGAAATAACATTAGAATAAGAGGCATCTCTGAACAAATCAAAACAGAGAACTTAACTCATGCTGCAGGACATATTACCAAATGAAAAAACTGAACTGCTTCTAACAGACAGGGCGCACAGACTACCCAAAACTAAAAATGCCCCTCAAAATATACCAAGAGAAAGGAAAGATTGTACCATACTTACCGTGATCTTTCTTTCCCTGGCCCTCTCCATGTCCATACTTTCCAGTATAGCCCCTCTCCTCAACAAAGAACCCAACCCCCTAACTCATAAATTAGGAGGCCATCCTTTCCCCCTCTCCTGATATGAAGATGGGCCAGGGAAACTATTCTGTCACCAACACGATTTCTGCAGAAGATACCCTTCCTGAGACCCTCGCTCGCATGGACGGCGTAAATTTGCTGAGATATATTGATGGCAGAGAGTTTACTCGATAAAACACAGCTTGATAATCCAGTGGTTCTTTAATCCAGGGATATTGCAAATACAAAGATTCTGGAGTTCAGAATGACCAAACAATCAACGGGTTCTATAGGTAAGAACTGGTAGTTTTGCAGCTCTATCCAACTGACAGAAATGAAACTGAAACTAAGGAACAGCAGGGGAGGGACCAGCTAGTGAGTTGAACTAACAAACATTAAACAGCAGGGGAGGTGAGGAATATACCAAACACGTACGAATATAATAACTGGCATTAGGGACAGCACAGAAACGAAGATCACGTTAAGTATGGTACAACTGGACTTCCAGAATGCGCCTGAGGCCAGCACAGCACAGTAGAACCACTCCTCCGCAAACGCTCCTTGCCACTAAGAATTCAGGCAGTAATAACATAGTGGAACCCCAATGCTATGAACAGGAACTCAATAAGAAATAGGCACAAGCCCGGAGCTGCCGAAATCAGAAGGCAAGAGGAAGAGAGACAGAGCTGAGGGAAATCCCTTCCAATTTATATCCCAATACCCAGGAGCTTTAATGCCCAAGGCCTTGATCCAGAGGAACATTCCGGCCACTCTTCCTTTATAGAAATGCCAGGACTTACAGCAGATCTGTAACAGAAGAACAGAATATTGGGTATGACATAAGTGGGAAGTATAGTCCCAGCACAAAGGTAATTCTTCTTTCAGAAATAAAGTGTTCTCTGGAAAAAAGCAAAAGAATGAGACAAAGTGGAGGACTTAGAAAATAGGTCCAGCAGAAATAACACACTTTGTTGGCATACCAGAATGTTTTCAAAAATGAGTCCCTCATCCCAGTATTATCGCAACTAAAACTCTCAATATTGAAAAAGAAATTCCAACTCTAAGAATTGAGAGAGCCCACAGAGTTGGTTCCATACTGAAAAGTAAAAGTCAAAAACCCAGAACAGTTCTGGTAAAATTTTTAGACTACGCTGATAAAGTAAAAATACTACAATCCTATAAAAAAAAAAAATTAAATCACAAAATACTTTTTCAAGAGTTTCTTTCCAAAACCTGTCCATTATTCAATCTTAATATAAAATTTGCCATGCTCTATCCAGCAATTCTAAAGGTGTTTCTTCCTACAGAGACACGTGCTTTTGAGGATTTCAAAGAGGCAGAAAGATTTGTTTTCCATCTTTCCTCTCATTCAGTACCTAAAAATCCTTCTCACCGCAGCTAATTCATCCAATTTGAAACAAGGATCAACTCTCATGGATGTTACTGCTTCTGATAAAACCCAAAATTCTCAAATTTCTAGAAAAGTCTTCTCACATCACAAAAGAGACTCTAAACAACCACATAGTCAGTGGTCCAGATCCCCACGTGGCTCAAGGATCTCTTCCCAACCATACCCAGAGATGGACACCCAATGCAATTTACTAAATACTTGAATTAGTTCAATTACGTCATCAAAATGAAGGCTTAGGATATGATGTCTCCTATTTAAATCCTATACAGGAATTTATTAAGTTGATCTCTCTAGGAAAAAAGTGAAGTGTTCATGTTTAACTACACTTTATTCTGTTGAATAAGTAATACCGTAGTGCAAATAAATGCATATGCTATTTCCTAAAAAAAAACATTGTTTTCATGCTATTTTCTAACATTGTCAATGTTATTAATTGTTAGTTTTTCCTTGTGCTACTACATTTATGTACTTAAGATATACAATTCTATACACAAAACACTCTATACACAAAACATTTTGTAAGTATCTACTAGATTCTATAAATTTGCCTCAAATATCTCAGGAATACTTAGTCAATTTAAATGCTCCAGTTACAGAATGGGATTATAAGAGGTTATTGCCTCTCTTCAAACCAACAAAGCAGGTGGCCCTGATGGTCTTACAGGCCTTTTTTATAAGTGCTTGATAGAGGAACTTCCTCCTTTCTTGGTTCACTATTCAATAATATAATTATAAAAAAACAGCTACTGCCTTCTAGTCTGGACTCTTTAATGCGAGTTATCCTCAAACAAGGAAAAGATCCCACTCAAATCAGCTTCTACAGACCAATTGTCCTATTGAACCAAGACCTTAAAGCTTGACCAAAATCCTGGCAAACTGGATTTCATTAATCTTACCAAAACGTATCTCTCTTGAACAAGGCAGTTTTGTAAAGGGAAGATCGGGAACAAAAACCATAAGATCCATTATACAATCCATTCATGCAGCCAAAAATGAAAAATTTCCCAACTGCCCTAGTGGGTATCGATGCAGAAAAGGCGTTTGATAACGTATTCTGGAAACATCTAAATGACTCTTTAAAGGCATCCGGTTTTCATGGTCCCATCATAGATTTTATTCATCCATTATACTTCCCTGCAGCTTGCATCATTGCTGCAGGAGAATGGTCTGGAATTATTCAGGAGAATGGTCTGGAATTATTCATTTAAAGAGAAGAACCAGACAAGACTGCCTACTTCCCCCCCCTTCTCTTTAACTTAGCCCTAGAACCCCTTATCAAAGTTCTTTTGGATTCCCCATGCCTCCCTAGTATACAGATTAATAACATCCAAGTGAAATTAGTAGCATTCACTGATAATTTACTACTTGTAGCAAGAAACCCAAATAACTTGAGAATATCTTTTCGATCTTATACCTCGATTTCTGGTCTTAGAATAAACAAATAAAACAGAATTAATGGATAAATATGTTAACACTTCTGAAAACATCCTGAAAAAATTGGGTTTTGAAAAGCCAAAATACTTCATTAAATATCTATGTATTTTTATTCCAGCAGACATTCATAGACAATACTCATTGAATTTTAATCCTATGATCAAAAAGGTAGCAAGTCTTTGCAATAAATGGAAAAATTCCACTCAAAGAAGAATTGCTTTCTATAAGATGTTGATCTTCCCCAAATGTATCTACTTGCTGTTAAACCTACTTCTTTTGCTTAAATACAAAGACATCAATACTCTGGAGTCGTCACTTCTACAGTTCCTTTGAAAAAAAAAAAAAGACTAGGTAGAATAGGTATCTACAAACTAAAAAGCAAGAAAACACATGGAGGTCTTGGAGTTCCAGATTTCAGGACTTAATTTATCAGCTATTACACAATATACTGTATCTATTACACAATATACTGTATCTTGGAATTGCTCTAGTCATGAAAAATATACTAATCACTAGAAACAAAGACCGTTGCACAGGAAAATATTTTAGCCTAAATTCATAAACCCTTCAAAAATCTCTTCTGAAGTAAAGGACAATCCAATCTATAGAGACAGCTTTGTGGTAAAAAAGACATTGCATAAGTTATTTAAATCAAATGATCAATATTCCTTTCCTACCACTAATAAGTAATATGTCCCTCCCCTGGTCAATGACCCCCAATGTATACTTCCTGGTTGAATAAAGGAATCCTACACATAGACATTCTATCAACTGAAACTATGAAACCATTATCTTGGGAAGACTTTAGTTCCAAATTCCAAATAAACAAGGAAACGTTATTTTACTCCCTTTATTCACTACTCAACAGTTTCATCACCAAAGACCTAACCATTAGTGATGGGTGAATTTATTCGCCAGGCGCGAATTCATGGCGAATTTGCGCGATCCGCCGTCAGCGAATAAATTCACGAAACGCCCGCGAAAATTCGCCGGAGACGCTGGCGCCTTTTTACAAATTTTTCGCGGAAGCGGCGCAAAGTCGCCCATCACTACTAACCATTAAAGTCAGAACCATTTGAGTCTGTGGGATAATAGAGATCGTAAACCTCATCCCATGGAACCCACAGCCAAGAAATGGTTTACTTATTTACAACAAGAGATCCTACCTGATTCATTTATATCTTCAATTATTAATTTTGACAAATTAATTTCCTCAGACCTGAAGGGAACACAATTACCGACTAGTCCATCTTTCATATAAAGGTTTTAACTGGCACTCTAATAACAAATACCTTCACATCTGTCCTAAATGTACTTTTCCCTCCCCAAACGCTTTCTATGTATTATGGCAATGTCCTGAAATCCAGAATTTTTGGAGGCTAATAGAGAATTTGATATACTCTAAACTGCAAACTCCAATCCCTCCATCACATAGCATGACCCTTCTAGGTGATCTTTCTTCCGTCTACTTCATTCAATGGACCCACAAAAATAGAGATTGGTCATCACCTTTGGTAGCTTTCATCAGACTGATTTTGGCTGTAGCTCGAGATCCATATTAAAAAAATGGTTAGACACTTCTCCTACCCCAGAAGAAAAATTACTAGAACTAAAAACATTATGCACTTATGAAGCTTTCCACAACAGATATGAGGACTCCAGAGGAAGTTTAAAATTTTCCCACCAATGGAAAATATATCTTCAGTCCTTATCCCCTAAGGACAGAGAGAAGATTAAATCCATTTTTCAAAACCATTTAGACATTTAGCTTTTCACTTTATCAAAAATGAGACTTATTCCAGCACAACAAGTGTATTGTATAAGTTACTATGTTTAAAATATGCTTGGTCACTTTGTTGTTTATTGTAAAACTAATACATTACTAAAGCACATTATAAAAAAAAATTATATATATATATGGTACAATCTTCCCTTTTCCCTGGCCCTCTCCATATTCACACCTTCCGGACTTAGCAAACTTTCTGTCCCTGGGTGGGTCAATCAAGAATTCTCATTTCAGAATACTTGAACCAAATTGTGCATATTCAGAAGACCTGACTAACGTATAGTGCGAGATGAAAGTGCTTTGCCAATTACTTCCAAGAAGATGCCTGCTTCTGCTACCCACAAAGCCGTCTGACCCCTGGTTGAGTGTGCTTTAATTTTGTCTGGTTCCCTTATGTTCTCCTGGGAATAAACTTTCTTGATCACCATACATATCCAGCTGGAAAATGTGAAGCTAGCTGCTGCTTTGACCCTTTCTTGTCCCTCCAGGCAAAACAAAAAGCGTGTCTGATTTTCAAATAGCTGAAGTTGCTTCATAGTACATCTTCACATGCTCTGCCACATCTAGTTCCCCAATTCCAGATCTGGATTCTGATGGGCAAATGTAGGGACTAGAATTTCATCCTTTAGATAGAATGGAGAAACCACATTTGGTTTGAATGAAGGACAAAATCTCAAGCCTAATCTGTCCAGGAAAATTGCAGGACTATCATCTGTGCATCTTAAGGCCTGAAACCGCCCTCTCTTTTGGCTGAGGTGATAGCCACTGAGAACACCACCTTGAGAGTTAGACACCAGGGAGGCATAGGATGATCGACTGAAAATGGACCTTAGGAAAGCATTCTTATAAGAAATGGTAAGTCCCAGCTTGGGCATGTTTTCATGCTTAATGGAAGAATTCTGATAGCAGCCTTGAAGAACTGGACAATCAAAGGATGAGCCCAAGTTGTTCCTGATATAGCTGAAATTGCTGAAACTTGTGTCCTTAAAGTACTTACACTTAAGTCTCTTTCCATGCCTGACTGCAAGAACTCCAGGATATTTGCAATAATGTGTGAATGACTATTGGAAAGCCCATGGGCTTTTAAACCCTGCCTCTTAGCCTCCAAGTCGTAAGGGACAGTGCTCCTGGATCTGGGTGGACAAATTATCCCTGGATCAACATGTGGCCGATGTCAGAAACTTCCATGGTTGGTCTATTGACAGATGGATTAGGTCTGTAAATCAAGGCCTTCATGGCCATGTTGGAGCAATACAGATCACCTCCGCTTGATCCTCTGATTTTCTGCATCACTTTCAGTATCAGAGGCAAAAAAGGAAAGATATAGCCTAAAGGCATCCACTGCTAATGCCTTCGGATTCCAACTTCTTGAGAAGAACCGAGAACACTTTTTTGATGGATGATGCCATTAAATCAATATTGATGGCTGGCACTGCCTCTGCACCAGTGCCCTGAATATTTTTTGGCTCAGAGTCCACTCGTGACTTTCTGTGAAGTTGCTGCTGAGCAGATCTGCCACTCTTATTAACTGGCCTGGCAGGTACATGGCTGTAAGATCCCCTAGAATGTCTTCTGCCCACTGGAATATGGGTTGGACTTCCCCCAGAAGCTCCAGACTTCTTGTGCCTCCCTGCCTTTTTATAAAGGCTACTGCAACTCTGTGCTACCCTGGATCCCAATTCTGCTCCCCAGCCAAGACCTGGCCTGGCAGGTACACGGCTGTAAGATCCCCTAGAATGTCTTCTGCCCACTGGAATATGGGTTGGACTTCCCCCAGAAGCTCCAGACTTCTTGTGCCTCCCTGCCTTTTTATAAAGGCTACTGCAACTCTGTGCTACCCTGGATCCCAATTCTGCTCCCCAGCTAAGACCTGAGGCATCTGTAGACATTATGACCCAGGCGTTTCAGTATAATTTGGTGCCCTTGTTCAGACTGATCTGCTCTTTCCACCAAAGAAGGGATATTGTAATCTGTGGAGACTTTCTTATCTGTTGAAACAGATTCCCCATCCCATTGTTGCAAGAACGACATTTGGAGAGGCCTCATCCTCCAATGTGCCCACAGGACTAACCCTATTGTGGAAGATATCATCCCCAAGACTTTTTGAAATGCCCTCGCCAGTGCTTCTGGTGTCATCAAACTTACCACTGCCAAAGCAAGGGATTATTGCCTCTCCACAGATAGCGCCAGTTGCCCTGAGATTGTATCCATTGGTGCACCCAGGTATGTAATTATATAAGATGGGGTGAGCTGATGGTTTGATTGATGACCCATGGGCTGCCAAGGTCACCAGATTCCTCTGGCTGATCGATTGCTCTCTTGATGAGGCTAGCAAGATTCGGTCATCTAAATAGTAAAATAGATGTATGTACCTTCTTCCATCTGAGATGAGCCACCAAGGTGACAAACTTTTGAGAACACCCTTGGCGCTGTTGCTAGCCAGAAGGGTAGGCACTTGAATTGATGATTTCTTACTGCAAATTGAAGGAATCTTTGCTCTTCTGCCACTCTTCTGTGCATGATACACGTCCATGATACACATCCAGTCCCCCGAAGTTTTGGCCAACTTCACTGAATCAATGGACTCCATTTTGAAATGTTGGATTCTCAATACCTTGTTGACCCTTCCTAGGTCCAGTATTGGTCTCCATGCTCCTGAGGATTTTTGGACTATGAAGAACCGAGAGTAAACTCCTGTTCCTCTCTGATATGGTGGAATGTGGTCTATCACTTGCTGTTCTTCTAGCTTGGAAAGACAATCCTGTAATGCAACCATCTTGGAGACATCTGCTGGTATTGGAGATGTGAGGGATCCTGGAGAACCGGACATGAATTCCACAGTGTAACCTTGTTTCACAATCCTTAGAACCCATCTGTCATCTATGGATAGTTTCCAAGCAGCCTGAAAAGATGAAGTCTTCCCCCTAGAGCAGGCCTCTGGATCGCACCACCTTCATAATTGTTTACAGGTATTCTCTCTTGCCTTACTCTTCGGAAGGCGAGAGAAACCAGATTGTCCTGTCTTCCAACTGTCTTGTCTTTATGTTTGCCTTCCAGAATGAAAATACATATGGCGTAAATCTAGCTCTGACCGAAGACTTTCCCCTTGATGGGCTTCCATGGCTGGCCTCTTTCTCTGAGGCAGAAACAGACTCTTGCCTCTTGAGGCCTTGGAGATAAGATCTAGTCTTTTCCCAAATTAAACCTGGCCTTGGAAGGGTAGGGAACATAGCACTGACTTGGAGGCCAAATCCGCTTCCCAAGCTCTAAGCCATAATGCCCTTCTTGCTGAGATAGGGCCAAGGAGCTGGAAGCCAGCCTTATCTAGTTTACAAAAGATTTGACCAAAAAAGCTGATCCTAGCTTTAATTCTTTAAGGCCTTCCAGAATTTCAGATGTCTCCTGACCTTACTTTAGACTACCTCTAGATTAGCCAACCATACCTCCAAGGCCTTGGCTACTGAAATGTTAGCAATCTTTCCCCACGCAGTAGAAAATTACAAATTTTTAAGTCTGCATCCAGCCTCTTATCCATTGAATTTTTCATGAACTAATGATCTTCAATGGGTAAAAACATTTTTTTGAAAGTACTTGGAACTGAGGCATCTACTTTGGCATGGTGCAGAAGTACTTTACTTCTTTGTCCTTAAAAGGATATACAGTTAGGCCCATAAATCTTTGGACAGAGAACTTTTTTTATAATTTTGGTTCTGTACATTACCACAATTTTAAATGAAACAACTCAGATGCAGTTGAACTGCAGACTTTCAGCTTTAATTCAGTGGGTTGAACAAAATGATTGTGTAAAAATGTGAGGAACTAAAGCCTTTTTTTAACACACTTTCTCAAAAGCTCAAAAGCAATTGGACAAATTAAAAAACTGAAAATAAAATGTTCATTTCTAATACTTTGTTGAAAACCCTTTGCTGGCAATGACAGCCTGAAGTCTTGAACTCATGGAAATCACCAGATTCTGGGTTTCCTCCTTTTTAATGCTCTGCCAGGCCTTTACTGCAGCGGCTTTCAGTTGCTGTTTGCTTGTGGGCCTTTCTGTCCGAAGTTTAGTCTTCAACAAGTGAAATGCAGCTCAATTGGGTTCAGATCAGGTGACTGATTTGGCAATTCAAGAATATTCCACTTTTCTTTAATAAACTCCTGGGTTGTTTTGGCTGTATGTTCTGGGTCATTATGAAACACCTCCCAATCAATTTGACTGCATTTAGCTGGATTTGAGCAGACAGTATGTCTCTGAACACCTCAGAATCCATATGGCTACTTCTGTCCTGTCCTGTTTCACATCATGGATAAACACTAGTGTCCCAGTGCCACTGCAGGCCATGCACGTCCAAGCCATCACACTGCCTCAATGTTTTATAGATGATGTGGTATGCTTTGGAACATGAGCTGTTCCACGCCTTCTCCATACTTTTTTTCTTGCCATCATTCTGGTAGAGGTTGATCTTGGTTTCAACTGTCCAAAGAATATTTTTACAGATCTTTTTTTTTTTTTAGCAAAGTCCAATCTAGCCTTTCTATTCTTGATACTTATGAGTGGCTTCCACCTTGCAGTGCACCCTCTGTATTTACTTTCATGCAGTTTTCTTTTTATGGTAGACTTGGATATCGATATGCTTACCTGCTGGAGATAGTTGTTCACTTGTTGGGCTGTTGTGAAGGGGTTTCTGTTCACCATGGAAATGATTCTGCGAACATCCATCACTGTTGTCTTCCATGGACGTCCAGGTCTTTTTGCGTTGCCGAGTTCACCGTGCTTTCTTTCTTTCTCAGGATGTCCCAAACTGTAGATTTTGCCACTCCTAATACTGCAGCAGTTTCTGTGTTTGCAGCTTAATGTTTGCTTGTTTCACCTGCATGGAAAACTCCTTTGACCGCATGTCTGTTCACTGCAAAATCATCCACATACAAGCACCACCCCCCAACTCAAATCAACTGCAGTGCTTTTATCTGCTTCATTGATAATGACATAACTAACGAATTACCCACACCTGCCCATGAAATAGCCTTTGAGTCAAGGGTCCAATTAATTTTGAGCCCCTGATTGTTAAAAAAGGCTTAAGTTCCTCACATGTTTATGCATCTTTTTGTCCAACTCACTGAACTAAAGTTTAGAGTCTGCAGTGTTTCATTTAAAATAATTGTTGTTATGTACAGAGCCAAAATTAGAAAAAAGTGGTCTATGTCCAAAGATTTATGGGCCTAACTAGCTTGTTGCTTCTAGATTGAATCGTACTGCGTTTTTACAGAATATCCCACTCCATCTTAATAAGATTCACAACAGTCTGTCCTGATTTAGAACATGGCAAAAAGGATGAGGAAGATGAAGCTTGGTTAACATCCTCCAAGGCTAGCGAAGCCCATACTGCCCTAATCAAGGGTTGTATCTTGGGATCTAGGTCCAATTCCACCCGAGGACGCCTAGAAGTAGCACTGGACATCTGTTTAGCTACTGCTTCATTTATCCAGGCCAAGATTCCTGCACTTGGGCCTGCCTCTAAGCCTGAAGCAGCAGTTAGGCATGCCTGACAACTTCTTGTCAGGTAACTGAGGTTCCATACATCCCAGCGGCCAAAGCCTGCTGGACATACTCTGTCATGATGGCACTATAAGCCAAAAATAGAAATTGTAATAAAAGTGCTTCAGAAAACTTGTGATTTTTTTCTTACCTCAACCAGGGGAGGAAGAGTTATTTGGGGTGACAGCTTGGATGAGATCAGGGCAAGAAAAGAAACACCTGCAACACAATCATTCAAAATCAGAACCTCCAGGGATTCTGGGTAGGTCCCCTTTAAAAACACCCCTCTACCTACCTAGCAGAGCACTGCAATGAACGACCTGCACTATGGATGCCACAGCCACGAGCCCAGCGCAAGGCACATACCTAAATAGGCCTTCCTGCTACACCCCTGATGACTTGCTAAGCCCAAGCTGGCTACTGGAAGGAAGAGTGAGAGAAGACTCATTGAATCCATGTAAGGACATATATGCACCTGGAACCCAGAGTCACTGTGATAGATGCCAAAGCTTCCACCAAAAACATGGCGGGCGCCCTTCAGTAGACATTCCCAGAAGCAAATCCACAGTACTCTGCCGCTACATTTAAGCTGCTGCCACCCCTGCTGCCTCAAATCAAGAGATGGGCTGGAGAGGGGACAGCCCCAAGCTGCCGGATGCCCTTGGTGAGGCAGGCCGGTTAAGGCACAGGGAGATGCAGCCATCCAGCTCACAGGTAAGTTGCAGAGGTGAAAACCCTAGTCTCTGGGACGCTTACCCACAAGCCACTGCTTCCTCCCCTCAAAAACAAAAATAGGAGGGCCAGGGAAAGTCATTCGCCGACTGCACTTTTTTCACATCAAAGAGCTGATAATATACATCACTCCAATGCTTCCCGGATCTCTCAGCACACACCATGCAAAAAAGGAGAGAATTTGCTCCCATAACTTCAACTCTTAGTGGAGCCAAAATATCTTCGATGGCTTTTTCCCGTAAAACTAAGGGTGCTGCACAACAAAACATCACACATTGTAAACACACCTCAACAAGGCATGCAATTACTAAAACAGTGGCAACTCAGCCACCACCAAACTCGGCCCAAAAGAGGCCACATAAAATGCCCAAGCTGCAACAAGACTGGGAGACAACCAAAACGACCCCACAAAAAAAGCACAAACAACTAATACAAGAACAAAGCAGCCCGGAAACCTTTGACACCACCTGATTTACACCCTACACAACAGACAGGATACCAACGACAAACTATAAAACACTTAGCCCCTACCAACGACAAACTATACAACACTCGGCCCCTCACAACTGCTATCTTACACATCACCCCGTGACAGACATATCCAAGTTCTAAACCCACCAACCTTGACAGCAAGGCACAGCAACTGGAAATGTGCCGCAAAGCCCAAGTGGCTAAACGATATAATACGAATTCTTGTATTGCTGTAAATAAGTTTGATTTCATTAATTATTTTTAATGCAATCTCTTTGAGGATTACTTTCAATCTCTTCAGTAAAAAAATATAGGCTTCAAAGTGCCTAATAAAATGAAAAAAAGCATATTTCACATAGTACAATTACATATATCAGAAACATTTTATGTACGAGAACACAACCGATTTGGAATGGTCTATGTCTCCCAAACGTGGCAGTACCAAATATATATATATATATATATATATATATATATATATATATATATATATATATATATATATATATATATATATATATATATATATATATATATATATATATATATATATATATATATATATATATATATATATATATATATATATATATATATATATATATATATATATATATATATATATATATATAGTTGTATGGAGATTTCTCACTTATAGATCAAAATCTATAAGCAGTATACTAGCAAATTCCCAAAGCACCGCTCCACAAAATGGCACACTTCTGATTTCAAGGCCAAACATTCCACTAAATGTAGATTCACCCCAGAAAACCATGTATTTTCAGAAAGTACACATTCTCCCGAATCTAAATTGGGTATGCATGTCTTTCTACCCCAAAGCACCAAGCCGCAAATCTTTCCTAAATGGCAATTTTGGGGACATTTCCAAAATTCACCTCAAAACTTCCACCCTGCAGCACCTTATTTCGTACCTACTATTCGGTATCAAGATAAATTACCCCAAATATGAAAGCCTGGGGTCCTCTTTACAGTTTATGCCCAATGTACATAGTATTATCGAAGTACATGGCATGTAAAGACCCCAGAATCTACCTTGTGCATACTTATTTGATGGCTTACATTTACACTCATTCCAAACATTACCAGTTTTATATGGGTTAAGCTCTACAAAAAGTTATGGTGACCCCTAAAAACCATATATTTTTGGAAAGTACACATTCTGACAAATCTAAAATGGGTAATTATGTCTTTCTACTCCAAACTACCTTACTGCAAAGCTTCGCTAAAGGCATCGGTTTTTATGACATTTCTGAAAATGGTCTAAAAATATTGCAATTGGCCACATTTATCTCACCCAATTTGTTACATACAAGTGTAAAACACCCTAAATATTGACGCCAAGGGTCTACCGAACAGTTTGATGCCCAATGTGCATAGGTATACCAAAGCAGCTGGCATGTGCGGACCCCAAAAAAATGGTGTATTTGAATTTTCTCTGCTGTCTTTTCGCCTTCTGTGAAGAATGACACGTGACTGCGTATTTTTTGCCAAAAGACCCTCCTAACAGCACAAAGACCAACCAAAATCATATTTTTGGAAAAGTACACATTCTGACGAATCCAAAATAGGTAATTATATCTTTCTACGCCAAACTAGAATACTGCAAAGCAAAGCTAAAGGCAGCGGTTTTTATGACATTTCTGAAAATTGTCTAAAAATATTGCAATTGGTCGCATTTATCTCACCTAATTTCGTACATACAATTGTAAAACAACCTAAATATTGATGCCAACAGTTTGATGCTAGTGATGGGCGAATTTGCGCCGTTTCGCGAAACCGCGAAAAATTCGCCAAACGGCACCGGCGTCTCGTTTGACGCCGGCGCCCGTTTTTGATGAATTTTTTCCGCGAATTTTCGCGGGCATTTTGCGAATTTATTCGCCTGCCGCAAATCGCGCAAATTCGCCGCAAATTCGCGAATAAATTCGCCCATCACTATTTGATGCCCAATATTCATAGATATACTAAAGCAGCTGGCATGTGCGGACCCCAAACAAAAATAGTGCATATGAATTTTCTCGGCTGCTGATTTGCCTTCTGTGAACAAAGACCCAGACTGCTTATTATATGCCTCCTAACCGCACAAAAAACCCACAAAAAACATTTTTGGAAAGTACACATTTTGACGAATTCAAAATTGCTAAAAATGTGTACTCCAAATAATCAAAGAGCAAATGATGCTAAAAAAAAATGTAAGGAACAACCATGCAAGCATAAAAATCACAAAAATCAAATACAATTAGGCAAATCAATAAAATAACTGATCTGACAGCGTGATTAGTGGTCAGAAAGCTCGATCCAATAGCCACACTGGGAAATCAACAGTTTTTAGGGTAATAAGAGGGAAACTGAAAATTTAAAAAGTAAAAAAGATCCTATAATTGTGTGTTTGTGTATACATGTGTGTACAGCTCTAACAAGTGTATAAGTGTGTATATCTATATGTGACTCTGTAAAATACAAATAAAAGCCAGAAAATGATAAAATACCTTTAGTTATGTGTGTGCTGTGTATGTGTAATTGTATGTATGTATGTATGTGTAATTGCATGTATGTGTGTGTGTAACTGTGTAAATAGAAGGGCACTTACCGTTTTTGGAGAAGAAGGGATCAGAAGCAGATCTGCAGACTCCAGGATCGCATAGAACAGCATGAGGTCTGGGTCCAGGTAGAAGCAGCACTGGGGGAGCAGCATACAGCACACAGGAGGAGGTTAAGAAGTCGGTCATGCGACAATCGCATCACAGGACCGAGCGGCACCAATCTAGGCTCATTGTCTAGGGGGTTGAGCAGCCAGGAGAGCCTCTCTCCACTTTGATTTTGGCAGAAGTGCAGAGAGGCAGCTGTTTAAACAAAGAACGTAGCTCCTACGTTCTTGGCACTTTTTTTTTTTAAAGAACGTAGGAGCTACGTTCTTGGCGTTTAAAAGGTTAAACGTTAATGGACTAAACAGCCCAAATAGAAGAGCCACACTCATTCACTGGGTTATACACTCAAAAGCAGAAATATTCCTCCAAGAAACACACCTTACATCGGACCACCCATCTAGGTTGAATTCCACAGACTATCCCACTCAAATTTATGCAAACAGCCCCACCAAAAAAAAAAAAGAATGAGTAGCAGGTATGGATCCATAAATCCATCACCCCTCAAATCTTCAAACATTTAGATCCAGCCGGCAGATTTCTATGAATTACAAGTGAATTGCAACATCAACCATACACAATAGCATCAGTATACAGCCCAACAAATAAACAATCCTCCTTCTACAGAACCTTTTTAAAAAAAAACTGGACAAGCTAAAGCAATTCCATGTTATCATAGGTGATTTCAATAACTCCATGAATCATCAGACTGACACAAAGAAGAAACTCAAATCTAATCATGAAACCCTTACACACAGACAGCTCCAACCTTAAAAAATGCACACCCTATATGATACATGGAGAGAAACACACCCAATGAAAGGATTTTACCTACTACTCTCACCCACACACAAAATAGACTAGTATTTCATTGACAAAGCACTACTACTACAACTGTCATGCAAATATAGGATTGAGAACTTGGACAGATGACGCACCAGTGGCAGATACCATTGTCCTAACCAAGCATACACCATCCACCACATATTGGAGGCTCAACAAATCACTACTATGTAATAAAGTAATACAGCTATGCACCAAAGCACTACAGGACTATTTTGAGCTAAACTCCAATGGTGCTGTCTCCACAGCCACTATGTGGTGTGCACACAAACCTGTCATTCAAGGCCACTTCATCAAATGTGCATCATGAGCAGCAAGGGAGCGAGCGACCTGGACTAGGGGTAGGCAAAAGTAATAATTAATGGAACAACTACAAAGACATCCAAATAATAAAACTGATCCACAAAATAGATCTAATGAAAGAAAATAATGTCTTACTTACCGTAATTTTCCTTTCCTGGTCACCCCCACAGCAGCATAATAAACGTACGGGTTATGTTCCCTCACTGGCAGTCAGTAGAAGAAAACATCCACCAAACATGGAATAAATCCTCCCCTTCTCTACTCACACCCGTATTTTGTTCAAAGCTGAAATACAAACAAATACATTAGGAGGGTATGCTGTCGTGGGGATGACCAGGAAAGGAAAATTACGGTAAGTATCAAAATTTTTTTCCCCAGGCAGCATAATAAACGTATGGGTAATACCATAGCGATAATCCATCAGGGCAGGGAAAAGAATAGACAATAATGCTTACGTTTTATTAACATGATGCAGACAATACGGACTGCTCAAACTCCTTGTCCGCAGAATAAAAAACATCTAACTTGTAATGTTTGATAATTATGTTTAATAAATGTGTTAGATGATGCCCAAGTAGTTGCCTTGCAGATCGTTTCAGGGAAAACTCCTGCCTGCACTGCCCAAGAAGCCACAATACTCTTACTCAATACTGATGAGTGCACCTTAACCTCTCCAGGTGATGATCTACCTTGCACCAAATAGGCCTTTGAGATAGCTTTTACAATCCACCTGCTTAGGGTTGGCTTCGATGCGGCTTGAACCTTTCTTGATCCGCCTGGTATAACAAATCTAAATTGATGTCAGTGAAACCCTCTGCATTTAGGGCATCTGAGGTATTCTTATCAATGTTCTCCAGACAAAGGCTTGCAATCTGAGGTTGATCAAATCTCTGATCTCCTCAGAGGTTTAGTCTTTGCTTTGCACACCTGCAAGAGTCGGGCCGTGCAGACAGTGCGCCTTAGGCACTCTGTCGGCTACCAAGCCCCCACCCCCGAGTGCGCGCGAGCGTGCCTGCACAATAATAAAAGGCAGGGTAATGAAGGGGAAGGGCAGGTAGGGGAAGTGACGGAGGGAGGGAAGAGCGCTAGAGGAGAGTGCAGGGGAACAGCAAGGGAGCGAGCGACCTGGACTAGGTAGAAAATTTTTGAATAGGTACCTGCCCAGCACCCCCAAATATTTGCGCCCTAGGCAGGTGCCACTTCTGCCTACCCCTAGTTCCGGCCCTGCCTGCAGCCATCTTTTAACATCTAAAAGATTCTTTTCTTCACTCGGGAAAGCTGGCAACACTTAATTTATATTAAACCTAGTAACTACCTTTGAAAGAAAAAAACTGTACTGGCCTCAAGACCACTTTGTCCTCATGGAAAATTGTGCAAGGATCCTCCTTTGACAGAGCTTGCAACTCCCCCACTTTTCTGGCTGGTGTTTATTTCTTGATTGGAGGTCCAATTTTAATTACTGCCTTGAAAAATTGTTCAATTAAAGGCTCTTCTGCCCATTTTTTCCCAAAACTGCACTTTCAGATCTCCAATATATCCATTGTTTGAAGGAGAAAAGGGGTTGACCTGAACTTGCCCATGAGGAAAACCTATCCCAGATCTTGTGATTAACTGCCGAAGTCCCACCCTTCCTGGCTTTCATCAAGGTTTGTATCAACGACTTAGAGCATGCCTGCTTCTCTAAGATTGACCTCTCAACTTCCAACCCGTCAATCTGTGTGAATGAGGATTCAAATACAAATATAGCCTCTGGTTCAGGATATCGTCCACTGCCAGCAGAATTAATGGATTCTGAACTGCCAGCCTTCTGAGGAGAGGAAACCAGGGCCTGTGAGGCCAATTGGGAATTATAGCAATGACCTCTATCCTCGACTGCAAAATCTTCCTGAGTAGCTTCAAGATTAGGGGGAATGGAGGGAATACATAGGCCCAAAGACCATCCCAGCTCTGAGAGAATGGATCCACTGCTGTTGCTAACCTCGATGGGTATCAAGATCCACTCTGGGAAGACCCCACCTGGAAGTTATCCATTTGAAGATTTGTGGATTCAATTGCCATTCTCCCCTCTGGATTCCTCCCCTCTGGATTCCTGTTTGTTGATTATGTAGACCTGGCCCATGATATTCGACAGGTACAACTGTGCCCACTCCATCATCGGTAGAGTCTCTGTCAACAATCTTACGCTGCCAGTTCCTCCCTGCTTCCTTATATACACGATGGCTGAGGCATGGACTGATCTTATCTTTCCAAACAAGACCGGCTTCAAGGCTTTCAGGGCTTCCTTGATTGCTCTCAACTCCAGGACATTCGTAGGTAAGTGCCACCTGTCCATTCTGTACTGGCCATTCTTCCACCTGGGCACACCAGCCTACTCCTGATGCCTCCGTGTACATCTTCACCCAATCCAGCTCTTGCAACAGGATCCCCTTGTGAAGATCGGCATCCTTCTGTCACCAGTAAATGTGTCGTCTGAGATGATCAGATAGCTGAACCTTCTGGGACTAATTCTTACTGTACCGGTCCCATGTAGCAAGGAAACAATTCTGAATGTTCCACCTTGCCAACTTCATTAACCCCAGGGTTGAGGTCAGTAGGCCTAAGAATCTCATCTTTTTCTGGAAAGAACCGTTGCCTCTCCAACTGCTTGGCCATTGTGACTATGTAAAATATTCTCCAGAGGAAGAGAAACCAATCAGGTGTTGAATAGGGCAATAAGGCAGCCAAATAGATGGTCCTGGGTGGGATGTGAATGACTTCTCCTGATTTAAGACCCAGACAAAATGCTTTAGGACAGTCTCCACTCATCACCTGCTGCGACACAACCTCCTTCTCCCTTGCTACAATTAGATCATAGAGATAATTATGAACTTTGATCTTCTCTTCGTTTCCAAGGCCAAAAGGAAGGCAACAGAACTGATAATGATTCTCCCAGGCAAATCTGAGGAATTGCTGATGCTCCTCTGCCATTAGCACATGCAGGTTTGCATCCTTTAACTCTAGGGATGCCAACCAATTCCCCTCATGTACGGCTGCCTTGATAGTTGCCAATGACTCCATCTTGAATTTCTGTGTCTTTAAAAACTTCTTTAAAGAGATACTGTCATGGGAATTTTTTTCAAAATGAATCAGTTAATAGTGCTGCTCCAGCAGAATTCTGCACTGAAATCCGTTTCTCAATAGACATATGGTCAGTTTCCCAGCTGCCCCCAGTCATGTGACTTGTGCTCTGATAAACTTCTGTCACAAACACCCGGGTCAGCCACTCACCCTGTAGTCTTTGAGGAGCATGCTTGTGTTCCATGTCTCCAGGAAGGCAGCTACTGAGAGCAGCGAGAGCCGAACCCATCAAACTTTTGAACTCGCAATGCTCTGGTGATGTCATCCTGAAGTGCCACCTACTGCCCAAAGCTTTATGTGCCAAAGATGCCTAGGGCAAACAAAACCTCCCATGCCGCATAGGTGTCCCCAGACACACAGCTTTCGCCGATATCGGTGGAGAGAGCCGCAAAGAACTGCACCCAGTAATCTGATCAGGAGGATTGGCAAGTGGCACCTCTGAAAGCTTCTTGTACTGACAGAAGAAAACAAGACGGGTGTGAGTAGAGCAGGGGAGGATTTATTGCATGGTTGGTGGGGGTTTTCTTCTACTGACTGACAGTGAGGGAACATAACTAGATTTATTATGCTGCCTCGGGATGCACAGGAAAATATATTACTGCATTCAAAGGCTATGCTTTACTCCAAAGGAAACAAAGCATCCAAACAACTAGCTAACCAAGCCATAGACTACATCCTGGACAATAAGGGCAGGGAAACCACAAACCCCAAAGCAATAGCTGACGTATTCACTACTTATCTCTACAATTTTCAACTTGACCCAAACACATCACAACCAACGGAAAAACACATACAGACCTTCCTTTCCAAAACAAAACTGCAACAAACGCCAGAACAACCTTATTCGCTAAACAACCCTATCACAGAAACTGAAACACAGAAAGCACTCAACACCACTACAGGGAAAGCACCAGGGCCAGACGGATTACCAACGTTTTACTACAATTTCAAACTACCCTTGTTTCAACCAAACCCTCCAATGAAAACTTCCCAGAAGAGATGCCAACAGCCACTTTATCATCGATACTTAAACCAGACAAACCTCCAAAACAATGTACAAATCTTCGCCCTCATTATTGAATTGTGATATTAAGCTTTATGCAAAAATATTGTCAAATAGGCTAAAAGAAATACTACCCAACAATATTCATCAAGACCAATCAGACTAATAAAAGAAGACAAGGCACAGACAACACATGAAAAATTATATCCCTACTGGAAAAAGTAACAAATCAAAAGACCCCAATTATATTGCTACAGCTTTCAAGGAAGTATTCTGCATGCCATATTAGCACTATATACAAAGCCCTCCACCAAATCACTAATATGGGATTCCGATCAGAAACTTTTAATATTACCAACAGGACAAGGCACGGATGGCCACTGCACCCCCTAATCTTCAATTTGCTTCTGGAACCCCTAGACACAACGAGATCAGGAATAAAAATTGGCCCTGCTAAATATAAACTAACTCTTCATAGACTATATCATTGTCTCTAGCAAATCCAATCCATTCACTCGAGGAAACATTCAAAAACCTAACCACATCCAACCAAATCTCATATTACAAGCTCAACAGAACCCAAGCATTACCATTGGGAATACAGAAAGAACAATTAAGCCCAAAAAAAAAAAAAACCTTTACCTTTCAGTGGAAGGAACACACCATATCATAGCTGGGAATCAAGCTGGGCAACTCCATAGCAACCAAATAGAACTTACCTCCAAGTCAAAAACAATGGATACAAATAGAACAGTAACAAATACGTATGCCCATACACATAACAACAACTTTTGTGGTCCTCCCTATATGCCCTCCCTCCAATGCTGCCAAACAAGTTATCCCACACCTCTACCACAGTTATTCAGATATGGAACCAAACTAGAATCAAAAAATAAATCCATACCTTTCCAGAGGAGCAATTATCCATAAAAAAAACTAGAAGCAATGATACCGAATCCCAAAATCAGAAACTGGGAAACACTTGGCATAAGAATAATGTCACTATGGTTCACAACCACTGGATTAAAAACCTATGAGAATTTACAAATCCAATATAATTTACCCAAACTCTATTATACAAGTACTTTCAAATATGGCATCTAATAACCCAGAAACAGAAAGGACCTTTAAAACAAGAAACTGAATTTGAAAAACTATGCTTCCAATCAGCAGGCTAAAAGAAAGGACTATCGAAATTCTACAGAATACTTTCAATCAATCCAAGCAAAGATAAATCAATGAACATCCAAAAATGGGAGCAAGATCTTAACCAAACATTCACAATGCCACAGTTGATACTAGCAGCCAACCTATCAAATACTCCAAGTGCATTAAGTGCACACAGAATGCCAGAGAAAATCCTATACAGATACAATACACCCTCATAACTACAGCACATATTACCGTCAACTCCCAAAACATGCTGGAGATTTGATAAAACAGAGGGAACGTTGTTAGACATTGGGTGGTCCTGCCCTACTCTGGCACCATTCTGGAAGGCGCTCTCACAAATGTTCACCCAAACATCATATCAACTGCACTAACACCAGCAATGGCATTACTAAATCACAAGCTACATATCTTCCCACCCAATCTCAGAATCTTAACATTCCACATCCTCACTGCGGCCAGACTATCAATACCCAGATTATGGAAATCGAAAGAAATGTCAAGAAAGGAAGATCTAATTCAACTAATAAAATCCTACATTTTGTTCAAAAAAACTTCTGGCCAGAAGTAGGACATCTATAGTACAAACTCAAACCCTCCTCCAGAAATGGCAAGAATGGAGAACCAAACACTCCAACTAGCAATGGAAACAGAGAAAGAAAAACGTGGCCAAAGGTAGCAAGTAGCAGCAAAAAGCACCAAATTACCACAAGGACAATCCCACCCCCTTTCCTCATCACTTTACTTACCTATCCTACCACTTTTCTTCACCCTATACGCTCCTTTCCATCTTCAGGATTGACTGTTGCATTTGAGGACATTCTTACCTGCTAATTGCAAAATCAATAAAAATTCAAGTTTAAAGAAACCCCAAAAAAACATGAAATGCGTGACATTACCTTAATTAACAGCAGTTAGATATTCTGTAACCAAGGCTCCATTACCCACAATAGTCTGCGTAGTCGGCACCAGCAGTGCAGAGAACAACAAGTACCACATGCAGTTTCTTGGCAGGGGAATCACTACCTGCTCTGTCATTTTGTGCAAATGCCCTGGGGAAAAAGCCAAAGCGAGTGTTTGTACCGGTTTCATTATTGCTCTCCCTGAACAGAACTTCATTACGATCAATCAGCCTTGCTCATTAATTTGGTTAACTCACCATTAAATGGCTATTTTCCACTTGGTGATCCAAACCATCAGTCTTGCCCTTGGCCCTGCAGAGGGACAGGATTAAAGGTTATATTAGCCTGCTGAGTTCATAGAAGTTCTCTGGTTGAGTATAACAAGGTCAGTCCTACCTTATTTTATAGCTGTTGCTCAGTAAAGCTAAGCAGCATTCTACCATTTAAAATGAATTACAAGTACAATCTGGCACCTGGGTGCCCCACATGCATCTCATTTTAACTCAGATAAAATATAATTACTACTATGTCATACAACATGCAAGTAGCCCTGTCCTACACATATGCTGAATCACAGTCACATACAACGCAGCACGTGTGCACGTTACAGGTTCCCAGGGGAGTTTCGATTGGTTGCTATGGGTTACTAGGCCTAGAACCACTTTTGTGCCTTTTACTAGAAAACCCCAATAAACCAATCCACACCCAAAAAAATCTTTTTTTATTCACACACAGACCCCCCTCTCCCCATAAACAAAACCAGTGTCTGACTGGCCCACCAGGATACCAGGAAAAGTCACGGTGGGTCCAGGTGTCAGTGGGCCCTCCTACTGCTAAACATTTGGCCTATTTCATGGCCATTCCCTATTTCTATGAGGACAATGAGGCTAAATAGATGGAAAATAGAGTATAGAAGGTAAAGAAAAGAACCTAGGAGAATAGAGGTTGAGCAAGTAGAAGAAATATAGTACTAAGAGTGGGCCCCTGATCTAAGATTAATTGGTGGGCCCCTGGTCAATGGTTTTTAGGTGGGCCCCTGGTGTCCCAGTCCGACACTGAACAAAACATTCCCAAAATTATACTATAGGTAGTAAGAGATAATAAAAGCAACTAGTCTGGAAGTCTCAGCCTGCTTACACTACAGCTCCCAGCATCCCTTCCCCTGAAGGCCAGTATAGCTGTTGTATGTCCTACTACTCCCCCACACAAAGAAACATGGGGCTCCTAGTAGTTGTTGTTTGGATAGCCCCATTCCAATTAAAGCTGTTTAAGGAGTTTATGAAATAAAGAGACAGATAAAAACAAAATTTGGGGCTTCAATTACTAAAGCAGAAATATAAACATGGCAAATTGAACAAATACTGTGCTGTGTATATAAGCATATCATAAGTAGTCCCTGCCATGTTTTGTTGAGATTCTAACTCATATCCATACGCTGATCTCTGTAGTCACCCAACCACATACAACCAGCCAAGCCCTCTGCTACATGTGCAACTTGTCAGTGTCTACTTGTAACACAACAAATCCCCAACTGTAAACTATAAGGATATTAGAAGTAGCGGAGGAGTTCTGTGATCATATAAAAGCGCAAGGCTGCAGGCTGAGTTTTACAGGGAACTTGTGTATTATAAGGGATAATGCACCCCTACTAGCAGGCCCGGACTGGCAATCTGTGAGTTCTGGCAAATGCCAGAGGGGTTGCTATAAGGTCCCATTGAAAGTCAGTATTTAGTGGGCTGATGGGGGCTGTTTGGGTCTCTATGTGAGCTGATTGGGCCTCTATGTACCTGAAATTCCAGGGCCTATTTTAATTCAGTCCGGACCTGCCTACTAGGGTTGCCATCTGGCCAGTATTTTACTGGCATGGCTGGTAAAAAATTATGCTTGATGCCAATGTTATTAATAGGAAAAAACAGCAAGAATACAGGAAGGCTGGGTTTTTTTAACAGAAAAAATGGCTACCCTAACCCCTACTGTAAATAAAGTTTAATACAGGGAACTCTTGAGTATCACTCATGTAGTAGCAGCTTACTCTACCCTTTAAAAATCTATTTTAGGTGCAGGCTGCTAGTTTAGTATATTCTAAAGCAGATCTTGGCCCCAGAGTTCTTTGCATGACAAAACTGTTTGCTTATAACCCACTGTCTAACACTGAGAATAATACGAATCCATCCCACTACATGGAACCAGCTCATTAGTACTCTTGCCGGACTGTTATACCAGCCAGATCTTCCAGGAGGCACAGGCATTTATTCTGCAGGTGGGGGGGATTGGTGGCATGGTTGAGTATATATGTAACAAACTAGTATATAAGCAGGTGAAAGTAAATTGGGCTCATTCAGTTGTAGCTTTACTAAACCTCCCAATTAAAATTTTGCTATCAGGTTGTGGGAAGTTGTAATTCAGCACCTGGAGAGGCTTCCCTTGCTTGTGACTCATGAAATCATAGAGAAACAAAGAAAAGCCAGAACCTTACCTGACCCAGTTGGTCTCTGCAGAAAACCCAGACATGAGACTGTCAGTCCCCAGTGTGTGTGTACAGTCTGCAGATCTGCTCTTAATTGGGAACTGCCCACAGCTGAGAGCTCTCCATGAACTGTGGGGGAATGGAATAAAGTTCCCATCAGTGGATTGGCAGTTATGAGTTGGACCTAGTCCAAATTTACTTACATTAATAGGGGCAGATAATGGGCTAGTGTTGGAGGAGAAGGCACTGAATGATTATGAATATCTCAAAGGGCTGCTGATCTGCTCTTAATTGGGAATCTATACCTCCCATCATTTCGGAAATAAAAAGAGGCAAAAAAGTTGGCGCGTATAGCACGGCACATTTTTTGACCATGCCCATTTTGTGGCCACACCCCCTGTTCATTTTACAAAATTTCGCGGGTTATAAAAGTTTGAACATATTTGTGCTTTTTTCAGTTATTACAGTTTTGCTAAAGAAGCTTTAAGCTGCGAGTCTAAAGCTGGCCTTAGATGTTGAGATTTTTAAAAGATCCGATCCTCATCGTGAGACCACGACTTTCTCGGAACGATCGTACGAATTGAACATCAACTAAAAAGACCAATTTGCCAGGAAAACAAAGGGGAGCTGCCTGCTTGTCCCTGCAAACAGATTTTTTGACCTGGCCGATCAATTTCCCACTAACCGCATGATAATTTCGAAGGATTGGTCGGACTTCCCTAAAATAGGTTTGGCGAGAAGAATCGTCGCGTCTATGGGGAGCTTAACTTTTCCCAAGGGACCCTTTATCTTATATCGTTACAATTACTTATTTGCTTATCTAGATTGCTTATCTAGAAGGTTTGAATTGTTACAAATATATCTTATCTTCTGTTGTGGCTGTTCTAGGCTCTCTGACAAAAGCCAATTAAGTTAGAAACTCCTTTTCTGGCTGTTCAGCACAGAGAAAAACTGGACTTTCCAGTACAAATGAGGGACTGCAGGTTGAGCTGTCAAAAGAGGGACTGTCCCTCTAATAACTGGACGGTTGGGAGGTATGGGAAACTGCTCACAGCTGAGAGGGGGAATGGAACAAAAGTGCTAAAGTTTGCACCAGGGGATTGGCTAGATTTGTCCAATCTTTATTGGCCTACCTTACCAATGGGTAATGGCAGACAAACACTGCCATTTTGGGAAATTAGTCGCCCAGCGACAAATCGCTTCTTCGGGTGCCTGATCTCCCCGAACTGCCTTCCAGCCGACTAGAATGTAAATCCACCGCGGGATGGCACTCGGAACACTTGTTTTCCGCAGTCAACCAAAGTTGCCTCACTAGGAAACTTTGGGCAACTTCAGAAAGCCGAAGCGATCAGAGTGCTTTCCCGCAGACGATTTACATTCTAGCTGGAAGGCAGTTCGGGGAGATTAGGCACCCGAAGAAGCGATTTTTTGCTGGGAGTCTAATCTCCCAAAATAGCAGTGTGTGTCTCTGCCCTAAAAGGGAAAGGGATATATAAAAATATGGTAACTACCCTTAATCAATCAGGTTCAGCTCAATGAATAGGGGAGCAGAAAAGCACACAGAGCTAGGGGGTTGCAGGAAGAACATCACAGCCTTCCTGCAATAGCATGGATTCCAATGCAGGTCAGGACTGAAATTCAAAATAAGCCCTAGCAGGGTTGGACTGGGCCGGAAAAAACCCGGGGGGCGCCGCCAGTCCAGACCCACTTCCTTCGCCACCACTTCGGACCTCCCTACCTGGCACCCCGATTTGGCCGCATGAAGGAAAAGGTAAATGCAGGGGGGCGGAGGGAGGTTGTGGCTCAGGCAGGGGGGCTAGAGGAGGCTTTGCAGCTGCAGTGGGGGGCCCAGGGCATTTCAAGTACACAGACACAAACAGCCCTCCGCAGGCCCAATAAATAGTGACTGTCTATGGGATGTTACAGCATCAGAATCTACATATTGTCAGTCCAGGCCTCAAGGTTGAACTGGATTCCCAGGACACTGGGAGAAATACCTGTCAGCTCTGGACATAGTGGGACCCAGTGCACCTGGCTGCTGCCCCCCCCAGGATCTTAAAGGTGGGGGAAGTGGGCCTAGGGATTCCCATTCCAAACCTTAATGCCACACAGCTTTGAAGCACTGGTCAACTGAATCAAAATGAATAAGTTGGTTTACAATCGGAACAGAATGAAAGGAAACCAAAATATTCAGATGAATCAGTGACTGATTAAAGCCAACTGCACATAGAACAGTGAAACCAAAATCTTGATTGGTTGCCATGGGATAAGATGCAAATTTCCCGGAGTTGGTAAATGAGCCCCAATGTGTTATAACCATTATTTATATGAATTATACGGCCTGTCTTAAGGTGGCCATAGAGTATACGGTTTTTAAAAGATATTTGTTATTGTAGGACCTGAAATTATAGTTTAAATGTATGATATGTCCATCAACAAAAAAAGATTATTTCAAGCGATATTGTCTAGTTGAAGCTAGGTAATGGTGGGTAGCTGCCTGCTTGGCCCTGCAAACAATTTGACAATGGATTTTTAGATTTTACTAGAAACGATTAATATTTTCTAACCTGACCAATCGATTTTCTGACCAATGACAGATGAAAATCGTTAGATGCGCAATCATTTGGTGTCCGGTAACCTCACAATAATTTGACAGATTTGTCGGATCTCACGAAAACTGGTCCAAAATTCTTAATGTCTATGGCCCCCTTTAGACCTTCTGTACCTGTATAAAGATCATAGAGAAAACATGGAGGCTCATTTATTAAAATGGTGCAGCAGGCCAAGACTGAACATGTCTGCATCAATTTTGGCTATTGTGGCCCAGAGATATTCTTTTCTTATACAGGATAGGTTATGTATGCATTATGCAGAAATTAGTCTGGCACACAGCACTATTGCACTTGCCTGTAAACTAGCAGATCTGTTTAAATTTAAGTCCTTAAAAACAAATTGGAGACAACTGTGCTGAAATGGTCAAAGTTCAAATGGTGTCTGTATGGTAATACAAATATTGGTACAGCTCCCTTATCCAGAAAACTCCTGGTCCCAATTCATATACCTGTAATAAAATGTTTAAAAATATATAGCGAGTAACTTTAGACATTGGGCACAATTACTGTTAGGGGTTCTGTTGGATTGGGAAGACAGGGGGTGGTGGTGGGTGGGCTTGGGATGTTGGCTCAGTGGGAGGAGAGGGCTGCAGCCTATGTTCAGACCCAGGGGCAGACAAGGCAATGAGCCAAGTAGTATCTCCTTGGCCTGGTTTTGCATTAGGGTTTTCTACATCAGCAAAGCTACTCGCTCAATGGCAAGGCAACAAGAAACTAGGAGATTTCTGCTTGAAATCAGACAAAGCCTATTTCATTAATATATTACATTTCATTGGGGTCAGAGGAGTTTGCCCAAAGTTTAAACCCTTCCCATCTGACCCTGTGACACTGCTCTGTCTGTCACTGCTTGATATACAACTTAAGCCTCTACAAAAGTTTATGCATAAGTTACATAAATTGCATATGTTTACAGGCCCAATGATGCTGTGGCACCCAATATATTCAAATTAATTGAAAGGTGAACTGCCCCCTTAAAGGGTTGTTTACCTTCCAAACACTTTTTTTCACCCTTGTTCACCAGAAAGACATTTTCTTCAACTATTTCCAATCTTTATTTTTTACAATTTCTTCCCACAATTGAAACTTAAAAGTTTAATGTTCCTGTCTCTGGAGTTTGGGTCTGGCAGCTCAGTGATCCAGGTGTAAAGTCTAAACGGTTACATTTTTTTGCTCCATTAGTCGATACATTTCTCAGCTGCATGTGTAATATTGGTAAATATTGTATCAATCCTAACAGCTGCCTTTAAGGAAACTCAGATTCACCTCAGCAGGGACAAAAATAAGAAATGTATCAATTTAGAACAGTTCATGAGATTGTGGTTGGTTCTCTTCAATATTGCGCTATCCTTCAGAAAGTTAATATTTAGTTCAATAAAGATCATATGGAAAAGATTTTCTTTAATGCCCTCCCAGTTTTATCCTTTGAAATAATTTTGGGGTACCCCAGGCTAGTTCTAGGATCGATTGGGTCACAAGCGTTATTACTTTCCCTCCTAAGTTTAATTCTGGGACCAAGGTTTAAGGTTCTCCTCCTATTTTACCTGTAGAGAGTTGCTCTCCCAATCAAATCAATTGGATTCTTTCTAGGCAGTATCAAGAATTTAGTGGTGGTTTTGATAACAGTAGTAAAAACTGTCGCTTATGACTGCCCTATCGAGATACTTCCTGGGGCAAGAATTACGTATGAAAGAATTTGTAATTTATCTGAGCTCAAAAAATACCTACAAGAGAATTTAGAAAAAGGTTTCAGCTGCCCGTCGCCTGCTGGGCCCCTTCAGCTATTCAAAAGACTGCATTATTTTATGCATTTTTATTATTTTTATCATTAAAAAAAGAAAAGTTTTTAAAATGTGGATTATTTGGATAAAATGGAATCTATGAGAGATGCCTTTTCCCAAAATTCGAAGCTTTCTATGTAACAAGTTTCCAAATACTGGATCCCCAAACTAAGATATAATTAATCCTTATTGGAAGCAGAATCAGCCTATTGGGTTTATTTAATGTTTAAATTATTTTCCAGTAGACTTATAAAGATCCAAATTACAGAAAGATCCATTATCCGGAAAACCCCAGGTAGTGAGCATTGTGGATAACAGGTCTTATACCTGTACTAAATTGGGTCAAAAGTTCATTGGGCCTTTACAAATTCTGAATAAAATCCTGTTGCATACCATCTGGAATTACCTTGTACAGTGAAAATGTATCCATGATTTTGTCTCTTTCAGACTAGATTTCATGCATCAGTTGCAACTCCTCGGTCATAGTTGATGGAGAAGACAAATTTGTTGTTGCCGAGATCCTTGACTCTTGGTTTCATAGATGCCATCTTTAATAGCTGGCTCATTGGGAAAGATATGGCATGGAAGAAAGATCCTCGGAGCCTATCTGAAATATTCATAGTGACAAATTAACACCTGAATTCTATCCGTTGCACTCAAAAACCTGTACCAAATATTGACATTTTGGGCCTTACTGGGGCCTTTGTCAAGATAATGCAATCCAAATAGCAACAGTGAATAAATAGACCCAAATTAAAGCTTTCCACGGTAATCATATTTCTGCATGTTACACTTTTATTTAACTTGTTCATTAATGACTTAGGGGAGGGTGTTGTAAGTAATGTATCAGTGTTTGCAGATGACACAAAATTATCCAGCCCAATTAATTCCATCCAGGATGTGGCATCCTTGCAACATGATCTTGACAAACTGGCAATCTGGGTAGCTAAGTGGCAAATGAGATTCAATGTTGATAAATGTAAAGTCATGCACCTGGGATGTAAAAATATCCAAGCCACTTATACTCTTAATGGGACTGCACTAGGCAAATCCATTATGGAAAAGGACCTTGGAGTCCTTGTAGATGATAAACTTGGCTGTAGCAAGCAATGCCAGTCAGCAGCATCAAGGGCAAATAAGGTCTTGAGCTGTATTAAAAGGGGCATAGAGTCAAGGGAGGAGGGGGTCATTCTTTCACTGTATAGAGCACTTGTAAGGCCCAATCTAGAATATGCTGTACAGTTTTGGTCTCCATCACTCAAACAGGACACTATTGTATTAGAGAGGGTACAGTGAAGGGCAACTAAGCTGGTAAAAGGTATTGAAAATCTTAGCTATGAGGAAAGACTGGCCAAATTGGAGATGTTCACACTGGAGAAGAGGCGCTTAAGGGGTGATATGATAACTATGTATAAATATATAAGGGGATCATATACAGTAATAATCTCTCTAATGCTTTACCAGTAGGTCCTTCCAGCTGACAAGAGGTCACCCATTCCGATTAGAAGAAAAGAGGTTCCGCCTAAATATTCGGAAGGGTTTTTTTACAGTGAGAGCTGTGAAGATGTGGAATTCTCTCCCTGAATCAGTTGTACAGGCTGATACATTAGATAGCTTTAAGAAGGGGTTGGATGGCTTTTTAGCAAGTAAGGGAATACAGGGTTATGGGAAATAGCTCATAGTCCAAGTTGATCCAGGGACTAGTCCGATTGCCATTTTGGAGTCAGGAAGGAATTTTCCCCCTCTAAGGCAAATTGGAGAGGCTTCAGATGGGTTTTTTGCCTTCCTCTGGATCAACTGGCAGATAGGTAGTTAATAAAAAAAAAAGGTTGAACTCGATGGACATGTGTCTTTTTTCAACCTTACTTACTATGTTACTATGTTACTATGTTACACTACCTGCGAATTTGTAACATCCAAGTTTTAACTGAAATGGTTTCTTAACATAGCAATTAATTACAGTAATCAGTGGGCATTAGTTTATCTATTAGGTTCTTCCCCCCTTTTATAACCACAAAGTGGTTTCTCTTTTCAACTATTAGGTAGATTTTTGTCGCTGGCCAATATTGGCCAATATTTACAACATGTAGGAAGAGCCTGTAGTATATTCTGATATTACAAATACTTTTGTTCACTCTTCTGTTTATTTGCCTCCCCTTCTACTGTATCTCAGGCTTTATTTAAAGCTTGTTGAGAGTAGTTTATTAAGTCATATTAAGAAATATGCCAACATATTTCAACAGTTTACAAATAAATTCAACTGGGAGACCATTATAGCAAGTGAACTTACTCAATATAGAACGTACTTATTCTACACCATGATCATGGGGAATAATCGCGTACAAGCTATTAACATCAAGTGTAGCCAAAATTACACTGTCATTAACGAATGAAAAATATCGAAAAAATATGGGTTGTCTGTCAAATAAAAAGACAATGCTTGTACAGATTCCTGTAAATAATTATATATCTATATATAGATATATATATAATAAAGTTAAAGTGTCTGCATCCAGTCCCTGTGTCCGTGGGATTGCGCTACTGCGCCCCACGGACCTCTAGCGCCCGTTAATTTAACGGGCTTATATATATATATATATATATATATATATATATATATATATATATATATATATATATATATATATATATATATATATATATATATATATATATATATATATATATATATATATATATATATATATATATATATATATATATATATATATATATATATATATATATATATATATATATATATATATATATATATATGCTGGCTATAGATCTCACACATTGTTTTACCCTGCCAAAGTGACATCTGAATAAGATGTAATTAAATATGGAAGTCATTTTGCCATGGGATCAGTTGCCAGTTATGTCAATACAGGACAAAACAGTTATGTCCATCTCTGTCTCTAAACTGCTACAAACATCTGTCTATTTATTTCAGGTCTCTCAACCCCTAAACTCCTGTATTTTATGTGCTGAGCACAATGACTATCAGAAAAATGTTCCCTTCTCTGTCCTCAGCATCAGCCCATCTCTTCTCTCCAGGTACATTGGTCAGAGGCAAACAAATAAAGCCTGCACCCCTAGTGTCTCCATGGCAACTGGCAGAGAGGTTACATTGCATTATTTTCGTCAGAGGAGAGAAAGGATCTATTATGGTGCAGAAATGTAGTAACCAGGAGTCTGCTCCCACTCTCAGACTTAACACTGCATCCAACATGTTCTTTTCTCTTCATTTTCCTCATCTCAATACCCTACAACTCTTCTAATAAGTCCTGCTATTTCTCTCTCTCTCACTATGATTTCTATTGGTTCAGCTATCCCTTACTATAACTCATCCTATTGCTCCATGTATTCCTTTCTATAACTCCTCTTATTACTCTCCTTATAACCCTTTCCTAGAACTCATATGCATCCATTTAAGCCTCTAACTCTGTACTCTAATATTGTTTCATAAGCTCTATATTACTCCTGCTTTTGTTCTAAATCAGTGCTGTCCAACTTCTGTGGTACTGAGGGACATCATTTTTCTGACCTACATGGTAGAGGGTTGATAATGGAAGCCTGTATTGACCACTCCCTTGTTTTAAACCACACCCATGTTACCACTAGAACTTAAGACCATGTCCACATTAATGGTGGTAGCACACCAAAAAGCAAATGGTTGGTGCCCACTGAAGGGATATCACTCATATGTGAAAAAATGTAAGATTAAGACATACCCTTAAATCCATATGCCTAATCCTCCCTTGTGGATAACATCAGCAACCCTTAGCACATGATTAAACACTTTGGGGACCCATAAAAAGTATTTCCAAATGCTAACAAACCCCCACCAGGATCACCTCCGACACAGAGTATGGCACACACAGGCAGCATAGAGCAGGAAGAGTATGACACACAAAGAGCATAGGGGCAGACAGTATGTCCACAAAAGGAGCATAGGGCAGGCAGAAAAAAAAGTGCCCCTAAATATTTGGAAGGGGATTTTTACAGTGAGAGCTGTGAAGATGTGGAATTCTCTCCCTGAATCAGTGGTACAGGCGGATACATTAGATAGCTGTAAGAAGGGGTTGGATGTCTTTTTAGCAAGTGAGGGAAAATAGGGTTATGGCTCATAGTACAAGTTGATCCAGGGACTAGTCCAATTTCCATTTTGGAGTCAGGAAGGAATTTTCCCCCCTCTGAGGCAAATTGGAGAGGCTTCAGATGGTGTTTTTTGCCTTCCTCTGGATCAACTGGCAGTTGGGCATGTTAAAAAAAAAAAAAAAAGTCAAAAGGCTGAACTTGATGGCCGTGTGTCTATTTTCAACCTTACTTACTATGTTACTATGTAGTATGGCATACACAGGGAGCATAGGGCAGGCAGAGTGGAGGCTGATGAAGGGTTTATACAGCCCAACAGATTTGCCAGATTGTGTTAATATGGGAGTGAACTCTGGATTGGCAATTATAAATGGGGCTGATCTCTCAAAGCCGGGAGACCAGTTTCTATAGTAGTGGTGAGGAGGAGAGCAGAGTTAGGCCTAAGCAGATTGTGGTTGTAGGGGATTCAATTATTAGGAAAGTGGATAGGGTAATCTGTCGTCTGGATCGCTAGAACCCAACAGTGTCGTCTTCCTGGTGCCAGGGTTTCGGCATGAGGTTGATTGGTAGACAAATTATTGGGTGGGGCTGGGCATGACCCAACTGTCAGTGCATATTGGTACTAATGACAAAATAAATGGTAGATGGACCTTAAAGGAATTGTTCAGTGTAAAAATAAAAACTGGGTAAATAGATAGGCTGTGCGAAATAATAAATGTTTCTAATATAGTTCGTTAGCCAAAAATGTAATGTATAAAGTCTGGAGTGATTTGATGTATAACATGTCAGTCAGAACACTACTTCCTGCTTTTCAGCTCTCTGTTTACACTGACTGGTTACCCTGGCTACCAGGCAGTATCCAATCAGAGACTTGAGGGGGGGGGCCACATGGGTCATATCTGTTACTTTTGAATCTGAGCTGAATGCCGAGGATCAATTACAAACTCACTGAACAGAAATGTACCATGTGGCCCCCCTTCAAGTCACTGACTAACTCAAGAGTTATAGAGCTGAAAAGCAGGAAGTTGGATTCTTTTTTATTAGACATCTGTTCACTCCAGCCTTTATACATTACATTTTTGGCTAACTATATTAGAAACATTTTTTATTTTGCACAGCCTATTTATTTACCCAGTTTTTATTTTCACACTCAACTGTTCCTTAAAAGAGTTGAGGGATCTAGTGTAATGCTGATGAACCAGGAACCAAGTAGACCGCTAGGAAGCACCTGTCAGTGAACAAGGTCACCCCTGATGACCCTGGTCTTCACTGACGCCATTTTGGTGCCCTGGGCTTTCTGCTGCAGAATCGACAATGAACCTGAACACGTAGGATACTCGAAGTACAGACAAGGAGAAGGTGGAATCAGCGTCAATGGCCAGGCAAGGGTGGGGACAGGCAGCACAGATCGGAGTCGAAAGCCAGAAAGTTAGAATATCAAACATGGACAAGATTTACGCAGGATTGGAGTCAAAGGCAGGCAGGAGTCAAAACCAGATAATCGTGAATAAAGCTTTAGCAGGAACTGAACAAACAGAAGCCAGCTTGGGCAAGGAGGGAACAAGGAAGAAGCTATTTAAATGCAAAAGGACCAATGGGAGAAGAACTCAAAATAGACAGGGAGGGGACCCAATAGCAGAAAGGATCTGAATGAATCAGTGTCTAATTAGATGCAGGCGCCAATACTAGTTAGCAGAATGTGCCAGGCACGTATGCGCTGAATCATAACGAGCCGAGCACATATTTGCAAATTGCGCATGCACTGGAATTAGACACGCTGAGTGCCTATTCACAGCGGATGTGATTCAACCCGGACCCGCCGGTCAGCGTGTCTAAAGGTAAGTGTGGAGGAGCGACCGGGTTACAGTACCACCCCCCCCTTTCAGGAGGGCTTGTCTGGAAACCTCCTATAAAATTGCTTGCGTAGGCGTGGAGCAATATCCCTGGCATCAACCCAAGACCTCTCCTCAGGGCCAAAGCACTTCTAATGAACAAGGTACTGCATCTTACCCCTCAACCTGCGAGAGTCGATCATGTCCTGTACCTCAAAACCTTGATGGCCATCCAGAAGCACAGGTGGAGGAGGAACAAGGTTCTGCCCAAGGAAGGAGTTCTGACGAATTGTCCTGATTAGAAGAAATAAAGCAATGTAAAAACTGTTCAGGGACTGATTGGTTCTCTTTGTGAGTCCATTGCTTTGCGGATCACACACAGAGGGAAAAATTAAGTTGGATTGCTAAAAGTTTGCCAAAATTTTGACACAAGCTGAACACATGGTCAGACAAAAGAAGCAGGAACACCGTGTAGCCGAAAAATCTGCTAAACAAATTTTGGCTAAAACAAATGCAGAGGGTAACTTTTAATGGAACAAAATGAGCCATCTTTTAAATCCGGTCTACTACAACAAGAATGGTCGTCATATCTGAAGACTTGGGTAGATCCACAATAAAACCCATGGTGATATCAGCCCAGGGTTGATTGGGAACCGGAAGAGGTCAAAGAAGCCTACAGGGAAGAGCCGTAGGAACCTTCTGCTGGGCACAAATACTGCAGTAGAAAAACTGGTTAATTTCATGTTTCAGAGTTTGCCACCAATAGTATCTTAAAACAATACAAGGATGTCCGGCTAACTTGGAAGAATAGGCCCATTGCAAAACCTGGGACACAGTAGAATCTGAAACAAAAGTCTTTCCGGGAGGACAATCATATGGAGTGGCAGAGACAGGGGCAATAATTAAATCAGATGAAATAATAGGAGTAGGCAGATAATCCATCCGCTCTTTAGCAGAAAATGATCTTGATAGGGCATCAGCTTTAGTGTTCTTGGATCCAGGTCTATAGGAATAAAATTAAACCTCGAAAAGAAGAGAGCCCACCGGGCCTGACGGGGATTAAGCCATTTACCAGTCTCACAGATCATAAGAATCTTGGATAAATCTGTTCTGCAAAGGCAGAAGATATGTATTCAAGATTCTTATGGTCTGTGAGAATGGTAAACGGCCCAAAAGACCCCTCCAAGTGGTGATGCCACTCTTCCAAAGCTAACCTGACTGCTAAAAGTTCTGTCACCAATGTCATAATTCCTCTCAGTGGATGAAAACTTTTTTTGTGAGAAAAAAGCACAAGGGAGAAGTGATCCATGAAAACTATTACACTGAGATACAACTGCTCCAATGCCCACATCCGAAGCATCAACTTCAAGGATAAAAGGGTGCAAAGGATCAGGATAAATGTGGATAGGAGCAGAGCTAAAGGCCTGCTTCAGTTTTTCGAAGGCCAGCTGGGCTTCAGAAGACCAAAACACCTTGACTCCCTTCCTTGTGAGAGTGGTAATGGGAGCAATCAGAAATTCTTGATAAACCTACGATAAAAATTGGAAAACCCCAGGAAAAGTTGAATGGCTTTCAAATTAGATGGAGGAGGCCAATCCAAGATAGCAGAAACTTTAGCTGGATCCATAAAAAAACCTTAAGCAGAGATAATGTACCCCAAAAAAGTAGTTTTAGACTTATGAAACTCACTTCTCAATCTTGGCAAACAGATGATTCTTTAGAAGACGAAGAAGAACTTGTTGGACATGCAAAATATGAATATTCTCAGAAGGGGAAAAGATTTAAATATCTGAGGTAGATGACCACAAAGGAATGGAGTAGGTATTGAAAACATCATTGATAAAGTTGAAATACCGCTGGGGCATTGCAGAGGCCAAACGGCATTACCAAGTACTCGGTGGCCATCACGAGTATTGAATGCCGTCTTTCACTCATCACCCTGTCTAATGCGAATAAGGTTATATGCTCCACGTAAATCAAGCTTAGTAAAAATCTGGGCGCCCTTTAACCTGTCAAAAAGTTCCAGGACAAGTGGAAGTGGGTAGCGGTTTTTGATGGTAATCTTGTTCAAGACACGATAATCAATGCCGGGTCTTAAATTGCCATCTTTCTTTTGGACAAACCAGCTCCAGCAGGAGAATTAGATTTTCGAATAAAGCCCCTGTCCAGATTCTCCTGAACATAATCTTTCATTGCTTGCGTCTCAGATGAAGACAGAGGGTATGTTCTTCCTCTAGGAGGGACTGTACCAAGCAAAAGATCAATTGGACAATCATAGGCCCTCTGAGGAGGAAGAAGTTCAGCATCAAAGTCCCTGTAAAATGTTGGCAATGATTCAAGAATAGTTGACAAGGAGGAAATGGTACATACATGACTATGATCAAAAGAAAAGTTAGAGAAATTGTAAGGATTCCATGCAGTGAGTTTTCCGGAAACCCAATTGATGACTGGATTATGGACTTGCAGCCAAGGCAACCCCAATAGAGTAGAGGTAATAAGACCTGGAGCAATGGTTCTCCCATCCACAGCCTGGGTAGTGAGAGGGAACTGTAATGGAAGCAAAGGCAAACCAGAAACCTTCGCATAAGTCTGATCAATAAAGTTCCCTGCTGCTCCAGAATCCACACAAGCTTGGCAAGAAACACACTTAGCTTGATATGCAAGAGTAACTGGTACAAGAAGTCTTGAGTAATTCTCAACTTGGGGAGAGGCACAGGAGAGACTACCCTCTCAATCCTAGGCATTGGAGTCTCCCTGTGGTCAAGAATTAAGCTGGTTAGGACAAGCCCGGACGAAAGGTCTCAATACCGCAATATAGGCACACACCGGTGGTTCTTCTCCGGATCATCTCTGGAGACAATTTAGTTGCCCCCAAATTGCATGGGTTCCTCCCCAAGGGAAGGTAATGGAGAGGAGAGTGCCTATGACGTTGTGGAAAGGACCGGTTCAGGGACCATTCTGTGAGTGTGAGGTTTCTGAGCCTCCCTAATTCAGGTGTCAATTTGGATTACCAAGGAAACCAAACCCTCTAAGAGCAGAGGAAGATCGCGAGCAGCGAGTTCATCTATTAAGGGTTCGTTATGGCCTTTAGAGAAAGCAGCCACCAAAGCATCAATGTTCCAAGAAACTTCAGCTGCCAATGTACAAAAAACTATGGCTTAGTCTTCACGGACAACCTTTTAGGGCCTGTGCTTTCTCCTGCAGAATCGCCACGGAACCTGAAACCGTATAAGATACTCTTAAGTACACAGACAAGGAGAAGGCATAATCAGCATCAATGGTCAGGACAGGCAATACGGATCGCAGTCGAAGGCCAGGTGGAACTCAAAACCAGAATATCAAACACGTACAAGGTTTAGGCAGGAGTCAAAGGCAGGCAGCAGTCAAAACCAGATAAGTAATCATGAACAAAGCTTTAGCAGGAACTGAACAAACAGAAGCCAGCTTGGGCAAGGAGGGAACAAGGAAGAAGCTATTTTAATGCAAAAGGACCAATGGGAGAAGAGAACTCAAAATAGACAGGGAGGGGAACCAATAGCAGAAAGGATCTGAATCAGTGTCTAATTAGATACAGGCACCAATACTAGTTAGCAGAATGTGCCAGGCGCACGGGAATTAGACGAGCTGAGCGCGTATTCGCCGGGCGTCTAGTCACCGGAAGATATTGCGGCGGATGTGCTTCAACTAGGATCCACTGGTCAGCGCCTCTGCAGGGCTGGTTACATCTAGGCTCTAAGATTAAGGGAAGGTCTTCCAATGTCATTTTTATGAAATTTTGCCTGTGCAACATGCAAGTTTAGGGAGACAGCGGGAGCTAAATGGCTCAAGTCTTGGTGTAGGAAGGAAGGGTTTGGATTACTATAGCAATGGGCTGATTTTTCCTTGGGGTACAACCTATACAATTGTGACGGATTGCACCTCAATGGAAGGGGGTCCTACTGTGCTAGGGGAAGGAATGGCAAGGGGTCATGGGGGAGGAGTGAGGGGGCATACAGTTTAACAGCTAAGGAGGTCCCTCTGTTACAAGGAAAACAGACTAATACTAACTTAACATATAATTCTCCACTAAGTAATGCAAATTTCAAAAGTAATAACCTCCGTTGTCTGCTGGCAAATGCAGAGTTTGTCAGGTAAAATGATGGACTTAATTGCATGCACTAAAAATTATGATATAATTGGTATCACTGAGAACTGGTGGGATGAAACGTGACTGAACTAAATTCAAATGGTTACACCCTTTTTAGGAGGGACAGAAGGATTTAAAAGGGTGGAGGAGTGTGTTTGTATGAAAAGCCTGAATTAAAGCCATACACTAAAGAAATAACCATAGATGGCACTGGTGAGGGTGTAGAATCCCTCTGGGTAGAGATTTTGACTGGGCAAAAGGTTACAAAGAAAAGTTTTGGTGTATGCTATAGACCACCTTGTATGAGTGACTAGTATGAAGCCCAGCTACTGTTACAAATAGAAGCGGCTTCACAACTAGGTCAAGTTATTACTATGGGCGACTTCAATTATCCAGACATTGACTGGGGTAATGGGTAATGGGGTTGCCAAGGCAGAAAAAGCTAGTAGGTTTGTAAATATGCTGAATGACAAATTTTTATTCCAGCTCATTCAAAACCCTACTAGAAATAAATCACTTTTCGACCTTGTAATAACTAATACTGAACTCATCTCTAACATTTGTGTGGGTGAGCATTTAGGGAATAGTGATCATAACATGGTCTCCTTTGAGATTCTGTTGCAGAAGCAATTCTATAAGGGAGTAACTAAAACACAAAATTTCAGATGTGAAAACAGTATAAGGGCATCTCTGCAACATTAAGTGGGAAATGCTTTTAACAGGGTTAAACACGGAAAAAAAATGGGAAGTCTTTAAAATGCAGCTTAATATACATGCCAGTATATTCCCCTTGTAAGCAAGGAAAGACATACTTTTAAGGCTTTCCAGTTAGCTGGGACAGCCGGATCATTTATAAGGTACAAGGAGGCCAATAAATAATGCAAAAAAGTTATCTGGCAAGCTAAAATCGATATGGAAAAGGATATTGCAGCAAACAGTAAAAGAAAAAATTATTATAATTTAATAGTAAAAAAAAAAATGAAGCAGGAAGGTGGGGACCTTTAATATCAGAGGGAGGTCAGCTGGTTGATGAGAACAAAAAAAAAGCTCTGATTCTGAACTCATTTTTCACCTGTCTACACAAATTAGGAACCAGTTAATTAAGATTTCCGTCTTAATAGTCCCAATTCTAGTAATAGAACTAATGATGCATGGTCCACACGAGGAAATTCAAGAGACAAGAACATGTTAAGATAAACAAAGGTCCGGGCCAGATGGTATTCATCCTAGGGTACTTAGCGAGCTTTGCTCGGTGATTGCCAAACCTCTTTACTTAATTTTTCAGGATTCATTGAGGTTTGGCATAGTGCAGAGAGACTGGCGAATTGCTAATGTGGTGCCACTATTCAAAAAGAGATCCTGTTCTCAGCCTCAAAACTATAGGCCAGTTAGTCTGACGTCAGTGGTAGGAAAGCTTTTTGAAGGGTTAATAAAGGATAAGAAACTGGACTTCATAAAAAATCATAATACTATTGAGTTTGTGCCAGCATGGTTTAATACATAATAGATCTTGTCAGACTAACCTAATCTCTTTATGAGAAGGTGAGCAGGGACCTCGATTCTGGGATGGCAGTGGATGTGATTTAGACTTTACTAAACCATTCGATACAGTGCCACACAGATGGTTACTGGTTAAATTAAGTGATGTTGGCCTGGAACATAGTATTTGTACCTGGATAGAGAACTGGCTAAAATATAGACTACACATAGTGGTGGTAAATGTAGTGTCCCCTAAGACACTAAGTCATAGGCTTGAATATTGACAAACATGGGATGATATTTAAGGGATCAACCACCAGTCACAAAAAATTAGGGAAGTGGAAACATGCATGGTGTGTTTACAGTTCTTAAAAGGAACACATACCCCATTTTGGGGGATATACATTAAGGGCACGTTAAAACACAGAAATACAAAAGGTTAAGACATATCTTGATACAAAAATAAAACCATAGCACAAATATGGGAGTTTATACAATCCACATGGTGTCCCAGTATCATCATCGAACCTCTTATTCAATAACGTTAATGTTATGGTTTATATTATACATATGTACCTTGTTTAGGGTTATTATAAACATTACTAGAATACTTATTATTCAATTGTTTGTCTATGTATTAATTAGTTTGACCGTTAAATCATAACGTAATACAAGGAGACAAAACAAACGAGTAAGGATTTACTGTTATATATACTGAAAATATAGACATGGCTATATAGATCGAGATGTAAGGATACATGTACCACTCATCACAGGGACCAAACATGGAAAAAATAGCCTATCAAAAAAGTGAATGTAGCATATGGTGTACAACGAGACAAAGGATACCACAGAATATAAGGGCACAATTAGATGTACAAATTTATAATTTTGAATACAGAAAATGCAGAATACACATGCACCAAATTGTGAATCTAATGGTAATAACAAGATACGTCGAATTCAGAGTTGATGCCTTTGGGTAGCCTAGTATCAAGGTTAAATATCCAGAATACTTCACATTTAAGTATTTTCTGTAGCATGTCTCCACCTCTGTATGCGGCTGTGACGTGCTTAATACCTTGTATTTGAAAATAATCTAGATTCCCTTTACTACAGGATGAAAAATGCTTTGATACATTTGTAGGTTTTTCATTCCGAATAGCAGAGATGTTCTCTGATTTTGGGCTCAGAATGTAGGTTTGTAACTAGGAAGTGTGATACATTAGCAAAGAGTTTGTCACCAAGTAACATCCGGAATACAGAAGAAAAAATACCAACTTGTCTTGCATATCAAAGCACTTTCAAATGTGGTTCGCCACGTTGTAAATTATGCTCTTTTGTACATTGTGGTGGTGATTTTATTTCAAACGTTACAGGCAAAATTTACAAGACAAGGCAGTACATTAACTGTAATACAAAAAATGTTGTATATTTGATTACATGCGCCAAATGTGGCTCACAATACATAGGACAAACTTCACAATGCCTAAGAGAATCAGAGAACATATCTGACATTCTGAATGAAAAAGCTACACATGGATCAAAACATTTTTCATCCTGTAGTAAAGGGAATCTAGATTACTTTCAAATACAAGGGATTGAGCGTGTCACTGCCCCATACAGAGGTGGAAACATGCTACAGAAAATACAAACATGAAGTATTCTGGATATTTACCCTTGATACTAGGCTACCCAAAGGCATCAACTCCGAATTCGCCTTATATTATTACAATTAGATTCACATTTTGGTGCATGTATATTCTGCATTTTCTGTATTCAAATTTATAAATGTGTACTTCTATATTTGTGCCCTTATATTCTGTGGGATCTTATACATACATACATCTCAAGACCCTGCTAAAGAAACTGGCTCACCTGGATAATGACTTCTTCCTCAAAACCTGCAAAAAGGAAAATATCATTCCCAAAGGCTTTGCCCTAATGAACTCTGTTAGAAGTACTTACAACACCCACTTTACTCAACAACTTTGCACCAGAACTTCCTAGAGACTATGTAACCGCCTCATCAAAGTTTTTTTACAACAAAAAAAGGATCATACAACAAGAAATTGCCTCCCTTCAGAGATCTTTTTACAGGATCAGAACCCAAGTATATTAACCAGGCACTGCAACTATACTACAGAAAACTACAAACACTGATGGTAAATAAAAAGAAAAAACTGCAAAGGCTTAGATTTCAAAGCGACCGCTCTACAGATCCAACTGATGGGCAAAAACGCTGTGTAATAAATTTATCTGACTACTCTCCTACTAAAGAGGAAATTACAGTACTTTCAAAAGGACTAACATACTGCCCTACAAAAACAATGGATAAAACTGAACTCTGCAAAGACATGGAGGAATTCTTTAGGAAACTTAGCCTGAAGGATTTTTTTCATGACAGGCCATACAATGATTCTGACACATCCATACAACAGAGACAATATATAAAAAAATAAAGTCAAGTGGACACCTCCTGCAGGCATGAATCCCAAACTAGATCAATACATAGACTCATTTAGGGACAGGGTCAAATCAACCATCCTGGCCAAGCAGAAGAAACAAAACCACAATTTGAGTGCCCAAGAAAGGAATGCTATTAAATGCCTCAAGAACAACAAAGACATCATCAAACCAGCCGATAAAGGGAGTGCAGTGGTCATTATGAACACTTTGGACTATATCACAGAGGCCCACAGACAGCCAATCACTATACTAAATTAGATACTGACCCCACAACTGCCTATAGGAAAGAACTAAAAAAAACTTAAGACACTACCAGCTACACAATCACTTCTGATAGATATTATACCAGAGAATGCCAAAACAGGCACCTTCTATATGCTTTCTAAAATCCACAAAGAAGATAACCCTGGACGACCTATAGTATCTGGGATCGGTACTCTGACAGAGGGCATATCAGGATGGGTTGAGCAGATCTTAACCTGTTGTAAGGGGCACAACAAGCTATTTACAAGATACAACTGAAACTTGCAGGCATAGGACCACTTCCAGAGGGTACCACTTTGGCAACAATGGACGTGGAATCATATACAAACATTCCACACAAGGATGGTATAGATGCCTGCAAAACATTTCTGGAAAAGCATGATCTACCATCCCCAAGCTGTTGTACAACTGATTGAGTTTACATTAACACACACCTGCTTCTTTTTTGGCCAGGAAGTATTTCTGCAAAGGATGGGAACCTGTATGGGTACACGCTTTGCACCCCAGTATGCCAACCTCTTCATGGCAATACTAGAAGAGTACTTCCTCTCCACCTGCAACACCAAGCCTCTGACACACCTCCGCTATATAGATGACATTCATAATCTTGACAGATACTGAACAAGAACTTATTCAGTTTCACAAACAGTTTCAAGACTTTCATCCAACTATTAATTTGAAAATGAACTACTCTCCCACTCAAATCCACTTTCTGGACACAACCATTCACATCAGGTAAAATAATATTCAAACTACCATGTATCAAAAGTCAATGAACAAACCATATCTAATGTATGACAGCTTTCACCCTGACCACACTAAACACTCAATGATCTACAGGCAAGCTTTCCGGTACAATCATATATGTTCGGACACCGATGAAAGGAATCACCACCTCAAAACACTCAAAGCAGACTTCATCAACAGGGGCTACAACCCCACGATTGCAGCCACCAGGATTCCCAGAACTCACCTTCTACAATATAAACAAAAACCTGAAATAAATTGGGTTCCCCTAGTGGTCACATAGAAACCACAACTAAGGACCCTCAGAAAAATAGCCAAAGATCTACAAGGTACACTTCATAAGGACGAGAGGCTCAAAAGCATATTCCCAGACCCACCACTCCTAGCATTCAGATAGCCTCCCAACCTAAAGTCACTAATAAAAAGAAGTGCCTTATTGCAACCCACCAAAAAGGAACATACCCCTGTGGCAAAAAACAATGCAAAACCTGCCCACACATCCTGACTTCAGACAAAATACCAATTCCAGACACAGAGGAATACAGCATCCATGGGCACTACAACTGTTCTACTTCCAATGTAGTGTATTTAATACAATGCACTAAATGCATAACAGGGTGACTATATATAGGCGAGACTGGGCACAGCCTGAGAGAGAAATACAAACCATTGATTCACTATAACCAATAAAAAACTGGACACACCAATAGGAAATCATTTCAATGGCCCTCATCACTCCATAAAGGATTTAAGAATTTTGGTTCTTAAGGGCAATTTTAAAACAGATAATGAAAGAAAAGTGTGGGAATACAAATTAATGGAAACTTTAAATTCCCTGAAGGGACTAAACCTGGGCCTTTGATTTATGGCTAATTACGTGGACTAAGGACTGCACCAGGTCAGAAATACCAACATATCTGGATATGGACTAAGATCATATGGAATTCCTTTGATTCTACAATAATTCAGCCCTAATTTATACTCAGCCCCTTTATCGTGTACCTTATCTGCTTGTCTCTTGCAGATCCCCTCGACACCTTACACACAGATTGATATTTCTTTTTGTTGGTCATTTGACCTATGAGCTGAATGTTGTATATATACCAGAGAACATATTTAAAAAACACTTTTGTATAAACTCATTTGTGCTATGGTTTTATTTTTGCATCAAGATATGTCTTACCTTTTATATTTCTGTGTTTTAACGTGCTCTTTATATGTATATCCCCCACAATGGGGTACGTGTTCCCTTTAAGAACACCCTGCATGTTTCCCCTCACCTAATTTTTTGTGATTGGTGGTTGGGCCTTTAAATATTAACCCAGGTTTGTCACTATTCAAGCCTATTCAAGTGTCCTAGTGACACAAAACACATTAGGCGTGAGAGGTTTATATAAATAAAAAGAATTCATATTTTTACTTTTTGGTCTGATCTGTGCATGACCTTACAGAGTGCCTTGCTCCAACAACTTTGTTGACTTGATTACTAATTCTGGGCAGTGTCATTCTGTGGCTACTGAATCAAATAAAATTCTGTCTTGCATGAAAAAGGGCATTAACTCAAGGGATGAAAAGCTCATCTGGAGTATGCAGTGCAGTTTTGGACTCCAGTCCTTAAGAGGGATATAAATGAGCTGGAGAGAGTGCAGAGACGTGCAACTAAACTGGTTAGAGGGAGGGAAGACAAATTATGAGGGGAGACTATCAAGGTTGGGGTTGTTTTCTCTGGAAAAAAGGCGCTTGCGAGGGGACATGATTACACTTTACAAGTACATTAGAGGACATTATAGACAAATGGCAGGGGACCTTTTTACCCATAAAGTGGATCACCGTACCAGAGGCCTCTCCTTTAGACTAGAAGAAAAGAACTTTCATTTGAATCAACGTAGGGGGTTCTTCACAGTCAGGACAGTGAGGTTGTGGAATGCACTGCCGGGTGATGTTGTGATGCTGATTCAGTTAATGACTTTAAGAGCAGGATGATTTATTGGACAGACATATCATCAAAGGCTATAGTGATACTAAACTCTATAGTTAGTATAGATATGGGTATATAGAATTTATGTGAAAGTAGGGAGGGATGTGTGTATGGATGCTGGGTTTTCATTTGGAGGGGTTGAACCTGATGGACTGTTTTTTCAACCCGATTTAACTATGTAACTATGTAGAGTATGTCACACACAAGGCGCATAGGGCAGCCAGAGTATGTTACACACAAGGAACATAGGGCAGGCACTGTATGACACAGGGAGCAATGGCAGGCAGAGAATGGCAAACACAAGGAGTATAGGGCAGGCAGAATAGAGGAGGAGTCAGTGAAGCCTATAACGACCACTCTAAGATGAACAGTTCATACTGTGCTACATAGAGTGACAATGCTGGTGACACTTCAGCAGTTTGTATGAGTTGTTTACAATGTGGGCACTTTCAGTCTGAGTTTGAGGTGTGAACAGTACAGGGCTTTAGGGTTGTGAACAATAGAGGCGTTACAGGTGTGAACAATGTCTGAATTTGAGGTGTAAACTATGTATCTATAGAAAGACGTTTAAAAGTTTACACAAGATAACCATTCGCAGCAGGCAGACTCATGTGGGAGAGGCAAGCAGGATACCAGTTGGACAGCACTGTATTTAAATACAAAAATGGGGGGTTGTGGGTGCACACCTGAGGCCAATTTCAAAACGTTTAGAGCCCTGTCTAAATGATTCAAGTAAATATGCAAGTGCATGTAATTTTGAAACAGGGTATTTTGTTACAAAGTTATGATCATAATATTGATAAGCCACCATACCACATCAAGGTAAAACCCCACATGGTGGTCCCTAACTTATTTACCCCTAATCATAGTAAAAAAGGAATTTTACCTCTGTTTTGTTTAGTAACAATTCTTTATGTAAACATCTCCTGTGCCTTGGTTTCAAACTGTGGGCTAAATCCACCGCCAACTGCTAAGCGGCGTTTAAGAGGGAGAGACTGCCTAAACCAACGCCCATTTTAGAGAAAAAAAGTAAAGTGGTGTAATTAAAATCAAAGTGGAGTGATATGTGCAGTTACACAGTTGTGTGTATACATGTATAAGTGAAATGTGAAAGTGTGTGGTGGTTGGTTTGGGCAGTCTCCCGTTTAAAAGCCGCATATGCAGGTGGTGGGGGAGGATCTAGTCCACAGATTGAAACCAAGCCTCAGGAGATTTTTACTCTAAGTAATGCTGGTAAGCAGAGAGGTATATGACCTTTTATATTTTTTACAGGTAAACAAGTTAGAGACCACCGTACAGGGGTTACCTTGACGTGGTATGGTGGCTTATCAACTTTATGATCATAACTTTGTAACAAAAACCCCTGTTTTTGTTTTTTAAATACATGCAACTTACATATTCATTGAATTATTTAGACAGGGGTTTATTGTACTTAAATATGTTTTTATATGGCCTTAGGAGTGCACCCACAGCCCCCCTTTTTTGTACTAGCACTGTAAAAAAAGAACACCCCATAACGCCTATAACCCATCTAGGCCTACAGTATAACCTTACAGTGTAAACCTATAACATTGTTTCATATAACACTCCCTATACCTTTTTACATTGTTCCATATAAGCATTCCTGTAACTTCCTATTGCTCCATATAACCCTCCCTATATCTCCTCCTATTGTTCTAAATAATCCCACTACATGACTACTATTTTATATAATCCTACAGTACAACTGCTCCTAATTTTAATGAAGCCTTCCTACTGCCCTTTATGGTTGTCCCTTCAGAAAATATATAATCTCTTACTATTTTGTTGAGTACAAGTAACAATAGAGCTGTGTAGACTGAGCAGAAAATGTTTTTTCATATTAGTGATAATACATGTAATTCAGAATATACACCTGATGGGTAAATCATGAGACACACATGCAACCTTAGAAAAGCACTGATACACAATTTCACACTGCAGTTACCTATAGCACAGTCCGATCTTTGCTTTCATTTTCTCGTTTCCCACTGGTTGCTATAGGCTACCTGATTGGAGCAGTTCAGCCCAGATGTTCTTTTAAGAATGGCAGCCATCCCTGCATTGTGCAATAATAACCCACTCTTGTACACTTCTAGATGCATTAAAATAACTGATTAACATTATGGGAAAAGAAAACTGCTATTGGGTAAAGGGCTTTGGAACTATGTGTAGACATTCTATACTATCACTGATACATAAGTTCACCTGTCAATACCTTATTCCTACAGAATAAACAGTGTTAGTAAAACAATTGAATCATATTTGCAATATTCATAGGCACAAAATCTGTACATTCCCTTTGTTTCCATGCCACTGTATGGGAGAGGATCCCAAACCTGTGCTGTGCCCCTCAAAACAATGAACAGGGTTTCACTGCATAGGGCTTGGACCAAAATCTGAAAAGCACTCTTTACTCAATCAGAAATGTTGGGATCCCACAGCCCTATTTGCCCCAGCTCCCCATTTAATTCTGGGGACATTTAAGGAGGTCAAAGCTGACATATCCAACCATGTCTTGTTGCTTTCGTGATGTCACACGCCAGAAGTATTGATCCTGGCAGAAGTAATAGTTCCCTGTGCGTGGCAAATTTGAATGTGAAAACATATGTTTCGCATTATCAAAGCAGGGTATCGTAGTAACATTATGGCACCTTATTAAAGCATTTAGACAGCTTGTAACCTGACTGTTGATAAATGATACACAGATGGATGTTATGAAGAGATAGCTGGGCAGTGGGGGAGAAGGATACATAAGTGGGATGAATGAACTGTGTGGGTATTTGGCAGGGTTTATGAAGTGAAGGGGGGAGCAGTGGATGGATGGACCGGCCAAGTGAAGCTTGGCATGGTAAATTAATGGAAAAATAGGTGACAGAATTTTAACAAATTGATGAATGTACAGGTGAGTGGATGGACAGGTATATTTCCTGATGAATTTAAGGTGGCCATACAAAATCCACTCGTTTGGCTTTCCCGATATGCCCACCAACAGCAGGGCAATACCGGGTTAATCCAAATGTTTGGCCCTAGGGCCAAACGATTGGATTATAAGAAGGAAATGGGTGCCAACGCGTTGTAAGACCTTATCAATTTAGTGTGGTCCTTGATCACAGGAAAAATCAAACCTGCCTTAATTATCTGCCCGATATTTGGACTGATATAGATCGGGGAGAGCCGTCAGAAGCCCCCACACATGGGCAGATAAGCTTCTGAATTAGTCTAAAGGACAGATATTGGCATCTTTAATCTGCCCGTGTATGGTCACCCTTAAAGGGATGATAGATGCATGAAAGAAATGATTTACTTAGTGATGAGGACATATACATAAATGGATGGGTGGGTGAGTTGTATGGCTACTTGGTAGGGCGGATGAAAAGACAAAGAGTGAGCAAACAGGTAGGTGGTTATGAGTACAATGTAAATTGTTACTGGATAGGGGGACATATACAGTACATCCAGGTTAACCCTCTGAATTTATGACATTCTACACTTAATTGTACAGCTTTCTCTTTATTCTTTATTGGTGCGGTGTCTTTGCTATGGAGTTGTAGTATAGCAATGCCCATCAATTTACAAATCTCCAGTATACCTACCTTGATAGAGGAAATCATGGGAGTCACCTGGAACGCCAGGATAGTCTGCAGCTGTCTGCCGTGGGTACCCATTATCAATAGTCAATGTTTTTAAATTAAGCCTAAAATAAAGGGAAGTGCTGTAATAATAAGCCTTATGACACGAGATCTTTTTCTTTCATTAATTATGACCTCTCCTCTGGTGAAGAAAGTTGTTTATTTCCGGACATCTCTCCCCTTTAGTATTCTTGCAGACAGATCGACCAAGTGATAACACAATTTTATGTTTTGAGAATGAGGCTTCATTTTAAAAAAATTAATTGGAATGAACTGGATAGCAAGACCGCACAGGTAAATGAAGTTATTTTTGTAGTGTTCTCGTATCTAGTCGCCTTATATGGCTCCAATTTCAGTCCTCTTACCTCCAGTATTGTTCTCCATTGAATAACAGGGCCTTTCCATTATCACGAGCAAAAGATCCCATGATGCCCTCCACATCCTTGCTCAGACCCAACTTCTCAATGCTGCGTGGACCTAAAGCACTCGTACTCGTGTATTGCCAGAACTTTCGCCCTGTAATGAGACCGAATATGATTTGACACAAGTTTCACACTAGCTCAGTATATTTCCATTCCACCGTAGCTCTATCTTCTGATCCACCTTTTCTCAGGTAGCTTGCTCTTGATATTGAGAAGGCTCATTAAGGTCCTTGTGTCCTAGACATGACTGCCACTTTAGTGCTCAGATGTCAAGTATTTTATACTAGATTAAACCCTTCTAACTCCTATAATTTAGTATATTCATTTTATGAATGCATTGGCCTATTGTCTCATCACTACCTCTCTGTATTAGCATTACATCCCAGTCACAGCCTTAAATTAGTTGCTTCCTACTATACCCGAGAAGAAAAAAATGCTTTTGCTGGTGGGGTCCTGGAATGCAGTGTCAATTCTGCTGGGGAGGGCTGGCTATGTATCCGAGATGCGCAGAGGAGACTGAGGAGCATTCTTACTTCTGGGAGTCAGTCCAATACAATCTTTTGGACAGAGGGAGGAAAGCACATAGTCAGTTATTTCTATGAAGACCTTTCTCAAAGTAGAATGACTATAGAGTTTAACAGGTACTCACAGTTCCCCCAAACAGGTATTGATAATGATCCTTTATTATAAAAACATAGGTACAAATAGCCATGCTTTTTGGTTCACCTCATACTGTACATCTGGGGTATGTGGACATGGCCCCCACATTTCTATTGGTGAACATTAATTTTTAGGTAATTACACTATGATATACACTTACAACTGTGTTTACCCATTCCCATATATCGCTAACTTGTTGTAGCTATAGTTCTTCATTCATGTCCTTCTTAACTTACCCATCTTTGAAGAAGTGAAGAGCTCCTTGTAGGTCTGCAATGGCATCAAACATCTCCACCTTACAGGCATCTTGTGCAGGGTTCACCGGAGGTAAAGGTCGGGAGGTGATCCTGGGACGTCTGGTAGCTAATGTCTTCTTGGTGGACTTTGGTGGACTGGGGTTTGGACGGCCACCTGAACCTGATTACAGCAGGCAAAAATTATCTTGAGAAGTAACGGTCATTAATATTTTATATACAATAGATTGTTGATTTATATTTAGACATGTAGTTAAAAACATAAGCACTTAAGGAACTACCAGTAAGAGTAAATTCTGGAATTTAGATGGTGACCATCTGGCCAGTTAAGTAAAAAAGCACAGCATATGGTGTCCAGATATTATTCCTTTTAAGCTTATCTATATTTATTATATATGGTTACACAGCAGTGAAAAAAGACACATGTTCCTCAAGTTCAACCCTGTCAAAATAAAACCTAAACATCTGCAAAATAAAAAAAAAATTTAAAAAAAAAGTTCCTCAGAAGGGTAAAAAATATTCGTCCAAAATGATTTTAGGTAGGACTTCAGGAGACTGCTTATGTTCTTTCCTTGATAAACCTGAAACCTTGCAACCCTGGTCAATTAGGGTGACATTTATATATTTTTATGACTGATATACCAATGTTGTCTCCTGTATTTATCAGTTTTGTGGATAAGGGATCCCATACCTGGATGTAATTCTGTTACTCCATAGAAAAACCAAATATACAGTATCAGCAACCTTTATATGAACTAAAGGGGGCCCTGACCAAAGGTTGAACTGAAAAATCCAGCAACCACTGATCTTATTAAAAAGACTCGTCTGATTGCTACAGAAGGAGGCCTCAGCTAGTTTGGCGAAATCAAATGTGTAAACGCAAACATGAAAAAATGAATTTAATACTTACCGTAAATTCCTTTTCCCTCAGTCCCGAAGGCAGCACTTACTTAGAGAGAGAGCTCCTCCTTTGGGTAGGAAAACACCGCCCAGCATAATAAAAAACTCCTCCCCTGTTCCCTACAAAAGGCCCCCACGCCCATACCCCTTCAGTGATAAATAAGCAATAACACACCATAATGCCAAATATTTTAATAAAGGGAGGGAAAAAACGTGCTGCCTTCGGGACTGAGGGAAAAGGAATTTACGGTAAGTATTAAATTCATTTTTTCCCTCACGTCCCTTGGCAGCACTTACTTAGAGAGTTTTTAAGCAATTTTTGGGAGGGTTTAATTTGCTACAGTACTTAACACTGCTTTTGCAAAAGCCACTTCCCTGGGTGTACCCACGTTGAGTCTGTAATGGTTCGAGAAAGTCTTGAAACTTGACCAGGATGCTGTCCTGCAAATTTGGTCCAGAGACTCCAGCACTTTCCGCCCATGAGGCTGACACTGCCCGAGTCGAATGTTCACGCAATCCCAAAGGAACTGGCTTTTGTTGCGATGTATATGCAATAGTAATTGCGTGTTTTATCCATCGGGATATTGACATCTTTGATGCGGTTTTGCCTTTCCTAATACCTGTATGTGCTATAAACAGGTTATTTGAGATTCTAAGTTGTTGCACCACCTCCAGATATTTTAGGATACATCTTTTTACATCCAATAAGTGTAGATTTTCTTCATGTCTATTTTTAGGCTCTGGAAAAAAATCAGGTAAGACAATTTCAAAATTTATATGAAAGTCTGATGAAACTTTTGGTTTAAATGAAGGATCCGCTCTAAGAATTATCCTGTCTTGAAGAATTTGTAAATAAGGTTTCTTGCAGGATAAAGCCTGTATTTCACCAACTCTTCTGGCAGAGCAAATGGCTACCAGAAATACTGTTTTGATTGTAAGATGGAATAACGAGGCCTTTTCTAACGGTTCAAAGGGAGCTTTCTGTAGAATTTTAAGGACCATATCTAGATCCCACATTGGTGTTAACGGTTTGCTTTTTAGTCTTATGTTCTGCATTGCCTTTATCAATCTTTTCACCAACGGATGTTCTGCTAACGCTGTATTCTTAAAAGCTCCCAAAGCTGCTATGTGTACTTTAATAGTGTTTGGAGCTAGATTCTTCATGAATCCATCATGTAAGAAATCCAAAATCTTTGAAATGGAAGCTGTCTCTGGAAGTAATTGTTTTTTAACACACCAATTCCTGAAACTTGTCCAGATTCTTTGGTAAATGTTATTGGTCACTTGTTTCCTGCTACATAGTAAGGTTTTTATCACCGCTGGTGAAAGGTTTTGTAAAATCAATGCATCCTTTTCAGTCTCCACGCGGTTAGTTGTAGCGGAATCAGATCTGGATATGAGATTGGCCCCTGCGTCAGCAGATCTTCCTTTCTGGGCAAAAGCCATGGCGGGCTTATTGACATTTGAACTAGCTCCGAATACCAGCTTCTCCTTGGCCACGCTGGAGCTATTAGAATTACCTCTGCTGAGGTTAGTCGTATTTTCTGGACTACTTTGCCTACCAAAGGGAATGGTGGGAATATGTAGACACGACTGAAATTCCATGGTTGAGCCAACGCGTCCACCGCTACCTCTCCCTGACCACTTGTCAGTGAGAAGAATTTCGGCACTTTTTTGTTTTGCCTTGATGCCATGAGGTCTATTTCCGGAAAACCCCACTTTTTGCAAATTTGGAAGAATATTTCTTGACTTAAACTCCATTCTCTTGGGTGTAAATCCCTGCGACTTAAAAAGTCTGCTTTGAGATTTGAATGGCCTGAGATGTGACGAGCAACGAGGCTGTTTAGATTTTGTTCTGCCCACTTGAATATCCTTTTGGCTCTTTGGATAAGGTCTTGACTTTTTAGACCTCCCTGATTTATGTAATAAGCGGTTGTCACATTGTCTGTGTGGATCAGAACATTTTCGTTTCTTATATATGGACCGAATGCCTTTAAGGCTCTCCACACTGCCTCCAGCTCTAAAGAATTTGCTGAAAGATCTGTCATCCCATCTTCCCATCTTCCTTGTTTTGACATTACTTGAAGATGAGCACCCCAGCCTCTTTTGCTTGCATCTGTTGTAATTAATTTTGCGGGTGTAGAAAACAATTGGGTCCCTTGCTCCAGATTCTCTATCTGTAGCCACCAAGTGAGTGATCTCTTTAGTTCTTCTGGTAGTTGGATTTTCTTGTTTAGGGAATTTTCTGGTGGTCCCATCTTGAGTTTAGGAATCTTTGTAAATCTTTCATATGAGCCTGGGCCCAGGGAATAGCCACTATGGCTGCTGAAAAGAGTCCTAGGACTTCTGCAACTTGCTTTATAGAGGACAGTCTTCTTTCTTGTAATAATCTCACCTTGTTTCTTATTTTGACAGCCTTTTCTGATGGTAACAACACCTTCCCCATTCCGGTATCCAAAATCATGCCCAGAAACTTTATATTTGTTGTGGGTTGAAGATTGGATTTTCCCCAATTTATAATCCATCCTAGAGTTTGCAGAGTTTGAACAGTTAATTTTACGTGTTCCTGCAGAATGGCTCGAGATTTTGCTTTTATGAGGCAGTCGTCTAAATATGGTATTATTGAGACTCCCTGTGTTCTTAAAAAGGCTATAGCTGTCACCAATATTTTTGTAAATACTCTTGGGGCACTTGATATCCCAAATGGAAGTGCTGTAAATTGGAGATGTTCGATGAAAGTAGGGCCTTCTACTGCTATTCTTAGGAACCTCTGATGACATGGTCTTATTGGGACATGTAAATATGCGTTCTGTAAATCTAGCGTCACCATCTCTTCTCTTTCTTGAAGAGCTTGAATTGTAGATCGTATGGTTTCCATTTTGAATTTTTTCTTTCTTATAAAGCCATTTAGATACCTTAAATCTATGACTGCTCTGAATTTTCCTTTTGGTTTTGGTACTAAAAAAATGGGAGAATAAACTCCTGAACCCCTTTCTTCTTGAGGTACTCGGATTAATACTCCTTGATCCTTGAAGTCTTGAATTGCCCAACATATAGCTTTCTTTTCTATTTCTCCTTTTGGAAGATATGTTTTTACAAATTTTGTTGGAGGAAAAGAGTCGAACTCTATGGAATAGCCTTTTTCTATTGTTTCTATTACCCATTTGTCGGATGTTATTTTCTTCCACTCTACTATAAATCTCTTTAATCTTCCTCCAACTTGTCTGGCGTCATGCTGAAAAAGGCCGTTGCTGGAAATTTGTACATCCTCTTCCTCTATTGGATCGCCCTCTAAACTGATTAAAGGATTTATCTTTTGATGTCTTGATTTTTCCAGTCTTGCCTATATCTACTGTATATGAGGTACGAAACCCACGAAAAGGCCGTTTGGAAGTTCTTCTGTCCTGAGGCAGGCACCTCACTTTATCATCTGATTTCTTCTCCACTAGTAATTCCAGTTCTGAACCAAACAATTTTCCTCCTTCAAATGGAAGGTTAAGTAAGCGATTTTTCGATGCTATATCTGCTATCCATGGCTTTAACCATATAGCCCTTCTGGCTGATGTTGCGAATGCTGTGGATTTTGATAAAACATCTATTGAAGCTAAAGCAGCTTCAGTAAGAAAATCGGCTGCTGAAGATAACATGGGAAGATCGGACAAAAGTTTGTCTCTTGACACTCCTTTCTTCAAAGCCTTTTCCAATTGCGCGATCCATACTTTTAGTGATCTGGCTACTGAAGCTGCAGCAATTGCCGGTCTGAACCCTGCTGCTGCTGCTAGAAAAGCCTTCCTTAATGCACCATCAGCTTTTCTGTCCATAGGGTCTCTGAGACCTGCACTGTCCTCCAGGGGAAGCGTTGTTCTCTTAATTGTCTGTGCCACTGGAGGATCTAATTTTGGAGCGTTATCCCAATCTTTAGAGTCAGCCACATCAAAAGGAAATAACATATTAAATTTTTTCTGCAATACAAATTTTCTATCTAAGTTAGACCATTGATTTTTTATTTTCCCTTTAATCGCTTCATCCAGCGGGAAACAGGCTTTCCGTTTATTAATATTTGCAAAAAGTTTGCTTGTTTTTTTCGGTGGTTCCGAAATATCTTCTAACCCCATTGTATCTCTGACAGCTAAAATCAGAGATTCTATATCCTCTAAGGGAAAAAAATCTTCCAAGTCAGAACATTCTGATTCTGAATCCAATTTATGTTTTGATGAACATGGCTCATTTGAATCATCTGAAGAAATATTTTCATAAAGGGGGCTGTCTTCAATAGATACATCTCTATCCTGTTTAGCTTGATTAAATGATTCAAAAGCTTGGAGCATTGCACCCTTCATCAATGATACTAATTCCTCTGAATTAGTAGCTGGAGTTGCTGGACTATTTATCTTTCCCTTACAGGTTAGACATAGTTTACTCCCCTCAGTGGATACAAATTTATTATCACAGCCCAAGCAATTAATCGAAGACATTTTCTTAGTGATATCTTTCTTATCCTTAGGTGATTCAATTTGGGGATCTTTGTTTTTAGTTTTATCCTTTGATTTGACTTTAGCCTCCCCTCTTTCAGGTGCAGTGTCAGCCATACTGAAAGACACAAGCAACAAGCGGAATGGTAATGGTTACTATTTCCCTTAAGACCATATCTATTTCCCGCAGATAAAAGAAGAGAAGGCTTACTTGTGTGGCGAGTACGCAGCGTTTGGGGACCTGGACAGCAAGTGTACACCCAGGAGCGGCAATCCGCCATTACACGGCGTGTTGTTTATAGACGTTGCCGAAAAACCCGGAAGTGACGTGTGCGTCAACGTCACTTCCGCCGCTACGTCCCCCAAAGCTCACGGCTATTGCGCGCACAGTAGGAGGCCGGTCATCTGAGCGGCGCCCTTACTTTATTTTGTTATTCCTTTCTCACCGGAGGCATATTCATTTGAAAAGCGCCCGATATTCCTGGTATCTTCTTCGGGGGCAAAGTCATCTGACAGGCGCCCGATCATAATCTGACATCCGAACGGAGGCACAGTCATCTGACAGGTGCCCGTAGTTTTCCCTGCCAGATTTATTTATTTTCTTCTTCTGCTGAACGATGTTTCCTCATCCGGTAGGAAAAAAACACTGAAGGGGTATGGGCGTGGGGGCCTTTTGTAGGGAACAGGGGAGGAGTTTTTTATTATGCTGGGCGGTGTTTTCCTACCCAAAGGAGGAGCTCTCTCTCTCTAAGTAAGTGCTGCCAAGGGACGTGAGGGAAAATAGGGACTTTTTTATGGAGTAACAGTGGAATCCATTATCCAGAGACCTGTTATCTAGAAGGCTCTGAATTATGGGAAGTCCATCAGACTCCATTTTATTGAACAGTACCTTGTAGTGATGTGCGGTTGGGTTTTTCCTGACCTGCACCCGCCTGAAACCTGTCGGCAGTGCAAGGTGTTGAAGAGGGATGCAAGGTCACTAGATCACTAGTACCTTCTACTTGATGGTAGCTATGCTGCATGAATCCATATTGGCAGTAAACCAATCCTAAATATTTTTAGTAGACACGCTACAGTGATCCACATTACAGAAAGATTTCTTATTAGGAAAACCCCAGGTCCCAAGCATTATGGATAATAGACACTATACCTGTACCATAAAGATATTGGATCCCACGCACATCATCTTTATGAAGCTGGGAATCTTTCACATAGCTGTACATGGGATACATAAGGGCATCTTGCACTTCGCTGTGCTCCAGACCAAGCGCATGGCCAAACTCATGGGCTGCCACCAGGAAAAGACTGTACCCTAAACAAGAATAGAAACAATAGATATTGAAGTTGGGCTGGTAATATTGTGTATTCTACCATTGTGTATATTTTTAATATTACTGTAAATTTAAGGTGGCTGATCTACCAGGTATAGGAGGTGGTAGAGAAGTACAAATAGTACAAACCTTGATCAGGGCAGAAGCCCCACTTGAGGTCTTGGTCATAGCTGGAGGTAGTGGCACACCACAACTTCGTCATTCCGGCCATCTGCAGTGCAGGAATTATATCTCTTCCCCTGGAATGTGAATGGAAAGACACAGGGATCTCCCTGGGAGTTTCCACCAATCACAGATGTGTCTGCAATAAAGTAATGTTACTTAAAACTAAATTACAGAACACCTACGATGACACTATTGCCTGGACACTCCTTTACTGCAGTACTTAAGGGGATGATAAGTTCCCTGCTGACAAATTTAAGTCTGATAGGCAGGTGTTTTGTGCCCATATAAAAGAACCAGACAGCAAGCATGATCATGAAGCCCAGAGTACTTTTGGCACCTTTTACTATATAAATAAGCATGACACTTGACACTCAACGCTTTCTAAATTACCTAGGTTAGGGCAAAATCCATATTTCTGGTCTTGGTCATAGTTGGCAGTAGTGCTGCACCAGCGATACCCATCTTGGCGGCCTTCCTTGGTACAGCCACCGTATGATTGTCCATCAAAGATAAAAGGTAAAACACAAGGCTCCCCATTGCTGTTGCCTCCATATGTGTAGAGCACTGAGAAGAGATGTAAGTACCTTACATGTATGGGCCTTACATGTATCTAAATAACTTATAGGTTGAGAAAATCAGATTTTCAGATATTAAAACAATTATACAAACTTTTTTTTAGACAATGTGTATATACAATAGTTATTTTTATGGATTGATCTTGAAGGTAACCTTCAAACACAACCACGGGATCAGCATGAAAAGTTACAAATTGCACATTAGTGTCACTGTTTCATTATGTTACTGTGATACTCACACTCGCTGGCGCAGAAGCCGTATTTTTTTATCCTGCTCGTAACTAGGAGTGGTGCCTCACAAAGGTAGCCCATCTGAGCGTCCAACAGTTGTACAGGTGGAGTATGACTGTCCATTGAATGTGAATGGGAAGTGACAGAGCCCCTTCAGCATTCCCAAAGCGAATCTACCACTGTTGGGAGAAAAGAGGTTAAAATGTGGAGGCTGAAGAATGGGGATGAGCGAGGGGGTGAGAGACATGTATATTCATTTGCTGATACAATAGAGTACCACTATACGTTGATACTTTCTTGTAGACTAGGCCATTAAGTTGATTGAGTGCCAGTCCTTTACTAATGCATCCATACAGTAAGTGAATCTCAGAAAGAGTACCGTGTGCAAACTATGAAAAACATCTTCGGTATGTCCAACGTGTTGATTTATTGATTATGACACTTGTTTTTACCAGTACACTAAGAATTATTGATCTTATGGAGCCACTGCATTCTTTCTCGAGTAACTTGTCAATGGGACTTTAATTGGACTATATAGATTGAACTTTTCCTGTGGATTTAATTGGACTAATTATGGACTTTGCAGAGGACACATTAATGTCACTAATTAATGGTTGGGCTTATTTACCCTAACCACCACGTTTTCTTTAAATCTATGTCAGTCACTTCGTATGAAGGCTTGAAACGGTTCAGTGAAGCCAAAAATGTCGCCTATATGTGCTTTTGAGGGCCGGATTTTTTGCTTGCAATCTCTTACTTTCTTATAGCACTGTGTTAAATGCAGGGAATTACCTAAAATGGCATGGTTTCATGTAATCTCTCTGTACATCCTTCAAGCAAACTTGGAGGTATTCCTGTTAATGTTTTGCAAATATAATTCAATGCTTCCAGGTTCTTATAAGGATATCATAGTCTAATGAGAGTTGAGAAAGAAAGGTACCTATAATATCCATATAAAAGTACATACCATTTTGTTTGAATGTGTAGCACACTGGTTTGTATTTTGTATATTGTTTTGTTAAATTCCCAATAAGGAGAAACAGATTACATCTGCCCCTGGGTATAATTAATATTGCCAAATTGTTTAGTGCCTAATTGGAGTGCCCTCCGAATCATTAGTAATACATTGATTACACCTGTGAGTGACACTTGTCTTTCTGACTAATTCTCTCTGATGTATGCAAAACTTCTTCTGTATGGGATCTAGTACTTACCCGTTCCAGTACCAAGTGTCCAAAATTCATCGTCATCAAAGTGAGCATCACCCTGCACCCCGGGGCCAGGAGGATAAGCATGAGCCAAGAGACCATCCTTCTGATCAAAGGGGTGAGGATCCCCATGATCTGCAAGAAAAATTGCAGCTTCTGACATCACCATATGACATTACAGGAAGATTTAGGACCTAATTGTTTGATCGAAAGGCATATATGAGGCATAACCTAGTACATTTTTGTATACTAAGGAAATAAATGTATCTGTTGATCATGCACCTGTAAATAAAACATATAAGAGTTTTTCATTCGGTCATCTTGTAGATAGTCATGACCTCTGTTTATCCTTCAGTAAAAAGCATGCCATACATAGGCCAATAAAAACTGTCAAGTCAGCACCTTTTTGGCTCATATTTGGCCCACCAACCTGCCTGTCTGATCTGGTAATAATTGGCCACATATCTATTCGCGAATGGCAATAGTTGAGAACTGTAGGTAAACCACTAATTGTTTGGTGTTGCTGGGTTATCACTTGTATTTTAGGAAAGGTGACACTGCATGGTCTTAAAAGTTGGGAAACATTACCTTACCCTCAGTTCCAAACAGAATGTTGATATCGGGTTCACCACCATGTATTTTAGGAAAGGTGACACTGCATGGTCTTAAAAGTTGGGAAACATTACCTTACCCTCAGTTCCAAACAGAATGTTGATATCGGGTTCACCACCATTTATACGAGTAAAGGTCAGAGGTGTGACATCACTCCAGACTTTGAACGCGCGGGCGAAGGCATCATCGGCCACTTCAGGGTCAAGGTCAGGGGAGTAGTTCAGGATACTGTGTGAGAAATTGAGGTTAGAGGAGTGCAGTAAAAGTGAAAAATATTATGCAATTACTTAAAGTTAGGAATACATACAAATCAGAGAGTTCAGGCATAGCAACTTTGTTCACATGATTCCTGTCAATAAGCACCTTACCGGTAAGTGATAGTGATCCCACTTTAAATCCCCTTCAAATGTGTTAAATTTTCCAATATCCGGAACCCCACAACGAGGTCTTTTCATGGCCTCCAGTGTTTCGGCATCTAGAACTCCAGTCTCCTTCGGTCCCAGCTTCTGTTGCATAAGGGCGATTGCATTTCTTAAAGTGGCATTTGAGCCCTGTCCTTGGGCAAGATACCCAAACTGTAGGAGGTAGTTCTGCAAGAGACAGAGAAAATGACAATGGACATGGACGATAAAGAGATCTATTAAATAATTTGAAGTAAGGGTTACATTGGACAATGCTAGTCATATGACAAGGCAAAGGCACCAGGCAGACAGAGATCAGGGGTAATACCAAGTAAGGAGAGGTCAAGAGTAGAGTAAAAAAGGGTGCAGCGTTAAGGTCAAAGAGAAACAGGATGTTATGAGAATACAGAGTGTAAGGTTAAATAAACATCTATTGCAATCTGGTGGATTAAGAGAAGAGTGAATAAAGAAGGAGGAATCCGTATCTCACCTGAGCCAGTTCCACATTACTCATGCCGCCCTGGATTTCCCCTGGAAATGTAATTGTTAAAGGGGTCTTGCGGTCGGTAGGAGCAGAGTGCCCCTTGGAACAAAGGAAGGTCACTAAGATTAAAACTACCAACCTACCCATGTTGACACCTAGACAAACTCTAAACTTCACTATATTCGTCTTTATGGGTCTGACCGTCCTGTTTTTCTGTATGTATATATATATATATATATATATATATATATATATATATATATATATATATATATATATATATATATAATATATATATATATATATATATATATATATATATATATATATATATATATATATATATATATATATATATATATATATATATATATATATATATATATATATATATATATATATATGGCAAAGTTGTAGATTTACCCAAGACAGACCACAGGATTGTAACATAAGGTATGTGAGATAGGGGAAGGAAGTTTCACAAACATTTTTGGGGGAATAAAAACAAGGAGCTTTCACACGACAAACATACAAAATAGAGCCATTGCATCATTGTTGTGCCAACAGAGTAAAATCAAATACAGGTATGGGACCTGTTATCCAGAATGCTCAGGACCTGGGGTTTTCCGGGTAATGGATCTTTCTGTAATTTGGGTCTTCATGCCTTAAGTCTGCTAGAAAATCATTTAAACATTAAATAAACCTAATATGTTGGTTTTGCTTCCAATTAAGGTTAATTATATCTTAGTTGGGATCAAGTACAAGCTACTGTTTTATTACAGAGAAAAAGGAAATCATTTTTTAAAATTTATTTGGATAAAATGGAGTCTATGGGAGACAGCCATTCCTTAATTCGGAGCTTTCTGGATATCGGGTTTCCGGATAAGGGATCCTATACTTGTACTGCCTTGTCTGAAAACGTAAACACACTGTATATGTTTATATACAAAATATACTCTTATTTAGTAGGTACGAGATGAAAACCTGTCAGTCATTAAAATTGGCTTGACACTTGCACACAGCAACTACAGTGGCTCTTGGGAACCAAGGACCTGCCCTACTGATATCTGGCCAAAAACAAGCCACATTTATCAGGTAGGTTTTAAAATCCCAGCAGGTGAGGACCACAGCACGTTGATGTAGTCCTTGCCCAATGGTAGGGGCGTAATTAGAGAGGAAGCAGACCCTACAGCTGCAGGGCTGCCCAAAAGGTATAGCCCCCTGCCCATGAGGCTCTAATTAAATATATTTGTAAAACAGGACAATCTCTGGATATGTTGGGGGCCCAAAAATTAACTTGCGGTGGGGCCCAGTAAAATAGAGTTACGCCACTGTCCAATGGGACTCTGTAGGTTCAATGTATGATCCAACACAGCAACAACAGTGGCTCTTGGGAAAAATTTAAATCACTCGTGAGAGTCAGGCTGATCATATATTGTCCAATAAAAGCAGCCAACTTGGTCTCTCCAGACTTTCACCAGCTTATCAGCCCATGTATGGGACCCTTAGGAGAACCTGCCCAATGGATATCCGGCAAAAAACAAACCTCAGGTAGGTTTTAACCCTTTAAGTGCCAGCTGATTTTCGCATTTCATTTGCACCTAGTGCCAGATGTTTAAGCATTTGGTACTTGTTCAGTTTAACAAGGTTTTTGTGTAGGAAAACCTCCATGAAACTAGGAAAATGATATATTGTTTTTTTCGCCGTAAATTGGGCTTTGACATGCAAGTATAATTTTGCAACTTTTTGGGTGAAATATGTAAAACAAAATAAAAAATGTACATCTTGAGTTTTTTTCCATAGAAAGTAAGTTTTTTGTGGTTGTAAAACACCAAATACCCCAAAATAGGAGCAATGCATTAGGGCAATTACAGTTAATCTGGGGGCTGTGCTCTGTGTACGATTTGCAGTTTTCAGTCTAAACAGCTCCAAATTGTGAAATAACCCTCACAAACCATATTTTTCCAGAAAGTACACTTCAGCTATTCAAAGATGCCATTCTTGCTTTTATACATGGAGAATTGTGACTGCAGTCCTTCATAGAAGTCAGCAATTTGGTCTGAAATAAAGGAAAAAAAGACAGTTAGATTTCTCCCCAGGTTTCCATGGAAACTATCAAAGACCTGCAAAATATCAATCTGCATGTTCCTCTGAATAAAACGATACCCCATATGTATGGATGCACATAGAGACGCAGCCACCAAACACCCCAAAACAGGCAATATATTTACCAACAGAATCCATAGTAAATTTGACCCATAAATTATGCAAGTGTCCTAAGAAGTTTAAGACTTCAGGTGGTAACAAAGACTGGGGCATTAGCAGCTGAGATAAATTCAGTTTGTAAAAAAGCTGGTGCCCCACTGGTGACAGGCATGGCACATGATCAAAGTGCTATTCCTATTCAGAGAGCCAATGTAACTTGTCTAACCTAAACACCACAATTTGTGCCAAAAACCGACTGTTCCAACTACAACTTTACAAAAAAATGCTGAATGCCTACACTAAGAACAAATCTAAAAAGAAGACCATAGTGTTTCTTTCACCCAGTTACTGCTAGTGTGTGCATACAAACCTAGAGCATGCCAAGTTTACTATAGAGATACACTAAGTCCTTTTACCACCAACAAACCCAGAGCGCTCTAGCCTACCAACACACAGAATTCAAGTCCTATCATAGTGTACCACAGTATGGTACACCTCAAAGCAGGCTTGCTAGGACACCTGGGACAAAAATACTGCACATCTTTTCTAACACCCTTGGAACGGCAAACCTTACAAGCTCTCTGGGCAATAAAATGCTTACCCACCATTCGGACAACATTGGCATTTCTGGAACCTCCTCTACATCTCCAAATAAAAGGGCAGGGAGCAGTTGCACAGATAATTGTCATAAGAAAATTTGAGGCCTGGTACTTCCGCCTTGTAAACGACAATTATAAAGGGCCATTTGGCTCATGTAAATTACTGCTTTTTTCTGGTAGAGTGGTAATCAGTTTGAATTTGGTCTGTTTGATCAACACCACCCATACTGTATGCTTACAATATTCTTTACAACAGAAGGGCTTTGCTTTTGTGGGCCTACCACCACTTGTGTAGGACAATTACACTCATTGTGGATTGTAGTAAGCAATGTTTTTGGAGTCTGCAAATTTTAATGCCAGGGACTCTGCTTCTTAGAGCATGTACTTCTCCACGATTCAATTTCTTATTCAGCAATTCCCTAGGCAGTCCTTTGCAGTTACGCCTAAGGGTGCCACAGGCTGGGGTGTCCAAACAATAAATGGTTCTAAATAAAGGGATGCTTGTGTAAAAGTTATCCACGCATAAGTGGTAACCTCAGCCCAACAGTGGAGTTATGAGCTCCCAGACAATTTTACCACTGGCAGTTAAATCAAGGGGACAACCAGGGGGTTCAAATTAGAGTCCTTTCCCTCAGAGCATGAAAAAAACTAGTATAGTCCATGCTGCTTTTACAGAGATTATAAAATTTCATCCCAAAGCAAGTGCTTACTAGGGATGTATTGGTGAAATCTTAGGTGCCCTTTGAAGAGCAAAAGGGACTCGTCCACACAAATATTTTGGGAGGGTGTGTAGACCTCTGGGAAGCACTTGGACAGGCTATCTATAAGGGGCCTCAATTTAAAAAGCCTTTCATGACCGGGTTCATTAGGGGGAACAGCCACTGCATTGTCGTTAAATTGAAGAAACCGGATTAAAATTTGTTAAACTGTTTCTTGGCATAACGGCTGGAAAAGAGGAATTGAAAGGACTGTAAAGTGAAACATTCTATGAGTCCCATTGACAACGGAGCTCCAGGAATCTTGATTTCATTGATATTAGTGGAATACCATGTCTGGGCTCTTGAATACCCTGGTGGAGGGTTGCTGGCAAGATACTGCTCAGCATATAAATTTGTATAATAGACCATGTCCTGTATGATGGCTATCTGTATAAATAGATTGAAAAAAATCTATGACTTCCACCTTGATGCCAGGGACTGCAGTCAATGGGGGAACTTCTGGGGCATAATTACAGGGAGGCCCCACAAAGGCTCTCCAACTGCTCATCACCACTCCCCTCACCCTCTTCTACCTTCATGGGTGTGATTGCCTCTTTGGCAGTAAGCGTGCCACCACTACTAGCCTCTGCACTAATAGTGCTATCACCAACCTCTGATTCCTTAGTAGAGGCATCAGATGGGACGCTCCAAATCGGAATTGTTAAATTCCTCTGAGCTGGAGTGCATCTAAAACCTAGCAGCTTCCTCAGCACTATAAAACCTTTTGGCCATTGTGCCAGAAATGCAGACAACTGCAAAGATAGCGATTAATATCAAAAAGCAACCCAACCCCTTTGGAACTTTCTGGATCAGCTGAATCAAACAGAATAAGACCACTAAACTTAAATACAATCAACACAAGAATAAGTATTGCAGTGATATTGGTGGTTAGCATTCTAGATTCACTAGTGTCACTGCAAAGGGAACCTTTTTGGAGGCACTATACAAGCAATGCAGAAAATGCAAAAGAAAAATCCCGAATAAAATCTCAAAATGTAATTAAATCACCAAATCAATAAAAACAGTAATTACACTGAAATTAGTAGTCAAGGGTCCTAAATTCACTAGTGTCCCTGCAGACAGAACCTTTTTTTGGGGAACTAAACAAGCAGTAAAAACAATGTAAGGGAAAATTTGAAGTAGCCGTAAAATCAGCTAAAGCAATAAAAACAGTTATCGGTGGTCAGAAATCTCGACCCACCAGCATCACAGCAAAGGGAAACCTTTCTGGGGAACTAAACCAGCAGTAAATAATTAATAAATGTAATAAAATCACCAAAAGCAATAAAATGAACAGTTATTGGAGAGAATTGGTGGTCAGAAATCTAGATCCACTAGCGTCACTTCAAACAACCTTTTTACGGACAATAAGCGCCCAAGAACAAAACAAGTAATAATGCAATGAAATAAATAAAAAACACAAATTATGAAAATGGCAAAAAAATTAATACAATCAAATAACTATAGAACAAGATCAGAAATAAAGCTTGAGCAACAAATAAAGAAAAGCAAGAAAGTAAGTGTGAGTAAGTGTGAGTGTATGTGTGAGTCTGTGCGAGTGGGTGCTTGGCAAAGTTGCCTGTACCTGTAAAAGTATGCTAAAGCCAAAAAAAAAATAGAAAAGCCTTTTTTGAGAGAGTTATGAACAGAAATATGTTAAAGGGTGTAGAGATGTGCAGTTCAGCTCACAAAGTTGAATACAGGCGACCAGTTCAGCAGAAAACACACAAAGGCAGCAGGAGGGCTCCAGCAGTCACAGGTGCGGAGCAGGAGTGAAGGGGGCAGCGTTTGGGGTGGTAACTTATAGGTGGAGCAGTGGAGACATCAGTGTGTGCCTCCATGTCTCCACTGCTCCCTTTGGCTGATGTTAACGATTGAGGATGGATTGGTGAGTATGTCCTCTCTTGCTCATTACCTAGGGGAATCTGCTCTGTTTAGAAGAGGTGCCAATTTTCAAGGCGCATTGCTCACTACCTGGAGGGAAATGGTGCAGAACATAGAATCTACGTTCTCTGGCATTTCAGTACTTTTATTCAAAAATGTAGATTCTATGTGGCATTTAAAGGGCTGCCCAGAAAGTAAAGGAGGGCCTCCATGAAGCCCTAATTAATGAGAAATGTCAATATATATTGGTAAAACAGGACAATCTCTGGATATGTTGGGGGCCCTAAAATTGCAGTGGGGCCCAGTAAAATGGAGTTAGGCCACTATTTGATAGGACACTGTAGGCCCACTGTATGATCCGATCCTAAGCTTCAGTCCATTGTTTAGATCAAACTGATTTGGCCCAGTGTGTGGGTGGCCAAAGTGAGCTGAGATCAGGCAGAAGGGATCTCACCATGTATGGCTAACTGCAGACCTTTTATCAACCTGTTTGGGATTTGTATGTTTGTTTGACATATTTTTGACATATTTTTTATTAGATATTTTTTAGATATACATTTCTATGGACTATCCATATGTAATGAAATTTGATATTTTTATCATCACCATCTATTTATATAGCACAGGGTTTACAGATTACAAAAGGGTTAGAGGGCCATACATGTGAATTTACAAACTAAAGGTTAGGGTATAATTGAGACATAAGGATTTTAGAAACTATTTTGTGATTTGATATAGTAAGGATTGATAGTAAGGATTGAGAAAGTGTGACAGCTCGAGGCAGAGAGTTCCAGAAAAAAGCCGAAGCCTGAGAGAAGTCTTGTAGATGAGAATGGGCAAAAGTGATGCGAATCGAGGAGAAGTGAGGTGAAGGTCAGAAGCAGAGCGAAGATTGCATGAATAAGTATTTGGAGATCAGAGATGACGTATAGGGAGGGGCTTCACTGTTAAGGGCCTTAAATGTAAGTGTGAATAGTTTGAATTTAATTCTAGAGGAGCCAGTGAAGGGACATGCTTATGGGAGCAGCTGATATTGAGTGATGAAATAGATGGAGTCTAGCAGCAGCATTGAGAACAGATTGGAGTTGTGAAAGGCTACTTGTTGGAATACCTGTGACGAGTAGGTTGCAGTAATCAAGGGGGGAGATGATGAGACTGAATCAGTGTTTTAGTTGATTCTGAACTGAGATATGGTGGCAATGTTGCGCAGCTGAATAGGAGAAGATTTGGAAAGTGTTTGGATGTGTGGCGAAAAAGACATACGAGTCTAGGATAACTCCTAGGCAGTGTGCCCATGTGGTGCAAAGAAAGATAGTATTGTTAACTGTAGTGATAGGGGAAGAGCTTGGAGGAAATAGGAGTTTCTGTTTTAGAAAAATTCAGTTTCAGGTGGCGTTGTGACATCCAGGAGGAGACAGTGAAGAGGCAGTCTGTAATTTGGGAAAGGACAGAAGGAGAGGGGTCAGGAGTAGACAAGTAGAGTTCGGTCAGCCTTTATGGGTCAGCATAAAGGTGATACTGAAGTCCAAATGACTGAATAAGTTTTCCTAGTGAAGTAGTATAGAGTGAGAACCGCAGAGGGCCAAGAACAGAGCCTTGAGGAACTCCGAGAGAGGGAACGTAGTAGAGTTAGAGAAGGCAACTTAAAAGGAACGGTCAGACAGTTAAGATGTAACCATGAAAGAGCAGTGTCACAAATGCCAGTTGAGTATAGAATGTCTAGGAGGAGTAGGTGGTAGGGATCGGCAAATTTGACCTGTTTCGCTTCGCCATAAATTCGCTGCTGGAGAAATGTCGCCAAAGCCCATAAACCCATTAAAGTCTATGGGTGTCAAATTTTTTGACACGTTTTTTTTGACGCACGCCAACATACAAGTCTACGGGCGTCATTTCCGTGTCGAAACAAGGCAAAAAAATTAGCCCATCCCTAGTGGGTGGTCAACTGTGTGAAAAGCTGCAGTGAGATCTAGAAGTATTAGTATGGAATAGTGACCTTTGCCAGTAGAAGATCATTGGTTACTTTGGCGAGTGCAGTTTCAGTTGAGTGTGTTTGGCGGCAGCAAGATGGCAGAGAGCCGAGAAGGGAGTTGTGAGAGATACTGAATCAGGTGTTTGTAAACAAGCCTTTTCAGCAATTTAGATGCGAATGGAAGAAGGGAAACTGGAAGATAGTTGGCAGAGAGCTGGGATCAATGGAAGGTTTTTTGAGGATAGGAGTGATTAGCAATTGTATGTATAAGCCTGGAAAAGTACCGGTAGAGAGTAAAAGGTTAAATAGGTGGATAAGTGCAGGAGAGAGTGTATCAGAGATTGGATAAAGGAGGCGAAAAGGGTATAGGGTCAAGGGAGCAGGTTGTGTGTTTTGAGCAGGCTAGAAGTTCTAGTGTTGCGGGGGCCAAGGAGTGCAAAGTGGATGTGAGTGAACTGCAAGTTAGTCTGAGATGGTATACATTAATGGGTGGAGGGGGCATAGGAGTGAGTTAAATGTGGCAGTCACTGTGGTTTAGAGGATAGAGTGGAGATTAAAGAAGAGAAGTATTGTTCTTTAGCTATTGATAGAGCTCAATTGCAGCAGGAGAGCATGAATTTGTGACAGTCATTCAGTTGATATACTGATATATATCTGCTAAGGTACCGAGTGTGCCAGGGTTGGGGTTAAGCTGGTCGACTGATGGGTGGTAGAAGGAGCAAGGGAGTTGAGAGCTGTTGAAAGAGCATTGATGTAGAGAGAAGCTGCCCTATTTGAACAGGAAAGATTGTTAATATGACAGATGGATTGTGCCGATACTGTTAATTGTTGTGGATCAAATGCATTAAGGTTTCTGTATATGTGGGTGGAGAGAGATGGTTGTGATAGTGCAGGTGAAAGTGAAAGAGTAGGTCAGATATGTGGTAGGGAGAGTTAGTAAGGTTGGATGGGTGGCACAAGTAGCAGAAAATAAGATCAAGAGCATGACCCTTGATGTGGGTAGGTGAATCGGCCCACTGAGAAAGACCAAATGAAGATGTTAGAGAGGAGTTTCTTTTAAAGGTTCACTGATATTTTATTTTGTAAAACAAATACTTTGGCATCCTAGCTAAAACATGATTAAAAATGTTATTACTGGGGAGGTCTAATCAGAGCCTGAAGCTTACATGCACTGTAAAGTTAATTCTGTGGCAGGGAATTTGATAAATTACTCCATTTTATGTTTTGGCTTTCTTCCCTTTCCCGAAACCTGTGCCGCCAGTATATCCCTTTTTAGTTTAGAGTTTAGTTCTACTTTGAGGAACCAATCGCAATGATAAATAGTAAGTAGGGTCACATTGGAAGGTGCAGTAGTGATGAAATCCAATCAGTGGAAAGCAAGAGAGCAGCAAAGCAGGAAGTAGTGTTCTGGCTATTATATTAGACATCCACTCACTCCAGCCTTTATACATTACATTTTTGGCTAACTATATCAGAAACATTTTTTATTTTGCACAGCCTACTTACCTATTTTTATGCTGAACAATTCCTTTAAATGGGTGGTTCACCTTTAAGTTAACTTTTAGTATGTTATAAAGTGGCCAATTCGAAGCAACTTCAATTGGTCTTCATTGTTTATTTTGTATCATTTTTAAATTATTTGCCTTTTACTTCTGATGCTTTCCAGCTTTCAAATGGGGGGGGTCACTAATCCCCATCTAAAAAGAAATGCTCTGTAAGACTACAAATGTATTGTTATTGTCGCATATAAAAATATATAACAATATTTTCTTGTGGAACTGCGCCTAAAGCAAACGGGGAAAGCAAAAGAAACAGGGACAAAATACGGTGTAGTGTTTTCAGTTATTCTTGAAGCACCTTGTGCTGGAAAAACAAAGTTAACTAGTGTGTTTTCCCCTTTAAAAAGAGACATTTTTATCCCAGATTTGTGTATGGCCCTGGCATTTGAGGCTAGGGTTGCCACCTTTTCTGGAAAAAAATACCGGCCTTCCTCTATATTTATCTTTTTTCCCCCTATCAATAACATTGGGATCAGCCATCATTTTTATCAGCCAGGCCAGTAAAATACCAGCCAGGTGGCAACCCTATTTGAGGCCCAAACAGGCCTGACCAGCCCAATAAATAGTGATTGTCTATGGCAACTTACACCACCACAAGGTATAATGAAGATTAAACTTAAAGGTGCAAACAAAAAGTACAGGTGGTGACAAATACCAATAGGCAGGAATTGTAGTCAGGAACAGGCCAAGATCAAAACCGGAGAATCCACAAAGGTAGGAATTAGGCAGGGATACAGGAACTCAGAAGAACATGAAACTTGGAATGAAGGACGACAAGTCGCGACGCAAATAATGGCCAAACCTAAACCACACTCAGGGCTGGGCTTATAAAGGGTCATAAACGAGTGATGGGAAACATATGAGAGTAATGAGATGGGTGGAGAGAAAGGAGGAGACAAACTGGAACCAGACAGAAACATGAAAACACATACATGAGAAGAGGAGGACCAGCCCTAAAAGCCTCCAGTGGCTCACGAGGTAAGTGCAAAAACCTAAAACCGCACACACAAGAGTTCAATTCCTGGAAGGTCCTGACAAAATGACTGTAATAAGGTGTCAAGTCCAGAGTAAATGTCATTCTGTGTGACATGTAAGTGGAATATTTAAAGGAGAAAGAAATGTATATTGACCAAAAGATTAGCCCCTCCCAGCATTTACCTAATACCCCAGGTGTGAGGTCCTTTTCATTGAAACTGCACTGTAGAAGTACCACGTCACTATGTTCTTCTTCCGGAATGCTACAGTTGGGTCAGTGTCAATCATTTCTACATTATAGTACAAGGGTCCTGAGTTCAATTCCAGCTTGAGCAAGAAATCTATATAGTCTCCCCGTGCTTCATGGGGTTCATGCAAGTTAGTTGGCTCCTGATAAAACTGACCCTACTGTGTGCGAATGTGATAGAGACCTTCATTGTAAGCACAACTGGGGCAGGGAGTGATGTCCCTGGCATCATTTCCAGTGTTCGGCATGTGAGTGACAGGTGTACCCTATTGTCTTGGTGCAACTGTACTGTGGCGATTGACATATATATATATATATATATATATATATATATATATATATATATATATATATATATATATATATATATATATATATATATATATATATAACCCTAATATATATAAAAAAATATACTAAAAAAAGGGTCTGGAGGCAAGCACATTGTATAATATGGGCAGCAGCTACACTGATAAAAAGGCAATACAGGTACAGGACCTGTTATCCAGAATGCTCGGGACCTTGATCTTTCCAGATAACAGTTCTTTCTGCAATTTGGATTTTCATATCTTAATTCTGCTAGAAATCATGTAAACATTAGATGAACCCAATAGGCTGGATTTGCTTCCAATAAGGATCGATTAAATGTTAGTTTGGATCAAGTACAAGGTACTGTTTTATTATTAAAGGGAAAAAGGAAACCATTATTTAGATAAAATGATGTCTGTGGGAGATGGCCTTTCTGTACTTCTGAGCTTTCTGGATAAGGGGTTTCTGGATGATGGATCCAATACCTGTACATACATAGTCATTCCATCCTGAAGCACAATGCCTGCTTCTTGGGTGCTAAGTGCAAGTCAGGGGAAAGAAATGAAAAACACATGGTGGGGCTTATGAGTGCTACAGATTCAGTTTATCTCACATATGTGTGGGCACCTTGCCAGTGTTGCTTTATTCAGATGTTCATGAGACATATCTAAATCTGATTCTGTTTCTATTTCTCTCAAGCACAAAGACCCACAAGTTTTTTTTCTCTGTGCCATACTGTACATACACATTCACCCTTTCTCTCCAACGTCTCTCTCTCCTAGTGTCAACTCATGACCTTCCCTCTCTCCAGCTTTGTGGTCTCTGTATGTTTCTTCCTGTGCTGGAAACCGAAGAGGAAAAAAAAAAACACATTTGCTTGAGAAATTCTTGCTGTTTGTGGCAGCCACAGGAAAGTGCAATAGGCTGCAAGGGAGGGTGGGGGAGCATTAATAGGTGGGAAGAGAGGTGTTTGTTCTGCTGGGTATATATCTTTTTCTGCAAACTAAGGGCACTTCCTCTTATGCAGCTGATTCATGTGTTCTCTTTCCAGACAGTAAGCTGAGCAAACTCCTATCAACTGCCAAAAATAAATAAAATAATATACAAGGCTGGAATCAGATTGCTGTGCTATTTTATATGATGTCATAGGTGTGTCTGTTCTGGGCCCACATACGCTAAACAGTAATATCCACTGTAACAAGATAAACACTAAAAAGACACATAGGGGTAAATTTACTTACCTCCGAAATCGCTCCAGCGACGGCTTCGCTGACATCGCAACACTTCGCCAGGCGTGGATTCGCCAGGGCAACGTTAATTCACGAAAATCCGAAGTTGTGTCCAGGGCGCCGAACGCTTGCGAAGTTGCACTACCGTTACTGTGGCAAGCAAAGCGAAGTTACGCTAGCGTTGGCTAATTTGCATACAGCGGGAAGTTAAAGTTAAATGGACGTATATGTTGCAGCCATTACATTACACTACACCAGGGAACCTTAATAAAATAAACTAGAGTTGTTATATTGCCCTACACTGTATAGTTTATGTGCCATATGTTAGGAAATGTAGGGGGGAAGCCGGGTACCCCAAAAATTATGATCTTTTTCAGCCTATCACCCTGTAAAAAGTAAAAGACGCCAGCGTTTTTTGGGACTTAGAAAATGTTTCAACTATTTTTTGACCAATTCCTATCTACTCTATTGCACTTCGCCTGGTCTGAGCTGGTGAAGGCAAGTCTGGCGCAAGAGGTAACGTTTAGTCAAATCTCAATCTTAGCGAATTAGTAGTTATGTTCGTTCGCCAGAGCGCAACTTCGTCTGGCGTTAGGGTGCAAAGTACGGCTAGAGTCTATCTCCTTCGCTAACGAAGTAAATCGGTGAAGTTCCGAAATGACGTCATGCTGGCGAATTTTCGTTTTAGTCACTTCGCCCTTTAGTAAATTTCCCCCATAAGCTTTTTATAGGGGCTGGTAAATTTATATGGTAGTAGGACAGATAATATTAGAAATTAGAAATTTTCCAGCTGGCAAGAAGTCACCCATTCCAATTAGAAGAAAAGAGGTTCAGGCTAAATATTGGGAAGGGGTTTTTTACAGTGAGAGCTGTGAATTCTCTCCCTGAATCAGTCATACTGGCTGATGATACATTAGCTTTAAGAAGGGGTTGGATGGCTTTTTAGCAAGTGAGGGAATACAGGGTTATGGACAATAGCTCGTAATACAAGTTGATCCCGCGATCAGTCCGATTGTCATTATGGAGTCAGGAAAGAAGTTTTCCACCTCTGAGGCTTCAGATGGGGGTTTCTTTTTTCCTTCCTCTGAATCAACTAGCAGTTATGCAGGTTATAAACAGACTTAAAAGGTTGATCTTGATGGACGTGTGTCTTACTATGTTACTTTTTAATCAGAAACTAAAACATCATGAAATATGCCATGCTTCCCCTTACTGGCAAATACTAAATACAGTGGCCACAACAGATATATTTGTATCTCTTTGTATCTATCTATAAACATTTACTAGCAGATCCCTTAGTCATTACAGGGTGCTTGTAACGACCACGTTATCAGGAACCTTGTACAGTGACAGTATCTTGAACGCACAGGTGGACCCTGTGGATACGGTGTTACTCCGATGCCCTTTTGGGGCCCCGGCCTTTCTGCCGTAATCGAAGGTACCACCAGGGATAAAGAGAAGATATAGTCAAAGTCGGCCGAAGGGTTCAAGACAGGTGGCAGAAATCATACTCAAGAGTCAGGCAGAAGTCTAAACCAGGAATTCAAAGTCACAAACAAACGCTTCAGCAGGAACAGTATAACTATAGCTTGGGCACTCACAAAATGGAGGACTGGACTTTTAAGGAAGTTTTGGCGCCAAGATTTGAATTTGGCGCCTCTTCGTGACATCATGACGATTGGTGACGTGAGCGGCATGATGCTCGGTGTCAGACGCCGCCGTCAACCCGGAAGTGCGCACCTGCACACAGAACTTCTAAGAGAGACGCAACGGGAGGTAAGAGAACCCCGCAATCTCCTGGTGTGTCTTACAGTGCTTTTATATTTGCCCTCTGTGCACGCTGATTCAGATGAAACAAGTAATAAACACGTAGAGAAAGAAAATTCTATGCAAGTTTAGGCACATTTCCTATAGGATCCATTATCCAGAAATTCGTTATCCAGAAAGCTCCGAATTAAGGGAAGGTTGTCTCCCATGGACTCCACTTTTTAATTAAATAATTCAAAATTTTAAAATCCATTTCCTTTTTCACTGTAGTAACAAATGACTTCCTTGTACTAGATCCCAATTAAAATATATTTAATCCTGATTCGTGGGAAAATAATCTTTTTTGGACTTAAGGTATGACGTTCCAAATTATGAAAAGATACCATATTCGGAAAATGCCAAGTCCCAAGCATTCTGGATAACAGGTCCCATAACTGTATATGCACCTGAAGGCCTATGGCTAGGGGACAAGGTTTGGGGGAGAGGCCCAGAGGTGACCATATAGAAAAAGTTTGGGCGTAATTTAGAATGCTTAGCATAGAAGTGACAGATGCAATGCACAAGTGAATCCAGCACTTGATATATGTCACCGATGCCTTGATATTCAGACTTTTTAAGTAAACGACTGTTTAGCAGTAAACGAGTTGGCCAGGTGCCTGTGTTGCTCATCTAAAAGCATCACTTAGCTGAACCCATTAGAGTTTAAAGTGAGGAACATGCCATACCATTGCCATTACATGTGAACCTTTCCTCAGTAGGCTCATTAATTGATGTATTTTTCTAAATTTTGCTATTTTACTGCATAGAAAGCAATTACCCTTTCTATACTATTGATCTCCCCCCTATCCAAACTCTAGAGCTAATTTGCAGGGGGGTTAGAGAGGGCGTTATCAGGACCCAGAAGCCCCTCTGAGTACATGGTGATTTCAGTAAGCTGGTTTATTCTTTATAATCTTTGAATAAAATGTAATCTTCTTTCAAAATGTTCTTTTCCAGAAAAAGGTTGCAGAGTTCCAGGATGAAAATGCATCATGCTTCACTTTGAATCACCGTGAAATACAAGCTTAAGACATTACATTTTTCCAGGAACTGTACTGGGTCCAAAATATACAGAGTGGTTCTGTAAAACCTTATTATATATTTGTGTTTAAAAAAAAACGGTGTGTTTTCACACCTAGATAGATTCTATAATATATAGTGAATAAAGTACCCCCTTTTGTAAAATATAGGGATATTATAAGTTACCGAGGAGTTTCATGACCATATAAAAACACGAGGCCGAAGGCCGAGTGTTTTTATACAGGTCATGGAACTCCGAGGTAACTTCTAATATCCTCATATTTTACAACTGGGGGTACTTTATTTATTATAACACACAAATTCATGTGACAGAAATGACATCAGAACTCACCGTTTATAACTGATGACATCAGAACTCACCGTTTATAAGGATATAATTTACAGGATATTCATGGCTTTTGTGTATTATATACAGAATAACGGGGATGTTAGAGAGAGGCTTTACATTAGATTAATTCCCCCATGTGTTATAAAAGGCAGAAGGTTTGCCCAGGGGCAGTAATCCATAGCAACCAATTTGATATTTACTTTTGAACATGTGAATGATAATTATTACCTGCTCATCAGCAAACCCCCTTTTTCTATCAGACGTTCTGTCCTGTGTAGTGTTTCTTCCTACTCAAAAGAAGCTGTGGCCATACCTGGGCACTCATTTGTATTAAAGGGGGGAAAACAATCCTCCCTGGCTACAAGAAGGCAATACCTGGATTAACTTTGTACAAATTCATTTCAATAACTTTGTATATTTTCACTTTTTAAAAAGGATTCAAACCTTTGCTGAAATATATGTAATGTATCTGCCAGAACAACCACTTCAGAGAGAGAATTCCACAGCTTCCCAACATTCAGCCCCCCTTTTTTCTAATCTGAATGGATGCCCTCACATACACTGGTGATGTCTACTGGTGAGATTATTGTTGGGTCCTTTTATATATTTAGACATAGCTACGATATCCCCCCCTTAAGCTCCACTGCACAATCCCCACTTGACCAGTCTTTGCTCATAACTTGTCAGTGGCCTAACGGCTCCCAGCGGGAGTAGTCCGGACCAGGGAGGAAGCTTTGGGGTCAAAGTCCAAAATCAAAATACAGGCAAGGGTTCATGAGTAAGGCGTAATCAAAAGTCCAGGCAGAGATCAAAAGGCAGGTAGCATACAAAACAGTGTCAAAGTCCAGGCAAGGTCAAGTTCAGGGAATGAGAAAATGTAATAACACCCAGGTACTCCCAGTAAATAAGACCTATCATCGGGCATTGAACCGGCGTCCCTTTATTTCGAATTTGGCGGCGGGCGGTATGACGTCAACACGCCGGCGTTCTGCTACCCATGTGGAAGCATTGGGCGACGCCATCTTGATTTCGACACCGCAGGGGTAAGACGCGTCTGCTGGCACTCCGGGTAATGATCCTGACATAACTTCCATGGCCTTTATTCTCTCTTCTTTGGACTAGTTAACTGATTTCTAGGGGTGTATTTATCATATAGGCACTCAAAGGCCTGTGCCTTCTGATGCTTTACTGCCGGATGCTTTCTTACTAAATCTGGCAGCAGTGGTGAGGGGTAGGGGGTTCAGCAATTGGCGCACAGCGGAAGTGACATCACGTGCATGTACTATGCTCCTAAACATCATATCCGCTGATGTCACATGGGAACGCTCACAGGTCTGGTGCCTAGTGCAGCATCGGACCTGAATACGCTACTGCTGATATCCCTTTTAAAGGGATCCTGTCATCGGAAAACATGTTTTTTTCAAAACACACCAGTTAATAGTGCTACTCCAGCAGAATTCTGCACTGAAACCCATTTCTCAAAAGTGCAAACAGATTTTTTTATATTCAATTTTGAAATCTGACATGGGGCTAGACATTTGTCAATTTCCCAGCTGCCCCTGGTCATGTGACTTGTGCCTGCACTTTAGGAGAGAAATGCTTTCTGGCTGTTTTTCCTTCTCAATGTAACTGAATGTGTCTCAGTGGGACATGGGTTTTTACTATTGAGTGTTGTTCTTAGATCTACCAGGCAGCTGTTATCTTGTGTTAGGGAGCTGTGCTATCTGGTTACCTTCCCATTGTTCTTTTGTTTGGCTGCTGGGGGGAAAAAGGGAGGGGGGTGATAATCACTCCAACTTGCAGTACAGCAGTAAAGAGTGATTGACGTTTATTAGAGCACAAGTCACATGACCAGGGGCAGCTGGGAATTTGACAAAATGTCTAGCCCCATGTCAGATTTCAAAATTGAATATAAAAAAATCTGTTTGCTCTTTTGAGAAATGGATTTCAGTGCAGAATTCTGCTGGAGCAGCACTATTAACTGATTAATTTTGAAAATTTATTTTTTTCCCATGACAGTATCCCTTTAAGCACTAGAGACAAAAACTGAATTGTATATTGTAGATGGAGCTTTACCAATGCTTTGTAAAGAAAATCATTGGTAAAGCTCTCTTACTGCCATTTCCTACTGCTAATGAGCATTGCTTGCAACAGCCAAGTTTATTATCCACAAGTGCCACCAGGTCCTTCTCCATCAACGATGTATCTAACTTAATCCCATAAAAGTTATAAATGGCTTGCTTATATGAAATCCCAAGTGCATAACCTTAAATTGATCAATATTTAATGGGTAATTTTCTATGCAAAAAAAAGCCCAAGTCACACAGTAGCCAACCTGATGTCTCACTGGGTAAGGCATGGTATTCTGCATAACATAAGTTCAAGGATAAACTGCTGTCAGAAACCATGGCAACCAGAATGCAATCGATCTGAATTTCAAAAGAACTTTTTTATTAAATACATGTTATGTCACTTCTTTTTTCTTACTTCTTTGATGTTCCATAATTTAATATAAAGTTTTCAAAAAACATTTGGCTGCAAGCTGTAGGATCATAACAGAACGCAGTGAGCAAAGTAAATAAAAGAAATATATAAAACCTGTAATTTGACAATTTTTTGGCACTTTGCACACTACCTTTTAGGGCAGAGACACACGCTCAGATTCGGGGAGATTAGTTGCCCAGCGACAAATCTCCTCTTCTTCGGGTCGACTAATATCCCCAAACTGCCTTCCCACTGGCTAGAATGTAAATCACCGGCGGGATGGCACTCGGAGCTCTTTGTTTTCCAAAGTCGCCCGAAGTTTCCTCATGAGGCAACTTCGGGCGACTTCGGAAAACGAAGCTCTCAAAGTGCCATCCCGGGAATTTACATTCTAGCTGGCGGAAAGGCATGGGTGGCAGTTCTGGGAGATTAGTCGCCACAAAGAAGAGGAGATTTGTCGCCTGGCGACTAATCTCCCCGAATCTGAGTTCTCTGAGTGTCTCTGCCCTTACTCTTTACGAATTGTCACAGGTCTCTACGCTCCAAAATAACATTCCCTACATATTAGTCATTAGATTAGTATTAGTCAGCACTTTATTGGCAAGAGGCAGGAGGGGAGGGCACATAGGTGCTAGGTGCACACCGCACCTCAGGGTGCAAGAGCTTATTACATGAGCACTGAGGTGCATGTTCTTGCACCCCTTAGTGTTCTAGCACTTGCACCCTGGGGATAATGATTCGACCCTCCTCCAAAAACTTCTCCAAACAATAATCCAAAATCCTATATGTGTGAGCTTGATATTAATAGCACAGAAAATGTATAAATTCTAACAGCTCCTTCTGCTAGCAATTCCTTGTTTTCAGCTTGCTTTCCATCATTTTGGCAGAAGCATGAACATTATCATGAATTCTAATTTACAGTTACAGCTGGTTCTACTGTAAATCTGCGTGCTGCAATATGTCACAAAAAAAGTGTTTGTTCAGTGGGTCAGCATAAAAATGGAGCAAGATTTTATGTTGCACAAGCTTTCAAGGCAAACAGTTTTGGGCTGGGGACAATATTGCTGTAATATCTCCTATATACACAAATAAAAACATGCTGTGAGAGAATTCTTGTTTGGAAGGAAGCCCCAGGGTTTTTTAATTAGGCATAGATTTCCATAAAAGCTAGTCGTCCACGGTCTTTCTAATGCATAGCTCCAGTTTCTGTGAGGTTGGTCCATATTATTAGTTTACTGGCAAGTCTCATGGCCAGAATCTCTTCATGGGTATTATCTTTAGTCAGGCAACAGATTTTTAAGTCTGCTATGCCAAGCCAAGCCAAGACGAGGGACATATTTACAACGTATCCACAGTGCAAATCCATATACTATTTCCAGCACTCTGGGGTGTTTTCACTTTCAGTGTTGATTTAAAACTTAATGTGGCATTACTCAAATGTCAGGTGAAGCGTTTACATAAAACTATAATCTTGGAGATGGGATCATACCTAGGGATGACTGGCTGTCCAGGCATTTAAAGATAGCATTCCATAATTTGGTAGAGGCACCATCATTTGGAACAATGGTATTATAATTATGAAAAGATTTGAAATACACGTAGAGATACAATTATAATTATCAAGGTTACCCAACCAAAATGTTCAGACCTGGTCAATTGCCCAAATGGTCAGTATCCATAATCATCAATTATCATCCATGGTACAATGAAGTATATTCTGATCATTCATCAACACACGAATTTTCTCAAAAAGTTGTTTGACCACTGTATGGCCAACTTGGGAAAGTGCATAACCTTGCCAGAAATTCTTGTTCATTAGTTCCATGGTCAAAGCAAACCAATGAACTCTCAATCACTTGGCTAAACTATTTAGGGAACAAGCTGGCAAACACTGGTTATGGAAACTATAATTATTTATGATGATGTATATAGTTACATAGTTACATAGTTAAATTGGGTTGAAAAAAGACAAAGTCCATCAATTTCAACCCCTCCAAATGAAAACCCAGCATCCATACACACACCCCTCCCTACTTTTAATTAAATTCTATATACCCATACCTATACTAACTATAGATTTTAGTATAACAATAGCCTTTGATATTATGTCTGTCCAAGAAATCATCCAAGTCATTCTTAAAGGCATTAACTGAATCAGCCATCACAACATCACCCGGCAGTGCATTCCACAACCTCACTGACCTGACTGTGAAGAACCCCCTACGTTGCTTCAAATGAAAGTTCTTTTCTTCTAGTCTAAAGAGGTGGCCTCTGGTACGGTGATCCACTTTATGGGTAAAAAGGTCCCCTACCATTTGTCTATAATGTCCTCTAATTTACTTGTAAAGTGTAATCATGTCCCCTCGTATTCCATCAAAGGAATAAGAAGGAGCACCAAAATCCAGACTCTGCTGCAAACAGCTTTATTTTTTTAAATAAATAACTAAAATAATGATTTGCTGTAAGAGTATGCAGTAATGTGTTGTTCAGTGGGTACGTGATGCAAGATGCTCTATTGCGTATCCTACACCGGTTGTGGCTTCGGGCCACCTTGCTGTAATGTGCATGTGTGAGTGACAAGGATGGACAGTTCAGTGTTGAGACTAAATGAGAGAAAGAATATGCCCTTTTAATATGTAGGGTCTACTATTCATTATTGATATAAAAAATGACAGAAAATTACGCTCAGACTGGGGGAAGCACAATAATGTGATAGCCTTCTGTTAATAATTTAAGTTAACGTTAAATGCAACTAAAGGAAAAAGGAATAAATAAGAACTACCAAGAGGCTATATATAGGGATATATTTTTTTACCTTCAAGTTTCTTTGGAAGGAAAATTAATCTAACTATACTCCAGCTGTGCACTTCAACCACCTATGTCCATTTATAGGTTCTTGGAATTTGAGTTCTACTCTGTCTGTGCCATACTCTGCCTACCCTATGCTCTGTGTGTGTGTGCCATACTCTGCCTGCCTTATGTTCCCTGTGTGTGCCATACTCTGCCTGCCTTATGTTCCCTGTGTGTGCCATACTCTGCCTGCCTTATGTTCCCTGTGTGTGCCATACTCTGCCTTCCCTATGTTTCCTTTGTGTGCCATACTCTACCTGCCCTATGCTTCCTGTGTGTGCCATGCTCTACCTGCCCTATGCTCCCTGTGTGTGTCATACTCTACCTGCCCTATGCTCCCTGTGTGTGTCATACTCTGCCTGTCATACTTTGCTAGAAAAATCGATATGAATATGGTCTAAAAAGTTCATGTGGTAACATGGGTGTGGTTTGAAGTGGGTGTGGTTAACACTGGCTTCCATTATCAGCCCTCCACCACGTAGGCCAAAAATATTCTAGCCCTCGCTATCATAGCACTGGTCTAGCCCAATATTGCCCACCCAAAGTAGGCATATTTGATAAAAGAACTGCTCAATTGGTGACCTTGGATCTTATAGTAAGGCCACTTTTAGCCGATATACTTAGCCAACGTAAAGCAGCCAAGAGCAGGCTACACATGTAAGTGGTTTAGGCACCAAGATGTTGGTAATCGCAGAAATGCAATTTAGGAAGGCACTGGATACAAGTTTAAAGACATGGAACATTATTTGAATTGTTGTTAGGGTTGCTACCTGGCCCGTATTTTACCAGCCTGATGAATAATGCTTGATATCAATGTCAATTCAATAGGGAAGGATATCAAATAGGATATCAAATCAATAGGGAAGAAAGATTAAAAAAGTTTTTCCAGAAAAGTTGGCAACCCTAGTAGTCAATTGTATAAGTCATGCTTAATTCTTTTGGGTTTTATATTTCTAATTACTCTATAGCACTCCTGTTCTCTAAGCAGCTATCCTGTCTTGCAACTTTCAGGGTCTCCCTAGACATCAGGTTATCCATGCAAGGGAATGGTACCAATACTTTATAATGTATGACTTATGGAAGCTCAACCAAGGGGTCAATGGCTTATGGTGCTTTACACTGTCTGCAATAGCAGGGCATTTATGTGTGTCACTGCCCTATAAGCCAAGCGAGTGAATTTCTTGTACCCCAACAGCTGTTTGACTTAGTGTTAAACCTTTTACATATGAAACAAAATGAATAATGAAAGAATGAATAATGAAAACCAGTTGATAACATGTTCGTCTATAACGTACAAAGTGCGTGTACAGTTGAACCAGAGGCAAAATAAAAACCAGAATATTGTATGATGTCTTGCCTAAGAAGGGTAAAAATTACTTCCTGACTCAAAAATGGGGATTGGACCACTATCTGGTGAATTTTATTATGCAATTCTCTCTCAGAGGCAGTTGTTCTGGTAGATTAAGACAAAATTAAGAAAATTTTAGATTATGCAATGAGAGCTTCAGCAAAATAAGAATTCACTAGGAAATAATCATTGTGTGTGAGAGTGTGTGTGTGTGTGTGTGATAATGAAGTGAATTGATACAGAAGTTTGCACAGAACCCCTCAGTGACTTCTAATATCCTTATCATTTACAGTAGGGCAGTACATTATCCCTTATAATACACGAGTGATACTCAGAGTTCCCTGTATAACTAAACCTGCAGCCTTGTGTCTTTATATGGTCACAGAACAACCCCTCAGTGACTTCTAATATCATTATTTACAGTAGGGGGTACATTATCCCTTATAATACATGAGTGGTACTCAGAGTTCCCTGTATAATTCAGCCTGCAGCCTTGTGCCTTTATATGGTCACAGAACCCCTCAGTGACGTCTTATATCCTTATAATTTACAGTAGGGGGTACATTATCTCTTATAATACACAAGTGATACTCAGAGTTCCCTGTATAACTCAGCCTGCAGCCTTGTGCCTTTATTTGGTCACAGACCCCCTCAGTGACGTCTTATATTCTTATAATTTACAGTAGGGGGTATATTATCCCATATAATACATGAGTGATACTCAGAGTTCCCTGTATAACTCAGCCTGCAGCCTTGTGCCTTTATTTGGTCACAGAACCCCTCAGTGACGTCTTATATTCTTATAATTTACAGTAGGGGGTACATTATCCCTTATAATACATGAGTGATACTCAGAGTTTCCTGTATAACTCAGCCTGCAGCCTTGTGCCTTTATTTGGTCACAGAACCCCTCAGTGATGTCAGGGATACATTATCTCTTTTAATACATGAGTGATACTCAGGGGCACATTTACCTAGGGTCGAATATCGAGGGTTAATTAATCCATCGATCGAAGGATATTCCTTCGATCAGGAAATTGTTAGGAAGCCTATGGGGACCTTCCCCATAGGCTAACATTGGCCTCGGTAGTTTTTAGGTGGCGAACTAGGGGGTCGAAGCAATTTTTAAAGAGACAGTACTTCGACTATCGAATGGTCGAATAGTCAAACGATTTTTAGTTCGAATCGTTCGAAGGTCGAAGTAGCCCATTCGATGGTCAAAGTAGCCATATTCGACCATTCGAAATTCGAACTATTTTTCCTCTATTCCTTCACTCGAACTAAGTAAATGGGCCCCTCAGAGTTCATTGTATAACTCAGACTGCAGCATTGTCCTTTTTATATAGTGACAGAACTCCTCCATCTATTATCTTCATAAATTGAGAAATAAGTACATTAAACAACTCAACAACAAAAAACTCGAATGAAAAAAACCTGAATCAGCGTTTTCGGGGTTAACAACCCAAAAAAACACGAATCGATCTAGTTTTTTTCAGTGGAAAAAAACTAATTGATCAAGTTATCGTACGAAATTTAGTACATTACCAAAAAAAACTCAAACATAATGCAGGTTATTAACATCTATAAATGGTTCAATGGACCTCTGCCATTGACTCATACATGTCCTCGACAGGTTTTAGATGGTGTATTTTTTGTATTTGAGCTATTTCCAGGGATGGGGTATGTTAAATGAGCAAAAATAATATATATATTTTTTTTTAATTTGAAGGGTTTTTTTACCTAAAATATAAATTTTTGACCTAAAAATAACCGCAAAAACAAAAATTTTTCATGGAATATATCACGCGACCTTTGATAAGTAAGCTCCTTAATGTGCTAGAAACAAACGTGTCAACCAAATCTTTTTTTCTAATGCAAGCAACTCATTTACGCTTTGACTACCAGACTGAAAAATAGCAAATTCAATATCTGGTCAGACAGCTGACATTTGGTCGATGGAACACATGTATAAAGAGTGTTGCAGCTGAAAAACTATTTAATGAAATATTCAAAAAAACGATAAGGTAAAATAATAAAAGCAGATTTCTGCTGCAGTTCAGGTGCCTTTATTAGCTAAACATTGTAAATACAGTTTGCCTCCAGTTCTTCAAAGTTAAAGGAAACGGTAACACCAAAAAATGTAAGTGTGTTAAAGGAATGATAATATAGTGTGCTGTTGCCCTGCACTGCTAACACTGGTGTGTTTGCACTAGAAATACAATGAATGCACGGCTGTGTAGAATACCAAGCAGCCATTCTATGTGATAGGAGGGCCATATGCATTCTGGGATATGTGATTCCATAGCCAAGAGATACGCATAAATATGGTTTGAGTGAGGTCATTTGTCGGTTTACTCTTTATTTTTGGGTGAACCCTTGTTGCCAGAATTTATTTTCTACTAACTAGCAATTGGTTAATAGCACTATTCTCACCATCCTTTTTTAGAGGTAAACCCCAAAACATTTTGTCTTTCTCGTATGTCAAAATAAACCTATCGCAGTATTGCAATTTTGGTGTGTGCTGGGCCCTCTTCTTTCTACAATTAAAATGGAGTAACTTGGCCACATGTGTGGGACTCACACTACCATTATTTCAAATTATAGGTGAAAATATCCTCAACTGTGTATTTGTGTAAATAGCGCAAAAGTAACCATACAAATGATGTGCTCCGTGTACACAAATCCCTGCACTTTTTGTTTGTTTCAAAACGCAGGAAAAATCTGAATTGCGTTGTTTTTCTTTACAGGGGAAACTGGTGTACACTTAAAAATCAATGGCAGCATATCAGGCAGGAATCGCAAGAGGATCAGAAAACAAGGATAGGCCTCCCTTTGCCTATGGAAGAATCACATGTTGAGTCTGCAGTGGGTGATAATACCTTTTAGCGAAAATGTGAACTTTATCTACTAAACTTTACCTATGCAGTTGCATGGCTCCATAAACATCACTTGACTCTTTGTAAAATAGTTACTATTGCTCAGGTATCGTCATAATATCTGGGAGCACTTTAACTACTAACAATTGCCTTTGCAGTTTTCAAGGCTCCATAGCAGAGGCTACATGGTTTCTTCTGCATGAGTTTTGTCACTGTTAAACCAGATACTCACATTTCCATCCAACATATCCAGAGGTTGAACTGTTCTAGCAATATATATTGAAATTGCTTATTAATTAGAGCCTCATGGGGCCCTCCATACTTCCTGGGCCCCCCTGCAGCCACAGGGTCTGCTTCCTCTGTAGTTAAGCCCCTGTCAGTAGTCTATATGCTAAGGTGCTTGGCCTTAAATTAGGTATGTGCTAAATGGTTACTGAATCTTTTCATTTTTTTTTATCTTTGGGGTTGCCTTCTTAAAATATAAAGAGCTAAGTTAAAAGTAATGCCGGTTGCTTTACATGCCCTAGCTCCTAAAAGCATGTTGTTTACTTTGCTCTCTGCTTTTGCTCTGCACAATTGAAATTAATTATTCTCTAATTGCATTAGTCTTAGGGTAAGGAGTTGAACTGTGGCTTTCATCATTGGTCATATAGTCATAAACCCGGAGGCTTTAATAATGATCAGTGCCAAGCATCTGCTTTTGTAGACTGAGGCGGTATTTGTGCTAAGGTGCAGCATCATGTGCAAATCTGACACAGTCAGGGTCATTTATCAATACTGGGCAAACTTGCCCATGTAACCTATGGCAACCAATCAAATTGCTGCATTCATTCTTCTACTTGCAGCTGGCTTTAAAAATTGGTTGCCCATGAGCAAATTTGCCCAGTATTGATAAATGAGCCTCAATGAGTCAAAATGAAGATTGCTCCATCTGTAGGTACCTACTGTATGTAGATAAACACACACAGCTCATTGAATGATTCTAAATTATTCCCCTTCCAGGTTGGTCAGTGCAGGCCACATGGCAGCTGATGGGGGTATGATTAATATGTAATAGGTAAAAAAGCTTTTTAATAAACTTTTCCCTTTATGAATGAAAAGGACATCCATTGAGACTGGAAGGAAGAAGGTTTCACCGTTAAGCAGGGACGCCATCTTTAGGAAGGATTTTATCTGGTTTGGATGTGAAGCAACAGGGTAGGTTATGTAAAGGACAGGTCAATGACACAAAGAAAGAAGCAGTGACAAGATTGACACCTCTGAGACAGCTGGTAACAGAGAAATGCACCATGGGGACATGACTTTCATGTATAGAGTGTAGTGGAAGTAAAGGAGACACCTGCAAACCCCCATACCGTCACAAGATTGTCCATGCACATAAGGAATCGAGTGACGCTTTTAACCTTATGTTTTAACCTTATGTAATCTATGTGCTGACGAGAGTGCTTTTTATTCAAGTGCAATACTTTTTAAAATTCCTATTAATAAAAACAAGTTGAACTATGGGCACTGCCCCAGCTTCTTAGTATGTTTGTAGAGAGAAAACGGAAAGCTCCAAGAGATATTTTTGTTCTAAGATTCTATTTCTAGTAAGTTGCCATTTACAATAGGGAATGGGGAGTTGGCACAATTTTTTTGAAAGAAAGGCGAGAAATCACAATCGCACGTGTTGATTTAAAGGCATAGGAACTTGATGTGTCAAATATGTGGTTTTTGGCACATTAACATGGGTGTTACCCACACATAATTAACATTATTGCACATGATCATTTTGTTGTTATTACTCCCCTTGGCCTGGGGACTGAGGGGTGGATATCGATTGGATTATTCAGACTAAGAGACTAAGAAAATCAATCAGCAAAAAAAGGGACATATAGAGGGTTTATTTCTCCTTTGCTTGTTCAGTTTATTAGGGATTGGGTAGATCAAGGAGAGTCTGTGAGGTTGGGCGGAGCTGGCAGTAATGGGAGTGAGCATTGGGGAATATCGTGGGCAAGGCTGTTAGATAATGCTCAGTTGAAGGATTCAATACTTTAAAGGGCAATCAGATGTCGCATTTCTCTGCTAAAAGAGGTAGTAAATAATCAGTAATATGGGGCATTTCTAGGGCTTCTGCTGCTTAATGCTGCACCATATCAGCCAATCAGTTATTTCCCACCTACAATAAAAGCAAACACTTGATTGGCTGCCATAGGTTACTGCCCAGGGGAAAATTTGCTCGGCATTGAAAAAGTACCCAGCTATATTTTTTAAATTCAGCCAAATACCAAATCTAGAGTTTAAAAAGGACCTCCTGAGTGATCCTTCCACTTATGTATCTAAGTTAGAATGAACAGTGGATCAATATGTGATTAACTAATAGGCATCCACCCGACTAGCACAAGCACCAAAGTTAAAGGGGTTGTTCACCTTTAAGTTAACTTTTAGTATGATGTAGAGAGTAATTTTTTGAAACAATTTGCAGTTGGTGTGCGACTGTGTGCAGTGCATATACTAACGACGGTGCGCTTCCCAAATGCTGACACGCACTGCACATTTGTGAAAGCCAGGGTGCAGGGCCGGAACTAGGGGTAGGCAGAGTAGGCACGTGCCTAGGGTGCAAAGCTGGGGGGTCGCTAGGCACGTACCTGCTCTGTCGCCTACCCCATGTCCGGTCCCGTCTCTCCCCGGCCGCTGCTGTTATTTCTGTGCGTAAATGTGCTTCTGTGCATGCGCACACAAGCACAGTTTCCGTGTCTCCCTGGCGCTGCTGGAATTTCGGTAAGTTATTGCGCTTCTGTGCATGCGCGTACGAGCGTAGTTTCGCGCATGCGCGCTCGCGTGCAGTTTTGCGCATGAGCAATCGAATGCTCTATCAGCCAGTGCCGTGGCCGGCCAGGTTGCCTGGATGCGTCAAGCATACGCGAACACAGGACAGGGTCTGGGCCGATGAGGACCCATGAGGGTGTCCTGGCGCCCCAGTCCGACATTGATTTTATGTGCCACAAGGCATTCACCACATAGGTGGAGAAAACCTCCTAAAATGCTGAACCCAGATGGAGAACTTTAGCAATAGTATTGCCACTGAAATAGCTTAGTGAAAGCAGAATCACACCTCTACCATCTAGACAGCCCAGCTATCTCCAAATTTGCTCCAACCAAAACGTCTCATGAACATTGAGCTTGAGACGGGATGATGAAAATGCAAAATGCTTCAATTATTATAGAGGTATGGGACCTGTTATCCAGAATGCTCTGGACCTGGGGTTTTCTGGATAATGGATCCTTCTGTAATTTGGATCTTCGTGCCATAAATCTACTAGAAAGTCACGTAAACATTAAACAAACCCAATAGGATGGTTTTGCTTTCAATAAGGATTAGTTTGGATCAAGTACAAGGTGCTGTTTTATTATTAGAGAGAAAAGGGAAATCACTTTTAAAAAATTTGGATTATTTGGCTAAAATGGAGTCTGTGGAAGATGGCCTTTATGTAATTCTGAGCTTTCTGGATAACGGGTTTCCAGATAACGGATCCTTTAACTGTTCAGAATAATATTGATATTAAGAATTATACCACCAGAAGCACCACTGCAAAATTAAACATAATAGCAACATACCTACTGTACAGTCGTAGTCGAAGGATTTTACTTCGACAGTTGAATATCGAGGGTTAATTAACCCTCGATATTCTACCAATAGTAAATGTGCCCCCTGATGTATGCAATAAGAGACAGTAGAAACACCAGCATAAAGAATTTTTTTTGCCATATCTATACTAGTGGTCCTTTTTTTTTTCTAAATTTGAAAAATCACTTGGTTCACTGGTTGTAAACCAGACCAAATCAATATGACCATATTCCACACCGCAGTTTCTGTAGACCCAAAATACTTCTAATGCCAGATCATGTCGGTAAACCCTTAGCAGTAGCTATTCAGTGCCACCACACTTAGCATTTTTGCAAAGATAATTTAAATCAGACTGAACATGGTATACCCAGCGCAGCACCAGAATTGAGAAAGTAGTAGAAGCACATTATAGTTTAATCAACCAGTTGTAACATAGGCGTGATGTACCCCTCAATGTAGAGTCCTGCATCGGGTTGGGTACCTGCGAGTTACCCGCTAAAAAGTGGGTAACCTGAGGGTTGCGGGTAGAAGTTTCAGGTGCGGGTATAGACGCAGGTCTGCGGTTCTGCGGGTTTGCGGGTCGCAGGTCGGGTCGCAGGCCTTCTCAGTAGCGAGTTTTACTCCTTTTAACAAATTGGTTTCCGCGCAGGACTCTACCTCAATGCAACAGAGGAATGGTGGTGCTTAAAATGAGGCCATACATGCTGAATTACTATCCAGAACAATTAAAGCATCATTGTAATGCCATAACTGCAGTGACAATATATATATTCTAACATGCAAAGGTACACAGTATTCTAATCTGTATAGCAATGAAATTGCAGTGCCACCCAGTAACAAAATTCAAAATAAAAGCCCAGTAATGCAATTCTGCAAAACAATTTAGAAATGCCATAATATGCCATAATGATACTTACTGAAATCAATGGATGAACAAACTTATTGTCTTAGAATGCTAACCACAGTGTTACTATAATATGGTTCTAGTAATACTTACGCTTTCACTAACCTAGGCACAAGTGGGATGGGCGAATGTGACTGGTTTCGCTTTGCCAAAAATTTGCCGCCAGCGAAATGTCGCCGACGCCCATTAAAGTCTATGGGCAACATTTCCGTGGCAAAACAAAGCGAAAGAATTCACCCATCCCTAGGCACAACAAGTGTAGAACCTAACAAAATATATATAAATATATTGGTGATGCTATAAATGCTATAAAATCAGTATTGACTAGCAGAAGCACAGTCATGCTAGCTTACTATAATACAATATAAATATCCTAAAAATAGCAAAAGTATAGTAATGCTAATCTGAGATAAAACAAGATTAATATACTATGTATAGTAACCCCGACCTGCAATAATACAGAATTAACACACTGAAAATAAAGACAGAATTTTACTCAGCAAAAATACAGTATTATCCTGAAATTGCCTAGGCCTAGCACAGCAATACTAACCTGTAATAATACAGCTTTAATATGAAACATAAACTGAAAATAAACTGAAAATAAACCTACAGCATAGTAATGGTAAATTATAATACTGCAATCTTAAAACTAAAGGGCAGATTTATCAGGGGTCGAATTGAAAATTCGAATTTTCGAATTTTTGAGTTTTTTATATGGCCAAAACTGTCAAATTTGACCAAGGAATTGTTAAAATTCGATTCAAGTTTTTTTAAAAAATTAGAATTAGATTTTTGAGATTCATCATACTCTGGCCTTTTCATCTATTTGCCATCTAAAACCTGCCAAATTGCTGTTTAAGTCAAAGGGAGATGTCCTGGGATCATTTTGGAGTTGTTTGCTGCCTTCCTGACATTCAAGTCGTATCGAGTTTTTAAAACTCAAATCGAATTTGATCCGAGTTCGGGTCAATTCTATTCACCCGAGTTTTGAAAATTAGATTTTTTTTTTCGTTAATAAATTTCAATTGGTCGAATTTTAAGTTCATGGGAGTTTTAAAAAACTCCCATGAATTTGAAATTCAGCCCTTGATAAATCTGCCCCTATGCATAGAAGAATTACAGCATCGCAATTCTAGCTTGCACTACAACTGTGTTAATAAAGACTTTTTCCAATCACTTTATATTTTCTATTTGTAACCATTTTTTTTAATATTGAAGTCTAAAGTTTAATTTTTCACCTTCTAAAGCAGCTCTGGGAGGGGGGTTGCCGACTCTTTAACTGTTCTAAATTGATACATTTAGGTGCTACATTTGTTATCTTTTTCCCTGCTGAGCAGAATCCCTAAGGGTAAGTGCAAACGTTAAGATTAGAGGGGATATAGTCGCCCGACAACTAATTGCCTCTTCTTCGGACGACTGAACCCCCCAGAAAGGCATTGCTGCCGGCTAGAATCTAAATCGCCGGCGGGATGGCACTCGGACCACTTCCTCATGAGGCAACTTCGGGCGACTTCGAATCGCTCCAAGTGCCATCTCGCCGGCGATTTAGGGGTAAATTTATCAAAGAGTGAAGTTCCGCCACTAGAGTGAAATTCCGCAGCTCTCAATTAATTTCTATGGGATTTTGAAAGGCGTTTTTATCAATGGGTAAAAGTTCACCCTTTGATAAATACGCCTATAAAAATCCCATAGAAATGAATGGAGAGTGGCGGAATTTCACTCTAGTGGCGGAACTTCATTATTAACTTCACTCTTTAATAAATATACCCCTTAGATTCTAGCCAGTGGGAAGGCTTTTCGGGCAGATTAGTTGCCCAAAGAAGAGGAGATTTATCGCCAGGTGACTAAATCTCCCCGAATCCTAGCTTGTGCCCTTACCCTAAAGGCAGTTGTTAGAATTGATACAATAGTTGCTGAAACTCCACAAGTACTGTGAGAAATGTATCAACTAATTGTATCAAATTGTAACAGTTCAGATTCCGCTTCTAGATCATTGAGCTGCCAGACTGAAACACCAGAGACAGGAACATTAAACTTTAGACTTGAAAAATAAAAGATGGAAAGCAAATGAAAAAAGTCTTTGTCTATGGAGAACAATCTTAAAACAACATAACTGAAAAAAAGGATTTGGATGGTGAACAACCGCTTTAACATTTCATAATATAGCATTAACCATAATACAGCGTTAAGTTAACTTTTAGTATGTTATAGAATGGCTAATACTAAGCAACTTTCCAATTGGTCTTAATTTTTAATTTTTTTTATAGTTTTTTAATTATTAGCCTTGGGCTTCTGATTCTTTTCAGCTTTCAAATGGGGGTCACTGACCCCCATCTAAAAAACCAATGTTCTTTCATGCTACACATTGTGATTTGTATTATTCATCCTTCTATTATGGACTCTCCTATTGATATTCCAGTTTATTTATTCAAATCAGTGCATGGTTGCTAGGGTAATTTGGACCCTAGCAATCAGACTGCTGAAACAGAAAACCGGAGAGCTGAATAAAAAATGAAAACCAACTGAAAACTCTCACAATATCACACTCTACATCATATTAATGGTTAACTCAAAGGTGAACAGCCCCTGCTGAACCATAGCATAAAATTGTTATCCTGCAGTACAACAGTATTAATATACTAAACCTGCTATATTTAATAGTTAATAAACTGAACACAGCAGAAACGTAGCATAGCAATACAACAGTATCTATATACTGAACATAGCATTGTAGTGTTAACTTGTAATGCTACAGTATTAATATACTGAACCTAGCAGGAATATAACATAACAATGATAACCTGCAAAACCAAAGTGGAAACCTAGTATAGTAATGTTGATCGGTAATACTCAGTGCCGGGTTAAGCTGACTGGGCAGCCTAGACGACCTGGCCGGTCACCGCATTCCCCTCCGTGCACGCGCTTGCTTGCACTGCCCTTCATGTGCGCGCTCAAAACAGTGTGCCCACACATGTGCAAAGCACAGGAGGAGAGAGCAGGGGAGAGCACCAGAGGGGAGGGCAGGGGAGAGTGCAGGAGGGGAGAGGGAGGGGAAAGCATTGGAGAGGGAGGGGAAGGGAGAGGTAGGGGAAAGCGCTGGACGGGAGGGAGAGCAGTGAACATGGATTAGGGGTAGGCAGAAGACAGCTACCTGCCCAGTGCCCCCTTTCATTGAGCCTTAGGCAGGTGCCTTTTCTGCCTACCACTAGTTCCAGCCCTATTAATAATACAGTATTAATATACTGCACATTTTAGGTAAATGGCATAGCAATGATAACCTTCAAAACCACAGTATTAATATACTGAACCTAGCAGGAATATGACATAGCAAGGATACTGACCTGATCTGGGAAAGACAGTCATATGCTATTAATAGCTTAGTAGAGTTTTGTCATTTAGACTGCGGAGTACTTTAGCAAAAACAGTAGGCTCAATATGCTATAAGCATTTTATCTTTCCCATGCAATTATAACAGCAAATTCTGCACTCACAGTCTAGGCCACAAGCTAGTAGGAGAAATGCATTTGCAAGGATCACCAACCAGGGGGTATAGAAAGGTAATAAACAAACAAAGCCAATAAAAAGATATGGAAAAGAGATGCCAGTGATCCGCCCTGAAACCATTTTAAAATAAGAATTGTCGTGCCACTGCTACTTGCCCAGCCATAATGGCATAAGCATACATGGCGGCAAATTCACTAAAGGGCACATTTTTGCTTGTGAAGGCTTCTGTAAACTTTTGCGCCACTCTGCCAGGCGCACATTCACTACCACTACGCTAATTTACCAAAATGCGAAGTTATGTCTCTGCAGCCATACAGTGACAGGGGTAAGAAAAGAACACGTGGCACCGTATGTTTAACCAAATCACAAATTAAAAAATGTACACACACAAACATATGTACCCATAAACATGAAAAAAACAATAAAGCACTTCAGCTGCTTCAGATTTTAGATTTGATTCAACAAATCTGCCCAGGCAGTAATACATAGGGGGAGAAGTATGTTTAAAGGGATCCTGTCATCGGAAAACAAGTTTTTTTCAAAATGCATCAGTTAATAGTGCTACTCCAGCAGACTTCTGCACTGAAATCCATTTCTCAAAAGAACAAACAGATTTTTTTATATTCAATTTTGAAATCTGATATGGGGCTAGACATTTTGACAATTTCCCAGCTGCCCCTGGTCATGTGACTTGTGCCTGCACTTTAGGAGAGAAATGCTTTTCAGAGCACAAGTCCCATGACTTGGGGCAGCTGGGAAATTGACAATATGTCTAGCCCCATGTCAGATTTCAAAATTGAATATAAAAAAATCTGTTTGTTCTTTTGAGAAATGGATTTCAGTGCAGAAAAAAAATCTGTTTGCTCTTTTGAAAAATGGATTTCAGTGCAGAATTTTGCTGGATCAGCACTATTAACTGATTCATTTTGAAAAAAAAAATTTTTCCCATGGCAGTATCCCTTTAAGTACAGTATATTTTATGTTTATGATCAGGGGTGATGGTAGAGTGAGTTGTTTACCATGAACATATAAGTGATTTCAGGATGTTTATTTTAGAACTGGAAAGGGTTGAATAAGAGCAGGAAAAAGGGGGGCTAAAAGGCTAATAATATTCCGTTTAATGGTTCCTGCAAAATGAATCACAGATGTTAAATATGTATGTCAAGTGCTAAACTGGTTCTGTGGTTAGCCATGTTACTAAAGATTTGTGTACTTTTTTGGGCAATATCAGAGGCCTATGAGGAAACATGGTAACACAGCAATACAGGAACCTGACAGTTGAGGTCATAATACTGCTGAGCTCATCTTGACATTTTACCTGACAGTAATGAGGGGACTGTGCCCTTGCTCCTCTGGCTCGGTTGCACCCCTTGGCTGTAAAACATATAATTATAGAATCATTTGATCCTGAACTCCCAGGAACCCCTTTTGTGCCTTTTTGCCCTTTTTTAAGACACCAATCATCTGGTCAGTGTGTGGTTATCAGTCTCCTCCTAGAAAACTCGGTATATATTTTGATTTGCTTTTCTTGTTGTGACCCTGCTTGGATTTGTCTTACACTCTTTCCTGCACACCCTGACCTTTTTACTCATTAACCATTTCTGCCCTTGGATCTGTTTGAGCACAGCTCTGTTTGACCCTGGTACCTTGTTGGTTAGACCTTCACTTCTCCACCATCTTCCTGTCTCAGCCCCATGTGTTAATGAGCTGTTTGGGTCATTATTCTGGCTTGATCCAGTAGTCTGTCTTGAGAGCGACAACCCTAATTTAAGTTTTTTTAATCTTAAATCAAAGGCCCATGCCTCCCTTTATTGCCCAGAGACTCCTATATCACCTACTCCAAACCAGACCATCTGTATTTGTCAGAAAATCAATATTGCACTGGTCACGTGAAACAAAAGGTGAAAAAAGTCACTCTGACTGTGCACCAAATCCACTATTTTAGGATTTGGTCAAATCCCAAATCCTTTGTGAAAGATTCTTTGGAATACTGAAACAAATCGGGACCCTAATTTGCATATGCAAATTAGGTAAAAGAGTGGGAAGGAGAACAGTGTGCACAGCACGTGGTTAAAAATGTTTGACTTCATTATTTGTGTGATGAAAAATCACTTGATTTTTTTTCATTGGAATTCAGCTGAATCTGAATCCTGCAGAAAAATCTTGGCCAAATCCCGAACTGAAACTTGGATTCAGTGCATTCCTAGACTGTAGCAAGAAAATGCAAGAACTGGAATAAATTTAGGAGCTAAAAACAAATCTAATAAATGAAATATGTATCTACAGAATCAGCCACAAAATCTCCATGGGCATGAAATTCCACAACTTCAGTAACATCATTCAGGGTCCTTTCCTTTCCTGGTGATTAAGGACCACAGGACCTTATGAGCAACCTCCTTACGTTACAGATATAGTATAATAATGTAAATTAATTTACGACAGGCGGGTTGTTCAGGTCTGTTAACCCATAACAACCAATTAGAAGCTCGCATTCAAACAGTACACACATAAATGAGGCCTGCTGTTAGTTGATATACGTTACTAGAACTGGAGCAATTGGTACACTTTATTCCATTACCCCCCACAATGATCACACACCAGTAGTTGATGTAATAGTACTCTATGGGAAGTAGAAGCCTTAAAGCAGTGGTTTACAGACTATTTTGTTCAGGGCACCCTACAGCTTACAGATATATTAAATTCACCAGGAGCTTCAACTAATACATAGGCAATTAAATGCATGTTCGCTACATATGTCATCCTATCTGATCTGAATGCTGAGCTTGGAGTAGAGTCTAGGAATGTTAATAACTATTCTTCTCCAACCCAGCCTAAGTGTTACCTTGGGCAAATGCCCCTAACGTTTTACTTACCCCTCGTTGCAGATGCAGGCACTGGAGTTCATGGGTTGTATCTTCAGCCGCAAAAATTCGCCAGTGTGACATCATTTTGGCACTTCGCCGATTTACTACTGGGCGCAGGCGTAACTTCGCTAGCGAAAGAGACTGATGCTGGTGCTCATTCGCACTTGATCGCCAGGCGAAGTTGAGCTCGGGTGAACGGACGTAACTGCGCAAATTCACTAAGATGCGGATTTTACCGAACGTTACCTCTTGCGCCAGACTTGCCTTCGCAACCTCAGACCAGGCGAAGTGCAAAAGAGTAGATAGGACTTCCTCACACTTTAGTTGAAAATTTTTCTAAGTCCCAAAAAACGCTGGCGTCTTTTCCTTTTTTCAGGGTGATAGGCTGCAAAAGAGCGTACAAATTTTTTGGGGTAACTGGCTTCCCCCCTAAATTTCCTAACATATGGCACATAAACTATACAGTGGGCTCATGTGTAGGGAATTATAACTCTATTTTCTTTTATTAAGCTTCCCTGGGCTTGTGTAGTGTAATGTATTTGCTGTAACATATTCGTCCATTCAAATTAAATTTTCCGCCGCATGCAAATTAGCCAACACTGGCGCAACTTCGCTCTGCTTGCCAAATTAACGCTGGCGGTACTTCGCCAGTGTTCGGCACCCTGGACGCAACTTCTCATGTAAGTGAATTAGCGTTGTCTGAGCAAATTTTTGCCTGGCGAAGAGTTGCGTTGCCTGTGAAGCCATCACTGGCGAATTTTCACCACTTAGTAAATTTGCCCGTTAGGATGGGGAGAGGAGGGAGGGGGGTCTATGTAGGGTAGGGGGTAGGGGTTTTTTAAGTTTAGGGTTGAATTCTCCTTTAACCATAATTGTTTTAGGCTTAGAAGTAACGTTGGGTTTGATTGTTTGGGCAAATTTCAGTAGACTGCTTAAATTTTCCTTCAGCCTATTAACAGCTAATACTGTAAGAATGGATGACAGCACAAAGGGGTTTTTTCCAGTGGCAGATTACCATAAGGACAACATGGGTGGTTGTCTCGGACTCATGGTGTCCAGGAGGTTGAGTGTGTGAAAAGGAGTTGAGAGCACAGCTGGGAGGGTTGGGGCGAAGTACTGCCCAGGGACTTCATGTAACTCAATCCTCCTCTAGGGATTTTGATTACAGTAATGGTTTAAATATCTAATTTATATTAGCCTTTGACAGCCACAGCCCTTATAAAGACAACTTTAATCTAAGTTATAAAAACGACCTGTCCAAAGACTTCTGTGTCTTATGCGCCTCATTAATTATTAGTAAACAAGCAGGATATAGTAAGGCAGGAGTGCCCATACTTTACTAATGCGAGGTCAACTTTTAATGATGTTGTCCCATTATGATCTGCATCCATAAAAGCATTGTTAGCATTCTGTTCCATGGAAAATATTACTTAAATATTGATTTTTGAGAAAATGTATATTGCTATATTTAACAAATGTCTATTTCTTATGTAACCTTAACATAATAAATATCTGAATGAAATTCATGAAACAGGAGGGTGGTTTAGACAAGCTGTTTGTTGGCAAAGTCTTGAGATCTACTGCTCACCAACTAAAGGTCTACTGGTAGATCCCAATCTTCCTTTTGGGCGCCCCTGTAGTAAGGAGTCAGTTTGTGATGTGGTCTTGCACGCTCATATTTGAAGAAACCAAGCAATGTGTTAGAATGGGTTTGTGTCATTAGGTCAAGATGTTTGGGTACGTGTCTTTGGGTACGTGTGTTTGGGTGCATGTATGATGACTCAGTCCTGTAGGAATTTCCAAGAATTCTAATTGCAGCTATTGAGTAGGCTGGCTTTGTGTTACTGAGGGCAGGGGTTCTGCTTTAGACTAATGTTGATTAGCATTGATTTATTCCTTAGTTACCATTGATTTCATTTAATAGCTTATGGCTCGTGAGTGTTTAGTCCTTTTAATAAATGTCAGCCATGTATTAGATGAGAATAAATACTGCCTGCTATTACCACCTAGCCAAGGATATTTGTAGGAGACTTTCTATGAGTGTAACTCTCTTCTGACAACTGAGATATGAGTTACCAGTTCTGGCCTAAAAACTGTAAATCTCCTTTACACTTTCCTAGATATTGAACTAAGGAGCGGCTGACTGAAACGATATAGTTTGGTTATCTACATATATGATCCATCAAGAAATCACATTGCACAGGGACAGCTTAGATTGAGTGTATAACATATTAAGTTAAGGTGAAAAAAGACACTTGCCCAGCCTTTTCATCTAACTGTAACCTGCCTAACCTCTAGTTGATCAAGGGGAATGCAAAAGACCCCATCTGTAGCCTTTCCAATTTGCCTCAGAAGGGTGGAGAAAAGCCTTCCTGACTCCCAAACAGAACAGTCCCTGGATCAACCTTGTGCTAAAAGCTAATTTCAGTAAATTAGCTTTTAGCTATTTAGGGTATATTTGGGTTTTTTTGACCACACCTAAGTCCAGCATCACAGGTTCAGCAGCAATAAAAGAAGGCATGTTGGGCTCTCATAAAGGTAAATGAGGGTCAACAGTTTGGTTTTAGAAAGTATCAACATTACTGACACTTTCCTGCAAAAAGCTGTGTAAGTTGCATCTGAAAAGCACATTTTTCTTACATCGTAAAAGGGCAAATTTCATTCTTTTGGTGGTGATTTAAATTGCCCCTTCTACCTGCCATAATTAAAATCCACCCTGTGTGCCAAGGGACTTAGGTTCAAACCTAACAGACAGCCTGCCGTGAATGCCCAAAAATAGCATCCACCCCAAATCAGGAGAGGTGAGTTGAAGTATATGGGTAGAACTCCACGGGCAAATTCGGCGCGATCCGTCATGCTGTGCAGGCATCAAGTCGGATGTGACAAAAATAAGGTAAGTAACAGCATTGTCGGATGATGTCGCAGTGTTGAATCGTCGCGACTGTCGGATGCAGACGTTGCACGCAGCGTCTGCATCCGACAGTCGGTACGGGTCGGATCAATGCCCGGACTTCATCCGTCATTTCCATCTCTTACCTTATTTCCGTTGCATCCGAAGTGGCGCCTGTGTTTTGGCGCAGCGCGTTGGATCGCACGGAATTCACCCATGGAGTTCTATCCTAAAAATATACTGCATGGTTAGGCTTTTTCTTAGTATGATAGACCAAAGCAGGTCAAAATGTTGGTGGTCAAAAAGGGCTGCTACATAACCATTTCAGCAGATGGCTGCTGAGAGTCCAGTAGAGGCCCAGGATGGAAAAGCAAAGGCAATTAGATATCTGGGTATCAAAACCAGGATTATCCATGGTGTGTAGGTTTCCAAAATTTCAAGTAAAATAAAATCCAATATGGAGGCACATACCCAAGTTGATGGGTATGATTAACTAAACAAAACTGCATTTATGTGTGAGCCTCGCAAAGTGTATCAGAAGGCAGTAATTAAATATATAAAATCTAAATTTATATTAGGACATTATTAAAAAAGTTTTGTGTCTAATGGGGGACTTACTCATAGGCTCTATGAGCGCTCTCAATTGCAATATCAGTAGTATTTGGCATGGACTTTATAAAATAATACTTTATTCACCAGTAGACATGAGGGCAACCATTGAGACTAGAAAAAGGAGGCTTCATCCTAAAGGACTTTATGAAAGCCCTGCATATAATGATGTAACAGTATCCTGGTGCTATATATGCTGCCAGTGAAATGCAGAAAAGGGGAGGTGAGGAGAGCATTGGCCAATTCTTTTCTTGGTTCTTATGTGTTTCAGCTCAGGGTCCCTTCCAAGCTAACATGCACACTCCAGCTTAAAATGGCTCTATTTTGGTATGTCCTGTACAAATAAAATTGCATTTAGTCAGAATTTTATAGGAACAGTGGAGTGCCAAATCTACACTGTATTATTGTTTCCCCCGATTGAAAAAAATGATCACTACAAAAATTCAAATGTTTCTGCAATTGCGCTTTTTCCTTATTCACAAGCATGTTTAAGAAAAAGCTTGAGTAAAAAGCAGTACAGGGCAACACATATGGTTTACTTATTCCACTCTAGTCGATCCATCTGAGAAAGGAATAATTCAAAAGATGCTTCTTCATGATGTTAACAAAATGCAGGTTGAGAGAGATGTCTCTGACCATTAGGAGAAGAAAACAAGTCGAGTGAAAAATGCAGCTTATAGGTTCTTTTCATAGAGCAGATTTTATTTATACAGGTATGGGATATGTAATCTGGAAACCCGTTATCCAGAAAACTCCGAATCACAGAAAGACCATCTCCCATAGACTCCATTTAATCCAAATAATCAACATTTTTAAAATATTATTTTCTTTTATTCTGTAATAATAAAACAGTAGCTTGTACTTGATCCAAACTTAAATATAATTTCTAAGAGAACAAAGAGGCTAAATAGATGGAATAATAGATTATAGTATGTAAAGAAAAGAGACTAGGGGGGGGTACTTACTAAACTTCAAATGCAAAAATCATGAAAAATTTGTGGTTTTTTTTTATATAAATCACCAATTTTTTGGAATTTATTAAACCCCGAGGATGGAAAAGTCAGAATCAGAAAATCCGACATCTCAGACCTGTCGAGGTTGCATATAAGTCAATGGGAGAAGTCCCAATGATTTTTTAATGTGTGCTAGGTTTTGTGCAATACCCGAAGTTTTCGGGTTTTCGAACAAAAACAAAAAACATAAGAAATCTGAGTTTTCGGATGAAAAATCCAAAAAAATCATGAAAATCAGATGAAAAATCTGGAAAAAAAAACGTGATCTGAATCTGACTTTTCACGACTTTTTCCGATTTTTTCCCACAAACAAAATTTTCGGGAAAGTGTATTAATAAATAAGCCGAAAAAACCTGTGCGCATTTGGTCTGAGTATTTTTCAGAAAATATTGAGATAAATTCGGACTTTGATAAATAACCCCCTAGGAGAATAGAGGTTAAGTGAAGAGAGGAAGAATAATAGTGGACCCCTGGTCTAATGTTTTTTTAGTGGGCCCCTGGATTAATGTTTTTTAGTGGACCCCTGGTCCAAAGTTTTTTTAGTGGGCCCCTGGTCTAACATTTTTGGGTGGGCCCCTGGTGTCTCAGTCCGACACTGATTGTATTTACAAATCTCTAACTATGATATTGAGAAGCTAAATGCTGTCACATGATAGAAATTTTGTATTGATTAAATATTGTAGATTGCTTGAGACCTGGGGTTTTCCGGATAACGCATCTTTCCATGATTTGGATCTTCATACCTTAAGTCTACTAGAAAATCATGTAAACATTAAATACAAACCCCCAATAAGCTGGTTTTGCTTCCAATAAGGATTATTTATAGCTTAGTTTGGATCCAGTACAAGGTACAGTTTTATTAATACAGAGAAAAAGGAAATCATTTTTTAAAATGTGGATTATTTCATTATCATGGAGTCTATGGGAAATGGCCATTCTGTAATTAAGAGCTTTCTGGATAATGGGTTTCTGGATAACAAATCCCTTACCTGTACATGTAATTCTTTCAGGACAATCGATTCTGAATAACTAATCATCTGGATTAGAGACGATTTGCAATCTATTATGTTCTATAATGTATTGTAAGACTCAATGAAGATAAAGATTTTTTTTAAAAAAGAATGGGTTTAATGCGATCACTTTAAACTCAATCAAAAATAAGATTATAAGTAAAAGAAATATATAAAAATGGCCAAGAGCATATTGATGTGGAAGAATGAGGTACTGTATATATGAGAGTAAAGACAGACAGTCACCATGACAATGCTTGTGTATTTAAAAATAAACCCGGACCCAACCGCTGCCGATAAGTCACTGTGAATAGAGTTAACACTTCATGCTGCAGTTAATTAGAGCATGTGATCACATACAGGAATCCCCAAAAGGCTTTTCTAATATCTGTGTCACGTGAACAAAATGCAGTTGGAGCAAGCAAGGATCCAATGAGAGGAATTACCGGAGGGATAGCAACAGAGGCGCTGGGTAATTTGATTTCTGCATGAAGCAACAGCAAGCCTCCAGATTTCCTGTTAAGGTTTAGATTGTGACTTACAAACATATTTATGGATTGTTTGCTCAGGAAAGCTTTCCTTTTTTTCCCTTTAAAACCAAGGGTGTAAAGGCGACGGAAGATTATACAAGAATATGAAAGTTAAACATTTACTGCGTTATTTAGGAAGATGTATAAAGACTGATTCCCAGGGAAACTGTTCAGCATTCGCTGTAGGCTCCAATCTGTTGGCTCAGTAGCTGCAGGAACTATTAACTGGGGGGCCCAGGGCCCACCGGGGCTGCAGTTTCAGGGCCCCCCTCCAGACCCACCCCTGTTTCGCTTGCGCCCTGCGTGCTCGCAAGCGAACGCAATGTGTCCTTGCCAGGACGGGCCGAAGAAGGGAGGTTGCACCAGGAATAAGCAGCACAGCAATGGTCATTTTCGTGTCACTTTCAGCTTTAGCCCTTAAAGTAAACCCATGATATCCCATTTCACAGTCCCTTCCAAATAATGGGGCACATTTTCTTTGCTCGAGTGAAGGAATAGAATTAAAAAAACTTTGAATTTCGAAATTTTGGCTACTTCGACCATCTAATTGGCTACTTCGACCTTCGACTACGACTTCGAATCGAACCTAAAAAATGTTCGAATATTCGACCATTCAATAATCGAAGTACCGTCTCTTTAAAAAAAACTTCGACCCCCTACTTCGCCACCTAAAACCTACCGAGGTGCAATGTTAGCCTACGGGGAAGGTTAAAATCCTTCGAATCGATTTTTCATTCAATCGTTCGATCGAACTAATTGCGGTAAATCCTTCGACTTCGATATTCGAAGTTAAAGGATTTACATTCGGCAGTCGAATATCGAGGGTTAATTAACCCTCGATATTCGACCATATGTAAATCTGCCCCAAAGTGTTACAGTTTGTAGAGAATATTTTTTATGGAAGTGCTTATACTACAACACAGAACTGAGATCTATCTGTGCATAAACAAAATCTGCCAAACACCTTCCAACATCTGAAAACTGTAAAGAGGAACAAAATGAACTAAAACACAATACTTACATATTTACTAAAATCCAAATTTGTCTCATGTTTTATAAAAAACAAACAAAAAAAACACGACCAAATTTCCATGCCCGATTTTAACTTATTTATTAATAAAAAAAACTCAAATTTAATTAGAACGTGGAAAACCCGAAGCATCAGAATTTTTCTGGCTTTTTCCCACATTGCTTGGATTTTTCTGACTTTTTTCCCGAGTAGCTTACAAATTCTTGTTTTCTAGTGAAAATAACTCAAATTTTTCGAGAATTTAACATTCGGATTTTAATAAATAATCCCCATAGCATAGGGTGGCCAAAGATAGGAATAACTGAGTGGATCAGGGGTTGTAACAAGGGGGTTGTCTGAATGTTATGAGCAATGTAATTGCCAGTATATACAGGTATGGGATATATTCACCAGAATAAATTCGTCATGTGCAAATTTGTGGTGAATTTATGTGTTTCACCACCACTGAATAAATTCACAAATGAGCTGCGAAAAATTGCCGGCGTCAATAAAATTTCAAAACTACCGCGCATCAACATTATTCGTACGCCCATTGACTATAACGTCGTCATAAAAATTAGCACAGGCATGAAAATTCGCGTATTGCTAATTTTTCGCAGTTTCGTTAATTTCACAGTAAATCCAACAAATTTGCTCATCACTGCCCAAAATGCCCAGGACCAGGGGATTTCCGGAAAACGGACCTTTCCTTTAAAGCTCCATACCTTAAATCTGCTATAAAATCATTTAACCCTTAAATACATTACATTAGGATTGTTTTACCTCCAATAAGGATTAAAACAAAATAAACTTTACTATCACTTTATCAATTATTTAAATCGTGTTTCCTTCAGTTTTGGAATTCACAGACACAGCAAACAGGCAGTCACCATTTTGTCAACACTAGGCAAGCTTGGCATCTTTCCAAAATCTTGTTTATTTGCCAGAATGGGGGATCTGATGCCCATCCCCAGACAATGCACAAAAACTTAAAGTAAAAGTCTGCCCTGCCTCTCCCCAAATGCATAGAAGAAGGGCAGGAAATATATGATTAACATATTTATACTTTTCTAACAGGTATGGGTGATTTATTTAAAAAAAAATATTTGGGCCTCATGTCATTTTAAAGGGGATTTTATTATACTATTTTTTATGTATATAAATAAACCCAGTTTTGCCACCAACACAGATTAATTCAAGCTCAGTTAGGAACAAGTGCTACAAGGCACTGTTTTATTATTACAGATAAAAGGAAATTTGAATTATTTGCTTAAAATAAACTCTATGAGATGGCTTTCCCATAATACGTCTCCTCAGGTTTCAGAGTGTTTTGGATATTGCGTTTCCGGGTTAAGAGCTCCCATAGCTGTTTTTAAATATCATCTTGAAAAAAATGGCACCTAGACATGCCTTTGCTTATTGTGTGGGACATTATTAGATTTACTTGAATAGCCAACACTTTAAGGCACATTTATCAAAGGTCGAATTTCGAATTCATGTGAGTTTTTAAAAACTCCCATAAATTTGAAATTTGACCAATCTAAATGTATTAAAGGAATCACATTTTTTTTAACACAGATGAATGGAATCGACATGAAAACTTGAATCAAATTCAATTCGAATTTTAAAAAACGTGACTGTCAGGAAGACTGCAAATAACTCAAAATTGGTCCCTGGACTTCTCCCATTGACTTAAACAGTAATTTGGCAGGTTTTAGGTAGCGATTAGTCGAATACGAGTTCTTAAAGGGCCAGAGTATGATCAATTTCGAAAATCATATTAAATATATCATATTATATATATTATATCAAAATTAGAAATAAAATTCTGCCCCTCTCAGATAAGCATGTTGACAAAGTGCCTAATAGTGCAGCTTTGTATTCTGATTGCATATCCAAAAACCATACAGGCAGGCTTACCTATCACTGTAAGCTTCACTGGGGCAGGGACTCATGTGAATAAGGTATAATCTCTTTAAAGGAGAAGAAAAGTCATCTTGAACTTGGGGGTGTTAAATGTTAGGCACCCCCAAGTGATTGTATTGACTTACCTGAAACACAGGCCCGGTGCTCCTATCAGTTGAAAACTGCACCTGCCCGGGGTTTTTCCAGTGAACACCACGGAGCAATCCTCTTCTGGATTCTTCTTTCTTCAAATTTCTCAGGACAAACACATGGGCAGTAGAACGAAAAAGCCGACTTTTTTTAGTTAAAGTTCGGCTGTTCGCCGCGCGGAGAAAGAGGAAGACGGGAGAGGAACGTTCCGTGATGCTTAGTGGAAGAACCCTGGGCCGGTGCAGTTTTCTGCTGATAGGAGCACCGGCCGGGGTTTCAGGTAAGTCAATACAATCACTTGGGGGTGCCTAACATTTGACATCCCCAAGTGCACCAAGCCTTCCCTTCTCCTTTAAAGCAGTGCAGAATATGTCAGCTCTATATAAAAAATAATGAATATCTCCCCTGAGCACTATGCCTGGCTGGAATGTGCTGTAAACGAACCAAACATAAACCTACACACAGAAACTGTGACAAGTCCAGTCTTCTAGAATATTTCCATTGCCCCTTTTAACATCCCAGGCTTTTAATTTTCTCCAGTGCAGTTCCACACAGCTGCAGAATCAATACTTGGGACTTTTACGCTCTTCTGGCAACTTGTGGTGATCCATTGGTACACCATAGGCTTTGTAACACATGATAAAGGCCAAAAAACTCTCATCTAGCCTGCGTTGTGAAAAATCTCGCCTTAGTTTATACATAAAACACTGGGGTCCTCCAATGCCAACGAGACAAAAGGAGCCCAAGATTATTTTTAGTCAACTTCACAGCATGGGACACATTTACTAAAGCGGGAAGTTTCTCTTCATCTAACTTCACCAAAATTCAAATCCCTTTGCCAGGTGTATTTTCACAACACAGCTCATATAACGCCTCTGTGAAAATTCATCAGTATATTTTCCCCATACAACAGTAGTGGTGGAAATTCTCTAGAAAATTTTCGCCATGGAGAAAATGGGCATATAAACAGCAATGTTGATAATGAGATTTAAAAGTGGCTGCTCTATCTTTATAATGATATTTCACCAGCCTGAACCCGGAGAGATTTCTGTTGGCGAACATATGCTCTTGTGCACGTGAATTGGAGAATATTCATTGAAGAAAGTGAATTTACGCCAATGCAAAGAGAATTTTTACCACTGCAAATTTAATTCTCCAAAACTTGGTGTATCCTCCTTTTAGTAAACTGGTTGAGGGGAATCTTCCTTTTTGCTGAAACTACTCCAAATTTTCAGTTTCACCTTTCAGTAAATACGCCCCATTGCCTTCTCCTAAATTAGCACTTTTATGTCCCTAAGGTTTGAAAAAGGTTTTACTGGTTATTTATAAGGCACAACCATATTCAGTAGCGCAGTATTGAGCTATTAAGGGAAATCCAGTATATACAGATATATGGCAGAGAGGGTTCAGTTCACAATCTCTTCTCTCTTTTTCTCTCCCCATAAAGTGAAATACGAGCGATTCCTAGTGATTCTCAGCGATTCTCAGTGATTCTCAGGAGCAGAAGGAGATAAAGAAGAAACACAAAAGTCTTTTTAAAGACTATCAACTTTCATCAGGAGCAGAAGAACAACTTGCCCAACCCATTGTGGGTTATTTGGAGGAAGGTAATGGTCCTGCATTTTCCCATCCAGGGCCACCATCAGGGGGGGACAAGGCAAGTGTACCGGGCATGAAGGGGGCCCAGCAGTGCTGCACTTTTGAAAGAGCTGGGCCCCCTTGAGAGTGCCCGAGCCGTGCGGCCATTTTTCAAGTCCCAAACAGCCGAAATGCGGAAGTGCCGAAAAGCCGAACAGCCAAATGACCCGAAGTCACGAAAACAGCCGAAGCCGAACTCCTGAAGTGGCGAAAATACCTGAAGCTACGAAAATAGCCGAACTCCCGAAGCACCGAAGAGACCTGAAGTCACAAAAACAGCCAAAATTGATGTCTTGAAGCGGTGAATCCCCTGGCCACCAATGTATTATTTTAATATTCTATAGGCCCCTGCCACCAATGGGTTTTTTTAAAATATTTTTTGAGGCCCCAATTTTTTTTTAAATTGTAAGGGGGCCCCTGGAGCCAATGTTTTTTTTAAAAAAATATTCTTTGGGGCCTCAATTTTTTTTGTACGGGGGGCCCTGGCACATATGTTTTTTTTTAACTTATAAGGAGGCCCTGACCATCAATAGCTTTTTATAACGTGTGTGTGGGGGGGTTACTTTTTTAGTGCTGATGTCTGTGTGGTCTTTTAACTGTGATGTGGAGTGGGTGGGATCTGGGGTTGGGGCTCCGGCGCAAGTGTGGGCGGGGCCCATGGGGCCCCGAAAATGTTGTTGTATGGGGCCCCGTTATTTCTAATGACGGCCCTGTTCCCATCCTTAATATGTATTACACAGTAGATGAGGCTGAAAAAAGACACACGTCCATCAAGGTCTACCTTTTTGTGTAACTGCTGATCCAGAGGAAAGTAGGGCCCTGACAGAAATAATGGGCTGATTTGTGGACCAAATAAAATGGGGTGGTATTGTCTTAAAATAGGGACATGGGGAGCTGGTGGGGAGGGGCATTCTATATACATAAGTAAGCATTTGTTTCTAATTTGAACCATATTAAAACCATAGTTTCTGAATGAAAAGGGTTCTTATTAAATAATGTGTAAATATGCTGCTGTTTTTACCTCTGCTCTTTATTGTGTTTATTTTACATCTTTAAGTTAACTCTAACCTTCCCAAATCTCTATTTTATATTACAGGAACATCAAAGATGGGCATAAGTGCAAGTAGCCGGCTTTACTACCAGTGGCGCTATGAAAAGGTAAAGGTGCTCACAGCGAATTTTCTCATTTTATTTTCTGACTGCTGAGAAAGGTATCCAAGGGGTTAAAGGATGGGCTAACCAATGCTAAACATGGCATATCTTCTGTGTAAATACAACAAAATAGAAATTTTACAGGGTTTAGCATAGTGTGTGCCCTGACCTCAATGTTTTCTTGCCTCTTACATTTTTCTAGCACTCACGGTGGATCTCGTCTGATCTGAACATCTTTGAGATCAGGGATTTTGAGGATCCACTCGCGGGCCCTTATCTCGAGTGCATCAGGGACAAGATCCCCTATGACATCAGGACTGCACTCTACGATCTGTGGATGGCCAAGGACTGTGTGAAGATTACAAAATGGTGGAAATTACACCTTAAGAATGAGTTCTGGCAGGACTATAGATACATCAAGGCCCACCTGAAACACCTCTACAAAGACCTAGAGAAGATCAACAAGGCCTTATTGATTAAGAACAATGAGAGATACTCAGGTGCAGTATATAATCCATTCTTTTCTTTCCCACACTTGGGCAATCATTTAATTTTGCTTAATCACCTGATTTGTGCTTAATGTGCTCCTAAATATTACAGGTGTGGGATCCGTTATCCGGAAACCCATTATCCAAGAAGCTCAGAATTACGGAAAGTCCATCTCCCATAGACTTCATTTTATTCAACTAATCCAATTTTTTTAAAATGATTTCCTTTTTCTCTGTAATAATAAAACAGTTTCATGTACTTGATTCAAACTAAGATATAGCTATTGGAAGCAAAACCATCCTATTGGGTTTATTTAATTTTTACATGATTTTCTAGTAGACTTGAGGTATGAAGATCCAAATTACAGAAAGGTTCATTATCCAGAAAACCCAAGCATTCTGGATAACAGGTCCCATAACCGTATAAGGATTTTACAGGGACATCACTTGCTAAGGTAAAAAAAATACATAGTCTGAGTTATCTTGTATGGTTTTACAGATGGTCCTCGGAACAACTCACAAACGGCACATGATACCAGCACCACCAGCAGTTTCCTCAGTAACAAATACAGATGCACCTCAGTCTAGGCACCACATCCTCAGGAAACTGCAGTAAGTATGGGGCATCTCAATTACACCAGTGATGCCCCCCTTTCATCCACTGCACTTTCACCAGCAGTGCTTTCAGCCACCAAAGTTCCACCAATGGTTCCTCCCCTTTATCCAAAAATATGGTGTTATACACATGAAATCCTTTAAGCCACTTGGTAGACCCTGCATTCTTTTTCATTCCATCCCTCAGACTGCAAATGCTGGGGTCTGCAGGCTGCCCAGGGTCCAACGGAATGGAAAGGAATGCAGCATTCATCGTGCGTCTTAAATGTGCCCATGTTTATGCTGCCATATTCCCTTCTCTTTCTCATTCTTTCACCGCAGTCCTTTACAACTCCAGTAGTCCTAGGACTTCCCTGGTTGCGCATCCATAAGCCTGTCATTGACTGGTCCGCAACTCAAATTTGTCGCTGGAGCTTCTTTTGTCAACAGAACTGTCTTCCGGCTCAGCCCCTTGTCAAGATTTCTTCCGTGGTTCCTAATCCCTCCATCCCTCCTGCTTACCAAGACTTCTCTGATGTCTTCAACAAGAAATCTGCAGAAACGCTTCCTCCTCATCGGTCGTACGACTGCCCTGTCGAACTTCTTCCTGGCACTATGCCTCCTCGAGGACGTACTTATCCGCTCTCTCCATCTGAAACTGCAGCAATGAAAGAGTACATCCAGGAAAATCTCCTACGAGGCTTCATTCGTCCATCTTCTTATCCTGCTGGTGCGGGGTTCTTCTTTGTTGAAAAGAAGGATGGCAGTCTACGACCTTGCATCGACTACCGTGGCTTGAACAAAATCAGTGTAAAGAACCGCTACCCTCTACCTCTCATATCCGAGTTATTTGATCAGCTCAAGGGTGCCAGCATTTTCACTAAGCTAGATCTTCGTGGGGCCTATAATCTCATCCGGATCAGAGAGGGTGATGAATGGAAGACCGTGTTTAATACTCGTAATGGGCACTACGAGTACCTCGTGATGCCTTTTGGACTCTGTAACGCTCCTGCGGTTTTTCAAGAGCTAGTTAACGACATCTTCCGGGACTTGTTGGGTCAGAGTGTAGTCGTTTACTTAGACGATATTCTAATTTTTTCCTCAAATCTCATTGAACATCGGATCCAGGTGCGGGAGGTCTTATCTCGATTGAGGAAGAATAATCTTTTCGCCAAACTTGAAAAATGCTCCTTTGAAGTTTCTTCAATCCCCTTTCTGGGGTATATTATTTCCCAACAAGGCTTCAAGATGGACCCAGCAAAAGTTTCTGCGATCCAGGATTGGCCCCTCCCCACCAGCACCAAAGCTATCCAGAGGTTTATTCATCAAAGGCTTTTCGTCCAAGATCTCTCCAATTCTGTCCCTTATCCAGAAAGGTGGAAAACCTCAATGTTGGTCCTCTGAAGCCTTAGAAGCGTTCAAAACCCTCAAAGATTCCTTTTCTTCTGCTCCTATCCTCAGACACCCTGACCCTCTTCTACCATTCTTCATTGAAGTTGATGCTTCCGATGTCGGGGCTGGAGCTGTATTATCCCAAAGGTCCTTGCATGATGGGAAATTGCATCCTTGTGCTTTCTTTTCTAAAAAGTTTTCTTCCCCTGAACAGAACTATGACGTGGGAAACCGTGAGCTGTTGGCTGTCAAATTAGCGCTAGAGAAGTGGAGACATCTGTTGGAAGGTTCCTCTGTACCCGTGTCTATCTTCACTGACCACAAAAACCTCGAATACATCCAGTCTCTCAAACGCCTTAATCCCAGGCAAGCTAGGTGGGCACTCTTCTTCTCTAGGTTCAACTTTGTTATCACATTCAGCCCTGGTTCCGGAAACAAGAAGGCTGACGCTCTCTCTAGAAGCTTCGTTCCTGAAGACACTTGTTCTGAGGATCCTAAACCCATTGTGCCTCCTACCAAAATCATTGCTGCTTTATTTCCCACCATGGCTTCCCAGTTGCTATCTGCACAATCTTCTGCTCCTGACGATACTCCTTTGGGAGTCGCATTCGTTCCTCCAGAACTTCGCCACTCCATCCTGTCTCAGTCCCATAACTCCAAACAGGCCGGCCATCCTGGAATTAAGAAGACTACCGAACTTCTGTCTTGCCTGGTGTGGTGGCCTTCACTCCGGAAAGATGTTAAGAACTTTGTTTCTTCCTGCTCCACTTGTGCTACCTCTAAGTCTGGTCACTCTCCTCCTAAGGGACTACTTCTGCCTTTACCCATTCCTTCCCAACCTTGGACTCATTTGGCAATGGATTTCATTGTGGATTTACCTGTCTCCCTTGGGCATACGGTCATCTGGGTCGTGATCGACAGGTTCAGCAAAATGGCTCACTTCATTCCTCTGCGCAAGTTGCCTACTGCTCAAGAACTTTCTAAATTGTTTATTCAGCATATCTTTCGCCTTCATGGATTTCCGGCTGAAGTTGTATCCGACAGAGGTTCCCAATTCGTTTCCAAATTTTGGAGATCCTTATGTAAAGCTCTTCACATTTCTACCCAAGATGGCGACGGCGTCCAAGATGGCGACGGCGTCCAAGATGGCGACTCCTGGCCCCACCATGTGGATCCTGCTGGTCGCAGCACTATGACGCCTGTGTCTTCCCGCCTGCCGATTGGTCGCCGGCGTCAGAATGGGCGCCGGCGTCAGAACGCCAGCGTCAGCGTCATGACGCCATTGCGCCCAAACTTTGGCGCCAAACCTGGCCTATATAAAGCCTTCTGGACACTACATATATTGCCCAAGTATAGGTCTTACTTCGTGTATTCCTGGGTGTGTTTATTATTGATTGATTCCTGTGTACCAACCTTGCCTGTTATTTCGGATTGACCCTTCGCTGCCTGGATTGAATTTTTGCCTGGACTTCGACTATTCTCTTGTCTCATCCTTCTGTTACCACGAACTTTGGTTTGTTACCTGCCTCCTCCTTGGTCCGCACTCCAACTGCGCCTTCGGGCCCTTACAAATACTGAGACTGTGGGTGGTTAAATGACAGGAAGACCAGCAGTTTAGACATACAGTATGAATGAGGGTATTATAGATAAAGGGATCATGCAGGCAATTGGTTGGCGGAAGTGATGTCATCTGCACAGTGTAGGGGGCGTGTTTAGGTCTGGTGCCTAGGATGGCATTGGACTTAAATACAGCCCTAGGAGAGAAACAAATTATCTGAAATTAAATGTTAGTACCTTTAAATATTCAATATCATGAAATCTTTACGAGTAGTAAAGGGAACCAACAGCACTGCTTGTGGTATTTATTTCAGAACGTGGAATAGTACATTAGCTCTTATCTCTGCTTGCAAGTGATATCTATTGTTAAAGTGGCTACACTTTCGAACAAGTTAAGCCTATTGTGTGTATATCAGAGCACTGGAGTGAGATACCTGTACTTGGATTCTTTCTGGCACATCTAGATAAGTACACCAAAAGGGATTCTATACACTTACATATTACAGCAGAGTTCTGGTAAGCCCAGAGGAATGCCCAAGATGACAGTTTTGTGGTATTTCTCTTCACCAAAATGCACCATTTCAGGGACTCCTAACTACTCAAAAGTTCTGCACATTATACTTAATGTTTCTAACTCAACACGATACCTTTTAAAAAAAAAGAAATATACAAATTTTTGAGATACTATCTAGGCGGTTTTTATTGTGCAGCATAGTGGGATGTCTAAGCAGTTACTGAATGAAGCAACATTGCAGTGAGTTGGGACAAAGTGTATCATTTACGTTATATAAATACTTGAAATCATATGGTGTCTGAGCAGCACATAACATTTTCACAGACAACACAAAGACAAAGACGGTATGATAATAAAAATGTTTTAACCAGGTGTAATTACCTGTCAGTGTCAACTGGCCCACCGGGATACCAGGAGAACTCCCGGTGGGCCCAGGTGTCAGTGGGCCCTCATGCTGCTAAACATTTGGCATATTTCATGGTCATTCTTTATTTTTATGAGAACAAAAAGACTAAATAGATGGAATAATAGATGATAGTATTATATTATGTAAAGAAAAGAGACTAGGAGAATAGCGGTTGAGCGAGGAGACGAAGAATAATAGTACTGAGAGTGGGCCCCTGGTCTAAGGTTTTTGGGTGGGCCCCTGGTGTCCCAGTCTGACACTGATAATCGTATGGTGGGGTAAGTGCCTTCCCAATCAGGGTCCCGGGTTGTGCCATTACAGATGCACATGGGCAAGATAGTCATGAAGTACAAGCCCTGGGGGGGGCAGTGCCCCCTTGCCCCTATATGTGTGGACGCCTATGCTGGGACCATCTGATTCAAGACCGATCTAAACTGTCTATTCTTTAATAAGCCCCTCTGTTGTCCATAAACTGAGAAAAACCTGGTCCTAGTTTTCATATAAAACACTGGTGTCTTATGAGAGTTAAAAAAGGCAAAAACCTTCATTCCTCAATTTGACCCATTGTCTTCCCCTAAAATGGGAAAAATCTGGCCCTTGTTTGTAAAAAAAAACAGGTTATTTTTACATTGCAGCCTCTGGTGACGTGAAAAAAATTGCCTAAAAACTCAAGATGACTTTTGGTCATTGCATTTTCCAAACATTTTTTTGCCCTAAATTGTGGCAAATGTGGCCCTTGTTTGCACTGGAACCCCAGAGAAAAAAATCCTAAAAATTCACTATTTATTTTTAATCAGTTGTACCCACTGTCTTCTCCAGTTGTGTGCTAAACTTGTGAAAAAGTGGTTATTACCTTTATAGAGCTCAAAATAATTGTAATTCTATTTACAGCTTACCCTGGGTGAATATCAGGGTTGTCTAACTCCTCCAGGGCAGGGCTGCCATCAGGGGGGCACAGCGGGTACATCTGTACTGGACGTGTTTTTAAGCTTAAGGGGGGCCCTAGCGGTGCTACACTTCCTGGATTTGCCGGGCCCCCTTAAAGGAGAAGGAAATTCCCTGGGCGCAAAAACCCTCCCCTGTGTTGCCCCCTGTGTTCGCTGCTCCTCCCACTCCTCCAGCGCTCCTCCCCACCTCCCTCCCCCTCAAACGCTTTATCCCATCTCCCCAGTCACTTTCCCCCCTCCCTCCCCTCAGATTTGCTCTGCCTACAGCGCTGTAAAACTCTCCTCTCCGGCGTTGTGCGCATGTGTGCGCACAATGGTTTCAGGAGCGCGCACGTCCGTGCGAGCGATTGCGGAGGGGAGCACGGAAGAGAGCATGGAGGGGAGCACTTGGCCCGCACAGAAACCAGTGCAACCAGCATCAGAATTTAATGATCAGCCCTGTAGCATCAGCTTATATTACAGACCAACCTCATTTTCTGCTGGATAATTAGTGACGACCCCTAAGCTTAGCTTCTCAACAGCTGCTCAGAGCCCACTGAGCATGTGAGTGTCACAGACACTTTCCAAGATGGTGACCCCCTGTGACAAGTTTGAAGTTCTGGATCATTGCTGCTATTGACAAGCTGGAACTTTAGGCAGGTGCAGAATATAAAATATTGCATTTTTAGCCACATTCATTTTTTAGGGTTTAGTCATCCTTTAAAGGTAAGTTCCACTGAACACCAAATGGCCTTTTTTTTCAGTTGAAACCCCTGACCACCAATGTTTTTTATTTAACTTTTATGGGGACCTGGCCACCAATGCTTTAACTTTTATGGGGGACCCTGGCCAACAAATGTTTTTTTTTGTTGTTTTTGACAAATTGGGGGCCCCGAACACCAATGTTTTTTTTTTTTTACTTGTAGGGGGGCCCAGAAAATGTTGTCGTACGGCGCCCCGCGTATTCTGGTGGTGGCCCTGACCCATGAAAGGGGGAAACCTTGCGGGCACTGCTTTTCACTGACGCCCTGATACTTTCTGCAGCGGACCTGACAGGGAACCTAAACAGGTGACAGGGACTGAGTAAAAAAGGGGTCAAATGTTGCTTTTGGTCATTGGCACCGTCTACCCCTTAAGTAGCCTTTGTTTTGCCCCTAAATGATAACAATTAAGCACAAAAAACAAACGGAGACCTTCAGCTGCCAGTAACTTTTTGCACTAAAACACTTTATTTTCAGTCACAGCAGCATGTGTTTGTGGAACACTGTGAAACAACCCCGTCTCTACACATCACGCCCCCTCCCGTAAAAGCAGCTACGTCCGCGTCACCGCGCTTATATACTGATGGGTGTGACATCATCCTCTCGCGAGATGAGAGCTGTGACGTTTGGGTTTAGCTGGCCGGCAGGAGCCGAAGATCTGGACATTTAAACGGCGATCCGGGAGTGCGGGGTTGTAGTACGAAAGTCGGAGTGGGCGGTATGATTCATAGAAGGCCCCATTCTCATTTCACTCTCTCCACTCACCGTGGAGCCGCATTGTAATGATTTTTGTGACCAGCAAAGCTTTCTGGGAAGCCTCCTTGCTTTCTTACAGTGTCGTGCAACTAGAAGCCCCATGAGATTCTGAATCCATTTGTGAATCAGCCTAGGACACATCTGTATCTGCATGTAAATAATCGCTGCCATACGGCTTGCCTCTGCTCTTACAGATCTGAGTGTATGGACAATGCCTGAACACTATAGCAGCTCCCACAATTCTCTTGTGTAGTACTGAATAATAAAATGACATGGAGTTCCCTATTAAATCTAAGGCTGCATCTGAGAATATCAACACAGGAGTCATTGTGGATATACTGTTGGTGTACAATTTACATGTCACCCTTTTATGTTGGGGTATTTCAAGCAGCGGCTTTCCCTAAGCCATCATACAGTGGATTTTAATTTGATTCTTAGGGAAGCGCCATGATGACAGTCAGGGACATGACAGTTAGGGACAGGCTGGCAATCTGTAGACTCGGTCAAATGCCATAGGAGCTGCTGTAAAGTAGCGTTGCCACCTGGCCAGTGTTTTATCGGCCTGGTCTGTAAAAATGTTGCTTGATGCCAATGTTATTTATAGGAAAAAAGCACATAAAAACATAGGCCGGTATTTTTTTCTGGAAAAGGTGGCAACCATAGCTGTAAGATGCCATAGACCTTCATTATTTATTGGGGCTGTTCGGTGCATCAGATGTCAGGTCAGAAAAGATGTTGGAGACAGTCTAATGCAATGTGAGTTCTTAACATAGTCATCCTTTACCACTTCAACTTTCTGTGCAGTCTCCAGGTCTGAACTGAAATTCAAAATTGGCCTTGGTGTTCCAAGTACCCAGAGGCCCTAACAGCCCCCACCAACAGGCCCAATAAATAGTGACTGTCTATGGGATCTTACAGCAGCCCCGCTTGCATTTGCCAGAATCCGATTGTGAGTCCAGGCCTGGTGGTCTCCATTTATCATAAACCTTAGACAAGAAACCTGGTTTACTAATCTAATGCTTTTTGCCTATCTGGCAGCAATGACGTTTGATTAGGAATACTTGTGTTTCCATTCTTAGTGCTGTTTTTCTGAATAGGGGTGAGTGCCCTGGGCTGTGCACATGGCAGAGTGTTGCAGAACAACGATTTAAAGGGATTCTGTCATGATTTTTATGATGTCCTTTTTATTTCTAAATTACACAGTTTACACTGCAAATAATTCACTCTACAATATAAAATTTCATTGCTGAACCAGCAAGTGTATTTTTTTTAGTTGTAATATTGGTGTGTAGGCAGCCATCTTAGGCCATTTTGCCTGGTCATGTGCTTTCAGGAAGAGCCAGCACTTTAGGATCGAACTGCTTTCTGGCAGGCTGTTGTTTCTCCTACTCAATGTAACTGAATGTGTCGCAGTGGGACCTGGATTTTACTATTGAGTGCTGTTCTGGTTACCTTCCCATTGTTCTGTTGTTTGGCTGCTGGTTGGGAAAGGGAGGGGGTTGATATCACCCCAACTTGCAGTAAAGAGTGACTGAAGTTTATCAGAGCACAAGTCACATGAATGGGGGCAGCTGGGAAACTTGCAATATGTCTAGCCCCATGTCAGATTTCAAAATTAAATATAAAAAAAATCTGTTTGCTCTTTTGAGAAGTGGATTTCAGTGCAGAATTCTGCTGGAGCAACACTATTAACTGACATGTTTAAAAAAAAAATGAAAAATTCCCATTACAGTGTCCCTTTAAATAGAAACACTGAGGGGCTACCACTATAGCAGGGCATGATGGAGATGGTCTGCTTTATAGCAATAATGGTGATCTTGACTGTAAAGTCTGTTTTGCCTTTGGCCGTGCCACAACTAAAGATCTAGCTGCTCTCCTACTTTAGAAGGGTTTAATTAGGTGATTGGGGTGCTATCCACTCCTTATTTTTCTATGGTTCCAATGTAATGCATCAGCACTCACTAAGTTGCTACGTATAGGTACAATGTGTGTGCGTATATGAGTACAGATTCTACCAGTGATGTTTCTTCGTGGATGCAACCCAAGAGAACATTTACACTTGGCATAGCATCAACAAGCCAGGCTCTTGAGTCAAGGTTCTTACAGTCTAGTAGACTAATAGACATTAGGGGACATTTATATTGATTAATCGGGCACGGAGCAGGGCCTTTTCAACAGCAGACCAGTAAATACTGCACACTGCTTGGTGGTTATGAAATACAGCGATTGGAGAAAAGTTAGTATTTATGGGGTTTTTTTTGCCCCATGGTCCGTAAACACACATACAGTAAATTCCAAGTGAACATTAAGTTGGAATTGGATGTAAGGCTTTGAGTTTCATAATTGGGTTAGGTGGTGCTTCGTTTTTATAATAAGGTTGCAGATATTATTAAAGGGGTGGTTCACCTTTCAGTTAACTTTTAGTATGTTGTAGAATGGCCAGTTCTAAGAAACTTTACAATTGGCCATCGCCGTTTTTTAAATTATTTGCCTCCTTCTTCTGACTCGTTCCACCTTTCAAATGGGGGTCACTGACCCCCCATCTGAAAACAAATTCTCTGCAAGGCTACACATTTGCGATTGCTACTCTCGTCTTTCTATTCATGCCCTCTGCTATTTATGTTCCAGTCTCTTATTCAAATCAATGCATGATTGCTAGGGTCATTTGCTGAAATTGCTAACTAGAGAACTGCTCTAGTTTGCAAGACAGTTCTTTCTTAATATGAAAAAGTCTGCAATCTTTGTATATTTTCATTTTATTGTGCGTGTGCTTATTAACCCCCCCACCCCAAAAAAACCTATATCTATTTTTGTAACAGCTGAGACATCTGTATATCTTTAGGGCCTGGTCTCTGCTGTTTTGCAACTGGCCAGAGCCTGCTATATAATTGCTAATTATCAGAGAGAGGGCTAGGCATGTATTTACTTGTGATTATTTGATGTGGAAGTAGACACTGGGTCTGAGTCACACCTGGAACCTGCTCACTTCCTCAGTAGTGATTCATGCACATACTGTTACAGAGACCAGACTAATGACATCTCCTCATGTCTTGGGCTTCTTTCTAGGGAATTTCCACTGTTTTTTGTAGTACTTCCTCTTTGTATAGTCTAGGTCATATATAAAGAGTATTTTTAAAGCCTTAAGGCATTACAGAAACCATTATTTCAAAGCATGTACCCACCTTTATGTTTACGTAATGCACATACTCATCCCCTCTCTTAATTATAACCCTAATATTTTATTTCTATTTAGAGATGTTAATATGAAATCAGATGGCGACGGTCTAATCATGGAAGAGTCATCTGTTCAGGAGGAAACCACCAAACCCTTGTGCATCAATGTCACTAATGCTGAGACTTTGCACGTTCTGCTTGAACCACTAAATGCCACCAAACAAATGGCTGGTTTGGTACAGGGTATAGGCAGCACAGAAAGCCATAAAATGGACATACCTTTGACGGAGTCGGGCAATATACAGAGCCAAAATAAAACCTGCACTCAGGATCCAGATATAAAACTGGATGTAAGGCCAGATCACAATCAATTAGGTTGGCAAGGGCTGGAAATAAGACATAATTCTGGTAACTTGGACCTACATGAACCTCATATAAATGAAATTAGAGAAAGTAAAACCACACAAGAGGTAATTGAACAAAGCCCAGGTAATACTGGCACCCAGGAGCTGGCTATAAATGAAACACCAAAAGACATTGAAAACCACTTGAGTTCACAAGAAGAACTAAAACAGAACCCAGGCAACATGGGCACCTTGGAACTGGCTATAATACAAACACTTCATAACATGAGTCATGCCATGGGCTCTCCAGAACAAACTGTAAAGCAGAGTTCAGCAAGTATGGAAATAACTGTGAATCTGCCAGATGACACTGATACAAACAAGAAAGCCATGAGCCAATGTCCACTTTACACCCACAACAAAGATGTGACACCAAGCCAAGATAAGTGCTCCAAAACAATCAGCCAAAATGCAAATAAAATGGACTCTCAAGAGCAGAGTATAAGAGTAGATAATATGGCCTCACAAGTGCTGAGCACGGAACCTGCACATGAAACGGACTCCAAGAGTGGCAACCACAACAATGTTGATGTTCAGGATCCAAACAAAAGACAGACTTTTTCAGCTCAGAGCTCCGATAACATGGATGTCCAGGAACCTGGCACAATTCAGAGTTCAGATCACGTCTATATCCAAGATTTGACTTCAAGACACAGCTCAAATACCACCCGGGAAATGCACAGAGACATCGTATACCATAGTTATCCAGTAAATGCCGCCTTTCTTCTTTTCTTTGTTTGTTTTATTTTTCTATAAACTGCTTGTCTTTTATGAATTCTCATATTTGTTGTCTACTTTGAGGATCTTTTTTTTTTTATTTTCTAGGAGAAGATCTCAAGTGCACCGATACCATCCATCCAATGTTCTGTGTCTGAATCAAGTAGTGTTTATCAGTCCCTTCTCTCGGAGGGCTCAAGCTCTATTCTGGTTCAGTCGGACACACCAGCAACAGCCTTTTCTGGTTCTGTAGATGGGATAATTAATGCTCCCCAGATAATTCAGGGTAAGATAAGCTCTTTTAATCTTTCTTCATCAACTATGATGTGTTTTATGCATGTGCACCAATATCTTTTCTCACTCGCTTTAAAAAAAGTTCTTCGATTCCAGGCTGTATTGTGACAAATCCCGAAGGCAGCAACTCTGAGATCACCCAATACCTGATCCTTCAGGAGCAAGATAATAGTGAGTATAGCAGCAGATTGGGTGCATGTGTGATGTAATCGTGATGTGTTGTTGATCACAATCTTTAGCCAAATGCATAGGCACAGCTCAAAATGTACAGATGGCCTCTATTATTAAATGTAAATGTTAATTGGAATTCCTTACATTGTGCTCCATCTTTTGTGGGAGTTCAGCAAAATCTGCTTTTGCTTGCCATTTTTATGCCATAGGTAGTAGGATGTGGTGGTGTCTGGTGCCAATTTTTGAAGTCTTGAGCCTGGAGATAAATAACATGTGTTAAATGTTTCATACAAGGTATGTGAGAGAATGTTTTATGGGTTCTTGAATGTGTTGCAGCCTCCTCCGTAACGGTGACTTCTGTGCCTGTTGGTGAACACTACCAAGCCCATGGCTCTTCCTGTGCTACTGAAAGTATGGCTGATGCGGAAAGTTTAGAGGAAATGGTGGAAGTGGTCTTTGTGCAGCAATACAAGTGCAAGATGTGCAAATACAAGAGCACATCCAAAGCCACCTTGCTTCGTCATGTGAAAGAGCGCCATGTTCAAGCAGGTAAGTGAGTTCTGCGCAGCAACAAATTCAGATGAGTGTCCTGATTTGCATGGGGCTGTTTTTCTGGCACACATATATATTGGCAATGTTATGATTTGGGTTATACAGGGCTTGTGAACAAGTAAAGCTGAAATATGTTTGTTTTCTCAATAAAGCTGTATTTGTTGAGATTTATATCCAAACGTATTTACAACGGTAAATTATTTTTAAATTCATAGTAACAGTAAGTTAGGTTGAAAAAAGACACCCGACCATCAAGTTCAAACTTTTAAGTCTGTATATAACCTGCCTAACTGCTATTTGATCCAGAGGAAGGCAAAAAAAACAATTTGAAGCCTCTCCAATTTGCCTCAGAGGGGGAAAAATTCCTTCCTGACTCTAGATGTCAATTGGACTTATCCCTGGATCAACTTGGACTATCTTCCATAATCCTGTATTTGCTAAAAAGCCATCCAACCCCTTCTTAAAGCTATCTAATGTATCAGCCTGTACCACTGATTCAGGGAGAGAATTCCATAGCTTCACAGCTCTTACAGTAAAAAACCTCCTTCCGAATATTTAAACGGATCCTCCTTTCTTCTAATCGGAATGGATGAGCTACTGTGAGCTGGAAGGACTTACTGGTAACTACATAGCTATCCTATACCCCCTCAAGTGCCTCTTCTGAGAGTGAACAACCCCAACTTCGCCAGTCTTTCCCCATAGCTAAGATTTTCCATACCTTTTACCAGATTAGTTGCCCTTCTCTGTACCCTCTCTAATTCAATAATGTCCTGTTTGAGCTCTGGAGACCAAAACTGTACGGCATATTCTACATGGGGCCTTACAGTCGAAGAATAACCCCCTCCTGTGAATCAATGCTCCTTTTAATACAGCTCAAGACCTTATTTGCCCTTGATGCTGCTGACTGGCATTGCTTGCTACAGCCAAGTTTATTATCTACAAGGACTCCAAGGTCCTTTTCCATTATGGATTTGCCTAGTGCAGTCCCATTAAAGGGGAACTGTCGTGAAAATTTAAATTTTATATAAGTGTCAGTGTACTGAAATAAGAAGTTTTCTAAATATAATCAATTATAAATTCTGTACCGTTTCTGAAATAATCAAGTTTATCCTCATTATCCCTCTCTCAGCATCTGTTTCTCTTCATTCTCTCTTCTTGCAGTAGTTGGGTGTCAGTCATTGACAGTTAGATCCAATATATCTTATGGAGCTCCTTTTGCCTGCAAGATGTATTAGAGCTCACTCTATTAAAATAACCAGACATCATGTCTCTCTACATGCAGGATTTGTGCAAAAGGCAAATATTTTGTTAGATTTAGTTTGTATCACTTATCTGAGTGAGCTCTAATACATCTGCTAAGAAAGAAAGCCCCCTATTAGATATATTGGATCTAACTGTCGGTGAATATCTGACACCCAACTGCTGAATGAAGAGAAACAGATGCTGAGAGAGGGATAGTGAAGATAAACTTGATTATTTCAGAAACAATTCAGAATATTTAATTTGTACTAGTTAGAAAGTTTCTTATTTCAGTATGATAAAGCTTATATAAAACTTTCATTTTCACGATAGTTCCCCTTTAAGAGTATAAGTGGCTTGGATATTTTTACATCCCAGGTGCATGACTTTACATTTATCAACATTGAATCTCATTTGCCACTTAGCTGCCCAGATTGCCAGTTTGCCACATGCTGGATGGAATTAATTGGGCTGGATAGTTTTGTGTCATCTGCAAACACTGATACATTACTTACAACACCCTCCCCTAAGTCATTAATGAACAAGTTAAATAAAAGTGGACCCAATACCGAGCCCTGAGGGACCCCACTAAGAACCTTACTCCAAGTAGAGAATGTACAATTAACAGCCTTCCCTCTATACCCGATCCAGTAGCCAGTTTCCTATCCATGTGCATACGACTTCATTAAGCCCAACAGACATTAGTTTAGAAAACAGTCGTTTGTGGGGCACGGTATCCAAATAGATCACATCTACTGCCCCCCCACCACTGTTCAGCATCTTACTTATCTCATCATAAAAAGCCATCCGATTTGTCTGACATGACCTATCCTTCATGAAGCCATGCTGATTGCTGCTCATAATGCCAGTCACTAGGACAAAATTTTGAATTCAGTCAAGGCACCTCACTTAGTACGAGGTTTATAGATGATACTGGCATTCTATAGAATACTTGACATTATTTTTTCAGCTTCCAGAGAAGAAAATAGAAGCCATGAAGGGAAAGTCGTGAGGCCAAGAGAGGAGGAAGAGGAGGAAGAAGATGATGATATTGTGGATGCTGGTGCAATTGATGACCCAAATGGTAATGGGCAGTACAGTCCAAGATTTTTTGTGTTTTTGAACTATTTTTGCTGTTTGGATGCTGGATTATGAAAGGGTAATGCAATACAAAGAAGTTTATGGAGACCTTGGACATGCTTGGGGCCTTATTTGGCCTACGTTAATGTATATACACAGATAAATGGCATAAACATATGTACTTTTCAGCAGCTCCAGCTCACTGTCCAGTGTCCATTAGAGGAGAGGCTGCATGATCTTTAAGCATTCCTCTAGTTCTTGTATCTTAGAAAATTGGGCAGCAGCACAATCTACAAATAAAGATCAGCTAAAATAAACAAGGCCAAAGCCATAAGAAGTTACGTTGCCTATATAAACTCTTACACATTTTTGTCCACTGCCATTTCCTCTCGACTGATCACTTATTGTTGATACCTATACATTGTTTTATTTCAGATGACAGTGATTATAGCCCAGGAGAAGATACACCAAACCATAATGTAGAATCAGCTCATGGGATACTCATTAAAGAAAGACCACGTAGGAAGCCAGGTCGCCCACGCAAGATTCCTCGCATTGATGGTGAGAAACACCCCCTTACCCACACACTTCCCATTTGCTATGTTGTTGATAGTAATCATGTTGTACCTGCAGGTCCTAAACTAGACAGTGCTCCCATCCCACTGTCCAGCAATGAAAGCCAGATAGATCAGGGTGTTACAAACTCTGACCTTGAGAACAAGGACCCCGCTTCCTTGCCAATGCCCGAGGAGCAGAGTCCACCCAAAAGAATGCGAGGCCGCCCTCCTAAACATCTTCGTGGGAAAAAGTATCGTAGATTCAGAGGTAGTCGGTGAGTTATAAGGAAAAAGTGCAGTAAAGTGTAGATTTGTCTAGTATAACGGAAGATCGTTTCAGTGTAGGATTTGTTACAGGAGATGTGGTTTTTATCTAGTAGCTATCGTAGATTTTAATGACAAAGGTTTAGCAAATGGTATTTGGTGCTCAGCACAGAATAGAATAAAATGAAGGCATTTGGACACTGGCATTCCTCAGCTGCCATCTCTGGTCCCACAGGTTTTACAGGCCTCCTAGTAAACGTCTTCTAAGGCCCTTCATCTGCAGAATCTGCGGTTCCAGCTTCCTCACACATGATGATTTTACTTTTCACGTGATGTCACATGTTGGTAACGATCCACAAGCATTCCGGTGTCAGCAGTGCAATTATCAGTGCCGGCGCTGGTCCTCACTTAAGGTGAGTGGGTTGGTTGGTAAAAGGGTATCTAACCCGGGGTTGGCGCATGGGATCAGACTTAACATAGGGCCAGTCTGACAATAATTATTTTATAAGGCTGTCGGTAATAATATCTGTTTTATACTAGGAGCACATGTATAATCACAAGGGAAGCAAACCATTCAAATGTGAAGAGTGTGAGTACACAAGTGTTTACAAAAAGGATGTGGTCAGACACTCAGCTGTGCATAGAGATGACCGGTAAGTCGGCCAGTCTTCCTGATATCCTCCTTTTGTGCAGGAAGTTTAAATGAGAATTCAACCCTAATATTAAAAACTCCTACCCTACATAGACCCCTCTTCCTTCCCCAGCCTTACCCCAGGCAAATGCCCCTAATGTTTTACTTAACCCTCGGTGCAGATTCAGGCATCGGAGTTCATGGGCAAAATTTTCTTCTCTTCGGAAATGAGACCAGCATGCCAGCGAATGCGCAGTTGGAGCAATTTTCAACTGCGCATGCGCCGTAACTCACGAAAATTGCAGAAGATCCGGTCTCATTATGAAGAATACCGAAGCGACTAAAGATGTCGCCCGTCAACTCCGATGCCTTAACCTGCACCGAGGAGTAAGTAAAACATTGGGGAATTTGCCCAGGGTAACACTTAGGTTGAGTGGAGGTGGGAGGGGGGGTCAATGTAGGGTAGGGTTTTTTTAAGTTTAGGGTTTAATTTTCTAAAGTCAAAAAATGAAATTCCTTTAGCGGGTCCACTGTCTAAAAATAAACCTATTGTCAATATACTTCCATTAAAAATTCATACATTTCTGCGCTCCAGCTCCCCCTTCTCTCTATGTGCATGGACTTCAGCCTGTATGAATTCCTCAACACGGCAGGCCAGCCCGCGGCTGCTTTACTTCAAAACAATCTCCCCTCCTCCGCGTTCTGTAGTGTCCGGGGAAAGCATGTGGAGTTGTCATGGAGGTCAGCTTTAGGAACGAAAAGACCTAAAGTATCTCTTATCTTGAAGTAAAGCAGCCACAGGCCGGCCTGCCGTGTTGAGGAATTCATGCAAGTCCATGCGCATAGAGAGAAGGGGGAGCTGGTGCGCAGATAATCATGATTTTTATGAAAAAGGTACAGAATTTTTAATGGAAGTATATTGACAATAGGTTTATTTTTAGACAGTGGACCAGTTAAAGGAATTTCATTTTTTGACTTTACATCCCCTTGCAGCATTTGTTTTCTGTTACCAAAAACCTTTTCTGTCTGCTTGATTTGCATTGATTAACTTTTTTTTAGGGAGAAATAGATGAACATAATACTGTACTGCCTGCAGCAAGATTAGTACACGGCTCAGTGGTTACTTGACTTTGGCTCGAAAAGGCCTATTTTTATTTGAAGTCTTTGACCTTGGAGATGTCCCTGTGCCTCAGGCACAAAGCTGTATGGGCATGGATTTATTCTACTTGAGCATTGCATACAGCACTCATCACAATTAGTAGTGTTATATGAGTTAAAATAATGTAATTAAGGTAGCCATTTGTCATCTGATACTATGGATTGTTAATTTTGGGTCACAGTCGGTTTTTTTTTTTTTTAGTTCAGTACTTTCTTAAAATGTTAGACAGCCCCGGCACTTGGCGTAATTGCAGATGTTTTGCTAGACTTTAAGTTATAAATGAAAAGGTAAATTAGGTTTTTGCTAATGTGCAATAAAATAAATATTCTATCTCCAGTTAGTGAAGTAAAGGTGGTTCACCTTTAAATTAAGTTTTAATATGATATAGACATTTATATTCTAAGACTATATGCAATTGGTTTTCATTTTTTTAATTATTTAGCTTTCTGTTCAGCAGCTCTCCAGTTTGGGGCTTCAGCAGCTATCTGGTTGCTAGGGTCAAGTTTTCCTTAGCATCCAGGCAGTGGTTTGTATAAAGGCCTGGAAGATGATTATATAGGAGAGAGCCTGAATAGAAAGATACGTAATAAAAAACAACAGTGACCAAAACATTGTACCTTCACAAAACGATCGTTTTTTGGCTGCAGGGGTCTCTCGGCATGTAACAGCGGCAAAGAAGCAGAAGAAAAGAAAATGTAAAAACATTAGAAACATTTTCTATTAGAAAAAAAAAATGAAAACCATTTGAAAGGTTGCAATGGAAAAGACATTTTATAACACTGAAAGTTGATATAAATGTGATCAACCCCTTTAAAGGGATACTGTCATGGGAAAATATGTTTTTTTCAAAACGCATCAGTTAATAGTGCTGCTCCAGCAGACTTCTGCACTGAAATCCATTTCTCAAAAGAGAAAACAGATTTTTTTTTATATTCAATTTTAAAATCTGACATGGGGCTAGACATATTGTCAGTTTCCCAGCTGCCCCCAGTCATGTGGCTTGTGCCTGCACTTTAGGATGGAACTACTTTCTGGCAGGCTGTTATTTCTCCTACTTAATGTAACTGAATCAGGACCTGGATTTTACTATTGAGTGCTGTTCTTAGACCTTAAAGGGAGTTGTTATCTTGTGTTAGGGAGCGTCTATCTCGTTACCTTCCCATTGTTCTGTTGTTAGTCTGCTGGGGGGAGGGGGGTGATATCACTCCAACTTGCAGTACAGCAGTAAAGAGTGACTTAAGTTTATCAGAGCACAAGTCACATGACTGGGTCAGCTGGGAAACTGACAATATGGCTAGCCCCATGTCAGATTTCAAAATTGAATATAAAAAAAATTTCTTTGCTCTTTTGAAAAATTGAAGAATTCTGCTGGAACAGCACTATTAACTGATGCATTTTGAAAAAAAACATGTTTTCCCATGACAGTATCCCTTTAAGCTGTAAATAAGGTATAAGTCTTTCATACTGATGTCTACAAAAAATAAATAACACATGCCATTGCTATGTGGTAAGCATCTTATTCCCTTAAAAAACTGTGTACAATAATGGAATTTCCTTCTTTCTCCCCCCCCCCATTTTGTTTTTTGTTTTTTTCTTTTAGAAAGAAGAAATCTGAGAAGGTAAATACATCAAACCCAATATTTAAGCTTGGCCTCTGAAAACACTAACCTCATTTTTACTGACTGCCAGTAAATGTACTGATGATTAGCAACACTGCTTATACCTCAGCTGCATGGTATTGCCTCCTCCATCCCTGTCTGCTCTTATGTTTCCCTGTGTCCTCAAGAGTCCTTATCCTCAAGTTACATCGTCTGCTACCACACCCTGAAACTGATTTCAACAGGGATATGTACCACTCCAGTCCCTTTTGTTTTCTCTGCTGTTTAGTAAGGCAAAGGTAGCAGACTAAGTCGAGGCAACAGACAAGCCCAAGACTTTTCATTGGTGATTTTCCTACAATAGACAGTATGATGCTTAGATCCTCTGGCATTATTTATCTGCCGCTAATCGGTTTGTCCTTGCCCAATGATTTCACATTCTGTTCATAGTTTTAGGGGGATGGTCCTGAGGGAAAGCTCTTGCGATATTTAAAGAAGAATGAAAACCTAATAATAAATACGGCTAAAAATGCCATATTTTATATACTGAACTTATTGCACCAGCCTAAAGTTTCAGCTTGTCAATAGCAGCAATGATCCAGGACTTCAAACTTGTCACAGGGGGTCACCATCTTGGAAAGTGTCTGTGACACTCACATGCTCAGTAGGCTCTGAGTAGCTGTTGAGAAGCTAAGCTTAGGGGTCATCACTAATTATCCAGCAGAAAATGAGGTTGGTCTGTAATATAAGCTGATGCTACAGGGCTGATCATTAAATTTCCGATGCTAGTTGCACTGGTTTCTGTGCTGACATTTATTAATTATCTGTATTAATTACTAATCAGCCTTATATTGTGACTTTTCTATTCTATCGATCGATCCCTAAGCTCAGAAAGTGACAGCAACACAGAGCATGCGCAGTGAATCAGTAGAAAAGAAGATGGGGAGCTACTGGGGCATCTTTGGAGACACAGATCTTTACTGCTAAAGGGCTGTGGTTGCATCGGGCTGATACAAAAGCCCAAAACACAATGTACAACATTTCTAAGGAGAAGCAAACCCTAAAGTTAAAAAACCCCCTACCCTACATAGACCCCCCCTCCCTAATCCCCCGCCAGCCAAAGTGCTACCCCGGGCAAATGCCCTTAAGTCTTTAATTACCCTTCAGTGCTGATTCTGTCCAGCGGAGTACACGGGCTCCATCTTCTTCTCTTCGGTAATCTTCGGGAAATACGTACCATATCGGCGCATGCGCAGTTGGAGCAATTTTCTGCATCGCAACAACTGCGCATGTGCCGAAAACGCACAGAAATTGCGGAAGCTTGGGGAGAAGACCCAAGGATTACCAAAGGGGCTGATATTGGCGCCCGTGAACTCCGCTGGACAGAATCTGCACCGAGGGGTAAGTAAAGACTTCGAGGCATTTGCCCGGGTAGCATCTAGGCTGGGGGGGGGGTCGGGTCTATGTAGGGTAGGGGTTTTTTAACTGTAGGTTTTGCTTCTTCTTTAAGCTTTACTTCTCCTTTAAGAAGTGTATTTGGTGTCTCTTTCTTAGATGGCCCATATAATTCTAGCTTAAAAATGTTGAGATGCTACAAACAATTGTGAATGGGATGTACAGAAGAGACTTCACTCTTGCCTAAACCGAAACCCTTCCAGATCTGTTCTCTGGTCTTCAACTGGCTTCTCGGTTTATTATGAATGTAAGCTTTACAGAACAGAGACCTCCTGCCTGCTTTGTATGTGAACACTTCGCTCTTAATCTTATAGATTTACTTTCACAGCTATGCTAAACCCATGCCATACTATCATTTATGTTTTTTTTAGAGTACTAAGGGCTAGGCAAAGCCAGATATGCAAAGTACTTTTCTTTATAGCCTTTGAGTGCCCTCTTCCTTACTGAGCCGCAACACCTCTGTTTTTCTATGCAGACTTCAATACCAGCTTCCTACCCATGCCCCGTGTGTGGCCGTATATACACCATGCAAAAGAGGTTAACGCAACACATGAAGATACACAGTGCTGAGAAACCTCACATGTGTGATAAGGTAACTGGCTAGCATGCATTCTATCCGTGTAGTTACTTGCTGATAATGTGTTCTCAATAGCTTCTGTTTTAACTGCAGTGTGGCAAAGCCTTCAAAAAGCGATATACCTTTAAGATGCACCTTTTGACTCACCTGCAGTGTGTGGGGAAGAGCAGGTAAGTGTCTCGCATACACAAACATTTAGATTGTAAAACAACATCTAACCTTACAAGTCTGACTTTTACTTGTCCCTGGACAGACTATGTTACTGCTGATCAGTTTTGGATAACCCCTTACCCCCTCCCGTAAGATCAAACCATCTGGCTTCTTGTAAGTTGATTACTATGGAAAGTTATGAATACGTTTATGGCCGAGCCAGTCTGAGAGAATAGCAACATAGGCGAGAGAAAAATGGCAAGGTGCGCCAGTTACACCTTTGTAGATTGTCATTTTAAATATGCCTCTTAAAGGAAAACTATACCCCCCAAACAATGTAGGTCTCTATTAAAAGATACTGAGTAAAACAGCTCATGTGTAAAACCCTGCTTCATGTAAATGAACCATTATCATAATAATATACTTATTTAGTAGTATGTGCCATTGGGTAATCATAAATAGAAAATTGCCATTTTAAAAAATAAGGGCCGCCCCCTGAGATCGTACGATTCACTGTGCACACATACAAACCACATGTAAGGTCACATGAGCCAAATAACAGACAGAGTTCTGCCTTTTGCTTCCTCACTTCTTCCTGTTACAGTTAGTGTTGTAGTATTTCTGGTCAGGTGATCTCTGAGGCAGCACAGATAGAGTCACAAAATGGTGGTTCAAGGCAAGAGATGTAAAAGGGCAATATTTATGTAAATATATATTCCAGTTTGGTAAGATTCTTTAATATGTCATTCAATTTGATATAAACTATCTGTTGCTTAAGTATTCATTTTGGGGGTATAGTTTTCCTTTAATATTTCATTCAGAGAAAAACAAATGGATGAACGATTGAACGGTGGAGTGTTACTGGGCGAAAGCAAAATATGCTCTGTGCATATACCACAATATTAAAAGAGCTGTATTGCAATTTTTCCTAAGTGTTTTCTCTGGGTTATAATCATTTTATAAATAACGTGGTATTGTTGGCTCTCATATTATAAACATTATAATATATTATAAACAGAGCCATTAGCAACAGCATACTCACAGATACCACCAACTTCTTAACCCCTTCCCACTAATCCCGGACCATGTGATATTACAACCCCATAAAGCCGTATCAGCTATTTACTGCATCAACCAAGATTTCCAGGACATTTATTAGGCGTGCCTTTTAGTTAAGGGAAATAACCCTGACAAGTGATGACAGCGGCAGGAATGCGTTGTAGTGAGTTGGTTGCAGTTCGGGGCTTGCGTAACTCTGTGTTGTTATTTCAGCTGTCCCCAGGTGGTGGGTTTCAGCTAAGTGCTGGTTTTTCCCAATCTATTACATGCTTTTTTTTTATGCCAATTCAGGCCTTTATTGTTTTAAAATAAGATTTTTTTTTTTTCTTCTTCTCGGTAATAAAACGGCTCTTTGTTATGTTTAATGTATAAACCAAACTATAAGCATCTTCTGCCTTAGCGATTTAGAGACAAGACTTTAAAGGGGCAGTACACCTTGAAATTAAAGGATGTGTTCAGTATAAAAATAAAAACTGGGTAAATAGAAAGGCTGTGCAAAATAAAATATGTTTTCAATAATGCTGGAATGACTGAATGTCTAACATAATAGCCAGAACACTACTTTCTGCTTTGCAGCTCTCTTGGCTTCCACCGATTGGTTACAAAACCAGATTTTATTTTGCACATCCTATCAATTTTAGCCAGTTTTTATTTTTACACTGAACTGTTCCTTTAACCCTTACTATTATAGAGGCAGGCATATCCTTACAACATTTGAAAATGGAAACTTTTTCTATTCTTTATATTTTTGCATTGCATGTCTCTGGTTTAAAATTTAAACCTTCAGTTTAACTTGTACCCCCATATGTAATAAAACGTTTTCCCAGTAGCAGTAACCCATAGCAACCAATAAGGTGTGTGCTTTTGAAGGAGAAACAAACCCCTTATTAAAAAAAAAACCCTACCACACATAGACCCCCTTTCCCCCCCCCCCCAGCCTAGTTGCTACCCCAGGCAAATGCCCCTAACTTTTTACTTACCCCTTGGTGCAGATTCAGGGATCTGAGTTCACAGCAGCCATCTTGGTGGTCTTCGTGTCTTCTTCCGGCGATTCGGCAACTTCCCTCAATTTCGGCTGATGCGCAGTTGTCGCGATCCGGGAAATTGCTCCAACTGCATATGTTCTGCCACGCCGATCTCGTTCTCAAATTACCGAAGAACCGGAAGATGGCTGCCGTGAACTCCGATCCCTGAATTTGCACTGAGGGGTAAGTAAAACGTTGGTAGAGGCATTTGCCTGGGGTAGCAGCTTAGCTGGGGGGGGGGGGAGGGGGGTCTATGTGGGGTAGGAGGGTAGGGTTTCTTTTTAAGGGGTTTGTTTCTCCTTTAAACACGTGACCAGTAAATCAAGTTACCTATTGATTGGTTGCTACGGGATACTGCTCCTGGGCAAACGTAGTGCCATTTATCACATAACCCCTTTAGTATGTTATAGAATGGCCTAGTCTTAGCAACATTTCAAATGGTCTTTATTTTCTTATCACTAATAGTTTTTTAATGATTTGCCTTCCTCTTCTGACTCTTTCCAGCTTTCAAATTGGGGGGGGGGGTCACTGACATCAAACCACGGTTTAGTTGCTGGATTAAATTAGACCCTAGCAACTGCAGAGCTGCTGAACAAAGCTGAATAATTTGCCAACCACAGACTATTTCAGAATATCACTCTCTACATCATGCTAGAAGTTAATTTAAAAGTGAACAACCCCTTTACCCCTTTAAGCTAGGATCTTGGCTTAGTAAGCAGGACAGACTGGAATAAAAATAGGAAATGGTCTGAATAGAATTATATAATAAAAATCCGATGTTGCCAGACATGGGCAGAATAGAAAGGCAAATAGCTTTAATGTAAAAAACCCATTGACAGGTTGCCATGTGCATTGGAACACGTAGGCCTTTGTGAGGGTAAGTGACACACTTTGACTTAAACATCCATTTTCTCCTGCAGGTACAAGTGTGAGTTCTGTGAATATATTTGTGGGGATCGTAAGCAACTCCTAAATCACCAGCTAACACACATGAACGACAAGCCTTTCAAGTGTAGTCAGTGTAAATACCACACCTACCGGCAGGACTTTCTGCTGTCCCACATGGCCACCAAACATGCAGGTTGGTAGATTACCAGATCCATATCTTATCTTTGTGCCCAAATATATGCTTACAGGGAGGTCTAACAAAGTCATTGGTCTCTGTTTGTTACTCTTAGGTGGGAAGCCCTTTGCATGTGACCATTGCCACTTTACTACCAAACACAAGAAGAATCTTCGGCTCCATGTGCAAAGCCGACATCCACTCCTGTATAGTGAGTGGACTCAGCGGCACCCTGAGGAAATTCCCAGTCGTCGGAGACCTTTTTTTTCTATGCAGGAAATTGAGGAGCTCAAGCAGCAACATGAACAGTCAGGGAACCAAGCCTCCTCGCCACAGGAAATAGTGGTAAGCAGAGAGGAGCTGGGTAGCGGAGCCTTGGGGTGGGTGACGTTGAGAAATGCTAGCTGTACAATTACATGGGGTTAGCAGGGAAAGATTACAGTGGAAAATTAATGATTTCCTCTGGTATTAAGTCATACCAACATAGAGAAGGTTTAAAGTGAAGTAAAAGTGAAACACAGTGGCTGAGGTAAGGAAATATGCTAAGGAACTGGTACCAAAACCCTAAGCACTATATTTAAAGAAGAAGGAAAGCTACAGAGGCCGTTTATTTCCAATAGATCCGCATAATAGTGCAAGCTATAACACTATATTTATTCTGCAGAATGCTTTACCATACCTGAGTAAACAGCTCTAGAAGCTCTCTCTGTTTGTTTAGGATAGGAGCTGCCATATTAGCTTGGTATGACATCACTTCCTGCCCGAGTCTCTCCCTGCTCACTCATAGCTCTGGGCTCAGATTACATCAGGGAAGGGAGGAGGGAGGGGGACAGAGGTCAAACTGAGCATGCTCATGCCTGGGGCAAGGAGGTTTAAGATAAAAACAGGAAGTCTGATACAGAAGCCCGTGTGTACACAATAGAAGGAAAGAAATACTGTGTTTCTTTTGACAGAGGACTCAGAACAGCATTACTTTGAGGGTTTACTGGTGTATTTATATAGACCTTTCTGATAAAGCTTACTTAATTTTAACCTTTACTTCTCCTTTAAGGGGAGTTTACCTTTAACGAATTGCTAATTCTAAGCAACTTTTCAACTGGCCTTCACTTTTGTGTTCATAGTTTTTTTTTTTTTAATTAATCATTTGCCTTCTTCTTCTGAATCTTTCTAACTTTCAAATGGGGGTCACTGACATCATCTAAAAACCAAATGCTCTGCAAGGCTACACATTTTATTGGTTTTGCTACTTCTTATTAGTCATCTTTCTATTATGCCCCTCTCCTATTCATATTCCAGTCTGTCATTTAAATCAGTGCATTGTTGCTAGGGTAATATAGGCCCTTGCAACCAGATTGCTTAGATCGAAAGCTGAATAAAAAGCAAAATAACTCAAAAACAATAAATGAAAATAAATTGCAAATTGTCTCAGAACACCACTCTCTCCCTTTAAATTCAGTACATTTCCTTACTGTAACAATGTATGTAATGCATGATACAAAGAATTCAGTCTGAATGTTAGGTTATGATGCTGAAGCTTGAAAGGTGAGGGTGGGAGGACACAAAGGAGAAATACAAGTTAAAGGGGAACTAAATCCTTTAAAAAGCATATGGCTAGAAATTTTGTGGGTGGGCCATGATGTAAATAAGGGTGTGGCAAAGGAGAGTGGATCAAGGGGAGATTGGGAAGGGAAAAAGGAAAATTTGGGGAGGGTTAAGGGCTTAGGTGGCCAGGAGCTCAATTTTAAAGGGGTTGTTTACCTCCCAAACACGTTTTCCATTTCAGTTGTTTTCAGATTGTTCACCAGAAATAGACTTTTTTTCAATTGCTTTCCATTTTTTATTTTTTAATGTTTTGCCAAAATCTAAGTTTAAATTTTAATGTCCCTGTCTCAGGCGTTTCAGTTGGACAGCTCAGTAATTCCGGTGCAGATTCAGAACTGTTACAATTGGCTCCATTAGTTGATACATTTCTCAGCAGCAACTCTTGAGTATTAGCAACTATTGTATCAATTCTAACAGCTGCCTGTAATGAAACTTAGTGATTCTGCTCAGCAGGGACAAACACAAGAAATATATCAACTCAATGTATCAATTTAGAACAGTTTGCAGAGCTGATGACCCCCCTGCAACAACCAAGTTGCTTCAGGAAGACATAAGAAGTAGTGATGTGTGGGTCAGGGTTTTCCTGATCCTAACCCGCCCTGCTCCAGCCCGCGCCTGCCCGCACCCTCGCTTCCGGGGGATTTTTATAGAGCCGCCCCGCCGATGACGTCACAATGACTTCACAAAAGGGGTGGGGCAAGCAGACGCGTGACTATAAAACCGGAAGTCAGAAGCCAGCATTATGAAGGTGGCGGGCGGGGAGAGCAGGAGAAGAGTTCAACCCGCACCTGCCAGCCACCCGCGAGGAGCAGTGCGAGGTCGACCCGAACCTGCCCGACCCGCGGGTATTGGGTTGGCCCTCACATCACTAATGAGAAGGTTTAAAATGAAACTTTCCACTTGAATATTAGAAATAGAAAAAGTCTTTATTTCTGGTGAACTATCTGAAACCAACTGAAGTGTTTGTAATGTCATTAAAGGACCAGTAACTTTGTTTGTAAATTTGTTTGTACTTAACGAAAAAAAAAACACCAAGACACGTTTAACTTTAAATTCGCAAAGTCTTTTTTACGGAATAACTTACAGATTCTCCGCTTGCGCTCCTCTTCAGAAATGATGACAGGGCGACGATCCATCGTGCCGCGCTCCATTTCTCCTGGAGAAATTGAGCGCCGCACGATGGCCGTTGCCGTTTATGAAGAGGAGCACAAGCGGATAGTCGGTAAGTTATTTCTTAACAAAATCTTTGCGAATTTAAAGTTAAATGTGTCTTGGTGGGTTTTTTTTCATTAAGTACAAACGAATTGTTTTAAAAAAAAAAAATGAATGTTACTGGTCCTTTAAAGGGGTTGTTTGCCTTCAATTTACCAGCAACGACATTGCCGGTAAATTTGTAATACCAGCCTTGGCAACTTTATTAAGTTTTTTTAGACAATTGCTTAAGATGATGACAGACTAGGATAATGGTAAAAATCTAGACAAGCAGATGGAGAGAAAGTCTATGCTAATGGGACATATGGTGGAACTGTTGACCAGAAATGGCTGTGACATATTATATCTTGTTCCTCAATAGATGGATGCAGCGGGGCTCAGTTATCAAATACTTCAGCCTACAACACAGCCGCCAGCGGAGGAGCAATCACAGAGCGGGCTTGGAGCTGCTACCATCATATATGAGCAAGGTGAGACCTTTGGGCCTGTTGCAGGTTGTCAGATGATGTAAAATGTAGTTAATATCTTGCAGTCAATGTATGCAGGAGCACAGGAGTCTAATCCCCAACTTCTGTTTTGCAGGAGAGGAAGGGGAAGAATATGCAACTCGGGCTGCCCTTGATCTCCTCTTGAATATGAGCACTCGAAGGGAAGGCACAGGAGGCCCTCTGCAAGTATGTTTGGATAGTTTTGGACTGGTCTTGTCAGCATTGTTAAGTTTTTTTCTTATACTCCCATATACAGAAGAGAGAGGCTGATATGTGCCAGGATAATAGATTTGCCAACTGCAAGTTTATTTGTGACAGAGACAATTAACGATTGAGGCCCAGTGAAATGACGGCTGTCACTTTAAGATCCTACTATGCCTGGATTATGACTAGTAGTGTGACAGGCTGATTGTGACGCTTCTTGTCATTCTGATTGTTCTATAAATATTTTGTGACAGTTATGCCCTAAACCTCTCTCTCTGTTTTGTTCCATTGGTGCCTTCATTCCTTCAGAGGCTGACTATACTATAAAAGACATTCAGTGACTTAGTACTAGTGATGCACCGAATCCACTATTTGTGATTCGGCCGAATCCTTGGTCAAAGGTTCGGCCCGAATACTGAACCGAATCCTAATTTGCATATGCAAATTAGGGGCAGGAAAGGAAAAATTTCAAAAAAATCTTCTTTTGTGATGAAAAGTCATGTGATTTTCCTACCCACCCCTAATTTACATATGCAAATTAGGATTCTGCGAATTCTGTATTCAGTGCATCCCTACTTAGTACTATGGTATCTCTCTGTATAGGATATGAGCTTACTTAGGAGGATGTTTCTCTTGCTGGTGTGTAAATAGCTAAAGGCATAGCTGCATATCATTCAGGTACATTATATTACACCTGCATCTTGTATAAGGGGATTATGAATCTATCGGTGGACTATGGGGGTTGATAGGTAAACTTATGGCAACTAGCACAAGAAAGAGACATCTTATAGGGGAACTAAAGTTTAAAATAGTATAATGCCAGAAATGCTGTATTTTGTATACTAAACATAAACATGAACTTTCTCCACCAGAAGCCTAATGAAACAAATCATTTATGTTTTCAAAGTTGGCTGCAGGGGTCATCATCTTGTAACTTTGTTAAACATCTTTGCAAGACTAAGACCATGCACATGCTCAGTGTGGTCTGCACTTCTGTTGGGAGGCTAAGCTTAGGGATCGTCATCAATTATCAAATTTAAATATCTGTACTGTTTTTATCGAAAAACCTGATTGTATGCAGTGAAATTCCACCTTCATTTACTTGCTTTGACTGCTGCGGATAAGAATCTCTTCACGGTTGACAGCTGCTCTACAGAAACAAACAAAGCTGCTTCCCTGCCGTTTGAAAGTATGAACGTTTCCCTGCAGAGCAGTTAGGGACCGTCTATCCGTTTCCTATCCGCAGCAGTCAGAGCAAGTAAAACGAAGGGGGAATTTCACTGCATACAGTCATGTTTCTTTTAAAAACGGTACACATTTTTTTAAAAATTAAAGTATAATATAGAGAGATATTCTTTTTTTATTAAAATAAAAGTTAAAAAAATATAAAAAAATAGTAAAAATGGGATTTTATTTTTTTGCTTTTACATGCCCTTTAAAGGGGCATTTCCTCACATGTTCAATGTTAATGAATAGGGTTGGCCTGGCTGATGTGCTGTGTGGGCATGTGTGCAGTGTATTGATTGTATTTTGTATTGCATTTTTAATATTGGTTATTAAAGGTGAAGTTTTAGAAGTAATTTTTGAAGTCTAGCAGTACTGGACCTTGTTGGTCTGCCTGAACTGGTTTTCAAGAGGGTGGGGGGGGGGGGGGGAAGTGGTGACAAAATGTGAGATCTCTTCATCTCCACACCTCATTGGTTTTTCTTTGTTTATTTAATTAATAAAAGTCTACTTTTTTTTCATTTCTTGAGCTAAACCGAGAAATTGAAAACTACTCCATGATTTAACCTGATTCTTGCAAGGTAGTTAATCAGATTACCAGTGCACATATACAGTAAGTGCCCTGCGAAAAACTTCTTATCTGTAAGCCATACCAATCAGAACAAAGGGGTGCATGGAAGTTGTTGTTTATACAAAACCCATTCTCTCTAGTTCAACGAATTCCGTTAATTGCAGGGGTGATGGCAAGTGTGAAAGCAAAACAATTCTCCATTGCCACTTAAATAAAAAAAAAAATACATTGCCCTGTTTAGCTCAAGGAATAATAAAAACCCTAGTTTTTTTCTGTGATTAAAACAATATGCAAAAAGTGTGTTCAGAGCCACTTCAGTTTATTGCACTTATTAAAAACTTGGTTTACTGCCCCTTTAATAGACACATTATATGGATAAAAGGAAGCAAACGGTATGTTGTTCCTGTGTATCCCCATCAGTTATGTGTATGCACAGAATATTGTATCAATGCAGGTACCACTGTTTTTCCCAGGTGGCAGTAGTAAAATCCGGATCCAGTGGGGAGGTTCCGAACTCGCAGAGCATTGCTCATGAACCCCACATGGCTCAGGTCCTAACTCTACGTGTGGAAGGAAATGAAGTAACGAGTGTGCAAGAGGCCGACTATGAGGATGCAGACGTTCAAGAGGTTGGATATGAAGGGCCTGTACAGCAGATCACTATCGACAATGCCTTCACGACTGCCGAATACAGCTTAATAAACTCAGAAAATATTCAGACTTCACTGTGCAGGTTTGAACCACATGGGAGAGAAGGGTTGAACTGGGCCTGAAGATAGGACAGTGGAAAGGGGAAGAAATATAGAAACAGAAAAGGTTTATATGGGTGGGAGGATGCAGATAAAGTTATGCAAATCAAGACAAGACAGGGATTTGCTAACTGCTGAGAACATTATATTTGAAGGACCTTAAAGCTACTCACATTCAGGCATGCACAGACTTACTGAGCAATAGCTAAATGGGACAGAAAGCAATCATGTCAGAATAAAGAAGAGGGTGGTGGATCGGGGTGTGTGGCACTGAATCTCTGACATTGTTTATATTCTCTGTTTTTGGTTGCAGTGACACAACTGCTTCTCTGGGATCAACACTGTTAGGAGAAAACTTAAAGGGCAAACTCCTGCACAAACCCCAGCAAGCTGAGGTGAGGCCTAATTATGTAACATTGTTTTGTTGTGCGCTTTTTTTTAGCATCCCATGTGATATGGCTCCAACCACCTGACTCCCAAGTGACATGCCTAATTCATTTGAGCACTTCCATTCACCTAACTCTCCCCCTGCATAACCAATATTTGTCTTTTTTTTTCTTCAGCACGCTTCAGATCATTCTCCTGCTGCCCCTGCAGCCAAGAAGTTTTGCTGTAAGCTTTGTGGTACTACCTTTTTGGGTCGATCTGAGATGGAGATTCACAAGAGAGCACATGTGCCTAGCGGTGGGTTTAAATGCCCGGACTGCATTTTTACTGCTGCAAACTGGCCGGAAGTGAGGGTAAGAATGCATTCTTTTGCAGCCTTCCATCATCATTCACTTCGGCAGTGGTAGAGGCCTTACCAAATCTCTGGCTCCAGTGCACCCACAATCTACTTGCTGAGATTTATAGCCAGAATTAGAAAATATATGGGGGAATTTGAGTTAGAATTTAGCCAGGGGAAACCAGTATTATTTTTTTTCCAAATGCCTGGGATTTGGAGTGTGGATGATGGTCAGGGGTTCTAGCGAGTCTTTAGTCATCAATAAACTTGGTCTAAGGGTTATAATCTGATGAAGGCAATACCTCATGGGGCAAACCATTGCCTAGCAAGGTCCACTTAGCAGGGGCCTAACATAATCCCTTCTGCCTTCAGGCCAATTGCCTTCAGTGCTCAAGGGTTACCTGGACCTACCTCACACAAGTTGAGCGTACAAAAATAGCATGCTTTTGATTTAACCTTTCTAAAGACATTTTTTAGAATTAACTGGTGTAGAGAATGACCAGAACGTCCTCTAAAACGAGAGAAGGGGTGCGGAACAACAGGCAGTTTTAGCAGCCAACTCTTATAAAAACAATATATGAAATAAATCAGCTGATTGAGAAGCCCTACCCCCCCCATGCCAAAAGAATATACATCTGAGAACACATGTAAGACCACAGTACATGAATCCGAATAAACCCTTATGCCATAATTGTCATTTTCCATCCCATTTTCTGCTAATATTTCCTCTTTCTTCCTGCCTACTGTTTCCTGTAATGCTCTGCAGCTATCCCTCAATGTGTGGCCTCTTTCAGAATCACATGTCTGTGCATAGCGATCGACGACCTCACCGCTGTGACCAGTGCAGTTTTGCCTGCAAAAATAAGAGAGATCTGCGTAGGCATTCAATGATCCATACCAACCAAAGGCCACACTCGTGCCACGTATGTGGGCAGAGGTGAGAATGGTTTCACTTTCCTCCTATACATTTCCTTACCAGTTCTCTCCGCTATCATCTGATGCTTGTGCTGTTCTCTCACATCTATTCTCTCCTCAACCCTGCATACTTTGTCACATTTAATATAACCATCTTTGTTATGTCCCCGTCCCTGTTACTGTCCATTTCAGGTTTACTAGGAAAGCTCACTTAAAGTTCCACATCCAGAGGCTGCATCAAGGAAAGAACAATGAGCAGCAAGAGAATGAAGGTCAGGGAGGGATGGGAGAAATGAGTTTTAATGAAGAGGTTGTAGGGTGAGGTGTAGAACCCAATCATTTTTGCATTCGGTCTTTACAGATCTAACACCTGCACCATCATTAGAAGGGGAGCATATATTCCTGACTCAAGAGGAAGCCATGGCCGGACAGGTTTGCAGGACAGATATTGTTTTTGGTGATACTTTGTGACTGAATGCTGATCCTCCCTTTTCACATTTCCTTTATTTGGTTTAGTTCTTTTCTATGAAATCATTCCAAGTCTGTATTCCAGCTGGTTCATTTGGGAAATATTCTAACTATATTATTGTCCAGCTCCTGCTCCAATTTTCGTAGGTCATACCATGTCTCCGTTTCAGATGTTGTAGGCAGGTCTGAACTGAGAATTAAAATAGGCCCTGGCATTTCAGGTACACAGAGGCCCAAACAGCCCCCACCAGCCCACTAAACACTGACTTTCTATGGGACCTTATAGCAGCCCCTCTGGCATTTGCCAGAAACCACAGAGTGCCAGTCCGGGCCTGGTTGTAGGTGATTCCGTTTGTTGGATTCAGCTCTGATTACATTTTTTTCTGATTTTAGGAAGATACAGCTTATATTCAAGAGATCACAACTGCGGATGGACAGACCTTGCAACAACTGGTCACAGCAGATAACCAGGTAACTAGATCATAAACTCTCACCTCTCTCTATACAAATTCAGAGATTTTCAGCCTGCTGCAGCCCTCATAATTACTAAAATAATGTCTTATTTTTCGCTATATCTTCCCCCATCTAGGTACAGTACATCATCTCTCAGGAAGATATCCCTCACCTAATTCCTCAAGAATATGTTGTGCTACCAGATGGACATCATATTCAGGTATGAATTTTTTATAAGTTCAAGAAACCAATGAACTGCATCTTTGCTTTGGAACAAATTTTGGAGCAGATTATTTGCAGGAAGGCTTTTTCTGTTTGGCCTGACCTGCCTTCCAGCCATGAGTTTGCACAGTCTCTACTCAGGTAACAAACCTCAAATTGCAAATTTTCAATGTAATCATTAGGAACAAACGAGAATCTGATCTAATCCACCATCAGTTCATACCTATACAGTAATTCATATAGGCTGGTGTAATGAAGCGTTCTCTAGTATCCAGGTTGGAAGGTTTTTTATTTTAATACCTAGTTTTACTTTGTAACTTTTGTACTTTCTTTACACCAGCAGATGGTTAACTTTATATGAATAAAATCAGTCTATGGTTTCCTTTCAGCATGAAAATATTCAGCTCTGCATTGTGCTTGTATGTGTTTATTTGCCACTGAAAAAGTTTTCATTTTGTTTTTTCCTTATTCATGACGCGCAGGTCCAGGATGGTCAGATAACACACATTCAGTATGAATCAGGCACTCCGTTCCTGCAAGACCCCCAGGTAATTATTTCCAATATCCACAGAGGCAAACAATCCTTCCTCCTAGATCCATCTCCAAAATATCAACTATCTTTGCAGTATTAGTAGAAGGTTCTTACTTCTGTTGTTGGATGATTTTAACGGACCACACCCCCATTGAGAGTTGAATATTCTGTGCTTGCATGTTCTCTCTACTGGATACTTTCTAGAGGTTTATATTACGGAAAAAGGGATACCGGAGGCGATAAAGAACATTCTTGGCCAGCCAGTTAATGAACATTATAATTTTATGCCATACTAAGGGGCAACAGAGTTTTTGGCACCGTTATAATAGCAAGGGAAAACCCAAAGCGATAGGGTAATAACTATACATTCACCTATTAATATTTACATTGGGCAAATATAAAGGAAAAGTAAAAATAAAAATATACTGGCTCTTTTTTTTTTAAAAAAACACTAATGTTCAATCCTTCCTGGTACTGCTAAAGAGGAGCAGTGCTAATGCACCACAACCAAACCTCTTTAGAATTCTACAATATCCAAATGACTTGGCACTTATTCTGCATTCTAACAATGGATTTGGTGTTTGCAGATCCACTTTGTCCCCATGTCCCCTTCTCAGCAGCTCATTACGCAAGAACAGCTCCAAGCTGCAGCGCACTCTGCTGTCACAGGTAAATCTCATCTCGTGTGACTGGTACATGTCAGCTGTTCATGTTGTGGTTGCTGTATTCTTACCCAGTGTCTTTCTCCTAGCCGTGGCAGATGCAGCGATGGCCCAGACGGTGTTTAGCACAGAAACGGAGCAGCCTCTTCCGCATGAGATTGAATATGATATTATCACACTAGGGGAGTGAGTACATCTCAGCTGGAGCTGACCTTCGCCTGTGCTGGGATCGAATCCCTACCAGCGCTGCCTTTCAATGCACTTTGTTTTATTCTGTATAAAATGTACCTAACCTTCTGCCGCCTAATAGCCGCTGGATTATTTAGCTGTTAGGAGGGCAGAAGATAATATATATTTTGCTACTGTTTACCTCATCCATTATGTGACGCATGCGTAAATGTGGTTGTTTTATGAATCGGAGCGGTTCCTGCCAACAGCCACTCTTGGATTTTTTTCAAATGTACAAAAAAAAAATATTTCAGTTATTAAAAAGTGAAAGTGGAGGAAAGCTGACAGCGGTGAGGAGTATTTGTTATAAAATATAGCTGCTGCAGTCTACACCGTCCTTTTACCCACACACTGTGCCGGGGCAGAGAAAACATTTCATCTGTGATTTGACTCCCACTTTCTTTATGAGATTAATAAGGATCAGGGCAGATTTAGGATGTAATCTTCTGTAGAACATAGATAATCACAATACAGAGTAATCCCTTCCTGTCACCTTCCTCTTGTTGTATGAATTTCTGGTCAGAGACCCTTGGTGCCTGTTATTCCTGGGCTCTTCTGCTTTCATAGATCAACTGAAATCTTTCTACTTCTGCTTTCTCTGCTCAAATCCCCCTGTATATTTGTATTGTCTTGCTTTGTGTAGCAGTCCCTGTTGTGTGCTCAGGGAAGGGGAGGGGGTATGCATATACTGCAGCTAAGACAGACCACTCGCAATATATTTACTTCTCATCCTCTTTCCCAGTAGCAGCAGATGGGGTTGGTTTAGATTTCTATTTATAGATATTTAAAAGATTAAAAGAACAGACAGACTGTGCTCTAGTGGTTCCTGCATTCACATAAAGCAATTGATCCTTTCTTCGTGTAAACGTATAATAATCAACATGTTGCATTTTCAATGCGAAGAATCCTCAGTCTTTTGTAACTGGCATATACAGGTATAGGATCCGTTATCCAGAAAGTTCAAAATTGCGGGAAGGCCATCTCCCATAGACTCCATTTAAATCGAATCATTCAAATTATAAAAATTATTTCCTTTTTCTCTGTAATAACAAAACAGTACTTTCTACTTAATCCAATCTAAGATATAATTACTCCTTATTGGGGGGGGGAACCATTCTACTGAATTTAATTAATCTTAATGATTTTTTAGTAGACTTGAAGGAAAAGGAAAGCTACCGAAGCAGCTTATTTGCCACTAGATTAGCCACAATAATGCAAGCTGTAACACTATATTTATTCTGCAGAATGCTTTACCATACCTGAGTAAACTGCTCTAGAAGCTCTCTCTGTTTGTTTAGGATAGCAGCTGCCATATTATCTTGGTGTGACATCACTTCTTGCCTGAGTTTCCCTGCTCAATCATAGCTCTGGGCCGATTACTGCACAGGAGGAGGAGGAAAAGGGAGGTAGAGAGGAGCAAACTGAGCATGCTCAAGCCCTAGCCCTGGAGGTTTTTGCTGAAAACAGGAAGTCTGATACAGAAGCCCATGTGTACACAATAGAAGGAAAGAAATGCTGTGTTTCTTTTGACAGAGGACTCCGGGAAGCATTACTTTGAGGGTTTACTGGTGTATTTATATAGACCTTTCTGATAAAGCTTACTTAATTTTAGCCTTTCCTTAAAGGAAAACTAAACCCTAAAAATGAATATGGCTAAAATCCAATATTTTATATACTGAACCTATTGCATCAGTGTTAAGTATCAGCTTGTCAATAGCAGCAATGATCCAGGACTTCAAACTTGTCACAGGGGATCACCATCTTGGAAGTGTCTGTGACACTCACATGCTCAGTGGGCTCTGAGCAGCTGTTGAGAAGCTGAGCTTAGGGGTCGTCACAAATTATCCGGCAGAAAATTAGGTTGGCCTGTAATATTAGCTGATGCTACAAGGCTGATTTTCAATTCCTGATGTTGGTTGCAGTGCTTTGCTGATTTCCGCATACAGACTTCACTTCCTGGTTCTGTTGCTATGCCAACCACAGTCTCCCGCAATGGAATGAAGCCGCAGTTTAGTGTCTGGCTTTTGATGATGAAACAGTTCCTATTAACATAAGTTGATACTGAGAGCGCTTTGCTAGAATGTTTCTTCCATACAGTGGCTGACAGAGTATTGCAACTAAAAGTTAAATATCTGACAGCAGCTGTTGTAATAAGGCAGATATTTATTTATTTTTTTGCCATAATTACAGCGTAACTACTGCCAAGCCGCGATTGCTACCAATGCAATTCGTTGGTTTTGCCGAATTGCACCCAAGCTGTGGTCAGAGTTTTCAGAATGGAGATTTTCATTTTTCATCATGCATTTGCTCATGACTTTTTGTAAGCGCAATACAGCTTGCAGCAGTAGGAACCCTGGCATTACCACCACATTTAGGGTAATAGTCAGTGGCGTAACTAGAAAAAATCTGCAAAAAAATCTTCAGCCCAGGGCCCAGCGCACTCCGATCCCATCCCCCCGACCACATCCCATCCTGCTTCTGCCCTGCCCATGTTCTGCCCACTACTGCCTGACTTGCGTCCCTCTTCCTCGCCGCAGGTAAGAGAGCGGCTGGTTTTTAATAGCTATAGAGGAAGCAGACCCCACAGTCTGGGACCCCCTGTTCCCCAGGCTCCCCTGCGACTGTGGGGTCTGCTTTCTCTATAGTTATGTCACTGGTGGTAGTAGCAGCTCCAGGCTTCCCCTGTGCCAATAGGTGCACTTCTGACTGGCTTAACAATTGCTCCCATTTTATTGTGCCCACAACATAAATGAGGCCTATAGTATGTTTTTTTTGCCTTTGTCCTTTAAAGGGGTGATTCACCTTTAAGTTATGTTGTTTATGTTAAAGAATGGCCAATTCTAAGCAACCTTTCTGATTGGGCTTCATTATTTCTTTTTTATATTTTAATTATTTGCCTTTTTCTTCTGAAATGGGGGTCATTGATCCCATCTAAAAACTAATTCTCTGTAAAGCTACAGATGTATTGTCATTGCTACTTTCTACTCTGCTTTCTATTTGGTCCCTCTCCTATTCATTTTCCATTCTCTTATTCAAATCAATGCATGGCTGCTAGGGTAATGTGGACTAGGGTTGCCACCTTTCCGGTTTAGACCTGGACAGCCCGGTATTTTGAAGGGCTGCCCGGGTCAAAAACTTCCTGCATGGTTTTCCAAATAAGGAAAACGGCTCAGGATTCCCGATGATTGCATCATAGCCCCATCCTTATATGTCATGGCCCCAGCATGTCATGGCCCCTCCCCCTCCACATTACAACCCTAATGTAACCGCTGAATAAAAATCAAAGTAATTAAAAAAAACACAAATAATAAAAAAAATGAAAACCAATTGCAAATTGCCCCAAAATATCACTCTCTACATCATACTAAAAGTTAACTTAAACATGAACATGGTCTATGAGCCAAACTACAAGCAATATTGTATTATTAGAAGGCACAACTGGTAAGTGCAAAAATGTGTAAGCCTTCAAACTCATACACATAATTGTTGCAACCAAATTTCCTGACACCCATGCGTCTATTTATATGAAGAAGACACAGAGTGCAGCATACAAAGGTCAACACGGCAGGCACATTACATGTCAAACAGGTACAAGTAAAGGGCTCACTTGTGCTAAAACTTTGTTAAAGCAAAATCATAGATGGAGCACACTCCTCAGCAGTGACTTGCCTGTGGCAGGAGACTCATCTGCCAATGTTCAGCCCTGTTTGTATGTAAATACAAGCTGTGGTTGCTGGCTTTTTTTAAACACCTAGAACATCCATATGCTGCAGGTCTGACATAGTAAATTTCATAAAGCATTGATGTGTATATAAATATAATACACAAAAGCCATGAATTTCCTGTAAATTATATCCTTATAAATGGTGAGTTCTGATGTCATCAGTTATAAACGGTGAGTTCTGATGTCATTTTTGTCATATGACTAACTGAAACTTGTATATTATAATAAATAAAGTACCCCCTGTTGCAAAATATGAGGATATTAGAAGTTACCTCGGAGTTCCATGACCTGTATAAAAACACTCGGCCTTCGGCGTCGTGTTTTGATATGGTCATGAAACTCCTCGGTAACTTATATCCTTATATTTTACAAGAGGGGGTACTTTATTCACTATATAAACGCCGCATTCTGACATCAGAACGCGCGTTTATAACGGGTCCCCGGGCGCTGAATATGACACCGCATGTCCAAATTTGATACTGCCATGTTCAAATTGTTCAAATGCCGATGCACCCAAATTGGACGCTGGCAACCAGAATTGGACGCGGACCCCCCTCCCGACATTTCACACAAAATGTAGATTATAATGCATAATGTACCCCCTGCTGAAATTTATAAAGATATTAGGAGTCACCTCGGAGTTATGTGACCTATATAAAAGACCTTTTACATGGTCACATTACTCTTCGGTGACATAATATCTTTATAAATTACAGTAGGGGGTACATTATCCACTAGATAAACAGTGCTTAGTGATGTCATTGGTTATAATCGGAGCTTAGTGATGTCATTTCTGTCACATGACTCACTGAAACTTGTGTATTATAATAAATAAAGTACCCCCTTGTTGCAAAATATGAGGATATTAGGGGGCAGATTTACACATGGTCGAATATCGAGGGTTACCCTCGATATTCGACTGCCGATTGTAAATTCTTCAAATATCGAAGGATTTACCGCAAATAGTTTGATTGAACGATCAAATGAAAAATCGTTTCAAATCGTTTGATTCGAAGGATTTTAATCCATCGATCGAACGATTTTTCTTCGACCTAACAATTGTTAGAAAGCCTATGGGGACCTTCCCCATAGGCTAACATTGCACCTCGGTAGGTTTTAGGTGGCAAAGTAGGGGGTCGAAGTTTTTTTTAAAGAGACAGTACTTTCGATTATCGAATAGTCGAACAATAGTTTGAATCGTTCGATTCAAAGTCGAAGGTCGAAGTAGCCAATTCAATGGTCGAAGTAGGCAAAAAAAACATTCGAAATTCGAAGTTTTTTTATTTCTATTCCTTCACTCGAACTAAGTAAATGGGCCCCTAGAAGTCACCACAGAGTTCCATGGCCTGTATAAAAACCCTCGACCTTGGGCCTTGTGTTTTTATATGGTTATGGAACGCCTCAGTAACTTATAATATCCTTATAATACACAAAAGTCATGAATATCCTGTAAATTATATCCTTATAAACGCTGCTTAGTGATGTAATTGGTTATAATCGGAGCTTAAGGATGTCATTTCTGTCACATGACTCACTGAAACTTGTGTATTATAATTAATAAAGTACCCCCTGTTACGAAATATGAGGATATTAGAAGTCACCTTGGAATTCCACGACCTGTATAAAAACACTCAGCCTTCGGCCTCATGTTTTCAGATGGTCATGTAACTTGTCTTATAATATCCTTATATTTTACAAGAGGGGGTACTTTATTCACTATATAAGTGTAGCTTTTGCAACATTTGTACATCATTTGTACACACTTTTAGTAATAATTTACAGATATCCGTTTAGTAACTACTGTAGAATTAATTTAAAGGTTGACTTTGTGTGATAATACAATCACATAATTGAAAAACATAAATTCAACTCCAACTGCAACATTGCTTTCAAAGTTACATTTTCCTCTTTAAATAAGCAGAAGGTGCTGCACTAAACTTGTGCAGTCCAAAAACAAAGCAGACAGATATTTGGACTCCCTGACCTACATGGTTGACAGAACAGGAAAAGATGAAGGCAACGCCTACATATGAACCCTCCCAATCAGGCCATTTTTCCTCAATCTGTCTGATCCAATGTTAAGCTTGAATTAATTATTTTGTGTAGGGGATGTCATGGGTGACTAAATTTGTTATCTAGACATGATTCAATCCATCAGCTCCATCTGTTGGTCACAATACAAAGGTTTAGACATTTCTAGAACTTTAAATAGCTGAAAGAAAAGGTGACAATGTCCCTTTAAGTGAGGCAAGTGTGGAACTCAATTCATAGTCACCCTGCATTCCCCTGGCACGGTGTATTTCCAGCACAGATCATTTGGGCTGATCATGTTTATATGATGAAAGGAGACAGTATGTCGGCATTGGTAAACATGACTTGTGTGCAACAGGGCGGCTAAAAACAAACAAGACGTTAGAACACATAATTTCTGCTGGTTTGAACTTCTGCTTGAATCAAGAATATGTGATTTAAGCATTAGGAATTTGCATAGTGTAACCAAATAAATTGCAAAATCAGACTAAGGAGAAAAGGCCACTGATATACTGTATGGGAGAACAATTTTTTTTGCTGTAGTTCAAGAAAGGCTGCATCATCAAAAGCATGGCCTTATGGAAATCATTGAGTAGATAAAGTGGAACTGGCCACGTATCACCTTTTAACAGTAGGGATCCCCTGCTTTGTCACCAATGGCTGGCAGAGGCCTTGCTTGGATTTGTTACTTCCAATGTCCGGCTCCCTGGAACTGATTGCTGATGGTATATATATATATATATATATACACCATACCGCCCAACTGTCCCGTTTTCAGAGGGACAGTCCCTCTTTTGACAGCTCAACCTACAGTCCCTGGTTTGTATTGGAAAGTACAGTTTTTTCTCTGCACTGAACAGCCAGAAATAGATACAAAGTTTCTAAATTAATTGGCTTTTGTCAGAGAGCTCAAAACAGCCACAGCTGCGGATAAAGTAATTTTGTAACAATTTTGAGATAAGCAAGTAATTGTAACAATATAAGATAACAGATCTCTTGGGAGAAGTTAGACTCACAGCTTAAAGTGCAATTCACCTTCATTAGCAAAACTGTAATAACTGGGGAAAAAAACACAGAAATTAGGGATGCACCGAATCCAGGATTCGGTTCGGGATTCAGCTAAGGATTCAGACATTTTTAAGCAGGATTCGGATTCGGCCGAATCCTTTTGCCCAGCCGAACCGAATCCTAATTTGAATATGCAAATTAGGGGTGGGATGGAAATCGCGTGACTTTTTGTCACAAAATAAGGAAGTAAAAAATGTTTTCCCCCTTCTGTTCTGATTCGGTTCGGTATTCGGCCGCATCTCTCACAAAGGATTCGGGGGTTCGGCCGAATCCAAAATAGTGGATTCAGTGCATCCCTAACAGAAATATGTTCAAACTTTCATAACCTGCCAAATTTTGTAAAATTAACATGGTAATTAGGGGGTGTGGTCACAAAATGGGCGTGGTCAAAAAAATTTTTTTTTTTTTTTTTTTTTGTCCCTCTTTTTATTTCCAAAATGTTGGGAGGTATGATATACTCACACACACATTCATCTTGAGTTTTTTTTTGGTCCTGAATAGTGTCCTTGTCCAAGAAGTCATTTAAAATAGTAATGTCCAGGCTAGTCTAAAATCTGTTGGTTTAGGCAGAAAAATTGTCCATCCGTTTGGGTGCAGGTCACTATTGCCTGCCACAATGCTGCAACTGAGCTAACAATAACATTCCCTTCGTTGGTGGGATAGTATTCCTGGATTCTGTTCCTCTTTCTGATATCAGTAGGGCCCAGGTTGAAAAAGGTCTGGTTATGGTGTGTGTCTGTTGGGAATTTTGGGAACCACACACCACTTATCCCTCTTAAAGGCATTAATAGAGTCTGTCTTCATAGCTACACTGCCCTCTCTGTAAAGAGCCATTTTTGCTGCTTCAATAAATGTTCAACTCCTCAAGTGTAAACAAGTGGGCTTTGGTTCTTTGTTCTTATCAATGAATCCTTCCGCTATCTATCTACTTGTTAGGGCAGAGACACACAGTCAGATTCGGGGAGATTAGTCGCCCGGCGACAAATCGCCTCATATTCGGGGAGACTAATCTCCCCGAATCGGACCTTGTGTCTCTGCCCTTAAAAGTAATCATGTCTCCTCGTAAGTACCTTTTCTCCAGAGAAAAACAACCCCAGTCTTGAAAGTCTGTCCTTATAGCATAATTCTTCTATTCCCTTTTACCAGCTTAGTTGGTTGTTATATAATTCTTTAAGACTGGATCCCAAAACTGCACTGCATACTCCAGATGAGACCTTACTAGTGCCTTATAAAGATACAACATTATGTTTTCATCCCTTGAGTTAATGCCCTTTTTATGCAAGACAGAATTTAATTTGCTTTAGTAGCCACAGAGTGACACTGCCTAGAGTTAAACTGCTTGTTATCCACAAAAATCCCCACATGCTTTTCAATTAAGAGGCACCCAACATATTACCATTTAGTGTATAACTTGCATTTATCTTATTTCTGCTATTAACATTGAACCTCATTTGCTTTTCCGGTTTAGCCAAATACCTCAGCAGAGTTGCAACATGCTGCATGGAAGGTATAAGGGGTTGTTTACAATGTGCAAGGCAAGGTGCAAAGTGGCAAATATGGGCACATTCCACAATGTTTTTGCACTTTTTACCCTGCGCTGCATGCTAAATAAATTACTGTAGGTCTCCACTCCACTCTCCACTAAAATGAAGCACACAGACCTACGTCTGCCCCCATGAATACAGTGGGGACTGATTTAGACATTATGATGTATTTATTAGTGGCGGGTGTTAAGAGGCACTATAGGGCTTAATAAAATGATTTGTGCAAAGTGCAAAAAAAATCGCCACAATGCACCATTCCTTGCACCGGACTGTAAATAGCGTTTGGCAGATGCACATTTAAGCCACCATGGGGGTGGGATGTGGGGGGCATTATTTTGCAGACCCCTTAAATGCAGTTCATAAAGCAGGAGCTGATATGAATGCAAGTTGAATTTAATATACGTATATATAGGACATCTTTGTGCCCAAGTACTTTCACTGGATGCATAGCCCATGTAAAACACAGATTGTCCCTTTACTGTTGAATGCAGTATTATTATTATCCTTTATTTATATAGCACTGACATATTCTGCAGCGCTTTACAAAGATTATACATCATTCCCATCAGTCCCTGCCCCAGCAGAGCTTACAATCTAAGGTCCTTATCACATTCACACACACTAGGGTCACTTTTATTAAGAGCCAGTTCACTTGCTTGTATGTTTTTAAAGGAGAAGGAAAGGCTAAAATTAAGTAAGCTTTATCAGAAAGGTCTATATAAATACAACAGTAAACCCTCAAAGTAATGCTGCTCTGAGTCCTCTGTCAAAAGAAAACCACATTTCTTTCCTTCTATTGTGTACACATGGGCTTCTGTATCAGACTTCCTGTTTTCAGCTTAAACTTCCAGGGCTAGGGCTTGAGCATGATCAGTTTGCTCCTCTCTCCCTCCTCCCATTTCACCCCTCCCTGCTGTAATCTGAGCCCAGAGCTATGAGTGAGCAGGGAGAGACTCAGGCAGGAAGTGATGTCACACCAAGCAAATATGGCAGCTGCTATCCTAAACAAACAGCGAGCTTCTAGAGCTAGAGCTACTGGTATGGTAAAGCATTCTACAGAATAAATATAGTGTTATAGCTTGTACTATGGCTAATCTATTGGCAATAAACTGCTTCGGTAGCATTCCTTCTCCTTTAAGTAACTTGCACCCTGCTGTGTTAGGCCTATGGCACATGAAACAAGTTAAGGTGCTTTGCACTCCATGTTTTACCATGAAGAAATTATCCCAAGTAACAATACTTAGTGTGTGGTGAATTTTCAGTTGCGCATCATCCATGATGGCTAATTCACAGGATTTGAATTGTTAGCAAGCAATTTTTTAATGGTATTTCTTATTTCTGCTCCCCATCAGTAGGCTTTAGGGCTACCTGTGTAAAACCACAGATAGGTCAATCAATATTTTGATTGGATAATTTTATTAAACCTGATTATTGTTTATCTTGCAGCAGTAATACAATTGTTATTAAGATAGATATTTAGATAAAGAAGTTTATATTATTTATTCTTTCATTGCCATGATCAGAGACACTATTCGCCTACCCCAATACTGTTTTAAGCTCAGGACACATATACCTGACTAAATGCAGAACACGTCTACATGCATATACATCTGTCAACCAATGGAGAATAAAAATACCCACAAGGGACTTCAGCATTGGAATAATTTGAGGCTAAAAGCGGCACCTTTGTGTATTCATTAACACAATTCTTGATGCCATTTGGAACAAATATACAGGTGCTAGGATATCTATGTAGGATCATCAGATTTTATAAACATGTATTACCAAGGGACACAGTGGCTGGTGATGCCTGTAATGAAATCCAGAAATTCACATTAGAACAGAGAACAATCTCTGAACACACTTAATGCAGGATGGAGATTACAGGTCTGGCATAACCTGAGTATATATGTAGTACATGTTTCCACTCCAAGGGTATAGTAGAGTGTAGGACTGGACATTCGAAGAAGAATGTGACAGTATGAAAGTTTGGCACAGACAGTGGGTGTGCTGGTAACACTGTGTTGGCACAATATATTTATGGTGCTCATAGGGTGGAACACAAAATTGTGTCAGTCAACAAGGCTAGCAGCCAACTCATGGCACAAACACTGACATAAGAGGCAAAGCACAAGGGTGCATGGCACTAAACTAACCAGGACAATGCCAAGTGGAAGTTGTTGAATCATCAGGAGGTACACACCAAGAGGCAATGAGCTAAAGTACACAAGACACAAGAAACCAAGAAGAACTCGTGGCACTGGCCGACAAGGGCAACATCGATGAGGAGCACAACGACCAGGTAGCCATGCTAGGCTGGATGAGATCTTCACACTCAAGATATCCAAAACTGGCAAATCTTCTCCAGGCCCTGGGGGTTCCTCAGAAACCTCCATGATGGTGATGACCAGGCATTCAGAGGAACTAGGACCCCCACATAAGTTCCCAGGGCTTAGGAGAACCTCAGGGGCAACAGAGCAGCCACGCCTGTGAGTCCACTCATTGCAGCTGAGCTTGGAAATCAATGAACTGTCATCTGGTATGAGCTGCAGGTCCTCTGGAAGAGGAGTTTCTTGCCGGCAAAATGGGCAGCACAAAGAAGTGGGGGTCCCAGGACCCCAGCTATAGGCCATCTTTCTGAGGCAGCGGGCACATAGGCGGTGGTCACAGCCCAGTACTTTGGGACGATGCTGTTTTGCATCAAAACCATTATAGCAAATCTTGCACTCTAGCTCCAGTGGGCCTAGCAGGGGTTCTAAAGAATCTCCATCAGAGCTGGACATCCTGGTTGAGGGACCTGCAGAATTGGTGTTTGGGGATACTGGAAGTTTCTAGGAAGAGAAATATAAGCCAAGAAGTGTGTGGAGAATGGCACATAACGAGTGTCTACAGGTGGGGGCAAAAAATGAGTGGATGGAGGAAAGACATTTAGGTTATAATGAAGAAAAACATTTCCCACATTCTACACTCCTCCACACGTAGCACACCATCCCACACATGCCCACCTCTCTGCATTCTCTATACTTCCTCTCACTCACTCACCCACTCTGTCTCATGCAATGTAACCTCATTCCTGATTGGTCTCAAAGAGTGAGGGGGTCTTAGGGTAGTGATGGTAGGGGGGGTGTTACTGACCTTGCAGTTGTCAGAAGCAATCCGGTTTAGAGGGGGAGAGAGAGGTAAACAGAGAATGGTATACAGAGGCAGGAAGAAATAATGGGAAAAACAAGGAGAGAAGGACAGAAATGGCGAGAGAGTGATGAAAAGGGTTGGAGCGAAAGTAATAGGTTTGGAGGGAGGATGAGGAGAGCTACGTAGCAATAGATGCAGCGGACATGAAATAGGCCCAGTAGTTGCCATGGAAACAGAGAAAGTACCCAGCTGCCACTATGCATCACAATGCAGCATCCGCAGACAGACCAAGGGAAAGATGCAGCTCCCAGCTCATACGGAATGAATGCCATACTATAGGTCTAGTGCTGAAAGATTGTTATTATCTTTTATTTTTAAAGGTTACATCTATTCCCCAGAGCTGCACTGGGGGAGGAAAACAAATACACAAGATAAATACACTATAATCAGAAGGTTCAAGTGCCACTGTTTGTGGAGTGGTAGATATTGCATTTATTTTGTGGTTTCTGAGTGAACAGATTCAGTGAGTTCCCTTAAGGCTCCCTATCCCCTACATGCCTCTGATTTGCCCCAGTTGCACCCACATACCAGATCTGTCCAATTTATTTTTATTCTCAGCAATCCACTCCCATTTTGGGGTGCAATGGAAGTTATGTCTACCTATATGTGTATTTATCATCATAGTTATTGGGTTAAAAAGTAAGGATTTACATGGGACTTTACACAGTGTATTATACTCCCCCTCTACTATAGACTCTACCTCACCCCCTGCACAGCTTTCACCATTCCCTCTTGCCCTACTATACCTACCATCCCTCACTTGTCCTCCCTACAGCTGCTGCTTGGTGGGTCCATCATTTTGACTCACTAAAGCAGAGTTCTTCTGACTTTTTTAGATATATAAATACAGTATTAATAGTTCTATTAATGCTTGACTGTAAATAAACACTGACCCTCAAATGTTATCCTATTACCTTCAGATGGAGCCCCACTCAATGGCAGCCACACAGTTGGTTTTAGATTTTCAGGCTTTGAGCCTCTCTTTGCCGTCCAACATTTTGGTGGTTCTTTACTAAAATCCGAATTTATCTCATATTTTATTTTAAAAAAAACACGACCAAACTCTCATGCCTGATTTTAGCTTATTTATTAATAAAAAAAACTCGATCTAATCGGATTGCAGAAAAATCCATAAAATCTAGCGAAAAACCCGAACTCACTTGAATTTTCTAGGCTTTTCCCTTAAATTGCTCAAGTTCTTCAGGCTTTTTTCCCAAATTGCTCACATTTTGGAGTTTTTACCAGAAAACTCAGATTTTTGGGCTAAACCCAGCGCAGACCATGAACTTCAAATTGAGATAGATGCCTCTCCCATTAACTTATACAGGACCTCAACAGGTCTGAGATGCCAGATTTTCGATCCCGGCTTTTTGCAGCATCGGGGTATAATAAATCTTGAAAAATTCAAGGTTTTTTTCTACTAAAAAATTTGAGTTTTCTAGTGAAAAAAAAACTAACATTTTTCAAGATTTTAACATACTTATTATAAATAACCCCCTTAGTGAGGGCTTAAATAAGAAATACGTACTTACCACGAGTCACACTGTAACTAGTTTTGCAATGCTAAGTGGGGAACTCCGCCCAAACCAAAATTTGATAAAGAGGCCCAAATAACACAGAAACCCCTAATATACCCATTCAAGTATGAATAAATGCCAATTTTTTAATTGATGTATATTGCAAAGTTGCTTGAAATTATGTTTATTTTTCAAAAAGCTTAAGTTATGTTTTTGTGGAGTTCCCCTTTAATGTATAGGAACATGTAGGAGAGCAAATACCCATTCAATTGATATACCAGGAACTGTCCTTCAGATGGCCCTCTATTCATTTATTTGGAACTACCCAGGGTGGCGGACCCACCGTATAGAAGACCCTGTCCGTCGAAAAAACGGACTCCGGCGTCAAAAACGAGACGCCGGCGCCGCTCTGCGAATTTTTTGCCGTTTCACTAATTTCACAGGGTATTCGCAAATTTTTCGGCCCATCACTAAGCTTGGGCACTGTCAAAAAATGGCGAATTGGCTTTTCAAAGGGAATCTTGGCGCCAAAATTAGAATTTCGTGCGGAATGATGACGTCATGACGCTGGCGTCACTCTAAAGATTTGTGATGTCAGCGATAGATGCTCCGCCGCAACCCAGAAGCTACGCACCGGGAGGTACGGAGGCTGGAGGATCTCCCGGCGCGTCTTACACTGAGATTTGATGTGAACATTCACCATGACTGAACAGTTGATACATCAGTGTTTGCAAATACAGTTATGAGACCTGTTATGCAGAATACTGGGGACCTGGGGCTTTCAAGATAAGGGGTCTTCTGTAATTTGGATCTGACTACCATAGGCAAAAACATTAAATAAACCCAGTAGGATTGTTTTGCTTCCAATAAGGATTATGTATATCTTAGTTTGGATCAAGTACAAGGTACAGGTATGGGATCTGTTATCCAGAAACCTATTTTCCAGAATTACAGGCAGCCAATTTCCCATAGATTGCATTATAAGCAATTCATTTTTATTTTAATTTTTTTTTTAATTTCTGTAATAATAAAACAGTATATTTTACTTGAAAGCAACTAAGCTTCATGAATTCATATTAGTATTAGTTTTGCCTCTTTATAGGTCCCTGGTGAGGCCTCATGTGGAGTATGCAGTGCAGTTTTGGACTCCAGTCCTTAAAGGGGAAGGAAACCTAGTCGGCGCAAACCCCCCACCCCCCCTCCCGTGTGTTGCCCCCCCTCCCTCCTCCCCCCTGGCCTACCCGTCCCACTGGGCAAATGCCCCTAACTTGTTACTTACCCTTCTGCGCAGGTCCAGTCCAGGGAGTTCACCGACGACATCTTCTTCCACGCGATCTTCTTCCTGCTTTGAACGGCGCATGCGCAGTAGGATCATTTCGCCGGTATGATCTACTGCGCATGCGCGTGATTTTTGGCGCATGCGCAGTAGATCCTTACCGGCGAAATGATCCTACTGCATGCGCCAAAACGCCGTTCACAGCAGGAAGAAGATCGCGTGGAAGAAGATGTCGTCGGTGAACTCCCTGGACTGGACCTGCGCAGAAGGGTAAAAGTTAGGGGCATTTGCCCAGCGGGACGGGTAGGCAGGGGGGAGGAAGGAGGATGGGCAACAAACGGGAGGGGGCGTGGGGGGTTTGTGCCGACTAGGTTTCCTTCCCCTTTAAGAGGGATATAAATGAGCTGGAGAGAGTGCAGAGACTAAGTGCAACTAAACTGGTTAGAGGGACGGAAGACTTAAATTATGAGGGTAGACTGTGAAGGTTGGGGTTGTTTTCTCTGGGAAAAAGGCGCTTGCGAGGGGACACTTTACAAGTACATTAGAGGACATTATAGACAAATAGCAGGGGACCTTTTTACCCATAAAGTGGATCACCGTACCAGAGGCCACCCCTTTAAACTAGAAGAAAAGAACTTTCATTTGAAGCAACGTAGGGGGTTCTTCACAGTCAGGACAGGGAGGTTGTGGAATGCACTGCCGGGTGATGTTGTGATGGCTGATTCAGTTAATGCCTTTATAAGAGGGACTTGGATAATTTCTTGGACAGACATAATATCAAAGGCTATTGTGATACTAAAATCTATAGTTAGTATTGATATGGGTATATAGAATTTATGTGAGGGTATGGAGGAGTCATTGTGTGTATGTATGGATGCTGAGTTTCATTTGGAGGGGTTGAACTTGATGGACTTTGTCTTTTTTCAACCCAATTTAACTATGTAACTAGTGGCAAAACAAGTGTTTCCATGATTAATAGCAAACCTAAGGTATGGTGATCCAAATTACAGAAAGATCCCTTATTCGGAAACCCCTCAGGTCCACAGCATTCTGGATAATAGATCTTCTACCTGTACTGTTTTATTATTACAGAGAATAAGGAAATCATTTTTTTTAAAATGAGGTTTATGGAAGACTGTTTTCCTGTAACTCTGAACTTTCTGGATAACGGATTTCTGGATACAGATCCTATACCTTATAATAACTTCTTATTAGATGAGGAGTGATCAAATGTTGAACTTTAAAAGAGGGGTCTGATTCCCAAAAATGTAAAACCGCATGTGAAAGCACAAGCATGCTTATGTAGTGCAGGGAACGCGTTAATTATAAGGAATATTTTAACCCTACTGTAAATTCTAAGGATATTAGAAGGCACTAAGGCATTATGTGATCACATACACCTGCTATGAAGTATAACATTACCTTGGGTCAGGTTGGAGTTCCTTAATCTGTATAATAAACCTGTATGATTAAGCAACTCATCAGTGGCTTCTAATATCCTTATACATTACAACAGGGGGCACATTATTCCTTAGATAAATTACAGGAAGGCATAATTATAAACATGCCTGTGTATTTTATAGACTGAATAGATGACTATGCCCTGCAGGGGTGGGGTATGTTGTCAGTATAACACCAGCCAGTATTCCCTCAGTGCATAATATTCTGGAATATCTCATTACCTCCTTACGTTCATTTGCATTCAAGACTTTGCAAGGGCTGGAATTCTCTCCCACGGTCTCTCAGACTTTCTCTCTTTCTGCTTTCACAAGATCTCTTAAAGACACTTATTTAGAGAAGCCTACACCTCTTACCTACTATTTCTGATCTTGCCCACACCTTGTGTCTTACTCTCTTCCCCTTAAGATTGTAAGCTCTTTTGTACAGGGCCTTCCTCACCTTTTGTACCGGCACTGGTCATTATGTATGTAACTCTGTATGTTCTGTGTATGTAATTCATGTGATTTCTTTGTATAAATACATTTATTTAACAGTGCTGCGCAATATGTTGGCACTCTAAAAATACATTTTAATAATAATATTTATACATTAGAGCACTGAGCCCACAAAGAACATCACTGGTTAACTGAGTCAGACCAGGGACATAGTCTGGAGTTTCCACCTTTTGTGCACATTTTTCAGTTGCAAGTTTTGAACTTTTCATCAAAATATAACCTAAATTCTGGTGACAAGTACCTTTAGGGAAACTTTGTATCTCCAGCAATAATACAGATTGACTAAAAAGTCAAATAATTACCATTTAATGAATTGTTTACATACGTTCCTCTTGGAAGTCAGCTAGGTGCAGCCACAACTAGTTGCACTGGGGTTACTCTGGAACATTATGAAAAAAAAAAAATCTCTACTGCCAATGTACATGCTAGCTGGGATTTTATTTAGCTGCATTCAGAGTGCAGAGCAGTATGCAGGAACTACACAAACTGATAATAGTCTCTGGGAAGGGACTGTGGCATTACAGGTATAGTAGGGAGAGATGGTGCCTATAGTAACAGTGGGATAATAGTCTCTGGGAAGGGACTGTTGGATAGCAGGTATAGTAGGGAGAGATGGTGCCTATAGTAACAGTGGGATTATAGTCTCTGGGAAGGGACTGTGGCATTACAGGTATAGTAGGGAGAGATGGTGCCTATAGTAACAGTGGGATAATAGTCTCTGGGAAGGGACTGTTGGATAGCAGGTATAGTAGGGAGAGATGGTGCCTATAGTAACAGTGGGATTATAGTCTCTGGGAAGGAACTGTGGATGTTGGATGGCAGTTATAGTAGAAAGAGATGGTGCCTATAGTATCAGTGGGGAGAATAGTCTCTGGGAAGGGACTGTGGCTGTGGTATATCAGGTATAGTAAAGAGAGATGGTGCCTATAGTAACAGTGGGATAATAGTCTCTGGGAAGGGACTGTGACTGTTGGATAGGGAGAGATTGTGCCTATAGTAGCAGTGGGATAATAGTCTCTGGGAAAGGACTGTGGCTGTGGGATAGCAGGTATAGTAGGGAGAGATGGTGTCTATAGTAACAGTGGGATAATAGTCTCTGGGAAGGGACTGTGACTGTGAGATAGCAGGTATAGTAGGGAGAGATGGTGCCTATAGTAACAGTGGGATAATAGTCTCTGGGAAGGGACTGTGGCTGTGGGATAGCAGGTATAGTATGGAGAGATGGTGCCTATAGTAACAGTGGGATAATAGTCTCTGGGAAGGGAGTGTGACTGTGGGATAGCAGGTATAGTAGGGAGAGATGGTAACTATAGTAGCAGTGGGGAGAATAGTCTCTGGGAAGGGACTGTGGCTGTGGTATATCAGGTATAGTAAAGAGAGATGGTGCCTATAGTAACAGTGGGATAATAGTCTTTGGGAAGGGACGGTGACTGTTGGATAGCAGGTATAGTAGGGAGAGATGGTGCCTATAGTAGCAGTGGGATAATAGTCTCTGGGAAAGGACTGTGGCTGTGGAATAGCAGGTATAGTAGGGAGAGATGGTGCCTATAGTAACAGTGGGAAAATGGTCTCTGAGAAGAGACTGTGACTGTGGTATATCAGGTATAGTAAAGAGAGATGGTGCCTATAGTAACAGTGGGATAATATTCTCTGAAAAGGGACTGTGACTGTTGGATAGCAGGTATAGTAGGGAGAGATGGTGCCTAGAGTAACAGTGGGGTAATGGTCTCTGGGAAGAGACTGTGACTGTGGTATATCAGGTATAGTAAATAGAGATGGTGGTGCCTATAGTAGTAGTGTGAATAATAGTCTCTGAGAAGGGAGTGTGGCTGTGGGATATCAGGTATAGTAGGGAGTTATGGTGCCTATAGTAACAGAGGGATAATAGTCTCTGGGATGAGACTGTGACTGTGGGATAGCAGGTATAGTAGGGAGAGATGGTGCCTATAGTAGCAGTGGGATAATAGTCTCTGGGAAGGGAATGTGGCTGTGGGATAGCAGGTATAGTAGGAAGAGTTGGTGCCTATAGTGACAGTGGGATAATAGTCTCTGGGAAGGGAGTGTGACTGTGGGATAGCAGGTATAGTAAGGAGAGATGGTGCCTATAGAAGCAGTGGGATAATAGTTTCTGTTGGGAAGGGAGTGTGACTGTGGGATAGCAGGTATAGTAGGAAGAGTTGGTGCCTATAGTAACAGTGGGATAATAGTCTCTGGGAAGGGAGTGTGACTGTGGGATAGCAGATATAATAGGGAGAGATGGTACCTATAGTAACAGTGGATAATAGTCTCTGGGAAGGGAGTGTGACTGTGGGATAGCAGGTATAGTAGGAAGAGTTGGTGCCTATAGTATCAGTGGGATAATAGTCTCTGGGAAGGGAGTGTGGCTGTGGGATAGCAGGTATAGTAGGGAGAGATGGTGCCTATAGTAGCAGTGGGATAATAGTCTCTGGGAAGGGACTGTGGGATAGCAGGTATAGTAGGGAGAGATGGTGCCTATAGTAACAGTGGGATAACAGTCTCTGGGAAGGGACTGTGACTGTGGGATAGCAGGTATAGTAGGGAGAGACGATGAAGAACAGTATACATTTTATATAAATCATGTACCCCCAGCTACTCAAGAAATTCCTGTTACTACCATGTGTATATAGATTACCCAACTATCCCAAGAAGAGTCCAAGGATTTAAACTGTAGTAGTTTGGTAGAAGTGAAAATCCAGAGTTGCACATATTATTACATTAAAAAATATACTGCTCATGAAATGAATAAATCTCCCACAATCTGCAGCAGCCTCATGGTGAGCAGCCAGGGGCAACACTGCCATCTTCAGGAAGAAAAGAATAACAACAAACAGTTTAAAAAAGGCCGGGGGTGGTTTGATTCTGTCTGGGAAAAAAAAGAGAGTTGGAAATGTGAAAATTGCAGTGGTATCTGAAATTAGGTCAAATCTCTGAAGTCTGGAAATGAAGCTACTCTTGCCCACAGCACTCTGAGCAATTGACAGTCTAAGTTGAAATGAGAATACCTTAGAGAGAATTGCTTAGAAAACACGCACATAATGAAAGCAGTCTACAACTGAGGGAAAGGGAAAAAAACACAGCAATAGTTGTGTTCTCATTCCTAGTTAGAAGACTACAGGATACACCTAATTGGCTGAATATCTGTCCATCAGACAGAGCCAGGCCAAGTACTATTGCTGGCCAATGGTATTGCACTCTCTCCACTAACAATGCAGCTCCAACTCAACCCACCAAGATACTAAAAGGCAAAAATGGCATTGAGAGCAGAAATGGTTCTGACCAGCAGCCTTCCAGCCCACCCTTCTGTCTGTTCACACCTCTGGTGCCACTGTACTTATTATACTTTCCCCCTTTCCACCACTGACTTAGCTACTCAACTTATCCCTTCTCAGCTCTCACTCACTTTCTTTAGTTTTCTGCCACCTTCACCTTCTCCCTCTTGTTTGCACTAGGTACGTGCCCACCCTTATTTATGGACTGGGAATCAGGTTTAGGGACCCCCTACCTTTTAAAGGAGAAGGAAAGGTTAAAACTAAGTTAGCCTTATCAGAAAGATCCACCTAAATATACCAGTGTAGTGTACACATGGGCTTCTGTATCAGACTTCCTGCCTTCAGCTTAAACCTCCTTGCCCCAGGCTTGAGCATGCTCAGTTTGCTCCTCTTCCCCCTCTCCTTCCCTTGTCTGCTGCAATCTGAGCCCAGAGAAGTGATGTCACACAAAGCTAATACTGCAGCTGATATCCTAAACAAACAGAGAGCTTCTAGAGCTTTTTACTCAGGTATGGTAAAACATTCTACAGAATAAATATAGCATTCTAGCTTGCACTATTGCAGCTAATCTATTGGCAATAAAATGCCTCTGTAGCTTTCCTTATCCTTTAAGAAACTTGAAGAGATGGGTCAAGGTGTTCTGACACCCAAATCAAGGGTGGCAATTTGTAGCACTACAATGACAATAGTACAGACACCCCCACCCTACTCCCATGCACCCTAGGCATGTGCCTACCTTGTATACCATTATTTCTTGTCCTGGGATCTGGTTTAGGGACCCCCTAATCCCTAAAAAACTTGAAGAGCAAGGTCGAGGTGCTTTGACACCAAAATTAAATGTGGCAATTTGCGCGCCTTTTTTTTTTGACGCACACACCATAAGAATCTATGGGCGTCATTTTTTCGGCGAAAAAATTCGCCCATCCCTAATGGCAATAGTACAGACACCCCCAGTATTTACTCCCACCCCCTTCTCCTCCCTAGGCACATACCTACCTTGACTGCCCTTACTTCCAGCCCTGGGATCAGTAGGGACCCCCTAAGCCCTAAAGGAACTTGAAGATCTTTATGAAAGAGACAGCTTGAGCTACACTGAAGTAAGGGGGGTAATAATGGACTGAGAAAGAACTATAACAAATACATTAACCCCCATATGTAATAATAGTACTACATTTACCCAGGATCTGCAACCCATAGCAACCAAAGATGCTTGTTTAAACAGGTGACCAGTAATTGCTTCCTGCTGATTGGTTTCTATAAGTAATTTGTAATGTTATCCAGAATGCTGGGGACCTGGTGTTTTACAGATTTTTACAAGGGGTCTTTCCATAATTTGGATATAGATACCCAAGTACAGGTATGGGACCTGCAATCCAGAATGTTTGGGGCCTGTGGTTTTCCAGATAACGGATCTTTCTGTAATTTGGATCTTTATACCTTAAGTCTATAAACCCAAGAGGCCGGATCTGCTTCCAATAAGGATTAATAATATCTTAGTTTGGATCAAGTATCATATTTGAATTAAGTCTACTAGAAAATCATGTAAACAAACCCAATAGGCTGGTTCTGCTTCCAATAAGGATTAATTATATCTTAGTGGATCAAGTACAAGGTACTGTTTTATTATTACAGAGAAAAATAAAATATTTTTTAAAAATCTGTTTTATATGGATAAAACGGAGTCAATGGGGTATATTTATCAAAGAGTAAAGTTAAAGATCGCCACAGTCTGCTATAGTGAAATTCCGTCACTCTGTTCATTTCAACGGGATTTTGAAAGGTGTATTTATCAAAGGATGAACTTTCACTTTCACTCATTGATAAACACTCTTTTAAAAATCCCATAGAAATGAACGGAGAGTGGTGGAATTTCACTCTAGAGGACTGTGGTGAACTCTAACTCCACTCTTTGATAAATATACCCCTATGGGAGATGGCCATACCGTAATTAGGAGCTTTCTGGATAACGGGTTTCCAGACAAGAGATCCCATACCTTAAAAAATATTTAAACATTAAATAAACCCAATATGATTGCTTTACCTCCAATAAGGATTTATGATATCTTAGTTGGGATCAATTACAAGGTACTGTTTTATTATGACACAGAAAAAGGGAATCGTTTTTAAAAATTTTGAGTTGAATTTCCCGTAATTTATAGCTTTCTGGATGTACCTTACTGTAGCCCTCCTATTGTGTTATACAGCCTATAGGCTAATTTCCATGGGGACAATTTGCAGATTCTACTTGCAGCTGGCTGGGAAAAGGTTTCTTAGGTTTCTACGGGGAATGATTGTCTACTTGTCACGAGAAAAGCAATAAAAACTGCAGCTAAAAGTAGCTGCTACTAATCTCCCAGTGTGACATATTACTTGCAAATATCTATCTTGGGGCATAGCCTAGCTGCTTAGGGCTGTGTTTTGCTGCCTTTTGGGGTCAATGTCAGCTGAATGGGTAATAAATCAAATACCTCTTAGCAGCCATTCCCCTGTGCTGAGTGGGATTCTGCATAAAAATGAGGGGATAGTGTCCCCTTCCAATATCTCTGCCTGGTATTCTTTAATAAATGACCTCTGCTATATGGTAGGTTTGCTGGGAACTGGGATTATAATTATAAAGCCCCCCCCCCCGTCTGTTTTCACAGAATTGCTTTACAGGCAGAGAGTGAATTCAGAATATTAACATCTTTATATTTTTGTCTTTATTACTCATATAGGAGCAATGAATAATAAAGCATTCATTGGCACACAGCAGCACCACAATCTTCCACTCGCACCTCCCGCAGTCTATTCATTAGACAGAGCAACTGTCAGGATAAATTCAATAGCAGTGGAGAATGAAAACATAATAGAACTGGCATTTGGGAGGATTACTGGTTAATATGTATTGATCCGGAAATAGGTCACAGTGGCCAAAGTGCAGTTGGAATGAAAGTTAATCAATGCGGCTTTGGACATTTTCCCATTGATTCCTGTTTCCCTTTTACTGAACCATTGTGATCTGCTTCAGAATAAATATATTTTGGAACAAGATTAAGCCAACATCTGGGAATTGATACTAACAAAAAGCTGGACATTATCACTGAGGATGCCGTCACTTTGGGCCATAAGGGAAAATTGGTTCTTAATTCCAGGCCCGTCCTTAGTAGGGCTTCCGTTATTTTAAAGCAGATGACTAGGAACTCAGAAGTCTTTACCATCACAAAACAAACTTCTACTGCAGGAACCATGTCTCCCTACGACTATTATCCCCACTGCAACTAAAGACACCATCTCTTTGAAGGAATGTACTGTATGCATGTGTATATATATATATATATATATATATATATATATATATATATATATATATATATATATATATATATATATAAAATCATACAGAATAAGGTCCGCACTCTCAGGACTTAGGAAAAACTAAAATGTTTTCGTTTTTCCTAATTCCTGAGAGTGTGGACCTTATTCTGTATGATATTGTATCTAATTTTTTTTTTTTTTTTTTTTTTTTTTTTTTACTGTAATAATAATTGGTGGTTATGATATCTACATTACAAGCTGTGTATCACAGGCCATGCCAAAATGTATACAAAACCAAAGTGTCAGTGATATAATAATATATAGATAGACATAGATGAGCATTTGTGTTATTCTCTGTGATTCAAATCGATTTTCACTCAACAAAGTTAACTTTGGTGACAAATTCTGAAAAATCAATCAAGTGCACATAAGGATGAAAAATAGAAACATTGTTCCAAAAGTTCAGAGGACACCAAGGTAGCGAGTAAAAAGGCACACAGCTTTGCACAACAGTGTGCCCCCAGCCTGCTTTACCCTCACACAGCTTTGCCCAACAGTGTGCCCCCAACTAGCTTTACCTCCACACAGCTTTGCCCAACAGTGTGTCCCCAACTAGCTTTACCTCCACACAGCTTTGCCCAACAGTGTGCCCCCAACTAGCTTTACCTCCACACAGCTTTGCCCAACAGTGTGTCCCCAACTAGCTTTACCCCACACAGCTTTGGCCAACAGTGTGCCCAAACCAGCTTTAACCCCCCCCCCACAGCTTTGTTCAACAGTGTGCCCCCAGCCAGCTTTATCCCCACACGGCTTTGCCAAACACTGTGCCCCAACCAGCTTTAACCCCACACAGCTTTGCCCAACAGTGTGCCCCCAACTAGCTGTACCCCCACATAGCTTTGGCCAATAGTGTGCCCTAACCAGCTTTAACTCCACACAGCTTTGTCCAACAGTGTGCCCCCACACAGCTTTGCCCAAAAGTGTGCCCCTTCACAGCTTTCCACCAACACAGATTTGCCCAAAATATTGTTCCCCCATAGCTCTGCCCCCAAAGCTGGCACAACCAGCTTGCCTCCACACAGCTGTGCACAAAACAGTGTGCCACCAAACCAGCTTTGTCCCCACAGCTTTGCTTTACAGATTTGCCCAATAGATTTGCTCAACAGAGTGCCCAAAAACAGCTTTGTCCAACAGATTTACTCAACAGAGTGCCCCCAAACAGCTTTGCCCATGTTTTGCCAAACGTGCATACAACCTGCTTTGCCACCACACAGCTGTGTTTAGAGACAAACATTGTGGCCCCACACAGCTTGGGGCATGCAAGTATATGTACATTTATGGTAACACATTAATACTGAGAATATATGCACATTTTTCTATATTTCTGTAACAAATCCTTTAGGTACCAGGAATTCCACCACTTGCAACAGCAATCCTTGGAGGTATAATGCCTAAGGTAAGAATTTGTTTTCTTTTCTATTAATGTATGGTATGTTTCTATGTAAGAAGTATTAATATTACAAACAGAAAGCATCTAAAGTGCATAATTTAGTATTACTTATCCCCAATATTCCAACAAAAGGATAAAAGCTAGGCAGTCACCTCTACCAAGCACCTATAAAAAAAGTTTGAACCAAAACATTGTTGTCCATCTCTGGGGAGGTTGATCTGGCTTTAAATCGGGTTAACATTTGGGGATAATGCGTAATTGCTGTCCTAGCAAAATTTGAAATCTGAGTTGGAAGATCAGGCAAGATGAGGTCTTTGGGGATTTCTGAGTTTATTATAGAGGCGCAAGACCTATTGATGGACCTCATTGTTATTTGAGTTAAACAGAAAAAGTCCACAAACCACAGGACTGGACATAGATGTGTGTCACCAATACACAATCTCACATACACAACAAATCTACGCAGACAAAAAGGTTGAATTAGCACATTCCATAGTCTTTGTGCTGAAATTGGGACCAAAAGCTGAGATTAATAGAATCAGACAAGACCCTAAAGGTTGTAATTTAATAATAATACATTTTAAATGATGAAATTTTCTTGCAGGCCTGGAGGATATCAGGCAACCATATCCTTATCATCAGATGCTGCCCAACCCTTAGCAGGGGCAAGGGATCCTATAAGGATAGGTTTGAAGGTCACAGCACTAGGTAGGGAATATATTAATGTAAGTATTTTGTTGTCTAATATGTGTTGGAAGGATTTCTAATGCTTAGTTTAACAGGGTAGAGGCTGCAAAAGACTATGAACGTATTTTCTGGTAGAAAAAATATGAGGTGTTGCCACTATTTGCTCTTGGCACCCTCTAACCCCCTCCTCTGGATCCCTGGATGAATTAAGTCAACCGTAGACAACTGCTTGTTGATCCAAATAGGCTGCTTTTGCTTCCAATAAGGATTATTTATATCTTAGTTTGGATCAATCACGAGGTACTGTTTTATTATTACAGAGAAAAAGGGAATACTTTTAAAAATTTGGATTATTTGGATTCTGTCATTGCGAACTTTTTGGATAACTGGTTTCCGTTATAAATTCTCCCTCTGCCTTTGCTAATTTAGTTTTCCTAATACCTCAAATTTGTGTATACATATACTGGTATGGGACCGGTTTTCCAGAATGCTCGGGACCTGGGGTATCCCGGATAATGGTTCTTTCCATAATTTAGATCTCTATACCTTAACTCTACTATAAAATCATGTAAACATTAAATAAACCTAAAAGGTAGGTTTTGCTTACAATACGGATTAATTATATCTTAGTTTGGATCAAGTACAAGGTATTGTTATATTATTACAGAGAAAGAGGAAATGCGTTTTTAAAATGTGGATTATTTGGATAAAATGGAGTCTATGGGAGGTGGCTTTTCCGTAATGCTGAGCTTTCTGGATAACAGGTTTCTGGATAACAGATCCCATACCTGTATAAAATGCCCAATCTATTCTCAGTTTATTACCTCACCAACAGCATTCAACCTTTACTTTTATATTTCCCCTTAACCTACACTTAGCTAATAACATTAAGCAATTAACCCAAGCCATTCGTCTCAAACTTCCATCATATCAAACTCCCATAACCTGCATAAACCCACTCAGTCTGTGTACTTGTGCCTTTATATTGGCATGGAACTCTTCAGTGACTTTTGATATCCTTTTTATTTAACATGTACATTCATCCATCCTTCCCCACTGACTTTTTATTAGAAGGTATTTCTTTTGTTATACAATGGCAAACTAAAGAATTAGTATCACACCAAGACCTTTGTTAAGAGACAGTCCCCGTGTTTTTGTAATAGTCTAAATTATATCTTAATAATTGTACTTATAAAACCAAACATATTCCACAGTACTGTAGTATAAGTTCTCCAAAGTAACTGACAGTGCTGAAACAAAACTGCCACAGCTGATAATGCGCTTGCCCAAAAGAAATTTGTAGACTAGTCGCACCTACACCTAAAAACAGCAAAGGCTGCTAAACTTGGAGACCAACAAAAGCTTGAAACTAACTGACATTTATTTCTATTCAGTGATTGCGGGTACAGCCCCTTTCCCCCTATAATGAAGCTAAGAATCTACATAAAATTCAGTGAAGCAATTCATATTGAAATTCTATGTGTAGAGATGAACACTTCTCATAGTTCAGAAATACATTTATTTACAAGTATGGATTTATAGTTACAGTTCCAAAGCATATGAATAATGTTTTAAAGGGGTTGTTCACCTTTGAGTTAACTTTTAGTATGATGTAGAGAGTGATATTCTGAGACCATTTGCAATTGGTTTTCATTTCTTATTATTTCTTATTCATTTCTTTTTATTTGTGTTTTTTTAGCTTTTTATTCAGCAGCTCTCCGGTTTGCAATTGTGATGTGCGAGCTGGCCCGATACCCACAGGACCCGCGATTCGGGCAGGTTCGGGCCGACCTCGCACTCCTCTTTGCCACCTTCAAACTTCCGGCTTTATAGTCGCGCGCCTGCTCGCCCACCCCTTTTGGCGGGGCGGGTCGCCGTGGGTCTATAAAGGGAACCCTGAATTCGGATGTGGGCGGGCACGGGCTATGGAAGGGCGGGTCCGGGCCAGGTAAAATCCGACCCGCACATCACTAGTATGCAATTATAGGGATCCAGTTGCTAGGGTCCAAACCACCATAGTAACCATGCATTAATCTGAATAAGAGACTGGAATATGAAGAGGAGAGACCCTGAATAGAAAGATGAGTAATAAAGAGCAGCAAAAACAATACATCTGTAGCCTTACAAAGTATTTATTATGAGATTAGTAATAGAAACCTGGAAACATTTAGAGCAAGAAGGCAAATGAGCAAGAAGGCAAATGAACTATAAAAAAGAAAAAATGAAGGCCAATTGAAAAGTTGCTTAGAATTAGACTTTCTATCATATACCTCCCAACTTTCCCATTTTTAGAGGGACAGTCCCTCTTTTGCTCAACCTGCAGTCCCTCATTTGTACTGGAAAGTCTCTGCACTGAACAGCCAGAAAAAACAATGGCTTTTGGCAGAGAGCCCAGAACAGCCAGAACAGCCACAACAGAAGATAAGAAACACAGCTTAAGGGTCTGGCCACACGGGCAGATTTGAGGAGATTAGTCACCAGAAGGGGTTGCCACCTTTTTTAAAAAAAATTACCGGCCATGGTGGGGGGCGGAAAAGAAAGGGGCGTGGCGTGATGCAAATAGGGGCGGAACAGACTGGGGCGCCGTAAAAGGGGCGGAGCCATGTGGAGTAGCGTCACGAAAGGGGCGGGCCACCGCCGAAGCCGAAGAAAATGTACGTTTTCATCGGCGGACAGGGGATTTTGTAAATGGTATTACAAATTACCAGCAGCTACATTGCCGGTAAATTTGTAATACCGGCCCCGGCAGGTGTTTTACCAGCTAGGCCGGTAAAATACCTGCCGGGTGGCAACCCTAGTCGCCAGGCGACATCTCCTCTTCTTCGCAGCGACTAATCTCCCCGATCTAGCTTCCCCTGGCTAAAACGTAAATCGCCTGGGGGCAGGCACACGGAGCGCTTAATTTTCCGAAGTCGCTTGAAGTTTCCTTGTGAGGCAATTACATTCGACTTTGGAAAACGAAGAGCTCCGTGTGCCTGCCCCCAGGCGATTTACATTTTAGCCAGGGAAAGGCAGATCGGGGAGATTGGTCACCTGGCCTGGCGACTAATCTCCCCGAATCTGCTCGTGTGGCCAGACCCTAAAGGGCAATTCACCTTCATTAGCTAAACTGTAATAACTGGAAAAAAAAACACAGAAATATGTTCACCTGCAAAATTTTGTAAAACAAACATGGTAATTAGGGGGTGTGGCCTCAAAATGGGGCTGGTCAAAAAATAGTCTTCCACCCCTTTAACAGTGTCAAATCACAAGTTTTAAGCATACATTTTGTTATGAACGCTCAGGCTAATAATAGAAGACGTAATGCCAGTGTTCCTGTCTACTATTGAACGTTCTGCTTTACTATCATCATCAGTATGTATAGAGCGCCTGCGCCCGGGGAGGTGGGCTGCGGTCTCCATGGTTACGGAAGGCAGGCGCATGGGTGTGACGTCAGGGCGACTGTGTTGTGATTGATGTCCGGGATTAGAGATGGGAGCCTGGAAAGATGCAGAGACTTTATCGCACAGCGGGGATGAGGATGACCCCGGGGACCGGGCCGCGGTGAGGGCGGAAAGGGAGTGGCCTGTACTGATTTGTCTCTTCCTGTCTGTGTATTTGAGCGTCTGTGTACACTCATTACTACCTTGTCACGTACTGTCAGTGTCATTACGTAATTGGTAGCAGGTTAAGAGTAATGAAAGATGATCTAAACCCAAATAGATAAGATTGTAAAATCATACCGCTCTCCTGAGTAATTTTGTTATGTATATTGTTTCAGTTTTAGTGGTTTCTTAGCTGTTAGCAGTTTTATACTTTATACACACACACCTCCCAACATTTAGGAAACAGAAAGAGGGACAAAAACATTTTGGCCACGCCCCCTAATTACCATGTTCATTTTACAAGTTTGAACACATTTTCTGCGGTTTTTATGTTATTACAGTTTTGCAAATGAAGGTGAATTGCCCTTTCAGCTGTGAGGCTTGGTTCTTATCTTATCAAACTGTTACAAAAGTATGTTAAGTATTTATTCTGGGCTGTCTTCCAAGACCCAATTAAGTTAGAAACTTCATATCTGTTTCTGGCTATTCAGTGCAGCAGATCAAATTGAAACTCGGGACTTATCAGTTTAAATACGTGACAGCGGGTTGAGCTGTCAAAAGTGGGACTGTTCCGCTCAAAACAGGACAGTTGTGAGGTATGTATACATATCAGGTTTTCCGCTAAGTGAGTCTTGTTCAGGGTCATTAGGGGTAACTGACCCTGGATCTGGTTCTCTCATTCTTAAACTGGAGCTAGAGTCCTGCGCGGGTCTATTTGGAACCAGTACCCACAACCTGCCATCCGCAACCCACATTCTTACTCGCTTGGACCCACTACCCGACCCGCAAGTACCATATTCGCAACCCGAACCCGTGACCATCGAGAATCAGGAAGTGACATCATCGGAAGTGGGTGTGAACAGAAAAAAAGGAGTAAAACAGGAAGTGCTGTCATTCTAAACTGGAAGTGACATAGTCAGAAGTAGGCGTTACCAGAAAAAAGGAGTAAAAAACACTATTGAGAAGACCCGCGGGCCGTGCAGAACCGCCGACCCGAGTCTATACCCGCATCCACAAACTTCTACCTGCAGGTTTGTGCGGGTACACAACCCGCTGCAGGAGTGTAACTGGAGCCACTAAGCAGAAAGCCTAGTATTAGCAGTGTATAGTTGCTAATATCTCATAAACCTACATAGAAAATGAAGTTAAACTTACTGGCTTACTTAGTGGTTTGGATATAGATATATTGGTCCAGGAACAGTAACATCAAAAACTGAAATTGTTTTAAAGTAATAAAAATATAATGCAGTGTTGCCCTGCACTAGTTAAACTGCTGTGTTTGCTTCAGAAACACTACTATAGTTTATATAAATAAGCTGCTGTGTAGCAATGGGGGCATCCATTCAAAGGAGAAAAGGCTCAGGTTACACAGCAGATAAGCTCTGTAGAACATAATGTTATCCACTATTTATCCTGTGCCATATAGCCTTTTTTAAATTTCTGCCCTTGCTACACAGCAGCTTTTTTTATATGACCTATAGTAGTGTTTCTGAAGCAAACCGATCAGTTTTACCAGTGCAGGGCAACACTACATGATATTTTCATTACTTTAAAACACTTTCATTTTTTTTGGTGCTACTGTTCCTTTAAGCTGGCCATAGATGGAAGTAATATAGTAAAGCCTTGCATGTGGTTTAAAGACTTTTGTCATGGTTCCTTCCCCCTACTGCAAAAAGAGTCAATACCAACAAAAAAAAAAAACGTAGTTGGAATTAAAAAAAGCTCAGCAGCAGGACTTCGTTTCTTGCAAGCACTTGTCTGAAAACATGTTGTGTAAAATGGCACAATAAATGCACATTTGCAAGGGATGAAGCCCTGCCACTGAGCCTTTTTGTTCCCTCCATGTTTTTTCATGCTGGCCATATATGTGCTGATATAAACAACCCACCAATGCAGGTATGAAGATGCACTTCTTACTCGACAGATCTCTGTAAGCACACAGTATATTTCGATAGCCCATAGCTACTGTGTATATGTTTATCTATACACTGCTGTCTTTTTTCTTGTCCTATTGCATGCCCCAGTTGATACTTACAGCCCCCTTTGCCCAGTAATGTGCAAAATGAAGCAGCCTCTAAATTAGTGAGTGTTTTGTACCATCAGTTGACAAGTGTTATATACAGTAGTTAAACTGTGTATATAGATGTGAGGGACTGTGGGTAAATCACTATTAGGAGCTTTTTCTGCACGTCACCACTCTGTAGCTACCCTTCCTCCATTCTTATCAAACATTTTACATCAGCAATTTACTTAAATGGGCATAAGCAGCAGTGTTATTACCCACAGCACATCAGCAGGTGTTAAAGGGGTCAACTACTGACAGTCCTCCTGAAATATTGAGCGCCTTTCTGCCAAATAAATTAGGTGTTAACGCCTTTCACATATGCTTCTTATGATCTGTTATGGATTTGGGTCCTGTGTGACTATATAGTAAATTGATTATTGTAACAACTAGGGATGCACCGAATCCACTATTTTGGATTCGGCCGAACCCCCGAATCCACTATTTTGGATTCGGCCGAATACCGAACCGAATCCGAACCCTAATTTGCATATGCAAATTAGGGCTGGGAAGGGGGAAACATTTTTTACTTCCTTGTTTTCTGGAAAAAAGTCAGGCATATGCAAATTAGGATTCGTTTCGGCTGGGCGGAAGGATTCGGCCGAATCCCGAACCGAATCCTGGATTCGGTGCATCCCTAGTAACAACAAGTGGCAAGCTGTAGTCTCAAGTCTAAAGTGACATTGCTAGTGCTCACAGAAATTTCTTCATGCTTCAGATTTTACAGAACCTTTTGGTCTGTTCCTATCCTTTCACTATAGGTAGTATGTCTACTAAAATTCTTTGACTGCTCGTGGGCTACAACAGGAAACCTGCAATCCATTTCCAACCCCCAGTAGAATAAACTCACTCACTTTCTAATCATTCCTATGGGATTTTTAAAAGCATATTTATCAAATGATGAACTCTATTGATTAATCCGATTCTGAAAATCGTAGTAGAAAGTGAGTGAGTTTTTCTCTGGTGAGTTCTAATATCACATTTTGATAAATCTGCCCCTAAGTTTATCCTTGACAATTTGCCAAGATTGTGGGGCGTTCCTTCATCACTTGTCCAACTTGCCCCTCCTGGTACTGAGTTGTCTCTTGTACAGTTTATTTTTAGCCATAGACATGCAGTAGACTGTATAATATCCTATATATTCACTGATATTAAATGTTTTTTTTTCCTTCAGAACCCATGGAACATTATGATAAAACATCGTCAGGTGCAGCGGAGGGGACGCCGCTCTCATGTGTCTGTGAGGTGAGACTGGGCTTGCTTTCTAATGAACTCCTAAAAAAGACTACACTATACTATACTTTTTAAAGAATCAGAGAAAAACATTTACCCATTTACCAGTGAAATAGTAAAGGAATACAGATCTCCTTGTTGTAAAAAATTCAACAGTTTTACTGTGAATCACTCAGTGCTCCACTCAATAATAATGTCCCTGGAATAAACCATTTATTTAGTATATGCTTTAGTGTGAGGGTTCTAATGCATGATGGGATCCCCATCATATGGCATATGAGATCCCACATTAAAAGTTTATCATTTGACCTACGGGTCCCGGGTTTTAGGAACTGGGCGTTTGAAGCCTGATCATGTGACTTCAGCATACACCGTTTTGAAGTCCGGACCCCAGTAGTATCAGTTGTGCTGCATGCATTACCTCGGTTGTGATGTAGGCAAATTATTTCATTTCTAACCCGATTTGGGATCTTAGTTGAGAATTTGTTTAACACTTAAACCCGGTAAGTACGAACTGGCAACGAGGCATTTAGACAAGTGGAAGTTCCATTTTTTTTTTTATATTGCACCTCTACATAATTCAGTAGAAGGTGGTGGGTGTTACTGTCATCATGTATACAATCATGTCCTATATGATTTTCTGGATCTTTTGTTACTATTTATTGTTAGATCACTGAACTTTAAATCAGTCCCTGTGCACTGACCTCTTTTGTGTGTATAATAGGTCTTTGCCTCTTTCAGTTTCACAGACCCTGCAGTTTCAATGGATCTGTTACGGGCAGTGCTGCAGCCAAGCATTAATGAGGAGATACAGAGTGTTTTTGATAAGTACATGAAGGTAAGAACTGTCAGATCATACCTGACCTACTTTATTTGTTTGCAAGTAATCCACGTACCACATTAAGTTTTGTTGAACCCCTGGAAATGTATTTGATCAAACCTTTTCGGCTTGCGCATTTCCTTTATCGATATTCATAGGCAGGATTCACCTCCAAGTTTCTTACTTAGATACCTTTGTCTTCTGTTTAGTATCTCCAGTCCAGTTCATTAGGCCATACTTTAACTTTTAATTTTTACTTTCTCATTAAGTTCTTTCAGAAGGCTGCAAGTAATGTAAGGGATAACATTGGAGAGCAGGTGGACCCCGAGCAATTAATCCGTGAGACCTGTCGTAACTGTTTGGAGCAGGTATTACCTTGAATAACTATTTTAAAGGTTGGGTTCATCAAAACGAATAAATGTATTTTAAATGCGCGGTACATTTGACAGTGTGATAAAAGCAACTGAGCTCGTTCAACAGAGTTTCTACAGCTCAGGTACATAGGGTTCTGTTCAGCATCTTCCAAATCTTGTATGCAGTATTTGGTTGAATCCAAAATGTATGGAATTCATGCTTCCTTAACTGGAAAACCATAACCTCTGGAAATGATAAGCTGTCAGAGTGGATGTATTTGGAGCTTTCAAGGCATTAAAGGGTGGCCCCATATTCTCTGTGCAGAAATATTTTATCATTTGGATGCTTACCGAACTAAAATAATATTCCATTTTGAACACTAAGGACTGTGGCACACGGGAAACTGCTACAAAGTCCTAGTCATGGAATGATTCTGACTGGCATGATTAGGAAGCAACCAAAAAGCTATTCACCCTGTGATTATTGCTACATAGTAGAAAATGTGCAAAGCAGCCACTAATTTCAACTTTTCCAATCCAGGCAAAGGTTCTCTTTACTGACAAAGAGAAGGGAGTGTCACGGCCAATATTAGACAATTCTTCCATAAAGGTGAGAATACAGATCTGCTAATGACATCAGTTTTTTGTGTTTTGGGAAAATGGCAGGGTGTAACACCGATAACAGGCATTTCAGTGATAATAATTTGATACTAATGTGATGTAGAGAGCAAGACAAGGAGAGGATGATCTGTCCATGCGAAGAAGCCCAGTGCCAAAAAAGGTAATCTACAGCTTCCGGGTGTGGTGGGACAGAACAGCTTTCCCTTTGGATGATGGCATATTAATTACATTTATCTCTATTACAGAGAAAGGGGAGGCCACCTGGGCAAACAGTGTCCAGTGACCGAGCCAGTTTAGGATTTACATCGTAAGTAAAAAATTAGTATATAGTTAAGAATAACATAGAGTGTGTAATAGCAAAGAGTGTGATGTATTTGGAAACTGAAGGGCAACTAATCCACCAATAAGCATATACAGCCTACTAACACATTGTAACCAGACGGCTTACTGTATCTATAGAAAATTAAATTCAGATGCCAGCCATCATATCTTGCATTTAATCCAATTATCCAGTTTAAACATGATAGGTGAATTTGGGCACTCCAAATATACACAGCAGGGTATTGCACTTGGCAGTGGCTACAGGTAAAAAAAACCTGCCTGGTCTTGTTATTGACCGTGCCAATATCATTTCCAGCACCTGAAAAGCAGGTTGTGTCAGCCCTCAACTTCTCTATGGGAAGTGTATATGTGTGCGGGGAAGGGAGGCAGAGAATTAGGAATCCATTAAGGAGAGTGGTTGTACGCATACTGCAAGCAGTATGGCAGAACTTTTGCTCACAAGTATATAAATGCCAAGTTGTTTAGAAAGAATTTTCTATGTATTTAGTATGCTGTGCTCTAATACTACAATGTCCAAACACCTGCTGGGAAATCTTGGAGATGACGTTTTGCAGCCACTAGGTGGCTCCAAGTTTGAAATCACTGCTCTTTAAAGGACCAGTAACATCAAAAAAAAAATTTAAAAAAATTCGTTAGTATACATCAAAAAATATACACCAACCCAAATAAAACTTTAAAATTGCAAAGCCTTTATTAAGAAATATCTTACCGAATCTCCACTTCCGCTCCTGTACAGAAAAGGCGACACGGCGATGATCCATCCTGCGGCGCTCTATTTCTTCTCCCTGGCTATCGCCCATATTGTACTGACAGCGTGTGAAGCTGCTTTGTGCATTGCGGATACCTCGATGTACTGTATGAAACAGCCTGAATGAAAAGAATCCCAGGAAAAGCACAGCCATGGAAGGACTTGAGTGGGAACTGTGCAAGCAGCCACTGTCGGGATTTTATCTCTCACCCGGCTCTGGGGCGCCATTCTGGTGCGATTGGATTTGGATCTCACCAAGGACCTCTGTACACGGACATTACCTCTCTAGAAGCCGCGAGGCCAAGGACCTCTGTACACGGACATTACCTCTCTAGAAGCCGCGAGGCAATGCACGGCTCCCCTGTCTTCTTCCAGCGCGTCATTTGGCTACAGCTGCCGGTTATCTCAGTCCCACAACATAAATTTACAGAAAACTTGGTCTTATCATCCGGCCGAGAAATACCCAGAGCCCAGCAACCCCTTGCCCAGCGAAGAATTCTCCTCCAGGGCAAAGGAATTTGCATTTTATCCCAGTTTTACCAGTTCCTATCAGGCAGGTCCCTGGACTTGGACACTCATTTGTAACAGTAACATCTTCTGCTTGTATTGCGACAAGGATGTATAATTAGTTACATTGTAACACACTCGCCTACCAAAGCTACACTTTAATGTATCTAGTCTTGAGGGCTGCTGGAAATGAAACATAATACATGTGCGCCCAGATGAATACTACTTACTGAGATAACAGGCAGCCGTGTAGCCATAGGACGCGCTGGAAGAAGACAGGGGAGCCGTGCATTGCCTCGCGGCTTCTAGAGAGGTAATGTCCGTGTACAGAGGTCCTTGGCCTCGCGGCTTCTAGAGAGGTAATGTCCGTGTACAGAGGTCCTTGGCCTCGCAGCTTCTAGAGAGGTAATGTCCGTGTACAGAGGTCCTTGGCCTCGCGGCTTCTAGAGAGGTAATGTCCGTGTACAGAGGTCCTTGGTGAGATCCAAATCCAATCGCACCAGAATGGCGCCCCAGAGCCGGGTGAGAGATAAAATCCCGACAGTGGCTGCTTGCACAGTTCCCACTCAGTCCTTCCATGGCTGTGCTTTTCCTGGGATTCTTTTCATTCAGGCTGTTTCATACAGTACATCGAGGTATCCGCAATGCACAACGCAGCTTCACACGCTGTCAGTACAATATGGGCGATAGCCAGGGAGAAGAAATAGAGCGCCGCAGGATGGATCATCGCCGTGTCGCCTTTTCTGTACAGGAGCGGAAGTGGAGATTCGGTAAGTTATTTCTTAATAAAGGTTTTTCAATTTTAAAGTTTTATTTGGGTTGGTGTATATTTTTTGATGTATACTAACGAATTTTTTAAAAAAAATTTTTTATGTTACTGGTCCTTTAAGTTACACAACATTACTTTAATAACCCAATGGTAGTTGTGCTTTATGTCTTGCTTGGAGCCAGCTGAACACCGGTGGATGCAAATTCATTTCAAATGAGTAAAACTCAGAAGGCCCACTTACTTCAAGCCACATTGAACTGTCTGCAGCATGATGTGTGTTGCAGCAGTATAACAGCCTGTGGGCTGTGGTTTTGAAAAGCTTGCTGTGCAGGATAAAACTTGCTCTATCTTGAAACTGTAATATAAGCACCATCATATATAGATAAGACATCTTCTAAATATAATCGATTTAAAATCCTGTACTGTTTCTGAAGTACTCGAGTTACTCTTCATCCACTCAACATCGGCCTCTCTTCATGCAGGAGTCGGGAGTCTGATTTTGATTGACATCTAATAGATCTAATATAGCCTTTGGGGGCTGCTCCTTTTACCTGGATGAGGTATTAGAGCTCATTCTTTTAAATCAATTGAACCCCTTTCTCTGTACATGAAAGATTTAGACCAAAGTGATTTTGTTTGAGCTGGAATTGGTTATAAGAGTGTTAGCTAAAAAACATTTGCTTGGAAAGGGAACCCCTCTAAAATCTATTATATATTATATCTGTCAATCAAAATCTGACACAAGTCTTCTAAATGGAGAGGAAATGTAGAGAGACAGATGCTGAGAGTAAAGATAAACTTGATTGTTTTAGAAACATTATAACATTATAGTTAGAATTTTTTTTTATTTCTGTTTGATGCGGCTTGTATTACATTTCCATTTTTGCAATAGTTCCCATTTAAATTCTGCTGCAAAGAGATTGGTTTAAACAGTTGTTAAAGTGAGGAAGGTTGTTTTGATTATTTATTTTTTATATATTCCTTTTTTTCATTTCCAGAATGAAGTTTAAAGCTACTGAGCCAATTAAACGTGAAGGGCCAAAGGTAATGTGAAATGCATGCACATATGGGAGTGAGTGAGGTTATTGGACTATATGAAAGAGTTCCTCTCACTTCTCTTACCTGTTGATTTTCTCCTACAGTGGGACCCAGCAAGACTCGATGAAAGGACCACTTTTGTACTTGGTTCAAGAGCAAACAAGTGAGAAATGCCTTCATACACTAACATCATTTCCACCATCTACATCCTTTTTATCATTAAAGGAAAAGTAACACCAAAAATGAAAGTGTTTTAAAGTAATGAAAATATCGTACTGATGCCCTGCACTGGTAAAAGAAATTTAAAAAAGGCTATATGGCACAAGTTAAATAGTGGATAACAGACATTCTTTTCTACAGAGCTTATCTGCTGTGTAACATGAGCTGGCCATACAAATGAAAATCCGCCAAAGAGCGGATCTTTGCCCGACATGCCCACCTTTAGCTGGGCTATATTGGGCTGATCCAGTGGTTTAGCAGCTGTCGACAGCATTAATGAGCTAATACTTTCCTCATCCCAATGGGAATTTTTAAACCTGTCTGATTTGCCACTCAGCCCCAAACAGCATAATTTATCATCAATTTTCCACCAGCATGGCCTTCCTTTTTCTATATTTTTTGCACATTTGCTTTGTGGGGTTACATTGGGTAACACTGTGCAGGTTTATTGTCCTACTTCGCAAGGTGCAAGTCCTGAACATGGAGAAAAAAGACCAATGGAAGCTTAGTGGGGACAAATCACCACAGCTCCAACATGTATTATATACACTAAATGGCAGTGTATTGGGAGTTTCCTCAAATGAGAAGGATCTGGGTTTAGATAACAAGTTGTCTAATTCTGGGCAGTGTCATTCTGTAGCTACTAAAGCAAATAAAGTTCTGTCTTTTATAAAAAAGGGCATTAACTCAAGGGATGAAAACATAATTATGCCACTTTATAGGTCCCTGGTGAGGCCTCATCTGGAGTATGCAGTTCAGTTTTGGACTCCAGTCCTTAAGAGGGATATAAATGAGCTGGAGAGAGTGCAGAGACTAAGTGCAACTAAACTGGTTAGAGGGATGGAATGAGGGGAGACAGTCAAAGTTGGGGTTGTTTTCTCTGGAAAAAAAGCGCTTGCGAGGGGACATGATTACACTTTACAAGTACATTAGAGGACATTATAGACAAATAGCAGGGGACCTTTTTACCCATAAAGTGGATCACCGTACCAGAGGCCTCCCCTTTAGACTAAAAGAAAAGAACTTTCATTTGAATCAACGTAGAGGGTTCTTCACAGTCAGGACAGTGAGGTTGTGGAATGCACTGCCGGGTGATGTTGTGATGCTTATTCAGTTAATGCCTTTAAGAATGGCTTGGATGATTTCTTGGACAGACATAATATCAAAGGCTATTGTGATACTAAACTCTATAGTTAGTATAGATATGGGTATATATGTGAGGGTATGGAGGGGTGTGTATGGGTTTCATTTGGAGGGGTTAAACTTAATGGACAATTTCAACCTCATTTAACTATGTAACTAACTATGTAACTATGTATTGAATAGGCCAGCTGGGAAGCATCTCCACAGACCTGTAGAGGCACATTTATCAAAGGTCGAATTTCGAATTCATGTGAATTTTCTTTTTAACTCTAATTAATTCATATATACTCAAAATTCGATTGGGGGGTTATTGGATAAAAAAATCTAATTTGTAAAACTCAAACGAATATTACCAACCTGAAAACTCGAACCGAATTCAAATCAAATTCGACTAAACTCGAATAAAAAAAAAATGGAATGTCAGGAAGTCTAGTAACATGTTCAAACACTCCCATTGACTTAAACATAAGTCTTAGGTGGCGAATAGTTGAATTCTAATTTTTAAATGGCCAGGGTTTGATAAATCTCGAAATTCTAATTAAAATTCGAATCGAGTTTGGATTATTCACAATTCAAATTTGAGAGTTTTGACCATAAAAAAAATTGAGAATTCGAATTTTCAATTCGACCCTTAATAAATCTTCCCCAAAGTGTAAAAGGAATTAAAGGAACCAACTTATTTATTGTAACCATTGTAGACTGGAGAGACCTTAACAGAATTGTGGTAAGTAGGCATTAAACAGAAGTATTCACATAAAATCAGTTTTTTGCATAATGAAGGAAAATGTAATTCTAAGAAACTTTATAGAATAAATTTGTAGTGGTGTCAGTTCACATAGTAAATTGATTGATTTCTTTGCAGGGCCCTAGGAATGGGAGGTACAAGAGGGAGAATTTACATTAAGCACCCTGAATTATTTAAGGTAGGTAGGCCTGGAACTATCTATTGGATGTTCACTTGAAAAGTCTGCTGACCTTGCACTTGTCTCGTCTGCTTAATTTGTGTTTAAAACCTGTCTTTTGCCGTATTATATTCATATACTCATCTCCAGTTCTAATTCATTCTTTGTTACATTTCTGGGTTCTCAGTATGCAGCCGACCCTCAGGATAAACAGTGGCTGACCGAGCAGCAGCACATGAAGGCTACTGGCGGAAAGATGGTGAGACATTGGATTAAATAGATTTCATGTCCAACCCCTAACCAAACGATCAGTGGGGGCTGCAATTTGTACTTGAACATTTAACTTAACTGAAAGGGCTGCAAAAATGGAAATGGATATGAAGGTTTAATGTTGCCATTTTGCCCCACAGTGCCAGATATCACATATTCACTGGCATAATTTACTCACTAGCAATTTTTCACCAGTAACAATTAGCTTCTATTATATCCCTAATACTACTATAGGCACCATGTCTCCCTACTATACCTGCTATCCCACAGCCACAGTCCCTTCCCAAAGTCTAATATCCCCACTGCTACTATAGGCATCATCCTTTCCTAATTTAACTGCTATGCCACACTCCCTTCCCAGAGACTATTATCCCACTGCTACTATAGACACCATCTACCCCTACTATACCTTCTAAATCACAGTCCCTTCCAAGAGACTATTATACCCACTGCTACTATAGGCACCATCTACCCTTACAATACCTGCTATCCCACAGCCACAGTGCCTTCCCACAGACTATAATCTCCACTGCTACTATAGGCACCATCTCTCCCTACTATACCTGCTATCCCACAGTCACAGTCCCTTCCCGGAGACTATTATCCCACTGCTACTATAGGCACCATCTCTCCCTACTATACCTGCTATCCCACAGCCACGGTCCCTTCCCAGAGACTTTTATCCCCACTGCTACTATAGGCGCCATCTCTCCCTACTATACCACAGTCACAGTCCCTTCCCAGAGACTATTATCCCCACTGCTTCTTATAGACACCATCTCTCCCTAATATACCTGCTATCCCACTGCACAGTCCCTTCCCAGAGACTATTATCCCACTGCTACTATAGGCACCATCTCTCCCTACTATACCTGCTATCTCACAGTCACAGTCCCTTCCCAGAGACTATTATCCCACTGCTTCTTATAGACACCATCTCTCCCTAATATACCTGCTATCCCACTGCACAGTCCCTTCCCAGAGACTATTATCCCACTGCTACTATAGACACCATCTCTCCCTACTATACCTGCTATCCAACAGCCACGGTCCCTTTCCAGAGACTATTATCCACTTACTACTATGTGCACCATCTCAGAGTTGTGATTGGCGCTCCACATCCTGAGTTTCCAGGGAAGGACTGTTAGACCATACCTACTCATTTGTAACAAACAGGGATTAGTGGGGATCATAAGAACCTCTAGTAAAAGTATAATTGTTAAAAGTAACATGTCACTTTGTTTTCCCAAGTCACCTGAATTTTCCTCAGAGGCAACTTCAGGCAACTTTGGAAAGCCAAAGTAATTTGCATGTTTTCCCATGGGTAATTTACATTATTGCTTGTGGGAATGCATTTTCTGGAGATTTGTCCCCGCTGTCGACAAATTCCCATGTTCCATTTCCCTAAAAAAACAGCCTGAAGATTTGGACATCCCAGCTACAAAATTTATAATCTTCTAATTCTGTTTGCCGTAGGCATATCTACTTATGGAACAAGACATCCTGGATTTGGCTGCCAATGATGATTACAAGTATGACATTTCTAAAAAAAAAAAAAAAAACTTGATTTCCTCCCCTCCACTCTTTTTTAGACCTCTTGTTCCCATTACAGCTTATTCCTATTAGTTTTCATTTTAAGTTCCTCTTCCATGTATAGCCCAGTTTACCCTACGCGTTACTTACTGGTTCCTGTTTCTGAACTTTTTTTTTATCTCCCAGGGATAGTCTGGAGCTGAAGCTGGATGAGTTGAAGCCATTTTCTGCACCAACATGGATGATCGTGAAGATGAGAAAGTATATGGAATTGCTCAGAACAGAGCAAGATTAGCAAGCTTCCAGCTTTTTTAACATTCCTGCTTCTGTGCCTGGCTACTGAAGATGCACACAAAGGAGCATAAACTATACAAAGTATTCGAAAATGCATTCAAAATGTTAACTGAAGCCCCATATGAAACTTGAATAGAAAATATGTAGCTCTATTGTACTAACCTTGAGGTACAAGTATCTTTGCTCAGTAAAGATCCATGTCTACAAAGCTGCATCTTGAAGCTTCATATCTTCAGCCCATACTATTGATAGCCTAAAAGGAGAATAGTGCACACAGATCAGCACTCAGACATGCCCAGTAAGCAGCACGTTAAGCATGTGCAGTGCCACCAATACCAGCAAAAGAGCTGTCCTAAATCATAATTATTTAATGCTACAGGCAATAACATAGGAGACATACCACCATATGATATAAAAGGCACTAAGTTTGCCATGGGGCAGTAACAGCCAATACGATGTTTGCTTTTAAACAAGTGACTGGTAAATTCTACCTGCTTGATTGGTTGCTATGGGTTACTGCTCCTGGGCAAACTGAGTAGCTTTTATTACATAACCCCAATAGTTCTGAGTTGTCATTGAGCTGCTGTAAATCTGGGCTTGTACAAGCCAATGCATATGGTGCTTCATTTTTAGTAAAATCCCCAACCATTTTAAAATGACATAATTGAACACCATTTAGTGGCATTGCATGGGTCTCCTGCATCCTACCCAGTTCCTATCCTATCCTCTGCAGGTCTACGTGTGCCATCCTACCAAAAATATATGTATTCGATTAAAAAAAAAAAAGCTTACTCTTGTTTTTTTTTTTGTCGGTTTATATTGCTGACTAGCATTTAGCATTTTTATTTTTTAGATCTTTAAGGAGGTAATTGGTGTGATTCACACCAATACTGTATAGGCAGCAGTAGGAAATTTACTTACAGTGGATTCATTGAACCAGATGTTGGGAAGTGCACTCCACAGAGATGGATTAAATCTGTAATACCCTTAACGAAAGCCCTTGGCCTGCCCCCAATCCGCTCAAAACGTACCTTTTCTCCGTCTTCTGGCCATTGCATGCTGTGGCTCCACCCCCTTCTACATCACGGTGTGCCCATTTTACATCACTGCCCACCCCTTTTACACCACGGCCTGTCCCCATCACCGGCCAGTGGAAATTTTATGAAAAGGTGGCAACCCTATATGGGGGCCCCTGGTAGTCTGTAGAGTTAACACAGGGTTTTAGCAAAACTAAAAAAAAAAATACTAAATTCACTTTTCTGTATTAAAGGACAACATAAATTTTAAACTTAAAGGTTTCTCTTGACCCTTGTCACAGAGCTAGTTATAAAGCCCAAAGATACAGAAGCCTCCCCTGGGGCAGAGAAACATACACCTGGTTCAACAGGGTCAAATCAGCTGGTTCTCATTGCGTGTGATATTAGCCTTACCCTTTGTCTCTTTAGTGTTAGCATGCTATATTGTTTGACTATACGTGTAGAATTTAGGAATCCCAAGTTGTGCTTAGTATTTTCCCCACATGTTTTTGTAGGTTTCCATATATGTGAAGCTTCAAGATTCGATACATTGTACAGGTATGGGACCTGTTATCTAGAATTCTCAGATATAAGGGATGTTTAAATAATTTGGATAACCTTAAGTCTACTAAAAAATAATCCAAACATTAGGGGGCCAATTTATCAAGGGTCGAATAGTAAATTTATGTTTTTGTGTTTTAAAATTCACACACTTGAATTTTAATCCCCTATTCGAATGTAAATTTGAATGTGAGATTTATCAAAACTCGACCATGGAAACAGTCCTAATTTGAATATTGGCCACCTAAAACCTGCCGAGTTCATGTACAAGTCATTGGCAGAGGTCCATTTAGGGTTGCCACCCTAGGGTTGCCTAGCCGGTAAAACACCTGCCAAGGTCGGGGCCTGTGTTACAAATTTACCGGCAATGTAGCTGCCGGTAAATTTGTAATACCCTTAAAAAGACCCCCTCGGCCAGCCCCCAATCCCTTGTAAAACTTACCTTGTCCTTCGGTTCTTGTCCTGGCTGTGCCGTGGCCCCGCCCCGTTGTGGCATAACCCCGCCCCTTTGACGGCACACCACACCCCCTTTTTGTATCCGCCCCCACCAGCCGGAATTTTATTTGGGAAAAGGTGGCAACCCTAGGTCCATTGAACCATTTGAGATGTTAAAGGAGAAGGAAAGCTATGGAGGCATTTTATTGCCAATAGATTAGCTGCAATAGTGCAAGCTAGAATGCTATATTTATTCTGTAGAATGTTTTACCATACCTGAGTAAAAAGCTCTAGAAACTCTCTGTTTGTTTAGGATAGGAGCTGCAGTATTAACATGGTGTGACATCACTTCATGCCTGAGTCTCTCCCTGCTCTGGGCTCAGATTACAGTACAGAAGGGAGGGGTGGGGTGAGAGGAGCAAACTGAGCATGCTCTTGCCCAGGGCAATGAGGTTTAAGCTGAAGGCAGGAAGTCTGATACAGAAGCCCATGTGTACACAATAGAAGGAAAGAAATGCAGTGTTTCTTTTGACAGGGGACTCAGAGCAGCATTACTTTGGGGGTTTACTGGTATATTTAGATGGACCTTTCTGATAAGGCTTAATTAGTTTTAACCTTTCCTTCGCCTTTAATAGCCTTCTTCAAATTTCAGGAGAAAAATTTGATTTGTACGAATTTAATATGAATTGAATACGATTAGAATTTACTGGTCAGAACCATTCGATTGAATATAAGACATTCAATTATTTCTTTAAATAATCTCCCAGTCGAAATTCTGAGTATATTTGAATTAAAAAAAATTTCACATGAATTCAAAATTAGACCTTGATATACTGTATGGGCCTCCCCAAGTTGCTCCCGTTCAATTATCTTAAAGGGATACTGTCATGGGAAAAGAGCAAACAGATTTTTTTATATTCAATTTTGAAATCTGACATGCGGCTAGACATATTGTCAATTTCCCAGCTGCCCCAAGTCATGTGATAAACTTCTTTACTGCTGTACTGCAAGTTGGAGTGACATCACCCCCCTCCCTTTCCCCCCCCCAGCAGCCAAACAAAAGAACAATGGGAAGGTAACCAGAAAACAGCTCCTTAGCACAAGATAACAGCCTATAGTAGACAAAATGTCTAGCCTACAATAAGGATTATTTATATTTTAAAGCTATTAAAGACTCATTCCTTCTTGCAATGGCAAATACTTCTTAACAGTGTATTTACCCTCTTTTCCATCGCGTAAAAGTGAGTGGATAAACAGCTATAGAGAGACTTGCTCAGACAGCTGAATTTTCCCAGCTCCGCTTGCCAAGCAATTGGGATGATCGAGGCCAAAGGTATATAAAAAAAAAACACTTTTCAGCTAACAGTTACTCCTCGGTAACTTATAATATCCTTATATTTTACAAGAGGGGGTACTTTATTCACTATATAATATACAAAAGCCATGAATATCTTGTAAATTATATCCTTATAAACGGTGAGTTCTGATGTCATCAGTTATAAACGGTGAGTTCTTATGTAATTTGTCACATGACTCCCTGAAACTTGTGTATTATAATAAAGTACCCCTGTTGCAAAATATGAGGATATTTGAATATTAGAAGTTACCTCGGAGTTCCATGACCTGTATAAAAACACTCGGCCTTTGGCCTCTTGTTTTTATATGGTCATGAAACTCCTCGGTAACTTATAATATTCTTATATTTTACAAGAGGGGGTACTTTATTCGCTATATATATATATATATATATATATATATATATATATATATATATATATATATATATATATATATATATATATAACCAAAGGAATGGTGCACTCCGTAGACAAAATTAATACCTGGGTGCCAGCATGGGAAATAAGCAGTGAAAAAGGATTGCGGCACTCACAGGGTTTTAGTGAAAAAACAAAAAATGTTTTATTATTAAGCCTCAACGTTTCGATCCCCCACAGGACGAAGATCCCTGTGGGGGATCGAAACGTTGAGGCTTAATATAAAACATTTTTTGTTTTTTCACTAAAACCCTGTGAGTGCCGCAATCCTTTTTCACTATATATATATATATATAGATATATATATAGCCTTCAAGAAGGACCAGCACTCCACTTGTTCAGGTGATCAAAAAATCTTTTATTTCACATCAAGCGTGTATCCAACGTTTCGGCCCACATTGGGGCCTTTATCAAGGATGAATTGCAAGTGAATGGGTGATCATATTTATACACATACAAATTTTCAAAAAAGGGCGCCAAGATGACGTCATCATGACATAATTGCAGTGATTGGTGCAGTTCTTTGTACAATGTAAATCAAGTGCATGTCTTATTAAAATTCAGCAATGAGCTTAATCAAATCCTCAAGACTGCTGTAAATAATGGGTGGATCTCCAGAGACATGTATTGTTATTTCTTGCCATCACACCCTGTCCGTCCAGTGATTTATACACTACCCAAAATTCACAAGGATGCTCAAAGACCTCCAGGGCGACCCATAATTTCATCAAACGGCTCCCTTAATGAAGGCATTGCTGAATATGTGGACTTTTTATTGCAGCCATGTGTACAGAACATTTATGGATACCTAAAGGATACAAATGATTTTTTGCAGTTAATACAGAGTATTGATATCGACACAACAAATGCGATCTTGGTGACAATGGACGTGCAGAGCCTCTACACCTGCATCCCACATGATGCAGGGGTGGAGGCGGTGCGCGAACTGGTCACCAATAATCCACTCTATAAAGGGCCTCCCATTGAATTTATGCTTGAATTACTTGAATTCATTTTATATAAGAATTATTTCAAATTTGAGACCCAATATTTTGTTCAAAGCACCGGGACAGCCATGGGATCAAAAATGGCGCCGATGTATGCAAATACATTTATGCACAAATTTGAAGGGGACCATGTATTCAATAATATACATTTCAGACAGCATGGCGCCTTCTACAGGAGATACATCGATGATGTCTTCTTCCTGTGGTTGGGCCCTGAAAACAGTCTGATTAGCTTTGTGGAAGGCCTAAACGAACTGGATAGTCCAGTGAAATTTACTGTAAAATATAACATACAGTGTATGGATTTTTTGGATGTGAAAATATATAAAGATGAAGGTACCCTGCAGACATGTCTTTATACAAAACCCACGGATAGGAATACGCTTGTACACTACCACAGCAACCACCCCAGACACTTATTGAATTCCTTGCCAAAGTCACAGATGTTAAGGGTAGTGAGAATTGATAGCGACATAACTAGAAGAGAACAGGACTTGTCAGCCATGCATAAGAAATTTTTGGAGAGAGGATACCCCGAAAAATTACTATTGGAAACAAAAAATTGGGCTCTTTCCCTGGACAGAGATCTGGCTATGAAAGGGCAATTAGACATTGATAAAAATAAGGGTAATAAAAACAATGTCTATTACATGAGCCAATATGGACCAGACAGTTCTCTGGTCAAAAAAAGTGTAATGAAACATTGGCCCTTAATAGCTAGTGATGAATTGATTTCAAAAAAGATATCCAAAAAACCTGTCTTTAGTCACAGAAGGGGCAGAAACCTAAAAGAGATACTGAGTCCTTCAGACCCTGTCCAGAAATATCAAAAAATAAAGCCTGCCCATTTCCTAACAGATAGACCAGGAGTATTTAAATGCACTGGCTGCGTAACATGTGGGACATTGATAACAGGTGCCAACTTCACACACCCTCATACAGGTAAAAAATATGAAATTCGGCAAAGATTATCTTGTGAAAGCTCTATGGTGGTCTACATAATCAAATGCCCCTGTGGCCTCATATACTGTGGGAAAACCATTAGACAGCTGAAGGAACGTATAGCGATGCATAGATCGAGCATAAGGGCGGCATTGGACCCTGACAGGGTGCAAAAAGCTAAGAGACAAGATATCTCACAACAGCTGGTGGCCAAACATTGGGCGGAGGCAAAGCACAGTCCAGCAGCATTCAGATGTATGCCGATAGATCAGATCCCCAAAAGAACAAGAGGGGGGGACTATGACAATATGCTTCTAAGAAAAGAGGCATACTGGATCCATGAGCTGGACTGTGTAGCGCCCAAGGGATTAAATGGCCAATTGATTCTCAGCTGTTTCCTTACGTGAAGATTTCCCATTTTCCAATTGGCAGTAAGGTTCCTAGATAAGAATAGATAAGGATAGACAATGTATCGAAACAGTGAGATATAAATTACCTTAAAGAAAATGGAAACATTAGTAATGTGCAATTATTTTTCTTTACTCTAGGAAGCCATACAATGTATCTGCCGTTCGAGATAAAGTAAGCAACAACTAAAAAATTTTTTTTATCGTGGATTTTATTTTTGTACAAATTTGTATTTATTCACAATTATGATTGTTCCAATATATTGAAACAGCACTGAGATAAAGCAACACCAGCGACATCTAGTGGCTGCATTTTAATAAGACATGCACTTGATTTACATTGTACAAAGAACTGCACCAATCACTGCAATTATGTCATGATGACGTCATCTTGGCGCCCTTTTTTGAAAATTTGTATGTGTATAAATATGATCACCCATTCACTTGCAATTCATCCTTGATAAAGGCCCCAATGTGGGCCGAAACGTTGGATACACGCTTGATGTGAAATAAAAGATTTTTTGATCACCTGAACAAGTGGAGTGCTGGTCCTTCTTGAAGGCTACATATTTTTATTTTGACCGCTGCACCCACGAAATTGTAAAGGAAAGAGTGCGGGTACTAACTGGACATTTAGATATATATATATATATATATATATATATATAGATATATATATATAGATATATATATTGAAACAGGAGGAGGAGCTCTTTAGACCTTATGCAAACCTGCACCTTTTGAGCAATACCTGTTGGACAGGCTGTCTGAGGCAAATTCCAGCAGCTCACAAATAAATGAAGAAAGGGGGGTGTTAAATGCAGACGATAAGCTACGAATTCCTTCTCTAAAAACGTTTAATTGAAAATGGATGTACGATAAGTAATACTTATAAACAGGTTATATATGGGTGGTGAGAGGGAAGCTACTATGTATAGTCCATTTCTGGGAAGACATAAGATTATTAGGCTATAGCTGTAGGCCTTTTGCACACTATTTGCCTTTTTTCTGTCTATCCATCATAGGTAAGCTTGCAACACCATTCCTTCTCCAGTTATTTAGTGTCACCATTAAAATGTATTAAAGGAACAGTTCACTGTAAGAATAAAAACTGGGTAAAAAGATAAACTGTGCAAAATAAAAAATGTTTCTAATATAGTTCGTTAGCCAAAAATGTAATGTATAAAGGCTGGAGTGACTTTATGTAGAACAGAACAGAACTTCCTGCTTTTCAGCTCTCTAACGCTGAGTTAGTCAACGACTTGAAGGGGCACATGGTACATAACTGTTCAGTGAGTTTGCAATTGATCCTTAGCATTCAGCTCAGATTCAAAAGCAACAGTTATGGCCCATGTAGCTTCAAGTCACTGATTGGTTGCTGCCTGGTAACCAATCAGTGTAAACCAAGGGAACTGCAAAGCAGGAAGTAGTGTTCTGGCTATTATATCAGACATCCAGTCACTCCAGCCTTTATACGTTACATTTTTGGCAAACTAACTATAATGAAAACATATTTTATTTTGCACAGCCTATCTATTTACACAGTTTTTATACTGAACAATTTGTTAAAATGGTTGGTACGCAACAGGTCTGGCATTTCAAGTAGACAGAGGCCTAAACAGCCCACCACCAGCCCAATAAATAGTGACTGCCTATGGCATCTTACAGCAGCCACTTTGGAATTTGCCAGAATCTACAGATTCCCACATGGGACCTGGTAGACACAATAGTGATCAAATTAAGAGCAAATTGAGAATCGTTCCTCAGCGCAGCATCGGCCAACAGGTTACCTGGTGCCCCGTATCTTTGTGAGGCAACTGGAAAAACAATGTGCGCATATGTTTTACTACTGCAATTTACATGATCAAAATTGAGAAGAGATTTATCACAGGTGTCTAATCTCTTATGTGTCATTGCCCTAATCGTTAAAATTCTGTTTTTTAAATCAGAATGTTAGCACTTAGCGATGCCTAGGCTGGGTCACCTCAGGGCGGCACTGATTGTCAAATTGCCTGTTAGTAATGTCTGTGTACACAAGGTCAATTACACCTTTCACCGTGTTTTATTGCGTTACGGTGAATCAAAAATGTGCCAGGTTGGGTATTCGGCACAGAAAAAGGACCCCCGGTCATGGGTTGAATTTATTATTTGAAATCCTTTTCAGCAATACGTGAAGCACTGATCCCAGCAAAGTATAGTTGTATGCCACTCAGGTAATATAGTGAATAAAGTACCCCCTCTTGTAAAATATAAGGATATTATAAGTTACCGAGGAGTTTCATGACCATATAAAAACACGAGGCCGAAGGCCGAGTGTTTTTATACGGGTCATGGAACTCCGAGGTAACTTCTAATATCCTCATATTTTACAACTGGGGGTACTTTATTTATTATAATACACACATTTCAGTGAGTCATGTGACAGAAATGACATCAGAACTCACCGTTTATAACTGATGACATCAGAACTCACCGTTTATAAGGATATAATTTACAGGATATTCATGGCTTTTGTGTATTATATAGTGAATAAAGTACCCCCTCTTGTAAAATATAAGGATATTATAAGTTACCGAGGAGTTTCATGACCATATAAAAACACGAGGCCGAAGGCCGAGTGTTTTTATACGGGTCATGGAACTCCCAGGTAACTTCTAATATCCTCATATTTTACAACTGGGGGTACTTTATTTATTATAATACACAAATTTCAGTGAGTCATGTGACAGAAATGACATCAGAACTCACCGTTTATAACTGATGACATCAGAACTCACCGTTTATAAGGATATAATTTACAGGATATTCATGGCTTTTGTGTATTATATAATAATATACTAGAGCCATGAATATCCTGTAAATTATATTATAAACGGTGCTTAGTGATGTCATCAGTTATAAGGAGTTCCATGACCTGTATAAGGTCGATAGTCATGGAACTTCACAGTATAGTGAATCAAGTACCCCCTCTTGTAAAATATAAGGATATTATAAGTTACTGAGGAGTTCCATGACCATCGGCCTCATGTTTTTATACAGGTCATGGAACTCCAAGGTGACCTCTAATATCCTCATATTTTGCAACAGGGGATTTGTTTATTATAATACACAAGTGAGTCATGTGACAGAAATGACATCACTAAGCTCCGATTATAACCAATGACATCACTAAGCACCGTTTATAAGGATATCGTTTACAGGATATTCATGGCTCTTGTGTATTATATAGTGAATAAAGTACCCCCTCTTGTAAAATATAAGGATATTATAAGTTACCGAGGAGTTTCATGACCATATAAAAACACGAGGCCGAAGGCCGAGTGTTTTTATACAGGTCATGGAACTCCGAGGTAACTTCTAATATCCTCATATTTTACAACTGGGGGTACTTTATTTATTATAATACACAAATTTCAGTGATAGAAATGACATCAGAACTCACCGTTTATAACTGATGACATCAGAACTCACCGTTTATAAGGATATAATTTACAGGATATTCATGGCTTTTGTGTATTATATTGTGAATAAAGTACCCTATTGTAAAATATAGTTACATAGTTAAATCGGGTTGAAAAAAGACAAAGTCCATCAAGTCCAACCCCTCCAAAACCCAGCATCCATACACATACCCCTCCTTACTCTCACATAAATTCTATATACCCATATCTATATTAACTATAGAGTTTAGTATCACAATAGCCTTTGATATTATGTCAGTCCAAGAAATCATCCAAGCCATTCTTAAAGGCATTAACTGAATCAGCCATCACAACATCACCCGGCAGTGCATTCCACAACCTCACTGTCCTGACTGTGAAGACCCCCCTACGTTGCTTCAAATGAAAGTTCTTTTCTTCTTGTCTGAAGGGATGGCCTCTGGTACGGTGATCCACTTATATAATCACTGAGGAGATCCGTAACCATATTTACAGGTCATGGAACTACGAGGTGACTTCTAATATCCTCGTATTTTACAACAAGGGGTACTTCATTCATTATTATACACGAGTTTTAGTGAGTCATGTGACAAACACATACCTCCCAACTGTCCCGTTTTCAGCAGGACAGTCCCGGTTTTGACAACTCAACTAGCAGTCCTGCATTTGTACTAGAAAATCCCGACTTTCTCTGCACTGAACAGCCAAAAAAAAAGATGCAAAGTTTTTAACTTAATTGTCTTTTGACAGAGAGCCCAGAACAACCTCCAGGTGCAAATAAGATACTTTGTAATCATTTTGAGATATGCAAATAAGTAACTGTAACAATTTAAAGGGCAGAGCTTAACAGCTTAAAGGGCAATTCACCTTTGTTAGCAAAGCTGTATTAACTGAAAATTAAACACAGAAATATGTTCAAACTTTCATAACCTGCCAAATTTTGAAAAAAAAATTTAAAATGAACATGGTAATTTGGGGGTGTGACCACAAAAAAAAGGTGTGGTCAAAAATGTTTCAACGATATGTGCAGCTAATTTTTTTGTCCCTCTATTATCTTTCCAAAATTTTGGGAGGTATGCAAACATGACATACCTCTACTACTCACTACTCCCCATATATAACTGATGACATCACTAGTCACCGTTTATAAGGATATAATACACAAAAGCCATGAATATCTTGTAAATGATATCCTTATAAATGGTGAGTTCTGATGTTATCAGTTATAAACGGTGAGTTCTGATGTCATTTCTGTCACATGACTCACTGAAATTTGTGTATTATAATAAATAAAGTAGGGATGCACCGAATCCACTATTTTGGATTCGGCCGAACCCCTGAATCCTTCACGAAAGATTAGGCCGAATACTAAACCGAATCCTAATTTGCATATGCAATTAGGAGTGGGAAGGGAAAAACATCTTTTACTTCCTTGTTTTGTGACAAAAGGCACGCAATTTCCCTCCCAGCCCCTAATTTGAATATGCAAATTAGGATTCAGATTCGGTTTGGCCAGACAGAAGGATTCGGCCGAATCCAAATCCTGCTGAAAAAGGCAGAATCCTGCCCGAATCCCGAACCGAATTCTGGATTCAGTGCATCCCTAAAATAAAGTACCCCCAGTTGTAAAATATGAGGATATTAGAAGTTACATCGGAGTTCCATGACCTGTAGAAAAACACTCTGCCTTCGGCCTCGTGTTTTTATATGATCATGAAACTCCTCGGTGACTTATAATATCCTTATAATACACAAAAGACATGAATATCCTGTAAATTATATCCTTATAAACGGTGAGTAGTGATGTCATCAGTTATAAACGGTGAGTAGTGATGTAATTTCTGTCACATGACTCACTAAAATTTGTGTATTATAATTAATAAAGTACCCCCAGTTGTAAAATATGAGGATATTATAAGTTACCTCGGAGTTCCATGACCTGTATAAAGACACTCGGCCTTCGGCCTCGTGTTTTTATATGGTCATGAAACTCCTCGGTAACTTATAATATCCCTATATTTTACAAGAGGGGGTACTTTATTCACTATATATTTTACAAGAGGGGGTACTTTATTCACTATATCATTTACAAAATATTCATGGCTTTTGTGTATTATATCTAGGGATGCACTGAATCCAGGATTCGGCCTTTTTTCAGCAGGATTCAGATTCGGCCGAATCCTTCTGCTTGGCCGAACTGAATCCGAATTTGCATATGCAAATTAGGGGCGGGAGGGAAATTGAGTGACTTTTTGTCACAAAACAAGGAAGTAAAAAATGTTTTCCCCTTCCCATATGCAAATTAGGATTCAGTTCGGTATTTGGCTGAATCTTGCTCGAAGGATTCGGGGGTTCGGCTGAATCCAAAATTATATCCTTGTATTTTACAAAAGGGGTACTTTATTCACTTGTAATGTCTTTATTCACTTTGTAATGTCTTTATTCGCCTCTAATGTCTTGACTGGGTCGACTAAACTTCCTACCACAGGCAGACTTAATTGACTGAACGTTGTTCAATGTAATTAATACTTTCCACGTCGTAGTAACAACACCCAGATAAATGTGAAACTTAAAACTAAATGACTACCTAATGTTAATGGAGTCCTCCCTTCCTGACAGAACTCCCACGCCTATAAAACTTTTTTCTTTTCCGCTTGATTGGCAACAGAGCTTTCCCAATCACAGTAAAGCGTGGGGGCTTCTCGTTTTAGCCAATCCCGTGCCTTTGTTTTTGAAACGCCTACGCTTCACGCGTGCAACTTGCCGGTCACTGCGGAAACCGTTCTGTGAGCATTCTGATTGGTTGAATTAAATATTTAAGCGACGCTGATTGGCTCGATCACGTTGAAGTTCGAGAATTCAAACAGAGGGCGGTGGGTTTAGTTTACAGGACAAGGAGGAAGCGCAGGAATCGGCAAGAGGCCCGGGAGTGATAAGCGAACACTGCAACGTACAGGGCCGGTTTTGTTGTATCTATATATAGATAACAATGGCTTCCCAGAATGTGGATCCAGCTGCGGCCAGTTCTGTGGCTTCAAGGAAAGGACAAGAGTCGGGCACGTCGGCTGCTCGTGGCTCTGTAGGAAAGAGGTGAGAAGAGATGTCCCGGGAGGACACAAAGGCAGCTGTGCTCATGACAATAGCAGTGTAGTTGGGCCTTGCACAGATTTTTATATCATACTAATTGCTCAGCTGTGCTTTACCATTTCTTACCTTAATTCATGTTAAGTGTTGATTTGAGTGTGTATTTCTATCTCTCTCACACAGGAGCTATTAATCTCCTGTAAATAATATCCTGAAATGATGCTCAGTGATGTCATACTTCTTGGTGACGTCATTTGTCCCCTGACGCCTTGAAACGTGTGCGTTATTTATTACTTGCCCCCCGCTGTAAGAACCTGTGCCATTTATAACCCTGATTCTTTATGGGGATAAAACGGGGATTGCAAAGCAGTTGGAAAATGCTTGGAGCTGCCCTGCACTGTAATTGCTAAATATCGATATCTTTTTATTTGACTCATTTTGTATCTTTCAAATGGGCGTCGCTGACTCCCTTCTGAAAAACAAATGCTCTAAGGCTGCAAACTTATTGGTTTTTGTTTTTTATTATTGATCCTTCTGTTCATGCCACCTCCTGTTTATATTCCAGTCTCTTATTCAAATCAATGCATGGTTGCTAGGGTAACTTGAACCATAGTTTCCAGATTGCTTGAAGGAGAATTCAACGGTCTTAAAAAAAAAAAAAAAAAAAAAAAAAAAAAAAAAAAAATCTAGCCCCCCCCCAACTCACATAGACACACCTCCTCCCATAGCTGCCTTCCAGGGAAATGCCCCTAACTTTATACTTACACCTTGGCGCAGCGTCAGGCATCTTGAGTTCCATGCAGCCCTCTTCTGGGTCTTAGTTGAGCTGTGTGGGAGACCGGCGAAGCAGTGCATGCGCAGTTGGGAGCAATTTGCATGTTTGTGACAACTGCGCGTGTGCCAGAACTCGCGAAAATTGCCGGAAAAAAAGCCGTAAGAAGGCTGCGTGGAACTCCGATGCCTGAATCTGCGCAGAGGGTTAAGTATATATTTTTTGAAAATGGTTAAATTCTCCTTTAGGATGCTAATTGAAGAGCTGCTGAATTAAAAGCTTACTCTAAAACCTTCAATAATAAAAAATGAAAACCAATTGCAAATTATTTCAGAATATCACGCTCTCCATCATACTAAGTTTTCTCAAAAGTGACCAGCCCTTTTAATCCCATTATCTATGCGGTCCTATCCCAGCTAACTTTTTTGTGTTTGTACCACATCTGCGGTCATCCTTACTTGTCCAGTAGTCGGTTGAATAAATGAGTTTTGAAAAGTCTACGTGGCCATTACAAGGCAAAGAAAACCCCACTGACTTGGCTGTATGTATGGCTCCCTGGGAAACGAGTGCTTTTACCCTGTTTTACCTCAACTGAGCCCTGTTGGCTGGCGGGCACATTTAAAATGCATAACAAATTGGCAGTCAGTGGGGTTTCTTGCCCTTTAATCACTGACTTTTCAATCTCTGTATATTATATATAATTTTACCATCCAATGTGTCCTGGTGCTTGTGTAAAGCTGCTGAGTTGCTATCAAAAATAGCTTAGGTAGTTAGAGGGTCCTGTTGTACTGTAGCTAGAAAATGTATGGGTTGAAGGTTTCTGGACTATAGCTCAAATAAAAATTTCTTCTTTCAAAGACAAATACTTTCTTCTAGCGAGTACTATACCAAAAGCCCTGGAGAGCTTTTTGCTGATGGTCTGGTTTTGTCGCATGCTTGTGATGGGACATTGATATCTCACAATGTCTCCCTGCACTGTGAGCTCCCTCTAGTGGGGGAGGCAATTTTTTTTCTAACAGGTGCTCTTTAAAGGATACTGTCATAGGAAAAAAATTTTTTCAAAATGAATCGGTTAATAGTGCTGCTCCAGCAGAGAACACTGAAATCCATTTCTCAAAAGAGCAAACTGACAATATGTCTAGCCCCATGTCAGATTTCAAAATTTAATATAAAAAAAAAAATCTGTTTGCTCTTTTGAGAAATGGATTTCAGTGCAGAATTCTGCTGGGGCAGCACTATTAACTGATTCATTTTGAAAAAAGTTTTTCCCATGACTGTATCCCTTTTAAACTAGTCTTGCTGTGTACAAGTAAAACTACAAGGCGAAATGGTGCAATCAGCCCATAAACACTACAGAAATATTTAGTATCAAAAAATAGAATATAAACAGGAGGACATACTAACTGTTCACCCCAGTCCAAGGGTACATACACATAGGAACAAAACCGCAAATGTGAGTTCCTCCAAAAAAATAAAGCAGCAAGTAATTAGTAGTATTAGAACATGGCCTGACGCATTTCGTGCCTGTTGGGGCAGCCTTTGAGTAAGTACCCCAACAGGCACGAAACATGTCAGGCAATGTCCTAATAAGCTTTGTATTTTTTTTTATTAACTTGCTGCTTTATTTTTTTTGGAGGAACTCCTTTTGTTTTGTTCCTTGCTGTGTACAAGGCCAATTGTAGAATAGATACGTCCCTGTATATTCATACTAAGACTCGTATCCCACCTTGTGTCTCTCCACTGCTGTAGTTCAATTATTGAGATTATTTAGCCATATTGTCTATAACCAGATTATCCCGATTCTAAATAAAGTATTCAGTTTAGCATTGATCTAATTTTACTATTTCTGTTAAATTCTTTGCCCCTTATTCTTCACCACTAATTACTGTAAGGAAGTCTATAAATTATTTATACATATTGTCAATAGCCATAAATATTGTACCACTAATCATCCATTATTTATTGCCTCTGCAATAATGTGAGGGTTTTCCCATACAAAGCTCATCATTAGTGAATGCTGGCACCTGTCTCCATAATTTTTGGATTAATTTTAGTTTTTTGTTTTTTTTTTTGTTTTTTACTGCTGACATCGTTTTCCAAAATTTAAAGGGCAACAAATTAAAAGATGGTCTGCCCAAGCTAATGGCACACCCGTAACAAATTCATAATGGTTTTGTGCACGTAATAAATGTTGCAAAGTTCTAAAGCCACCTAATTTCCTTTTGTTGTTTTGCAGGTTGCAGCAGGAGCTGATGACCTTAATGGTGAGTGTGAGCATTAAATACATAGTAATGATTGTGCTTGGTACTTCTGCGGCTTTATATGAAACTTCAGCCTGTTTCCTTGCTTAGATGTCTGGAGACAAGGGCATTTCGGCATTTCCAGAATCTGATAACCTGTTTAAGTGGATTGGAACTATTGATGGAGCCGTTGGCACGGTAAGACTTCATGACATGTTTTGATAGCTGCTGTCCTTTCTGGGAAGCTGCAAGGGCTTTTGATCTTCAATCGGTTTGAAAGTCATATGGCATACTATAATTCTGTCAGATAGCAATTGCTCAGGAATGCAGATACCTACCTGGCAGAGGTAGAGCCTGCCCGACTTTCCCTTTACTGTAAGTGGAATTTGTAGTACATCTCCACTTTAAGATCTTCCGGTGGGAAGGAATTTTGGGAAGATTAGTTGCCCGCAGTAGCGAAGATTTTATCGCAGGGGACTACATCTCCCTGTGTTCCACCACAGTAAGACCTGGGTCAGTAAAAATAAACCCATTGTGGGTAGTGGCTTGAAGTGCAGGTCTGCCCAGTTGGACCTGTGCAGGTCTCTTCTCCATGGGTCTTCCTGAGGACTGTAGAGTTTGTGCAGATAAGTTCCACTAGAATCTTATTTAGGATATACTGATTTGACAAAGGTTTTTATTTCTTTTTTTCAATGTCTTGTAGGTGTATGAGGACCTGAGGTATAAGCTGTCCCTGGAATTCCCCAGTGGCTACCCTTACAATGCTCCCACTGTGAAATTTGTCACCCCGTGCTTCCATCCAAATGTGGATAGTCATGGAAACATCTGCCTTGACATCCTGAAAGACAAATGGTCAGCGCTTTATGACGTCCGAACCATTCTTTTGTCATTACAGAGCTTGCTGGGAGGTAAGTGAAATCCCTATAGACCAGGGGTGTCCAAACTACGGCCCGCGGGCCAAATGCGGCCCGATATCCATTTATAATTGGCCCGCAGCGTGCAAAAATCCCTACCCCCTCTCAGAATCCAGAAAAAAGTTTCCTACCACGGCGTCATTGAGGGGCGGAACCTACAGTGCTTCAGTGTAGACTCGAGGAAGCTTGTCCTAAACTCCGCCCTCCCCGTGGCTGGAGTTTAGTGTAGTGCGGGGAGGGAGGCGGGTGCCGGTAAACAACTGAAAACATGGCTGGATTTCGTGCATCTGATGAACTGTGAGTAACTGCTAGGTGCTTGGCTTGGGGGATGGGTGGATTTAGTGAGACTGCAGCCAGGCAAGGGAGTCGGTTACAGATCGAGTGTGTGAGTTACTGTGTGTGTCTGTCTGTATGTGTGCCACTGTGTGTATATCTGTCTGTATGTGTTTCACTGTGTGTCACTGTATGTGTCACTGTGTGTGTTTCACTGTATGTGTGTATCTGTCTGTGTGTCACTATATGTATGTGTTTCACTGTGTCTGTATGTGTGTATCTGTCTGTGTGTGTATGTGTGTTACTTATTTAAAATTTGTAAAATGAACATGGTAATCAGGGGGTGTGGCCACACAATGGGCGTGTCCACAGTGAGTGGCCCGGCTGTTTGTATATTTTACCGCATATGGCCCTTGGTGAAAAAAGTTTGGACACCCCTGCTATAGACAATGATCTAGGACAATATTCTATCCTTTAGTGAACACCTTTTGGACAAAGCTCAATGACTGTGTTTATTTGAAACTGTCGTAGTTTCTAGGCTAAGACTGCATAAAAGAAGCATGCATGTCACATGTATATGGCCTTTGGTTCCTTATATAATTGTTCGATGGGCTGTTTCTCTATACTTGCTAAAGAAGGTTTCTTTGGGTTCCCCCACCATAAGGACTTTGGAAGAGTACCCTGCATGCAAATAAAAGGGGGCAAGAATTCTTAATAGCCTGGCTTCCATAAAGTACCATGTCCTGTCAATAAGCACAGAAATGCTGTTGCTTAAAAGGCATACTGACCAATTACAGCTTTAACAAGTATGCATGCATTCCCTTTAAAGAAAGTTAAATTGTACTAGCTGATTAGTATATAAGGATTTGTAGTGCATGGAGGCTCGCTGTTTACTAGGGCTATTGTATATGTGCAGTGTTGCAGAACTTTCATCAAACCTGTCTTTATCTCTCTCCAGAGCCGAATAATGAAAGTCCTTTGAATCCATACGCTGCAGAACTCTGGCAGAATCAGACTGGTAAGTGCGGTCATTGTGAAATGAGCAATTACCTCTATCCTCCAGCAAGTACTGAAAGGGGTTGAGGTTAGCATGACAATGTACTTTTAATGAACAGAGCTGTTCAGTGTAGTGGATGGGGATTCCGCATAATTGTTGGGGATGAGTGGCAGGAAAAGCATGGTATGCTTGATAAAGGGGCTCGCCCCGAAATGTTGCACTTTCGAACCTAATAAACCAGCAAGGGGTAACCCTGCATGATGTTCCTTGAGTGCCAGTGTTTTACTACTTGAGGAAAAGCATGGCCCAAATTCACTGTCTGCCCGAACCCGACCAACCCACGGATATCGGGCCATCCCCCACATCACTAGCTGAAAGACTGGAACACTACTAAACTTTTTTTTTTTTTTGGGGGGGGGAAACAACAATAACTAAATAAAACATGGAAAGACATTAAGTATTTTCGATTAACAATCTGAAAACTGAACTGGGTTTTGGAAGGTGAACAACCAAGGGCCTTAATTAGTACCTATTATCAGATGGCCATATCCTACTGGCCAAGGATCTGCTTTTTTGGCAAACTATTCTTAAATAGTACGGCCATCATTACACTGCTGGATATGCTTTAGATAGGGTGGTGTGAAATCGGCAGAGTAAGAGCATCTCCTTTCCTGCTAATCGACATGCCTTGGTATTTTTGGAACAGTTGCAGCAATATGTGTTGTATTGGTGTACTTGGTCTTTAATAGTGTTAACAATGCATTTTTTTTTTCTTAAGCTTACAAGAAGCACCTCCACGAGCAGTACCAGAAGCAGGTCCGAGAAAAAGAAATCTGATCCACCCCCTCCCTTCCAGTCTCATTTGCATGTTGTGCGCTGTACATGTACGCTGTAATATATGCTTAAATTAATGGAAGTTTGTACAAATAAAGCTGTTTTATCGTCTTTGCTGTGTGGTTAGATAATTTCATCTGATGCATGTTCTAGATAACACTAAGGTTAGTTTTAGCCTTATCGTTAAGATGAGTAGTAGTCTCTGGCACACAATGCTGATGCAAGCAAGGTAAAAACCTTTGCATGTTTTAAGGCGGAAGTGCACTTAGCAGCCACATCCATCTGTCAAACATGCTGGAATTCAAAATTAAGCGCCTGCTTTGATGCCTCTGGCAGCAACATGCATGTAGCTTACAAGCTACTGGTTGGGGATAACTGCCTTAAAGGGGAAATTCTCAAAGGCCTTTTAAAATATTTGCTTCAGCATACTAATGAGAAACACTCTAAATACAATCAATTAAATTCTCTACTGTTCTGAAAAGTTTATCTTCACTATTCCTTTCAGCATCTTTCTCCTCATTCTGCCTTCATTTAAGAGTTGGGTGTCGGATGAATGCTCAAATATGTTAAAGGGGAGCTCTCTATTGAAATCACCAGATGTTCTGTCTACATGCAGTTATTTTGTTAGCTTTTGTTTGTACTGGAATCCGTTATTTGAGTGAGCTCTAATACATCTGCTAGGAAAGGGAGCCCCCCAATAAGACCTATTGGATCATTCATCTGACACCCAACTGCTGGATGAAGACAGAAGGAAGAGTAACAGATGCTGAGAGAGGAATAAACTTGATTATTTCGGAAACAATGCAGATTTTTTAATTGTATTTAGCAAGTTTTTTACTTCAGTATGAGGAAGTTTATCATTTTTGCTATAGTTCCCCTTTAAGATGTCCATACATAGAAAGATCTGTTTGTTTGACGTTGCTAAACTAGAGGATCTCTCTCAGATATGCCCACCTTGAAGTGGGTGATAAGCTGTCCCGATCGTTGGGCCCTAGAGCCCAATCACAATGAGAAGAATACGGGAGGTGGGATAGAGGACCACATAAATAAACAGATGCGGTCCTTGATCCGACTGGCTTTTTAAACCCGAACCTGGCTGACTTTTGGCCAAAAATCAGGGAAGCCCGTCTGAGGGCCCCCAAACACTGGCCCATAAAGTTGCCAACTTAATCTTTTGGCAGTACGCATGGGGAGCTTTAGACTGTGGATGCAACGAATCCAGGATTCGGTTTGGGATTCAGCATTTTTCAGCAGGATTTGGTCGAATCCTTGTGCCTGGCTGAGCCGAATCCCAATTTGTATATGTACATTGGGGGGGGTAGGGAAATCACGTGACTTTTCATCAAAGATTTTTTCCTTTCCTGCCCCTACTTTGCATATGCAGATCAGGATTCTGTTCGGTATTTGGCCAAATCTTTCATCAAGGATTAGCAGATCCAGTCGAATCGTAAATAGTGGATTTGTTGCATCCCTACTTTAAACCCCTAAAAGCACACTAGCTATTTTTAAATACCCCCCCATATGTAATAAGAGGCAATAAGTTTATGTGGGTGCAGTAACCATAGCAACCAATAAGATGTCTGCTTTAAAATCGGTTGCCAGAAACTTTCCTGCTGATCGGTTGCTATGGGTTACTGCTCCTGAGCAAATTGTGTCTTCTTAGATGCGTAACCTGCCATTTATCATCCTTGCATCTTATCTGCTGCTTGGCTGCCCTTATTACCACTATCCAAATCCTCCTGCAAGGAAGACACATCAGGGTGGATGCTACTGTTCTGCATAATTGTCTTCTCAGCAAATCGTTTTTTTGCTTTCAGTGCCCTCCTCATTCATTTATAAACAGGGTTTTATGCCGACGTCGGGGAAAGGCATTTTCTAGAACTCTATTAGCCTTTCTCGCAGCAGCATGTTCAATTAAGCAGTGCTGAAATTAGTGCAGGGACCAGGCCTATACATGTGTGTTTCCACCAATATTCCCCTGTGCATAATGCTCTCACTTAGTATAATGGTAAGTGGTGGCCCCCTGGGATTCTTTAAATTGCACTGAAGTCTCTGCTGCCTAATATAAACTCTTGCGTAATTTTCAATTTCTAATTGACCCCAACTGAAATCCACTAATGGGTTTTTTGGAAACCATCACTGCTTAGAGGGGCAGCTGACTGTATTAAGTGGAAATATACAGGCTCGAATTTGCCCTGAAATATATTCTACGCCAAACACACCTTGGGGCAGATTAATCAAAAGTTGAGTTCTGTTTTTCAAGGGTAGTTTTCAGTCAAAATTCAAAATTTTCGGGTGAAAAAACAATTTTTCGGGGGTTGTATTAAAACTTGGTGTTTTCTGGTTTTTGTAGAAATTTTCAAGATTTATTATTCCCCAAAGCTAGAAATAACTTGAATCAGAAAAAAAACGCCAGCTAAAACCTGCTGAGGTCATGTAGGAGACAATGGCCGAGCTCCCTTGAACCATTTGAAGATTTTAATAGCCTTCATGATGTTTGGGGTTTTTCGGTGGGTCTTGTTTGAAAACTGTTAATTCAAGCAATTTTAGATTTTTCTTGTGGAAAACTTGATTTAAGTTTTCAGGTTGTCCCCCCCCCCCCCAGAATTCACTTTTTATTTTTTCTTAAATTAGAAAATATTGGGAGTTAATTTCGAGGTATAAAAAAACCTCACAAACTTCTAAAACATAATCTTTGATAAATAAACCCCTAGGGGAAGGATTCTAACTAAAAATCGTTCGACCATTCCATAGTCGAAGTACTGTCTCTTTAAGAAAAAACTTCGACCCCCTAGTTTGCCATCTAAAACCTACCGAACCCAATGTTAGCCTATGGGGAAGGTCCCCATAGGCTTGCCTAAATTTTTTTGATCGAAGGACAATCCTTCGATCGTTGGATTAACGATTATTCCTTTGATCGTTCGATCGCAGTTTTTGCGCTAAAATCCTTCGACTTCGATATTCGAAGTCGAAGGATTTTAATTCCCAGTCGAATATCGAGGGTTAAATAATATTAACCCTCGAAACAAGTATACCTTGTCTACTAGAAAATCATGTAAACATTAAATAAACCCAATAGGCTGATTTTGCTTCCTATATTTTTGTTTGGATCAAGTACAAGTTACTGTTTAATTATTACAGAGAAAAATAAATCATTTAAAAAAAAATGTGATTATAATGGAGTCTATGGGAGACGGCCTTTCCGTGATTCAAAGCTTTCTGGATAATGGGTTTCTGGATCCCATTCCTTTAGGGCTCTTACACATGAGCGTTTTTACCTGCGCTCCCCTGCGTTCCGTTTTTGGGCGTTCAGCCGCAGGGGAGCGCAGGAATATACGCATTTCATTATTTCAAATGGGGCTGTACTCACACAGGCGCATGTAGGCGCTGAACGCAGGTTGAGACGCAACATGCATTTTTCCTGCGTTCGGCGCCTACACGCGCCTGTGTGAGTACAGCCCCATTTGAAATAATGAAATGCGTCTATTCCTGCGCTCCCCTGCGGCTGAACGCCGAAAAACGGAACGCTCATTTGTAAGAGCCCTTACTGAGTCAGAACTGATTTGAGTTCTGTTAAAGAAGAAGGAAAGGTGAAAGTAGTGATGTTTGCTAAAAGATTACAATCACCTGATACCCTGGGGCTCTTGTTAGCAGAAAGCACGGGCCCCCTGGACATGTGTTGGCCCGAGGCCCATTGAAGAAGGAAGATGATTGTTCTGTGGCACTTGCTGGGAAGCACCTTGGGCCGGTGCAGTTTTCTGCTAACAGAAGCAGGGTATCGGTTAAGTGATTATAATCACTGGAGGATCTTCAGCAGCTTTCTTTACTGCATTGCTGTGAAGCATTCCTAATTAAAAAGTGGCTGTTTGTATGGTACAATTTGGTTGGAAAGTGACTGTGGCCAGCGCATAGCATAAATAATTGTTACTGTTGTCCAAGGGATGGGGGTATTTGTGTATGAGGTTGCCCATGGGTGCACTATTGCAGGCTAGACAGCAGTCATAACATGGGCATATTACTATAAGTACAATGTAGTCTGGCAGGATGCTGAGGCTGCTCTTGAAAGATTATTGCAGCTGTAAAGGGGAAATAAAGACTTCTGATGCATCAAGATGGGCAGCCCTGGTTCAAACGTGGCCCAGGCATCCCATTAATGTGGTGTCAACAATGAGAGTGGAGTTCTTCACCATGCAGCACTCCCATCAGCAACAGGGATAATTATCTTGACTCTGCAACTGAAGGTCTTGTTTTGTTGTTTGACAATGAAATCGTTATAAAGATTTACCAAGGTTGCAGGGTGAGCTTCAAAGCTGTGCACAGAAAGTCAACATCTTGGACTTTGTTAGGAGTGTCAGTGACACTGCACATGCTCATTGTGCTCGGGGCAGCTGTTGAGAAGCTAAGCTAAGGGGTTGTCACAAATCATGCCTAAATTCTGATGCTAATTGCACTTATGCATGTAATGCCAATCTCGATTCATTAATAAACAGCCATAGATTGTGACTTTTATATTCTATATATACAGTATATTGTGAGACGGTTCCTAAACTCCGGTAACTGAGAGCCGCCCAGAGCATGTACAGTGGATCATCGCTAATGGGGAGCACATGCAGAGACATATATCTTCACTGCTAAAGGGCTGTGGTTGCCTTGGGCTGCCACAGAACCCCAGAACATAATGTGCAGTATTTCTACCCTACTTCCTTGTCAAACTTTAGTTCTCCTTTAAGAAACTGTTGTAGAATTATACAGTATTTGTACAATAATCTCATAAAATATACTGGACATGGGAAGAGTGTCAGATACCTGTGGATAATTTATTTATAATTTCCCTTCTACAGCACAACCCCCTTCATCCACCACAACTTCATAAATATGGTAATGGTTTCAGCAGCAGTCCGTAGGTTAGCTGAATAATGTGCATGCTGTATTTTGACTACTGTAGTAGCTTCCTGAACTCTTTGGTCTATGATTCTTTCATATAAGTACAGGACAGACGGATATAGAGGCATCCTGAGGTCAGACCACATCACAATTGAAGACATCAGAGGATATAACATCATGAGTAGATTGCTGTTTTTGACTCACTTATTGCTTCCACCCTCATTAAAGACATTTACTGCAGTGTTGTAAGCAATGCATGATATGTTATGAGACCATACAAAGAGGCCTGGGCAGAGACTGGCCATGAGCACAGCAACCCCTGCTGGTAATGTCCTCTCCTGCCAGGATCTCATTGTCTGAGCACTCATCTAAATCACAAGTGGAAGCGACTTCTGCCCAGGCCTCCTCTGTGGCCTCCACAGTCCAGATAGGGATACTGACTTTCATCTGCATGTCATGTAACATCCTCTCCATGTGTTCGATCTGCCCAGCGAGGTCTGGAGAGCAGGGTCTCTCTGTTCGCTGCTGGTTCTCCTGCATTCTGCTACTGCTGGGAGATTTAATGTTCCTAGCCCTGTAGGCCACCTCTGAGGTCTTGCCAATCACCCCTGTGTTTACTAGTCTCTTGCGTCGTCCATGCAGCGGAAAAAGCTGGCAAAGGTGGTGGGCTTTGCACAGATCCTGCTGGAAGAACTCAAGTGTTGAGAGGAAGAGAACCCAAATTCGTTCCAGCTTGACACGGTCTTCTTGGCTAATCCCCTCATTCATTAATAAGACCATCAGCATGTTCCTCAGATCTACAGTAAGCACAGTTGTGTGATTCAAAAATATGTAAAACTGTACATAATACTTCACAGATTTAACTATTTTTCCCTTGATCCAGCAATCCTCATGAACCTTCTCAACATGTTCTTTCACCTCTCATGTATCAGCTTTATCTGACAACACCCATCTCATATCATGGACTCTCAATACCCAATAACTCCAGCTTTTCCTGTGCAACTGTTCTATATTGAGCCACATCTCTTCTCTACTCAACAAACTCCATCTCCTCTCATGCACCTGCTTCCTCTGGCAAAACATATTTTTATTCTTGCACCTAACCTCAAGACAAGCTCCAACTATTTTAATGCATTTGTTAAGCTCCAGCCCTTGTCGACCAACTGATCAGCACAACAAGCTACCATTTCTCTAATAAGCTCAGACACCGGCTCTATCAGACCATCTCTTGTTTTCATGCAACCACACTCCATGACAAATTTAATCTCCGTTCGTACACATGCTCTTTCTGACAAGCTTCAATTCCTACACATACAGACCACACAATGGGAGTGCACCCTGTACGGCTGCAAAAATATAACAATGTTACAGCTTCTGGATGCTCAGTGAGGTCCAGTTTGAACAACAAATTTACAAATGCTGCAGTAGTGTATTTACCAGAATGAAAAAAACCTTTCCCTCAACAAAGGGGTCTAGAATGTATTTCATGCACTTCTTTAGGGCAAGCTTTAGTTCCTTTCATGCAAAGGCTCTGTCTCACAAGCACCCACAGCTAAGCTATCAAGCTCCATCTCCTCTCATGTACATGGTCTCCCCGACAAGCTCCATTTCATTTTGTGCACCTGCTTTATCTGACAGGCTCAATCTCTTCTCATGCACATGGTGGACACAAGCTCAATTTCATTTTGTGTACCTGCTTTATCTTTCAAGCTGCATATTCTCTCATGTAAACTGTCTACCCAACAAGCTCCATTTCATTTGTGCTCCTGCTTTATTTGGAAAGTTCCATCTCCTCTTGTGCACACGGTCTAGCCAACAAGCTCCATTTCATTTTGTGTAACTACTTTCTCTGACAAGCTTCATCTCATGCACATGGTCTAGCCAATAAGCTCCATTTCATTTTGTGTAACTACTTTCTCTGACAAGCTCCATCTTCTCTCATGCACATGGTCCAGCCAACAAGCTCCATTTCATTTTGTGTACCTTTTTTATCTTACAAGCTTCCTCTAGTTTCATGCACCTCTTCTATCTGACAAGCTTCAGACTCTCTTATGAAACCTCTTTATCTTCGATGTGTCTCCTTACATTCCCCATCTCCACAAACACGCTGCCTTTATTGGACAAACTTCAGTTCCTCCCATGCACTTGCTTTATCTGACAGGTCATAATAATACATGACCTATCTGACAAATCGAATAATTTCTACTGCTGTGCATGATACATTGCCATTAATTTTACTCCCTCACTCCATACTCTGATCTCTTTCTTCTACTTGCAGGACAAGTCACTTACCAGTGCTCAGATCAAATGCCTTTTTCCTGCTCTCCTCCAATTCCTCCCTCAGTCGAGTACAGTCGGACGTGCCTCCAACACACAGCACCAGTTGGCGGTAGCAGGCAGTCACTTTGTTAAGGGAGGTGTGCATTTTCTTACAGTCTGACACTGCTCCCTGGCTGCTTTCTTCTGCTGCATGTCCCCTGATTCCACGTAGTGTTAAAGTCCTGGTGTTGGGGTGCAGCAGAGTTGGTCCTGCATTGGAAACTTCAGGAGCAGACATGGTGAGTCTGTGATCCACTTACAGGTAGGGCACCTGGTAGGAAGCGAGAAGATTGTTCATAGAGTGTATTTACAAAAGTAGAGTAAACTGAAACTGGAGTAAAATTTTCATTATTAAAATGTAATTTTCACAAAAGTCTTACTCCATCTGGTGAGTATAGTCTTTTTGTGCACTCATTCTGGTCTCCCCTTTTTTTAATGAATCTGGAGCACCACTTACACTGACGTTGGTGTTCCCTTGTTAACAACAATAATTGTGTTGATAATAATAAGTTAATAATGTTAAATTCAGAAAGAAAACTAGCAAAACCATGTAACCCCAATAGTTTAACATAAATTAAACATTTTGGCACCAGAAATATGAAATTGGGTTAAGGCCGGTTCAAATTTGATGATAGCTGATTTTCTGGTGTAAATGAACATTTTGCTCTACTTTTGTGGCTCCCCTGCCTTGTCTTGAAGGTTGCTAGGCTCAAATCCAAAGGTCATTTGCCCACTGTTCCAGGTCTAGGGTTGGATTGGCAAACAAAGAAATCCAATGGCACACAGGACTTATGCAACACCTTAATCGTTTACTGCAGAGTGCGGTGCAACGTTTCGGGGTGAACCCTTTTGTTAAGCATGCTTGACAAAGGGGGTTTGCCCGAAACATTGCACTGCACTCCATAATAAACACTTACGGTGTTGCATAAGTCCTGTGTGCCATTGGATTTCTTCATTTGCATGGTCTATTGGGAGGTGGCCGGACCTCCACCATTGAGCACCAGGCATCTCTGTCTAGCCTATAAGACATGGCGTGCGAGGACCAAAACTTTCTGTATGTAGGGTTGCATTGGGCCAGCAGGACACAGAGCATAGGGGCTGTGTTTAGCCTGTGCTTATCAGCAGACTGTGATTCAGCCTGGTGTTCCTGTAGCCTAAAGGAGTATACTGCCTCTTTAAAGTATTCTCACTGGTAGATACAACAACATACCGTAACATTGACAAGTCAAGAATTGCACAAAAACAGCCTCTTGCCTTCTAAACGGTAAATATCCTACTGACACCATACCAATGGTACAGCACCCTCCCCCCACAATGGGGTACTGCCCTGTTCTACACACTGCAAACATTCCATCAGGGGTAAAGCCCCTATGCCTCCAAATCTGGCAAATTCTCACCAAGACGAACAGATGGGGTTTTTTTTTTAGCTTCAGATGGGGTTTTTTTGCCTTCCTCTGGATCAACTGGCAATTAGGCAGGTCAAACAAAAAGTTAGAAGGTTGAACTTGATGGCCGTGTGTCTTTTTTCCACCTAACGTACTATGTTACTATGTTACAACTACATAATTCTGCCCAATAGCCTGACAATACCCCATAGGGCAACATGGCCACCTGGTTTTGTTTTTGTCTTTTGACTGACAGTGAGAACCAGGGGCAGAGACACAATCATAGAGGAACTGTGGGGCCCAGGAGGGCACTGACTGTTAATGAATAGTTTCATTATATGAAAATATCTTGCACCCAAAGTTTAAAGGGGGCCTAAAATAATTTTACTGGGGGCCCCAATAGTTTTTATTTCTGCCAATGCCCTGGGGTAAAGACTATTCTCCCTATACATGGAAATTCTTGTTCTAGTTGCACAGCAGAGTAATATTCTTCAACTGAAACAGGCCCCTGTCCTTAGCCTGGTGATATCCTAATAACAAGTACAGGCTGCTGCACATATAGCCTGACATAACTCTCTTGACGGTCAATTAATTCGCTTTTCTTTTAAACAAACAACCAGTTAAATGGAACAGGCTCCAGCCCCACAGACTGGCGATTATAAAGCGCCCATGGCGGTTCCTACCCCTCCATATTGGGCTGCAGTACCCAGGGAATATCCCACCCTACATGATCGTATCTGTAATTTGCACCCACAATCCGTGTAAATTTACCTGCCCCCCTGCCCGTCTGCCAGCGGAGCCCACCAATATCATGTCCACTGTAGCGGCGGCGTTAGCGGGCGCGATGTCGCACAGCGATTGAAGCAGAGGAAGGAGTCGCGGCCGGTGTACATGAAGCTCAGCGCCAGTTTAATAGGATAATGGCAGGAAGCAGCTGTTGTGCCGATTAAAGTCTCATAGAGCCGGATTCCCCCGGGAAGCGCTTTCCCTACTGTGGGAAACACTTATCGGAAATGTAACTGTGCGCCTTGCGCCCTCCCCACTGTCAGTCCCAACTGTCAGTCCGCAATTACGTGGATGTAGCGCTCCCTCCCACTAACAAGCCATCATACCTCCAGTCGGCCGACTGCTCCTGCGAGCGATCTCCTCCCTGCTGCCGATTTCTTCTTTAAGGTGCTGAACAGACTGGCACAGTGGAGATACAGCGAGGCCAACTGGGTAGAAAGGAGAGGAGCGCAGGGGCTGGCTTTAAGTTATATCCAAATTATAGAGAATAACCTTAAATTTTGCCCCCAGTACTGATACCTCTCCAACTGGCTTATCCCATCACTAGATCAATATTAGGGGTTGGTTGGATGGTTTCCTAAAAATAGGTAATTTACCCAGTGTCGGACTGAGACAACAGGGGCCCACCCAAAAACCTTAAACCAGGGGTTCCCTAAAAAAAAACCTAAGGTGGCCATACACGGGCAGATAATGCTGCCGATATCGGTCATTTAGACCAATTTGACAGCTAATCTGCCCTTGTATGAAGCCTTCCGATTGGTCTTTCCGATCGATATCTGGACATGATATAGATCGTGAAGGTTTTATTTTTCTCCCGACCCACCCGTCGGAGCCCATTGTGCTCATCGTAATCCGATTGTTCGGCCATAAGGACGAACGTTCAGATTACCCCCGATATAGCCCTGCCGTTAGTGGCATATCGGGGAAAAGATCCGCTTGTTTGGCGATGTCGCCAAACGAGTGGATCTTATAGTGTATGGCCACCTTAAGACCAGGAGTCCACCAAAAAACCTTAATCCAGGAGCCCACTAAAAAACCTTAAAGTGGCCATTCACGGGCCGAAAACCTTAAGGTGACCATACACGGGCAGATTAAGCTGCCAATATCAGTCCTTTAGACCAATATCTGCAATTTATCTGCCAGTGTATGGGGGCTTCCAACGGGTCTTCCCGATTGATGTCTGGCCACAATATCGATTGGGAAGGTTTGACTGACCCGTCGGAGCCCATTGCTCCTAATTGTAATCCAATTGTTCAGCCCTAGGGCCGAATGTCCAGATTAACCCAATATAGCCCTGCCGTTGGTGGGCATATCAGTGAAAGATCACCAACCAAGCGGATCTCTTCATGTATGGCCACCTTTAAGGTGGCCATACACTATAAGATCCTCTCGTTTGGCAAGGTCGCCAAACGAGCAGATCTTAACCCGATATGCCCACTACGGATGAATCCGCTCGTTCGGCCCTAGCCAATGTGGTCCTGGAAAAAAAAAATCAAACTTGACCGATCGATATCTGGCCATACACTCTTTGTTCACCTAGAAATAAGGAATGGCCATGAAATAGGCCAAATGTTTAGCAGCATGAGGGCCACTGATACCTGGGCCAACCGGGAGTTTTCCTGATTCCCGTTGGGCCAGTCCGACACTGAATTAACCCCATAGGCAGTTGTTTGCTACTCCTGCAGGAAGGCCACCTAAGACCCCTAAGATACCTCACCTAAAAATAGCAGCCCCTAGAACATGCTACATGTCTTCTCACAGAGCACGTGTGACCTTAATGTGTAAAAGGGGTTGAACTGTCAGTATGGAAGGTAAAGTATCTCAACACTAGAAAACATACCCACCTAGTAGGGCTGGACTGAATCTGTGGATTCTGGCAAATGCCAGAGGGGCTGCTGAAAGATGCCATATAGATAGTGATGGGCGAATAAATTCGCCCAGGCATGGATTCACGGCGAATTTCCGCATTTCGCTGGCCGCCAATAAATTCATGAAACCGGCAAAAAAATGTTTGCGTTTTTTGGTCTGCGAATTTTCGCCGCAGTTTTGTAAATTATTCGGATGGCCATTGAGTTTAATGCATTTGGACAAAATAGTCGCACATATAAAAATTGTCATTCGTGTCGTGCATCAGAAATATTTGACTTCAATGCGTTTGGTGAATATTCCGACTTTTCGCGAATTTCTCGGTAAATTCACAAATTTTCTGCCAAAGCCAAATGCCACAGATTTGCTACATATAAACAGTCACAATTTAGTGGGGCTGTGGGGGCTGTTTGGGCCTCTGTGTACGTGAAATGCCAGGACCTATTTTGTATCTCAGTGTGGTCCTGTATCCACCACCAACCTTTTCTAGTTCCTCCCAGTCTCTTTATCTCTTGACTCCCCATCAAATAAGGTTCAACTTTTCCCCACGAATGATACTTGGACAAATTGATTATTTTAGACTTAGTTAGATGCCATCTTTTCCTGTTTGTAGTGTGAATCACACTGTTGGCCCAGCCCTGGCAAATCCAGAGCAGCAGTTGGGCTTTTGTTTGTTTGCTGCATCCAAGTAGCCGTAGTGTATGCAAACTTTGCTCCAATTCTACCAGCCAGCCAGGTGTTTTCTATGAACCATTATATACTGCCTGTTGTTTGGTTGCTATGGGATACTGGACTTTGCAAAGGTTACTTTACACAGTTGACACGAGCATAGCAGTATAACTGTCCACAACTTTTTGGCTGACCCCACTGGTTGCCAGGGGATTTTTAGGAGCCTCAGGTGGCCAAGTGAATGCCGCATCATAGGGGGTCATGGAGCCATATCCAGGGGTGTAACTACAGAGGAAGCAGACCCTGAGGCTGCAGGGGGACCCAGGAAGTATAGGGAGCCCCTGAGGCCCTAATTAATGAGCAATTTCAACATATTTTGGTATAGCAGGTCAACCTCTGGATATGTTAAGGTCCCTAAAATCACATTTCTGTGGGGCAAAGGCCCAGTATCATCTAGTTACACCACTGGCCGCATTGTTAGGGCAAAGAGCGCAATTGCACTCGAAATTCTATTTCAAAAATTGGAATTGCGTCTCTTTAAATTATCAGGAGTGGATTTTTTTGCTGCCCCTGGTAACTTAAATATCTCATTTACCCCAAGGTTCGATTTGTTTATAAGAAATTTAGTGAATGGGCCAAAAGAGTAATCAATAACAATCATTTTAAAAAAGCTGAAAATGTTCCATATTTGTTACTGTAAATATAATTCCCTGTATAATATCTGCATATATGACATTTTGCAAACACATACACGCATACTGTGCCCTCAAGCAGATGATCTGTCCTCAGGGGTCCCCCCTCCTTTCCCACTGTGACTTGGAGCCTGTTCCTTTTTCCCTTTTTTTCCACTGAAGAGTTTATGTCTTCACGTTGGAAAAGAAAACGAGTGAGCTCCTGAGAGAGGCAGAGCATCCTACGATGAACCATGCAGGGACCTGCTCCTTCCCACATGTCTGTTACCTAGCAACCGCCACTATCTGCCATTAACCTCCTTAGAGATTCCAATGTGCAGTGCAGAGCCAAAGTAATAACCTGCTTTCTCTGCCCTTACTACTGCTAATATGTCCATGCCAAAGCACATCTATGACACAGCAACTCTATCAAATAGGTTTTGTGAAAAACATTAGAGCATGGTTTGCAGAAGACAGGATAGAAATAGGGCATTGCAATAGATACAGAAGACCAAGTGACTGCTGGGAACAGGAGTAAAGAGGGCCCCTGGGGTACTAACCAATATATGTGTGTTTTTAGCATACAGAGAAGGGTTAGATACGAAATATGGCAGCTAGTGATGGGCCAATTTTGACGCCAATGGCAATTTTGACGCTAGTGTTAAAGTCAATGGGCGTCCGAGTAGTGTTGACGAGCGGCGATTTTGACAAGATCGACTTTTCTGTCACTCGTCCAAATTTTTTTTCAACGCCTGCAATTTCGCAAATTTATTCATGGAAATTTGCTGCAAATTCACTCCCGGTGAATCACTAATGTCAGCATCTTTAAAGGGTGATTGGAGCTTATTAGATGACTCACCTTCCCCTATGGAATTTGAGTCACATTTACCTGTGCTATATTATAGCAATGATGATTATAGCAACTGCTGCCAAACGTATGACTCTACCCTACAATCGTGTTTATTATCTGAGCTGGCACCGTTATTTATTGGGGGTGGGCCCTAAGATGGGGGACGGGGTTAGGCTGGATCCCCCGTATGGCCCTTTACTAGGGTTTTCTGGTTGGCCCTTTTGTTACTTTAGCATATTTTATTTTACAATAACATATTGGTTCAAAGTTCAAGCTATGAAATTTTTACATCTGTTGTCCTCATTATTTCGCCCAAGCCATAAACGTCTTTACATGGATATAGAACTTTGTATAACCTATTTTATAGGGTGCCACTCCTTCAGTTTTGAACCATTCAGTTGGATTTTAGCAGGAATTGTTTGATTTGATTAAGCCTGCCCATGTTTCATTGGTATGGACAAAACTTCTACACCTCGGCAGTGTGACTGTACACAAAAGAGTAGAACATTCAAACTGAACTGTTGAGGATCCAGTCGCACTCGACCTCGTTTATAAACACTGGGCACATCTGCACCTGGGCAGTAACCCATAGCAACCAATCATTGATTAGACTTTTTTCAGCCAGCTGCAAGAACAACAATGAATGCAAACATCTTATAACTGCCCAGGTGCAAATTTGCCCAGTGTTTATAAATGGCTCCAACTGTGTTGGCCCTCTGATACTGGATTTCGGGGCTGCTTTATAAACCAGTCCAATACTGTATGTGGTGAAAATCAGTACTTTCCAGGCCCGGATTTGTGTCGAGGCCACAAAGGCCCGGGCCTAGGGCGGCACAATTTTAGGGGCGGCATGCTGTTGCCGGAGTGAGCGGGAGATTTTGACAATCAATTAAATCTCCCACGCACAAAAGCCCCAGTCCTGGTGATGGTAGGGTTACCACCTTTTCTGGAAAAAATACCGGCTTTCCTATGTATTTATCTTTTTTCCCTATTAATAACATTGGGATCACCCATCACCCATAATACCGGCCAGGTTGCAACCCTAGGTGAGGGGGCGGGATTGAAATGACTCAGACGGCCTAGGGGCGCCGGAAATAGAAATCCGGCCCTGGGACTTTCCCATGAAAAACTTTACATTTTTCATGTTCCTGTAACCAATGAGCTTAGGGAAGATCTCACTAAAGGATGCATGCCCCTTCAAGCAGACCTAGAACGTACTTTATTTATTAGTCAGTTTTTATAATATTTTTTTTTTTTTTTTTTTTTCTTTGCTTCTCTGCTTTGCTGGGGACCAGTGGCAACCAGATTCTGTTCTGAGGCTGAATACATTTCTAAAAAGAAATCACTAATTTTTGTTCAATTGTTGCCCAACCCAACAAGGTCCGCAGGTTGAAATCAGGCCTGGAACAAGGGATAGGCAACATAGGCTCTTTCCTAGGTTGTAAACATGTGTGAAATAGGTGGGGAAAATTGCTGATTTTTTTTTATTAGGGGTTATTTCAGTTTTATTGTTTAAATTCAATGAACTATTGTTAACAGCTCCTGGTCTCTCCGTTCCCTTACTTTGTAAAGCTGGCCTTTGGGGGGCCTATGGGGGTACTCAGGGGAGCTCCGCCAATGAGGCGAGTTGAGGCACTTGCCTCAGACGGCTGCACCCCCCTGGTTGCCGCTCTTGGTAACTAAGAGCCAAATTTACGGTTTTAAGCTCTCTGCACTAGCGACGTGGACCCCTGCCGCAGGCAAGTTTGGGCTGAACTTTATATATTGTGGCACTGTGTTTGGGGGAATTGTGGAGGGATGGTACAAATCTCCCAGAATGCTCTGTGAGTCTCAGAATGTAAAGAGAATGGGCAGTGCTAATGAACTGCAGGTGAGGGGAGTGATGTCATCACCTGGGGAAGAGAGTTCTCTGCCAAGGAACCAGGAAGTGGAAGGCAATGTCTCTCTGAGGGCAAAGAGCTTTACATATAGTCCTGTGCCCCTAAGTGGGGCTAAAACGTTGCTGTAAAAGGGCACAGCAACACAGACCATGAAGCTTGTTTTCCAATAATCCCAGTGTTACTGTGGGTGTGAAGGAAAGATGCACCTGACAAAATTGCATTTGATGCCCTATAATAAGAGCAATAATAATAGACCCCACTACAAGGAGCAAACAATAGCTTTGTTCTTGGTGAAAACGAAAGCATTACAATCCAAAGCATGGAATTACACACAGTTGTGTTACCACTTGTATTTTAGTGAGTTTTAGGTGGGTCGGTTTAAGAACTCCACAGTAAGCAGGGAGTTGTTGACAACTTTGAAGACTAGAGATTTAGAACAGCCTATATAATAGACCATCATATTTATTATTTTTTATTTAGCACCAGCATGTAACAGGGGCAACTATCTCCTATATACCCATATTAACCCTTCAATCTTCAGTTAAGATACAAGAATCAGAGAGTTGAAGTCAAACACATCCTATTTATTTGTCACGGCCTTCAATGGAACAGCAGCACATTCACAGGGCTCAATCTCCAGGCTTTAAACATATGAATCTTCCCGTAACTGCCGGGGGTGGACTCACACTTGTATGCACCCCTCTTGGGCCCTGGCCAGCTGTATCCGGATCAATCTCTCCTCTTAAGCCCTGGCTGGTGGGTTTCCCGCTGGGAACACTAAGCCCACTAACTCCTAGTTAGGGCCATAGCTGCCCATGCTAGTTACCTAGCTAACTTACACTTCCTAGAGCGTACTGTTTACCATTAGACCTCTCACTATCTAGGCTCAGTAGCTCTTCCAGGAGATGACTCTACTGCTTCAGTGCCCTATGCCCAAAAATCCCTTAACCTTCCCTTTTATGACTTCCTATTCTCTACCCACTGGGGACTTTTCCTCAGAACTGTTATCCTCTAGCTCACCCTAGTGGCCAACCCAAACATATGTATACATATGTATTTACCATTACTTAAACATTTGTATTAAACCATTAACATTTTACCATACTAAAGACATACAGTATTCAGCAGTGTTGTACCAATTACACACCAGTCTCTGCCCCAGTGGAGCTAACAGTCTGATCATATTAAAACACGTTGTAGAGGGGCTGCTCCTGTAAAGTTAACTTAATGATGAACCACCCCATGCTGGTGCATGCTGGAACTCATACATTGACAATGAAGAGCCGCAGTATAAATACATTATAAATTAAAATACAATATATAAAAGTACACACAAGGAGGACATCAGTCAATAAATACCATAAGTATACACAGTACACAGAGCTCATATAAGGACACAGTGCTATGTGATAAGGGCTACAGTAGGAAGGAAGTCCCTGCCCCATAGAGTTTACAGTCTAATGCTCGAGACCTGGCGTTTTCCAGATAACGGATCTTACTGTAATTTGGATCTCTATACCTTAAATCTACTAAAAGATTGTTGAAACATTAAATGAACTCAATAGGATTGTTCTGCCTCCAATAAGGATTTATTACATCTTATTTGGGATGAAGTACAAGATACTATTTTATTATTACAGAGAAAAAGGAAATAATTTTTTAAAATGTGAATTACTCGTTCAAAATGGAGTCTATGGAAGATGGCTGTACTATAATTTGGAGCTTTCTGGATAATGGGTTTCTGGATAACTAATCCCAGACCTGTAAATCTCACCCTTAGTGATTGACCCATGGACTGTACTCCCTCCTTCATACCACTGTATTGGCTATTGGTTGATTTTTCATATAATCTTGTGTGTGCAGTATATACATCTATTTATTGTACAGCACTGTGGAATATGTTGCTGCTTTAGAAATATGTGTAATGGAAATAATGATCATAAATGTGTGACATTGTGGAATCATACAACCTATAATTTATCTATTTATCTATCATTTATCTATCTATCATTTGTGCCATATATAAGGTAAATAAATGGTATTTTTATAATTTTCTACAGTTTATTCTTTCTTGCAAGGCATTATTAGCTGACAATGTACAGTCCTATTTAGTATAGTTTTCAATACTGCTGGGACTTTTTATAAGCTATAATTTACGAGCTCTTGAAATCCATTCGTTCTTGAGAGATTCTTGGCCTTTCCTTTACTTGACTTCATTCTGTGACATTAGTAATTTTGGGAGCTATATGAAACAACCTAACAACAGGAGGTAAAAATATATCTGTCTTCACTGTAGTCTGTAAGGGTCTTGGGAATGAATATTAGCAGGAATGACTAAGCCTTTGCAGCCCCCTCCCTATATCCATCGTGAACAAGAAGTCAGACTGCAGCACTGTCCTCACAAGGAATGTTACTATTTTAGGTAGACACTGTACCCTCCATGTCCCCCTCCTCTGTGCTGTGGTATGTACCCCCTCCCCTTTACATTTGCTCTCACTGGAAATGGACATGCAGACCTTCAGGCTGGGAATAGTTTGCATTCCAAGGAAGGATTCATCACACATCACTATACCTGCTTTTCACTCCCACTCTGCCCTAACGTGCATTAGCAATCTTTCCACACAGGGGAGCGCTATAGACCTACTGTAGGTTTCATCATCAAGCAGGCCTGGATTGGGATTCAAAAGTACACATAGGCCCAAACAGCACACTACATAGTGCCTGAATAATTACTCCCCGCTATCTACAATCCTTTGAACATGTATGTGATTTATTTCAGATCTATAGGCTGAGTAGCCAACACCAGCTTTCCATCTATGGTGGTATATAAGTGTAGTGGGTAAGTAGTGCTACAGAGCTAGGTGTACTTATTAAAGAGCTCTCTTCAGAGGATTTCTTGCTGTGGTGATTGTCCTGGAACAGAATATAATGGGAGTCCATAGAGCAGCAGCTGTTACCAAGATGACTGTGAAAGGCTCATTAAGACACCAAAACTGTAGCCATTACCTGTGCAGGCAACACTGCTCTACCCCTCGCAACAGGGCCAATAGCTTCTGGGAAGGGAATGTGGCTGTGGGATAGCAGGTATAGTAGGGAGAGATGGTGCCTATAGTAGCGGTGGGATAATAGTCTCTGGGAAGGGAGTGTGACTGTGGGATAGCAGGTATAGTAGGGAGAGATGGTGCCTATAGTAACAGTGGGATAATAGTCTCTGGGAAGGGACTGTGGCTGTGGGATAGCAGGTATAGTAGGGAGAGATGGTGCCTATAGTAGCGGTGGGATAATAGTCTCTGGGAAGGCAGTGTGACTGTGGGATAGCAGGTATAGTAGGGAGAGATGGTGCCTATAGTAACAGTGGGATAATAGTCTCTGGGAAGGGAGTGTGACTGTGGGATAGCAGGTATAGTACGGAGAGATGGTGTCTATAGTAACAGTGGGATAATAGTCTCTGGGAAGGGAGTGTGACTGTGAGATAGCAGGTATAGTAGGAAGAGATGGTGCCTATAGTAACAGTGGGATAATAGTCTCTGGGAAGGCACTGTGGGATAGCAGGTATAGTAGGGAGAGATGGTGCCTATAGTAACAGTGGGATAATAGTCTCTGGGAAGGGACTGTGGCTGTGGGATAGCAGGTATAGTAGGGAGAGATGGTGCCTATAGTAACAGTGGGATAATAGTCTCTGGGAAGGGACTGTGACTGTGGGATAGCAGGTATAGTAGGGAGAGATGGTGCCTATAGTAGCAGTGGGATAATAGTCTCTGGGAAGGGAGTGTGACTGTGGAATAGCAGGTATAGTAGGGGGAGATTGTGCCTATAGTAGCAGTGTGGATAATAGTCTTTGGGAAAGTACTTTTAATTTATTTAATTTCTCATTTTTTCAAGTACCAAGTATTCTGTTATTATTCTTGGTATTGGTTTGGTGAAGTGCTGACCACACACATTTATTGCTAATGATGATCCAGTGATCTGTTTGTTTATTAAACCATTATTGGACTAAGCTAAAATTGGCTTCAGCACAGTGTACCCAGAGTCATTATAAATCTCCCATTTTCCATAAGCTGTCAAGGGGGATGCAATAAGTAAAGGTCACTGCCCTCTTATAAAGATCAGTGAAATTTCATAAATAGGCTTCTATTATACGTTGCTTGGGACTAAAGCAAAGGCATTTTATCATTATCAGCTGCTACAACGTGCTAGCTTACATTTATTAGAGATCCCTGTCCCGTCATGAAAAGAAACTGCTGCTTCTAGGACTTGCCAAATTTGCCTTTGCGGTAGAAGTAGCCAGCTACTGTAGGTAGAATAATGAAATGATATCTACGATTGGTAGCTATTTATATGTTGTATATTGTCTGAGATGCAGTTTAAAGAGAATTGGGGAGATATATCTGATCGCAGACTTTACTGCTTGGGAATTCATGCCCTCTGCTGATGTTTAGAAGGTTAGGGAACAGTGCCAGGCTTTAGTCATCTCTGGAGAAAACCCTGACCAGAACCGACCTTCCATGTATGGCAGTGACACTGCTGAAGCTATTAGCACTGGTCTTAAAGAAAGCAACAATGCTCTTATGGAGTAATGTAACAAAAGTAGTAACGTTTGAATGAGGTCCATAGCAACAGATGTTTCTGGTAATACTACCTGCTGATGCCATGGACTGCAATCCCATCCAGATATCCTGAACTACAAATTCTAGTATGCCCTGGCAGCCTTTAGGCTGGTTTGAGGATCTGGGAGTTGTAGTTTAACAATAGCTGGAGCACTGCGGGTAAGGTTGCCCTAACTTGATATAATGGGTATTTGCCAGACTTTGAATCAAATTGGTCAGTGCTTTTTTTTAGAAAAAAAAATGCACTTGCCAGCAAAAAAAAAAAAAAATGCCACAATTGTACTTACCTTTCCCATGGTCCCCCCTCGGGCTAAGACACTCACTTTACAAAAGATACTATTAAGCAAATTTATTCAAATTTGAATTTATTGGTGGGGGGGGGCGAAAACCTTGCATTATTGCAACCGCAGAAAAAACTGCAATAGCAGAAAACTCCAAAAACAAACTTGCTTGAATGCTCCAAATACTTCCCATTGACTTCTTTAGCATCTCAAAATTATTTTTTATTTATAATTTGATAAATCTTTAAAAGTCTTGTGGTTAAAAAAATAATGCAGTTTTCTCTGTGATCATGTTTTTTTACTGCGACTCTGAGGTTTCAAAAAATCAGCCACTACTTTTACACTGGGGACCCATGGGAAAGTAAAAAGGTGGCAGAATTATACTTTTTGACCCAGGCTGGTTTATTTTTTTCTCCTAAAGGAGCACCAAGCAAAGAAACAAAAGTAACTTTTCAATTCAATGGTGAATGTGGGTTTCCTTATCTTTTAAGGGTTATAACAGCTGTAGCATCTCAGTCCAAATAAGATTAATTGTTTGCAAATGGAGATTTGTGTCAGGATAGGTGCCTTTTCATTGGGGAAAACTCTACTAAGTTTGTCCAGGAGCAATAACCTATTACAGCCAATCAGCAGGTAGCATTGCTTGGTCACCTGTTTAAAACCAAACAGCTTATTGGTTGCTAGGGATCACAATAAGTGCAGCCATTTACACACTGCGCTACAGAAAAATGGCATCCAAAAACCGATGATTGAAATTTTCACAATGCATTTGTGCTCACAAATAAGCCCTACTGATTGTCAGTGATTCTCAAGAAGATAAGATTGCTCAGTGCAGATGTTTTGGCTGAGACTGAATCCCCCTCTGGGCTTGGAATGGAGCATTTCTTTCTCTCTGCTGTGAATAAAAAAAAATGTCAGGATCTGGTTTCCTGTGGGAAATAGACCCTGCCATAAATAATTCCCTTCCCTACAGGAGAGTTACTAATTAGAGTAATAAAAATAATAATTTGGTCCTTCTTTAGCAAGTGATAAAATACTTCGCATTGACCAGATTGAATTCTGCTGCCAGGAGGCAAACTGAAGGAATTGTATCAGCTGGCTTTGCGGAGATGATATTTCACAGAACTCATCTAAATGAATGGACATAGCGTCCTGCCATATATGGGAGATTATAATTCGGAAATAGCTGAATCTGGTGAGTTGTGGCCACTGGTTTGGTAGGTACATGAGTGGCCGGGGGCACAGACTTACAGCATTATGCACCATCTTCTCTCTTCTTCCAAACTTTCTGTTTATCCTTTTTGTCTTTCCTATTTGTTTCCAGCCTTACCTTCTTTTACGTAGTACTCTACACTTTTAAAATATCAGTCTCCCTTTCCTTTTTAAACTCATTCCTGTTTTTCTTGATCTCCCTTTTCTCTACTTCTTCCAGATTCCCACTTTTGTTGATTTGTTCATTTCTCCTATGCTTTCTGTATTCCCTTTCCCTATTGCCCAACCAATTCTCTGCATTCCTTTCATACTCATTCACCTTCTTCTCAACCCCCCCTTTCCTCTTCAACCTTCCATTTTCTCTTCTGCTGTGCCCTCTCGCTCTCCTCTTCTATGTTCATTTAATCCTCCACTGCTTTTGTCTTCCTTCTTTCCCCCTCTGTTCTGGACTCACCCTTTCATATTCTCTTCTGCTCCCCACATGTATGTCCTTTCCAGTCTTGTGCTTTTCATTTTCTTAGTCCCTCACCTTCACAGTCTTCCATCGTCTCCATTTTCTCTTCTGCTTTCATACTCATTCACCTTCTTCTCAACCCTTTCCTCTTCAAACTTCCATTTTCTCTTCTGCTGTGCCCTCTCACTCTCCTCTTCTATTCACGGCTGGATTTACATAGCGGACATTTGTCGCCCTGTCCCCTCCCTTTGATTTGTGTAGATTTCCATCGTCTGAATCGGAGCAATGGGGATTGGCGCACGGGAAATTTTAAAAACTATTTTATCTCCTGCACATCCCCAGTATATCTGAACCAATGTGGGTGCGGTCGGGCAGCATGCCGCCCCCAAAAATCCTGCTGCCGTAATCCTTGACCTTGGCAGCCTTTCCACAAATCCGGACCTGCTACTATCTATGTTCATTTATTCCTCCACTGCTTTTGCCCTCCTTTCTTTCCCCCTCTGCTCTCTTCTATCACCCTTTCATATTCTCTTCTGCTCCCCACAAGTATGTCCTTTCCAGTCTTGTGCTTTTCCTTCCTGACATAGACAGATGCATGAGTGAGTCATTGTCTCTATGATATTTCGATTGAGGCCATCAGCCTAATGGAAAATAGCAATGCTATTTGGCTATCATTGTGGATTTCTTTATATACTATCAATGCACATTAACGATTTCTAATATCTTTATAATTAACAGTAGGGGACAGATATGTTGTGCTTAATTACGTCTCTTTTATCACATTACTAAGCTTGTGTAATAAAGTATAATATAACCCCTACTTTAGTATGATATGAAGTTATAGCCTGTATGATATTGTTATGCTTTAGTGGTGAACAGTGGGTGCATTATTCCCTGTGTTTGTGTAATAGCCCTGCTATTTACAGAGATGTCAAGTATGTGAAGGGGAACTGCTTCACAAAATCATTGCACTTGATAATAACAAGGTGTTAAGTGCTGCAAACTACTGACATCAGCAGGAACAACATGCATGTATATGAGCAAAGAAACCCAACACTTCAGCTGCTCTCAGTCATATCAGTTGCGCTGACATCAATTACAGGGTTTCTTAATGGAAGATAGGTTGCAACTTGCAAAGTTTGGGCTTGGTTTAATACAATGGAATACAATGTCTACTTTAGACCTGATGTTGGAAGTATATCCTGCTAGTGTAAGGAATCTCTTTGTTGGGGGGGCAATAAAGGACTATCTCATGGCATTACCGTGAATAAGATGTGGCTTACCAGAAAGGGCACAGTGTGAATATATTGTGGACAATGCAGGGAATGTTGCCATATGTCCCCGGCTTAACATAAAGGGCAGGGTGTGAATATAATGTGGACAATGGAAGGAATGGATTGTGGCATGTATCCTAATCTTCAGATGCCGTTAGGGATGCAACTACATTCTGATTCAGTCCATCTTTAGACACAGACTGTCTTGGACATTTTTACTCAGACACATTCCAGTATTCTTAAGACCATTGCTAAGCCCCGGTGTCATCTCTTATTAAATAAAAGTCTGCCTGTACAGGGGTATAGCACTAGATACAGAATAACTAGCAGCTACTGGTGGACCTAGTGGAGGCCCTGCCTGATGTGCAATTTCAATTTATGTGCGCAAAGCAGAGTTTGTACCAATATTTTGGGCACTGTTGTTTTTTACTGTGGAGTCAGTTAACTTTAAGTTACGCCATTTCTATAATAGGATGAGAAGCCCCTTTCAGAAACCCTAGGAGTAAGCTTGAACACGGAATTTGGAAAGAAACACTAGAACCCCCTTACTCACAGTATGTAAGGAGAGATGTACTAAGGGTAGCTCTTGCATAGTTGTTCTCCTACATAAACCTTCAGAATGAAAAATGCAGAATGCACCTTTGCATAATAGTGGATGCAACCTCTGCTATGCTATTTTACTGTGTGGTGGGGAGGGCTGACCTGTAGGTGAGACTTGCGGTGGGTGCAGCCCAGGGGACCCAGGAAATTTTGTCGTACGGGTCCTGCGATTTCTGATGGCGGTCCTGTCTGCTAGTGTCCAACACTTTGTGGGGTTCCAGAGGAGACATCTTTTATGCAAGGGAAGTAAAATATCTCAACTGATCTCCACCAATTTCAGGGCATTACTGCAATGGATGTTGTAGTTATATATAACAGATGGGCTGTATATGGGTATGGTGGTCATATCATATGGGTATGATGGGCATATCGGGCCCAAACAAAGTACTTTGCCCAGGGTGCCCCCCAAATCAACCAGAGCCCCTTCTGACTAAAATTAAATATAACATATTTAAAGAGTGTTAAAACATCATGGATATTTTTGCAGAATAACATTCAGGTGTGATTCCAAAACACACATTTCCTTAAACAATTTCTTTCTTCTGCTAATTGTGATTTATTTTATCGAGTAGTTGGTGTCCCTGCTGGGGAGCAGAAGCCCTTTAGAGGGTGGGTATGGAACAGCTGTCTATTCACAGACAAACTGTAAATATGTTCTTTCTGTGAGAGAAAGGGGGTGATATTGTTTTTTAGTACTCCAGCATTCTGTGGGTTAGTGGAAAAAGTTGTGCAGTGTACAAGAATAGGATCTATTCAGCAAATACCCAGTACACTGGAACCCAGTTCCTGTACATCTAAATAGCAATAAGTACAATAGGGCTTACCATAAACTAACCCAAAGGCCTAGAAACTATGGTCTGACCTATGAACAAAGTACTGTCCAGACAATAATGGGACAACGGTTGTGCCATAAGAGAATGAACACAAAACACGTCTTCTCAAAATACATCACCCTTTTTTATTTACATGCTGAAATGTAAGAATGTAAAAATAACGGATATGCAAATATATTAGTGCTTTCCACCGTTTCTAAGTGTCAGCATAAGGTTGGCAGCTTCAGTGTTAACACTAGACAGACCAGACAGCCCTCTAGGGTGGCATATGGGGGGTAACCATAATGCTATTAATGCTGCTTCATATGAGAGACCTGAGCAAAAAAAGTACTTCTACATTTGCTTTGAACCACAGCTAGATCTTGAATTTCTATGAACGCAGCCCAGAGATATCAAAGGTTCACTAAGAGTTTTAATGGTAACTTTGTATTTTTTTTTTAATAAATAACATATGAGATTGTCAGAGTTTGAGAGTAAACCATGAACTGAGAGGTTCTCTGCAGGATGCAAGATGGCCATGGAGAGTGATGTGCACATCAGAAGCAAGGAGGATTGTGGGAGATACAGGAAAAGAGCAGGGTGACTTGTCCCTTCCTGAAATGTAAGACGCAGTTTAATGTACAGGATGGCGTCACAACGCTCCAGAGGAATGTCCTACTGCTTACTGCACACCTTCCATCATCTTCAGGAACTCTACAAATAAAAAGGTATAGGTATCAGGTACATGTTGGGAGCCAATCATACAAATTTTTTTCAATGGGTCGCACACTATCAAACTCACCATCAAAGTCAATTTTGCCATCGTTGTTTTTGTCTCCATCTTTCATAAGCTCTTCAATCTCCTCATCTGTGATGCTCTCACCTGAGGAACGGAGGATTTCAGCTAACTCCTCGCCATCAATGTACCCATCAGCATTCCTGCAGAACAGAGGAATAGTCAGAGGCCACAAAGGACACAATATGGTAGAGATTTAGCACAAAGATAGACACATCTAGGTGCAAACAAACATAAATGAAACATGATACTCAAAAGGTGGGTTAGGGGTGGACATACTTGTCAAAAATACGGAAGCACTCAGCCAACTCCTCTTCACTTTTGCCCTGCGCATCCTCTTTCATCTGGCGCACCATCATGACCAAGAACTCTTCAAAGTCAATAGTGCCGCTGCCTGTAAGATAACACCAATTACACCTCCATTTGGAAACCCTTATGTGTTAAGTATCCAAATGGCAATAACCCAACAGACGTCACTGACTGTGAGTTGTTGGTCCATCTTTAAACTCTAAGATGGACCAACATCTAAGAATCAGTGCGGTCTCAAGAACTTTATAATTGCTGAACTTTAGGGAAAGCAATAACTAGTGGGGGGTCCTTCACACTAGAAGGAAACTTAAATGCTTATTTTGCTCTTAAACTCTTCCCATCTTATAGCTTCTGCTGTAAGTGCAAATCTATCCCCATACATTCCTTATCTATTGAGTATTCAGGTAGTAAGAAACTCACCATCCTCATCTACTTCCTCAATGATGGCATCCAACTCCTCCTTGGTTGGGGTCTGTCCCAACATCCTCATGACAGTTCCCAACTCCTTGGTGCTGATGTCACCGCCACCATCAGTGTCAAACATGTCAAAGGCGGCCTTGAACTCTGCATAGAGAATACAAAATCATACATCTTCTGTGTGCCCCTCCAGGTTATCTACCACTCTTCTTCCTTTACTAAATGTTAAGACTTGAAGTTTTAGTTGCAATGATCTAGACTTGAGTCTTGAATTTTACGTATTTCTTCTGGAGCATTAACCTAAAATGTTTCCATTACACCTTTATATTGTCTCTCATTCTAGCCTCTTCCTTTAATTCCCACCTCATATTTGCATATTTCACGTGGTCTTCTTTCATTCGATCCCCCATTTTACAACCTTCTTTGACTGTTTATCGTTTACTCAGTAACTTCAGAGTCCAAAAAACTTCCTCCTTTTTCACCAAGTACAGCTCCACAAGGAAGGTACATGGTGGGTGCAATTGAAACCTGCCCTACTTTACACTAAACCATATTGCTTTCTATGCCTATCCCATCTACCAACAAAATAAGGATAAAAGTGGTAAGAAGAAAACAACAAAAAAAATGGGAGAAAAGAGAATGAAGACAAGATTGAGAAAATAGGAAAACCAGAAAAGGAAAACAAATGACATAAAGGGCATGTTGGGGAGAGGTGGGCCATAAAGGATAACAACATGGATTAAATTTTTTAAAGAGCACATTTGTTCCCATTAAATGTTCTTTACCCTTTTATTTCTTCCATTTATTAAAACCTTATCTTTTCATCAGGCACTCAATACGTCCCCACTTCACACCAACTCCTTCCTTCATTACCGCTATGTTTTTGCACCATTCACTGCATTTCTCTATGCTGCGGCATGTCAATCACATATTGTCCATAATTCTTCTTCACATCCATCTAGATGTGAAGGTAGAAATCTCTTGACCATTGTATCTCAACATAATTCTATGAGGCTTATGTGGAAACATGTAAACTTAAAAATGCCCCAGTACTAAACAAACAATCAGCAGTAAGTAGATTGGCTGCAATAGGCTAATGGCCTAAGGCCAACTCTTCATTTGTGTCTGCATAACCCTATGTGAATGTAGATTGTCCTTTCTAACTAGAACCATCTATATCTTCTCTTTTGTTTTTCCATTTACATAGCCCATTTCCCCTTTCCATTTCACTAGCCGGCCCTCAAGGGGCAATATATATGTATGGTACATTGCCTCATACCTGCTCTACCTATCTCCTTCCCTGTTCTTTTTATAATTCCCTTAAGTATTGTTTATCCACCATTATATAGAAAATACTGATTTTTTCAAGAGGGCTTTCATGTATCAATCCAGCTATCCACACATGAACAGACGTACATGCAGAATTAGATTGCAATACACTTCTCTTATCAGGACTTACACACATACACATTGAATCAAACACCCACACACCTAGATGCATAACTGTTCTGTTTTCACATAAAGTCATTAAATCAAGCACACGCTAGAGATAGAAAAAGAAAACATGAAACATACCAGCAATCATTTCCTCGCTGAGGAAGGACCTCGCATCTTGCTGCTGGTCTGTAGGCTGCAAATCAAAGATAGCGTGTAAATCAATGCTGGAAAAAGAAGGCAAGTTTTCTTACCGCCACCCCATTTTGCCATTCTAAAATAGTTGGTGAAGAATACTATACAAAAATTAAAAAAATAAGGGTTGCTGTTGGGGACATTCTACATCTAGGGAGCCAGCCCATCCCCTTCTTCCTTATGGTTGTTAGAAAACAGAGGCCCAGGCTTAAATCCAAACAGCCAGGAAAATGAAGTGTCCAGACTCTGTCCGCCTGCATGTTTTCTCAAAGGTTCCACTACATGATCCAATATGGAGAGTTCCAGGAATCCCTCCCAGATGCCCAAAACAGAGATTAATTTAGAACAAAAATGTAGGCTTAGTTGAAAAAGTCAGGCAATATGTAAATTCACATGAAAAAAAGTAAATGATCTATTAACGGGCAACCAGGAACATGTTAGTGATGAAGGTGTCCCAGGTGTCCACACTGACCTGCGCCATGGTGGCAATGGACACAGAGCTTCGTCACAGCACTATGTCCACAGATGAATGAACCCCAAGAGGCTGCTGCAGGTGTCCAGAAGATAAGTGCTGGTATAATTAGCAAAGACTTCAGGACTCCTTATAGGGAGTGGTTCTCAGGAGAGGATTGAGTTTCTTCCTCACATATGAGACACCCTAAGGACTGGCAGAGATGGAGATGGACAGAAGCTGCCAAAAAACTAAATATACACTCTGCACACAAAGCACCTTCTGAAAAAAAACAATCTTAGATTTCACCATGAGGGTTTGCTCTAATTTGTGTCACAACAGCTACAATTACTTTACTTCAATTTCATTTACATTTTTCTAGATTGGATTTTTTTTAGAAAACCTTTTTAGAAATAATTTTAGAGACCCTAAATGGAAAAGCCCCAAATCCAAATGGTTGGAAGGTTATAAAAATTAGATTTGAACATCAATGAATGCGTGTTATCTTATAATAGGAACAGCCATTACACACAGGAAGTGTTATAGGGATGGGCTACATGGGAGGAGTTATAGGTGGGAGGGTTAAATAAAGTGAAAAAAGAAGGTATGAGGTGATTATAGGGAAGTTTACATGGGGAACCATATAAATAATTATTAGGTTTACATGGGGAAATAGGTTTTATATGGAGCCAAATAATAATTAGGAGGGCCATATAGAGCAATAGGAGGAGTTATAGGGAGGGTTATATGGAGCAATGGGAGGAGTTATAGGGAGGGTTATATGGAGCAATAGGAGGAGTTATAGGGAGGGTTATATGGAGCAATAGGAGGGTTATATGGAGCAATGGGAGGAGTTATAGGGAGGGTTATATGGAGCAATAGGAGGAGTTATAGGGAGGGATATATGGAGCAATAGAAGGAGTTATAGGGAGGGTTATATGGAGCAATAGGAGGAGTTATAGGGAGGGTTAAATGGAGCAATAGGAGGATTATATGGAGCAATGGGAGGAGTTACATAGAGCAATAGGAGCAGTTATAGGCAAAGGTTATTTGCAACACTAGGAGTCATGGGGAGGGTTATATGAGCAATGGGAGGAGCTATAGGGAGGGTTAAATGGAGCAAGAGGAGGAGTTACAGAGAGGGTTATATGGAGCAATAGGAGGAGTTATAGGGAGGGTTATATGGAGCAATGGGAGGAGCTTTAGGGATTGTTAAATGGAGCAAGAGGAGGAGTTACAGAGAGGGGTATATGGAGCAATAGGAGGAGTTATAGGGATGGTTATATGGAGCAATAGGAGTAGGTATAGGGAGGGTTATATGGAGCAATAGTAGGAGCAATAGGGAGGGTTATACTTTTGCCTAGGGCTCTGAACCAGATTAAGCCTCACAGGACTTGGAAATCTTAACTTTCTGGTCGCCCAATAACAATATGATACAATGCTTGGGAAACAGTAGCTAGAGATAGCAAGTCAAAGGAATGAGGCAGATTTTAGCCAATGGGAATTTAAAAATCTTTAACAAAATGTTGAAGCATGGGAGAATGGTAGAAACCTAGAAGAGATATACTGAGATGTAGTACAGGAAAAAAAATAAAAAGACAGCGAAAGTCAATTAAATTAAAAAAGGTGGACAAATTACTGGAGAAGTGAAAAAAGCCAAATTGAATGATGGGAGAACAGTGTAAGTAAGCTGAGTAGAGAGATTGGTAAGGGTGAATATTATTTGGGCTCCTTGCTGTAAAGAATCATGTTTATAAATATCTCAGATCTATAAAGCTACCCTTTTTTTTGTGTTTCCACTGGAAGGTATGTCTGTGGGTATAAGAATTGCGTTGCAAACCAATGTCATGGTGCATTATGCGTCCTTCTTTCTGATCTCAGTTTCCTCTAATCAGTCATTGCATCTTTATCTGACAAAGCTACTCAAGGCTTAAACATGATTTATAGGGCATGCTTTTGCATTGACTGCATCACCAGTGTTTAATTATATCTCTGCATTGGCAGCTCAGTGGAAATATGAGCAGTCTCTGTTGTGCAGGGTACAACTAGAACAATCCTGTGGGGGGCACTGTATGCCTACTTGTGTGCTGGCCAAGGGGGGATGTAGTTACGCGTATCTCTTCAAAGTGGACATATTTTATTACATGTATTTTATATTATATGAGTGTTTCTAATTAGAACTGTAAGTAGAGGTAGACTGTTCCAAAGCTAGGGATGCTAAATAAGTCTGTTTTCTTTCATTGCAGTTGCCTTCAAGTGCCAGGAAGACGGCAAATCTAATTACTTGTGGGAAACCCCATCAGCATGGGATAAGTCTCCTTCAGTGATGGGCCAATTTCTCCCTTTTGGCTTTGTCAAAAAATTTGCGACTTTCTCGTGAAATTAGCAAAACGGCGACAATTCTGATGTTGGCTGCGAATCGCGGAAATTCGCAGCAAATTCGGACCTGCCGTATAAATTCGCCCATCACTAGTCTCCTTTAAATCAGAGGTAGGTAGCCTTCTACAGGCAGGTTAATGCAGAATGACAGCTCAACACTGGGATCTTCTTATGGCATAATATATTGTGTGGTGGGTTCATTTTATACTATAATTGCTGTTATAAAGGCACATTACGTTTCAGACATTGTCAATAAGCAGTGCAGCTACAGGCTAATAACAGGTTTCAGTAATTCCCAGTGCTAACCACTCGGCTACAGAACAGACAGCAAGCCCACTGCTGCTTGAGTATTGGGGGCCCTGTGGGATATATGTGTATATATATATATATATATATATATATATATATATATATATATTGCTTGAATTGAAGTGAAATCATTGGAGGGATGCTCTGTGTGGTGAGCATAGCGCGGCGTGCTAAAACAAGCCCCTCCCACAACCATAAACCACGTTAATGCAAACCCTTTTTGCTATTTCCATTTTGGTATATCCCTCTAATACACAGTTTTATGCCTTGTTTGCATAGATTTATCTTTGTATGTGACCTATAGGGACCCCAAAACGATAATTGTGCATATGGCTGACAATTCAGATTCTGCAAACACAGCACCTTGCCTGTGTATTGTGTGTCATAACATAGCACAACCCCATCATATTCTATAATACCCAAGATTATTTCACATAGGGGCACATTTAATAAGCTCGAGTGAAGGATTCGAAGTAAAAAAACGTTGAATTTCAAAGTATTTTTTTGGGTACTTCGACTATCGAATAGGCTACTGCGACCTTCGCCCCGAACTAAAAATCGTTCGACTATTCGACCATTCGATAGTCGAGGTACTGTCTCTTTAAAAAAAACTTTGACTGCATACTTCGGTAGTTTAAACCTACCGAGGTACAATGTTAGCCTATGGGGACCTTCCCCATTGCTTTTCTAAGGTTTTTTTGATCTAAGGAAAATCCTTCGATCGATGGATTAAAATCCTTCGAATTGTTCGATCGTAGGATTTGCGGTAAATCCTACTAATTCGATATTCAAATTCGTAGGATTTTTACCTCGAGGGTCAAATTCGAGGATTTATTAACCCTCGATATTCAACCCTTAGTAAATGTGCCCCATAGTGTACCATTCTCTCACTAAAGTTCCAGGATTCAAAACCCTTGCATCCCCGCTGATAAAGAACGGATGGAATCCCTGTGTGTATGTGTGTGTGTATATATATATTTACACATACACATATATATAATGTTTGTTGACTCAAAGAGAGCAGACAATTCATGTAAGTTGCAAATGAGTTTAGAGGAGCACTCTATTTATTATGCTGTGTAAAAAATGGAGTGAAACATTACTGGTGATGTTGCTTATAGTAACCAATCAGATCTTTGCTTTTGTTTTCTAGAGCTCCCCATAGACGCGACGATTCTTCTTGCCGAACGACCGATTTTAGGGAAGCCCGACCAATCCTTCGAAATTATCGTGCGGTTAGTGGGATTCGAACGATCGTACATCTTACGATTTTTCGGCCGACATCTGTCAGGAAATTGATCGGCCAGGTCAAAAAATCTTTGTCGGTCGCAATGCAATCTATCTATGTTTGCAGGGCCAAGCAGGCAGCTCCCCTTTGTTTTCCTGGTAAATTGGTCTTTTTAGTTGATGGTAAATTCGTACGATCGTTCTGAGAAGATCGTGGTCTCACGATCAGGATCTGATCTTTTAAAAATCTCAACATCTATGGCCAGCTTAACTATTGAAATCTAATTGATGAAATATAAATATAAAGTGTACATTAATTCAGTTATTAGGGTTTAGATCCCCTTAAAAAGTACCAGTAACAAAAAAAAGGCATTTTCTAACTAAAGTTCCATATCTAACATGCCTCCCGCTGTTTTTGTACTACAAGTCCCAGCATTCACTGACAGCTTAGAGCTTTAGTAAGATGTAGTTCAAGAAGAACTGGAGGGATGAGAATTTGGTCACTTCTAAATACTGAATATATGAAATAGTTTTATACAGTTTATTAATGTCATTGCACTTTTACGAAGGACGTTTGTTCGTTAGTGGGTCTCTGGGTTTTGGTCGTTACTTCTGGTTCCCTGTGTCTGTGCTGACCCATTACTGAAGTCACTTCCCATTTGTTATTTTAATCAAATTGGAAGTAGAGGCCAGTAATTATTAATATTGAGCATGCCGGAGTCCTCTAGTGACCAAACAGAGGTACAACCATATACTTAAATAATTCTCCAAGGCATGCTGACAAGTTAAAAAATATAGTTTATTACATCAAAGTGTTAAAATACATTAGAGAAATAACCCCTTTAGCGCCTAACGCGTTTCATGCTTACCTAGAACTTAGTCATAGGCAAAATCCAACTAGTCTCTTTTCCTTTGTTCCTTAAATACTAGCTCTCATGGTCCCTCCCCTCAATAAAACCAATTACAATCCAGCACATGTGTTACAACTGCCATGTATCATCCATAGGGCTGATGACTTCCCATTTGTAGAGACTTCCAGCAGGCAGCAGGTTGGTTATGTTAAACCTTTTGGTTGGGCAGGTTTGGGTAGGCATAAGAATTAGGTAAAATGTAAATGCACAGGTCTGGTTTGGATTGTTTGCCAGTCTACTAAAACAAAATTAGCTATCTTTTTTGGGACACTGACAATTTTCCATTTTTCCATCAGGGGGAGTCAGAGAACTACAATAGGGATGTAAGATTCAACTGAGTCAAAAAAGCAGTATAACTGTATTCTACATATTCAGCATTTATTATTATTATTATTATTATTTTTATTATTATTATTATTATTATTACCATGTATTTATAGAGTGCCAACATAATGTACAAAGTGTGTGTATAAAGTATTATATTTAGGAAAGATTATTTGTCGAACTAATTATAGGGAATACTATATGAAGCCGAGAAAATTATATATGAATCAATATCATCTATAGCAGGGGTTCTTAAACTATTGCCCAGGATCGGAATTTGGGTCTCCCTGCTGTTTTGGCTGGGCCTCCAATGTGATGCGGTTTCCTTGTACAGTAGATAATTGTAAATCATAAACCAATACAACATACTGTGGTCTACTGAGAAAAATGCTGAGAGAAACACTGGGGGTTATTTATCAACACTGAGCAAATTTGCCCATGGGCAGTAACCCATCACAACCAACCAATCAAATTGCTGCATTCATTGTTCTACTTGCAGCTGGCTTCAAAAAGCTAATTGGTTGCTATAGGTAACTGCCCATGGGCAAATTTGCCCAGTGTTGATAAATGAGCCCCACTGCGTTATATGTAGCAATAGGAGAAGTTATAGGGAGGGTTATATGGAGCAATAGGAGGAGTTATAGGGAGGGTTATATGGAGCAATAGGAGGAGTTCAAGGGAGGGTTATATGGAGCAATGGGAGAAGTTATAGGGAGGGTTATATGTAGCAATAGGAGGAGTTATAAGGAGGGTTATATGGAGCAATAGGAGGAGTTATAGGGAGGATTATATGGAGCAATAGGAGGAGTTATAGGGAGGGTTATATGGAGCAATAGGAGGAGTTATAGGGAGGGTTATATGGAGCAATAGGAGGAGTTATAGGGAGGGTTATATGGAGCAATAGGAGGAATTATAGGGAGGGTTATATGGAGCAATAGGAGGAGTTATAGGGAGTGTTATATGGAGCAATAGGAGAAGTTATAGGGAGGGTTATATGGAGCAATAGGAGGTGTTATAGGGAGGGTTATATGGAGCAATTAGAGGAGTTATAGAGAGGGTTATAGGGAGGGTTATATGGAGCAATAGGAGGAGTTACAGGGAGGGTTATATGGAGCAATAGAAGGAGTTATAGGGAGGGTTATATGGAGCAATAGGAGGAGTTATAGGGAGGGTTATATGGAGCAATAGGAGGAGTTACAGGGAGGGTTATATGGAGCAATAGGAGGAGTTATAGGGAGGGTTATATGGAGCAATAGGAGGAGTTATAGGGAGGGTTATATGGAGCAATAGGAGGAGTTATAGGGAGGGTTATATGGAGCAAAGCAATAGGAGGAGTTATAGGGAGGGTTATATGGAGCAATATGAGGAGTTATAGGGAGGGTTATAGTAAGGTTTATATTAAGCAATATAAACTTGAGCTTGAGCTTTGTTTGGGTAGCCACAGGAAGGACAGGAAGGAATTAAAGCAGAGATTTGAATGGTTGGAAGAGGTTACTGCACTAGTATAAATGTGTTGGGTTTTGTAAATACTGTCACTTTTAATGAATGATTGATAAATATACTGGCTGCTGTGAAATCACAGTTTATCTGTAATGATTAAGTCAAGCAGTTAACCCCTTACATACAGTCTGCTGGAGAGCCTGGCATGGCATTATAGACATTGATGGCAACAGATCCAATCTCCATACAGTTATTACTTTTATTTAATTTATGCACCATATGTTTTAGCTAAGGATTACACCCTAATAGTATAATCTCATTTCATTGTTCTCTAATCATATTTATCCTTTACGAGAAGCCTTCTCGGCCTGAACTTTATGGAAACCTTTAAATATAGATTTTGGTTGTATCCACCTCTCTTTTCTCCTTAAAGGCATAAACCCTTCTGCAAGTATGAAAATCTGCACTACAGAAAACACTATAGGCTGCTCGTGGTGCTGCCTCAAAGGGCCCTCTGCTGGCTGGAGATGAAACTCACCACAGGTTACACCAGGGTTCCCCAACCTTTTTTTTTACCCGTGAGCAATATTTGGATGTAAAAAGAATTGGGGAGCAACCCAAAAATGTTCCTGGGGGTGCCAAATAAGGGCTGTGATTAGCTATTAGGTTGCCTCCTATGTGGTCTGTCAGCCTACAGGAGGCTCTGTTTGGCAGTACCCCTGGTTTTTATGCAGCAAAACTTGCCTCCTAGCTGAGAATTCAAACATAAGCACCTGCTTTGTGGCCACTGGGAGCAACATCCAAGGGGTTGGTGAGCAACATGTTACTCGTGAGCCACTGGTTGGTGATCACTGGATTAGACTGTTGCTGTGCACATCAGTCGCTGTGACATTACAGCAACTACAATTATCACAGCTTAAAGTAAGCAAAATCTAATGTAAACTTTCAAATAGGGTGCACCTACATGAGTGGCAAACTCATATGTCTATCTACCTCCTGGGCAGGGGGCAACTGCTAAACAATTTTTTTTTAAAATGATCTCTTTTATTCCTGTGTCCAGCATTTGCCAGCTGTGTGTGCACAGACATAGGGATCAATTACCCTTTTTTTGTTTAGGCAGCTGCCCCCAATTGGATCACAGCTTCATGCATCTCGGCAGCAATGCTGGTATTAGTTTTGAAAAGGACACATTATGGGGGTTATTTATTAAAATCCGGCTAAATCTCATTGTCCCAATAAAAAAAGCTCCATCAAACTCCCATGCCCGATTTTGATGTATTTATTAATAAATTTATTTGATTTCATCGGATCAGTAAAATAAACTCGAAAAAATTGAGCTAAAACCCAAATCTTATGATTTTTGTCTGGCTTTTCTCCTTAAAAGCTAATTTTTTTTTACTTTTCCCCCCGAAAACCCTGAAAAGGTCCGGGCTGAAGACAATGGTATCTTTAATTCGGGATAGGTGCCTCTCCCATTAACTTATACAGGACCTCGACAAGTCTGAGATGGCGGACTTTTTGGATACGGTTTTTTTGCAGCATCGTGGTATAATAAATCTCGAAAAATATGAGGTTTTTTTTTCCTCGAAAAATTTGAGTTTTGCCCCAAAAAGCCCAATCAGAAAAATTTGAGGTTGATAAATAACTCGCTTTATCATTAAAAGCTTTATGCGGGACAGCACAAGGAGAGGCATCAGTGAAATCAAAGATAATTGTTTTATTTTTCTCTTCTCTGAGTACATTTTTCTCTTCAGTCCATTGAACAAAACCTAGTATAACCCAAGTTACAGAGCTAAAGGCAGAGGACAAGAGCAAAAGACTGTTTTGCTTTCTTTTCTTGGGAAAGATGATCGGTTTGTGTTCCAATCTTTTCATCTTCCATCCAAACTCTTTTTGAACTCTTCTTTTTTTTTTTTTTGCAGAGGAGTCAAGATGTTATATGCCATGTGCAGACTTTTGCATTGCAATGGGTTAACAATATAAGCAATTCAAGAACACCCCAAGCCCCTTTCTCTCCCCCCCCCCCCAGCCTTGACTATAGATAGGAGCATCTGCACCTGTTCCTCCCCAGCTCCTTGGAGGAGTCAGCTGTCCCACTCTAGGAATAGAAGTGTCTCTCCCTCCTCCAGCCTGGCAAACCCTAGTGATGCCCTTTTTCTAAGCACAAACATGCCCAGGATCAAAGAACAGTAATTTCCACTGTGTGGATCCAATTCCTCTACAAAAATGTACTCTGATTTAGACAGACACAGGAAAGAATTGTGTAGATGTATCCTCTGACCACTGGGCATTCCAATTTTGGGTGGGGTTAAAGGGACCATATACCCTATTTAGTAGTGTTTATGTTATATATATTTTTCCTTCACATAGACAACAGGAAAGTCTGAGGCTTTAGCTTATTTTATGCACAGAACATTCTTCTCAGAGTATTTGAATTTTGACATATTATTGGGTACTGCCATAATGTTTAGACACTACATGACAATGTTAGGCTATAGCTTATAACCTGTGTGCATACAACATTTTTTTGTAGAATTCTATAGCTTACTGTGAGATTGCTTTCTGGGGCACAGAGCAGAAAAAATGTTGTGTTCCCATAATATATGTAAAGTGGAACAGTCCTTCATCAGCTGCTGAAGTGTAATTCTCAGCATCCCTAAAATCCCTTCAGCTGTCAGTGGGTGCTGGATCTTTTGCTTAATGGTGGAAGGTTTTACAGCTCTAATGTAAAATGTTAGTGTTGCCATCTCACCATTCTTTACTTGCAGACACCATATACCTGCTATCCCACAACCACAGTTCCTTCCCAGAGACTATTATCCCACTACTGCTTTAGGCACCATCTCTCCCTACTATACCTGCTATCTCACAGTCACACTAGCTTCCCAGAGACTATTATCCCACTGCTACTATAGGCACCATCTCTCCCTACTATACCTGCTATCTCACAGTCACACTCCCTTCCCAGAGACTATTATCCCACTGTTACTATAGGCACCATCTCTCCCTACTATACCCTCTATCCCACAGTCACAGTCCCTTCCCAGAGACTATTATCCTACTGCTACTATAGGCACCATCTCTCCCTACTATACCCTCTATCCCACAGCCACAGTCCCTTCCCCGAGACTATAATCCCACTGCTACTATAGGCACAATCTCTCCCTACTACGGTAGAGAAAAGTCATGGACTTATTGCATTGTAAATGTGTGAAATTTGCTTTTTTTCTCACTTTCAGTTGGTACTATGTGTGGTTACCGGCTATACTCACTTAATGTTCCATTGTCTGAATTCATTTTGTGGTTGGCGTACGTCTGTGTGGCCCACACATTAATCTCACTGCTACTGTGCCAGTATGTGTTTGTTTAACTAGGTGTTTTTTTTAATGTCCAGCTAAAATTGTTAGTGTCTGTTATGTAAAACATCCTGATTATAGAGAAGGAATGCTGAACTTTAAAATCAGAGTTTGGAATCTGGTTGTGGAATTTACACAGCAGAAAGCTGGAGCCTTTCCCTGTGGAAGAATGCCAAGGCAAAGTTATAGCTTTATAGCTATGGAGGAAATGTGAAAGTGTAACATTTTATAGATATTGAGCTGATGAGCCGACCTGCCTTCCAGAAGAGAAGGTTAAGTAGGGAGGTGAGAATGCGGCTGTTGTGGGAATTACTCACCAATCAACCCCAGAGAGCTGTAGGCATATGTCCCTTGTATATGTTGCTCAACAGGAATGAAATGCTCATATCTGTAAGAACACATTGTCTATATGACAGTAGGTTCTAGAGAGAATATTCTGCTATAAAGAATCTTCCCACTGTTGTTTCATGATATGAAGAAGAAGTTTTTGATTGCATAGAACTGCAAAAATATAATCAAGATGAGTTTTTTCTCCACCAGTTGAAGACAATGTTACTGGGTGATGATCTGTGACATATTAAGTTATAATTAAAGCTGGTCTTGTCTTAGAGAAGTTCTTTGTAGTAGGAGAATTTGCAAGTAAGAGGTCTGGCTGGATACCAAATTATGCATGGGGGGGCAGGGTGTTGTAAATTGAAGCCGAGCTCCTTGGAAAGTGTGAACATATTTGTGGGAAAGATGAAACCTTGCTGGACCTTCACACGGAACCAATAGCTTGACATGGAACCTTGAGAATCACATCTCTTATCTTAGAACTCTTTCATCTAGAACCACCTGAAAGTATTGATCCATTACCCTCAACCATCAGACTATGACGACTTTTTCATATGTACGTATATGGATCCTTTAACATCCCTTATGTAGCCGTTAAAATAAAATATACAACATATACTCTGCACATCAAAAGGAGCTATCAGAATATAGCAACTTGTGGATTTACTCTTCCAAAAGAGGGATAACTCTTACACAACTCAGACCTCTTGGCAAAATACAATACCAATAAGCACTTTCTTTCATCTTAATATCACAACTATTAGATTGTTCCTTTGTTTCTAGAACAGGAACAAAATTTTCAGGGGCCCCCCCCAATCCCAACACTATTTCTTCTTGGTCTCATGTGGCTCATCCCAGCTAAATATGTTCATGTATTTGATGTATATTTTAATAAAAAAGCAAAATTGTTGTTGCTACGCCACCCCTGCCCACATTCAGTGAAAGCCAATAGCTGCAAGAGGTGATATTGGGAGTTGTAGTTCATTAAAAATAGAGGAACACAGTCAGGACATCCTTGATTAAAACGCTGTAGTTTTCCCATTTATTGAGTCTTTCTCAGGGCACCCCAAAAAACATTGAAAAGGTGAAAGGTATTTTTTCTTCACACCAAAAATCTTCATGAACGTTTTCAGAAATACAAATATAAATCATTCAAAAGTAACGCAAATTATCCTGCCACCGGAACATTTAGATCTTGTGTTATACGGCACCCCAACCCAATATAATGGTTCAGTATCTCAATACTCATGTTTTTATAGACCATTTATACAACACTAAGCATAATTGCACTGGTATCCTATTGTGCGCACCACACCCACAAATAAACAATACAACTGGAGCAGCTTTGAATTATTCTGTCTTCACAAACCTATTCCAATACTTGAATATTAACGTGCTGTCCTGAACTGCAGCTCCCAACTGTTTATTGGCCACAGTGGTATCATAGCTAATAACAAGGCTGTCCATGTCTGTAAATGGATCCTAGCACAGTGGGTGTTGTGGCCTGTAGCTGACAGTTGCTCAGCAGCATAAAAAACAGTCCTAAAAGGCCAACATTCTCCAGGACAGATATACAAAACCAAGCAGCTTTAAAGCCAGTTATACAAAGCCCAGTTCTAGGTTTAAATAAAAAGGTTGGTCAAAGTAACTAGCCCAATATAGTCTGGGAAATTCCTTAGAAATATACAACAGCAATTGCAGAAAATCTGCACTGACCCCTTCCATGTTACAGTATATGGACCATTTAATCTCAATTACATGAGTCGTACAATAAAATTACTGCAAAATTAAAACTATTTGCATTCGTAGCAGTGCAAAAAATCTCTTAAATGTTTTTTTTTATAGCAGAGAGTAGTTCAATCCAGCCAAGAACTAGAGGTGATGAAAGTTTCTTTTTGTATCTCACTATAAAGCCGTGACACTTGCCACTCTCTGGCTCGGGTCTTGGTGACAAAGCATTCCTTCCTTGATGTCCCTGGTGATGGATGATCAGAGAAGGAATGGTGACACAGCCAGCATATCATTCATGTCTGAGTAGAAACAATGTTAAGATTTGTTCCGGCACTTCTGGGTAGAGTTGCCATCTCTTAAAACAGAAGACCCCCCTTTAACTCCAAAGACTTGGCACCATTTCACCTCTTGTCTCCTTAATCCATTTTGTCTGATGCAGATGGATACAGCCTTAAAGTCCACATTCTCCCACCCCATGCCAGGGACACTTACCATCTTGGCGGGTCACCCCAAATCCCTGCGCAGGAGAAGGATGGCAGGAGGTGTCTCTTTGCTCTTCTGTACAGACCCCCAAAGCTTTTCTACAAGCAGTTCCCCTCTAATTTGTACTGTGCCCATTCACACACCTGCTCCCCCTTCTGCCCTGATTGGATGCCACAAACTTACAACACCCCCACTCCCAATCCCATGACAGCTAACCCCTGATTGGAGGGAGAAGCCTTTAACCAAATTTAGCTTGTGCTAGGGGGGATGGGGGATCAACACAAAAATAAAAGACCAGGTAAAAAGGGAGGGGTCATTGATGAGTAAGAACACATGGTTCTCCTCTGACGATAAATAGTTGAAGATAATTTCCAGCACTAACCCCCCCCCCATCTATTCCCTCCCCATGAGAGGCTTCCATCCCCTGGATTTATGACAAGGGCTGCAAGAGCCAGAGAAGAATAGTATCAAATGACCCCCTCTTAGCCCACCCACCCTTCACAAGGAACCAGATTAGAAGGAGAAGCAGCTGCAAACGTGACTATCGGTGGCACAAGAAGCAGTGCAATCCATGCCAAGAGGGAGCGCTTGCGTTGGCAACAGGACAGGACAGAATGACGGAGAGTGGCCTTTAGATAGTAAATGCAAGTAGGGCAGACAAATCTGGGTCTCTAATAGTGTGGGGCCCAGCAGAGCAGCATGCAAAATGTGGACACTAAGGCATGATGGCATCAGTAACATGAGTTGCCCAGCCTGCGGTGCTTCAGCTGTTGTTGAAGTACAATGTTCAGCAGTCAGTGGCTGGGAGCTATAGTTCCACACATGTTGACATGCCATGACATACTCTTCTACTTTATGCAAAACACACAATAACGGCCACTTTTCGGAGGACAGAAAGCAGATGCCATTCCGTGTCCGAAAGCAAAACCATTCAGCATGACTTGCTGTGTTTTATAATCAAAACATGCTTGGCCCCACAGCAGAAATGTTTTATTCCCCCTCCCCCCTAATACCTCAGAGAAGATGTCAGTTCTGTGAACAAACATTTCATGATTTAGTGTGATGCATGTATTATTATCATATTATCTTTCATCTGTACGTTGATCTAGTCAGTGTCAGAACTAGACCTCAAAGTGGGCACCGGAGAACCTGACACCCTGGACCCACTGGGTGTAATCTACAGCTTTTAGAGGTTGCTGTGAATTGTAGTTCAAGGGTTGGAAAGCTTTACACTGGACATCATCAGAAATGGCAAAAATGCTTAACATGATCTACTAAACCTGGCCCTTACTCACTTGCTGTAATCCCATAATAATCTCAATTTGCCCTGTTACTTCACCAATTCTACCCTGGGCCATTATATCACTGTCCCATCAGAGCTTTATTTCCAGGTAGACATTTTTATTTCCAGAAGTTGGCATCCCTACTCATACATACACATGGAGCCTTTATTGAATCCAGGAAAAATATGGGTGCAAAGCTTTTGCCACACAAATACTTTCACAATGGTGCAAGGGGGCAGGGAACAGGAGAACCCTCCACATCAAGGGTTCCCAACCTTTTTACCTGTAAACCACATCTAAAGGAGGTGCCAAATATGGGCTGGGATTGGTTATTTGGTAGCCCCTGTGTGCACTGGCAGTCTACAAGACGATCTGGCAGTACACCTTGTTTTTATGCTACTGATACTTGTCTTCAAAATAGGAATTCAAAATTAAGCACCTGCTTTGAGGTCACTGGGTGTAACATCCAAGGGGTCAGAGAGCAACATGTGCTCATGGGCCACTGTTTGGAGATCACTGCTCTACGTATTACATTCCTATGGCTTGGATGGATCCTAAGGGACAAGAATTTCCAATACTTACATATGTGTAGCTTGCATACTCTTCATTAGTATTCATTTTCTCCTACACACACACACTCTTTCTTTCTGCTTTGTTATTTACTGGAGGGGCAAAGCCAAAAATGTTTTTTCTATTTACCACAAGGCACCTGTTCCCTTTAGCTCTCCAGCACTTTCACTGGTGCCCACAGTAATTGAGCCTTTATATCTCTGACACACAAATGTCCTCAGACAGTATTAGTACCAGAGGATCTTCCAGAACCTAGTAAGCCCCAGTCAATGACAATTTCCTACAGCCCTTTCTTGCACATACACATACTCCTACATTTACATTTTGTGACAGCGGCCCCTGAATGCCAGTTTTTTGGTGGGCCCTAAGGGGCCTAGTATGGCACTTCTCTCTCTCTCACACACAGACACTTATACAATCCTTAAAAAAAGTTTAATGAAACACAAAAGAAGGGAAGGCTAGTGACACATAAAATAGGGAGCTTCTTGATCCATATAAGAAGTGAACGCCACATGTTTTCATTCATCCTAGGGTGGAAACTAGGAAATGAGTAATGAATAAATGACCATGAGTAAAAGATACAGTGTAAAGCCCAAAGGGAGACATCTTTGCAATCTGATTTATAGCTATAAAACCGAAGTCTAAAGCAGTTGATAGATTTTGAACCTCCTTAAAGAGAGAGAGAGGCGTGGTGCCACCTGGAAAGCTGTGATACTTGGTAGGATGAGTCTCCCAGTGCCACACAGCCTGTACTATGGTAGTGCTGAATCACACAGTCTGACCTGAATATAAAGGGAGTGGCAGAAACAAGATTAAGCAGTGAGCAAGTAACACAAACAGGGAATAAGAGCCTGCCAGAGACATCGCGCAAAGGAGCCATGAGCCAATTTGGCCGTCACCAATGGAAGCCAGACACCATTTAAGTACTGCTCAGGTCTGTATGTTAGTGTTTAAGGAACTGATTGGGGGTCTGTGTACATGTACATGAAATATTTGAGTTCATGATCTTTACTTTATTTCTGTTTCATCATTCCATTGTGACATTTTATACAAACCAATGACACAAAAGCATATGGATGTGGGTTTCAAATTGCAGCCAATCAAAGTCAATTGTGACTTTGCTGGTGTATTGGAGGTAATAAATCCCCCTTGCCTAAAAAACATACAGGTATAAGATCTATTATCCAGAATGCTTGGGATTAGGGTTTTCTGGATAAGGCATGTTTCTGTCCTTTGGGTCACTGCTAAAAATCATTATATAAACCCAATAGGATTGCTTTGCCACCAATATAGTTTTGTGCAGTTTAGTTAACACTGAGCACTAAATAATGTTTAATTATTACAGAGAAAAGGGAAATCATTATGAAAAATTTGCGTTATTTGCTTGACATGGAGTCTATGTGAGTCTATATGCCCTCCAGTAATTCAGAGCTTTTTGAATAACAGTTTTTTTTATATACAATGCCTGTATATGAACCTATGGGCATAAGACAAGGAGACTTAATGCATCTCTGCATCCAATCTGGAGTGCTATTTAAAGGACAAGTCAAGGGATATTCAGTGGGGGGTACAATGTGTTAGGCACCCCAGTGAACATAATCATGAACTTGAGACCCAGGGCAGCGCTCCTATTCTCTGAAAAGTGCACAGGCCAAGGCTACCATCCTTTGAGCACTGTGCCACATCTCTGCAGATCTCCCTGAGATCCTGATGAAGGGAGGTTCTTTCCTCCCCGAAACGTTCATACTGTTGGTGGCATAATAAAAGGGGTAAGTTCCCCGACTGCAAATAATTGTGTGTTTGCGGATCCATTCAGAAATCGTTTGTTGTTGCTAGGGTGCTGCCTGCAACTCTTGCTTTGGACCACACACGAGGATAAAGCAGAGGCATCCTGTTGGTTGAAGGGTAAGATGGGTCTTTTGGTAGAGAACCAAGAGAAAGCTGGGGATTGGGAGGCTTCATAACAAGAGAGACTATCAGGTACAGTCAACTGGATATCATCTCCCAGCCCACTTGAGGAAGATGGCTTGCAAAGTATAACAAAGGCGCACAGACTCATGCTATGTTTATCTACAAATTATTACTACTAGCTGGTAGTTACTTGTGCACAAGAACCATAGGGTGTTGATAAAGCATTGACAGGACTGCTTAGTTATTTACTTTTTATGGATAGAACATTGATTTTCTTGTACAGGAGATTTTTATTGTGACACTATAATTTTCTATATATTACACTTTAAATCCTAAATATATTAAAAGGCAGAGGCCTGTGTGTATGTGTGTGGGTATTATTGGACACTGGGAGGGGGGCAGCATATTTGAGAATGCTAAGTAATATGTCAGGCTTGCATTACTTGAGCAGAGTTACATGCCAAATACCCGTCTCTCCATCTCTTCACCTTACACATAATTAATTTGTATTGAAGCTGCTTTCACACCCAGGGCAAGATTTACTGAAGGACTCAGACACAATTAGCAGCAAGCAAGTAGCATATGTATATGTAAAAAATTTGGGAACCTCTCTCAGCATGCATAATAATTTACTCCACTTTCAACAAAAAAGATAGTGGTATGTCTTTCATTTCCCAGGAACATCTGAGAACTGGGGTGTTTTCTGAAGAAAGATTTTTAGTGAAGCAGTATTCAGTTGTATGAATTTAAATCAAATGTGAAAAACTGGTTGTGCAAAAAATGTGGGTACCCCTGTAATTTTGCTCATTTGAATGCATGTAACTGCTCAATACTGATTACTGCCAACACCAAATTGGTTGGATTAGCTTGTAAAGCCTTGACCTTCATAAGCAGGTATATCCAATCATGAGAAAGGTATTTAAGGTGGCCAATTGCAAGTTGTGCTTCTGTTTGACTCTCCTCTGAAGAGTGACAGCATGGGATCCTCAAAGCAACTCTCAAAAGATCTGAAAAAAAAAAAGATTGTTCAGTATTAGGGGAAGGCTACAAAAAGCTATCTCGGAGGTTTAAACTGTCAGTTTCAATTGCAAGGAATGTAATCAGGAAATGGAAGGTCACAAGCACAGTTGCTGTAAAACCCAGATCTGGCAGGCCAAGAAAAATACAGGAGTGGCATATGCGGAGGATTGTGAGAATGGTTACAGACAACCCAAAGATCACCTCCATAGACCTGAGAGAACATCTTGCTGCAGATGGTGTATCTGTACATCGTTCTACAATTTAGCGCAATTTGCACAAAGAACATCTGTATGGCAGGGTGATGAGAAAGAAGCCCTTTCTGCACTCACACCACAAACAGAGTCGCTTGTTGTATGCAAAAGCTCATTTAGACAACCATAGTCATTTCGGAACAAAGTGCTTTGGACCGATGAGACAAACATTTAGTTATTTGGCCATAACAAAAAGCGCTTTGCATGGCGAAAGAATAACACTGCATTCCAAGAAAGACACCTGCTACCTACTGTCAAATTTGCAGGAGGTTCCATCATGCTGTGGGGCTGTGTGGCTAGTTCAGGGACTTGGGCCCTTGTTAAAGTCGAGGGTCAGATGAATTCAACCCAATATCAACAAATTCTTGAGGATAATGTTCAAGCATCAGTCACAAAGTTGAAGTTACGCAGGGGGTTGGATATTCCAACAAGACAATGACCCTAAACACACTTTGAAATCTACAAAGGCATCTATGCAGAGGGTGAAGTACAATATTCTGGAATGGCTGTCACAGTCCCCCGACTTGAATATCATCGATTTGAATAAGGCTGTCCATGCTTAGGCTAAGGGCACACTAGGCGATAGCGCCGCGATTTGACTCGCGGCGACTTTTCGCCGCGACTTTTAATCCGCAATCGCTGTGGAAACTTTTGCGCTGGCGTCTATGGGGAATCGCGAGCGTAAAAACACACGCGGCGATCTTTTTTCTATTGTCACTCGAAATCGCCTCGCTAGGCGATTTCGAGCGACAATAGAAAAAAGATCGCCGCGTGTGTTTTTACGCTGGCGATTTGACGCGATTCCCCATAGACGCAAGCGCCAAAGTTTCCCCAGCGATTGCGGATTAAAAGTCGCGGCGAAAAGTCGCCGCGAGTCAAATCGCGGCGCTATCGCCTAGTGTGCCCTTAGCCTTAGGTGGATTTTGCTTTTCTCATAGTTGCAGATTTTAAATTTTTGCATTGGTTGACATTTCCCACTATGGAGGGCAAGTATATCATTATTGTTGTATAGATGCTTATCACAATTAGGACTATGGCAGATGGGGCATATTCTCCACCAGTGAATTAAATCTGCCAGAGAAGTGCCCAACACAGCCACTGCTGCCCTCCACTTGGACACTGAAAACAATTTTCTGATTAATTGTCATGGGTTACTGCCCAGGTGCAGCTTTGCCCACTCTTAATAAATTAGCTCCAGTCATTTGCTGTCAGTTGCATTTGGGGGGGGGTGTAATCAAAGAAACCCAGGGGGTTGTATTCAAGGAACACCTGAAGGGAATAAGGTTGAAAATATTAAAATATATATTATATTACATGCAATGTAATAATATCTTATTTTCACTGGCAAACACAATTTATAGCATTCAAATGCAGTGCCCCGACTCACTCACACTGTTACACTGTATTATGAGTGTCTGCCTATCAGCTTGTGTCCTTTTAGATGTGTAACCCAGGAACCCTTGCATCCTGTGTCCACTGTACCGTCAATAGCTCTCAGGTTCCGGGAAATACTTTTGGTATCAGCTGGACTCCTGGAAATCCTGTACGGCAGGTGGTGACAGCCCATGATGCGTGTCACAAGATTGGGTCATCACAACATGTGGAGATCCTGGGTATTAAGAAATTATCCCTCCTACTCCACTGCTTCATTCTAGTAATAGTGTGACCTATGGTCTGTGATTGCAGATTCACCTTATCTTGGCAAGCAAACAGCACGATAGCTTTTATTCATAGTAGAATGTTCAAATATTAAATTAAATGTGACAGTGTATTTGTTAGCATGCCCATAAAGGTTCCTTATTAAAGGGCTACTATACCATCATTTTTGAATACTCTTCCCCATAGGCTTCAGTGTCATTCAACCTCTCCCTTGACTCGTTCCATGTCCCTCTGCTTTCCAAAGTCTGTGGTGCTCAGATTCTCTGAAAAGCAGAGGGATTTCATGAGCTAAAATCCATCACTTCAACATGGAACAAATTAAAGGAGGGGATTGAATGATGCCAACCCAAGGGGGGGGGAGCACAGTGTCGGACTGGCCCACTAGGATACCAGGAAAACTCCCGGTGGGCCCAGGTGTCAGTGGACCCTCTTGCTTCTAACCATTTAGCCTATTGCATGACCATTCCCTATTTCTTTATGGGAAAAAATGCTTAATAATGGAAGAAAATAGTAAGTAGATATAAAAGACTAGAAGAGTAAAGAGGTTGACTAAACAGAGGAGGAATAATAGTTTGGAAAGTGGGCCCACAGTCTAAGATTTTCTGGAGGGCCCCTGGCACCCCAGTCCGATACTGGGGGGACTGGTTAAAATGTCCCTATAAGTAATGGCAGACTATCATGTTCTCCTCTCAGTATGAGCTATCATGATTGTGTAAATATAATACACACACACACTCATATATATATATATATATATATATATATATATATATATATATATATATTTTTTATATGGCAGTTCAGATAGTCTTTAGGCAAAGTTTATAAATACGTTCATCTAAATGAGCTCATATTAAAAATGGGAGGGGTATTTTTCCCTTTAACTGGAAAGAAGAATGTGGTTAAATAGCTTCTCACCCTCTGCAGTTGCTTTGAATAATGGAAGAGTGGTGATGACATGTAAAAGGAAGCTGCACTGTTTTTGCATGATCTGCAACAGATTGTAAAGGACAAGGAAGCCCAGAAAGGTCGGAGGTGTCCATTTGTAAGCAACTCCCTTGGGACCTCAGTCACTGGCCAGTGACTTCTTTAAAATCCTTGCTGGTCCTGATAATTTTCTTTAAAGCAGCAGTAGCTCCATCTTGCCTGCTGAGCCAATGGTTTTCAGGCAGGGGCTTCAACTAGGTATATTACATTATTTGTATTGAATCTGTGAAGTTGCACTATTGCTTCCTTCTCAGCTCACTGTACTGCACATTTACAATGTCTGAGTCCCCTCAAGGAACCAACGGGCAGGGCAGCCATCAGGGAGGACAGGGGGGAGAGTTGTAGGGGGCCCCAAGGGTAAGGGGGGCCCCTGCCACGCCACACTTACTTAATTAGCCGGACCCCCCTGCTTTCTAAGAGCTGCCGACTTCTGGAAGGCATGGACATTTAAGGGGCCCTGGCCACCAATTTTTTTGTCTCATGTGGGGTCCTAGCCACCAATATTTTTTTATGGGGGGCCCTGACAACCAATATCTTTTCATTTTCTATTAACATGTGGGAACCATAGCCACCAATATTTTTTTTGTTTTTTTACTGTGTGATGGGGGCGGACCTGTGGGGTGGGGAGGGCGGACCTTGCGGTGGGCGTAGCCCAGGGGGCCCAGGAAATGTTGTCGTATGGGGCCCTGTGATTTCTGATGGTGGTCCTGCCAACGGGACACAGTTTTCAAGAAAGCAGCCAGGTTTTGAAAAATTAGGGCCACCAGCCAGTGCTGACAGTTCAGCTATTGGGTTCAGGAGGGTGCTTTTAACAAATCAGCACCCCACTACCTTTCTCTGATAGGTGTCAACAGCTTCCCTCCAGCCTCAGCAGTAGTAAAATATCGTAGCCTGTCATGGATCTAATGCAATGACTTGACTGTCTTTCCATCAGTCAGCTCATCGGGACCATTTCAGATCGCTTACAGAACCCTATATTTTGCTACTGGGGGATTTCGAAAGTCATATTGAGTTGGAGCAAAGTCCTGCTGTCAGCACAGCTTTGAAACTTAAAGGAGGGAGAGAGAACTGTGGCGGCACAGGAACTCTTCTGAATTGTAGCCATGATATTATGTACTGATTTCAGAAAAATGACCAAAATTACAATTGAAAATTACCTTTGAAATGTTTTTAGAAGACAAGCTCAAGAAATACCATGCTTTACTGCCTATTTACTATTTTTCATGTATCATGCAACATATTGCTAGGCACAATATAGATATATAGATGCCTTCATATCTTGGGCAGAACATGAGATTGTGAGTTTGCATTAGACTGCATGTTAGGCCAGTTCAGACATCTTGCTCTGTATTTTAATACTGGGTACAATATCAGGAAATACTGGCAGAGGTTCCGCATGAAGAAGAAGGCATGGTAATATTAGCATAACCCCCTCAAAAGGGAGTAACAACTGCAAAGGAAAGTTGATTCCTGTAATCCAGCAGACTCAGCTATTTGCCAGAGTCTGCATTTTGTAACCCTTGGCTGCCACCACACGGGCTCTTTAAGTGTCACAAAGTGACCACTGATTGAATTGCCACCAACTGAACTGAGTTGCCACCATCACCCTGGAAATGAAAAAAATATTATGAGCAGTGAGTGGTGGACAAAACTCCCCATAATACTATTGCTATTGGACACCAGAGTTTTGGCACTAAGGTCTGCCCAGTAAAAGTTGAATTGTCGTGTATTATAGTCCCAACACTTGGTCATAAACTATATGTACTTGCTATGGTTCCAACACTTGGTCATAAACTATTTGTACTTGTTATAGTCCCAATACTTGGTCATAAGCTATCTGTACTTGGTACAGTCCCAACACTTGGTAATAAACTATCTGTACCTGGTATAGTCCCAACACTTGGTCATAAACTATTTGTAATTGTTATAGGCCCAATACTTGGTCATAAACTATCTGTACTTGTTATAGTCCCAACACTTGGTCATAAGCTATCTGTACTTGTTATAGGTCTAATACTTGGTCATAATCTATCTGTACTTGTTATAGGTCCAATACTTGGTCATAATCTATCTGTACTTGGTATAGTCCCAACACTTGGTCATAAACTATTTGTAATTGTTATAGGCCCAATACTTGGTCATGAACTATATGTTCTTGTTATTTTCCCAACACTTGGTCGTAATTTATCTGTACTTGCTATAGTCCCAATACTTGGTCATAAACTATATGTTCTTGTTATAGTCCCAACACTTGGTCATAAACTCTACTTGTCTTTAGGGTTGCCACATTTTCTCAAAAAACATTCTGGCCTTCCTATATTTTTATCTTTCTTTCCCATTAAAGGGGTGGTTCACCTTCAAGTTAACTTTTGGTTAGAGAATGCCCTATTCCTAGCAACTTTGCAATTGCTTTATATTATATACAGTACAGTATTTTTTTATAGTTTTTGAATTATTTTTTATTTGCCTTACTTTTCTGCCTCTTTCTAGCTTTTAAATAGGGGTCACTGACCCGGCAAACAAAAGCTATTGCTCTGTGAAGTTAAAATTTTTCTGTTATTGCTACTTTTTATTAATTACCTTTCTCGGTATACCCTCTCTTATTCATATTCCTGTTTCTCCTTCACACCTCTGCCTGGTTGCTAGGGTAAATAAGCCCCTAGCAACCAGATAGCTGCTGAAATACCAAACTGGGGAGCTGCTGAACAAAAAGCCAAATAACTGGAAAAAAAACATAATAAAGAAAAAAAAAAAGAAAACCAATTGCAAATTGTGTCAGAATATCAATGTCTACATCATACTAAAAGTTAATTTAAAGGTTTAATAATTAATAACATTGCCGCTGGTAAAATAATGGTCAGATGGCAACTGTATTTCTGTATGGAACTGGAACTTGGGTGGTTTTTGCAAACAAGAAAGTACAGAGTGGCCACCATTAAAACTTACAGTTCATTATTGATCCAGGAACTAGTGTGACTGCCATTTCAGAGTAAGGAAACCAAGTATTTTACCACTGTAAATAGAAAAATGTGATGAAGATAGAACCGTGTCGAGTCTAACGTGCAGGAACTGGGGAAACTGGGAGGACTTGAAGTGAAAAATAGGTTGTAAACTCTATGGGGTAGGGACCTCCTTCCTCTTTAACATAATTAAAGCAGTGCTAAAAAAATATAGATAATACATTACTTAATTAATTAATTAAATTGAACCCAGTATAGAACATGCACCATTGACAGCCACTCTCTGTAACCATTCCTGTAGCCAGTTACCTATACATGTACAAACAACATTACTAAGACCAGCATAGCTTAGTTTAGAAAGCAGGTGTTTATTCTGGACTGTAACAAATGCCTTGGCAAAATTCAAGTAGATCACATTTACTGAAAAGCCATGTTGATTGCTACTTATAATGCCATTCTCCAGAAAACAATCTTAAATGTGTTGCTTTAATAAACCTTCAAATAACTTGCACATTACAGATGTCAGACTTACAGGCCTATGGCTTGTGTTTGTGATCCCTTTTTAAATACTGATATTATATAAGCCTTTCTCCAATCCATAGGTACCATATCAGATGAAATTGAGTCTTCAGGAAATAAAACTGAACTAAGCTCTGTAAGTACTAAAGGGTGTATTCCATCAGGCCCTGGTGCCCTGTTCACATTAAGTTTGTGTAAACATATAAAAGGGGAAGTAAAGGTTAAAACTAAGTAAGCCTTATCAGAAAGGTCACCTAAATATATCAGTAAACCATCAAAGTAATGCTGCTCTGAGTCCTCTGTCAAAAGAAACACAGCATTTCTTTCCTTCTATTGAGTACACATGGGCTTCTGTATCAGACTTCCTGCCTTCATCTTAAACCTCCTTGCCCCAGGCGTGAGCATGCTCAGTTTGCTCCTCCCCCACTCCCTTCTCTGCTGTAATCTGAGCCCAGAGCTATAAGTGAACAGGGAGAGATCCAGACAGGAAGTGATGTCACACCAAGCTAATACTGCAGCTGCTATCCTAAACAAACAGAACTTCTAGAGCTTTTTACTCAGGTATGGTAACTGACTCCTCTGCTGTAAGAAAAGAATTGATTAAGTACATTTGCTTTTTTCTTTATAACCAAATGATTTTCATTAATGAAGCCACACACTCAAACCTTTTTGCTATTGAAAGTAAATACTTACAAATCAAACAATATTTACAAATCAACAGGCAGCATTTACATGTCACCTGTTTAAAAGCAAACATTTTATTGGTGGGCATGGTTGTCAAATGGGATAAACTTACCAAATCATGTGAAAAAGGACAAATGAAAATGCAATTAGTGAAGCCCAGTAATTTGTATTTATTAGAGGAGTTCCTGATCATGTAATTTGTACTTTGCACACTGGACTTGTGGTTGTAAATGACTCCTTCCTTTCTCTTGCAAAACAACAGTCCTGTCCTGCTTTATGGCTGAGATTCTAGCATTCTGTCTTAGTGGTCAGATATCCTAACTGAAAACAGTTGTTTAAATAAATGCAGATTACTGAGCCCTTAACAGAACTAACGAGAAAGGCAAAATAATGTTTTTTACAAGTTAAAAACAATTGTAAAAGTATAATTTTAGCTACATATCTAATTATAAGTCCATTTGATTATGTTTTGTCAAGGCAACTCCCCAAGCATCAGCTTATTGTACAACCCGGGGAATTTGTGACTTTCATGCTTTTCTTTGGAGATGAGTTTTCTCACCACTCCCATGTAGAAATCAGTGCCAAAACCTGCCACACCAGCTGTGCCAGTCATACAGACACCCAGCCCACAGAAACATTACGCCCCCGCAGGAATTCTGCTCATGGATATGGAGATGAGGCCAAACAGATGATTCACGGAATGGTGCCTGCTCTACAAGTTTACTGACATATACAAGTTACCCATTGATAATTCATATTGTACTGATCTTGGGACTGAATTGAATACCATTTTGGAGCCAGCAATGATTATTTTCCCAGACTGAGTCAAAGTGTAGACAAGCTTAAATTGTTCCGGATCAGATACATTTTAGGAAAAATGTCCTACTACGTTACCATGTTATTGTGTATGCCAGTTTCTCTGCCAAGTTGTTGCTACAATTTCCACCATCCATGCTGTATTGTGCCTCAGTCAGCTACAAATTGGAAATTATTCTCAGGCCATACATGAGCTGATAAAAGCTGTCAATTTGGTCATTCCTCGCCAAGCCTGTAGCTTATTGGCCAGTGTATAAGGTCCTCAGACAGGCCTGCCTGGCAGGTTTAAATATCCTGTTGGGATTCGGACCTCATCAGCTTGTTTAATGTGGACCCCGTCCCAATGGCCTGTCGTTGTGATACAATCTTTTGGCAGAGGGCTGAATGATTAGATCATTGGAGAAAGATCCACTTGTTTGCCAATATCATCATCAATGAGGTTTGACAAGCATTAGGGTCCATATCATCTAACTACAAAAACTGAAATATACGTCTATTAACCACAGTATTGATACATGGGATTAACAAGAGTCTGTAGTGCGGCTTGAGGCTCAGGAAAAGGTTCAGCATGTCCTAAAGCCAGTTCTGCTGGGAATGTTGGGGGTTTCACTTCAGCAACACACATTTAGTGATGACTCCTTATGTGTCACTAAAGTAAAGCAGTCTCCCCTTTAATTGTGTTGAAGCAAACCCAAAGCTCTTACTAAAGGAAAACCAATGTTTGTCCTGGTCAGGGTTCTCCTTAGTAATACGGGATCTATAATCTGGAAAGCATAGGACCTGCTAAAAACAATTAAGTCTTTTACTATTGCCATACATAAAACTGCTGCTTTGCTGGCCCCACAAATTTATAGGTCTGGTCACTCCCATATCACCCACCATATAGTCAACTCTGACCTTGCACTGCAACCCATACCTACCAGTTGTTACTTTTAAAAGTTAAAAAACTGATTAGCTGTCATGGGTTATTGTACGTGGACAAGCGTTGTCTTTATTACTATATACCCAAATTTGTATCACTGAGAATAGAGCTTAACCCGCCTGGGCATCTCTGCCATGTCAACAGACTGTATAGCAAGGATGGGCACAGCTGAAATGGGGCTAGAAGACAGATAGTAGCAGCTGGGTCTCTGGGTATTAATAGACATTCCAAGGAAGTGCCAAGCAGGCAGACTCAGCAGTATCCCTAAATATGGAAGCACAGCCTGTGTTTAGGGAGAAGCTGAGAGCAGCAAACAGATCACAAGAGAAGCCATTACTACATGTTAGAGAAACCCCTCTGTAGGCCAAACAGAGAACATACGTTTTGCTTCTAACTCAATTTGTTCTCAATATACCACAGTCATTTGCCTTTGAAAAAAGACAAACCTTACAGGTCACAAGTTTTCCCTTGGTATAATAATAATAACTATACTTAACTATACTCTATAACTATAGAGTTTCCTAGTCAATAAGGTACATCTGTCTCCACAAGGTTTGGCAGATGTGCTCACTTTATTTATAGGGGATAAACTTCAGATAAACTGAGAAGTTATGATTGTATCCACTTTTTCCTTGCTTAGCTGTCTCTAGTAAATGACATTATTTTTCCACAAAAGTATTTCTTTTTTACTATAGTTTTCCTATAGGGACTCCCAACTACATGATTTGCATGTGTATCTTGTGTAAGCAGGATTCCCGGGAAGGAAAAACAGTAAATTTTCATGGAATATGCTAAGCCGAAGCTGCTGGTTGAAATAAAAATTTTGTTTTATTGCCTTTCTTGGGCTTCTCAGGGCAGGGTTCTCTGATGGGCATAAGTAGTACCATTGTATTAGATTTTAGGCTAATGTAACGCACAGTATAGTATAGTAGTATAGGGCAGGGGTCCCCAAACTTTTTTGGCCCGGGGACCAAAAAGAGACAATTTTTTTCCAAGGACCGGTGGGGTCGGAGGGGGTTGGGGAGGTTGTCGAAGGGGGTTGGAGGGGTCGGCGTCCTATTTGGCGCGCCGGTGTCCAATTTGGGTGCACTGCAGTCATTATTCGGCGCCCCAGTTCAGGGATGTCCACGGCCCGGTGGTTGGGGACCCCTGGTATAGGGTACAGTCAGTGATAGGCATGGAATCTGCCAGTGACTGTGCAGTGTGGATTTCAGCCTGTGTGTGCATTTTCTATCTGAAATATTCCCCACATGCACAGTGGAAGATTCCATGCTTGTTGGCAACAGAATATATGTAATTAATCGTCAGGTAAAACACCTAGTGTGACATAAGCCTTAGGGCAGGTCCAGACTGGGATTCAAAATAAGCTGTGGCATTTCAAGTACACAGATGCCCAAACAGCCTCCCCACAGGACCACTAAATAGTGTCTATGGCATCTTACAGCAGCCCCTGTGGCATTAGCCAGAATCCACAGATTTCCAGTCCGGGCCTGCCTTATGAGTAAAACTGGTTTTCCTTCAAAGAATTCCCAAATTATTAGATATCTCATTACTCAAAATGCAGGCAATATGTGCAAAACTACGACAAGGGACATTAGATTGTAAACTCCCCTGGAGCAAGGATTTAGGTACAGTTATGGGATCCCTAATCCGGAAGTCCATTATACAGAAAGCTCCGAATTACAGGAAACCCATCTCCCACAGAGTACATTTTATACATATTCTACTTTTTAAAATGTTTTCCTTTTACTCTATAATATTAAAACCGTCGATTGTACTTGATGGTAACTAAGCTGCATAAATTCCTACTGGTAGCAAATCCATCGTTTTGGAAATTATGGAAAGACTCTTTATCTGGAAATCCCCAGGTCCCAAGCATTCTAGATAATAGCTCTTGTATAATCTTTGTAAAGCACTGTGTAAATGTGTAGGTGTTATATAAATAACACATAACAAATAAAGGAGTCTGATCAGCAACTACCCTGGCTGATTTTTGAAACCCAGTGACTGAGCTTTAACCTATTGGGTTTCACTCCATACCAAGTGCTCTGCTTAATAAGATCAATACGTTCTGAAGAAAATAGCAATACAGGAACACTTTATGGCAGCGCTGTGTGGTTTACTGCTTTAAGTGAAAGCTATGAAATAAGTGTCAAACTCTGCACTCTCTTGACTACACATATTAAGAGAAAACTCACTTTCAGTGTGAACTGCTGCCTGAATGACTGTAATGAAATCGGCCTGTACCATAAAAGGGGCTATGTGAGGTCGTCCAGGAGCCAGAATTAGTGAAGGGGGTGTGCAGAGACTGTAGAACTAAATATAAATGAGAGAGAGAGGGGCACTCATGGGCTCATGCCTATGGAGGCAGTGTTAGGGGAACAGTCTAGGGTGCCATATATTCAAAAAAAGATAAATGATAAATAAATAATAAAATTACACTGCCGCTGCCCATAATTTTTATACATCAGATGTGTCTTGGTTGTGCCTGTGATGCCCCTGGCCATGGCCTCTGTTCCACTCCTTGCCTGTTTTAGTGGATTTTAATTAAGCGTGTTTCAATGCTATCAATGTGTGTTTTCATGACGAAATTCACATCACGTGTGCACTGGCAGGCGAATGTATTTTAAAGAATGACCACTAAAAATGATGCTTGATGCGAATTAAAGGGGTGGTTCACCTTTACATTACCTTTTAGTACATTATACAATGGCTAATTCTAAGCAACATTTCAACCGGCCTTCATTTTTTTTATAGTTTGAGAATTATTTGTCTTCTTCGTCTGACTCTTTCCAGCTTCAAATGGGGGATCACTGACCCCATCTAAAAAACAAATGCTCTGTAAGGCTACAAATGTATTGTTATTGCTACTTTTTACTACTCGTGTTTCTATTCAGGCCCTCTCCTATTCATATTCCTGTCTTTTATTCAAATAAACGCATGGTTGCTAGGATCATTTGGACCCTAGCAACCAGATTGATGAATTTGCACTTTTTTTCTAGAAAATGTGGGAACCCTAGGCCCATGCAGGGCCTGGCCCACCCGGGATACCAGGAAAACTCCTGGTGGGTCCAGGTGTCAGTGGCCCTCCTGCTGCTAAACATTTGGCCTATTTTATGGCCATTCCCTATTTCTATGAGAACAAAGAGGCTAAATAAATGGAATAATAGATTATATAATATATTATATGTAAAGAAAAGAGACTAGGAGAATAGAGGTTGAGTGAGGAGAGGAAGAATAATAGTACTGAGAGTGGACCCCTGGCCTAAGGCTTTTGGGCAGGCCCCTGATGTCCCAGTCCGACACTGGGCCCATGTCTTGAGAACAGCCAAGGTGCAAGTTCTTTGAATCCTGTCCTGTTTGTACCTGCAATACCAGGCCCAGACTGGCAATCTGTTCTGGCAAATGCCAGAGGGGCTGCCCTAAGATGCCATAAAAGGTCATTATTTAGTGGGCTGGTGGGGGACTGTTTGGCCCTCTTTGTACCTGGAATGCCAGGGCCTATTTTGACTCCCAGTTCAGACCTGGGCAATACCATACCCCCTACTGTAAAATATTAGGCTATTAAATGTTACAGAAGAGGTTTATGACCATAAAAAGGCAAATGCTCGTATACAGGTTATAAATCTCCAAGATTGTACAGGGACGCGAGTATATGATTTTTGTTATGCTATACAACAGTCATATGACACACTTAGTGACATCACTAAGCACTGATGACAAACACTGACATCACTAAGCATTTACATGCTGATATTTTACAGGTTATTCCTGTATTCAATTTATTTTGAAATAGCAAATAGGAGAATATGTCCCTGCAGGATTTAATGGCAGGTGTATAGGAACCAGAGCCCTTTAGAGCAGGGGTGTCCAACATGCGGCCCCAGGGCCGCATGAGGCCCAGGATGGATATGAATGCGGCCCATCTTGAATTTCTGCCAATCCCGGAAACGTCATGTTGCAATGTAACGCACAGAGAGCGTATGTACGCGGTCACTAATTGTGTGCATGTGTGCTTTAAATTTTACATGGGGTGTGCGGTGTGTGGCTTCCTAGAGCAGGAAAAGCAGCTAACAAGTGAGAGTTCGGTTACTTACAAAGGCAGGTAAACATTTTCAGCGGCATTGCCCACTATGCTAGGGATATATGCAGTGCCTACGTTTATGAGTAACTTTTTTCAAGAATGAACATACTAAGGGGGGTTATTTACTAAACTCCGAGTGCAAAAATCACGAAAAATTCGTGATTTCTTTTAATAAAATCTGACTTTATTCCGAATTTATTAAACCCAGAGGATGGAAAAATCCAAATCTGAAAATCCGGCATCTCAGACCTGTCGAGGTTGCATATGAGTCAATGGGAGAAGTCCCAATGATTTTTTGATGTTCGCTGGGTTTCGTGCAATACCCCAACGTTTTCGGGTGAAAAATTTGTGAAAATCAGATGAAAAATTCTTTCTTTTTCGAGAAAATGTAATAACAATAAAAAAGAGTAAAAAAATCAGATCGGAGTTTGTAGTAGGAAATATTGAGATAAATTCGGACTTTGATAAATAACCCCCTAAGAGTAAAATCACAACCAAATTATCGGATGAGCACCTTGAGAATTCACTGAGAATTCCAACTACTTCCGTTCAACCAGATATTGATACATTCGTTTCTCAAACACAATGTCAAAAATCCCACTAGGTTTAGGATACCCTCTTTTCTTTTACAATAAAATAAATAAAAAAATTTGCGTTTATGTTTGTGCGTGTTTCGAGTGCGGCCCCAGGACATTTTTCTTCTTCCAATGTGGGAAGGCAAAAGATTGGACACTAGTGATGTGCGTTTCGGGTTCGGGTTGACCTCACACTGCTCCTCGCGGGTGGCTGGCGGGTGCGGATTGAGCTCTTCTCCGGCTCTCCCCTCCCGCCACCTTCAAATGCCGGCTTCCGACTTCCGGTTTTATAGTCTCGCGTCTGCTCGCCCCTTTTGTGACGTCATCGGCGGGGGTCTATAAAAGGACCCCGGAAGCGAGGGTGTGGGCTGGAACAGGGCGGGTTACGGTCAGGTGCGGGTCAGGAAAACCCCGACACGCACATCACTATTGGACACCCCTGCTTTAGAGGCAGTTGGTAAGGAATGGAGGGGGGCCAACTATGTCAGTGAATAGTGGGTTAAAACTATAAACTATGGACTTTCCCTATAAATGAAAGCAGGCAGCAAACATTTGAGCATCACTGAGTGATCCCTTGCGTGCAGAATATAATCTCCACACAGACTCCACCACAGACTAGTATACAATTACATCTATATTTAGATTAATAGGCAATTTCACCACATTAGCCCCGCCCATCGTGATTACGTGGGTGGAAAGCCGAAACCGGAAGTTGACGTAGGACCGAGCACCGTGAAGCCACAGAGCGGAAGTGAGTGGGAGCTATATGTATTGTTGCGCCTGCGTTTCATGCATAGACGGGAGGGGGGTGATTTAAGGGCAGCGTGAGGGTTGTATAAACATTGAAGTGCGAGTTGCAGAGCCAGATGTCTCATAAACTCCCGTCATGCCCTGTGAGCATAGTGGTTGTTCTGAGAGCTGCAGTTCTCGTCTGTCCCTGTGCTACTGATGTATTGTGATACAGAGCAGTGCGTTTATAGACTGAGCCCACAGAGGTTGCGTTACACAGTGTTAAATATAGGAATGTGCTTGGACGTTACCAAGTTTGGACATTTTATGGGGGGGTATGAGCAAGAAGTTAATCCTTCCACAGCAGGTTTCAGGGAGCTTATTTCAGGGAGCTTATTTGTCTTGACTCAATAAAGGCAAATTACAACAATTAGATATTTTTTTAACGGTCCAGCCTGTGACCTTGTAGGTGCAGTTGTTTTGGAGCATGCCGGGAGCTGCAGTTCAATAACAGCTGGAGGGTCCCAAGTTTTTAATCTCTTTCACACTCCGTTTAAAGCCACAGCTTCCTGCAGTTCTGGCAGCAGAAATGCATTACACTTGTTGCATTATTATAAAAGCACAATGGGCATGTAAGGTTATTAGCCACGCTGCCCATTCTGGACTTTGCTTTGGGTACAATGGGATGTTTTGTGTACAATGGGATGCACTAATAATTCTATGAATGAATGGCTGTACCAGGTTGAATTAAAAAGTCTCCTGTATAAATTAAACCCCCCCCCCCTTCTATATTGGGCTTAAGGCAGATGATCTGGGCCTGTATTTTTAGGTTTAACCCCTCCTCCAAATCTCACACACTACTGTAGTTTTGCGGGAGAATCTGCAACTGCAGGAGGAACCCAAATAGCTCTTTACTGAATCATATAAACTGTAAAGGAATTATCGTCAGGAGTACAGTATATATAAATTTTAAGGGTCTCTTCATTTAAAATTAAAGGAAATTTATTTTAATTCCACTGTGTGTTTTTGAAGGAAGCCAAATAGCTACCGGGTCTGCTGTATGGTTCCACCACCCCTTGCTGAGCCCTCTGCATGGAAATGAGCGGGGGGAGGGGCATGGCGGCAGCAGAGGGTGCTGAAAATTAATATTTTTGGCAGGGGGTCCAAATAATTATCTTTATGGCACAAGTTTTAGGAATACCATAGGCAACATTCAAAACAAATCTTGTTATAAGGACTCAGATCCAACCAGGGCATGGCGTTTGTATGTTCTATCGTGTCTGTCTGGGTTTTCTTCGGACTCTAGTTTGCTCCCTTCCAGGCCCAGATTTACAAGCCAAATATTTTGGCAAATGTCAGAGGGTTGCAGAAATAGAATATCAAAACCATCGTCACTTTTTATAGGGCCTGTGTAAAACTGACCAATAAAGTGGTAATGTGATTAGGGTTGCCACCTGGCCGGTAAAAATGATGGCTGCTCCCAATGTTATTAATAGGGAAAAAAGTTAAATATATAGGAAGGCCAGTATTTTTTTCTAGAAAAGGAGGCAACCCTAAATTGCATTATGGGACTGATGTGAATGCTGTATAATCTCATCAAAATATATGTACAATATGTTGGGTCTACTTAAATAAAGGAAAATAATGATCTATCCACAAGAGTATATATATATATATATATATATATATATATATATATATATATATATATATATATATATATATATATATATATATATATATTTCCAGAATGCTCTGAATTACGGAATGGCCATCTCCCCTTGACTCCTGAAACAAGATCTACAGTTCAATTTATAAATCGATATATATTTGAGTGTATCTGTAGGTCTGTATATGTATGTGTGTGTATATATGGGGATAATTTGAATGGGTTCGACGTTTTGGACTAATGTGTTATCGTTCAGCCCCAATGAACTATGTAAATTTTCAGCACATACAGGCTGTTCGCAAGATATTAGAATAATATTCTCATCACTTTGATTTCCTTCAAATTGAAGGAAGAAGAACATAAATTATCAGGTGGAAAGTACATTCCTTTTGGGTATTTTTAGTTCAATAAGTGTGGGCGCATCCATAACAAAATCCTTGACAGAGCTTGTTTTCCTTAGACTTCAGTAGGACAGTGACCTCTAGTGCCCATTAATAGATGGAGCTGTTCTATGCAACTCCCATTGACTTGGTTTAATTCCGATTTTTCTGTGAATGAGCTGTGTCCCTTTATTTTACAATCTATGAGCTCTCACAAGATAAACCTAAATGTTGGTGCTAGAGTTACAATTCTAACAGTTACAGTGAGGAAAGCGGGGTCCCCCCATGCGTATTTGAGACCTTGTTTGTCAAGTATATCCCAAGAGCTCCAAACACATATGTGACACAGCCATTGATCAAGCACATATACTCCTTATTCAACTTAGCAGGATCTTGGGTGTTAAAATGGACCACTACAAGACATATAGAGATAATATGTATGTGTCTCCCCAACAGTCCCCATGAAACACAATCAATGATGTGAATCTATTATGAGAACATTTTCTTCAAATGTAGCAAATGTCAGCAAATGCCCAATGCGCGCCTTTCTTAAAGGAAAACTATACCCCCTCTAACAATTTAGACCTCTATAAAAAGATATTGCATAAAACAGTCCATATGTAAAACCCTACTTCATGTAAATAAACCGTTTTCATAATAATATACTTTTTAGCAGTCATAAATAGAAAATTGTCATTTTAAAAAAATAAGGGCCGCCCCCTGGGATCGTACGATTCACAGTGCACACAAACATACCAAACAAACTATACTTGTTAGGTCCCATGAGCCAATAAACAGACAGCGTTCTGTCTTTTGCTTCCCACACTTCTTCCTGTTACAGTTCAATCTGTAGTATTTCTGGTCAGGTGATCTCTGAGGCAGCACACAGAACATCACAAAATGGTGGTTCAAGGCAAGAGATGTAAAAGGGCAAAATTGACTTATATATATATTTACCAGTTTGATAAGATTCTTTAATATGCTACCGGATTTGATATAAACTATCTGTTGCTCAAGTATTTATTTTGGGAGTATAGTTTTCCTTTAATTGATGTTCTTTCTGCTAATAGGCTATTTTTAAATTGTAAATCAGTGCAGCCCTGTATTCTGGGACATGTACTAAATATAAATGTATTATTCTCTCTAAAGCAAATGGCCTCCAAATTTCTTCAGAGGTTACGGTCTACACCTCTAAAGGAGGAGAGAGGCCCTGGTCCCCCAGAAGAACCTCCAGAGAGTGCTGAGCTAGTGGATGACACAGAGGGACTGTCCCTTCGACTGAGTGGAACTCTCAGCCTAAGTGAAGACAGCCTTGCCTCACAAGAGAGTGACGGAATGGGTACCAGTTATTTGGGATCAGATGGGCATGGAGGTAAGTAGAAGGTACTGCTGTTGGGACAAGTGGGGAATATTATGGAACAAATGGTTTATAGAAAGCTTACTTAACTGGGCTAGCTGTCTGCAATAATGTGCCTTAATTCTTCATTCTTACAGACAGCAAAGCCCAGGACGAAAACAATTCTCATACATTTTTGACCAATCAGCTAAGAGAAATGTGGCAGCATTCCCGGGATGCACATATTCCCATAAGGCTGACTTTTGAAGTGACAGATGCAAATATTGTGCAAGATGCCCATGCCAAGTATGTGGTAAGTAAATAAAACATATATCTCGCTAAATACACCTTCGTTTTACTTTTTTTGGTTTTGTTGTTTTTAAGTTTTAGCTAGATAATTTTCACCATAAAGTACTGTGAGGCTGTGGCTTTAGCATCAGACTGGGGCAACAAGACATATGCCAATGGCCCTTGCAGCTTTGGATCAGTGTATGAGGTGGTTTTTGCTGGGTCTGGGCAGAAGGTGATGGGGGAGTGGGGCTGTCACTTGTGGGGAGCGGTGGTCTATGGAGGTGGAGCAATAGAGGTCAGGTCTTCCAGTGGGCCCAGGGTACTGCAGTCCAACAGGGTTTGGGCTGATAGCATTTGTGCATAGCTAATAGCTATGGAATGGGTCAGGGGAAGTACATGGGAGTCACATTGCTCTTAATTTACTCAGGGCCTGTACATAGAGAAAGTTGCTATGCTTAACATATGCCTCTCCCAGTACTAAGCACAATTAGTACAAGTATGGGAACTGTGTTCCGGAATGCTCGGGACCTGGACCTTTTAGTAATTTGGAACACTAGACCTTAGGTCTCCTAAAATTATTCAAGCATCAATGAAACCCAATATGATTGCTTTGCCTCCAATAAGGATTAATGATTTCTTAGTTAGAATAAAGTACAAGGTACTGTTTTATTATTACAGAGAAAAAGGTACTCATTTTTAAATATTTTAATTATTTTGATTAAAAAATAGCCTATGCGACATGGTCTTCCCTTGTAGCAGCAACAATATACTGTAACATACAATAGTTCAAAAGACTGCTGCTGTATCGCTGTGGTGCTCTATCCAGAAACCTTGCTGCTCGACTTGGTTCCAATATCCATACGTTAGAAAAATAGGATGGCACACGCATTTGCAAATGTGCTTGAATTAAAGTGCTTTTATTGTGATCTCTAACACAACGTTTCGGAGGCACAACCTCCTTTAAGGAGAACACTTGATAAAGGAGGTTGTGCCTCCGAAACGTTGTGTTAGAGATCACAATAAAAGCACTTTAATTCAAGCACGTTTGTGTTTCCAGTCAGAAGCATTCTGTGTAGGAAGCCCTCCATTTCAACAACTGAGTTGTGCTCTGATGGGAAGCGGAACACTGATAAATCTAGATCAGTATGTGTTTCACAGATCCTGAGACCTTTGTTCCGTTTCTGTTGAGGCCAGTGCAGTGACATGAAAGGAGGCACTCAATTACTCCTGAACCCAGAGATGAAAGATGGCTTCCTTTTTTTTCCCCAAACACTTTTACTCTATGTGAATCCAGAATGTCTGCCGTTACCATGTTTTTATCATCTTTCTCTCTCTTAGGTATACACCATCTACTTGTTGCAAACTGGCCAATACGATGCTTCTCCTGCCTACATCTCCTGCCGATATTCTGACCTCTTTCACCTAAAGAGGCGCTTACTTGAACTTTACCCTTCAGAAATGAGAGGAGTTTCCTTTCCTCGCAAACGAGTACGCAAAAACTTCACCCCTGAGACAATTGCCAAGCGCAGCCGTGCCTTCGAGCAGTTCCTCTGCCATGTGTCTTCTCTGCCTGCCCTACGCACTTCTTCTCCGTTCCTGAACTTTTTCTACCTTAGAGACATACAGAAGGCACAGGCACTGACCTGCGCAGGACTCTACAAGCTAGCAATTCCCATCTGGACCAACAGTTATCATCTACAAGAAAAGCTCTGCCCCCCTGGGCCCTCTACAAATAGACTGCTGGTGTTGGCAGGGCTGGTGGTTTGTCATCAGGAGTCAGATACACTGGAGGAGGCTCAGGCATTCAGTGAACGGGCTGTAGCTTTAATACAGGATGCACAGGACAAGCACATATCTCTGCTGGTGCCATTCCTTAATGCACACATCCAGCTGTCATGGAGAGTGGGTATAGACAAGAGAGAGTCTGAAGCTTTACTGCAGAGGCTGCAGGAAGCTGGCCACTACGCTGATAATGTGCCCAGTCTCAAAGAGTTCCTCGTAAAAGAGACAATCAGTTGATTAGGAAATGCAAACAGGCAAGTGATCATTTTCTAGTGGACCTCCAGCTGTTGCTGAACTACAAATCAAAGAATGCTAACAAGAGTCACTGAATGATTCTGGCAGCATATTTCAGTAGGAGAGCTACAGACTGGAGCCATTACTATACTTTCTCACTACTTCAGCCCCACTATGATTTGTACACCTTTGGGTTTGCGGTTCAAAAACACCACTACACTAGTTAGCGGTTAGAAATAATCATTAATTATATACAATTTTTTACTATTTGCATGGATTATATACAAGTCCATTATCAGCTGTTTAGTGCCAGTATTGTTGAACAGACCGAAGGGCTTCACGGTACAGATGTAGATGAAGGTGAGGTTCATCCGAAGAGAGTAAAGAACATACATTTGATTTTGTTTCTGTAAATGCAGTGTATTTTGTGCCTACAACTTGCTCTTGGATGGATCTTGTCGCACGCAGAAAACTCCTTCCTGGGCACATATGACGGCCAGGACACCATCTCTGCGCCACAGACGGCCTTGTACAAGCCCACGGCTGTTTCCTGTATAAACCAATGAAGTATTAGAGACCGAATCAAACCCTTATGCAGACTTTGTTGTGTAGAACAATCATATAGTATCGTAACAGGCAGCACATCATTCGAGAATGTTTAGCCTGTGCCTGAGCTGTAATTGACATCTGTTGGGGTCAGGATTGGGGTGCTGACCATTGTAACTCAGCATCAACTATGTCCCCCAAGGCCTATCTGATTTCATCCAGACAATGCTCTTGACTTTCTTTTAATATGTAACTGTGTCTTAAAAACAAGAATTGCCTTCTAACATCTACACAGGTGTTTTTAACCTATGGCTGACAATCTGAGCAACAATGCAGCACATCTGGGTTATGAACCCTTGGGGATGTGGTTACTAGGATGCTGTCAACCTTTAGTGGTCAATGGTTGGCCAAATTTCAACCCAAACTCGCCCATCTGGTGGAAAACAGGGGGTCACTGCAGGTTTCAGGTCAACCCGCACATCACTAATGGCAAATCATATTAAAGTAATATATAAATGTTTCTTTGGTGGCGTAGCCCTTACTTTATTCCACGATACAGACACTACAAGCTTCTATTGCTCTACCTACTCCCACCTAGAACTCATCCCCTGTGCTGAACTCACTACAAATATTTTATAATTCCAACTCCCCTTGACTTACCTGCCCAGTGGCTCTCGCACTCATAGAGCATCTATTTATCAGCTCTGAAGGGAGAGTGGAACCACATGGAGTGGTCGAGAGATGCCACAAATTGCATGCGGTACTTCAGAAGGGGGAGCAATGCTGTGCCAAGAAAGTTATAGTCTGATATATATGCAGCTACGCAGCAGTGCAGCCGCATATCTCCAGGGCCTAAAGGGTTTAATAAAGGGAAAGGAAGAAGAAGAAAAAAAGCACAATAAGGGAAAACATCAGTATTTTGAATTAATATTAAAAATGTACCTTTTTTATACTACTAATTATTTTTCATAACTTAAAGGTTTTAACATGTATATTCAGGCCAAATATCTAATAAACAACTATTTTAAGACTCATGGAAGTGTCTTATTTCTTTGGGAATAACCAAACCTTAAAGGAGAATGAAAGTAAGTTTCAAACCCTAGGTGATTTTAGATGTATACTTTGAAAATTCTTCAAATTTTCTACATTTAAAGAGAAATGAAAACATCAAATGCAAATGCTGAGTGATATTTTTAACTGTTTTCATGATAATAACAATTTTGCACTGCTAATAGCCTTTGTTGTCAGCTTGTTTATACTCGATTGCCGAGGAGGAGCAAAAGAACCGAGCAGAGAAGCTTTCAGAAATACAACTCAGAAGAAAAGCTGGAATTGGTAGCTGGATATGTAAATCATATCTGCCATTGGCTGGATAGTTTCCTCATTTCTTACCAATGACTCCTTGGGCTTTGACCCAGAACATCTGACGAGGTTCCTGTGGAATCTGATGGAACATGTCAGGAGGATTGATAGGTTTAATCTCAATAGGAACCTCTTGTGCAAGGAGTTTATTCAGACCCATCCTGTGTTTCTCCACCAGTGTGGCGTCACTGCAAGAAAGATACATCACCTCATTTAACCACCTTTCAAATTATATAACTGCTGCTCTACTAAATATGCATGACATTTATAGGAAAAAACACCAACCTTTGCAACAGGAGTGCACTAAATAGGGAAATTGAAGTTATTCCCTGCTTGGTCCTTGAAAGGCAAGTAGATAAAATGGGGACTTTATAGGTATATACACATGATTTCTCTGTATGTTCTCATTTATCCAAGTCATGATGAGTGGTGAAACGTTTCAAGATAAACTCTAAGGGGGTTATTTATTGAAGGTCGAGTTGTGAAATATAGAAAAAAAATTGGGTTTTTTTTCACTAGAAAACTTTTTAGAGGGAAAAAAAGTCCCTGATGCTACGAAAAGCCTGAATCCGAAAATCTGCCATCTCAGAGCTGTCGAGGTCCTGTTTAAGTCAATGGGAGAGGCACCTATCCCAATATGAAGTTATTGTAGCCTGCGCAGGGTTTAGCGCGAAAATTCTACTTTTTCGGGCAAGAACTAAAAAAGAATCAAGAGATTCAGGAAAAAGAAAATTTTGATTTTTGCTCGATTTTATTGAGTTTTTTCACAATCGGCTTAAATCAAGTTTTCTTTTAATAAATAAGCTAAAATCAGGTATGGGAGTTTGGTCGAACTTTTTTTATTAAGATTATGAGATAAATTTGGATTTTAGTAAATAACCCCCTTAATGTCCAGTTGCCTTTTCACTTAATTCTACTAGATACTGTGTGATTTCTCTGATTTACAGGAAACCATACCATTCTGCTTTTGACTTGAAGGTACAGGTATAGGATCCCTTATCCGGAATCCCGATATCCAGAAAGCTCCGAATTACGGAATGGCTGTCTCCCATATACTCAATTTTATCCAAATCCAAATTTTTAAAAATGATTTCCTTTTTATCTGTAATAATAAAACAGCAGCTTGTACTTGATCCCAACTAAGATATAATTAATCCTTATTGGAATCAAAACCAGTCTATTGGGTTTATTTAATGAATTTCTAGTAGACTTAAGGCATAAAAACCCAAATTACGGAAAGATCCGTTATCCGGAATAGCCCAGGTCCGAGCATTCTGGATAACAGGTCCCATACCTGTACCTGTTTCTCACCACCTATTACTCTGGCAGAGTTATTGAACTTCTCCCCCACCTTGTTCCATGTTGAAGTGAAGGAACATGTTCGGTGGTGCACAGGTTCAGATATTTATGCACTTATTCACAACGCCATGAGCATATGTTAAAAAAAGGAGGGGTCCCCTTTAACAGTGAACAAATCAAAAAAGTAACTTTGGTTCCAGAAATTTTCCGCCATCTGGACTGTGGAGCTGCAATGTGAGTAAATATGAATACTGAGTATCCCTACGTGTCATGACAACAAGCTACATACTCCTCCATGGTGTGTAGCAAGGTTCACAATATAACACACAGTGCTGTATTCACGAGTCCTATACACTTGGTAAAGCACTGGAACCTTGGGGTCCCCTGGATAGTTGTACAACAAGGAAATGCTGATATAGTCAGCACAAATGCATATATTCTTTTCTTTCAGCTGTCAGGAGCTATTGTCCTGCAATAAATGGTGATTTATATCCTTAACCCCTTAAATTAACTTGTGATTCTTTAATATTCTCATGCAGAAAAAAACAAATCCAATGGAAATACATTGTGAGTAACTGAGTGATAAGTCTTGTACAGCAGATATGTCGCCAAACGAGCGGATCTCTCCCGATATACCCACCTTAAGGTGGCCAATATCGGCTGATCTGATCTAGGGCCCAACGATCGGATCCTAATGATGGGTAAAGGGAGGGTGGACCCCGCTCCGATCGACATCTGAACGACTTTCGGCGAGATATCGATCAGGGAAGCCCGTCGGAGGGCCCCATACACGGGCCAATAAGCTGCCAACTCAGTTCATGTTATGCAATAAGTCAACTTTTATATGTCCATTTTACAAATCCACATCTCTTTGGTGTACTCAATTTCCCATCATTCTTAGTGAAACAGAATTGTTGTACAAAATGCGTGTATCAAAGTGGATTAAGCTTAAAATTTAAAAATATTTTCATAGACATTCCATTTGATAGGAACTACATTTCCCATCACCCCCTACTGGACACAACTTAAACAGCAAAAAAAAGAATGGTTTAAAAACAATAAATACCTAATATAAACTTTAATACAAGTCACAACATGCTGAAGTAACTAGAAATGTTTTACCTATTTCATTTATACTACATTTTTCAATATTTGCAAAAAATAGAACATATTTGAAAACAAAAGATTAAGACTGACTTCGTAAAGGCCATTTGTGTCTTTTGGAGTTTGAAAGCCAAATACAATGTTTCCCTTTGTAGTATTTTTTTTTTACCTCTACCCATTCTTTAGGGCAGTGGTCCCCAACCAGTGGCTCATGAGCAACATTTTGCTCTTCGTTGTTGCTCCCCATTGCCTCAAAACAGGTGCTTATTTATGAATTACTAGCTTGTAGGTAAATTTTGGTTGCATAAAAATGAGGTGTACTACCAAAATGAGCTTCCTGTAAGTTGACTGGCCACAGTGAGGCTACCAAATAGCCAATCACAACCCTTATTTGGCACCACCCAGGAACATTTTTCATGCTTGCGTTTATCCCCAACTCCCTAAATCTGAATGTTGCTCACAGGTAAAAAAAAGGTTGGGGACCCCTGCTTTAGGGTGTATCACTTAGTTTGGAATATCCATGTGAGGCATCATGTATGGTGCCACCAGAAAGCCCTGATCGACCTATATCTGGTCAAAAAGCAGTCAGATACCAATCTGATCGTATCTGGGAACACATCTGCACATAGACATGGTTCTTGTCCCGCTGACTTGAATATCCCTTATGATCTAATTGCTGGCCTGTGGGCCAAACGATTAGATCACTTGATTTTGCCCATCTCAAGGACATTTCATTGAAAGATCTGCTCATTTGGCAATCTTCACATACATGGCCAGCTTAAGCTGAGAGAGTTGTATGTAGTGCAACTCCTGGAAAGGAGCAAGATGTCCCCAAATTGTGAAAATTCTAGAAAATAAAGATATTATTTGTTTTGGCTGCTGTCCACATCATTTCTGTGTGACAAATCTATCCCTAGTTTGCATAAAAAATACTGGGACCTCTGATGCCACAGTGACAAAAACTCATGATTCCTTTGGTCAATTTACCCAGTCTTCTCCTATATTAGCCATTGCTTTGTCCTTGAATTATGAAAAAGAAATAACCCTACATTCACATAAAGCCCTGGAGCAGGACTCATTACTTTTGGCCAGTTTAACACACTGACTTCTCATGAAGGAATCCTTGATTTCAGAGCTGGTGCGGTCTGATTCCTCCATGGAGCAGGAGAAACCCCCGTCAGCACCGGTCTTCACTGACGCCCTTTCGGGGCCCCAGAACTTATTACTGCGAACCTGAACACTTCTGAGTTAGGACCAGAGGATAATTAGAGTAAAAGATAAGTTGTATTCAGTTTCACCAAGTCATCAACTAAATTAGCCCTTGTTCTGTCCAAAAATTGTAAAAAGTCTGGCTCTTGCTTGCACAAAAAGCAACAGGACCCTCTGATGCCACTAAACTGGAAACTCAAGATTCCTTTTGGTCAATTTCCCTATTGTCTTCTCCTAACTCAGCCATTATTATGTCTTTATGGCCCTAATTTGCACATAAATCACTGGAGCAAGCCTAGACCACTGCTGGTCAATTTCACCCACTGCCATCTCATTAATGAATCCTTGATTTGTCCCTAAATTAAAAAAAATCTAGCCCTTGATGACACAAACTGGAACCCGCTGATGCCACCATGGTTTGGTCCATAGTCTTCACATAAAACGTCAGTCCAAAAATCAAAATAACGGTAACAGTCTGTTTATGGGTAATCCTAGGTAGGGTTGCCACCTGGCCAGTAAAAATGATTATTGATCCCAATGTTATTAATAGGGAAAAAGGATAAACATATAGGAAGGCTGGTGTTTTTTTCAGGAAAAGGTGACAACCCTAACCCTGGGAGACACCTGGCGTGGTGTAATTCCTCCATGGAAACCCCTGCCTATACTGGTCTTCACCAAGGCCCTTTTGGGGCCCCTGAACGTTTTGTTGCAGAATTGACCAGAACACTTCTGAGTTAGGACTAGGGTTGCCACCTGGCCGGCATTTTACCGGCCAAGCCGGTAAAAATGTTGGTTTATCCCAATGTTATTAATAGGGAAAAATGATAAATATATAGGAAGACTGGTATTTTTTTCAGGAAAAGGTGGCAACCCTAGTTAGGACCTGAGTATAGATTAATTTTGGTCAGTTTCACACGTCTTCTAATCTAGCCCTTGGTGGTACTACGGTTGCCAACTGGTCGGTAAAAATGATGGCTGATCCCAATGTTATTAATAGGGAAAATATGTAGGACGGCCGGTATTTTTTTCTAGAAAAGGTGGCAACCCTAGGTGTGCCCCTAAATTGTAATTGCTAGCACAACTTGCACAGCGATGCCATGGTGAAATAAAAAACCTAAAAACTCACTATTACTTTTAGTCACATTTCCTAGTCTTCTAATACTTGTGTTGTCCCTAAATTGTGAACAATATGCCCCTTGTTAGACCGTACAATACTGTGGGGCCCTCAGAGTACAAGAACACACTTAAAATGACTTCATTGCACCTGCTCCCAGTCTTTCATTTCTAGTCAAACTGAGAGATGGCGGCAGAGATCATATACAACCACAATCAGGTAAAGAAAGCACAGTTGGACTTTGTTCCTTGCACAAATATGAATTACAGTGAGCATGGAGATTTCTGTATTAGTCTTTATTTTTTATATTCCCTGACAACATGAGCAGTGAGCAGAGCACACAGTTTGTGACCAGACATAGTTGTGACTGCTGCTTTATGTTTTCGCCTATAAATGTACCCCGTGACTTCTCGCTACGAACTCGAGGCGGTTACGTGTCGCGTCACTACGCTTGTAGCCGTGCTGCCACAGCCTCGCGAGATGCAACGTGCGACGTCAGGATTACATGGCCGCCAGGAGTCGGGAGCAGCTGGATATTTAAACGGGGTTGCGGGACATTTAAACTGCGACCGGCGTTAAAGAAAATTGGGAGAGTCCCGGTAAAAGTTGTTGGGCGGCATGAAGCGTCGGGGGTACAGGCAGCTGGCACGTTTATATATCAAGTTTTAAATCAGCTTTTGTATCCCTGCTTTGTGCTAATAGCGTGACATCTACAACTAAACTGTCCCTATGGAATCCTTGGCAACGTTCTAGGGAGACTGACCCCACCTTGTAGTGTGTGTGATTCGCTGGGGAAGGTGCAGCTATGCTTCTAGGCAGCTGTTTTCTCACCTACGAGGACTTTACGAAAAGGTTTAGTTCCTACAAAAATGACACCAAGAACAGCTACAGCATTCACAGTAGCACCTCAGTCCTGGAGCACAATGAGACCCAAGGAGCCTGCGTGCGGGAAGATGTCATGTAAGTAGGGTTGCCACCTTTGCTGATGGTTACACCCGAACACGGGGTGGGGCAGTGATGTAGGAACAGGCACGATGACATCAGAGGTGGGCACAATGATGCTGGTGGAGTTATGACACCAGGGCAAGGTTATTGCATCACTTAGATGCAACTGGCTGGATTTCTATCCAGTATTCTCAGGTTGTACAAAACAAGAATGTACCAGTGCGTTATACTCATTTAGATATAGAAGAATTGTACTTAAGGGTTGGGGCAGCTTTGTGGTTGATTTAGTCTCCTGGCGAATAATCGCCTCTTCTGCGGGGCGGGGCTTTGATTTCCGAAGTTTCCTTGTGAGGCAACTTCGGACGACTTTGGAAATCGAAGTGCGGCGAGTGCATTAGCGCAGGCGATTTTCATTCAAGCAGGTGGAAGGCAGTTCAGGGAGATTGTTGCCCCGCAGATATGGCGATTAGTTGCCAGACGACGAAATCTGCCGTCTGCCTCGACCCTAAAGTAGTGTTTCAGGCTGAATTATTGAATATTTCTGCAAAACCCTAATAATACCTCCCTTCTCTCCTGCTCCCTGAATTCGCAGGCTGTGCAGGGGAACCGGCGGCTCTCAGCTCACTGCACTGTAGGACAGGAACCAATCAGCAGCTAGCAGGACCTGATAGGGAACTGAAGCTTGTCTGTGCTTGCGTGACTGCAGGCCTGTGATTGGCTGTCCCCCTCCTACTGTGCTTCTGGCAGGGACCGTTAGGACACGCCCACCCCTCATTTGAAACATGGACTGGGACCAGAGAACATCTATAGGGAGCTCCAATAAAGGGGCTATTTTGAAAGATAATATTAATTTTTAGCACCATGTAAAAGCAACACCATATATTACTTACAATTGTCTACAAAATTAGGTTTTTTTTTTTTCATTTATCCTATATGTCTCCTTTAAAGTGTTGATGCCCAGTTCAAAACCACACAGGTGGCAACCCTATCTCTAGCTATATTCTGCTCGATGATTAAGCCCAATCCTTTAATTACAGAGATCTATTATCCAGAAGTGCTTTATCCAGAAAGCTGAAATACAGCAATGCTAATTTTGAAAAAATTATTTTTGATTGATTTGTTTTTTTTTTTTTGTATCTGTAATAATAAGAAATGAACTGTACTTGATAGTAACTAAGCCATGTTGAGGTGAGTATCTTAGTATTTAAATGATTTTCATGTACTGGCCAGATTATTGTTCGGGTTTCATAAGGCCTTACAAAAACCAAACTGTTTGGGTCAAAACCAAGCAGGTGGCAACCCTACATGTAAGGCTTCAGAAACGTTCCACTTCCACCATCGCTGTACATAGCATCACTATTTGTCCCCTGCAATGTACCAGTTTATTCATCATTTCTGTGGTTTCGTAAGATGAATGAACCTGGGCTAGATTTGGCCATCCCACCCTCATGTTGGGCTAAATTAGGCAGATCTAGTTGTTGGTCTCAAGCCTGCTATGGTATTATACGATGGAGCCTATAAGGGCCATCAGGAGAGCCTCAGGATTTTCAGGCAGTCTCCGTAGACATGGTCGATATGTGGATATCTGTCAGGGAGAGCCCATACAAAAGGCACATGAGCTCAATGGGCAGAATTGCATCTTAAATCTGTCCATGTATTGGTAATTTTACACACATCAGACAGACAATCTATCAAATACAATGGGAGCTGCTGTAAGATGCCACAGACATTCACTATTTATAGGTGCTGTTTGGGTCTCTGTGCACTTGAAATGCCAGAGATTATTTTTAATCTTGATTCAGACTTGACTGTATAAAGTACAGAACCTGGTTTGGCATTGTATCCTGGGCCGTTTACATTAAATGGTCAGTGGTTCATGTCACACAATAGCCTTTCTCCAGTAGAAAGCTACTCCCTCTGCCCTCTAACTATTCCATCTTCATGTGCAGTTAAAGGAGCACTAAACCCCCACACTAATGAAAACCCCCCCCTCCATAGTCCCCTGTCGTCCCCCCCCCGCACAGGTGTTTATACCTGTAAATACCCCTAAGTCTTTAATTACCCCTCGATGCAGAGTCATTGCAGCAGAGCTCACAGGCGCCACATTCGCTTGGGGAGTCTTTAGTAAGTAAGTGGTGTATTGGCACATGCCCCGTTGTAGCAATTTTCTGGTCCCAGATAACTGCGCATGCGCTGACAGCCATGGAAATTGCTGAAGGGACCCAAAGATTTAGAATCGGTGAACATGTCATCCGTGAGCTCCGCTGAGATGTCTCTGCATCGAGGGGTAATTAAACACTTAGGGGCATTTACAGGTATTAACATCTGTGCAAGGGGGGGGCGCTATGGAGGGTAGGGGTTTTCATTAGTTTGGGGGTTTAGTTCTCCTTCAACAGGAATGCAGCATGCCTGTTACTGTGTACAATTAAAAATACACCCGAATACACCCATTTTTGTAGAGACAGGAGTATTGGCATTCCTGTTACTGCATTCATAATTTGGGCAGTAGAGGTCAAAGCTGCATTTTCTGTGCCAGCACGGAAATCACTGCATATGACATTAGCCTACAGAGGAAAGATCTACTGTAGTCCCCTTTTTAGAATAGATTGAGTGCTGAGAAAGCTGTATTTATTCATGCTTCGAAGCCTTTGTAGCAAAATTTCTCAAATTGCTGTTTACATTTTTTAAACCAAGCACTGGCAAAAATATATGTATAGAGAAAAAAATCTCCAGATTGTATAATGAACAACAACAAAAATGAAAGAAATACTCTCATTGTTTACTTTATGTCCTCATATAGATTATCTAGAACTGAAAATGGGCATTTTTCTCAAATCTCCGCTTATTTTCAGACTAAATGATACTCCATGCCTCCTCCACAACAATAGACTGATTCTTCCAGGCACCAAGTATTGGGCTTTATCCATATTTATCCCCCTCTTTGGGGAAAACAGCCTTGTTTTACTCTAGCATATGAGTATTAGAAGCTAGTAGGGCTTTATAAAATATATGTTGCCTATAATGGATCCCATGCTTGTATATTATTGGAATGCTTGTTGATTGTGAATACCACTGTTTTATTGCATTTCATAAATGGATTTTGTCTTTTGCATTGCAGATTCACCCGCTTAAAATTTTGTTGTTCGCGGAGACAGGAAAGTCCATGCCCGGCTTACTTCATTCTGCAGTATGACGAGAAACTGGATTGCCTGGTGATTAAGGATGAAGACTCTGATCATGTCCACACTGTGGAAACAGAGGAGGTGTCCAATGAAATGGAATCTCCTTCTGAAAAATCAGAGCCACTGCCTAAGAAACTGTGCAGCAAGAGGCTCTCTTCAACTTGCCCTGATGATGATACAGCACAGGTTTGTGTTAATATGGAAGATCTGTCCGACCCAGATGACTGCCATGGTGGCTCAGTCAATGAGACTGACCGTTTTGAGAATGCTGTCTCAGGAGCTGCAGTCACGAACTTGACCCAGCTGATGAAAAAATTTTCATCTGAAGATACAGGTGCCAAGGCCATTATGACCATTGGGAGTCAAAAGGAATTGGAGCATTTCGGTTTCCAGACAAGTAAAATGGGTGGTTTATTTGAAAAGTATCCAGAGAGTCTTGTGCTACACAGGGTCGCCATAAAATCTGGTTACATCCTTTATGCTTTCCTGGTTGAGACCAAAGAGCGAAGCACAAAAGTAGTTCACTTCTCCTTTGTCAGAAAGGAAAACCCAAACACCTTGGGCAAAATGTTGAGTGTCTTTCAAAACTTCAACGCAGACTGGCTAAAAGTAAAAGTAATCTTTACAGAAATGTCCTTTGGACACACGGCCCTTCTTAAAGAGCGTTTTCCTTCCGCACAAATTCTGCTGTCAGTGTATCATATGGCTCGTTTGATTGAGCGAAAGATGAGAGGCTCTGCTTCAACCAAGGAGTGGCTTCAGAAATCTCTAGATGATGCGATATACAACACATCTCCAGAGAAGCTGTCAGTCCTTGCCGGTAAACTGCAGGGCAGAGTGGCTAAAGAGCTGTACAACTTCCTGGATGCTCACTGGTTTTCCTGTGAAATGCTTTGGTACATGCATGTAAAGAAGGGCTTGCATTCATGCAGCACCTACATGGACAGTCTGGATGTAGTCGCCAAAAAAATATTCTGCTTGCTGCAAAAACAGAGCTCTATAGAATCTGATATCCAGAAGTTTGTGGAAAATGCTGACTGTTTCAACAGCAAAGTATTGGGGAACCAAAGAGATGGTTCCTTGGGCTTTTCCAGACTGAGCCCTAGAACATCAAACAGAAACAACAAAATGATCCAGAATACAAACTCCTTCGCTGCACCACCAAAAGTCTCTTCCCCCAACCCAATTGTTGACACAGCACTGCCTGTTCAGAAAGACAAAGCTTCTCCAAATGACTGTCCTATTGAGCAAGTTGACAAAAAGGCTCCCCCATGCTCCTCCAACAATGTGAGCACATGGATGAGGCAGCAGGAAATCGTTTCCAAGGAGAGAGACAAAGAAATTGCAAAAAAACTCATGGTTTACAAATTTGCACCGTCTCAAAAGGGTCAAGTAAGACCTCGGAATGTAACCGATACCATGGCTTTTGCTTTGTGGGAGCACTGCAGTCATCTTGGCTTTCAGCTTTGCATGAAGGAGTGGGAGGTGGTGAAACGGGCCACACATCGTATCAATGCAAAGAGTGGGTATATCGCTGTCCAGATTCTTGAACAATCGCATAAGATCAGTAATAATTGCGGTTCTTGCACATGCTACTTCAGTGTAAACTACCAGCTGCCATGTCGGCACATGTTGAGTATCCTATATGCATGCAAGAAGCCTGTGGAATCAGCCATGGTCTCTAGCAATTTGCAGAAGAAATACATGCAGCCCTTATGTGGTTTGAAGGTCTGGAACAGGTTATTGCACTATACTAGGGATGAGGAAGAGGCTAAGGAGCGACACAGCAAGATCCGGACTCTAACCAGGGAACTCTCTAATCTTCTGTTACAGTGTGGGGCTCCTGACTTGAATTCCAGGTGCTCTACTCTGAAGGCTTTGATGGACAAGTGGAGTACACAATCTAAAACAACTGTTAATGGATATTCTTCTGAAATGAACACTGTAGAACTTCCCTATCAGTGGGTGAAGAGAGAACCCTCTGAAGGAGAAGAGTATTCTGGTTGCCAGGAGCTGTGTAGATTGGATTTTCAGCCATCTTGGAGGTGAAACACTATTGACTAATAAGAAATAAAATAATTGTTGGCGTACTCTCTGTACTTACCTCATGTCTTCAGTGAACTTTGTGTCTGGGCCTTAAATATTTGTGTCTATAAACAGACAATGCCGAAAATGTATTTTAGTGTAAAGAAAATAAATTTCTTTGTTATTTTTGGACTGTTTCAGTTCAAGTATCTTTGTTGGTCAGCATTTTGAACCCCACTTACCATAGAGTTTACAAATATAAGGTATTTAAGGCTGGGATTAAGGGTTACCCTAAAACTGTAGCCTTATTGGCCTTTAAACTGAGCTTCCAGTACTATCTAGTAGAGCAAATCATCATTCTCCCCAAATCTCACTCTAGCTGGACATTTTGAGCCTCCCCAGCCAGAGGTGAGCCCCACAGATTGGAGTTTAAAGGGGATGTAAAGTCCAAAAATAATATTGCAAATACCTGTTCTCTACCATAAAATAAGCACCTTTGTACTCTACTTTATTTAGAAATTCAGTGCAGTTTTATAAAATAAGCAATCTGCTGTAGACTTTCATCTACAGCTTTCATGGCAGGACAGCCAGAGTAGTGCAAAAATAAAATATATATATTTATATTTCTTTTTTTTTTTTTTGCAAGTTTAGAGGGATACATTACAAAACAGCTTGTGCTTGATGGTAACTGAGCTGCATGAATCCATATTAATAGCAAAACAATCCTATTGGGTTTATTTCATGTTTAAATGTTTTTCTTACAATATGGTGTCCAAATTGCAGAAAGATCCCTTATCTGGAAAAACCCATGTTCCACAGAATGCCATGTTAAAAAAAAAAAAAATAAATAACGCCCCGCTTTTTTTAATCAATGACGACCTTAAATCTTTTTGGGTAAGTATGCCTGTTGTATCCCGACACATTTGTATCCCAACACATTTGCACTAGGTTGTTTGAGTTAGTTGGATGAGGACTAAGTGGCGCTTCGGCTGTTGATCTGGCACTTGAGGCATCTTAAGTTCATTTAGGGTAATTCATCTATACTAGCATTGATATCTCTGGACCTTGACTGTTACAGCTGTGACTTTCCATATCTGTTACTTTGGAACTTCAGTGGGGGCCTGAAGATGTCTGAAGACCAATAGTAATGGGTGAGGGGTGCTGGCTGCTGCCAAATTACACCATCTTTTATTACACCATCACCAGCAAGGTTTGCAGTGCTTTACAATAATTTTTAACAAACACAATTATTATATATTTCAATAATAATTGTAAATTTTAAATTAAAAGCAAGGGTTTTACAGAGTAAAACTTGGAGTGGAGGGACCTGCTCCTAAGAGCCTATAATCTCAAATAGCAGCATGGGAAAGCTTAGAAATATTGTTAGGGTAGGACTACATGGACATTTTCTGCGCGATCCAACGCACTGCGACAAGTCGCATGCGTTAAAAATAAGGTAAGTGAATGCATTGTCGCATGGTGTCGCAGCGTTGATCCGACGCGACACAACTGTCAGATGCAGGTCTGCAGCCTACAGTCACGTCGGATCGACGCTGCGACACCATGCGACAATGCATTCACTTACCTAATTTTTGGCGCAGTGCGTCAGATCACACCGAAAAACGTCCATGTAGTCCTACCGTTAAAAAAACAAGTATGTCTGCTTGGAAACACTGAAAAATTCACACAGAGGCCAACTTTATTATCAAGAACCTATTCAATAGTTGTTTTCGTTGCTGAGCTGGTCAAATTTTAATTTCTGTTCTTTTTAAGAAACCTAAAAATCAAATTCCAGCGGTTTCTTCACAGGGGCACATGCAATTACAATGGGCTAATTTTATAACGTTCCGTGTGGCAAAAAGAGCTCGGTTTCTAGGTGAAGTAAGGTTGCCATGGCAGTGTGTACACTGGCCATATTGGGACATCGGCAGGAGAAATCATTCTCCCATGGCAACAGATCGCTGCCTCGTCAGTAATTGTGCTCACACATTGTAAAATGAGCAGTGAAATATAAGTGAAAATCATATACATACTGGGATTTTTTCCTGGACTGTAGCATGGCAGTGGGCAATTATGGGATACATCCCCTTTCACCTGACCTAAATTAGCAAGCAATCAATAAATTTGGCTCCCCACCACCCAGCATCCATCTCATTGACTGAAAACAGAGAGCTCCCCCCACTAGGGTCGGGAAGCCATGCCCACTGCCAGTGTCGGACTGTCCTCTCTCCCGATCAGATTTGGGGGGGGAAGTTATTTCAGGCGCAGCGCCATCTGCGCATGCGGCGCCTTCATCCATGCGCGCTCGCGCGTCGTATAGGGGGGTGGAGTCAGAGGGGGCCCTGGGCCCCCCAGTCCGACCCTGCCCACTGCCATGCTACAGACCAGGAAAGCAAAATCTTGGTAAGTATGATATGATTTTCACTTTTCCTGTCCATTCGCATAGCAGTGGGCAATAATGGAATACACAAAAGCATCATAGATAGGGAGGGTATAAATAACCAAGAGAGCTAACTGATATACAGGCCACTGCACCCTCCAACTAGAGTAGTTAATTCATAGAGCAACTTTGGTACTGTGGGTAGCTGCCATGGCAGCTACTAATATATTGACCGAAGGCAATCACATACAATATTCCTTAGAATAGAGACCACCATACAGTTGCAGAAGCATTGAGGAATTAAATACAGAAAAGTGACATGGCAATACAGTTGCATGATACGATGATACCTTAGAGCGTCACTCCGCCTTGTAGCATACGCACCACTCCAACTTATATTTGTACTACTATAGGGTTCCGTCTTATGGATAATACATACCCTAGTTAAATCGGTTATAAAGATAGATTATTAGTTCGATATACTAACAAGTTCATGCAGAAGCCCAGTATGTACCGGATAAATCAAGATAGACCTATAGCAGGATTATGTAGTATGAGCTTTAGATTAAGTCATCTAACAACAGTAATGCATTATCCCTATATTTGCAGTACCATTATGTATAATAATGTATTAATATACAAACGCTTCAATAGTAGGCTGCATTACAAGGAAATACCGCAATAGTACCATTCTGACTATTTACAGTTACCGCAGGAGAATGATATCCCAAATTGATATACTGCAGCAGTTTATATTACTTTAATATGCCAAGTAGCATCAAGACCTCACCGTTTTGATGGTGATCTGTAAAATAAAATACCATTCTAATGGAAACCCTCATTATTAAAGTTTACTTTTAATATTTTACCTAGCTATTGTAATAGTGCTCATGGCTGCAGAAGTGCAATGTGGTAAACATGTTGCACTTCCGAGGTGCCCTTTGTATTTATATGCTTAAATACTGTAAAGATTGCAATATGTTAATATATGGAATTGCATAGTACACATTATTTGGCACCTTGAATGGTTATACAGCGATAACTTTGGTTACAACGTAAGTTGTAATATAGTAAAACTGAACTGCAGACGTGCATTGAATGGCTACATTATGATGGGTAGGTTATGTGTGGATGTCGTAGTAAGGCAACAAAGTGAAGGACCAGAACTAGGGGTAGGCAGAAGAGGCACCTGCCTAGGGCGCAAGGATGTGGGTGCGTTGGGCAGGTACCTGATTAAAAGTTATCTGCCTACGCCTCGTCCAGCTCGTTTGCTCCCCTGCTGCTTGATTCCCTCCTCTCCTCCACTCTGTTTCCGTCATGCCCCTCCCTCTGTCACAACCCTGGCCTTCCCTTTCTTTAATCTCCACTTATAGCGCACTCGCGTATGTTTGAGGCCGCGAGCGCGCGCTCACATGGGGGGGGGTAGCCGACCGGGTGTCTACGGCGCCCTGTCTGCTTGGCCTGGCCCTGGTGAAGGGTGCCCTTAGTATAATGCAAGGTGTGATTAGTACCACCCACTGAATGGTTATATCATGATAATACTGATGTTTGCAGAACTGCAACTAGCCTCCATATGCTCAATGACTATCCTGCTATTACTGGTTAAATGCAGACATTACAATATGGTAGTATAGAGTACTATAGGTGAGCACAACACACTGAATGGCTATACAATGATCGGTTTGATCAATACCGATATCTTATTATTACATAAGTTTTAATATAGTAATGAGAGACTGCAGAAGCGCACTTAATCCATATCTGCTAATACTGTTTGAATGCAGCCATTACCCTATGGCAGTATAGGGAGCTGTAGGTGAACATTAAGTATAACGCCCTGTGCAGAAGTGCACTTGATATCAAATGCTGAAAGGCAGCTTGATGATAACGCAGGTTAAATGCAGATGTTGCCGTATGGTAGCAAAATGAAGTTAGGCGTGCACTTAGTATGATATGCTGTATTATGACACTGCTTATTGCCAATATTGTGGTACAGAATCCTGGTGAAGTGCAAAGGTGTGATTAGTATAACACACTATATGGTTATATCATGATAGCACTGATGTCTGCAGACTTCTAGTCATAATAACCATATATGCCATTAGAATCCATATGTTAATATTCATATGTTGAATGGTAGACGTTGCAATTAAGGAATGAACAACCATTTTTACACACAAGAAAAATTGCAGGTAAGTACAACCGTCTTGATTCCTGAGGATTGAACTAATGATTCCTGATATACTCCCCGTAGCTTCATAGTGAAATCGGAGTTTCTTGTGGTCATTTACCAACAATATCCTACTAACCATATCAAGGTAACCAGTTTAGTGGTTGGGAAACACTGTGTTGAGAAATCAATAATAATGTGTATATTCCAGGGATTTGGTTAAATATCCATACCGCAACAGTTCTAATTCCTTTGCTGGTAAAACCAAACAGCCAATATGCTACATCAGGCTCATACGCCTGCAACACTCCCAAAAGGCAATTAGTGCACCAGGCTCCCTGGCATTAGGAGCCTTTCCCTTAAAGATACAGCACAGATTAAAGGAGAACTAAAGGTTCAATTTAAGAATATTTCATACGTCTAGCGGACTCATAACTTACAAAGCGTAGCGAATGCTTTCTCCCTGGTGTCTAGAAGGAGGAACACCACTCTGCAGAGAATGTAGTGTTGGACTCGGGTGAAGTCACTAATTTTCAAGGAAGCTTCCTCCCTGCTGCCCGAAGCAGCCTTGAGGCACGTTGGGCTCAATTCTAGTTTAATTCGCATGTCTCAGAGGCGCAGCCTTTCTCCTTTTTTATTCTCCTTTTTTCGCGCATGAGGAAGTCTCAAATCCTTTAGTAAGATTGCCACCGCGTTGTACAGAAGCAGCGCAGAACATCAACCATTATTTTCTGCTTTTGTATTTGCAATGGTGAGCAGAAAATATAGCGATCAAGGTCATCAATGTGAGTAATTTAGAGGGTGATAGAGCATGCATTTTGCCTTTCCTTCTTCTTTAAACAGCTTATGCTCCATCCAAGCTGTGAACCTATAGCACAAAGGCTAGGTTACAAATCTTTCCGTAAGGATGTGGATCCAATCCACTAGTAGTTGATAAGGCTGCACAATCCTTTGTTGATGATGGAATTTTATTTGGACAGACAACTTTTTTTCTAATTTTGGTTCTGTGCATTACCACAATGAATTGGATATAATATCAAAGGCTATTGTGATACTAAGCTCTATAGTTAGTATAGGTATGGGTATATAGAATTTAATTAAAAGTAGGGAGGGGTGTGTGTATGGATGCTTGGTTTTCATTTGGAGGGGTTGGACTTGATGGACTTTGTCTTTTTTCAACCCAATTTAACTATGTAACTATGAATTTGATTAGTACTCATTCAAGTTGAGAACCGAAACAGTTAACGTGTTCAACTATATACAGTTAGGTCCATAAATATTTGGACAGACAACTTTTTTCTAATTTTGGTTCTGTACCACAGTGAATTTCAAATGAAACAACTCAGATGCAGTTGAACTGAAGACTTTCAGTTTTAATTCAGTGGGTTGAACAAAAAGATTGCATAAAAATGTGAGGAGCTAAAGCCTTTTTTTAACACAATCACTTCATTTCAGGGGCTCAAAAGTATTTGGACAAATTAAAAAACTGAAAATAATGTTCATTTCTAATACTTGAACTCATGGACATCACCAGATTCTGGGTTTCCTCCTTTTTAATGCTCTGCCAGGTCTTTACTGCAGCGGCTTTCAGTTGCTGTTTGTTTGTGGGCCTTTCTGTCCGAAGTTTAGTCTTCAACAAGTGAAATGCAGCTCAATTGGGTTCAGATCAGGTGACTGACTTGGCCATAATAAACTTGCTTTAATAAACTCCTGGATTGCTTTGGCTGTATGTTTTGGGTCATTATGAAACACCTCCCAATCAGTTTGACTGCATTTAGCTGGATTTGAGCAGACAGTATGTCTCTGAACACCTCAGAATTCATTCGTCTGCTTCTGTCCTGTGTCACATCATGGATAAACACTAGTGTCCCAGTGTCACTGGCAGCCATGCACGGCCAAGCCATCACACTGCCTCCACCATTTTACAGATAATGTGGTATACTTTGGATCATGAGCTGTTCCACATCTTCTCCATATTTTTTCTTGCCACCATTCTGGTAGAGGTTGATCTATATTTAATCTGTCCAAAGAATGTTTTTCCAGAACTGTGCTGGCTTTTTTTAGATGTTTTTTTTTAGCAAAGTCCAATCTAGCCTTTCTATTCTTGATGCTTATGAGTGGCTTGCACCTTGCAGTGCACCCTCTGTATTTACTTTCATGCAGTCTTCTCTTTATGGTAGACTTGGATATTGATACAACTACCTCCTGGAGAGTGTTGTTCACTTGTTTAACTGTTGTGAAGGGGTTTCTCTTCACCATGGAAATGATTCTGCGATCATCCACCACTGCTGTCTTCTGTGGACGTTCAGGTCTTTTTGCATTGCTGAGTTCACCAGTGCTTTCTTTCTTTATCTGGATGTACCAACCTGTAGATTTTGCCACTCCTAATACTGTAGCAATTTCTCGGATGGGTTTTTTTCTGTTTTTGCAGCTTAAGGATGGCTTGTTTCACCTGCATGGAGAGCTCTTTTGACTGCATGTTGTCTGTTCACTGCAAAATCTTCCACATACAAGCACCCCCCTCAAATCAACTGCAGTGCTTTTATCTGCTTCATTGATAATGACATAACGAAGGAATTTCCCACACCTGCCCATGAAATAGCTTTTGAGTCAATGGTCCATTAACTTTTGAGCCCCTGAAATGAAGTGATTGTGTTAAAAAAAGGCTTTAGCTCCTCACATTTCTATACAATCTTTTTGTTCAAGCAACTGAATTAAAACTGAAAGTCTGCAGTTCAACTGTATCTGAGTTGTTTCATTTGAAATTCACTGTGGTAATGTACAGAACCGAAATTAGAAAAAAAAAGTTGTCTGTCCAAAGATTTATGGACCTAACTGTATATAGTTGAACACGTTAACTGTTTCGGTTCTCAACTTGAATGAGTACTAATCAGCATGATGATACAGCAACAGATGCTCTGATGCTTCTGAATTGCTATTCCTACTCACCCAATCTTTTCCCATTTCCAATCCTGGGGAGACAAATGAACAAACGGACTCTGGGGCATCATAGGAAATGGCCCGTCTGCCAGATAACTTGTGTCCTGCAGACAGCATTCTCAGCTGAACGCTACTCGGCAGTGGCGGAACTACCGGGGGAGCAGGGGGTGCGAGTGGGCCAGGGCCCGCACCCCCTCAGGGCCTCCCGGCAGTCCGCGCGCCGCTGCGCGGCGCACATTACCGGGCTGTTTCCGGGTGTCCTGCGTCAGGGCCCGCCCCCCACTAGTTACGCTTCTGCTACTCGGTGCACAATGAGGAGAGCCCCATACTTTCTGCTTGGATGCAAACACAGACTTATTGCTCATGTTGTCCAAAGGCTTTGCGACTGACTGCAATTAGAGACACACATTGTCAGGGCCCAAAGGTTCCGCTAGGATTTGCGGACCTAGGAGGAAGCTAGAAGTCCAACACAGTTCGAGGTGTCCAAAGGGGTTGAAGAAGAAGAATGGTCAAGTCCAGGCAAAAGGTCAATTCAGGCAGCAAAGTTCTTAGTCGATATAACAGGCCGAGGTCAAACACAGGAATCAAGATCAATATCAGAAGTCACACCCAGGAACACAATAAGTTGAACCTATAATTGGGCAAGGTCTGTAATGTTCCGGTGTCTTATATAGGCTGATTCTTCGTGCCAAACAAGCGTCATGACGTCATGTGCTGACGATGTGCTCTGACGCTATACGTTTTGACGTGCCGGCATCATGACGCTGTGCACATTTGGATGCGCTGGCGTCAAGACATTAAGCACGTTTCAACGCATTGGCTTAAGAACAGGCCACGTGGGAGGACTGGGCGCCGCTATTTTGTCCATGGTGTCAGCTGGAATCGGCAGACAGGTAAGTGTTCCTTACACACATGGCCTTGTAATCCTTGAACCCTCACAGGCCTCACATAGGTAATAGTACCCGGACCTGGAGCTTCATCAGGTAGAGCCCAGAGACCCTGCTGGCACATTAGGTGAGCTCAAGTGACAGGAAATGAGATGGATGCTTGGGGTGGGGAGCCAAATTTATTGAATGCGTGCTAATTTAGGTCACAGGATGGGGGGATTATTGCCCACTGCCATGCAAAGGAACAGGAAAGTATTTGAGGCTGAAGTCGGAGCAGCTATTTAGGATGCGTGAGTACAATTCCTGACAAGGCTGCATTGCCAGGGGAGACCACATAGAGGAGAGTGATTTCTCCGGATGATGTCCCAAAACGGCCACCATAAGCGTGGAAATCTCCCCTTCTATTCTTATTGGACAAAGACTAAAACGTTGTGTTTGGTGGAAAAGAGTTGTGTGATAAGTGGTTCCTCTTTACTTACCCATTGTTCCAGGAAGTGCAGATTGTTTAGATTCTGCATAGGCAGTGGCAATTATATGGCTGCTACCTAGGGTTGCGACCTTTTCTGGAAAAAAATACCAGCCTTCCTATATATTTATATTTTTATATTAATAACATTGGGATCAACCAATGATGACAAAATACCAGCCAGGTGGCAACCCTACTGCTACCCCTGGAGAGGAATCCAGCAGATTTCCTTGGTACTGCGCCTGTTTGTCCCGGGCTATATGACTTATTTCTGATAGAAGCCACTGGATTGCAGAGCTATGCGTATGCATTGTATGTGTGCAGTAACTATACTTTTACAGCCTGCAGTTCTCTACCCATTGTTCTACTGCTGCTTCCATCCATACATTCTGTCAGATGGGTAGAATCTATGAACTATGAAGGGACCCTCACCTACTTTAACCTAGGGCCTGGAATCCAAATTATCTAATTTCACACTAGGGTGCAGACACCTAGCTACTTACTTTAAGAGGCTGCAGGGTTGCCTTCATGGGAACCAGAACAGGGACAATATACCCACCAAGGCCCCCCCTATTTATAATACAATGTACTAACTCCCAGCTTGTACAAGAGTGGACAAGCCAGCCAAAGACATATCTTTTATTATTATTATTAGAATTCTATTGCTTCTTATGTGACATTTTTGCCAGGTTCTTTTTCATTATTTAGTGCTGGTTTTAGCCTTTTGCTGCAGAACGTTTGGAGCCACACTCACAACTAGCAGCATGCTAACAGTGGGTATCTTAATTAAAGGCAAAATATACCTGCCTTGACATGAGTTTATTCAGTAGGTCTAATGGAGAAAAGGTCCACAAAAGAGATTGTAGGTGGTCTGTGTAACCACAACATGGAATAAACAATTTGCAGTTATCCTGCTGGAGTTCCTCTTCTGTTTTTTGTTTTGATTTACTAATGGAGAAAACACTATCTATCTGCCAGAAATAAATATAAATGTATTTCTTTTTACATAGACCTACCTGATTCCACAGATTGAAAGGAAGCCGTGATACAAACCATTTCCCAATTTTGCTTAGTCTGACAGTTTCATCTAACACCTCTCTTACTTTGTTCCAGTCCATTGATGGATTCTGGGACTTGAAGTCCCTCTGCTTTCCATAGTGGGTGCTGCACAGATTCTCTGAGAAGTAGAGGGTCTTCAAGTCCCAGGATTCATTACATTCACAATGAAATAAGGTGAGAGAGGAGTTGGATACTCTGAGACTAAGGGGCAACTGGTTCCTGCAGTGCTTGCAGACTATGTGGAAATAGGTATGTCTGTTTAAAAAGAAAAATATATTTATTTCTGGAAGTTTGAATAGTGTTTATGAACTTTTTTATGCATGTATTCTTGTGTTTGCCTTAAACAGATAAAAAAAATTAAATCGAGCCCAAATCCTTTGAAATGTTAGTCTCGCAAAAAATGTGTTCCAGTCGCTGTAGATTGTAATGACCAATGATCCTGGTTCGCTGCTGATCTTCCAGCTAGACGAGGACACAAACATAGAATCAATCAACTTCCAGTCAAGCTTTATGACCAGAGTGTTTAATGAGAGCCCCAAAGCTCTGCTGATGATCGGCATAAACAATGCCAAAGGGAAAACATTATATCTGTTTGCGGCAGATGGGCAGTGTATGAAGATGGAGTACAATGTTTTAAAGCTTGTGCACGTAGCTATCCCTAAGGATGAGACTCCACCCTGAATCCAGACCTACTCCTAGACGGTAAGATATGGGCACTGCACCACTGGAGAACTGTTCCTCAGTGCTCTGTGTATTTTCAGACAATGGAAGTGGCACTTTTAAAGAATTCAGCCATATCTTTTGGATTAGAGGCTGTCATGAATAGCTTTAGGGTCGCTGCTACACTGGGCCTTCAAAAAGCTGTTGAGCATAAAGCAGTATAAAACTGTTAATATCTCAGAAACCACTTAAAATATAAAATACATGTAAATCATGTAAAAAGAGCTTAAAGGGATCCTGGCATCGGAAAACATGTTTTTTTTCCAAAACGCATCAGTTAATAGTGCTAGTCACATGACTTGGGGCAGCTGGGAAATTGACAATATGTCTAGCCCCATGTCAGATTTCAAAATTGAATATAAAAAAATCTGTTTGCTCTTTTGAGAAATGGATTTCAGTGCAGAATTCTGCTGGATCAGCACTATTAACTGATTCATTTTGAAAAAAATTTTTTTTTCCATGACAGTATCCCTTTAAGATGATCACTCTGATTAGGTTTGCATCAATTCACTTTTGGGTTTACATTTAATGAGTTTTAGACAGTGATCCCGTTTCAGTTCATTGAGGAAAATTCATCAAATTGAATCTGGACCAGTACATTTTCATAGGCAGTTTTTGACTTGAGCCAGTTCACATTTACAGAAGTAGCAGCCTTTCTTTTGACATCATACAACACAGTAAGCATGACACGTGCACACAATCTGTGTCAGTAGTAAAAGGTGTCACAAGATCTGTTTTAAAGGGAGTGACATGCCGGAACATTAAAAACAATCTGAGCCAAATGTCAAGATGAAGTTTGCTCCATCTGTACCTTAAGGGAAATTATTCCGTCATTATAAGTGGACATAATCTTCATTTGCACCTTTTCTTGCTATAGATTCCCACAGTAGAAACTACTTGTGAGCATGATGCCTTCAAACTTCACTGTCTCATGGGCAATAAATAGAAGCCAAACCTTACTTATGGCAAGTCTATGGGGCTGATTCACTAAAGGTCGAATATCGAGGGTTAATTAACCCTCGATATTCGACTAGGAATTGAAATCCTTCGACTTCGAATATCAAAGTCGAAGGATTTAGCGCAAATACTGCGATCGTATGATCGAAGGATTATTCCTTCGATCAAACGATTCGAAGGATTTTAATCCAACGATCGAAGGAATATCCTTCGATCAAAAAAACTTAGGAAAGCCTATGGGGACCTTCCCCATAGGCTAACATTGACTTCGGTAGCTTTAAGCTGCCGAACTAGGGGGTCGAAGTTTTTTTTAAAGAGACAGTACTTCGACTATCGAATAGTCGAACGATTTTTAGTTCGAATCCTTCGATTCGAAGTCGTAGGTCGAAGTAGCCCATTCGATGGTCGAAGTAGCCCAAAAAATACTTCGAAATTTGAAGTTTTTTTACTTTGAATCCTTCACTCGAATTTAGTGAATCAGCCCCTATGTTTTTCCTCTAAACTCAGAGTAGCAGAAGTTAAATTCATTAGGTGCAAGTTAATAGTGTGTGTAGGTGCAACATTCAAGGAACCACTGGAACCTCCTCAAAGTAAGTGTTAATATCAGGGCTCCTTTGTATCTGTGTGCCCTTAATTTGTATCCTATGCATCAAAGTGGACACATCTGGCAATTTGGTGAAAGGAGCAATACCAGGAATAACTTTGTGAATAGCATTTTGCAGGACACATTTTAGCACTATTATAGAAAAGCCCTAAAATCACATTTGACAATTACAATAAATCTCCTGTATTTATTAGCTTTGGGGAATTGTCTTATTCTGGGTAAGTTATTTCCTCTTCTTCTTCAAAAAAAGCTGCTTTCGGACACCCCCCAACAGTTATTGTATTTTCACATTTGAGTGTGACTCACGGATTAAAAGGTTTGGAGGAATCACATTTGACAATTACAATAAATCTCCTGTATTTATTAGCTTTGGGGAATTGTCTTATTCTGGGTAAGTTATTTCTTCTTCATCTTCTTCTTCTTCAAAAAAAGAAGCTGCTTTCGGACACCCCCCAACAGTTATTGTATTTTCACATTTGAGTGTGACTCACAGATTAAAAGGTTTGGAGGCTGATGCCTACAAGTCTGTTACTGGTATAAGGTTGGAAGTTATCATTAAGTTCTAATGACAGGTTCTCATTTATATCAATATATTTTATTCACAGCTTTCAGTACTAAAAAAAATGTTTTCCCCATTACAGGGCAGTTGCACATTGGTTAGTCATTATCACAATGATATATCACATTTGGTAAAAAATAGCATTGCACAAAAATAAGTTCATATAATTTTCAATAAGGGGTAGTTTAAATCATTACATTATTCGCCTATTGTTTAGGAAATATCTATGTTTTTTGTTATTTCTCAACTGCTGAGTTACAGTTTGAGAAGGATTAGATGGTAAATGGTACCAGTCCACAGATAGCGTCTATAATAATTACCTGGAAAAACAAAATTATTTAATGTTAGTGTTTTATAATAGCAAAAGGTGGTCAGGATGATTTATGGTTGCAAGGCTGCCCATGAATACAGAGCTGCTGAACGCGGGCATGCACATATCTCTTTCAATATGTAGGGTATAGTAATGTGTGGGCCAGCCGGGTTTACCCGTGGCTGGTTCAGGTTGGCTACTGCAAAAAAATCTTCAGGTCACACTGCTGGCTTCCATTCGCTGCATTTAAAGACTTGCGCCTGCCCCCAACCCCTTTTGTGACATCACCTTAGGGCAGGCGTGGGTCTATAAATAGAGGGGACGGAGCGACCAGGTTCGGGTTGGGAGTGGGAGGGTTAGGGTCAGGTGCGAAGTGCAACAAATATGGATTTGCATCGAGCCCCACCTCCCAATAAATGACCAGAGCTGAAACCTAAGGTACTTTAGACAAGTGCTCCATTTATCACAGAATGACCCCACAGAAGGGTGTGCTTAAAAGAAGGGATGCACCGAACCCCCGAATCCTTTCGCAAAAGATTCGGCTTAACCGAACCCTAATTTGCATATGCACATGCAAATTAGGGGTGGAAAGGGGAAAACATTTTTGCTTCCTTATTTTGTGACAAAAAGTCACGCAATTTCCCTCCCCGCCTCTAATTAGCATATGCAAATTAGGTTTTGGGTTTGATTTGGCTGGGCAGAAGGATTCTAGCCAAATCCGAATCCTGCTGAAAAAGGCAGAATCCCAAACCGAATCCTGGATGCATTCCTACTTAAAAGTGAGGCAAACTAATATGGTACCTTTTCATATAATTTTGTCAGAGGCTTCTTTATGGAACAAACAGTTTTTAGATTTGCAGTGGTGGCCATTTCCAGACTACCCTGTGTATGACATTTCAGTGGAATGAGGGAGGGTGCCATGCTTACACTAAGGGTAGGACTCCACGGGCGATTTCCACGCAATCCGGCGTGCTGCGCGGCTGCGCCGCAGGCATCATGACGGATGTGACAGAAATAAGGTAAGTAATGGTGTCGCATCATTGATCCGACGCGACACGACTGTTGGATGCAGACACTGCATCTTAATCCGACAGTCGTGTTGCGCCCGATTAACGCTGCGACTTCATTCGACATTTCCATCTCTTACTTTATTTACGTTTCTTCAAGCCAGCGTTTTTGCGCGTCGGATCGCCAGGAAATCGCCCGCAGAGTCCTACTTTTACAGGGTGGAAAGTTAAGTGGAACAAGTTATCTAAAAGAACTTGTGCACACCATACTCTCACCCATTCAAACTTATTAAAGGATATTTAACTAAGCCAGTTGAGCTGTGGCTTTCTGATTGTTGTTCAACTACAACTGTTGGGAGTTTTAGTTGTGCAGTCTCTTGAGGGCTGTAATTTGCCCAGCTTAAAAACTTCATGCATAGATAAAACAATGTTGTGTACAGTAGCGTATGTTTAGCCATAAACTCTTCATCTCCTCCTAGGATGGTGCGACAGTATTTAATAGATCTCCAGAAATAGTCAACCCTGAAGTTCCGATGTTTGGGGTGACATCCTGATAACTGATGCAGGCTGCTCACTTTGCCTCTTTCCTAGGTTTCCCCTGCTGGTCTGTATCTATGTAGAGATTACTATCATTCATATTTGCAGAAGTTCTTCAGCATCTTTGGCAGGTCCAGCCAATCAATAGCCAGTCGGTGGACGATGTGTTTCTGGATCACCAGACGGCAGAGTGTCTGCAGGGATGAAACTGAAAGGAGAGAGACCAACCAATTAAAGCATTTGAAAACAAATTACAATTGATATCAGTAGCACAGGTGTACTACAGATTCATGGTGTCTGTCTGTCACTGCCTTGTTCAGGAGGCCATGCATGCCATTATTTATATAAGGGAATTAGAACACAATAGGTGGTGATAAACAGCAGCCAAACTCAAAGCTGAACCAGTAATACAGATATGGGATCTGTTATAGAGAATGCTCGGAACCTGGGGTTTTCCCGTATAAGGTATCTGTCTGTAATTTGGATCTCCATACATTTTCTACTAAAAAAATATTTAAACATTAATTAAACCGATTAAGGATTGGTTTACCTCCAATAGTTTGGATCAAGTAGAAGGTAGTGTCTTCTTATTAGAGGGAAAAAGAAAATAATAAGAAAATAATAATAAAGAAAAACAGAATTATTTGTTTAAAATGGAGTCTACGGGATACACCTTCCCGTATTTTGGAGCTGGATAACAGGTTTCCGGATAATGGATCCCATACCTGTACTTTCATAAAGGTTTGTGCAAAGGTTTACTGATTTCATACAAAAATAAGAATACAACTTGATTAACCCTTTAACAGAACATTATACTGAATGGTTTTTAAAAGAATAAATGCTTTATATGGCTGACTGCACATTTCCAAGTGGTGATGCCTGGCATACACGTGCACCCGCCATTGTGGGTGATTACCATTCAAATGAATGTGACAACATTCCTAAAATGTTGTAAACTGGTACCTATGGTAGTAAAGAAAACCCTTTATTCAGTTTAGCTTTCTACATTTCTTTATGATGGGTCTTCTGCATGTTATATATAATAAATATAACATGCAGAACAATAGATCACAGTATGACCTTCCCAGTTTAGCTTACACAAGGAGCATAGAGAAGAAAGTGATACGTACATCCGTATTCTAATTGGATGACACGGACACTCTTGGTTGAAGCAAAGACATCAACGACAGCATAAAGAGGCTCGGTGGCTGGTATTCCTCTGGCACTGGGTCCCATATCCTCACCGTTTATAATGATGTGCATGCTTCGGGTGCCATCAGACTCAGGTTCATACAGCACCCCTATTCTACTCCTCAGCGCTGTAGGTGGGAGCACATTAGATTTGTACAGTTCATCCAAGATATGGCTAAAGCGGCCGGGCCGACTACGAGCTACTAACTTTTCTCGAGGATATTTAAATTTACCCACTTTTAAATAGGGGTCTGCAAGAAGTTCATTTATTGCTCTGGAGCTGTTGTCGTCCTCTGTTTGCACCCTGTTATGGTTGCGGGTGATGGCAAAGATCCAGCTGTCCCCCTGGTTTACAAGATCTGGAAGAGAGTACTCCGGCACCATGTCAAGGCTACGGGGATCCCGAGCCATGAGTCCCACCCTGAGATGCCCACACCATCCCAATTCCTTATCTTCAATCTCCACCAAGAATATCTGCCCAGGCTGCAGGGGTTCCTGGCTAAAGCAGATGCCATTAGCAAAGCTCTCTACTCTGGTAGCTAGCGTCCCAGAAGGGTCTATACGTACATTGTCCCCATGGATATGATGGAAGCTCATGAATGGCTGACACTGCACGGCCATTGTCCCAGTAAAAATCTCAGCCGACATGCTGTCCTGATGCTATTTTTAAAAAAGTCCTGCCCAGGGACAGCTGCACCAAGGAGAATACAGTTCCTTTTAGGGAAAGCAGATTGATCTCACACCTAGCAGGAGGGGATCCAGGACTATCAGCTTTCTAACTAGGAGTTATCAGTATAAACAAATATTCACCAAATGCTCTATGTAAACCATTATATTGTTTCACTTACTCAAGAAAATTCGCTATGTACATACAGGGAGACATAGCTGTTGTCATATGAGCTTGATGTCATTACATTCCAGAGATGAGTGAGTTGATAAAGTGGCAATATGCATTTACCGCAGAGTTGGTGAATAGACTGTCTCCCTGCCCCATATTCTTTTGTCTGCACAGAACATGCAATAAGGCATCTCCTGCTCATTGAGGAATGGGTTGTTAACGTAATAAACTGCGCCTTCTTTTTTTTTTAGGCTCACAACAATGCTTTTCTGTGCCCTATAGTTATAATTTTATAGTATAATAATAGTATAATATAGTATATTGGACTGCTGTCGCTTGGATCCTTTTTCTAATGCTGTATTATATTTTTGAATGTTGAACATTGTGGAATATTCTCCTTGAAGTCAGTGGTGTAACAACGGCCATCCGGGCCTTTTTCCTCATTCCACCTGCCTGCCTGCTAATATCCCTCCACCCCGGCCTTGCATGCCAGGAGAGGGGAAGAAGAACCCGCAGTCTGTGCCACACACCCCTTGACCGCGAGGTCTGCTTCCTCTATAGTTGTGCCACTACTTGACGTGTTTGTTCTGGCAGATACATTAGATCAGGGCCGGACTGGGGGTAAAAAGCAGCCCGGGCAAAAAAAATCAAAGCAGCCCACATGTTAACACGCAATGGTCTTGTAGTCATCCACTCATATATTGGATATAGGAATTGGAATTTGGTAAATGTAGATGTGCAGGATATAAGTAGCAAAGTTATGATGTGAGTATATTATGAGAAAGGTATATGGTGGGAGGGAGGTGCCATATTGATTGAGTATATACAGTATGAGGGTATAGCTTATTTTGTGCCCAGAAAATTCCTTCTCTGTATATTTGTATTTATACCTATTAGTAGGAGGGAGGTACCAATCATTTATAGTCACATACAATACAATTTTGGTAACAGAATTAACAGAAAGAATCGGTCTCTGCAAGACAGACAGACTCATGGGGTGACATTCATGATTGCAGTTCTATTACAAGTCCATGACAACATGGGCACAATCAGTAGTTTAGAGGACATTGGGGCCCCACTGACAGTTTGGGGCAATGGATGCCTGAGGGTGCTGATGGCTGGTGAGATCACAGGTGGGGGGCTGCCAGTGTGCAGTATATGGAGTCCAGTTGCAGAGATGTTTCTATGTAACACTATGTAGTATTGGGCAGTTTGGGAAATGATTCCTTTGAATGTCTATGAAGATTTTTATTCATCCAGGTCATGGCACACAACCAGCTCCACTGTTGCTGGGAATCCAAGCTGACTCCTGTCACTAAGTGGGCACCCAGACTCCTCCACCCAAAATTCTGTCCATGATCCACTTTTGTTTATGCCTGGGCAAAGGCTGCACATAAACTGCCCCATCATCTTTCCCCAAGGGCAAATATTCCAACTGTCCAGTAACCCTCTAAGCTTACACTTCTTTCCCTGCAGATTCAGGCAGCAGCAAATGATGAGATGTCAGTGCCCACCTGTTGGTTGCTATGGTTACACACACGCGCTGCAGCGCTCTCCCCCATGGCCCCATCCCATCCTCTGGCAGGAGCGGGGAAAGCAGAACCATGAGGCGACCCGGGGAGGAGTATTCGCGCTGCACCGGCATCCTGCGTTGCCATGGAAACAGGTGCCAGAGGCTCAGGAAGCTGCGAGTGGTGTAAGGTAATTACACAGGCTGGGGAGCCTGATCTGTCAATATTACCATTCCCGGCAGCGAGTCAAGGGAGTGCTCTCTCTCGGGGGCTGCTAGGAGTGTTGGGGGAGTCACGTCCTGGAACAATCAAAGACAAATCGTAGCCCTAACCCCCACCCCCCCTGCACTGCAGCGGCCCCCAGCAGCAGCAGCTCAAGAAGAGAGAGGAGTGGGAGGGGCGGAGCCGGAAGATTGGATCGAGGAGCGGTCCTAGAGCCCTCCGGATTCATTGCAAGGACGTTTATAATTTGGATCGTTTATAATAGCTCCGGAGCGGCCCACTTGTATAAAATGTACAGCGGCCCTTCGGGCAAATGCCCGAACAGACAGATTGTCAGTACGGGCCTGAGTGTGACTGTGGGATAGCAGGTATAGTAGGGAGAGATGGTGCCTATAGTAACAGTGGGATAATAGTCTCTGGGAAGGGAGTGTGACTGTGGGATAGCAGGTATAGTAGGGAGAGATGGTGCCCCTATTTAGTTACCTCTCTGGCCAATCAGGTCTTATAGTTGATGGTGATAAAAACTCATGGCACATTGAAAGAACCACTAGACAATTGTACCAGTAGAAACATAGATTTTTATTTACTATGTGAACATGTAGATAATAATAAACACTACAAATATATACAAATAAACATATATATATATATATATATATATATATATATATATATATATATATATATATATATATATATATATATATAAATAAGTTGCAGGGATCTTCTAAATTCTTTTCAGATAGGTTCATTGGTGACTGTGGGCAGGGCAACCATTGGGAACCAACTGGGGCCCAGGAAATTCCTGGGGCCCAGGAAATTCCTGGGGCACAGTTTTTTGTTTTCAGGGCCCCAGCAAAGACTGGGGCCCCTACTCACCCCCTAACCCACCCCCCAATGGCTGCCCTGGTAGTTCTGATGTTTTAGTGTTCCTCAACGGTAGAAGTTGGAGCAGGACTGCAGTTCAGTTCCTGGAAGCAACATTGGATCTTGGCTGCTTTCTACACAAAGGGAAAGGAATTACAATTAGGAAGTATGATAATGATGTCCCCTGTGCCCCAACCTCCTCCCCCTGTAACTAATCTGATCCCCTAGACTTCCCTAGGCAATGATATTGCTGCCAGGTAAGTGCCCTATAGTAATTATCCTTAGCCCTCTCTCCTCTAGATAATGCTATAGCCGGAGAGCTTATACAATAGAAACTAATCTAAATATTGATATCTTCTAATACAACCAGACAGGTCACATAATAATCACTTACCATAAGTTTTACAGTCCCATGGTTCTCCTTTTTATCCACGGCTTGATTGTTTAGTGAAGCCTTTTGTTTGGGTGCCTTCATTTCTCATCTTTACTTTGCAGGCTTAAATAATTCCTGAAATTGGCCTTGGATTTCCTCTGAAATGGGCTCTTTACTGTACGTCGATGTTAAAACCAATTCTTCTTCTGCTGTGAAAAATGCCAGACTGGGCTTGGGAATGAACGGGGCCTCTACTTGCTTCTTGGCAAGAGCCTCCCAGTCGATGGTCTGCAGAACAGGAGGAAGAAATAAATCACTTTATTATAAGTTGTACATTATCAATCCCCTACTATAAGATCATTCCCATGCGAATAAACCTAAGGGCATCGTATAATCATAATATGAGGCCCTAAGGCTCCTGTAACTGGTGATTATAATAGGTTAGTGTGGAACCAAGCATTTGTATTATGGCCAATAGAATATACATTGATGCCCATATACGTGCCCTGCAAGACGTCTACAGGAACATACCTTAAAGAAACATTGCTGCTGTATCGTTTTCATGTTGTATACGTTTCCTCCAAGGCGGAATAAAACATTTTTAGTCAAGAGCTACACAAAGAAGAAGAAGAGATACATGTGATAGGTGAGTTCAGCAGTTATTAAAACAAGTATATTAACTGTTAAAGTTTGGCGCATATCTTCCTATAACCAAACCGTAGATTTATTTCTATAGATATTACTCTGAATACTTACTCCCTGTAACAGTGTTTTGGCTGCCATATCCAAGTGTGGTGGAAATACTGGGCATGCTTTGATAATCTCTTCTATTAAGTCCTGATTGGTTATTCCGTTAAACGGCAACTGGGAAAATAGACAGGGACATGTTTAGGAACTCAAAACCATAGTATCATTAGACTTGATATATGCTATAATACGTTTTAATTTGGCACTATAGTAAACTCAGACCTGTAAAGCTTCTAACAGATGTGACTATAGTGTATCAGTTACAATATTATCAGTAATGTGTGCAGTAAACATCTTGGAGGGCTAAGGTCTCATTAATCCATGAGCCTCATTCTCTCAACCCCTGGATATATCACCCCTAGAGTTGCCACCTTTCCCAGTTTCCCTTCCCAAATGAGGGGGGGCAGGGGGTGATGTCATGGGGAGATTGGTTGTGCCATCGGGGGTGGGGTAATGTTGCCTGGAGGGTGGAGCGATGGTGTTGCAGGGGCGATGCTGTGCCGATATAGGGAAATCCTGCCTGGTTTTCTTAATTTGGAAAACCAAGTGGGCAGTTTTGACCAGGGCAGCCCTTCTGAAAATGGAGCTGTCCAGGTCAAAACTTCAACAGATGATAACCCTAATTACCCCATTTCTCCACTTAAGACTGCCCTCAGTCTTGTATTGCTTCTAGTCAGCAATACAAGAGCCAGTTTGATGTGACTCTTCTTTGAGGCCATCTCCAGTGTTCTTTAAATGATCCCTATACATGACAGATTCCTACCTTTCCAACCAGCATTTCGAACATGGTCACGCCTACAGCCCACCAGTCCGCACATCTGTCATAAACATTATTCATGTGCATTTCTGGAGCTTGGAAGCACCGAGTTCCCGCGCGGCCCCTTATTTTTTCATTGGGATGATGCACTGGAACACAAGCAAAGAGGAATTCGATTAGACGGGAAACATCACAGTTGATCTGGCTAATGGCTAAATGTATTGTATTGATCAGTGATTATCACTTATCAATATTGGCTGAAGAGTCAGAGGGCAAATATAACTGGACTGGGAAATCTTACCTGCTATGCTGAGCCCAAAATCTGCCAGTTTGGCATATCCAGTTCCATCAATCAGGATATTTTCTGGCTTCAAATCTCTGCAATAAGAATACATATAAAGTTAATTTAATATAGAGAGATCATTGTAATTATAATAATTCTTCCTGATCCCAAATGTACGAGCCTTTAGTGCTTACCTGTGGATGATGTTGTTGTTGTGCAAGAACTGCACCCCAAGTACAATGCAGGCGCCGTAAAATCTGCAGAGATAAACTCACATCAGTATCGAGAAACAAGGGTGTGGGTCACGGGCCAGAAGAAGGGGAACAAACCTATTCTCTGCTATTTGAATCAACCATAATAACAATAATGGAAAGATCTGCCTCCATCTATCCCGATATCTATGGCCTGGTTTTGGTGATCCAGCAAAACTATAAAAGTTTACTGATACTTACCTACTTCTTTTCAGTGGAAGTAGGCCAGCTCTCACATGTGATGCCAAGGTGCCTCCACTAGCAAATTCCATAGCTATAAGCACGTGATGCTCTGTCTGGAAAGCTGAGAATAACCAGACTAGGAAAGGGGTCTTCTCCTTCTGCGCCAGTTCTAGAGTGGATATCTCTGTTTTCAGGCTGAAATATAACAGCACCAAAAGCAGTCAGAAAACAAAAGAGCAAAAGCAGCTTCACTAATGAGAGAGAAGGTGGGATGGTATTAATAGGAATATGGTTTCTGTTATGCTTACTGACCATGACATCATGTTTCTCTCATGAACACTGTCCTTCTTCATGGCTTTCACTGCGACCATTGTACCCGTTCCTACGTGCTTTGCAAGGAATACCTGGAACAGCAAAAAGTTCCTTTACTCCCCATGAATTCTTTTATAAATAGGTGAATATCACTCGGGCTGGGCAGGTACTTACATTTCCAAAACTCCCACTGCCAAGCCATTTACACTTCTTGTAGTCCTTAACAGGAACACTAGGGCTCTGCTGGTCACTAGAGAAGAATAAATAAGAATATTAAACCTGGTAAAGGCAACGGGTGCTCTTATTTTATTTGTACTGATGCATTCCACATTAACTTACAGTATTTGAGCCATTTCAGGGGGATCCTGGTGTATCTGTCCAACTTGCAAGTCTGACTCCTTCAAGAAGAAAATAAGACCATTAATATTTAGACTGCTCATTCCATGTAGTGGTTTATATATTCCTATGTATTCTCTTAAGAAGCACAGTGGGGGTCATTTATCAACACCGGGCAAATTTTCCCATGGGCAATAACCCATGGCAACCAATCACATTGCTGCTTTCACTGTTCTACCTGCAGCTGGCTTTAAAAAGCTAATCACTGATTGGTTGCTATAGGTAACTGCCCATGGGCAATTTTTCCCAGTGTTGATAAATGAGTCCCAATGAGTTGAAAATCTCTATCAGTTCTATGGTTACAGGAAGACCTGAGAGTAAGGGGCATATACTTACATTGGAAGATAAAACACAAGATACCCCGCTCATCTCAGAACTCCATTTCTGCATATTCATGTAATTCAAGTCTGGCAGAGAACATTCTAATGAGCTGGCTTGCTTGAGATTTACTGTAAAAAAAGAACAGAATTAGATAATGGCTGTACACTGGCTTTATCCCCTGGCCTAGAGCTTGCAAGATAAGAGTTTGTGCACAGGTTGAGGTCCATCACAATCACAGGGGTTTTGGAGGTGATCTCCCTATTTAGTCAGTGACTCCCCAATACTGTACCTTGAGGTATCTTGAGTCTTTGACCCATTGTATCCATTATGGGTGGTATGGGATCATCCATTTCAATAGGTGGAGGTTGAAGTGGCTTGGTCCTTGCATAAATCTGGGCAAACTTTGAGCCCTCTACTCCATTCCTTTTGTCCACCAGTGGGACACGTCTTCCAAGGAAAAATCTAGGGTGTTTCTCAGAGATGTTTGGCTTGGGACAAACTGCAAACATAAAATATATATATTTAGAGAGAAAAAGAATCAAAACATTTGAGGTGTGTTCTTTAACTATAGGTTTTATATTGGTATATATATATATATATATATATATATATATATATATATATATATAGTGTATATATATATATAGTGTATATATATATACTGTGTATATATATATATATACTGTGTATATATATATATATATATATATATATATATATATATATATATATATATATATATATATATATATATATATATATATATATATATATATATATATATATATAAAGAGAGAGAGAGAGAGAGAGAGATACATTGCTACATAGGTCCAAACACTTTACCTGCAGGTTCCTTGGCTTCTTGGACAAATATAATATTCATTACACCCGCACTTGGTTCATCTTTCAAGGTGTATGAAGTTTCTATTGAATGAACCTCCTGCAAAGGCAGGATATTTCCAGCACCTACGGACATATCCGAGACAATTTCTTCTGGAGTCGTTGATACTGGACATTCTGCAAAGCACAAAAAAAATGTTCTATGATCCACACATGGTGGGGGCAACTAGAGATATTGTCCTCAGAGAGCCATAAAACAGACACTTGGTTTAGATACATTATAAATACTGTACCTGGAGATTCAATTCCAGCTTCTTCTGAAAATCCAGAGCTCAAGTCTATCACTTCAAGTGAAGTCTCTCTGGAATCCTGGAAAAGATAACGTTCATAAGTATGAAATATGGTTTGGAAGGAAAGGTGAAAGATCAGAAACTGGCATGAAGGTAGTCATTATTATGGCTGGACTTACTCTGAAAGTATGAACGAGGTTACTCTCAGTGTTGTTGTCTGAGCTCTCTTTCCTTTCTGCCCTGTCTGTTTCCGTCTGTTCTGACACGGGATCTTCTAAAAGACCAAAAAAAATGTTAGATAATCCCCCTGCAAACATGGATTTTGTATTACTGACTACATATCTTGTCAGCAAACAGTCCTAAACACAGAAATGGTTATAAGTCAGTTTTAAATACTGTACCTGGTGATGCTTTGGCTTCTTCTTCTTCTTCATCGGATAACCAAGTATTCCCAGCGAGGTCAAGCAAACTGCCTATAGATTCCTGTAATGATAATAAAAATGTTGTGGCAAAAATAAGAATACATTATGATATTTTCACATATTTTAGATTGATATTAAAGTCTTTGTATCCAGTGAGTAAAATGCACTTACGCTCCAAGAGACCCCTGAAACACAATCAGAATCAGTATCGGAGTCTATAAGAAGCTCCTTTGGCCAATTTGGTTCCTTCAGCTCAGGTTCTGGTTTAGGACACTCTGTTAAGTCAAAGAAAATTAATGAATAACCCCGATATGAAACCAAGCGGTGACTCAGGATAAATAGAGCGAACAGCTGAAATAATGTACCTGGAAGAATCTCATCTTGTCTCATCGGTGTCTCTTTCACTTCTATTTTAATCTCCTTATCAGACTGGAATATCTTCCTAAACAAAGTCTTCTTTTTCTTCTTCTCTTTAGGTCTGACTTCTGCATCCTGCAAAGGCAACATGGCTGCAGGTAAGTACCACTGAGCTATTTGGTAACAGCACAACACCTTGGTGTCTATATTGTAACATAGCAGGGATTGTATTGATGTATGCATAGTAATAGTTGTATGGAAGAGATGGGGAGGGAGGCCATAGATTGGATCTTGCCAAAGGTCAGAGTGTAGGGCTGAAAAGAGGAATAAGGAATTTGGTTCCCAACCTAACAGGTGCCTGTCTGAGACATGGGTTTAATTAGTATTAAGATTTGGCTCAGACTAGGAATTAGGAAGGGATCCAATCATTTAAAAACTTTAGAGAGTGGGAAGTCCAACTCCTAGAGAGACTTGTGTAAATGCATTTACTTGCACTGCCCTAGTGGGTTATACACTCAGTAGCCTATGTCATCTCATTGGGTGCTACTAATAACATGAAAGTGATGAGGGAAGGCACAGAACAAAGGCAAAGCCAATGAAAGTCATAGAAATAACCAACTAATAACTAAAATAAGAAGGGTGGCAGAGACTTACATGTTAAAACATGTGGCTCTTAGTTTGTACCCCCCAACAACAGAATAATGTGTATGTTACCCTGGAGTCGTTCCTGAGAACACATTTCCATTAAACATATAGCAAAGGTCCCAATTGCTTTCATTTAAATAAGAACTGAAACCCAGAAGGCTGAGAATATAACAGTTTATTTGGTTCCCTTTATATTAGTAAGAGCAGACTTACCTTCGTCTTACATTTGAAAACATTGCGAACAGCTTTATATATCCTTCGAAACATTGTTAATCCTGTGCAAAGATAAAAATGATAAAATATTAGAATCAATGTGGGAAAATGTCTACATTTAGGTAAAAATCGGTCATTTTGAGCTAATTGTTTGAAAGGAAGGCAATAGAAAGTCAAAAAGCTTGAGCAATACAGAGCATTGATCTCTGCCTCCAGCTAACGAGTCATCAGGTAAATTAGAAGCACATAGAGCAGTTAAAATGCTTTGCTGCAAACATAAAAAACAAAAAACACATTTTTTCTTATATGTCTGTACTTACAGATATTTGTATAGATTGGTTGGTGTTGTTAAAATAGAGTTTTGTTATTCAGATACGAGCAGCAGCAAACACTTCTGCACCGCAGCTGAACAACTCTCCTCTGGCACAACACCTGTTAACGCGCTTACATACTGATCTTAGGGCATTGTGACATCATGGTTTGATCACATGTTCAGTGTTATTATCTGCTCTTGGAGCATTGTGACATCACGGTTTTATCACATGATCAGTATTATTATCTGCTTTTGGAGCATTGTGACATCACTGTTTCATCACATGATCAGTATATCTATCTGCTCTTGGGGCATTATGACATCACTGTTTTTTCACATGATCAGTGTCATTATCTGCTCTTGGGGTATTGTGACATCACTGTTTCATCACATGATCAGTGTCATTATCTGCTCTTGGGGCATTGTGACATCACCATGTCATCACATGATCCACCTGCAGGAAGCAGCCTGATGCCTCTGTCCATTAAAGGGGAACTATTGTGGAAATTAAAATTTAATATAAGCTTCACCAGATAGTCATTGACAGTTGGATCCAATATATTTTATAGGGGGGCTCCTTTCCTAGCAGATGAATTAGGACTCACTCAAATAACTGATTCCAGTACAAACAACATCTAACAAAATAACTGCCTTTTGCACAAATCCTGCATGTAGAGAGACATGATGTCTGGTGAGTTTAATAGAGTGAGATCTAATACATCTTCTAGGCAAAAGGAGCCCCCCTATAAGATATATTGGTTCTAACGGTCAGTGAATATCTGACACCCAACTGCTGCATGAAGAGAGAATGAAGAGAAACAGATGCTGAGAGAGGAATAGTGAACATAAACTTGATTATTTCAGAAATAGTGCAGAATATTTAATTAATTGTATTTAGAAAGTTTCTTATTTCAGTATGAGGAAACTTATATAAAATTTTCATTTTTGCGATAGTTCATGTTTAAGCACATAGTCTAAACGATATACAATATATTTGTATGCAGATTTTATCCAGTTTAATAACAATGAGCTGATATGCACTGTTATTGTTGTATAAGGAACTCCCAATGCAAATAAGGAAGTAAACACACACACAGGCCACAGAAGTGTATTTGTAATTATTGTAACACAGTGTCTATGGGATATCGAGGTGTGTTTGACCAGTGATGCACTTATACTGTGTGACACAGACACATATAATTATGGATAAATAAATGGGGCTTGGGGATAAATGGGGCCTCCCTAGCTTCAGCGTGTGGCATCTCCCTTTATCAATAGACTGTATCCGGGTACCAGTGGTGCCAAACCATGTGACCAAACCTTCTCTAGTAGCTTCTCTAACTGACAGAGTTTGTATAACTGACACACACACTCGAGTGCTCACACCTCTCATACAAACTGCACTTGTGTCTGATTCCAGTGTCACACACAAAATAAAAATGTAAACTTCTTAGGGATCAAACTCAAAAGTCTCATTATCTGTCCCACCGCTCCTCCTGAGATGGAATGAAACGTCAACAAGTTTCTGTGGCATCAATGGGCAGAGGTGATGTCTGATGTTCTTAGGAAGGGAATCAGGCTGCTCCTCCATACGGTGTCACACTGAGACACCAGGGCCCCTCCAAAAACCTTAGACCAGGGGCCCCACCAAAAACTTTATACCAGGGGCCCCACCCTACAACCTTATACCAGGGGCCCCACCAAAATTTTTTTATCAGGGGCCCCACCCAAAAACCTTATACCAGGGGCCCACCCTTAGTACTATTATTATTCTTGCTTTCCTCACTCAACCTCTATTCTCTTAGTCTCTTTTCTTTACATACTATAATCTATTATTCCATCTATTTAGCCTCTTTGTTCTCATAGAAATAGGGAATGGCCATGAAATAGGCCAAATGTTTATCAGTATGAGGGGTCACTGACACCTGGGCTCACTGGGAGTTTCCCTGGTATCTCGGGGTCCAGTCCGACACTGCCTCCATATAAGACAGACTATCTTGATCCTCTGGCCAAAGGGCGGGTAGCATGAAAGCCCAAGGTTGCCCCATGCCCTGGGAGTAGTGAGCCAGGGTATTGAAATTGGCCAGTGTGTGGTGGCTCATGCAGCACTAGTAAGGCACTTGGCCCATGTCACTTCTTGTTTTTATGCTGCACTCGCTTCTTTTTCAAAGAAATCTTTTATAATTACACCCATCAGTCAGGGTCATAATCCTGATTTTTATTATTTTACTATTTATTTATGTAGGGAATCAGTACAAAACCATTGCACTAATCCCTGTAAGAGATCAAGCACAGAGCCTGTGTGTGTGTGCTGTAAACTGTTACCTAGCAACCAGCTGTTCAGTGCAGCAGGAAGTGACACAGCAGCTAGTGAGTGTCTGAGCTATAATCCAAATTAGAAACATCTTTTTAATGAATCCGGAGGGCTCTAGGACCGCTCCTCGATCCAATCTCCCACTGTGGCTCCGCCCCTCCCACGCCTCTCTGTTCCTGTGCTGGGGGGCACGAGTCCTGAAGGGCCCCACTGCCCACTTTGCCTCCCTGCTGCCGCCGCCGCTCATGCTTCTTGTGAAGGGCCGTGCGTTCTGCTGTGGAGTGCACGGCCATCTTGGATTTTGTTTTTTTACCAACACAGGGAGCAGGAGGGGATCAGCATGGAGCTTAGCTTCAGTCTGATCAGCCAAAAGGCCCCATCCCAGCTCTGTTATGATCTGATTGAGGACAGGATGAGCCTCACATCAGCCCGGAGGGAACTTGAGAAGCCCCTGCCAGAGGGAGACTGAGCTCAGGCACAAGAGGGGAAAGGGGCTGGATCTGTTAGTGAATGCTGGGAATTGTAGTACAATAATAGCTGCAGACTGGACAAATGCATAAGTGTTACTAGCACTTGCTTGCCTTACTATACACACTCATGTTAATAAATACAGAGAGAAATCTTTTAGTGAGAAATTGAGCTTATTGTTTCCCCTCTGCGACTGCAGGACCCCACAAATATTGGGCCACAAGGCAACCATCCCTCTTTGCACCCCACTCAAAAATTATAACCCAACTCTGATAGTGGGTGACAGTGTATCTCTGCATGTGCCTCTGTTTGTCCACTGTCACTGTTGGGGGGGCTATAATAACAGTGGGATAATAGTCTCTGGGAAGGGAGTGTGACTGTGGGATAGCAGGTATAGTAGGGAGAGATGGTGCCTATAGTAACAGTGGGATAATAGTCTCTGGGAAGGGAGTGTGACTGTGGGATAGCAGGTATAGTAGGGAGAGATGGTGCCTATAGTAACAGTGGGATAATAGTCTCTGGGAAGGGAGTGTGACTGTGGGATAGCAGGTATATTAGGGAGAGATGGTGCCTATAGTAACAGTGGGATAATAGTCTCTGGGAAGGGAGTGTGACTGTGGGATAGCAGGTATAGTAGGGAGAGATGGTGCCTATAGTAACAGTGGGATAATAGTCTCTGGGAAGGGAGTGTGACTGTGGGATAGCAGGTATATTAGGGAGAGATGGTGCCTATAGTAACAGTGGGATAATAGTCTCTGGGAAGGGAGTGTGACTGTGGGATAGCAGGTATAGTAGGGAGAGATGGTGCCTATAGTAGCAGTGGGATAATAGTCTCTAGGAAGGGACTGTGACTGTGGGATAGCAGGTATAGTAGGGAGAGATGGTGCCTATAGTAACAGTGGGATAATAGTCTCTGGGAATGGAGTGTGACTGTGGGATAGATAGTACAAGAGCCTTTTTTAGCAAGGGAGAAGATGGGTTCTGAAATTAATGAGAGGGTTACTGAAATGAATTCTTAGTACAAAGTTAATCCAGGGACCGGCTCGATTGCCATCTTGGGAGTCAAGAAGGGATTTTTCCGCAAATTAGAGAGTTTTTTTTTCACTTTCCTCTGCGTCAACTTGCAGTTAGATAATTCTCTCTTAGACAAATTCAACTTAAATTACAATGTTACAATGTATGGAGCTGTTTAAATATGGAATAATGTAAAGGCACATATTCTATAAACACATCTTGTATTAAAAGGCTTTTTAAATATAAAACAGTGATTTAAATATTGGCTGGGTTAGAAGTGCGTGATAGATTTTATAGCTTCCCTTTAATAAACTCTCTTCCCCTTTCTCTTGGGTGGGGAAAACCAACCCCCAATGGAAAAATAAACTTCCTCTTCATAATTGGTTAGAAAATAGATTCTCTGATAAAGGATCAAGGCAAAGCTTTCTGCTAGCATTTGGGGGAATACATCTTATGGATCAGCATACTGCTAACGTCCCTTTCCCCACAACACAATACTGATGGTTACAGCTGCTTTTTGTTTAGAAATATTGATATATAATTATTTAGACTTCTGTGAAAAATTTGAGATTCATTCTTTCTTTTTCAGTCCCCAGAAACACTACTTTATTTATTTTTTACTGTAAACTTGATCCTCTGGAGCTATAGCCAATGTCCTCCCTGAGGTACGGGTTTTGTCCCTTGCTTATATACTTATTGTATAGCTGTAGAAATAAGTCAAATTCTCTGGACTTGCTGTGTTTTTCTTAAAGACATCCAACTGGCTTTCTTAATTCAATTGAGAAAGCCAGTTGGATAACTGGTGAAACATCTTCAAAGGAGAAACAAACCCTTTATAAAAAAAAAAACCACCATCCTACCCTACACAGACCCCCCTCCAGCCTAAGTGTTACCCCGGGCAAATGCCCCTAACTCTTTACTTACCCCTCCGTGCAGATTCTGTCTACGGAGTTCACGGCAGCCATCTTCTTCTCTACGGTAATCTTCGGAATGAGACCGGCGAAGCGTCACATGCTCAGTTAGAGCAATTTTCTGATTGACAACTGTGCATGCGCCGAAACTCACGAAAATTGCAGAAGCACCGGTCTCATTCCGAAGATTACCAAAATGCTGAAGATGGCATCCATGAAGTCTGCTGGACAGAATCTGCACAGAGGGGTAAGTAAAGAGTTAGGGGCATTTGCACGGGGGGCAGCTAGGCTGGGAGGGGGGGTCTATGTAGGGTAGGGTTTTTTTTGTATTAACGGTTGTTTCTCCTTTAAGAGAAATACAGCAAGTCTAGTTGATTTGACTTATTTCTACAGGTATACCATGCTCTGGATGAATGAGATGCTTCACAAACATACTCATTGTATATATAGCTAGCAGTGTTGGACTTGGGTGCTAGAGGCCCACCAGAAGGCCATAGATCACAGATAGGGTTGCCACCTGGCCAGTATTTTACAGAACTGTCTGGTAAGGATGATGGCTGATCCCAATGTTATTAATAGAGTAAAAAGATAAATATATAGGAAGGCTGGTACTTTTTCCAGAAAAGATGGCAACCCTAATCACAGACCCACTCTCAAAACTATTTTTCCTCCCTTCTTTCCCTCACCTTCATTATAATAACATGTATATATTCTTCTCTCCATACCTGTAGCCTTTTTCTCACACAGAAACAGGCAATAGCAGTAGTGTAGGAAGCCTACCAGGCCTCATTACTTTTTATTGCCACCTTTGCCAGTGGCTAAACCTAAACAAAGGGGGGGGGGGGCAGATAGCATTGGGGGTGGAGCAGTGATGTTGGGCTGGGCATGATGACATCAGAGATGATGTGGTGGCGTTATGATGCTGGGTCAGGGTTATTGCATCACTTATATGCAACTGGCTGGATTTCTGTCCAGTTTTTGCAATGTTTTAAATGGGACAGTTTTAAACAGACAGCCCTTTGACAAACTGAGATGTTTAAACCCACATGGCTGGAAACTCTATTCTGCCTAGGGTCGCCACCTGGCCGGTAGGCCGGTAAAAATGATGGTTGATCCCAATGTTATTAATAGGGAAAAAAGTTAAATATATAGGAAGGCCTGTATTTTTTTCCAGAAAAGGTGGCAACCCTAATTCTGCCCCATGGGTAAGACCAATCCTTTAACTACATGTATGGGAACTGTTATACAGAAATCACCCAGAAAGCTTTGAAATACAGCAATTTTAATTTAGAAAAACGTTCTTATTTTTGATTGATATGCTTATTTCTGTTTCTGTAATAACTACACTTGATAATAACTAAGCCGGGTCAAGGTGAGTATCTTGGTATTTAATTCGTTTTAAAAATTGGCAGATTATTGTTCGAGTTTCACAAAGCTGAAAACCAAACAGAAAGTTGAGACCCGAACGGGCCTTAAAAAAACTGAACTGTTCTGTTCAAAACCAAACAGGTGGCAACAATAATGGGCACTCCTGTATTAGGGTACTTATAATGACAATGGCATGCTTTATTATTTTTATAAATACCTTGAATGGAATGATTAGGCATTTGATGTGATCATGTGACACAATACAGTAGAACCCCCATTTTACGTCTTTCAGGGGACCAGGGAAAAACAATGTATAATCAGGGAAAACTTAAAATCAGGGAAATGTATTGAAGACCCCTAGGCTTAGTCCACACCAGGCAATTCGGGGAGATTTAGCGCCCTAGCGACTATTCAACTCTTCTCTGAGGCGACTAATCTCCCCGAACCGCTTCCTCTTCTGCGCCGGCTATAATGAGAGTCGCCTGCGTTATGATACACGTATCGATTTGTTTTCCGAAGTTGCCTCAAGAGGAAATCTCCCCGAATGGCCTAGTGTGGACTAAGCCTTAAAGGAACTGTTCAGTATAAAAATAAAAACTGGGTAAATAGATTAGGCTGTGCTAAATAAAACAAGTTTTTAATATAGTTAGTTTGCCAAAAATGTAATGTATAAAGGCTGGAGTGACTGGACATCTAACATAACAGTCAGAACACTACTTCCTGCTTTTTAGCTCTCTTGGCTTCCACTGATTGGTTACCCTGGTTACCAGGCAGTAACCAATCAGAGACTTGAGGGGGGCCACATGGGTTATACCTGTTGCTTTTGAATCTGAGCTGAATGCTGAGGATCAATTGCAAACTCACTGAACAGTTATGTCCCATGTGGCCTCCCTTATAGTCACTGACTTACTCAGAGTTAGAGAGCGGAAAAGCAGGAAGTAGTGTTCTGGCTATTATGTTAGACATCCAGTCACTCCAGCCTTTATACATTACATTTTTGGCTAACTAACTATATTTTGCACAGCCTATTTATTAAACCAGTTTTTATTTTTACACTGACCTGTCCCTTTAAATGTGAAGTATACAAGGGAAATAAGGTCAGAAGTCATAATTGTATCTATGTATCTATGTAGTGCTCCCCTTCTGCTGCTTACAGCTGCATAGAAGTCCCCTCCTGCTCCACTGCAACAAACAGATTTCTCCCTTCCCTGTTTACAGCTTGCCATTTTTACATGGAGGGTCACCTTTTCCTTTGCCTTCCTTCTACAGGAGGGCTCCTCACGTTTCCCTGGAGAGTCACATTACCCTCCCTCTCACTGCTGCTGTTATCTTACTCCATTATCCTACTCTTTTACACGTATTTAGTGTTTATTAATGACGGGATCAAGCTGACTAAACTCTTTCTCTTTTTGGTTTAGAAAAAAAAAAAAAAAAGTTTACTGGGACGCGCCCAGCAGGAACACGTGATCTCCAGTCAGGCGCTGGAGAGTCACATGATGGGTCGGCAGTGCTGTGGAACAAGGAAGTGTTTGTTGGGCTGCTCGCCGGCGGAGGTGAGAGGGGGAAGCTACCGGGGGATTTTGGGCGACCTAAAGAAAAATGAAAGGAAGCAGTGAGGGAGGTGTTGAGAAAAGTATGGTGGCCCTGGTGACAGGGGTTCTGTATTCAGCAGTGTGATGTTCTTGGGTTGCAAGGCTTTGCTGCAGGGACATTATCTTCGATGTTTCCTTTGAGCTTTACTTCTGGGTGGGTAAGGCAGGAACTGACCCTTGTAGCAATTGTCACATATACAGACCAGCACCTAGGCCACTTCATCTCTGCCTGTGACTCTCACTATTGACTAGTCTCTGTGTACCTGTCTGGCAGTGTTATACTACAACTGTCCCCACGGTGAGGAACTAGAGGAAACAGACCCTGTGGCTGCAGGGGATCCCCAGGAAGTATAGGGGCCCCAGGAAGTATAGGGTGGTCCCAGGAAGTATAGGGGATCCCCAGGAAGTATAGGGAGGTCCCAGGAAGTATAGGGTGCTCCAGGAAGTATATAGGGCCCCAGGACGTATAGGGAGCTCCAGGACGTATAGGGAGCTCCAGGACGTATAGGGAGCTCCAGGACGTATAGGGAGCTCCAGGACGTATAGGGAGCTCCAGGACGTATAGGGAGCTCCAGGACGTATAGGGAGCTCCAGGACGTATAGGGAGCTCCAGGACGTATAGGGAGCTCCAGGACGTATAGGGAGCTCCAGGAAGTATAGGGGGGCCCCAGGAAGTATAGGGTGCTCCAGGACGTATAGGGAGCTCCAGGACGTATAGGGAGCTCCAGGACGTATAGGGAGCTCCAGGATGTATATCGGGCTCCCAGGAAGTATAGGGGGCCACAGGAAGTATAGGGGGCCCCCAGGAAGTATAGGGGGCCCCAGGAGGTATAGGGTGGCCCATGAGACCCTAATTCATATTAAATTTAAAAAAATATTGGTAAAACAGTTGAACCTAGACATTTTGGAGTCCTGAAAAAATAATTTGCTGTGGGGCCCAGTAATATCTAGTTACCCCACCATCTGTCCCAATTGCCTTTCATTTGGGAGGTTTTAGTAAAGATTGGGCATGTTTGCTGTAGGGAAGCACTATCCAACTTGCACCCCCAGCTATTATAATGGTTAGTACTGTAGCACGTAGATCTGGATGTAGGCCAGAACATTGTGGTCACAGTAATGAGATGATTAAATAAAGGTGAACTGAAACAGTGGGGTGATGCAGATCTGGACTGGGAGTCAAAATATACTCACCATCACACTAAATAAATCACCTGGGGTGATGCATATATACATGTCTGTCCAGCCTACATCTCCAGGTTATGTTACACTATGATCCTTTCAAAGGAAGAGATAGAAAAGTTGGCACTGAAGGAAAGAGGGGGCGGGGAGCACAAAGAGAATAGTGGTGGTTGAAGAATGCTTAAGTATCTAGTGATTGGGATAAATAGCTGAATAAGCAGCACTGGCTACAAACACAATTACAACTGCACGGTAAGGTTCTCCAGTACAGAGTCTTGCACCCATACTGACAGGACACTTCCCTTGTGCTTCTAATATAACTTGGTGGCAGATACTTTCAAAGGCCCTTATTAGAGCTTTGCAATCTCAGTTTCTGCCAGGCTTGTGCCATGACATCCTTAGTATATCCTTAGACTTATGTCTCAGAAAAAACACCTTGGGGAGAAGGAGAGCACTTATTATTATTTATAAAGTGCTATTGCCACACTTCATCCTCTTTGTACTCTGCTTTCCTGTATCATTCAGAAATTATTCTTCTCAACCTCTTAAAGGGATTGTGTCATGATTTTTATTATGTCGTTTTTATTTTTAAAATAATTCACTCTACAATATAACATTTAATTCCTGAACCAGCAAGTGTATTTTTTTTTTTTAGTTGTAATATTGGTATGTAGGCAGCCATCTCGGGTCATTTTGCCTGGTCATGTGTTTCAGAAAGAGCCAGCAATTTAGGATGGAACTGCTTTCTGACAGGCTGTTGTGTGGGATCTGGATTTTACTATTGAGTGCTGTTCTTAGATCTACTAGAGACCTGTTATCTTGTATTAGGGAGCTGCTATCTGGTTACCTTCCCATTGTCTTGGGGAAAAGGGAAGGGGTGATATCACTCCAACTTGCAGTACAGCAGTAAAGGGTGACTGAATTTTATCAGAGCACAAGTCATATGACTTGGAGCAGCTGGGAAACTGACAATATATCCAGCCCCATGTCAGATTTGAAAATTAAATATAAAAAAATCAGTTTTCTCTTTTGAGATACTGATTTCAGTGCAGAATTCTGCTGGAGCAGCACTATTAACGGATACATTTTTTCCCATGACAGTATACCTTTAACCTGCAGCTATTGTTTCTGCACAGATTTGTTTCATCCATTCCAAGCCTCACTGTGCTATTTATGCTTTGCCTTTTGTCTTCAATCAGATGGACCTCTTTTTACGATGCTTCTTGCTCCTGGGAGCACTCTCTGTTGTTGCCTGCTACGCTGCAGATGAGATTACCTATATGCCAGGGCTGCCTAAGCAGCCATCTTTCCGTCAGTACTCCGGCTTTCTCAACGTGTCAGATGGCAAGCACCTCCATTATTGGTGAGTTGCTAAGAACAAACCCTTACTCATCTATAATCTGTTTGTCTCTATATTGAACATTTGGTTTGTTCCAGGTTTGTGGAGTCCCAGAAGGATCCCAGCACTAATCCTTTGGTTCTCTGGCTGAATGGTGGTCCAGGCTGCAGCTCACTGGACGGACTACTGACTGAACATGGCCCTTTTCTGGTGAGTTTCAGCTGGAAAAATTGAATCAAGTGGGTAGTTTAAGGGAAAATATTCCCTCCCTTTGTATGAGCTGATTTAGTTGGCTTCATGTAAAAAGGTGAAACTATGATCTCATGTAAAAAGAAAAGGGGGGGGTGGAGTGTATTTTCTATTTAAGGTTAAGTCAACTCAAAATGACAGGGCCAAATGAGTAGTTTCCACCTCTGTGACATTAGCCTAGCAATAACAGGCAGGCTCTAGTGATGCATGGGCTTGTAGGTTTACCCTTGGATATATTTCTGTACTGTGTGCCTCCTCTATTGTCACTGACATCTGGGTCAGCTCCGTCAGATGTTTGCTGGCCACTTTATTTATAAACTCGCATTTGCCCCTTCTGGTGACATTAGACATGGACAGGTCAGGCAAGGTTTTATAATGCAGAGTGGTACAGCAGGTCGGGTTGGGTATGGTTTACATGTCTATAAATCACACCTGAGAGCATTGAGCACATATTCCATCCAGAGTGGATGTACTCAAAGGAGAGCTGGGATTGTATTTGACTGTATTATTTCCGTTTTTTTTAGATTCAGCAAGATGGTGTTACCCTGGAGTACAACGACTACTCTTGGAACAAGGTGATGTATTGATTTTGATTATACCACAGTATATTGTAAAGAGTAAAGGTCCAAGCTTTGTACAGAGACCCCCTTAATCACAGAACAAGGTTACCAGGGTGTTGCCATTCAGCCATAGTTAAAAGAATATTTAGGTTTTTTACCCCACATTTTCACCCTCAAGCTGAGATTTCAGGTTTACATTTAGGATAATATGAATTTTCCCCTTACTGGCATTCAGGTGTAGCCACTGCTACTGCAGTGGGACCAACCAAACAGTTCAGGAACCACTGTTTTAGACAAAAAAAGTAAATAAACTACTTTTGAAGTAAAATTTTAATTAACCATTTGTTTAGATGTTAGGACCAGTAGCCCCAGTCAGATTTAATGGCAGCTTCTCATTTAATCACATGACAACAGAATGAAGATCTGTCTATTATTAAAATGATAGGAGTTGTAATTGACTCCTGGCGGAGTTGCCATTTTAAGCTCTCTTGTACAATTGCATCTCCTGTCTGTGTGGTGGTACTGGATCCGTCTCACTCGTTATTTTTCAGATTGCCAATGTTCTGTACATAGAGGCTCCAGCTGGTGTGGGCTTTTCGTATTCTGATGATAAAAACTACAAGACAAATGACACAGAGGTATAGTGGGCAGACTACTATTATATATATATATATATATATATATATACTCAAAACTTTCTGCTGTTTTACCCTCTTTCTTACTTCCTCCGTTATCTCCTTCAGGTTGCTCACAATAACTACCTGGCACTGAAACAGTTTTTCCAGCTGTATCCTCAGTTCAGTAAAAATGACTTTTACATAACAGGGGAGAGCTATGGAGGAGTGTATGTACCGTCTCTGGCTGTCGAGGTTTCTCAGGACTCCAGTATAAACCTTAAGGTGAGGGTCATAATGAATTTCTCGGGCAGCAGAGGTTTGCATTGCAGTTTTCTTTGCTGATGATTATCCATCTGCTCATTAGCTGATGTATCTGCCTGTTCAACTATATCTAAGTATTTGCAGGTATATTACTTGAGTCTCATTTGTTTATTTTTATTTTAGGGGATCGCTGTGGGGAACGGACTAAGCAGCTATGAGAATAATGACAACTCATTGATTTTCTTTGCTTATTACCATGGAATTTTGGGCAGCCAGTAAGGAAATGTTCCATATTTTCCACTCTTTATAATGTGTTGTTTTTTTCTACCTCCCCACCCCCCAAAAAAGCACAGATTAAGAACAGACATCCTCTGTCCATTCATATTTTTAACCTCAACCCAATTAGTTGTTTGCAAGGACTTGTACTTCTGTAATATCTGTTATACTGCAGGTTGATCTTCCCTGGTATATAATCTCTCACTCCCATCCCATTGGCAAGATGTGTGTTGCTTACGCTATGCTTAGATTCCATTGTATCATGCTCCCATTTGTTCCTGATTCTCTCCTAGCCAAATTGATTTCCATTAGCTATGTCATGGAAGATTGTAGCTAATTGTGGCATACATTCTCCCTGTTCTAACCTATACCAGCTAAATTTTTTCTTCCCCATACCCTTTAAATGCTGGAACCTCTTGGCAGTTATTTCCGTGCACATTTCCTGGTCTCTGTACAGCAGTACACTGGTCTGGTGTGCTCCGGACTCATTTGTTTGACCTGTAACTGTTATTTCTCCCTTTCTGTAGGCTGTGGTCTGGATTACAGACATATTGCTGCACAAAGGGATCCTGCCAGTTCTATAACAATCCAGATGGGAACTGCTCTCTCCTGGTAAGAGTGTGCTCCTGGGAATGGGTTAAAATGAAATGCATCAGTCCACGTGACCTGTAGCAGGGTCTCATGGACTGCAGAGATATTTGCAGAGTGGTAGAACTGAGTCTGTTTGTCTTTAGGATTATAGAGGAATTAGGCAGAACAAACATGGCCACCAGTGTGTTCCACACATTCTGTATTTCTAGGTACAAGAGGCCATGCATGATGTGTACAGTACAGGACTGAATATTTACAATCTCTATGAGTCCTGCCCTGGAGGGGCCCCAGGGGAGGTCAAGTAAGTAATTTCTACCTTTTATTATTTGGAATGAAGAATGGCTGCTTTCTTCTGGAGAGGTAAGAAAAGACACCCACAAATGCTGATAGATTGTCCTTATCTCCAGGGATAATGGTGATCATATAATTGTGTACCATCCAGGGATGATTTCTCCTCAACTACTCAAACACTGGAACAAGGTAGGCACATTAAACGTTTTGTTTTATGTCAGTGAAGAGCGAGATTAAACCCTTGTTCAGTGCTCAAAAAATGAAGCGCTTACAAGGAAGTTTTTTTTTGTTTTTACTGTTTATTAATTTCAGATCCCTTTCCTTATTCCCCTTGGTCCATGTGACCTGTAGCCATGCATATTTATGCTGGATAACATGCAAACTCTGAATTTAGAATTGTTCTAATGTATTGCATTGCTTCATGACCTTCCCTTAAAGGAAATAATGTGCTGTAGTTCTATTCATATAAAGTGATGTTGGTTTATTAACTATAACTGTATTTATAAAGTTCAAATATATTCCACAGCACTGTACAATAAAAATAGTTCAAAAATAGTTTTTTTGTTTTTTTTCGTGTTTCACAAGAAGCACTTCCAAATGTGACTTTATTCCAGTGTTTGATAATGACTGTCCCTGACTTGTTCTTTCTTTCTCTCTGTCTGGTGCAGAAGTTGCTATCTCTTTCACTTGTACAGAAACCAATACGATTGGACCCCCCATGCGTAAACAGCACAGCTTCCCGTATCTTCCTGAACAATGGGCTTGTTAGGCTAGCCCTCCACATTCCTCCAAGTGTGCAGCAGTGGGAGGTCTGCAGGTATGCAGAGTTATGGGGAGGCCACTGTGATATTCTGGAGTGGAAAATGCATGTAATTTTTTTAGCATTAAAGAATTGGAACTTGATCTTTTAAGAACAATTCAGTGTAAAAATAAAAACTGGATAAATAGGCTGTGCAAAATAAAATAATTCGTCAAAAATGTAATGTATAAAGGCTGGAGTGAGCGGATGGCTAACAGAACAGAATACTACTTCCTGCTTTTAGCTTTCTAACTCTGAGTTAGTGACTTGAAGGGGGACATAACTGTTCAGTGAGTGTGCAATCAGGCCCGGACTGGCAATCTGTGGGGCTGCTGTATGGTCCCATAGACAGTCACTATTCAGTGGGTTGGTGGAGGACTATTTGGGCCTCTGTGCACTTGGAAAGCCAGGGCCTATTTTGACTCCCAGTCCGGACCTGTTTGCAATTGATCTTGGTAACTATTTAGTGGAAAGCAAGAGAGTAGCAAAGCTGGAAGTAGTGTTCTGGCTATTATGTCACACATCCATTCACTCCAGCCTTTATACATTACATTTTTGGCTAACTATATTAGAAACATTTTTATTTTGCACAGCCTGTCTATTTACCCAGTTTTTATTTTTGTACACAATTCCTTTAAGGTAGGAATGTCTGTAAGGGCTATGAGTAGGTTCTCTGCTGGTGTAAATATGCAAAAGACCTAGAGGGACATGTATAAACAGGCTTTGTTTTCACATCCTAACAGAATATTGGGTAATGTTTTTTCTTTTGCAGCTATGATGTGTACAGTACATATGGGCGCATATATCAGAGCATGAAGGACCACTACCTGAAGTTGCTCAGTACCATGGTGAGATACATGCTGAGATTGGTAGTTCTAAAGCCCCTAATATGTGGTATTGAGACACCCTTTGCTTTTTTTACAATGGTTCCCTAAACCATAATGCATGAAATTTAACACTGAATCGGGGAGGCAAATGGCAAACAATCCGCTTACAGGTCCCTTTCCCCTCTGCAGAAATACAGAATCCTGGTGTATAATGGAGATGTGGATATGGCGTGTAACTTCCTGGGTGACCAGTGGTTTGTGGACTCTCTGCAACAGAAGGTAAGAGTGAGAGAGTGTATATATGCAATGTATGTGTATATGTACAGGCCTATTGTGGAACTAACATGGCTTCCCTGCAGTGGACAGTCAGGCAGTGTACCCTGCTGTTGAAGGAGAACTAAACCCTAAAAATTAATAGGGCTAAAAACGCCATTTTTTATATACTGAACTTATTGCACCAGCCTAAAGTTTCAGCTTTTCAATAACGAGAAGCTAGAGTTTGGGGAATAGGATTTTTTTATCTTGAGATGCTGGGTGTAGAGGTGTATGGATGCAGCAAGTAAAGTACAATGGACAGTATCTTTATATGGTGAATAAATGTGTGATACTTCCCCCTATACCTAATTATATCACATAGACATTTGCTTTATAGTTACAGGTACAGCGTCGACCCTGGTTGTATAATGAGGGGGGACAGCAGCAGATCGGTGGCTTTGTAAAAGAGTTTTCCAACCTTTCCTTCCTAACCATCAAGGTACATGAGCATTGAAATCTAAACTATTTTAGCACTGCCTCAGTCTCATCTCCATCACTTTTTAATTTAAAATGAGATATGTAAATGAGTATATTCTACACCGGTTCCTTTCTTTGTCCTTTCTTGCTATTATTATTCTTAACAACATAGAGTACATATTAACAGCTAGTATTGGTAAACATGATATTTTCTAACAGCTGTTCTGATTGGTTCACAGGGAGCTGGTCACATGGTACCAACAGACAAACCAAATGCTGCTTTTATTATGTTCAGCCGCTTCCTCCAGAATGAGCCCTTCTAATTGCAAGCTCCCCTGCAACACAGCACATAGGACTGCACAGTATTTAGCAGAGGGACGACGATCCATGTTTCTCACAGCTACAAATGCCCTATGCATTGTCTCACAAGGGGCCTTTCCCTTTTCTATCACTTACTTTATTTCCATACTTTCCTTTGTGCTAAGAAACAAAAACCCAAAGTCTGCTTCCTTTCGCTCTTTTTACTGTTGTACAGTAGTCACGTGCTTTTATGGCAGGGACACAGCATTGTGTCAGTTTCTTGGTTATTTAAATACTCTTTCATGGAATAACCACTGTTAGGTTTGTGGGTGACCCTTTCCTTGTTACCCAATCATATCTCAGGTGCCATTTGTTTTTTGCTTAGAATACGATTATTGATTTGCTTGGGAAAGGGAGGCTGGTGCCGACCCTGAAATGTTGCACTTTTTACCTCTGCTTAAATAAACGGGGTAACCCCCTGCCCATTCCAATTGAGCTGATCTGTGTTTTTTCATTCATTCAAAATACAGTAGCACCCCCATTTATGTTTTTTCAGGGGACCTGGGAAAGTTGTGTAGAATCAGGAAAACGGGTTAAAGCAGCTTAAGTACTCAGAGCATAATAAGCACAGGAGTCAGGTTCACCTTGAAATACAATATTTACTGTGTTAATGACAAGGGTTAAGCATTGCAGCAATAATGTTACACTATGGTGTACTATAGTTTAAAATGTCGGAAAACTTAAAATTATGTGGAGGTTTCACGTATCATTTGTATCAAAGTCTGTAAATGATGTTCAATTAAAGGACTTTAAAAGGACATTTTCTGACTTTTTTTTTACCCTGATATTACTGTATGTTTAGCAAACTTGGGGATGGCTAGGAAATGGTATTCTTCTTTATCTGATGCCAATGTATTCCACAGCTCTTTACAGAGATAGAGTATCATTCCCATCAATACCTGCCCTAGTGGCGGTTACAGTTTAATCCCTTATCCTATCACCTTTATTGAGGCTCATCAGTGCAGTGCCGGCATCTACATGTGCTGATTCGAAAACCCTGCTCTTCACTTTTAAGCACCAAAAGGACTGTCTATATAGTTAGGAATCAACCCTGATTATAAGGGGCTTATATAGTTACACAAGTACAGCAACCAAAGAAATATGCTTTCTTGTAGCTAACTGTTAGCTGGTTGCTATGCCCTATATAAGCCCTATATTTGCCTGCAAACTGAGCACTATAGTTACCCTCCACTACAGCATTTGCTGATTATATTAATGGAATACCAAGTTTAGGCCAGGCATTCGGCATGCATCCTGAAGGCCAACCCTGGCCTCATCCACTTATTCAATCACTGCCCATGACAAATGAGGATGGACTTGGGAGACAAACTACCATACAGCAACCCACGGTCTGGGCCCCCTCGTTCTTCTGTATTGTAGTTACACCATTGGATTATAATATATCCAGAAAAGGCAAAGTTTATGTTCTGTATGCTGAATGTTATGGTCTTGCCAGGGATACCTGTTAAGGTTTCCCATTATGTGTTCAGCATTGGCTCTTCCCTTGCATTACTATAATATATGTATGATTCCACAGCAGAAGCAATCCAGACATTGGGGAAGTGCCAGCTGCATAATGTGTTGGTGCTTTGTAAATGGTTTGAATTGCAACTGTACTATAATCATTAGTACATCAGTACTTAAAAGGAAGGAGTAGCTGTTCAGGGTATGTAAGCTGGTAAGAGGCCAATAAGAGTTGTGTAAATGCATATGGGTATCTAGGTGCTGTCCCTTTAAAGGAGAAACCCCTTATTAAAAAAAAAAAAAACCCTACCCCCCTATCCCACATAGACCCCCTCATCCCCAGCCTAGCTGCTACCCCAGGCAAATGCCCCTAACTTTTTACTTACCCCTCGGTGCAGATTCAGGGATTGGAGTTCACGGCAGCCATCTTCCAGGTCTTCGTGTCTTCTTCCGGCGCTTCGGCAATTCCTTTACATTTCAGCGAATGCGCGGTTGTCGCACACTGGGAAATTGCTCCAACTGCCATGTGACGCACCACCGGTCTCATTCTCAGATTACAGAAGACCTGGATAGATGGCTGCCGTCAGGATCGGACTGGGGGCCTGGGGCCCACCGGCCCGCTACTGTGACGCGCCGACTGTGTGAAGGCACCGCTCAGTGCGCATACATGAACGGCGCCATGCGCAAGCAGCGCCACTCGGTGCGCATGCGCAGACGGTGCTGTGCAGCCCCGAAAACTTTTTTCCCCCAAAAATTTAAATATCGGAGAGGGGGTCTGGCCCGGCAGGGGGCCCATGAGGGTCGGGGCCCACCGGGTTTTTTTCTGGTGTCCCGCCGGGCCAGTCCAACACTGGCTGCCGTTAACTCCAATCCCTGAATCTGCACCAAGGGGTAAGTAAAAAAGTTAGGGGCATTTGCTGGGGTAGCAGCTAGGCTGGGGGGAGGAGGAAGGGGGGTAGGGTTTTTTTTTAATTAAGGGGTTTGTTTCTCCATTAAATATAATACCTTATTAGTCTAGATTCACAGGTAGGTATGTATGTAGGTATATTTTTATTTATATAGCACCCCTTGAGGGCAAAGCACTGTAGAGCACAACAATATATTAGTAGTAACAAACAAGGGGTCACTGCAATAATAAGTAACAATAAGTGCATTATTAGAAATACAATTTACATAAATATAAAATTTAATTACAATACAGATATGTGCTCAGTGTCAAGGAGACAAAAGGGTGGAGGACCCTAACCTGTAGGGCTTACAGTGTAAACTTTGTATCCTATTTGAAAATAAGCCTAAATAGTTTTAATTTTCTGCTGTGTGTGTCCATGTGTGGGGTTTGCAGTACTAACTCAGCTTCTAGGTGGAGATCCCTTAATGGAAGTGACTTATTACATGCCATCAACAATTGCCTCTAGATGGTGCTGTTCTGCTGAGATTTTAGTAGGGTATAAATCCAAGGATAGACAAAAGGAATATGACGTGTGACATAAGCAGTTCCCAGTACTGTATTGCTGCCTGTTCCTCAGTACTGTTAATTCAAAGGGGACCAATGCGATCGTCCATAACATTTCAATGCCCTGTATAAAAAAAGGTGCTTCAGTGTTGGAGAGCCATTTTAACCAGGCATAGCGTGATAAATAGGCCCCCATAGTGTTAAAAGTCTTATGATATATAGTGACATCATTTATAAAAAAGGAGAATGCATGCCTTGATCAAAATCATTGAAGATAAAATTGGAGAGATAAAAGGAGGAAGAAAGGCATTATTATCACTGGGGTGTGGGGGCAACTGGTGAGGAGTGATGGGGGTGGCACCGCACAAGGGGGCAAATTTACTTACCATCGAAAATTCGCCAGCGATGGCTTTGCGCACATCGCAACACTTCGCCAGGCGTAAATTCGCCTGGACAACGCTAATTCATGAAGATCCGAAGTTGTGCATAGGGTAACGAACGCTTGCGAAGTTGCGCTAGTGATAATATGATCAGCAGTTCGAAGTTACGCTAGCGTTGGCTAATTTGCATACGGCGTGCAGTTAAAGTACAATGGATATGCTGCAGCAAATACATTACACTAGAAAAGGCCAGGGAACCTTAATAAAATTATATAAATTTGTTATATTGCCCTACACATGAGCCCACAGTATAGTTTAGGTGCCATATGTTAGCAAATGTAGGGGGGAAGGAGGGTACCCCAAAAAAACATTTTTCAATCTTTTTCAGCCTATCACCCTGTAAAAAGGAAAAATCGCCAGCGTTTTTTGGGACTAACTATCTACTCTATTGCACTTCGCCTGGTCTGAGGTGGCGAAAGCAAGTCTGGCGATAGAGGTAACATTCAGTAAAATAAAAAACTTAGTGAATTTGCGTAGTAACGCTCTTTCGCCAGAGCGAAAATTCCCCTGGCGTTAGAGTGCAAAGTTGCGCCAGAGTCTATCTCCTTTGCTAGCGTAATTACGCAGTGGCCGTTAGTAAATTGGCGAAGTGCCTAAATGATGTTATGCTGGCAAATTTTTGCCAGCGTTAGCCCCAAGGCATTTGCAAATACTGCTTGGCATAGCTCTGTCTTTACTTCTCCTTTAAATCAGACTTACATGCTGGTTGTTGTGTGTTGCCTCTGTGTATCCACCATGCTTTTCTTGGCATATGGTTTTTGACTCCATTCCTCTTCAGTGATCTGCTTTCATTGTGACACACAAAGCTGTGCAGTTTAAGGCACTTTGATGATTATAGAACCAAAGAGTTCACATTCTATTCATACTCATTAAAGAAAATGAACAGCTTTGTATTTTTCCTGCTGAATTGCGCTTGGTACAGGGATTGCCTATGTCAGCATCTCTCTGCCTCATTTACACGGTTTTATTTGATTTTCAAGTGAGATGTAGGAATAGATGGGGAGTGTTATAAATGAATAAATATGTAATAAATGTGTAATAAATGTGTATGTATAGGACACAAGCAGCAGATAGGAAAGACTTACAGGCTGTATAGGCAATATAAAAACAAGAAGTGGGATTAAGTGACAGGTCAGGTATGATTAATAAATATGAAGGTTTTTTTTTTCCACAGAAATCCTTTAGGTCTGTCAGATGTGGTCAGTTTTGGGGGAAGGAAAGGCAGTCACATTATTGATTGAAAACAATGTATTAGTCCATGAGAAAGAAATTGGTCATTGATTTCATCCAGAGCAGCGGGGGAGGAAATTGACTGAATAATCAGTATTATCAGTATTGTCAACAGCGGTCCCTGGCTATGAAAAGAGAATTCCCCTGGCCTATAAATATATATATATATATATATATTTATATATATAAATATATATATATATATATATATATATATACATATATACATATATATACATATATATATATATATATATATATATATATATATATATATATATATATATATAGTAAAGAATGGACCCGCACTCCAATGTTCTTAGTGAAAAAATTTTTTTGTGTTTTATTCACAATGCATATCCAACGTTTCGGTCCAAAAGGAGAAAGGTCCCAGCGTGGACCGAAACGTTGGATATGCATTGTGAATAAAACACAAAAAATTTTTTTCACTAAGAACATTGGAGTGCGGGTCCATTCTTTACTACATATGCAAAAAACTTGACCAACGCACCCATCATCTAAGAAATCCGGTAAGAGTGCGCTCACCACAATTGACTTTATATATATATATATATATATACACACAGTATATAGGTCAGTGTTGCTGGACAGGACACTTATACTAGTAGACCACAATGCAGAGAGGGGGGCAGGTGGCTTTTAGCTGTAGGGGGGTTTACTTGTTTAATGAGTCCCGTGGGATTGTAGCAGACAAGGGTTACTGAGTTGATTGGTTTGAAAGCATTAAATGGGGGAATGGATGGAAGATTACTTAAAGCCGACCCCAGGACTTTACACAAGTCATTTCAACTTTTCACCTTTGACCGCAGAGATCACAGAGGAAGAGGTGAATTTGGCAATTGGAAAAATGAATAACACAAAAGGCCTCAGGGCTGGGTGGCCTGACAGCTGAAGTCTACAAGTCTTTTAAATAACCTTTAGTCCTATATTTAGTTAAGATCATTAATGAATGTTTCAATGATGGGCTCTTGTTGTCAATGATCCTCTCTTCTTGCTGTTTAAGGATACAGATACAAAGAGTATAAAGACCTGGAGGACAATTACCCTTTCAATTGTGATTCTTGCAAATATTTTGCCTTCTCGACTTATTTTTCAGGCACATTATTGTCCATCAGTTTTGCATGGTGAAAGGGCAAAGCATCTTTGAGGCAGTCTTTACTTTATGGGAAAATATTCAGAATGTTGGCATGGGGGAAGTATTTCTTGTCCTTGGATCAAGCAAAAGCCTTTGATATAGTAAATCATGGCTGTTATAAGATTCTGGGTACATTTATTAGAAGGGCAAAGTGCTTCCCACTGATTAATAGCTGGGAGGGTGATATATATTAAAGGAGAAGGAAAGCTACAGAGGCATTTTATTGCCAATAGATTAGCTGCAAAAGTGCAAGCTAGAATGCTATATTTATTCTGTAGAATGTTTTACCATACCTGAGTAAAAAGCTCTAGAAACTCTCTGTTTGTTTAGGATAGGAGCTGCAGTATTAATGTGGTGTGACATCACTTCCTGCCTGAGTTTCTCCCTGCTCTGGGCTCAGATTACAGTAGAGAAGGGAGGAGGGGGAGGAACCTGAGCATGCTCTTGCCCAGGGCAATGAGGTTTAAGCTGAAAACAGGAAGTCTGATACAGAAGCCCATGAGTACACAATAGAAGGAAAGAAATGTGGTGTTTCTTTTGACAGGGGACTCAGAGAAGCACTACTTTGGGGGTTTACTGGTATATTTAGGTGGACCTTTCTGATAAGGCTTACTTAGTTTTAACCTTTCCTTCTCCTTTAAAGTTACTGCTGGAGAAAAGCAGGGTTGTACTTTGCATGGGACAGCTTTTCTTTAGAGTAATTACAGTGGTCTGGGGATGAGTTTTCCAATAACCTTCTTTGATTGGATCTTCCTTAAATGGGTTGTTCGCCTTCCAAACCGGTTTTCAGATTGTTCACCAGAAATAAAGACTTCAATATTAGAAAAAATGGTCACAGATGGAAAATAAAAAGTAATTGGAAAAAAATCTATATCTGGTTATCTATCTGAAACCAACTGAACTGGAAAAAGTGTTGGAAGGTGAACAACTCCTTTATGTTTAACTTGGGTGAAAGAACCCTTTAATGTGTTTTAGGAAATTGTTTTGCTAATGTAAATCATCCCCACCCATAAGAGATACAGAAGAGCAGACAGTACCTTGAATGTATTGTTAAAGGAAAAATAAATGCTAATCACGGCACCTGCATTTTAAAGCATGACAATCCTTATAAGTGGTTGATTGCTATGCCGGGATTCTCAGCTGATCCTGCAAAACCACAAAATAACATCTGATGTCTTTTGTTATCTTAGCTGTCTAGTCTTGAGTAATTTGCTGGGGTTTTGACTCTTTGTGACCATGCACCCACATTTAATGTCAGTATAAGAGAGTACTAGAGAAGATGAAAGAGTCCTTCAGAAGGAGACATGAGTCAGCTCGTTTCACAATTGTTAGTGGTTAACAAACAGTCTGCATCTAATTATGTTATTTTGGAGTTTGTGTGTGTTTTTGTTGTTTTTTTAACTTGGGTTTACTGGAGTGCATAACCAAAAATGACCTCTTCTACAAAAAAGACACAAGATCACAGAGATGCACCAAATCCTAACAGTTTTTGCAGCACTCAGATCAAGCCAAATCCTAAATGCTACTATACACTTTCCAAACAAACATGACCAAAGAACAGAAATTGTATGAGGGACCTTAAGCGGTTTGGTCTCCATACTTTTGTTCCAATCAGAAAAAGAAGGTCCTGAAGGAGCTGTGGTTTCTCTTCATACTCTTTTTTTTTTCCAAACCACTGTGAACAGGGGCGATCCTGGCCCCTCCGCCACCTGAGGCAGCAGCAATTGCTGCTGCCCCCCCTCCCCCCGGAAATTGGCTCTTAAAGTATCAGGAGCAGCATTTTTGCTGCCCCTGGTACCTAGTGGGGCGCTGCTGCCTGAGGCGACAGCCTCAACTCGCCTCATTGGCGAAGCACCCCTGACTGTGAACTGGCCAACATGGTGAATTTGCAGGTTGAGTTTTTAAATCATGCACAATCCCTGAACAGACCATTATCCATACTACATGTATATTGGAATCCGATGGGCCGCCATATGAATTGTCATACAATTATCACCACCGTTAAGAAGTGCTGAGTGCTATGGGGCACAAGAGCCCCCCCCCATTAGTGCTCCTCTAAAAAGCAGTTGCACCCCAGAGAAATCTGCACTCAGCACTCTTGTGACAGATTGAAAATCTGGCTTGAGGAGCAAAATGCAGCATCAGGAGGTACAGGTGAGCTATCCTATCCTAACTGTCTGCAACAGGTCCGGTAGTAAGGATAGAGGCTCTATGGTTGCCTATACTTTCAGTGGCTCCCTAACTTGGGGTAGGGGGCAGGAGCATGGATGTCTACAGTATGTGACTCCCCCTGCCAGCCCCTCTTGGAATGAGCATTGCCTAACACAGGCAGAGCTCTATTCAAGGGGCTAACTGCAGGTTTCTGTGTTCCAAAATGTACCATGTATCTGATCAAGTATCTAAAAACCCGAGTTCCCTTAGGAATTCAGTGGGCTGAATTCCAAACACAAGCAGGAAGCAGAGAAGAAGGGAGAACTGCAACTAGTAAAGCAACACTTTTGGTATAACTGCCAATTTATTTTGTCATGTGTCTTATATTAGACATTTGCTCTAATCCTAGGGTTAAGTCTAGAACAGGGATCCCCAACCTTTTAAACCCATGAGCAACATTCACAGTAAAAGGAGTTGGGGGAGCAACACAAGCATGAAAAATTTTCTTGGGCTGCCAAATAAGTGCTGTGATTGGCCATTTGGTAGCCCCTATGTGGATTATCAATCTACATTGAGGCTCTGTTTGGCAGTACATTTGTTTTTTATTCAGCCAAAACTTGCCTCCAAGCCTGGAATTCAAAAACAAGCACCTGCTTTGAGACCACTGGGAGCAACATCCAAGGGGTTGGAGAGCAACATGTTGCTCACAAGCTAGTGGTTGGGGATCACTGGTCTCAGTGCAAGATGTTTTTCCAAGGAAAAAGGAAGCAGAGACCGTCAAATGAGTATAACATGAAATACAATTTGCCCACACACATTTATAAACAATTTTGGCATTTAAGAAAATTTACTTTTGCAAAATTATACAACATTACACATTGTTCTCATTTATAAGTAGACAATTTCCTGTTACAATGCTGGAGGTTGCATCCCTCAATAGCATTTTTTACAACTGCAAATAGAAAAAGATACATAGGGTAGAACAAATAATATGCCTGAAATGTTTTTGCAAGGGATTTAGTATAAAGTGGTTGCTCTATATTTGGCATGTTAAAAACCTAGGCATCTACTGTTACAGTATGTGATATTGATTGGCTGAGATTATTATATAAGCTCCATGTTGGTTTTTTAGGAAAGTTAGAAGAGTCCTTCATTGCTAAAGTGGTTACTGTCCCTCTGTTTACTTTTGTACAACACCGTGTTTCTTGGCAGGGGGTCGGGCACCACCCAATGACCAAAATTTTGCTCTGATTGATAAAAATCTGATTGATTTTTAGGACCATCCTTCAGTCCATGGCTGAAGTGTCCAACAGAAAAAAAGATAAATCATTTTTTCATGGAGGTTAAGAACCCTGGGGGATGATATTGGATCTTGAGAATCCTAACAAGAAGGTTTCAGATAGAGTCATTGGTCCCCATTGTTGTTGTTGCTGAGACAGTTGGAGCTGGGCGATATTTTTCAATGACTTCTCGAAGACTCTTGGAGAAGTGCAAATCCCCACCAATAAGGATAAAACCCTGAAAAAGATTGTTATAGGATTTTAGATCTCATTGAAGTCTATAAATGAAGAACAGGCCTACGTCCAGCATAGCTGCTACTTACAGCATGGTGAGTTGTAGTCTCTCGTGTAAAATCCAGTCCTTCTGGTAGTGGGATTTGAACACCACGCTTTGTTCTCTCTGGAACGAAAAAGACAAAGCTTTAGAGAAGAGATCCATCTTCTTCAGGCTGAGCTTATTGGACGGACACTTACCATTAAGAACAGGCATGACAGTGAGCTGTAAAAGTGTTTTTAAAAAGGACTGCAGTGGGATGAGCTGTGGAGAAGGGCATGATTATTATTGACTTCTTGACTAACACAAAAATAACATACTCTGGAATTAAAGTCATACTCACTGCCAAGGATTCTAGTGCTGACTTGTTGGAGAATATCCGGAATCTGCCAGAAATAAAGGAACTAATTAATACCAGCTAATAGACATGAGTCATAGTCATGAAGGGCGAGTTCAGTAAATGCAAACATCTGGAGGGTCAAAGAGAATGACTGACTAGACCACAACCTAAGGTAACCCAATAAACCAGCTGAGTTATAGGCTATATCACCTACTTTATATATAACAGGGCACATTTACTTAGGGTCAAATATCGAGGGTTAATTAACCCTCGATATTCGACTGTCGAAGTTAAATCCTTAGAATTCGATATTTGAAGTAGAAGGATTTAACTTCGACAGTCGAATATTGAGGGTTAATTTACCGCAATTCGTTCAATCGAACGATCGAAGGAAAAATCGTTCGATCGAAGGACTTTAATCCATTAATCGAACGATTTTCCTTCGACCAAAAATTTGTTAGAAAGCCTATGGGGACCTTCCCCATAGGCTAACATTGAGGTTCGGTAGGTTTTACTTGTCAAAGTAGGGGGTCAAAGTTTTTTTTAAAGAGACAGGATCAGACTATCGAATGGTCGAATGGTCGAATAGTCGAACGATTTTTAGTTCGAATCATTCGATTCGTAGTCGAAGGTCGAAGTAGCCCAAAAAATCATTCGAAATTCGAAGTTTTTTTTATTCTATTCCTTCACTCAAGCTAAGTAAATGTGCCCCACCCTGTATATTGCACAAAATATAAAAGTGGTCATACCCATCTCATCTTCAAACCTTTACTAAAAGTATATAATGAAGGTAAAGTGGGCTATGTTACCTTTTAAGGTCCAGGTGAACCTGCAAGGTCTTCTTTTTCAGAGTGACTTTTGCACTGAGGCGTGATTCCTTAAATACAAATTAAATATATTCAACTATTTTACCTGTGTTGCAGGCTACCAGGCTTCTATTGATGAATTACACCAGCAGGTATTTTAGTGGGTTCCATAGCTATTGTCACAGAATAAAGAGATTAACATACCATGGTCAGGCTGCTCAGCTGCACAGGTGGTAGGTCCTTTGGTATGAGGAAGATATTTATAATTGCATTGACAGAGACGCTGGTTCCAGAGGGTTTGATTGTAAAGCGTGGCGGGGATAAGACACGTAACTCCATCTTCATTGGGGAATCAGCCACCGAAGGATCCTAACGTAGGGTACAAACACTGTTAGAGAGATGCTTTATGGAGATTGTATTTTTTATTTTATTTTATTCAATAGCTGGTGACAGGTTATCAGAGCACAGAAGTGGACATGGATATGGGCAGTTGTATACATAATGCCCTCTCCACAACATTTTTAATAGACATTAAAACAGTTGGGTATAGACTAGGGAATATATTGAACACAAAACTGTGAATCATGGACCCAGGCTGAAGTCCCAAGAGGGTGAAATGTTGAAATTGGATTTATAGCAGTGTTACAGCAGAATGTTTTTTACTATATCTATAATTTTGGTATGAACCTGACCAGATGCTGGGCCACAAAGGTGGACTTGAACTATTAAAGTCTGAAGGCCAGTGATATAGCATTATGTATGAAATTATTAGTATTTAAGCATTAGTACCACTCATATAGCAAAATTACAAGTAACGACAATATAGGATAGGGTAAAAGAAAAAGAGCAGTTCTACACAGTTTCTTACCAGCAACATTAGGCTTCCAAAGTATGAAGTGCGCAGCAAAACATCCATGTCTTTGGGCATCTAAGAAAATAAATCTCTGTGTTACCAATGAAATCCACAATGCAAATATATTTATCTGCTGACAAGAAGGCCCATACATGGGTGAGCTGTTGAGTCTGCCAATTATCCACTTGCTCTCCAACCACATCAGGGTTCAGATATGGTTTGCCAAAACCTGTGGTGCATTTAAATTTTGAAAAATGCAGAACCTTGGATACTGTATACGTCACTCCCACTGTCTTTCAGGGTGTCTGGCCACAAGTGTTAGGATATTATAACAAGAGAGGAGAGATAAGAAGCCTATAGGGGCAAGTTATGGCCATTAGAAACAGAACTCTCCATTACTAGGAACAAGACACCACATACTGTAAATATGTCATTATAATATACTGTATAGTATCAAGAAGACCCAACCAAAGGAGTGTGTGGATAACTATTGGGTTCTGACCTATAGGTTGAGAATCCCTGTATGCTGTACACAGTCAAGATTTGGAGACAGAAGGTTTATCTATTGAGAGCCACATAGTTGTGACTACTGACCATGCAGTACCTGGTGCTACTAAACATACCTGGTCAGCTGCAATTTCCAGGCTCAGCACATTAGAGTAGAAATATGCATGCATTCCAGAATCAAAGAAATACTCTGACAGTGCTATGTACACCATGCGTTCTTTTTCCTTGATGTGTAATGCCGGTGACATATTGGGAATGGTCTCATTTTCTGCAGAAAGCGAGAAGAACATGCCCTGCAAATAAAGGAAGAGTGTCAGCCACCAGCAAAGGGAATAGTCGGGTGAAATATTACAGCTACTCTTCCTACCTTAAAGTCCATATCCAAACTGTCTTCAGACACATCTGGGTCACTCATGAGGGAATAATCAATTCCTATATAATCATCCACTGGATTGCGTACTGAAAATAAAATACTGGAAAATATAAATGTTCTGCAAGGGTGACCCAAGGTTAGACCCTACTATGTGCACTTTCACCCTCAGCTAACACCACCCAGAGTCCAGCAACTCACCTGGCACCGTGTGTAGCAATGAGTTCAACAACACAAGGCCGGCATGCTTGAGCGCTGGACAGATCTGTAGCATAAAGAGACCACAAAAAAGCAGGAGGGCTGCTGTCTGTTAAATTGTATTATTGGTGAAAACACATGCAACAGATGTGGATCTTTGAGTAAGAAATCGGTATTGAGTTCAAGGCGTGGGTTGTTGGTCATTTCTTATTAAAACTTTATTTTTATTCAACACTCGCAACAGGCACATCGGTTTGTATGTTCTTAATATTCAGCCACTGTGGCCATTTTTCTAACTTTGCATATAAATGTAATATAATAGGGACTTTGTTTTTTTTATGCGTTTGACCATAATTGTTTAATAACAGGGCAATCCCGTCTGGGCATCTTCTTGGACATTGATCTGTAGTTTAAAACTTTTTTAAAGTTTTTGGGGGTGAGATACCAATCACGATATACTTTATAAACATTGTCTTGGTTTTTTCCCATTTGTTTTCATCTAAAGATTCATACAATTTTTGCTCTCATTTGAGCATTTGCTTGGGTTTTTCCATTTTACTCTCAGAGAAGGTCTGCATAAAGGATAAGTGCACAGATGGTCAAAGAAGAATGAATCTGGATATGATTGTCCCAAAGTCTGTGTAGCAAAATGTTTAAGTTGCTGAAATCTATAGTGTTCCCTGTTCAGTACAGTTATGGGACCTGCTATCCAGAATGCTCGGGACCTGGGGTTTTCTCAATAAGGACCTTTCTGTAATATGGCTCTCTATTCCTTAACTCTACTAAAAATCATTTAAATATCAAATAAAGCCAACAGGACTGTTTTTACTCCAATAAGGATTAATTATGTGAGTTGGGATCAAGTACAAGGTACTGTTTTAGTATTACTTAGAAAAAGGTAATAATTTCTAAAAAAAAAGATGGCCTTCCCCTAATTCTGATCTTTCGGGATAACTTATCCCATACCTGTATATGTTGCTTTGTATGTAGATATGTCCAGGTCGGTGGTAGTTTCTAATCGTCCTCCATAGCATTAGGGCAATTTAACTACAAAGTACTAATATGCTAGTATCAACAAAGGGGGAGCCAAAATAAAAATACATTTGTAAGTTAATGATAGAGCAGTACTGGAAATTATGGGTTGCTGAAGGAGGTAATTTTAGAGAAAAACTGGTCTGAACACAACTAACATGTAATGGTCTGTTAGAATTCTAGTGCTAAACAGATGGCCACAGGGTTGAATACATATGAATAGATCAGTTCTGGGATACGTCTAAAAGGAAATTACCAGGTATGCACAATATAAATCTATCATTAGAAAGAAAATGCCCAGACAGGACAGTGTCCATGAAACAACAAAAGATGGTAATGCCAAGTGTCAAAATTCTGCTGAAGGACAATAACGCTATAGCAATATTGAGATTAAAAAGCGTGCAAGCATTAACACTAGTCATGACTGTTAGTACTAAAGCTGCAAAGGGAAGTGTTCCAATGTATCACTATTAGATTATCAAGTAAAACGCTGAGTGTAAGGTATTTAAGGATAATTTTAGGCCCACCTACCTGCTGGTTTATGAGGTATCTCATTCCTGTAGTTATGAAAGTACCAAGAAATTCATAAACCCTCCTACAATGAGAGCGTGGAATTATTCAGGAGGGGAATGGAACAAAGAATGAGGGGATGAGGTAGCATAAAAACAAACATTGGAATTTGAATGCAAACGGATGAATAGGATATTGTGTGTACAGAAACATATACCTGGTTCATGGGGTCATACATTTTTAAACCAGTTCTAAGTGTAAGAGTTTTAAAATACAAGTGAGAATAATGTATAATAATTGTGCTTGGAAAAGCATATCCACTGTAGATGCCCACCACATGGCAACCATAGGCTTTAATAAGTGTGTTAGGTATTACGTTACTCATGATGGCTCATAATGAAGAACTCTTTGGGCATGAATGTGTTTGCAATGTTTACTTGTGAGTATAACAGGGAAGGTGCTTGTAGGGAATATGGTAGACTAGAGATTCGTTGTCATAGGGAGATGGGTTGAAACAAAAGAAGAAAAATGAAAATAATAAATAGAAAGACTTGGTATAATACCAGTTGGAATGATATCTCTAGGGATAGAATGTTCCATCATACTCACTTGAGGGTTCCACTGAATCCAGCATGCATTCTCTCAATAGAGGCATCACAAGTCATATTGGTAATCTTCAGCCGCCCCAGCTTATCCCTGGCAAGATCCAGTTTTGTCTTGATGTGCACCCCTTCAGCAGAGGCGTTAATGATCCCAACATCATAACTGAAAAAGAACAAATACAAATATGTCAACCATTGTCTATTTTAGTTCTATGGAACAAAGCCTTCCATTGTGAAAGTTATGTATTGCCTGGGAGAAGCTTATAGAACTGCTTTATAAAAATGAATTCCCATAATTTTATGTAAACATGAAAAGCCTCAGGAGGAGACAATTATATAGCGTGAGAATACTTACAAGAGCCAATAGAGAAGCTTGCGCTGGAAGGTCAGACTGATAGACGCGTTGTTAATATCCAACACCAACTGTTTGTGTGGCTGGAACCGCAACTCTGAGAGAGCCATATGCAGATGGGTCACACGCACACTGAAACAGACAACGTAAGAGGTGCTCTCTTTGGTCAAGGATGTCATTTACTGGCCCAGATATGATATACAAAATATTCTCCTCACTTGTTGATGCTGTAGCTGAAGCTCCCCTCTTTTCCACTCAGGTCTGGAATGGTGATATTCTCAAGTTCTTCTTCCACAAACCTCAGTCCCTCCTGTTTTACTGGGTACAACAAAAAGTCACTCATTACATGATCATTTTTGTACAACAACCTGAACCCAGCCCAACCTGCTCCTGATGAACACAAGAAAGGCAGGCAGAGCCATGACAACCGACTGGGCACATTGACCAGACCTGCCCATGGAACATCAAATGGTCAAAAAGCTTAAAGGGATACTGTCATGGGAAAAAATTTTTTTTATTGCAAAACACATCAGTAAATAGTGCTGCTCCGTCAAAATTCTGCACTGAAATCTGTTTCTCTAAAGAACAAACAGATATTTTTATATTTAATTTTGAAATCTGACATGGGGCTAGACATATTGTCAGTTTCCCAGCTGCCCCCAGTCATGTGACTTATGCTCTGATAAACTTCAGTCACTCTTTACTACTGTACTGCAAGTTGGCGTGATATCACCCCCCTCCCATCAGTTTAACAACAGAACAATGGGAAGGTAACCAGATAGCAGCTCCCTAACACAAGATAACAGCTGCCTGGTAGATCTAAGAACAGCACTTAATAGTAAAAACCCATGTCCCACTGAGACACATTCAGTTACATTGAGTAGGAGAAACAACAGCCTGCCAGAAAGCAGTTCCATCCTAAAGGCTCTTTCTGAAAAATGACCAGGCAAAATGACCGGAGATGGCGCCTACACACCAATATTATAAATAAAAAAAAAATACACTTGCAGGTTTAGGAATTTAATTTTATATTGTAGAGTTAATTATTTGCAGTGTAAACTGTATAATTTAGAAATAAAAACTACATCATAAAAATCATGACAGAATCCATTTAATTATATCTTCAAATATTCTTTATGTTTGTCCACCAATTGTAAATTGTATTTCTTGAGAGCAAGGGTCTAAATATTTAGTTAATATGTCAATAATTAATATTCAAATTGAACCCTACATAAACATCAGTTATTACTAATACTGTATGTCCACTTTTCCTAATACTTACCAAATTGCAGCCCCTTGGAGGTGATCCTGATTCTGCAGCCAGGATTCTGCAAGCTTGATGCCAGTGCCATGGCAAGAACGGAAAGGAAAATGAAGACGTTTGATGGTGCCATTGTTCTTCACTAGAGGGGAGAAAAGGTGAGACTTAACATTATACACAGATTTCCGTGATCAGTGCTAGTGATGATCTAAACTGTCCTCTTTCTCTTCACCAAATATTTGCCAAATTTCAATGCTTCGTAAAATGCATTAAAGTCAATAAGCATTTTTGACCATGTAACTTTTTTTTCCCACTGCAACTTTTTTACAGAGAAACCTGGCATATAATAACACTACAGGAATGTGCAGAGGCATTAAAACTATATATATAGTGTATGCTGCTATAGTGGCTAATCTATCTAAGCTTTTTAAATGTTTTCAAGCTGCAACGGCCAGCAGTTATGCAGAATCTTAAGGCTGACTATTCCTGATCTATGCTTTGCTTATTTTGTTGTTTTTAAAGCCTGGAGCTAATTTATGTGCCTCTCTTAATGGAATTAAACGCTCGGTTTTGTGATTTACAGCTTGCTGAGATGCATGATTAACACAATTGATAAGTCAGTAAGTAATATACTTTTTAATTTTCTAAGAAGTGAGTGGACTCCCCTCTTTAATAGACTACATGTTCGCTTGTACTCTCAAAATATATATTGTACCAATATACCTCAGTAAAAGAATAGCTAAAAGAGAGAGTTGAACAGTACTCCTTCCAAACACTTTAAAGTAACTTTAATATTTACATGAAGCATTGAAAGGGTTTGGAAGGAGCACTGTTCAACTCTCTTTTAGCTATTCAATAAGTAATATAATTGTCTGAAGTAAAAGTGGGTGCATTTGGAACTGGGTGCAGGGGGGCAGGTATTTTGGGACTTGTACAAAAATACCTTTCTTCACCTGCATGTACTTCCCAGTTACTAAACATTATGGGGCACATTTACTAAGGATCGAATTTTGAATTTAAAAAATCTAATTTGATACGAATTTGATCGAATTTTTTTCGATCGAAAACGGCCGTTCGAAGTCGAACGATTTTACAAAAAAATACTTTGACTACTCAAAACTTAGCCAAAAATCTCAGAAAGTTTATAGGAGGTCCCCCATAGGCTAAACAGCAATTTGACAGGTTTAAGGTTACGAAGTGTCGACTTCAAAGTTTTTCGAATGGTTGAATTTGTGAAGTATTTTCAATTTGAATCGAATTTTGGCTTTGATGGTCGAAGATACCCTTGCTGGTGGTTAAGACTGGTAAAAGGGGCAGTGAAGAGGTGCATGATGATGTCAGGGCAGTCATAATGACGTTGAGGGGTTAGCTATGATGTGGGGGTTAGATTAATGGGTCACCTAGATGCAATAGCAGGATTTTAGGCCAGTTTTCAAACCAGGTTTCAAACCGTTATCCAGAAAGCTCCGAATTACAAAACAGTCATCTCCAATGGACTCCATTTTATCCAAATAATCAAAATTTTTAAAAATGTCCTTTTTCTCTGTAATAATAAAACAGTACATTGTACTTGATCCAAATGAAAATATAATGAATTGTTATTGGAAGCAAAACTAGCCTTTTGGGTTTATCTAATGTTTTCATGATTTTCTAGTAGACTTAAGGTATGAAGATCCAAATAAGATTTATTGCTCTGTATCCAGAAAATCTCAGGTCCCATAACCATAGAATGCTTTGAACCAGACAGCCCCTTCATCAACCATATGGGTTGCAACCCTAGTTTGGGCCTCTGTATATTATTTTGAATCCAATTCCAGACCTACACTTTGGACATAACCAAAATCTGTTACAGGCAGAGCTGGTTATTGGACAGGTCTGGAATACTCATGGGAAGCAAGGTCACACAGGACAGTGTATTTTGCTTACTGTTATTCTCTTAAAGAACCCCCCTGCAGCCAAACATCTCCTATGCTATGTTAAAGGTGGCCATCCTTGGCTTGATCCATACAGTGCAGTTTTCATTAGCCCTTCAACCAATGGATCGATACAGAAGAAAATTCTCTGTCAGGTGGATAATACTTAATCTACGACAGTGATCCTCAACTAGTAGCTTGCGAACAACATGGTGCTCACAAATCCCTTGGATGTTGCTCCCAGTGACATCAAAGCAGGTGCTGATTTTCGAATTCCAGGCTTGGAAGCAAGTTTTGGTTGTATAAAAACCAGGTGTACTGCCAAACAGAGCCTCCTACAAAATAGCCAATCACAGCCCTTATATATCATGCTTGTGTTACTCCCCATCTCTTTTTACACTTGAATGTGGCTCACAGGTGAAAAAGGTTAGGGACCCATAATCTAGGATCACAAAATTATCTGTTAGAATGGTCAACATACACGCCCAGATGACTGAACAGTATGGTCAAAATTGTCCAAACTGCCCAAAGAAATCTAAGTGTGTATGGTTTGCTTCAGAAGCTTTGTTCATAAACATGACTTTAGTAGACTCTGTACATCAATCCAGCTCCCCAAATAAAGCTGCCCAACCTAACTGAAAATAGTCCTTGGACTGATAAAAACAGCACAAATATCTTAAATATTCTATTGAGACAGACACCACATTTAACTTATCTTTATGGAATTGTAAACAGCCTGCAGCTGAACATTGGATACAGAACTTCTTAAAAGCGGCTAGAAATATGCTTAGGGCCCTTGAGGCTCAAACATGTGGCTTTTAAAATGCATCCAATGCATATGTATGATGGGGGAGCTTAAAATCTGGCAATCCTGATGTATGTTATATATGAACATCTGTGCTTTTAGGCCAGAACACATCTGAGAAACTCAACAAGCATGAGACCATTGCAGTTACAGATGCTAATTAAAAGGCATTTTAATGGTAGTCAGCTATTTGTCTGTATAGCCAGATAAACTATTTTTTAAACTAGAAAAAAAAATTGATATTGCAGTACAAATGCTATTCAACACAACTATCTTTTCATTAAGTGTAAACTCTTCCATGAAAGCCATATGGCATCTTTAAGTCTTACAATACAGGCCCTCTGTGATGTCATAACACAACACAACAACATTAGCAGTACACTTAGGTGTGAGAAGAAAGTTTGCTAGCCCACAAAACAAACAATGGGCACATAGGCAAGACTAAAACTACAGGCTGAGACAGTAACCCCTTATGTAGATAAAGCAAAAGGAAAATCAATGCACATTTAAACCAATATCCCCATTGGTAAAATCCATAGGTAAATATAAATTAGTCGAAGGTGTCATAACCTTTTGATAAATCTGATTAAGGCTTATGTTAAGGAAGCTGCTTCTTGTGACTGTTAAAAGTGTGTTTCATTGTATCTATGGTCTGGAGGGGGGGTATTACAGATTAAATTGCTCCACAGAAAACAACAAAAAAACTCTTTTTGGAAAGCTGCATGATGCAGCTACAAATCTGTGTGCTGTTCTTGTTGGCTGGGCAATCTTTCCTGTGCGGATTCTGAGGACAAGCGTAAACTGAGCTAATTAAACCAAGCCATTGATGTAATGTGAAACATAAAAAGTTAAACCGAGCAGCTTTGGGAGAGAAATTACTGTTCCTGAGCACACCCTCTAATTACTTTTTTCTTGGCTACATTTGCACATGAAAAACAAAAAACATTTTCGAGAATAGTTCCCCCCCCTTCTCAGCTTAGATGATCAGGTTGTTTGTACCTAGGAAAAACTGCCAATCAACACGTGAATTAATTTTTCTTAATGGGATAAGGCACATACTGCATTTATTTTAAGGCAGGGGTCCCCAACCTTTTTTTTACTTATGAGCCACATTTAAATGTAAAAAAGAGTTGGAGAGCAAGCATGAAAAAGTCATGGGAATGTCAATTAAGATTTGTCATTGGCTGTTTGGTATCCCCTATATGGACTGGCAGCCTATAGGAGACTCTGTTTGCCAGTACTCTTGGTGTTTATACAACTAAACTTGCCTCCAAGCCAGGAATTCAAAAATAAGCACCTGGTTTGAGGCCACTGGGAGCAACATCCAAGGGGTTGGTGAGCTCGCAAGCTACTGGTTGGGGACCAAAGTAACAGCAACAAAATCTCAAGATTCTTAAAAACACTAAAGGCATGCAATATTATATACATGTAAAAGGTGCCCATATACATTTACTGTATGCTATAATGAATTCTGTACTACAGGTCACTCTGTGGTGTGTTTGGTGCATCTAGATGGGAGACATTTGTTCAGGGTCCCTCTTAGCTCATAACATGGTTAAATTTAGAAAATATGATTGAAAATGTAACAAACAGATGGAAGCTCTATTTTTCATTTTACAAAATATTCTGATTTTTTTCACTATTTATATCTGAGAAATACTGATAATAATTGGGAGGAAGAGAAAGGAAAAATTCCATATTTTGGTATTACTATATAGCACAGGTATGTCTGACTGAGCAACCTCTGATTTAATTTAGAGTACAGAGTTAAATGAGGTTCTGTTGAAATGATGAACCCAAAAAGTCAGAAAACTTGTCTCCTGGAATCCCAAATTATCAAGAAGATTATGGTGGGGCATAGATTAGGCTGTAGGGTTCATGGTGGGGCACAGGTGAGGTTATATAGTTCATGGTGGGGCAAAGGTGAGGCTTTATGGTTCATGGTGGAGCAAAGGTAAGGCTGTATGGCTCATGGTCGGGCAAAGGTTACACTGTATGGTTCATGGTAGGAGAAAGGTTAGATTGTACGTTTCATGGTAGGGGAAAGGTTAGACTGTACGGTTCATGGTAGGAGAAAGGTTAGACTGTACGGTTCATTGTAGGGCAAAGCTGAGACTGTACGGTTCGTGGTGGGCAAAAGGTAAGGCTGTATGGTTCATGGTAGGGGAAAGGTTAGCCTGTAGGGTAAGGTGAGGTATTTTTCTCAGTGAGGCATTTATTAAGCTGTGTGTTATGAGTAATGTTTATTTCCTCATAACATCTCTGGCTTTCATGTCTGTGATTAATCTCTCAGATTGAGGATAATTGCTTTGATTTCCGAGCTAGGGATTAGTCCTCTCAGTTTTAGGCAAATCATCCCGAAATTGGAGTTTTTAGTAGTTATTAGTGACCTGCTACATGCAGCCATTCTCTCTGGTTCACCTAGAGTCAAGTCATTATAAATGGGCACCAATCTAAGGGCGATAATGATGGATTTAGATTAGTATGAACGATAAAACAGACACTCCAAAGAAGTCTGTCAATGTGACATCCACTCAATAATATGGCCAAATGAACTTGCCTCATTCTAGATACAGAGGCTCCCCTTCCCATACAAGCCCCCATTCTCCTGAACATTCTATTCTTGCCACCCCACTCCCTGCTCATATCTGTCCCCTGTCACTCACTCATAAATAACAGATAATAAAGCAATGAAATACCTGCTCCACTTCAGAGGTTGCAGAGAAGACCTGCGTCTTGGTGCAGCTCAAATCTCACGCAGCTGTCACAGCCAGCACAGAGTTCAGCATTAGAGAGCAGAAGCAGCAGTCTGCAGAGCTTTATATACAGAGCACATACACTCACCCCACCATGTGCAGTCCCTCCTCCTGCCCAGAGACCACACAGCTGGCTATGGAAGTGCTCCTGGGCTGCACACAGCAATTAGCACTGGTGTATATGACTGTACAGCATACACTAATGTGTGGGTTATCACACAAGGGAAAACACATTGCAACTCATTGCACTAACAAATACACACAGAAAGCACAATCAGTCGTCTTAGATTTGGGCACAAGCCAAGAAATGTAGCAAATAGAGATTTATACTGATTAATCACCGTCACACATAATGATGTATAGTACAGGCAGAGTCCGGCATGTGCTCTACGTTCAGATCATTTGTAGTGAACATGCCTCTTCCCATATGTGCTGAGCTGCAACTCCCATGATATGATTTAGCCACTGCTGCCAGCAGACCACCCCAATTTAAAAACCCTAGAATTAAAACTGCGAAGAATTCGTAAAAAGAATAAATATTTTTTTCTCTTTTTTTTTCAGAACAGAAATTTACTAGAGGTTCCCAAACTGTGGGGCTGGTACTCCAGTACTGTAGGTACAGGTACAATATGTGGGTCCAAATGGAGTGGGACTTGCAGGGTAGTGGGTGGGTTTGGGGCAGATAGTGGATGGGGGTTTGTTATAATGGGGCAAAGCTGTAATTGATCAGGGGCATTACCATTAGGAAACAAGGGTTGCTACCTTTTCCGGAAAAAAATACCGGCCTTCCTATCGATTTATCTTTTTTCTCTATTAACATTAGGATCAACCATTTTTTTACTGCCATTGACTACCTCCCAGGATGACTGGTGTGCTAATAACTGGGGCACCATGGGCAGGGCAGTACTTAGGTTCAGTGCCTACAATTGCCTTCTCCTGCACCTTCAGCCTTTGATCAGCACTGAACATCCAATTGCAGATTGCCCCGAATTGCCAGTTGGCACTGCAAGTATCTGAGTATATGAGCTTTTTACGATATAGACACCCAAGAGCTACCCCACTAAAGCTGTTGCCCTAGGCATAGTAAATATGGCCCTGCACCTAGTGTAGTAGTGGAGCTCCATGATTACTGATGGCGACCTGTCAGCACCTACATAAACTATTACTTTCCAACTCATGCCCTATTTTATATGTGAAAGGTGTTCATTCTATACTCCAGAGAGCCATGAATGGCATTTAACTGTTTTCCCAGTTTATGGCTTATCGGTTATTTGCTAGGTAAGCATTTAACAGTACATTTTGAGTTACTGGACCTTTAACTTGATCCGACATATCTTGCATTGTTTACCATTTCCTTTTCACAGGATGCCAACAGCAGCCCCTTGCTCTGCAGAACAGGAAATGAAATAACACAAAAGAAAATGTGTAGTCAGCTAGGAAGAAACCCAAAGCAATTTGTCTGTTATGGTTAGTGACAGGGCAGTGCTTGTTTATAGACGAACATGCCCCCTGTCCTTTCTGATAACTTCAGAGAAGGAGCTGTCAGGTGGGATTTTTTAATTGTCAGGTTGGGTTAGGGTAGTTTAGGATCAGGCAGAGCACCTTCAGTGATGAATATTAAATTAAGAGAAGCCTGGGCAATGACTGTGTAGAGCCTGTTAGGCATGGGGTGATAAAAGCAGAAAATCTGAGATTTAGGTATATAGAATACAAGTTACTCATTCAAGCAAATTGAATATATTTTGCCTTTAAATATCCACCTCTTTTGTTCTGAAGCCTCTTAGTAAGAGTTAATGTTTTGCAGGTACACAGTGTTACAGTGAGGGGAAGTAGTGGGATTATGGGGCAGTTGAGACAGGGCAATGTACAATGTATAGCAAGTAGAGGAATTGTGCAGTGGATGTGCTGGGTTAGGTTTAGTGTTTGAAGCCAGTAAAGAGATTTGTAACATGGTTAAGCAGACGTGAAGTGGAGGGGATAAGCCGAGCTGCTGTGTTTTGGAGAGAGGATTGCTTGAATGGGAAACATTTTGCTGGGATGTCATCTGAACATATTTGGGAATGTGTTCCTAGTGTTCAGTAATTTAGGGCTCATATTCCCTTTAGGGTAAGGCCATACGAGGAGATTCGGGGAGATTTTGTCGTCTGGCGACTAATCATCTCGTGTTTTGAGCGACTATTTCCCTGAACTGCCTCAGCGTTTTCCCCCATAGGCTACAAAGAAAAGTCGCCTGCGCTAATGCACACGCGACGATGCGTTTTGTGAGGCAACTTTAGGCGACTATTGAAAACGCATCGCCGCGTGTGCATTAGCGCAGGGGGCTTTTCTTTGTAGCCTATGGGGAAAAACGCTGAGGCAGTTCGGGGAGATAGTCGCTCAAAAGACGAGGCGATTAGTCGCCAGGCGACAAAATCTCCTCGTGTGGACTAGCCCTTACAGTTCAACCCTATAGAGGCATTTTACCTAAACCCAGGGTGCAAGTATAGCCTGGGGAATACTGCACGTTCAGCCAAGCACTGGATTAAAAATCCAGTGATCAATGCAGGGAGCATCATTGGGGGTTGCACTTGCCATAGAGCGGGTGGAAAGAATGGGATCCCTTTGAGGTCTGTGCCCTCTGCCACTCTTTATCTATCTATCCCACTCTGCTTTCATGATATAAACAGATCCAATGCTACTGCCATGAACCATATATATATATATATATATATATATATATATATATATATATATATATATATATATATACTGTATAATATACAGTATATTAATTCCATTTGCCATTATGAACTGACCATATTGGACAACCATTTAAAAGTCAAGTATAGGACAGGCTCATCTTTATTTTCAGAATGTTTCCTTTAAGAAAGTGTTTTGAATGATGAAAGACTGCTTTGAATAGATAGTAAGTGCATTTAAAGTAACCTCAAACCTATTAAAAAACAACACAACCTTAAAACCATTACAAAATGTTTGGGGTAAATAGAACATTTAAGCTGAGCAGTATGCAGGGATGAGAACACTGGAAACTATGGAATGTTTAATGTTTACAATAGGTTATGCCCTATATGTTGATAAAGACAAATAAACAAGGGTTAAATTGCTTTACAACAGTACTGAATGGATAAGAGCAAGCTCACAGACTGTTACATCTATCAAGCATATGAAGCAAATGCTTAGCCCACCCCCTGTTTGCTTTTTAAGTTCCAAATGCGTCAGAGATAAGTGGTTTATCGTCATTTCAGAGAATGTTTGGGCCTTGGCCCTGGCTTGCTTACAAAACACCCCTGTAAATAGTACTGCTGTAACATCTGGAGGTGCATGTACTATAAATGAAAAGAGAGAGCCTAATGAACAGTACTGCATTTGGGTTGGTTTTTAAGAAGACTGCAGAGAGATGATTATCCCTGAGCCACAAAATCAGGAATTCAGAATGGCTTCTGTACCTGGCACGTGCCTCATTGCTGCTGATTCAAATGCCCAGGGCTACTGTCAATAAGTTGGGCTTGGGGACCAGCTCACATTATACAGTTTATATACCATGTAAAATATATATATAATTAAGCTCTTTTACTCCTATTAACACAAGAGAACCCTGGGTATATGCATCACCTCCAAACCAGGCAGTAGCTCCAGGATTCCCACAACAGCCTCATCAATGGGTGCAGTGTAGATGTGCCAAAAGAATTGGACACACACCTCATTCTCGTGCTGAAAATGACATAAAAATATGTGAGCACAACAGCATCAATTGTAAAGCATCAGCTGCAATTGCATTAGGTGCATTGTGAGTAAATAACTTTGCACACTGTGTCTGCAGTACGTAAGGTTAATTAGCAATTAATTCAGATTAACATGAAATGGCAGAATCGTACGATAGGCACTAGTCTATAGCCTATATACTAGGGATGCACCAAATCCAGGATTCGGTTCGGGATTCGGCCAGGATTCGGCCTTTTTCAGCAGGATTCGGATTCGGCCGAATCCCTCTACCTGGCGAACCGAATCCGAACCCTAATTTGCATATGCAAATTAGCATATGCAAATTAGGGGCGGGGAGGGAAATCACGTGACTTTTTGTCAGAAAACAAGGAAGTAAAAAATGTTTTCCCCTTCCCACCCACCGGTTCGGATTCGGTTCGGTATTCGGCCGAATATTTCACAAAGGATTCGGGGGTTCGGCCGAATTCAAAATAGTGGAGTCGGTGCATCCCTACTATATACCCCAAATATGACCTGAAATGGTAGGGTCCACTCATGCTTGTAGGGATTACTTTCTATGGACACGTTCAAACATGCCAGTAATAAACATAGACTGGAATTAGTGAAAAGGCTAAAGGATATAAGGACGAGACACGGCGGTACATTCTGGCAAAGGTATTGGGAACTGATTGGGATTTTTGCCCAGTAGCAACTTTTATGTTGCATTCACTTTTGCTCTGAAACTGTTCCTCTGATTTATTTTTCCTTGCGGCTGCTCATGGTTTCAAGAGGAGGACAGGCAGTAGCATTGGATTCCAAGTATAAGTTACCCTTAGGTTGTGCAGTTATGTAAAAAATGCTTTAATGCTTAAAGGGGTTGTTCACCTTCAAATTAACTTTTAGTATGATGACAGTGGTGAGGGAGATTCTGAGGCAATTTGCACTTGGTCTTCACTTCTTATTTGTGTTTTTTTTTAATTATTTAGCTTTTTGTTCTGCAGCTCTCTATTTTGAAAATTCAGCAGCTATCTGATTGCTAGGGTGTAGTTTAACTTAGCAACCGGGCATGGGGAATAGGAGAGGGCCTAAATAGATAAATAAGTAATAGAAAGTAACAATAACAACAAAACTGTGACCTTGCAGAGCAATAATTTTTTTTTGGCTGCCTAGGTCACTGGTTTTTTATTTATTTAGCTTTTGGTTCAGCAGCTCTCTATTTCAGAATTTCAGCAGATATCTGGTTGCTAGGGTACAGTTTACCTTAGCAACCTGGCAGGGGTGTGAATGAGACACTGAAATATGAATAGGAGAAAGCATGAATATAAAAATAAAATTGTAGCAATATTTTGGCTGCCAGGGTCAGTGAGCCCCATTTAAAGGAGAAGCAAACCTAAAAGTTAAAAAAACCCTACCCTCCTACTCTAAATGTTACCCCGGGCAAATGCCCCTAACTTTTTACTTACTCCTATTCATATTTCAGTGTCTCATTCACACCCCTGGCAGGTTGCTAAAGTAAGCTGCACCCTAGCAACCAGATAGCTGCTGAAATTCCGAAATAGAGAGCTGTTGAACAAAAAGCTAGGGTAGGGGGTAGGGTTTTTTTTTTAACTTTTGGGTTTGCTTTGCCTTTAAAAGCTAGAGTCAAGTGAAAAGAATTGGTCATTCTAACATACTGTGTGTAGATGTATGTTTAGGATCAGCCTGTATTTGTTCCCCTTCTGTACTGACTAAATTTACTAAAGGGCAAAGTTACTAATGCTGGCGTAAATTCGCTAGCTAAGGAAATAGACTCTAGGGCTACTTCCGACACCAATCGAATTTGCGCTCTGGTGAATGGACGTAACTACGCAAATTCGCCACCTCAGTCGAAGTGCAATAGAGAAGATAGGACTTTCTCAAAAAATAGTTGAAATTTTTCCGAGCCCCAAAAAATGCTGGCAGATTTTCAGGGTGATAGGCTGCAAAAGATCGTAAATTTATTTTAGGGTACCCGGCTTCCCCCCTACATTTCCTAACATATGGCACATAAACTATACACTGGGCTCATGTGTAGGGCAATAAAGCAACTCTGTTTTCTTTTATTAAGGTTCCCTGGGCTTGTGTAGTGTAATATATTTGCTGCAGCATATATGTCCATTGAAATTTAACTTCCCGCCGTATGCAAATTAGCCAACGCTAGCGCAACTTCGCTTTGCTTGCCGAATTAACGCTAGCGAAACTTCACTATCGTTCACTATCGTTTTCACCTGACGAAGTGTGGTGATGTGAAGCCGCCTCTGCCGAATTTCTGGAGGTTAGTGAATTTGCCCCTTAGTCTCCCTGCTTACAAAAGCTGCATTGGTGGGCCCTTTCCCATGGGGCAATTGGTCAGGATTCCCAAATCTCATAATGCACATGATACATATACTAGGTATGGAGTTATCTGTATGACAAGTAATGGTTTAGACTTTAGGCAGAGACTAATCTTCATGGAAAATGTGGGTCTTCAAGGAATATCCTAAATATATTGATTTTTCCATAAAATGATGTATTTTAAAAACACAGTGAAATTGTTTTCTTTGTCTCCCTAAACATCCCTCATCAATCAGTATGCCTGTTAAGGTCTCAAATCCTGCAGTCATGTAAACACTGGGTTTCAGAAATGGTTTTCTGAATGGTCAATTGAACAGCTTCTACTTCCTTACGAAAGTGAACTTAACCTTCCCATTTCAAGCACAAACTGACACCAGGTATGGGATAGACGCACATTCCTCAAGCATGGATCAGCCTTAGGGTAGGGGCACACTGGGCGATTCGGGGAGATTTAGTCGCCTGGCGACTAATAGCCTTGTCTTTGCGGCGACCAATCTCCCCGAACACCTTTCCTCTCTCTTGTGCTGGCTAAAATGAGAAATCGTCTGCGCTAAATCGCACGCAGCGATTCGTTTTCTGAAGTCGTCTGAAGTTTCCTCGTGAGGCAACCAAGAGATATTTGGATGGGTGACTAAAAGAGGAGGTATGAGACAGACAAGGTTTTTAGTGAGATACAGCAGCCCAGTCAGAGAGTGTTTACAAATAAAAGCCCAGCAACTTCAGATAATGAGAATTCCTATTTCTACAATACAATACATAATTACCAGAAGATTACCCTTTGCCATCAGAAAAAGCTTGATTCCATCTTGGAATACTGTCACACAAGTCCTGAACTGTGTGTAGAAATGGAACCACTCTTCCACAAGGAACACTTTGATTTCTCTGAGGGATGAAGGGGTTGAGTTCTTTGTAACTCTCTCTACTCCAAGACTTCCATGAAGGATGTTTACATCTGGTGTTTGTAGAGAAACTGAAAACCAAATTACAGGAAGACCATCTCCCATTTGAATTATGTCTGTTTTTTTTAATGATGACCTTTTTCTCCTTAATAATAAAGGTATGGTGTGGGTGTTCATATGAATGGCAGAAATAGCAACACCCTTTTCAATGGATACATCAAGAAGGTATGAGTTTTAATCACAGCAGAGTTTTCCACAAGACATGTCTTCTTCTTTAATTCTGAAATGTGAACAGACTAGCAGACTGGTATTCAGACTGGCAATCTGAATATCTTGGAAAGTTGCTTTTTGATAGTGCCTCTGCAATTATTAAGAAAGCTCAGTCCAGCAATTATTGTGTATTTCTCCTCTGCTTTCCCAGCTGCATCAGCTTGTCTTCCCACTTTCTGGACAGAGCTTACTTTAAAGAGGTTGTTCACCTTTGAGTTAACTTTTAGTATGATGTAGAGAGTGATATTCTGAGACAATTCGCAATCGGTTTTCATTTTTTATTATTGAAGGTTTTTTTAGTTATTTAGAAGCTCTCCAGTTTGGAATTTCAGCAATCTGGTTGCTAGGGTCCAAAGTACCCTAGCATCAGGGGTGTAACTACAGAGGAAGCAGACGCTGCTGCAGGGGGGCCCAGGAGGTATAGGGGCCCCATGAGGCCCAAATAATGACATCTATTAGTAAATCAGGACAATTCCTGGATATGTTGGGGCTAGTGTTTGCGAATTTGCGGCTAATTTCCATGTTTTGCAGCCAGTGAATAAATTCACGAAACTGGGGTGAAAATTCGACAGTGAAAAATCAAAAAAATCTGGTCGTGCGTCAAAATTAATCAGATGCCCGTTGACTTTAATGCATTTGGACAAAATAGGCACGCGTATAAAATTTGTCACGGGCGCCGTTATTGAAACGCATCAAAATTATTTTGATGCCCATTGACTTCAATGCATTTCCAGAGACGGGACCAATTCTCCCATTACTAGTTGGGGGCCCTAAAATGAATTTGCTGTGGGGCCCAGTAACATTTAGTTACACCACTGCCATGCATCCATGCAGTGATTTAAATAAGAGACTGGAATATGAAGAGGAGAGGACCTGAATAGAAAAGATCAGTAATAAAAAGTAGCAATAAAAATACATTTGTAGCCTTACACTGCATTTGTTTTTTTAGAAGGGGTCAGTGACCCCCATTTGAAAGTTGAAGAGTCAGAAGTAAATGCAAATAATAATAAAAAAATTATAAATAAAATAAATAATGAAGACCAACTGAAAAGTTGCTTAGAATTAGCCATATTACAACATACTAAAATGAACTTAAAGGTGAAACACCCCGTTAAGCCCCAATCCCTTATATTGTGTTACTTCTGCATGCAGCATTGTAGAGTAGAGCATTGCATTAAAAAAACAAACAGGGATCAATACAATAAAATAAAAAATAAAATACAGTTACATTCATGAGACATGTAAAGGGAAATCCCTAGTGTCGAAACCAAGCAATATGAGAAACTACATGGTAACTCCTACTAACGTATATGAATAAATATACAGGAAAAAGTGTTTTGTGCATACAGTAAAGTATACCATTTATTTATTATTATTGATGTATATATTGTTATGGCTGTAGAAAGACCACTATTAATGCAATTTTGTGTTTATACCACAGCTATTCCCTTCACCATTTTATAGAACTGCACAAAATGCTGCCAGCTTTATGAACTTCTAAAAAAAGACTATTTAGAAGATGAAGATCTAGGATTTATCTATGTTAGCAACATGTTCATCTGTATATATTGTATACACTAGGGTTTCTTTTTCCGACGCTGAATAAATACAGTTGCCATGGCATCAATTTTAGCCAATCACAGCGCATGGAAACACTGTTTGTTTCTAATTACCACCTATTGCAGAAGCATATTTTAAACCAATCAGCACTTCCTTACTTGTGATGTCATGTCAGGGTGTAGCAGGAGACAGCCATTTTGAGTGTGGCAATTTTTACCTTCATTGTAATTGTCTGTGAAAAGACAGAATACATACCTCCAAACTGTCTTGTTTTCTGCGGGAAAGTCCTGATTTTGAAGGCTTACTAAAATGTCCTGACTTTCTCTTTGATCTCCTGCTCTGATGCCAGAAAATGATACGATATGTTTCTGAAACTTAAAGGGGTAGTTCACCTTTGAGTTAACTTTTGCAATTGACTTTAATTTTTTATTATCTAAGGTTTTTGAGTTATTTTTATTCAGCAGCTCTGCAGTTTGCAATTTCAGCAGTCTGGTTGCTAGGGTCCAAATTACCCTAGCAACCATGCATTGATTTGAATAAGAAACTGGAATATACTTAGGAGAGGACCTTACTAGAACGATGAGAAATATAAATTCACAAATACAGTACATTTATAGCCTTACAGAGCATTTACTTTTGAATGGGGTCAGCGACACCCATTTGAAAGCTGGAAAGAGTCAGAAGAAAAAGGCAAATAATTATAAAACTATAATATATACCTAAAATATAACTAAAATAAATAACGAAAACCAATTGAAAAGTTGATTAGAATTGTCCATTCTATAACTTACTAAAAGTTAACTTAAAGGTGAACCACCACAATTTCAGATAAGCAAAGATACAATTATAACTATTTAAAATAAGCAGGTCTCTTGGGAGAACTGCTTAAAGGGCAATTCACTTTCATTAGCAAAACTGTTATAAAACATAAAACATTGCATTAAAACTGCCAAAAAGTGTTCCAACTTTCATAACCTGCCAAATTTTGTAAAACTGGACATGGTAATTTGGGGGTGTGGGGTAAAAAAAAAATCTGCCACGATAAGCATGGCAAAACTTTTTCCATTTTTCGAATGTTGGCAGGTATGAGAATATGAAGTGATATTTTAAACAGAAAAAGACCGTAAAAATGTCTGTATTTTAATATGTAAACGGTGGAATATTAATTTATAATTATTCCACAATATATAATACTTATTATAATTTGGGATTCTTGGCATGTTAACAGTGTTGCTTATACCAGTCTGTGCCTGGGCAGGATTGCTAAAATTATCATTATGTTTTTAAGAGGATTTTACTAATTCCTCTAATTCTTCATCTTTTCAAGAGAAATAAGCAAGAGTCAGAGTAACTCTTCATAGTTCTCAGAGACAGCGCTAAATAGAACTGGTACATAGCTGAAATTAAAGGTACATTTACTTACTAGGCGCAGTTTGCAAAGTGCAGTATTCTGATGCAATTTGTTTTTCTCAGAATACTAGCATCATTGTGGCCATGTGGCACATGCTATTGTGGGTGTTTTCGGATTTGTGCCTAAAAATTTTTGGGGCAGATTTACTAAGGGTCGAATTTCGAAGTTAAAAAAACTTCGAAATTCGACCCTCGAATTGAAATCCTTCGACTTCAAATATCAAAGTCGAAGGATTTTTAGCGTATTCAATCGATTGAACGATCGAATAGAAATTGTTCGATCGAACGATTACCGTATATACTCGAGTATAAGCCGACCCGAGTATAAGCCGAGGTACCTAATTTTACCTACGAAAACTGGGAAAACTTATTGACTCTAGTATAAGCCTAGACACAACTACAGCCCTGTCTCCCAGCAGCGCACATTCTGCCAAAGCGACCCCCCCAGCGATCAACCGGACTTCTTTGCAAAGTTGATGGTGACAGAGAATTGCCAAACGGATTACTGTGTGCATTGTCCCACTGTCCCACTACCATTTGCAGAGGGTGCTGTTTGATATTGCCATCACTGTTAATCTTTCGTATAACCAGTTAACAGTTTGTTAATATGTTCAACAATTAAATAAAATAAAGTTTTTTATCGATGAATTAATGAGCATGCGATTCCTTGATGTGATCCGAAGAGTGCGATGTCAATGGAATTTGGCGTGTTCAGTATTTCGTTCCCCTTAGCGACGGACTCAGGGCGGCTGCACCTGGGTCACAACGAAGTCCGGGTAAGATTATATACCTTTACATACCTTGGGAGTTTGATCCGGTGATTTAACGAGGGGTCTGGGGCCTTGTGCACCCGGGACAACAGAATTGAAGGGTGAGCTTGAAACTGGCATTGAGCTGATTTAATTAATTTGGAAGTTTACCTCAGGACTCGTAGAGAATTTGGAATCCCAATAGCAGCGCTGAATGGTTTTGTGGCATTGTTTAATCAGTTACCTAGGCTTAAGGACCAAATCAAAATATACTGTGTGTATATATAGAATGTAACATTCACAATACAAGGCTGATTAGTAATTAATTCAGATTATTAGCACATATTACAGCACTGAAACCAGTGCAAATAGAATCAGAACTTTATAGTTGCCCTGCAACATTAACTTATGACCTTAGGCCAGTCTGCATGTGCAAACATGCATATGCCATAGAATCCAATTTGTCACGTGTAACTGTGGTGGACACAAATCTGTGTGTGTACACAATTCTGGTGAAATTCCAAATCCAAAAATTGCACTTTACACACGGCGTCTGGTAACTAAATGAGTTTTGTCATCTCTTATGGTACAGGCACACAATGCTATTTGGGGGAAATAAGTCGCCTCACCGACAAATCGCCTCTTCTTCGGGCGACTAATCTCCCCGCGATGCCTTCCCGTTGGATAGAATCTAAATAGCCGGCGGGGTGGCACTCGGAATGCTTTGTTTTCCAAAGTTGCCTCACGAAGAAATTTAGGACGACTTCGGAAAATTAAGCGATCCAAGTGTCATCCCGCCAGCAATTTAGATTCTAGCTGAAGGGAAGGCATTGCGAGGAGATTATTCGCCCGAAGAAGAGGTGATTTGTCGCTGGGTGACTAATCTCCCCCAAATAGCATTGTGTGCCTCTACCCTTAGCTAACCTCTACCCTTAGCTAACCTCACATGAACAGGCATAAACCAGGTCGCTTTAGGGATTGCGGTATTCTCTTATCCCCTGCTTTAAAAAGTATGGTTGGCAATAAAATTCTTCATTAACACCTTCTGGCAAATCAGAGAACACTGGAATCACAATATGACCTTGTTAAGATCAAAGCACTGTTTGCCTCCATATTAATCCAGACAGTTAAGCTGGGGTTAATGCCTGGCGATCGGCCACAGTACTTGCCCACACAAAGTCTTATTGTAGACCTCACATGAAAGCTCTCTGTGTGCAGCCACCATCTGAATTCAGAGCACACAGCAGGACTAAGCTGGGACTAAACACTCGGTCTCAGAGCTAATACCAAGTAGATGCCATCCATACCCCCCAAGAGATATACGTTACAAATGGACAATGGTTCTTCCTCCTTCCTTTAAAACTGTGAGTGCTGGCACTGCTTTATCTGCTTGACCACATCATACATCAGTAAACTCCTAGAAGTACAATAGTTTTACTGATATTGACACTTCCTTCTATAGTTCGTTTTACAAATCATGATTCTGCATTTGTTTATAAACCAATGCTGCCAGTATTAAGTATGGGTAGTAAAAAGAGGGAGCACTGTAACAATTTGTCTTCATATTTCCTTACCACTAATATACATAAAGGCTGATTTAGTGTCGGACTGGGATGACAGGGGCCCACCAGAAAACTTTACACCGTGGGCCCATTTTCCAAACTATTATTCCTTCTCTTCTCACTGAAAATCTTTATTCTCCTAGTCTTTTATATCTACTTATTATTAAGCATTTTTTTCCATAAAGAATGAAATAGGGAATGATCATGAAATAGGCTAAAGGTTAGAAGCAAGAAAGCCCACTGACACTTGGGCCCACAGAGAGTTTTCCTGGTATCCCAGTGGGCCAGTCTGACACTGATTAACAAACGTAGGCTCTAAACTGCACCAGTAGCAACCAATCAACTATTAGCTGTTTATTGGAATATATAGGAATATGATGAACAGCCCATAAGTAGTACAAAATTCATGAATACAATGATTTATTCTCAAAAATAGGCCTCTTGTCACTTTTCAGCTGCTGTGTTGTGTATCATATAGAATAATATCTCAATGTAGTGGTGTGTGCTGATGACACAATTAATTTCATCCAGGATGTGGCATACTTGCACGGGGATCTGTAAAAATTGGCAATGTGGTGCAGCTAAGTATAAATTTATGCATCGTGGAATATAAAAAATGAGCAAGCAAATACACATTTTATAAAGACCCATGTAGAATGCTTACTGCAGTTTTGGTCCAATTCTTAAAAATGAGCAATTAAGTTTTAGGGGAATGTGAGGTCTCAGTTGTGGGAGGAAAGGCTGGCCAAGTTGGGAATGTTTACTCTGGAGAAGAGGCACTTTAGGTTTTCTAATCTCAAATAGGGTAAAGCTGGCCACAGACGCAAAGATCCGATCATACGATCGGACTTTCCCATCTCCCGACCTGCCACTAACCATTCAGATCAAAGTCTTACCATTCCGACCAAATAAAGTAGTTAAAGAACAGATCAGCCGATGTTCTGCCCCTGACAGCAATCGTACGATAGACAAAGCTAGTGTCAGTCTCCCACTGAAAATAGTACTATCGGAAATACACGCAGAGATATTACCCGCAGCCGACAGAAATTTTCTAACCTGTCCAATCGACCAAACGACTGATCGCCGCCGGATGAAAAATGTCTGGACTCTCCACACACGGTACAAAAAATCGTATGAATCGAGGATGAGATCTTTGCGTCTATGGCCAGTTTAATTCTGAGTTTCTCTGACTCTCCTGAAACGTGCCACAGTCTCTGATGAATGGTTGGCTCCTGGATAGTTTTTATTACACAACTACTACCACTAGAGTAAATAAATCCTTTTTGTGCCAAGCTGAACCAAGTTGTTCTGATAAACACTGGTTTCTATGGAAGTCTCTCTAGTACAATGATTCTCAAAACATGCTACTGACCCTGCCAAGGGAAACCATTTAGGGTGAAATTTAGGAAGATGGCTTATTCACTCTTCTTGATAGTTCTGGAAGACAAGTGTGAAGGATAATTAGGGGGAGATTTATAGTGAAAACGTAATTGCTGTCCTAGATGATCTTGAAACTGACTGAATTGACTGGCTCATTTGTACAAAGAATACTGAGACCTCAGCTGCCAGAGTTCTAATTCAGCCCTTGTGTCCCTATATTATAAAAATGTGGCACTTTGCATAGCATACTAGGCCTGAACTCAAAATAACAACCTGTTTATGAGAAACAATGGGCAAATATTGTGTGGTATAACTCCTCCATGAAAAAGGAAAACCCCTGCCAGCACTTGTCTTCACTGATGCCTCCGGAGATATGACCAGAGTTAAAGACCAGAATAAAAGAGTCTTTTACTCTGGTGTTTTACTTTTGGTCAATTTTACCCAGTCTTCTCCCAAATTAGCTCTTGTTCTATCCTATGTAACCAGTAACATCAAAAAAATTTTTAAAAAAAATTGTTAGTACACATCAAAAAATAAACACCAATTCTTCAGAATTCTTCTTCCCGGACTTGACCCACTAGAACGATCACCGGAGCCATACGGGGCCTGACTGTGGGAGTTGTGCTCGGGCTTGGAGCAGCGCTGCCACTAGACACTGGCTGTAAAGTTCATGCAGGTTCATTCGGGATGCGCTCATGAGCTAAGGGGTCAGATGATCCTGCCGTTGTACCTGCAGCTGCTCATTGCTATTTCCATGAATGGGTTTCTCTCCCCACTGAGCTGGCTGCCGCTTCTCTTCATCAGCGACATCATCTATCGTATATAGGGTTGCCTCCCAGCCGGTATTCTCGCACCTGCGAGAAGAAGCAGGAGGAGGATTGCTCTGTGGTGCTCGCTGGAATAACCCCGGGATGGTGCCCTTGGCCAGGTGCCCTAAGCAATCTGCCCGGTCACTTCGCCTCCCTCCACCTGACCAATGCAAATGAGAAGGTGAACAGACGCAGACAGTCCTTCTCTCTACCAGGCAACACTGAGGTGAATGGAGAAAGGTGACTGGACTAGGGGTAGGCGGCAGCAGGGGCGGACTGAGCCGGCGGGATACCAGGAAAAAATCCAGTGGGCCCAAGCTCTTGTGGGTCCCGTTGGTAGGGTTGCCACCAGCCTGGCCGGTAAAAATGATGACTGATCCCAATGTTATTAATAGGGTAAAAAGAAAAATATATAGGAAGGCCGGTATTTTTTTCCAGAAAAGGTGGCAACCCTACCCGCCGACCCAGACTCGCTCCCTGCAAAAATGATCTTCAGGCCACGGCAAAAAACCCGTACGCGCGCACCTGCACAATCGCGGCATAAAAGCCCAGTTCGCATGCGCAATCATGGGGAAAAAACCCAGTGCTAGGGTTGCCACCTCGCCGGTAGAAATGTTGCATGATTGCAATGTTAGAAAGGAAAAAACATAAAAACATAGGATGGCCGGTATTTTTTTCTAGAAAAGGTGGCAACCCTAATTGCGACGCACCGTGGCATTGGGCCTGGATACAGCATCCTCGGGGGGCATTGGGCCCTTCAGTCTGACCCAGGGCTGCAGAGAAAGTATAGGGTGGTATATTGAGACAAATTGTCACGGTTTTCATTTTTTATTATTTGTGGTTTTTGAGTTATTTCGCTTTTTATTCATTAGCTCTCCAGTTTCAATTTCTGGTCACTAGGGTTCAAATCACCCTAGCACCCGTGCATTGATTTGAACAAGAGCCTGGAATGACAATAACAATACATATTTCAGCCTGATCCCTGAAGAAACACAGGGGACAGTTATTTGCTGGCAGCACAAACCAGAACAAATACGGTGTTTTTTTTCCTGACTCATTCCATATTAGTAAACAGAAAAAAACAAAGAATTCCTGTAATTAGTGTTAAATATTTGTAACACCAGGAAAAAGACAATGTTTTTCAATCCTTGAAGAAAGACGTCAGCTCATTTACAAGAGAGGCCGTGCGCTGCCTGAGGCGCCCTGCCCATACTAGCAGCTTGTGTTTTGTTTGTCTTCCACTCACTCGATCCTCGTCACGCCCACTCAAGGCGGCTGCGTGCCGCGTCGCCGCGCTTTATATACTTTCTTGTCGTGACGTCACAGTTCGCGAGATGAGACTGGTGACGTCTGGATTAGATGGCCTGCTGGAGCCGAGGAGCTGGACATGTAAACAGCCTTGCGGGATATTTAATCAGCGATTCGGAGGCGGCGGGAGCCGTTCAGTGAAAAGCGGGACTGTCCCGCGCAAAGCGGGGACCGTTGGGCGGTATGTGGAAATAGATAGACCTACGCGGGCACAATATAAATTTTATATACTTCTATACTGATATATGTATGTGTATATATTTATACGCCCACACACTGTCTTATCTGTGCGGTTTCTATGATTTATGTAACCCTGACATCACCATGGAGACCACAGCCTTTCTGTCAGGCGCTCCCTCTTCTTGGCGCCTTTTTTTCCCCCCCATACAGCTGACTGTATATATCTCTCCTAGGCTTCTCCTCACAACTGTCAGCCTAGTCCGAATACTTGCTATTAACCACATATTTACTCTAAACAGTACTAAGGACTAATCCTCATTCATATCCCTGAACGCCCCCCAGCCCCTTGTCTCTGTTCTGTGTATTTGTGTGGGGGCTTATGCAGTATTGGCAGTTGGACGTGGGAAGCCACTGGAGCAAGTGTCATATGATGTTCCTAGTGCTTATTTGTCCCTGTGTGAGAGAAACCACAGACAGGATTTTACTGATTAAATCACGTTCATCCTAGGATTTGTGAAATCCCTTCCCATTTGTTTGTTATTGCCATTTTGTACACCACCATGTCTTCTCATTGACTTATCAAGCAGCCCCCCCCATGCCAGTGTCGTTTAGAATGAACGTATACAGATATATAGCCATCATCAACTAGATCTTACTTTCACTTTCATTTCCTGCAACTGTCAGGTGCAACGTAATCCTGCACAGAAAATGCCGCCTTTATCTATTTGTCTCTATGAAAGGGGCCGTTCACCGCTGCACTCTGATGTTCTGAGATTGTTCGCAGTTGGTCTTCAGCATTGATCATGTTTTTTTTTGTTCAGTAGCTTTTCAGTTTCCAGCAGTGATTTGTTTGCTAGGCTTGGGTTCACCCAAGGGGCCCGTGCGTTGGTTTGATTGAGAGTCTGGAAGATGGATAGGAGAGCAGGCTGATAAGTAATGAAAAATAGCAATAATAAAATAGTAGCCTCATAGAGCAATTGTTTGTTGTGGTTGGCTCAGCGACCCCTCTGCATTTTCTAGCTGGAAAGAGGCAGAAGGCAAATAATCATAAAACAGAAAAAAAATAAAAAAAGACCAACTGTGGGATCTGCTATCTGTTGTCTGGAAAGCTCTGAATTAAGGAAATGCTGTCTGGCCATGCACTATAAGACCTTGCCAAGCAAGCGAATCTTAAACAGATATTACCACCAAAGGCAGGGCGATATCGGGTTAATCGAATCGTTCTTCCCTTGGGCCAAATAATCGGATTACAACAAAGGAAATGGACGCTGATCGGGCTAGGACCGAATCAACTAGGCGACGCAGGCCTCGATCACAAGAGAAATCAAACCTGCCTGGTCAATATCGATGTATTGATGGGGGAGACCCATTGAAACACCCCCTACACAGGCAGATAAACTGCCGAATCGGTCACAATCATACAAATATACATAAAGGTTACAAGTTAATTTCAAGCTAAATAGAAACCCCTTTTGTTGTTGGTGTTATTGGTGCTTGTGAGTCTTTATGGAATTTATGTTCTGAAGATCTATCATAAAGTAGCCATAGTACTACTCAATGTCCGAATTCTAAAGAATGGCAGCTCAGTTTTACCAAGCAATAGCTTTTGAACTAAGCATCTCTTAATATGTTTTATTTATTTATTTATTGTTTTTACTTTGAACAGCTATTAAAATGACAAGAATCCACATTGGAGAAGAGCTTACAGTTTAAAATCTTCATTGTGTGAGTAGCCATAGTCTTGTATAAAAATAAGAATATGAAAGACAATGTGTGAGTGTGTGGTGCAGTAATGCTTACTTTTTGAGTCACATTCCTTTGTTTATAGAATAAATATATTTATCCTTCAATTAAACAGATGTTGGGGAAAAAAGGAAGAGGGTAAAGCCGGCCATAGACGTGCAGATTTACCTGCTATATCGGACTAACGATTGGACATCCCAATCTCCCGACCTGCCACAACCTTTCAGATCAAATAAAGTAGTAAAAGAACAGATCAGCCGATGTTCTGCCCCTACAACAATCTTACGAAAGTTATGTCCGACAAAAGCTAGTGACAGTCTCCCACTGATATTGTCAGATCGGCAATACATGCAGAGATATTATCGGCAGCCGACAGAAATTTTCTAACCTGTCTGATCGTGTGAACGACCGATCGGCATGGCATGACGAATGTCGAGACGCTCCATAAACGGCCCAAAAATCGGATCTTTGCGTCTATGGCCAGCTTAAGAATCTGTTCCTAGCAGATGTGACGTTAACAGGGCCATACATTAAGCTAATGTCACACAGGGTTAAAACTTCACCTGCTGAAAAGCACAGGCCTAGAATCAGTCCCTTAATTTGCCTGCACTGGATTGGGTCAGTTGAGATTCAAACGCTCTTCTTTTCGGTACCAAATTCTATCACGTGTGCTTGCACCCAGGCTGACGCAATGGATATGGTTGCAGGCAAGGGAAGGGGCTGATTCTAGCATAGGGGCTGTGTGATGTTAGCAGCTTTAGGGGGGGGCAGCCCACAGATACCATTGTATAAAAAAGGAAATGCTAACCCCCTCAGGGAGCAAGGTGCGATCAACAACGCCTGTCCAGTCTGGTGCCTATGGTGGTACTGGACAAAGATACAGCCCTGACTCTCAATATATCATAATATTTTAAATTTAGGATATGAGGCTCAAAGTTCACAAGGGAAAGCCATTATAAAAGCAAATACAGGTATGGGATCCATTATCCGGAAACCCATTATCCAGAAAACTGAATAATAATAAAACAGTACCTTGTACTTGATCCAAACTAAGATATAATTAATCCTAACTGAAGGCAAAATCAGCCTATTGCGTTTATTAAATGTTTACATGATTAACGTAGACTTAAGGTATTAACATCCATTTTACAGAAAGATCCGTTACCCGGAAAACCCCAGGTCGCAAGCATTCTGGAGAACAGGTCCCATACCTGTATAAAAAAAAAAAAAAAAGGTGAAATAATGCATGCTGTTTGTGAGCCAGCAAGACATTGCATTCATTATATTTGAGAATGGGGATGGTCATGATGAGTATGAGAGTGTGTTTATAATATGCAGAATGCCTTCTGTTATACTCATGATGATGAGGGACACAGGCGTGAACTGTATACTTTATATATATGTCTATATATCTTACTGGTATCATCAGTCTGCACTTAATATATTATCAGTGCTTTATCTAATTTCTTCTGTTTCCAGACTGTGTCAGCTGAGATGGCTCTTGACAATCATGGAAGTCCCCAAGCGGATGCTGCATTGATAAGCTTATCACCAAGCACATCTGATTCACCTTGCCCACCCCGTGCTCCTACTGATCTCCCAGGTAACACCCTGCCTCACAGAGAAGTAGGTATGGGATAAAGCTGTAACATAGGGTACTCATGTCGTCCTTCTCTTCCTCAGATGAGCTTGTGCAAGCTGGATGGGAGAAATGCTGGAGCAAAAGAGAGAGCCGTCTTTATTATTTCAACCGATTCACTAATCAGTCTCTGTGGGAGATGCCTGTCCTTGGCCAGCATGATGTCATTGTGAGTATGATGCCAATCAAATTTTACTTCAGAAAGAAGCATTCTGAACTTTTGAATTGGGATGTGTGGCCCCGAAAGGACTGAACTCTACCCTCCAACTTAATGGATTTTTGAATAAGAGATAATGTCTTTAGGTATAGGATTAGTGAAACAATATAACTTTTTTTCCTAGTACTTCCAGATTGAATGAATATGTAACCATTAAGTCAAGATTGGCAACAGTATAATTGAGATATACAATTTTCTTTACTATGTTTCTAAAGGGAGTACATAGGATTTGTTTATATCCAGGAGGTGATACACTTTGTGTGGCAAAAAAATGTTTTTTTACAAAATTTTTTACACTATTCTAGGCACTCGGCACTTTTTTAGAATGCTTAAAGATTTTTTAAGAAAGTTTTTAGTATTTTTAATATGAAATACATCTATATGTATTAACTTTTTAAAAGAATGTTTTGCTTCACTGCTGCAAACAGCCATACAAGAGGTTAAACGCACAAGGAAACACAGGCACAGCCACGTGATGTGGGTGGAGGTTATTTAATGAACTAATCATGTGTGTATTTGTACCTTGAAAAAGGTCACAAGAGGGACCGAAACGTCGGTTTTTACATACTATGTCTTAATACAAGTTTTTTGGACACAAGACCCTTGGTGCTGGCATTTTTTGTTCTTTATTGTACATGTAATTGGATCCGTGCACAGGGGCAGATATAATCAAGCTGCTGGGAAACGAGGGGCTGTATGTGTATATATATATATATATATATATATATATATATATATATATATATATATATATATATATATATATATATAGATATATAGATAGATAAAAAGTGGGCGTCAAGATGACGTCATTAACAACCAATCAATGCAAATAAGTGCAGTTATGTATTCAAACAACAGATCGTATACATTTTACGTATACATTTTACGTCAATTTAGAATTTTACCTCAAGGTGTCACTATTGCTACATTTCTTTATATATAATAATGATCTGTGATCTCCATTTTTACGAGAAATATTCTCAATCGTGTAATCATCTGTTATTTTTAAAAATGCAATGTGTACAAAAAAGTTTCAAAAAACAATAACAAAAAAGAATCTATTGCAAAAAAATGGAGTCTCTTGATAAACTGCCTACTGTGTCTCAGCATAGCAGAACTATGAGACAAAGTAAGCAGTTTATCAAGAGACTCTTGTCCCTTGTTTGAAACGGGATCTGTCACCCCAAAAAAATGAATGAAATCTTGTTTCCATCAGTCTGGGAATTCATAATTATAGCAAGCAGGCAGGAGCCATTTTGTGGACACTTATTAAAGGAAAACTATACCCCCCAAACAATGTAGGTCTCTATTAAAAGATACTGAGTAAAACAGCTCATGTGTAAAACCCTGCTTCATGTAAATGAACCATTATCATAATAATATACTTTTTTAGTAGTATGTGCCATTGGGTAATCATAAATAGAAAATTGCCATTTTAAAAAATAAGGGCCGCCCCCTGAGATCGTAAGATTCACTGTACTCACATACAAACCACATGTAAGGTCACATGAGCCAATTAACAGAGTTCTGCCTTTTGCTTCCTCACTTCTTCCTGTTACAGTTAGTGTTGTAGTATTTCTGGTCAGGTGATCTCTGAGGCAGCACAGATAGAGTCACGAAATGGTGGTTCAAGGCAAGAGATGTAAAAGGGCAATATTTATGTAAATATATATTCCAGTTTGGTAAGATTCTTTAATATGTCATACAATTTGATATAAACTATCTGTTGCTTAAGTATTCATTTTGGGGGTATAGTTTTCCTTTAAGACAAGCCTTGCATCATCTCACTCAGGGGTAAATTTATCAAAGAGTGAAGTTCCGCCACTAGAGTGAAATTCCGCAGCTCTCCATTCATTTCTATGGGATTTTGAAAGGCGTATTTATCAATGGGTGAAAGTGAAAGTTCACCCTTTGATAAATTCGCCTATAAAAATCCCATTGAAATGAATGGAGAGCGGCGGAATTTCACTGTAGTGGTGGAACTTCACTTTTAACTTCACTTTTTGATAAATATACCCCTCAGAATCTTGTTTGTGCAGCAGAATGGGGGACCTGATGTCCATCCCCATGTACTGGTTACACAATTAAATGGTTAAGAGAACTGGGGGAATGTAGGGAGAGCAGTGACCTGTAGGAAGTGCTGAATGCAAAGTGAATGTAATTGTCTGCCCCTCCTTTATGCCTAGAGGAGGGGCAGGCAATATTTGAATATTTTGAATCTTACAGATTTTATTTAAACAGTAAAATATCTGATTATTCTCAACCCTGCATTTACCCGCGACAGGGCATTTTGCATATACAGTGAGGGGCAGAAGTAGTGGCAACCAAAAGACATTAAATACAGTGAGAGGCAGTGGAAATTAATTTTTGTGTCAGTGGACTCTTTAGCCCCAAATACATTAAATACAGTAAGAGGCATTGGGAACTTTAGCCACAAATCTGTTAAATGCAATGACAGGCAATTACTTCTGACACCCCAGACCCCCTTAAACTTCCAGAAAGTTTTCCTGAAGGCTGGAGAAGATTTCAGTGTTGTAGAGATCAAAATGAAGTCGGAATTCGTTGCATTGCTGAACGTGCTCCTGTACCCCACCTGGTGGTAGACACTAGATAGCACCCAAAAAGAACAAACCCTGGTTTGCTATAACATAACTTGGGTTTCTACAATTACAGTTATCTCTGTCTGTTAAATTGATTTTATGCCAGTGAGCTAAAATGACCTTGGTTCTTTTCACAGTCTGATCCACTGGGTCTCAATGCAGCCCCAGATCCAGTGGAGGGGGCGATGCCAGAGACACCAAAAGATACCAGACCCCCAAAAAGGAGGATATCTGAGGATCTGTCAACAGGAGAGCCTGTTAAGAAGCTGAAGGTACTGTAATTTCCATAGCTGTCACACTTTTTCCTTTTCTTTGTGCTGACTGACTACTGTAACCTCAACCTCTGCTTTAATAGACAGAACCAACTCCCGTTACACCTGGAGCAGTACCCAGTTCTCCCATCTTCCCAGGAGTATCCATGGATGAAAAGCAACTCTCTGCTCTTCTGAAAACTACAGAGTGAGTTCAACAGTTCATTGAGGAACCTGAAATGCAATGTTTGGGCAATCAATTATTGCAATATGAGGAACAAAGAATTAGCAAATAAGGCATAGGGTTTATAGATCATTAATTGGTAAGCTTCCATGTGCCTCCAGTGCAAGAACTACAACTAATACCATTTGAGATGCTAAGAATTCTAGTCTTTTAACTTGTGAGTTATTGTTGTTGAGGAGTTGAATTAAAGTGTCTCGTGACTGTCTTACCAGGAAGGCATAGGGGCAATTAGTGGGGCTTATTTATGCTAATCAGTGATAAATTGCACAAGTGCAGTTGCAAGGTGGAACCTAATAGATTTTTGTAAATAGACTTGTCAGAACTATTTGCTGATATAACATATTTGCAGCTCTGTTGAACTGTTAACATATGATTAGATAATAGTGACTGGTGATCTATTTTAACAGAGCTGCAAATATGTCCCATATTAAATGTATATCTTGGCAAAGGGAATATATAAGCATATGTTTTGAGAGACTAGTTGAGTAAAAAGAGGGATTTATAAGTAATGCATGTTACTCCTTTAGAGTAATTGGGTTAAGCTGTATTGATTGTGGGCTCTTGTGAAAATAGGGTCTGTAACAAGGCAAATAATATAACGCACTAGTATATTGAATTTTAGAAGAAACCAAACATTTTCTTTCTCACAGTGTTTACTGGGATTTGGACATTCAAAGCAACGTAGTAGTGAAGCCAGTTCCACCATCACACCTTCTGCCACCGCCTTCTCAGTGCTTGCCCCCACATCCTGAAGTGGAGCTTTTGCGGTCGCAACTTGTTCTCAAACTGAGACAGCACTACCGTGAGCTATGCCAACAGAGAGAAGGTAATGTAATCTCTACTGCCAGCCTCTCTATACATCATATGCCAGCACAAACCCCATGTGTGAATAATAACAGTGTGACTTTCAGTGTCTGACTAGTTAGATGTCCTCTGTTTCTGTATTTCCATTTGTTTACTAATGAAAATGTCTCTATTGGTTCATCCAGAAAAAGGGAATTTGCTAAAATAGCCACAGAGCCAGACCCTAGATCAGTAGACTTGCAAAGATGTATTGTCTGCCTGTATAGCACATAATCATTCTAAATCTCTGTGTATCAATATAGTATCTAAATTAGCAACTAATAAGTGATGTAAGCATTTGATCAGGAGGCCATTAAAACCTTGCATGCACAGACATAATTCATTTTTGTTGTGTTCATAAACTTAGAATGTTGCTAATATTTTGCCCACAGGTATTGACCCTCCCCGGGAATCCTTTAATCGTTGGATGCTCGAGAGAAAAGTTCTGGATCGGGGTCCAGATCCCTTGCTGCCAAGTGACTGCGACCCTGCTGTGTCACCATCTATGTTCCGAGAAATTATGAATGATGTTCCCATAAGGTGAGCGCTATCTGTGTGCAAGGATTTTCTATGTGTGAGAGTGTGGATGTTATCTGTTCATAGCAAAGTGATTATATTGTAAAGTCACCCTTTGTATTGCAACAGGATTTTGCAATATTGAAGCACTAGGTGTCTGCATGGTAGAAGTTAGGGTTTTGTTTTTCATATGATGGGGGTTTATATCGTTTTTAGATGTAGTAGAACTGCAAGGAAGCATGCATTAGACCAGTATTAAGCCGAATGGAAAGTAGTAAAGGAGCATATGGTCCTGCAGTAGATCTTCAAACACCCCAGCAGAGAGAAAATATTCCAAAACTCCACAGATTGGACATGAAACATAGAAGCCAGCATATAGTGTAGGAAATTTTAATAAACAAATACTTACAAAATATCCAATATAGGTACAGCATGTAGAAAAAACAGATGAATACAATTCAGTCCCAACACGTTTCATGTGGTTAGCCCACACACATCCTCCGGGACAGGAATTCTGAATTATATCTATTAGCATGTGGCTAATAAGTTAGATAAAAGAAACCAATTTTTTATAATGGTACTAGAGCTTACATTGATTCCTGCTTTAGGCTGTCTCGCATCAAGCATCGGGAGGAAGCCAAACGGCTGCTGTTTAAGTATGCAGAGGCTGCCAAACGTCTCATCGAGTCAAGGTAGTATTTTTGTGCTGTTGTTTTTCTGTTATGTTCTGTTTATATGGAGGCTACATCCTTTTATCTGAGTGTAACTAATTCTGTAGCCATTCTGGCTTCCTTTTTCCCTTTCCACTACATTGTGCTCTTTTTAAACCAGTGGTTTTCCCCTTTGCGTTTTTTCTGTACCCATCAATATTCTCTGGCCTTGCTTCTCTTTTTAAACTATCTGCACAGGTTTGCCAGTATTCAGACCCCTTATATTCTTGTAGGAGGGCCTCCTCTGACAGTAGGAAGATGGTGAAGTGGAATGTAGAGGACACGTTTAGCTGGCTTCGAAGAGACCACTTAGCTACTAAGGAAGACTACATGGTAAGCAGAAGTTATGCTATTGCCCAAGTCCTTCTCTCTAAAGAATTAATATTCTTATCCTTTATAGTGCACTGGCAAGTCACACAGTTTTTAGCATTCATATCAGTCTCTGCCCTGGTGGAGCTTACAATATAAGGCCCATTCAATGCAGTCAAAGACACACTTAGTGATTTCATGAGGAACCCATTAACTTGCCTGTGTGTGTCGGAAAACCATAGTAGCTGGAAGACACTCAACACAAGTACCACAGAACTCCATTCACACCCAGCACTTTTAAACAGGAATGCCAGTCACTAATCCACCACTGTTTCTGCCTGTCACTACACATATTTTTAATTATTGATGCAACTCAAAATGCACTTGTGATTGCAGGATCGCCTGGAACACCTCCGCAAACAGTGTGGCCCCCATATGACGGCTGTGGCTAGAGATTCAGTGGAGGGAATATGCAGTAAAATTTACCATATTTCCCGCGAGTATGTCAAGAGGATCAGAGAGAAGCACCTGGCACTGCTACGAGATGCCAGCATCCCAGGTATATCATTTTGAAAAAGAAGGATGACCCTCTATAATACATGACCTCACAAACGATCAGGGAGTGCCCGTTTATGTACCAAGGGAAAATTTTATGACTGAGCTCAAAGTTTTTGGGCAGTTTTGTGTGGAGGACCATAGTAAAGCAGCTACTCTAAAAAATGAAAGCTTAGTATTTACTGTATATATGTGACTATACACTTGTTCTGACTATTTTTAATAATATGAATTTACTATAATTTCTTTTGGTTAACAGTACAGCTTTAGGTGTTCGTTGTTGAACACTATGTTCTCTGTGAACTAATGCAATTGTGGACTTCTAGAAAAAAAAAAAAAGCCCTTGAATGTTTGACAGTGTGATGTGTTAAGCGATTTATTGCTTTGTGTGTGAAAGAACATTGTTATTCTTATAGTTGAAGTTCCAGCAGTATCACCCCAAGACAGGCGAGTCTTCTGTCACCCAATTCGGCTGTCGGTGTCTGCATTGCCAACTCAGCCAGGAGTGGATGTACAACAAGAAGGCAGCTTAGTTTGTGTGCGCTACAAAGGGGAATCTGTGCGAATCAATCAGAGCTACTTCAGTAAACTGGTGAGTCTGGATATATTTGACTATCCCCAAAAACCTCTTGCTGTGCTTTCCCTAGTTTCTAAGTTTTTACTGACTCGGGTCACAGTTTTTGTCTTGCCTAATGCTGCAATGTCAACGGCTCTCACAGTCCTGCTTAGATATTTTATAGCTTAAGAAACCCCTTACTAGAATGGGAGGTACCTGGAGATAGTAACCTGGCAGGCATTGAACCTAGCACCCCAGTATGGCAAAGCAGCAATTGTAACAACTGTACTGGCAGTAATTTAATTACAGGCAGTCCCCGTTACGTACGAGTCAACCATAGTATTGTTATCGTAACAGCCCTGTCTGTAAGTGTGAGTTGTATGTAAGTCAGAGGTATGTAACTCGAGGACTGCCTGTATATAGCTGTAGCTGCAGTAGAAATAACAGCTTAATTTTTGGCAATTTCTTCACACTTTACACAGAGGTAACGCAATTATTGCTATAGCTGTTCCCCTATACAAAGCAGAATCCAGCAGGAACATTTGGTTTAGTAGCCCTTTAGTATCTTTCCCCTGTGGTCTTGTGCGAATGAGGGGACTTGATTATTCTTTTCTGTACCGGTATGGAATCAATTACCCAGGAACACATCATCCTATGGGAAGGCTGCCTCCTATAGACTCCTTTTTAGTCAAATCAGTCACATTTTTAAAAATTATTTTCGTTTACTCTGTAACCATAATAAGACAGTATCTTGTACTTGATGGTAATTAAGTTGCATGAATCCCGACTAGTGACAAAATAATTTTAGTGGGTTTATCACAGGCACTGGATCTGTTATCTGGAAATCTGTTATTCACAACGCTCCGAATTGTGAGAAGGTCATCTCCCATATCATCTTCCATTTTAATCAAATATATCAAATTTTTAACATTCATTTTCCTTTTCCTTGTAATAATAACTTAGCACCTTGTATTGATCCCAACTAATTTTTTTTCTTTATACTTATTGAAGGCTTAACAATCCTGTTGGGTTTATTTAGAGTTTAAATGATTTTTTTCAAAGACTTAGTCTTGGTGATCCAAATTACAAAAAGACACCTTATCCAGTAATCCCCAGTTCCTGAGCATTCTGGATAACAGGTCCCATACCAGTAAGTTAAAGGACATTATAGACAGATAGTGGGGGGTGGTCTATCTCCTAGAAGAAAAACAGAGGCCCCCTTTTAGACTTGAGAAACTGAATTTGAGGGATCTTTTGTTTTCAATACAAATTAACTGTGTAACTGTCTTGAACTAACTTTATTTTCCCTTAAATCTGTTCACTTGCTTTATCGTACAGTACCAGCTTTATCGTCTCAGCTTGATAAAGAGCAAGGCGGCTCGAAACGTTGCTCTGCTGTTGCCCTGCATGTGAATAATAAAGGCTTTTATTTTATGAAGTGCTGCCCGTTTGAATTCCTAACAAATATGTGTAACTGTCTTGGACTAACTTTATTTTCCCTTAAATCTGTTCACTTGCTTTATCGTACAGTACCAGCTTTATCGTCTCAGCTGTATAGATGATTCTGGAACAGAAAGATTCCTGTCTCGAATCTGGTGTCTAATGCGAAGGTATCAGGTGAGGAATGAGGATGGTGGTTAAATGGGGAATATGATACATAAAAACACATTTAATGTGTCCTGTCAATCACACATCCTATATCTTTGTAGGTTATGTTTGGCACAGCACAGTACGAAGGGTCCGGCTTACAGGGGGCATTGCCAGTTCACGTGTTTCAGACTTTGCACAAGGTTTTTGGAGTAACTTTGGAGTGTTTTGCCTCACCCTTAAACTGTTACTTCAAACAGTACTGCTCTGCCTTTCCAGACACAGATGGATATTTTGGGTCCAGGGGGTGAGTAAGGTGTTACAGAATACAAGCCTGAACTGTTCATTTTGTGTGAATGAGTGATAGCTTGCTTGTTTCTACTTTGTGACTTTTTTTTTTTTTTTTTTATAAAGCACTTTCCTGTTAGTCAGTAATTCGTAATTTTATGTCAGACTCAAGCACCTTGACACATTGTCAAACTCTATCAATAAGATTTATACACTGCTAATGAACTCACAGTATCTCTTAATTTAGAGGGCAGTGATTGGAGTGTTGCAGGGTATGCGTGATGTAGCCGAATATTTGCTAGTACACCTATGGCTTCTTGAGTTGTCTATTCTGTTCCATCCAATTAGCTGTTTGTCTATTCCATCTCCATGTAAAATAAATGCTGAATTAATTTTTAGTCCAGGGTTCTACTTATGTTTTGCTGTCCTTATAGGCCTTGCTTGAGTTTCTTCCCTGTCAGTGGTTCCTTTGAGGCCAACCCTCCATTCAGCGAGGAACTGATGGATGCTATGGTCACACATTTTGAGGTATGAGAACTGACTATGAACAAAGGCTGTTGTTGCTATGACCCATAGTGTGTACCAAGCTGCTGATTTGTCTTTCACTACAGAATCTTCTGGACAACTCAGATCAGCCCCTGTCCTTCATCATCTTCATTCCAGAGTGGAGAGATCCCCCAACACCAGCCCTCACCCGCATGGAGAGCAGCCGCTTCAAGCGACACCAGCTGATTCTTACAGCTTTTCAACATGAATACCGTAGTGGATCCCAGCACATGTGCAAAAGGCATGTCTGCTTTGTTTGGGGAGTTGAAGCTAGACAGAGTGGTAAACCTAATAAACTGTAGAAGCATCAAATGTAGGGGGGGATTTATCAAGGGTCAAAATTCGATTCGAGTTTTGAGATTTATCATACTCTGGCCCTTCTTAAGAACTGAAATTTGACTATTTGCCACCTTACAGGAGAAAATCAACCTGTGGGGAAAAGAAACCCTATCCCCCACCCCAGGTAGACCTCCCTCCTCCCCCCAGGCTAACTACCCCCCCCCCGGGGAAATGCCCCATACTCAATACTTACCCTTCGGCGCAGATTCTTCCAACGAAGTTCCACTCGTCCATCTTCCGCGTCCTCACTAAGCTGACTGGGAGATCGGCAATTACCGTGTAATTTTGGCATGCAAACTGCTCCAACTGCGCATGTGCAGAAATACTGATCTCATAATCAGCTTACAGAGGACGCGGAAGATGGACGTGTGGAACTTCGCTGGAAGAATCTGCGCCGAAGGGTAAGTATAAAGTATCGGGCATTTCCCTGGTGGGGGGGTAGTTAGCCTGGGGGAGGAGGGAGGGAGGTCTACCTGGGGTGGGCGGTAGGGTTTTTTTCCCCCCACATGTTGATTTCTCCTTTGACATTTTGAGTATTCAGAGAAAAAAAAACTCAAACGAGTTTTCAAAATTCGGGTTGATCCTATTCACTCGATTTTAATAATACATTTCTATTGGTCGAATTTTAAGTTCGTAGGAGTTTATGGGAGTTCTGCCCTACTTTATGATTTAACTACTAACCGGTTCCTTCTATTTCCTTCAACACATATTCCCTTATAACCGTTCTCTCCCTTGTTTCATTTGGATACATTTTCACACTTCTTCCTCTGACCCGCTGGTCATTCCTGTAACACACGAATCCTTACTTTTTGCTACGTTTACCTCTTGTTTCCACAGGGAGGAGCTGTACTATAAGGCTGTCCATAACACAGCAGTGATCTTCCTTCAGAATGAACCAGGCTTCCTGAAATGGACACCTACAGCAGAGCGGCTTCAGGAGCTCACTGCATCTTACAAGCACTCTGGGCGAGTAACCAACTCCGCTGTGGCGTTGGAAAAAGAGCCGACACGAGAAGAGGGCACAAGCAAGGACAGCACTGCAAACTGATAGCACAGTCCACTATAATAAGCAGAATATAGTGTACCCACGTAACAGGCTGCACCTGCCCTTCCCACAGATCTAAAAATGGATCCTCTCCTGCCTATTTGCATAACAAGAGCAACTGACCGCACACCAAGCCAGGAACACCTTTTCTCTTATAGAGTTGAATGTGACCTTTCCTTCATCGAGGTCTCCCATACTAAGACACTAACTTTTGTTCCTTTGGAGTTCAGTTGAAGCCTTGCAGAATTGTGTGTTGCACAGGGAGCATGTTGCATCAATTTCTAGAGCAGGGTGTGATTGTACATTCATTTTATGGGGCAATGTATGAGCAGTACATTGTTTCCATTGGACAAGGTGTGCATTGGTCAATATGGCATAGTGTGACATGACATCAATATCCTTAGGGCAGGTTGTGAGCGTTTATCAACTCATTAAAGGAGAAGGAAACCCTGTAGAAAAAAACCCTGTACCCACCCCCACCTCATGTAGACCTCCCTCCCTCTACCCCCTAGGCTAACTGCCCCCTGGGGAAATGCCCCATACTTTATACTTACCCCTCGTCGCAGATTCTGGCAGCTGACATTGCGGCATCCATCTTCCAGGTCTGGGAGATCGGCAATCTTCACCAATATCAAATTGCTGCAACTGTGCATGCACTGACCTACCGGTCTTCCAGTCCGAGGACCCGGAAGATGGATGCTGTTTAGTCTGCTGCCAGAATCTGCGACGAGGGGTAAGTATAAAGTATGGGGCATTTTCCCTGGGGGGGGGGCAGTTAGCCTGGAGGCAGTAGGGTCGGGGGTACGGATTTTTTGCTACAGGGTTTCCTTCTCCTTTAAGACTAAGTGGAAGAGTGCATCAGTTCCTTAGCAGAGGGCTAATATGTTGTATGTTCATACATTTCTTGGGGCAGATTATTAGCTTGTATTATAAATTATACATAGTGCAGGTCTGCCTTCAGCCTATAGGGCATACATGCTTACACATGGTGCTTACACATGGTTCCCTCATTAACAGCACAAAATAAAGATAGGGAAACTGTGGGAAGACACTAGGACTCGGCATGGTTCTCTAAGCAGCCATGTATCAAGTAGAGCACTCCCATTCAGTTGTCGGGTGAAGCAACGATACATTTCAGCAACTTCATTGGTGGAAACTTGCAGCTGCAATAGAGGCAAGTCCTCCTGTCATGAAGAAGGGACTTGTATTCATGTGTAAATAGATATTTGTGTATTTGCTCTCTGCATTTTATTGTTGGTGTTGTGTTCTTCATGGGGGGGAGCGGTAGGGATCTGCATGTTTTTCTCCCCTGCGCGAGTGTTTTCCTTTGTATTGTGATTCATCCCCCATTGTTTTATCTGCTAAATATTAAGTGTAATTAATTTAATGTCTAACCATTTTATTACTTTTATCAAACAGTAAAAGTCTATTTTTGATTTTAGCATCTTGGTCTTTCGCAACCTTTCATCCAAAACAACCCCCTTTAATATTCAGATCTAAGTAGACACGGCTCTCACAAGTAAGGCTGAGTTTAATGGTAACTAAGCACACACATTCTCAAAGAGTCACAGTACTGAGCTAAATCTACCAACATATTCACTGGAAATCCCATCACTTCCAGAATCTAATGCAGAATATTCCCACAACCAACATTCATTATATAAACATTATATGAATATGAAAATATATGAAATATTTCTAATCTTACAGCTCCTAGCAAAGAGACCATTTGAATCTCACCAGATCAGAATACGTGCTTCACAGATGCAGTTTATGGGGGGCTCTTAAAGGGGTGGTTCACCTTTAATTAACTTTTAGTGTGTTCTAGAATGGCCAATTCTAAGCAACATTTCAATTGGCCTTCATTATTTATTTTTTATTATTTTCCTTCTTCTGACTCTTTCCAGCTTTCAAATGGGGTTCACTGACCCCATCTAAAACACAAATGCGCTGTAAGGCTATAAAAGTATTGTTATTGCTACTTTTTGTTGCTCATCTTTTTATTCAGGCCTCTCCTATTCATATTCCAGTCTCTTATTCAAATCAATGCATTGTTGCTAGGGTAATTTGGACCCTAGCGACCAGATTGCTGAAATTGCAAACTGGAGAGCTGCTGAATAAAAATCTAAATAACTCAAAAACCACAATCAATAAAAAATGAAAACCAATTGCAAATTGTCTCAGAATATCACTCTCTACATCATACAAAAAGTTAATGCAAACGTGAACAACCAAAGGTTTGTATGACCGCACTGGTGAGCTATTTTTCATGTGGGATTTTCCCAATAGATATCTGGATGATTAGGATCTTATCTTAAAGCTCAACAATAGGGCCACACTTTCTCCCCCCCCCCATTTTAAGATTAATGTGAGTTAATCTGCAACCTGTAGGGCATTTTCAATCAGACTGATAAGAAGTTATCACAAAAATATAAATGTTTTTATTTAGAAACTAACGTTTCGGCTGCAGCAACACTTCCTCAACGTTTCGGCTATACGTTTTCGGATAGCCCGAAACGTTGAGGAATAAAATCACAGCCCTTGTGGCTTTTTTTTCATACAAAGTCCTGTGAGTGCGGTCTTTTTTCACTAATATTTATGTAAATTTTTACCAGCACCAAGGCATTTAACTACTTTATTGTGAAATGCACCAGGTCGGATTCTATATATATATGTCTCCAGCACACTGCTCTGTTGTATAATACGGAATGTTCGCATTCTTCTTATGGCGTCTTCATATACTGCCCAGAAATTCAAACCAGATTCATATAAAATGTGGCCGGAAAAAGAGTGGCACAGTTATATGTTCAGGGCTGTGAATGAACTAAGGATGCACCCAATCCACTATTTTGGATTTGGCAGAACCCCCGAGTCCTTAGCGAAAGATTTGGCCTAATACCAAACCAAATTTGCATGTAAAAAATAGGGTTGAGAAGGGGAAAATATTTTCTACTTTCTTGTTTTGTGACAAAAAGGGATGCGATTTACCTCCCTGTCCCTAATTGCATATGCAAATTCAAACTGGTTTGGCCGAATCCTGCTGAAAAAGGATGAATCCTGGAATCCATGCAGCCCTAGAATAAACTGTAAAAATGCAGGAAATATATGCGCCCTAATTTCTCTGATCTGGCTCATTCATACTGATATGTAAAATACACTTGCCCCCAGCTTGAAGTGGTTGGAGGTGAGGAGGAAGCTTGAATGAAATGCATCTCCAAAGATGTCCAAAGAAAAATAGAAACCACATTGCATTTCCCATTTATAAATGGGCCCCTTCCCCTGTCGGAGGCCTGGCAAAGCAGAAACAATACAGGTATTGGACCTATCCTCCAGAATGCTTAGGGACCTGGGGTTTTCTGGATAACGGATGTTTCCGTCATACCTTAACACTACTAGAAAATCATATAATCATATTGTTGCTTCCACTAAGGATTAATTCTATCTTAGTTTGGATCAAGTACAAGCTACTGTTTTATTATTACTGAGAAAAAGGGAATCATTTTTTAAAAATTTGGATAAATGGAGTTATGGGAGATGACCTTTCTGTAATTCAGAGCTTTCTTGATAACAGGTTTCTGGATAATGGATCACATACCTACATATACCCTATGTGCCTTTATGTTTCATTTAAGTCTAGACTTTACGTCACCTGTGGTACCATGATTGGTGTTATCTGGGCAATAATTATACATGGGGGAAGACTTATAATGCTCAATCTGACATTTAGAAAATCACATAGTGCATTGCCTTATAAATGATGATGACAGCAACTCCCACTAACTTCTAATAAAATATGTAGCAGTGCAATATAAATAAAGAAGAGAAACTCCCTCTTGCATTAGTAAATAAACCACTCCATGCAGGCACGTAAATACAGGGTAAAATCTCAACTAAGATCTCACATTGGGTCAGAAATGAAAGAAACTGCCTGCATCCCAACAGACCTTATGCATGCAGCACAACTGATAGCACTGGAGTGGTTTTCTTACACTGTGTTAGCTAAAAGAACGCAATGCAACTGTTAGGGTAGGACTCCACGTACGTTTTCGGCGCGATCCGACAAGTCGCATGTGACAAAAATATAGTAAGAGATAGAATTGTTGCATGGTGTCGCAGCTTTGATCCGACGCGACTGTCGGGTGGAGACACAGCGTGTTGCGTCAATTCTATCTCTTACCTTATTTTTGTCGCATGCGGTTTGTCAGATCGCGCCAAAAACGCCAGTGGAGTCCTACCCTTAGACACACGGTTCTGGTCCCTATGACCAGGAGTTTATTGATTAGTGATTTCATGTTGGATCTCGTATGCCATATAAGGGATCCCATCCTATAGAAGAACCTGCAAACTAAAGTAAACACATAAATGGTTTATTCCAGGGACATTTTTAATGGAAATACTGAGTGGAGATATGGCACTGAGTTCAACAATGGGAATCTAAACCTAAAGTTACTTTTAGTGGTTTCCGAGATATATACACTGCTTATACTTGGCTTTCTGCTCAGTGGCTCCTGTTTCAAGCTGGCCACACAGATCCGATCGTATAAATCAACGTACTATCGGACTTCCCCATCTCCTGACCTGCCACTAACCATTCCGATCAAATAAAGTAGTAAAAGAACAGATGAGCCGATGTTCTGCCCCTGACAGCAATCGTACGAAAGTTATGTCTGACAAAAGTGACAGTCTCCCACTGAAAATCGTACGATCGGCAATACACGCAGAGATATTACCCGCAGCCGACAGAAATCTTTTAACCTGTCCGATCGACCAAACGACCGATCTCCGCCGGATGAAAAATGTCGGGACTCTCCACACACGGTCCTCGATTCGTACAATCAGATCTTTGCGTCTATGGCCAGCTTAAGAGTCAGAGAGACCAAGTGACAGTCAGTTAACCCTAGTGACCACAAACAAGAACACCCACTAAGACCTGGAATTAAGAAGTAAGTATAAAACTGCTAACAGCCATGAAACCACTGAAAATGAAATAATATACATAACAAAATTATTCAGGGGAGCACGGAATTTACACAGATCTTTTATTTGACCACTTCCCTCCCCCTCACTGCTGCATGATCCCCGGGATCTCTCTCATCCTCCCCCGCTGTGCAATAAAGTCTCTGCTTCCTTTCAGGCTCCCATCTCTAATCCCGGACATCAATCACAACATAGTCGCCCTGACGTCACATTCATGCGCCTGCCTTCCGTAACCATGGAGTCCGCAGCCCACGCCCCCGTACGATTGACGTAGGCGCTCTCTACAGACTCGTGTTATAGCAAAGCAGCAAGATTACTTGTCTCTTGCGCCCCGAAAATTAGTTTTTCTCCTTGGGTGGGGTCACTATTGTGTATAAGTTTAACACTGCAGTGTTCCACGATCCACTGACAGCATGAAGATGGAAGAACTAGTAGTTGTACTTGGCCAGCAGTGAAAATGATATAGAAAGCTAATTATAGTAATGGCGGAGGCATATATAGCATGTGAGCCGTGTAAAACTATAAGCCTGTATTTATACTCGTGCTTAAAACTTCTGTTATGACATTCAAGGAGTGAAGGAAGAAATATAAACTACAAATCTTGAACTGAAAATGAATTTATGGATGGGGAATTGGAGATGCGTTCATATTGAATTCTGTATGAACTGATTTTTATTCAGATTTTTAAATGAAAGAATCTGAAATCCCTGAACAGAAAAAAAGATGTCGGTTAGTTTTAAGCTTTTGTTGGGTTCCAAGTTTAGCAGCCCTTGCTGTTTTTAGGTGTAGGGGGACTAACTTGGGAAGGTAGAAATAAAAGCGTATTTTTGTTCTAAGGCAAGCCTGCTAGGGTTGCCACCTGGCCGGTATTTTACTGGCCTGGCTGGTAAACATGAAGGTTGATCTCAATGTTATTAATAGGGAAAAAAGATAAATATATAGGAAGGCCAGGATTTTTTTTCAAGAAAAGGTAGCAACCCTATCTACAGCTGCAGATCTATTTCTATGCAGTAGGATGTATGTAAGTGTTAAACATGTAAAATATAAGGATATCAAAAAGTCACTGAAGAGTTCCTTGCAGGTCTGGACTGGGAGCCAAAAGAAGCCCTGGCATTTCCAGTACACAGAGGCCCAAACAACCCACTAAATAGTGACTTGTTTATGGCATCTTACAGCAGCCCCTCTGGCATTTGCCAGAACTCAGAGGTTGCCAGCTGGGCCTGGTTCCATGCCAATATAAAGGCACTAGTCGACAGACCAAATGGTTTTATGCACGTTATGGAACTCTGAAATGATGTCTGATATCCTTCTGTAACTGCAGGCCTTGCTTTCCTTCTGCAAAACCAGAAGACATTTTGGCTGTAAAAACAAACTCTCATACACTTTTTTTTAATAATTAAACCATTTAACAAAAATTTCCCTCCCCTGCCAAGGCTTAAAGGAGACATATAGGATAAATTAACACCCACCCCCTAATTTTGTAGGCAATCATGTATACTATATGATGCTAGTTTTACTTTTGACTGTAAATTAATATTGTCTTAAAAAATATTGAGCTCCCCATAGATGTTCTCTGGTCCCTGTCCATGTTTCAAATGAGCGTGTCCTAATGGTCCCTGCCAGAAACACAGTAGGAGGGCAACAGCCAATCACAGCCCAAGCAAAGACGGGCTTCCATTCACTATCAGGTCAGCCTAGCTGCTGATTGGTTGCTATCCTACAGTGCAGTGTGCTGAGTGCCAACGGCTCCCCTGCAGAGCCTGGGAAAAGAGGCAGCAGGAAGTGGAATGGATGGGTGGGGCTTGTAGGGTTTTTTTGCAGACATTTCCAATAATTCTCTTCTATATCTAAAAGAGCTTAATGCACTGGTACATTATTATTTACATAATATGTCTCCTTTAATGTAACCACAAGTCTTACTTTTCCCTGCATCAAATATTTATCAACATTGAATCTCACCAACATAGTTTTGCGTCATTGGTAAATACAGCAACACAACTTACAATGCCCTTCCCCGAGTCATTAATAAAGAAATGGAATACAAGTGGACCTAATAAAGAACACTGCAGCCCCCCACTAAGAATTATACCAAGACCAACAGATGTTAAGTCAAAAAGTAAACATTTATCTGTCTCTGTATCAAAAGCTTTGGTAAAATCTATGTAGATCACGTCTACTGTAATTCCACTGTCCAACTTCCTACTTACTTCATCATGTAAAAACTATTGGATATGTGGACATGATCTGTTCTTCATAAAGCTATGCTCCAACACATAATCTTGAATGTGATCCCTTTATAAAATAATTTACACACTAGTGTATGGGCTTATAATTGCCAGGTGGAGAATATAATCTCTTTTTCCATTTTGTGGACAAGAAAAATGTAAACAAGCAGGACAAGGCTAAGCAGAATTGACCCTCTAGATAACTACAAACATTGTAGAAAATATAGCAGTATATAGCATATAAAGGCACAATGAATAAGGCCTTATACAGTTTGGGAAACTCAGGGTAAATGTACCCCCTACTGTAAATTATAAGGATATTAAAAGTCAGCAAGAAGTTCTGAGACCATATAAAGGCACAAGGCTGCAGGCTAAGTTATACAGGGAACTCTGAGTATCACTCATGTAATATAAGGGATAATGTACCCCCTGCTGTAAATTATAACTGAGTTCTGTGACATATAAAGGCACAAGGGTGCAAGCTATGTTATTGAGGAATCTCTGAGTATCACTTATGTATTAAAGTGAGTAAGTACACTAATTAAAGCCTGTGAGATTTTTTTCAATTGTAATAGGGCACTCAAGATCTTCCATCAAATCTGGAGTTAGCTTAGGTAATTAACTTTTAACCAAACATTCATCTATCTATGGGTCTGTCTTAGAAGCATAAGATGAACATAATGTTTTATAATATTTAAAAATCCCTCCTCAATCTTGTCTGGGTCGCTTACCGCTGACCCTGCTCTATGAACTACGCTGGAGATAATAGTAACTTCCCAACCTTTTCACCAGATTTAAAACCTTGCTGAGAGGAATTAAGAAGTGCTTTCTTAGCGATTATAGATTTTGTAACTTCTAGATCCCTCTTTCATCATATTGAACATTTTAACTTAGTAAATCTTGTGATTTCAAATTTACCACCTCCCTCTTACCTGTCTTTTTAGCTGAGATTATAGCACTTTTATTTTTCTAGGTTCCTCTCATCTAAAAGCCATACAGGGCTTAGCCTCCACATTTTCCCTGATGACTTGCAAAGTAGCAGGGGCACATGGTCTAAAAACATTCTAGGCAACTGTGGAAATTAGTAGAAAATTGACTAGTGTCCAAATTCCTCCATCTCCATTTCCCAGTCATGTCCATATTTTCTACCCATACATACAGTGCCATTTGTGAGGAGGCCAGAGGTCACTCTAGGGTTACCACCTATTTGGTTTTGACCTGAATAGGTCAGTTTTTCTTAGGGCTGAACAACAATCTGGCCATTAACTACCTTTGATGCTGCAACCCTGCACCACACAAGGCACAAACATGCCCCCAAATTACATAACTCATCCCTCATATTTCACTGCTCTGCCCCAATACAATCATCCTGTCCCTTTGTTTGGTTTTTGCAGAGCTCAAAGTTGGCAACCCTAGGTCATCCTATCTTCCAAACAATACACAATTAAAGTCTCATAACATATATAGAGGTGTAAACCCCTCTTCCTTCCACACACCTAACCAATTATAGAGTGAACAAGTGCTTAGTGCAATAAATAGCTTTTTAAATCATAAATATATTACTGGCATAGAACTTTGTTATAAATAAAGTTATCCACGTGCTTATGTCTCTGATTGATTGCTTATGAGAACATTTAAGGTGCTAAGTGCTATTTCAATGTATAAAGCAAATCATTAATTGGATTAATCAACCACGGATCAACCACCATTCAGTTAATACATTTTAAGTGCTAGTGCCACAAACGAATTACAATCACAGATTGCCAATGTGCAAAAAAAGTAGGTTAGAATTGGTTTTATAAAAAACAGCCCAGGCTGTCTGGTGTAGGAAGTGAATTAATTAACCATTTATAATATACCGACCAAAACCAGCATTTGAGAAATAAAAGGAAATGGAAAATACGGCAAACTGCTAGCATTTTAGCAATTGGATTGGATTCCAAAAATTACTTTTAATAATCTTTTCTAACATTCTACCTTTTTGACCGCATTTGTATTTCCTCAATCTCTTTTACTATAAGGCTCTGTGGGATTTGTGGTTTTATAGGGAAGTTCAGCTCTCCTTCAAATATAGTAAGGTAGACTTGAGACCACAGTCCCGAGTGTCCTACTTTCTCCCCGTGTGGAGTCCCAGGGCCTAGAAAATACAACCAGGCAGTAGATTCTCAGGACTTCTCCACCTCTTAACTATTTTCCATTTCCTTGCTTTTATTTCTCAAATGCTGGTTTTGGTCGGTATATTATAAATGGTTACGGTAATTAATTCACTTCCTACACCAGACAGCCTGGGCTGTTTTTTATAAAACCAATTCTAACCTACTTTTTTTGCACATTGGCAATCTGTGATTGCAATGAGTTTGTGGCACTATCACTTTAAATGTATTAATTGAATGGTGGTTGATCTGTAGTCGATTAATCCAATTAATGATTTGCTTTGTACATTGAAATAGCACTTCGCACCTTAAATGTTCTCATAAGCAATCAATCAGAGACATAAGCACGTAGATAACTTTATTTATAATAAAGTTCTATGCCAGTAATATATTTATGATTTAAAAATCTATTTATTGCACTAAGCACTTGTTCAGTCTATAATTGGTTAGATGTGTGGAAGGAAGAGGGGTTTACTTCTTTTTTCTTGTTGTAAGCTTAACTTGTAACTTGTAATTTATACCTCCCTCCCTCCAGGAAGTTGAATTTAGTTGATTAGCAAGGTTCCTACAATCCAAACCTTTCTTAATTAATATATAGAGGTGTGCTACAAGAAGCTGTTCCTTAAATAAAAGGGAGACATGGCACATATAAAAAGGCTAGCCAGTTTTTATATCTACAGCAGATATCTGTATAAGTTATAAATACATTCTGGGGAGCAGTTTTTCATGCTTTTATAATTCTACTGCAGTGTGTTCTGAACTGGCCATACACTCAGTCATATCAGATTGTGCCCCTTTGCCATTAGGCCTCAGCAGCCTGATTCTGATTAAATGCAATATAGAAAATGTGAGTCTCTCCCTACTAATAGGAAATTATAAAATACTAATAAGGTTGTACCTTCTATTCTTAAAACTCAGCAGAACAAGCTTAGGTCCATCATCTAGCACATATTTTTATTATAATGTTATAAAGTTATGACAAGGATATTTAAACATTAGCGAATGTCGGCACAATGTTAAAATAATTTATTTCCAATCTCGAAGTACAGATATATATTGTATATTATTCAAGCCGAACACTGCAGATCACTCAATATTTGGAATAGGCATGTGCTGCTTTCCGTCTCCATTCTGCAGTGCTGGTGTGGAAACCAACACTGAATCGTCTCCACTAATGGATAAGACAACTGTTATTTGATAGACATTACAACTTCCTACATTTGTACAATGCAAATTGTGAAATACATTTTACCTGGTATTATTTCGACAACACCAACAAGTTCTGTTAAATAAAAACACAATCTAATTAGGCACTGCCCCCGGAATGAAATTATCAGGAAAAAGGGTAGAAAGTAAAGGCACAGGGGGCACTTTGATTGGCTGAGTATGACTACAAAAAGGGCATTTATATATTATATATTATATATTATATTATAATAGAGAATATATTGTATACATACAATATTGTATACATACTTTATATATTGTATACAGTATCATTGATAATTTAATTTTGAACAAACATTTGAAAATATCTATAACAAAAAAATATACAAAATTCTTTTTTTCTGTTGTGCAGAAATGTCTGTTGCTGAAGGGAAGGGGAGACATCCCTCTCCTACCTGATTACATTACATAGATGTTTAGGAGAGGGGAGTGAGTGAGGAACGTGCCTAGGGCAGCACCCAGTATTAATACAGCTCTGCATTTCAATTATATTTGGATTGAATGTTTAACTTGGCTTGAATATGAGTGCATGATGGGTAAGAAAAGTCTCATGGCTTATTCCATTGCAGCCAATAGGTGCTGACTTTATATTACCTTTATATTACAGCAGAGATATACTCTTTCTACTGTCAGAACCTAGGCAACTTCACAGTCTTAATCATTTAAAAATAACACCTATGCGTCAGTTATACACACATCAAATGTGTGATGGGAGGAAATAAAAATGTGCTGGCAGGAAATAAAATAGGTATCCTTACATCCAAAATGTCTATTTCTGCATCATTTAAGTCCAAGTTCATCAGCTTCGGCAGTGGGAAACCATTTCCTACAACGACTAAAATAAGAAAAATATGAACGTGTTAAAAAGCGAAAAATATAAAAAAAAGTACACATATTTTAATAGTCAAACAAAAAAGATTCTTTATATTGGGATGGTGAATGTGGATTGACTTTCATGTAAAATTAAAAATAGTATTTCCTTATACATATCTGCTACATTTCCTAAAATATATAATCACAGTGTGCCTTAGTGACATTATTGCATTGGGGTTTGCCACCCTTAATGTGTTAAGGCCCCCAAACATGGAGAGATTAAGTTGGCAGCTTATTGGGTAGTGTAGGGTGCTCTTTGACGGGCTTCCCCTGATATTTGGCTGAAAGTTGGGCAGATGTTAAAAATACTGTCAGATCAAGGACTACATCAACAAACCGCCCTTATTGTTCTCGCTGTGATCCGATCCTTGGCTCTAGGGCAGGGTACCCCAACCTTTTTTTACCACATTCAAATGTTAAAAAAAAGTTGGAGAGCAACACAAGTGTGAAAAAAGGAGCTGGGAGTGCCAATTATGGGCTGTAATTGACTTTTGGTGGCCACTATGTGGACTGGCAGCCTACAGGAGGCTCTGTTTGGCAGAACACATGGTTTTTATGCAACCAAAACTTGCCTTCAAACCTGGAATTAAAAGACCAGTAACATAAATGTTTTTAAAAATAATTTGTTTGTACGTAACAAATAAAAACCACCAAGACACTTTTAACTTTAAAATATAAAGCTTTATTAAAAAATAACTTACCGATTCTCCGCTTGCACTCCTCTTCAGAAACGGCGACAGGGCGACGATCCATTGTGCAGCGCTCGATTTTTTTTCCCTGCCTTCTATAGGAGATAGCCCGGGAGTAGCAATCGAGCGACGCACTATGGATCATCGTCCTGTCGACATTTCTGAAGCTTGCGCTCTTCTTCAGAAACGGCGACAGGGCGACAATCCATCATGTGGAGCTCGATTTCTCCTCCCTGCCTTCTATAGGAAATAGCCAGGGAGGAGCAATCGAATGCCGCACGATTGATCGTCGACATGTCACCGTTTCTAAAGAGGAGAATCGGTAAGTTATTTCTTAATAAATACTTTGCAAATTTAAAGTTTTAAAGTGTCTTGGTGGTTTGGTACAAGCACATTTTCTTTAAAGAAAATTCTGTTACTGGTACTTTAAAAAATAAACACCTGCTTTAAGGCCATTGTAATTAACATCCAAGGGTTTGGTGTGTCACATATTGCTCGCGAGCCATTGGTTGGGGATCACTGCTCTAGGGGAAAGATCTGCTGGTTTGGTGACGAGAGGATCTTTCCCCTAGAGCAGTGATCCCCAACCAATGGCTTGCGAGCAATATGTGACACACCACATTTTACAAAATAACACCCATTCATATAGCCTTTTAATCTAAAATCTGAGCGATGGAAAATGGAAGTAAGGGTGTTTGTGAACAGTGCTGGATTATTTTGTGGTCTACTGGTCACCAGCTCAGGTTCTCTATTTGCCCAATATCATCATTTAAGTCTTACAGACTGTAGAACCTATGGTGCTGACATGCAAATACCACAATTACAATACCATATATTTTATGTTTTTCAACATTAACAAAACATTTCCATAAGGAAATATGTGGTGACAGACATTGTGGCCTTATCTTTTGTTGTATTATAATCTGAAGACTTTATGGGATGTATTAAGATTGTTTGGGACCTGGGGTTTTCCAGATAAGGGATCTTTCTGTCTGTTAAACATTTTTTAAACATGAAATAGTCAATAGGTTTGTTTGGCCATCAAAATTGGTTTATGAACATGCATTCACTATTTTGCATAGAGACAACAGTAAATATGTCTGAAACTGAGATAAAAAACAAGACTCCAAAAATAACTCAATGAAACCACAATAAATTAAACTCTTGCTAATGATGTGATAAAGACATTCTTACGGTTTAATGCAGGCAAAAAGGCGAAGCTGACCATGTTACTGACGAGGCCCTCTAAGGGAGAAACCTGTCATAAAACAGAGGGATCAAGAGAGGGTCCAGATTAATTACATTTTATACATGATTAATCTATGGAATGTGGTACTGTATATTAATATAAATTATTTACTGAAAACACATAGGGGCTCATTTATTAAACCTCGATTTTTTTTCTTGGATTTTTCGTGGAAAAATAAAAACTCGAATTTTTAGAGATTTATTATACCCCAAAGCTGCTAAAAATCCAAATCCGAAAATAATCAAACCTGTCGAGGCCATGTAGAAGTTTATGGCAGATGTCTCTGAAGATGTTTATTGACATTGTGATCTGCTCTTGATAATTCGTCTGGGTGTTCATCTGATAATGTCGAGTTTTCGCAGCGACAATTCGATAAAGTCGATTTATCACAGTGACGATTCGACAAAATCAAATTTCACTCCAACTTTTCCGGGAAAAATTATTGATAAATTACTTCAATTTGTGGAAGGAAGTTCGGTCGACTTTTTTAAGAAAAAAATGAGATTAATTTGAGTTTTAGTAAATAACCCCTGAATTATTTTTTACTAAATGATGGTGAACTGAAAAATGGCTCCAGCCACAACACTTATAGTTGTGTAGTTTTTCATTTGTCTGTTTAAAATGACATTGATGACATTTACCTCAAAGCGGCCAACTGTGGATGATACCAATGAAAGATGAACGCTAAAAAACAAGTAAAACCTCTCTTAAGGGATATAAAAACATAAATTGTACATCCAAAACTGATGAAAACAAAGTGGAAATTCAGGAAGACGTCAGAGAATTTTTATTTACTATGACTAGTAGTGATGGGCGAATTGTGTTTCTTTGGACGCCGGTGCATTTTCGCCAGCGAATTTGCGGGGGCATAAAAAAAAAACAGACGCCGGCATGAAAAAAACAGAAGCCAGCGTCAAAAAACTAGACGTTTCGTGAATTTTTCGCCATTTCGCAAATTTTTGGGCGAAGTGAAACACCCCAAATTCGCCCATCACTAATGACTAGCGGTACATAGAGGTTAAAAAAATATACGTTTGTCAAATTCAACTTTTTTGTCCAAGTGAAACCTGCCAGGTAGTATTGATCATCTCCACTTAAAGCTGCAACAGAATGGCACCAGAATTGGATTTGAAATATCTTCTACAAATGGCACCTGAGTTTAACAAATTGACCAGGAAATAAAACTCGTCGACTCTTTTCTATTTGCGTCAAACAATGTATTTCATGCAAAAATACTCATCCATCAATATGAAAAGGTGAGAGATTCGAGTAACAATATAAGGGCATTAGTAGCACAAAAAAAAAAAAATAATCAATGCACATTTTTTCATAAAAACTGTTAGTAAAGATTTTACCTGTCTACAGACAATGATATCTTCAGATTGTCCCCCGATACAGAGAACTGGGCATTCAAATGCACTTCCTGTATTGAAAAAAGACCCGCTGATATAAAAATCGGAATACTTTATGAATGATGGTAAAGGGTAATAAATGTACTAAACTTACAGCCCCAAGAACACAGAGAGAATGCCAGTCAGAATCAGAATTAGCAGCAAATATTTCTGCGTTAACAAACAATGTCACTTTTCCTTGATTCATCTGCAGTGAGACCACAGGAGCGCCAGGGACAGTTATCTTGATGATCAGAGGTCTTTCCTCATTATACATTGCGGCCACCTGTGTTAAAAGGAATTTCATGATTTTGATCTCTAAGTATCTTTTTAGGTACATAGTCAAAGATAACCAGAATATCATTTTGTTGTCTACTGAGAAGCCCTCTGTATAATAAAATACTTCTTATCTGGAAGCCTGTATATATTACAGCTGGGGAAGGGAGTGGTTTGTTTATATAGAGGGCTTCTTAAAGGGATGCTGATTTTTTTTGTGAACTAGAAGTACCCTCGAGCGCTTACAGTAACAGCTTTTGGAAGGACCATGAAATGTTGAATTCTGAGACAGAAGTAGTCACAAAACCACAGAGAGCATATTTAAAAATGCTGCCCCAATTAATAATTGACTAGCACAATTATAATAGGCAATTGTAGAGATGGACATATCAGCACTTACTCCAAATAAAGTATATTAGAGGGGTGGTTCTTCTTTGAGCTATGTTGAGTTGAGAATGTTATAGAAAGACAAATTCTAAGCAACTTTTCAGTTGGTCTTCATTATTTATTTTTTATTGTTTTTTTTTAATCATTTGCTTTCTTCAGCCTATTTCCAGCTTTCAAATTGGGGTCACTGACCCCACCTAACAAACAAATACTCTTTAAGGCTACAAATGTATATGAATTATTGCTACTTTTTCTTACTCATCTTTTTATCTTTTTAGGCCCACTCGTATTCATATTCCAGTTTCTTATTCAAATCAATGCATGGTTGTAAGGGTAATCTGGACCCTAGTCACTACACTACAAACTGGTGAACTGCTCAATAAAAAGCGAAATAACTTCGAAACCGCAAATAAAAATAAATGAAAAACAATTGCAAATCGTCTCAGAATATCACTCTGTAATCAAACTAAAAGTTAACTCATAGGTGAACGACCCCAATAATAGTCTTTATTGATTCCACCTTAAAAACAGGCAATAGGATCAAAACCTGATGCATTTGGGGCACTTACTCCCTTAATCAAGGCAGTTATAGAAATGGACCTTACAAGACACTGATTATTTTACTTGACAAAGATTATTTATTTAGAGGTCATAACATTTTTCCTAACCTGCACTTTAGAACCTCTAATTGAACTGTTATTAATAACTGCATATAAAACACACCATTCATTATTGAAAGAAAAGCATAAGTTCTTACCTTAGGTATTATACCTCCCAGGATTGATGTTGTAAGTGGTGGAATTCCAGGTACCTAAAGGATCATTTCAGAAAGTATAGAAAAATCACCCTACATTCTCTGTATTGGTGTGTTGCCCTTAAATGTACATATACTCACATCTCCATTTCCTATTTCAATATCCATTAGACCCTCTTTTTGGAGAGCAGTTAAGACACTGGCGAGGAAATGAGTGGAGAGGCCAAGCTGTGATTCAGTAGCTTCCGTCATGGGGGGTAAGGCCATTGGTGCTGAGTGGCCTGTAGGATAATCAATGAGGCCCCCGCCAAGCTGGTGTACCAATGTCTAGAATTAGAAATACAGTTTGTTAATGCATCCGATCACTGAGAAAGAAAATGTCACCTGTTACAGAATTGAACTTACATTTAAATCCAACTGAATGAACTCCCCAGTCACTATGGGAAGACTCGAGACTGTATATTGGATGCTGCCAATTATACCAAGGGGAACTATGGCTGTGTAGATATAAAGGCAAAAAGTTTACAAAAAACCAAAAACCGATGGTCAGCAAGTTCGGACCCGATCAAACTGCAAACCCCTTCACTATAGAACTTCTTTCTAGCAGACTTACAGTTGACAGTGAGGAGAAGCCCATTCACAAGGTCTAGAACGACATTTAGAACTGGACACAGCTGCAGAGTACAGAATAGTCAAGTGTTACAGTCAATACATGTATAGATACTGTTAACTTATTACTTTACTGAACTGCTGATATTGGTATGGTCTAAAAATGTGTTGTAGACTCAATACTACGGCAAATAATAATTAAAACATTTCCAGTACAGACTCATCCTAAAGACAACAGAGCTCAATGCCAGGCTGTAGTGCCAAAGACCAGCATAATGCTTATATAGACCGGGGTATGGATGACTATATGGCAGAGCGATTATCCTCCATTGCTCACCAACCTGAGCAAAGGACTGGATTCTAATGTCAATACTTTAGCCAGAAATGTGCATGGTCAGTGTAAATATCTCTCAAATAATTTAATATTAGAGTCCTTAAAGCAACAAAAGGACCATTTATTATGCAAAAGATGGGCCAAACAGGGATAGAAGACCCAGTCTTGCAACAGATAACCTATGGTCCTTTTCTGAACTCCAGCTCCTTACTTCAACAACAACTAACAAGCCATAGGATGGGTAATTATAAATAATTACTGCTGCCATTTTGATGCTGCCCTGTGGGTCCTATTATACATGATCCCACTTTATACGAATAGAGAAAGACACAGAAAAAGACAGAAAAAGAAAATCAGTTTAAAGGGCAGATCTATTAACGGTCAGTTGTTTTTTTTTTCCATTTTTTTTTCGAGGGTATTTTTCAGTTTCATACTAATTTTCTGGTTAAAAAAAAAGCTCAAATTTGAAAATACAGCATCTAAGGTCATGTAAAAGTCAATGGCAGAGGTCCCTTGAACCATTTGAAGATGTTAATAGCCTTCATAATGTTGGAGTTTTTTCGGTGGGTTTCGCTCGAAAACTTGATCAATTCAAGTATTCACGTTTCTCAACCCTACTACACGGATTTGAATTTTTTACATTCACATTTTTTCTTAAATTAGAAACGATTTGAGTTGTGAGTTCATTTGATGTCTAAAAAGCTCTAAAATTCGACCTTTGATAAATAACCCCCTTAGTGTGAGTTCTTTTTTGGACAAGAAGCACATAGACATAGGTCATCCTTGAATAACAGCTGTAACTGTTGCAGTGATAATATCTGATCATCACGTTTGGAGCCAGGATTAGTGATGAGCGAATTTATTCGACAGGCGCGAATCTCCGAGCCTTTTGGCACCGGCGACGCAGGTCCATTGACTTTAATGCAGTTGGACAAAATTGGGATCTGCGTCAAAATTCGTAAAATTTTTCAGCAAATCGAAACGGGACAAATTTGCCTATCACTAGCCAGGATTTCATTTTATTGTTTTTTTGGTCTACTGAGGCAAAAGTGTGGGTGAGGTTTTGTATTTCTTTGTTTTGCCTTCTTTCATTTTAAAAGTATAGTTATTTAGTGATGAGTTACATTTCTGGATCCTACTTACCAATCCAGGTAAGATATGTCGAAGCAAGTTGGCAACCAGGCCATCCAATATTCCTGATAGCAATCTGCATCAATTGGAAGATATTTATATTTTTAATTCTAAACTTGCACTGCACACATCATTTATAATATAACAATAATATGGAAGTAAAAGCGTCTGCCACACAATAACTGATTTTTGCCTTATGAAAGAAAATGTAATTCTAAGCAACTTTCCAATATAAACATTTTAATGGTTTAAAAGGGATTTGTAAACGTAATTGCAATTTGCTTATCCCTTTCTGTTATCTGGGTTACACTGTTGTAGTTTGGTCTCCTCCAGATCTTTTAGTGAACTTTAATCGGCTGGCTGGCAACATTTTTTTAGGAGTCAAAGAGAAAGCAGCCAGAGAACCCTTTGCATTTAATCATTTATTATTCAGTAGACTTGATATTCTTTAACTTACCCCCTTAACAGTCTCACATTTATTCCTCCCAGAAGCATCTCGCAGTCATCGATCACAAGTCTTGGCACCCCTGATGCCTCTTGGGTAAGCCTGGCCCTAGCTGTGATGTTTACTTCCACCGAAATATCAAGGAACCCTAAAAGGCTTAAAAGAATTGCAAATTCAATAGATAATTACAGCAAGTGAAATACAGTCCTTAAGGGGCCTACTCACCATCAGTCAAATTTTTATTTTTTCACCAATACCCAAGGATCCCACAGTGGGTACAGCAGATTTGTGTCAATAAATGTCATGAAATGACGCAATGGTGACTCAAAATGTTAGCTTCAACTTTTATCTGATTTGCTGCCACATGCAGGTGCAATTGCATTTTTTTTGAAGCATCAGCACAATGTGCAATCGTGGCAGTTAGTGATGGGCGAATTTGTCACGTTTCAATTCGCCTTAAAATTTCCTGTAAAATTCGCAAAAGGGGCGAAAAATTCATGAAACACAAATTTTGACTCCGGTGTCAATCCACAGGTGTCAAAATTTACGAATTTTTGCTTCAAATTTATTAGGAGGCAGTAAAACGCTTCGCCATGAATTTTCGACTGGCGAATACATTTACCCAACACTGGTGGCAGTTGCAACTCCTATGGTCTTATACTGTGGATACCTGTGGGCAGATTTATAAAAATGTGAGTTTAGAGCTTAATAAATAAAAATTAACACAGGTTCTATTCATTCCTAGAAGACTTTTAGAATTGTATTCTTCGTTGGATGAAAGTTAGCTCACCATTTGGTAAATGCGATTCTAAAAATCCCTAAGGAATGCATAGAAAGTGGGTGAGTTTTTATTAAGCTCTAAATTCACATTTTGATAGGTCTGCCCCCTAGTTGTCTATAAATGTTTTGTTTTTTTCTGCTTTCCCCCTGCCCATTGCTGGACACTTGCAAAACAATCCAGAAGCGGAGCTGGGTGCAGGGGAGTGCTACTCTAAGATCTGTCAGCAGAGTAGGGGGGCATCACTTCTTGTTTGTCTAGTATGATGGCACATACAAAAACAGCACCGTACATGTCTCTAAATCTTTGATTTTTAGTAGACCTTATTAAGCTACACATTGCCACACGTAGGGGCTGATTTATTATATGATATAAGTGCGGCAAAAAAACTCAACCATGTTTTTTTGCCTTGACCTTAGTTTTTTCCCCTCTATCTCTTGCTCTTTTTCTGTAGATCGTTTTTAGCCCGATTTCTAAATTGTGCTTCTCAGCAGTTTTATGATTTCTTAAGAAAAAAAGCAGAAAACAAAAACAAATTGAAAATGAATAAAACAGGCCTAAATGTTGTTCTTCCTAGCTACAAGATGTTGGTAATTTTACCTGTTACCCTCAAGTGCCACCTTCGTGTAGACATTCAGATGAACACCAATTCCTGGAAGAAGCTTCAGAGAGACTTTTGGAAGAGTCAGATCTACAATTCGAAGGCTGAAATGTTACAGAATAAATATCAGTTAGCACCAAAAATATGTGGTTTAAAGTAACTGGGGGAGTTATAAAATATCTTACAGCACTTTTACAGGAGCTATAACACTTTTCCTTATGCATAATATCTCAATTTTGAAATATGTGTATATTAATTAAAAAGTTCTTTGGTAGTTGGCCATTATATCTGATATCTGTATACACAGTACTCTATACTGCCCTATTGTACTAACACACTGCTAACCTTAACATTAGAGTGGCATGAAATAAGTTATGCAGCCTTCCATTGTAAAAGTAAAAAAGATATACATGTGCTTTGTGAAATAAAATAGCCTTTGTCATAACCCATGCTTGTCGGTACAGTACTAACTTCAGATCATAGGTATGAGAAAATAAGCAGGGAGTTCACAACATTCAGCATCTTTTAAACTCAGATTGTAGGCTGATTTGGAGGTAACGAGTCTTTAAATCTGAGATGCGAAGTATAGTCTTTGGTTTTGCCCCTGAAAATGCCATGTTGTGTGTGTGTTTTTTTTATTTCACTGATCTTATGGGCAGAAATCACTGCTTAGTTAAAGGCACACTGCATCTTTAAAGGTTATTCCAAATGTATAAATACCATATGTTACTCAATTTATTTGCATTTTACTGGTCACTGGTTTATTGTGGCAATAAATGTATAACTAAAGAAAAGTGACCATATCTGCCTTTATCTGATATCTCATGATTGTGAGATAGCAAACGGTAACAATACATGTATCCTTTTGCTTCTTGAAACACATTATATGTACATAAATACTTCTTTGTAAGGTTTTCTTTTAATTTTGTATACATGTGTTTTTGGAAATGAAGGACAAGGATAATATTTTATTATACATACCCTGTGATTACTTGCACTGTGTTAAGAAGGCCTCCATCACCAAGTATTCCAAGCAGGCCACCTCCTCCAAGTAAGTTGCCCAGTAATCCTCCATTTGCAGAATGACCTCCACCCCCAAGGAGGCCTCCAAGAAGTCCACCAAGCAGTCCACCACCTCCTGCTCCACCACCATTTCCAGCAAGACCCACATTTGAATCAATAGCTGTGCTACTAGGAACATTTGCCCCACCACCTCCACCTCCAAGTAGGCCTCCAAGAAGTCCTCCACTTCCAAGAAGTCCACCAAGAAGTCCAGAACCTCCTCCACCACCAAGGAGCCCACCAAGCAAACCTCCTAAAAGACCTCCTCCTTTGCCATCACCTAAAATACCACCAAGAAGTCCCCCGCCTCCACCAAGCAAGCCCCCAAGCAAGCCCCCAAGGAGGCCACCCCCTCCAGCTGGTTGTCCGCTGTTCTGTGTATTGCTTCCTTTCATTTGGTCAGAGACAGCTGGAATATTTACAAATAACATTTTTAATAAAGAGCCTGTTAAGAATAAAACCGTTTAAGAATATTTTATTATTTGATTTAATTGCCATCAATTAGATATTGTGGGAAATGGCTGTAGAATTGTGAAGAATGAGGTTTCAAATGGTGCTAAGGCAAAGTAGAAGCAATTGCCTTTCAGCTGCTGTTGATTCCAACATAATTATACTTACTTTTTCCTTTCATCTGAATGATAATTATTTATTACCTGTGCCTATAACATAGCAATAGCTCATCCTAACATCTTCTGTTCAGCTATTTACTAATGTTCTAGTACAGAACAGAGAATCAGCTGGGAGTTTTTAATATAGCGCTCACAAATAATATTATGCACTTACTGACCACTACATCTTTGGTTAGCACTTCTTAATAAATTAATGTCAAAATATCTTGTATCTCTTGCTTAAAGGAGAACTAAAGCTTAACTAAAGAAGTAGGCTAGAAATGTTGTACATTATGTTTTGGGCTTGCAGGGAAGATCTGGGCCTCCAAAAGTGCCTTAGTAGCTCCCCATCTTCTTTTCTGCTGATTCACTGCACATGCTCTGTGCTGTTGTCACTTACTGAGCTGAGGGACCCACTCCCAATATACAGTACACATGGAATATAAATGTCAAAATATAAGGCTGATATATTTAATATAAGTAATTAATACAGATAATTACTACATGGCAGCACAGAAACCAGTGCAATCAACTGATTAATAATCAGCCCTGTAGCATCAGCTTATATTACAGGCCATTCTCATTTTCTGCTGGATAATTTGCGACAACCCCCAAGCTTAGCTTCTCAACAGCTGCTCAGAGTCCACTGAACATGTGAGCGTTGCAGACACTTTCCATGATGGTGACCCCCTGTGACAAGTTTGAATCATTGCTGCTATTGAGAAGCAGAACCTTTAGGCTGGTGCAATAAATTCAGTACATAAAATATGACAATTTTAGCCACATTCATTTTTAGGGTTGAGTTATCCTTTAACCGAGTCTTACCATAAATTGCTTTCAAGCCTTACCATTATCAAATGCTTTTTTGGATAGCCGAAGAACTGCGCCATGCTTTCCAGGGACCCCAAGGCAATTAACAAATTGAGACTGTACCAGCAGTATGCACACAAAGAAAACTCTGCACAGCTTGAACATCTCTGGACCAAGTACCTATTCAGAACATCACAATCAAGACACTTGTATAGCAACAGCGGAAATGTATGGGGGTCATCAACAAACCCTGAAATGCATAGGTACTTCTATTTAGAAAGCTGCGACCCGATCAGACCCATGTCATTTCTGCACAAGTCTAAATTGTGTAAATATCTGAACGGCCCATAAAAAAGTTTGTATATACTGAAAATTAGATTAAAAATCATACGTCTCGTACTTCCTATTCAGAAGGAAGTTGCCTTCTTTATATTACTTTTTTTATTACTATTCTAAAACACAGAAAGACTCATTAAAGGTCATAGTCTACTGGCAACCAACACTAAAAATAATACACCATAGGTGGTGGAAAATTAAAACAATCTGCATATGATCTTTACTTTTATTGGTTTTGTTTTTTGTTATTTAATGCTATGTTCTGCAGTTATCCAATTTGTAATTTAAAATTCTTTTCACTAGGGTCCTACCTATCCTAAAAACCAGGTAGTTATTTGAATGTCACTGCCACAATTATATTTGCTGTTTAGGATTAGAAGGAATTAGAAAAAAATTTGGATCAACTGCAGATTGTTTGGTCCTTGGTTTTATTTTCTACCTCAAAGTAGGCAGCTCAAATCTAATTGCTGGTTGGTATTAATTGGCATTAGCATTTTGACAAGTCGTTATGCTCTTATTTTATTTAGGCCTCACCTTTATCTATCACATGAAAAATGGAAATGGTAAACAATGAGTAGGCTGTGTTGACCATATATTTCTGTTCTTCGTAAAGAGATACATAAACAAGGGGCTAGATATCATCCCAGCCCACCATTGGCTTTCGTTCTCACCTTGATTGAGTCCAAATATCAAATTATGATGATCTTGTGCATATTTTCTTCTCTGGTGTGGCTGCTGGTTGAGGTAGGAGATTCTTATATGGTGATTGAGACTAATGAAAATAATCCTTTCTATTTGATCAACAGAAAATTAAAACCAACTGTTTCTCGAGTTATCAAAAGTAAACACCCTGTAATTAGTCATGGTGTGTTACAAAACTGGAGGCAAACAGTTAGCCCTTTATTTTTAATATATAAGATAATCCATTGGTAATACGAGCATATCTTTGGTTGGAGCCCTGTTCCATAATTGCACGTGCCTCAAGCCTTAATCATGTACAATCAAGTTATCCATAACCCCATCCTTTCATGTTTGGAGCAGTGGCTTGATTCCTACCCCCTGTGCCCTGAGGATGACCCGTCTACAATGCCAAAACATGGCTTGAAGGCCTGATACTGAAAACTATACCCCTATTGAAAGGTTTTAAAAATGCTTCCTGTAGCTGTTGCCAAGGTCTTACATGGCTTTGGAGAAATGATAGATCACTCCTCCCATACAGAACTGCTCTAACTTAGAAACTTATACTGAAATTTACAGAGGTATTGCTGTGATGTGCCAGGATTGGATAATATGCTGTTTCAGGGTTCCAAGAGGTGGTCTTTAAAAGGGAACTGTGGCACTACGAGAGATTTTTTCCATGCATGTGAACTTTTTTGTTTATGCAGACTCCTTGCATTTGAGAGCTTTGAAGCTATATGGTATGACATAGTGTATAGCAAGGGCCATTATCTAGGGCTAAGCAAAAAAGGAAATACTGTCAGAGGCCTGGTATTAGTGGATGGCCTCGATGGAGATGCTAGCCAGTTCACAAATAACAAAAGGGACAGGGCTTGCAGGGATGGGTGGGGCTAAGGCAGATTGTGGCTATTATTAACATATAATTAGGTGTGGCTAGGGCAAGTCAGGGGCATGTTTAAGCCTGCTATATAGGTAAGCATTTTATATGTAAAAACCCTGAATTTCAGAAAAGCAGATTTCAGAACATAGATTGGGGCATTATGTTTTCTGCAAAAAACACAGAACAGCAATAGGTGTCATTTAAAATGATACTAAATTATTCTCAATTTATTCCCTTAAGAAGTAAATGTAGAAGCTCTAAGAACCATCCTATGTGGCTTAATATAGAAGTAACGTAGTTAATATGAATGTAGAGAAAGGCATTTAAAAACTACAAGTCTGTTGGGATAGAAGCTGCATTTAATGAATATAAACACTATAATAAATGTTGTAAAACAGCAATCTGGTAGGCAAAGATTGGAAATGAGGAGCGCATTACATCAGAGGCTAAGAGTAACCCCAAATATGTTTTTTAAGTATATTAATAGTAAAAAGATGTGAGTTGAGAGTGTGGCTCCTTTAAATAATGGTCCCAGTATGTGTAAAGGTGGCCATAGACGTAACAATTACGATCTTTCTTGGAAAATATCTTTCCAAGAAAGATCGTTCGTTCCCAGACCCACCTCATAGCTGTACTGTTGACTAAGCTCTATCTAGTCAGTGGCTGATATGATATGATCAAGATATGATACAGAAAATTTTACTTAAAAAAATACACCTTTGGGTATTAAGAGAGCTTAGTTCGGTTTTAGATCAGCCTCTTTTTCTGATTTTCTCAGACTCACTTTCATCTGGTATGGTACCTATGGATTGGACAAGAGCTGATGCCATTCCTATATGTAAAAAGGGATTATGATCTCAGCCTGACAATTATAGGCCAGTAAATTTGACGTCCATGGTGGTCAAATTATTTTGAAGGCTTGTTAAGCAATCATGAATGGCATGAGCAGTAATCAGCATGGCTTTATGAAGGATAGGTCATGTCAGACAAATCTGATTGCTTTTTATGATGAGGTAAGTAAGATGCTGAACAGAGGAGAAGCAGTAGATGTGATCTATTTGTATTTTGCCAAAAAATTTGATACAGTGCTCCACAAACGACTGATTTCTAAACTGAGGGCTGTTGGGCTTAATGAAGTAGTTTGCACATGGATAGGAAACTGGCTACAGAATAGGGTACAGAGGGTGGTTCTTAATGGTACATTCTCTACTTGAAGCAAGGTTCTTAGTAGTGTCCCTGAGGGCTCTGTACTGGTTTTATTGAACTTGTTCATTAATGACTTATCAGTGTTTGCAGATGACATAAAACTTTCCAGCCCAATTAATTCAATTTAGGATGTGGCATCCTTGACAAACTGGCAATCTGGGCGGCTAAGTGGCAAATGAGATTCAATATTGATAAATGTAAAGTCATGCACCTGGGATGTAAAAATATGCAAGCCACCTATACCCTTAATGGGACTGCACTAGGAAAATCCATAATGGAAAATGACCTTGGAGTAATTGTAGATAATAAACTTGGCTGTAGCAAGCAATGCCAGTCAGCAGCTGCAGTGGCAAAAAACTGTATTAAAAGGGGCATAGATTTGCGGGAGGAGGGGTTTATTCTACCACTGTACAGAGCGCTGGTTAGGCCTCATCTAGAAGATGTTGTGCAGTTTTGGTCTCCAGAGCTCAAACGGGATATTATTGTATTAGAGAGGGTACAGAGAAGGGCAACTAAGCTGGTAAAAGGTATTGAAAATCTTAGCTATGTGGAAACACTGGCCAAGTTGGGATTGTTTATGCTGGAGAAGAGGCGCTTAAGGGGGGATATGAAAACTACTTTATGTATAAATACAGTATATAAGGGGATCATATAATAATGTCTCTAATGCTTTATTTACCAGTAGGTTTTTTACAGTGAGGAATGTGGAATTCTCTCCCTGAATCAGTGGTACAGGATGATACATTAAATAGCTTTAAGAAGGGGTTGGATGACATTTTAGCAAGTGAGGGAATACAGGGTTATGGACGATAGCTCATAGTACAAGTTGATTCAAGGACTAGTCCGATTGCGATCTTGGTATCAGGAAAGAATTTCTCCCCCTCTGAGGCAAATTGGAGAGGCTTCAGATGTTTGTTTTTTTTTTTTGCCTTCCTCTGGATCAACTAGCAGTTAGGCAGGTTAAAATAGAGTTAAAAGGTAGAACTTGAAGGACTTTTTTTTCAATGTAACTTACTATGTTACTATGTATTCTACTTTTTCTCTACTATTCTGTGCACCATGTGCAATTGTAACAGTCTATTGTTATAATTATAAGACACATGTATAGGAGCCCTGAGGGCCTCAACCCATTGACTGTCCATTATATAGTTTAGATCCTTATCCCATAGCTCCCTGCTCTGGATTGGAGTGTTTTCATTTAATGCTGTCTGTATCTATGTATTCTACTTAATCGGCATCCAGTGGCACAGGCAGGCAGTGACCTAATAATTCAGGTCCCCTGGGGGAGAAGACCATGCTAAATTATATGTGATGGTACCCTGTGGACAGCACAACTTGTATTATTCCCCTGTGGACAGCAAACACTATAGGAACCAGCTAAGCCAGAATTGTCGGGAGGACAAGATTGCACTGGAATTCAAAGACATTTTTCTTCACAGGTCTTAACAAATATAACAGATATATGTGACTCTTTTATTCTTGACAATACGGTCCCTTTAAGTCAGATGAACATTATTTTATCATTCCCTTAATCTAATAAGAGCTGAAGTATTGTTTTTATCTTTACTCCATTATACGATGTTGTTGGGCAATGGTTCTGTGTTTCAATCAATCTTTAGAAATTATAAGCCAATTGGTCATGGTTTAGATAATGGCAACCTTAGTTTAACCTGTAATATGCAAGCACAAATGCGTGTGTTGGAAACACAACACTGTTCGTACCCTCAGTCAGGAAGGTTGAAGATATTTAAGAAGGATGTACTCTTTCCTCTTAGGTTACAACATATATAACATGGAAGGGGGGTTCATTTCTCCTATTCATTCAGTAGATTGAGTCTACAGAAGGCTAACTATTACTATGTATATTTTGGAATATCAGATAATGTAATACCAGGTACAGTATTTTCTCCAATTCATATAAAGATGAGAAACAAATGTATGATAATGTGTAAGTGTATGATAAAATCAAAAACCTTGGTTGTTTTGGATTAATAAATCAGGACCAATTTATGAATACCTTAAGGGTCATTTACAATCACTTCCACGTATTTGGACTGAGCACAATTGTATCCCTCCTGCCCGTTTTGTATCACTGCAGTGGCATTAATCCCCTACTTTGAAAATGTTAGCCACAACAAATAAAAATAAACATGCAATAGCATGTATTTTAAAGCATTGGGAGCCATTAGGGCATAGCTGGGTAAAATGCCTTGTGTGTAAAAAACATGGTGATTTGTGTCTTAATTTGTACTTTTGTTATGCATATAAACATATTTGATGATGATGATAGAAGGGAGGTGGTCTGGAAAATTCACTGGTGGTATTGATCCCCAACACTGGATGGGAAGTGTGGAAATTCTTATGTGATGGTACAAGGGAGGCTACAAACCAGTCAAATATGGGCAGTGCTGGGTGTTTGCTGCAGTCATGTCAGTTGGTGAGTTTGAGGACATTTAATAATAGCTTTTGAGTTTTGGCACAAAATATATTTTAGTATATTCATGAGTGGGTACAAAATATCTGCTACTACTAGTGGGCACATTCACATACTGAGACACAGTGAATAAAGTGCAATTTTTGAGCACAATCACCATGTTTATTTCCAACAATTTATTGTTTTTTTATTCCGATTTCTAGTGCCATTTCAGGTGCAACACAGGACTGGGTGAGTGCAAAATGTACAAAAGTACCCATAGCATGCTATGATGCAAGTGTTTTTACATGCATGTCACTGCTGGGAAAAGCACATGTTGCCCACTACTCTTGCGGACATAAATGAGCCCTGGGATTCATATCACATATTAACTAACCACAGTCTTCCTGTACTAGCTCCTGGTCTTGTTACTATTTCTAAAATTCTCCCATGGAGGACTTTGCATTTTTCTTCTGCCATAATTCTCCAAAGTAATTTAGTAGTGTAATGGTCAAATCAGCCCTTTAGTTTACAAAAACCTTACGGGGGGGGGGACAAGTGGCTGATTTTCATAGGTCTTATCTGAGCAGTCACCTGGGCGCATGGTTGAAAAGTCACAATTGGGCTTTAGTTATAGGAGGAGGAGAAAATGGTGGGATTCTAAGCAAGTGGGCAGAGTGTGGCAGTTGGAGTGAATGGTGGGGGGTGAAGCAGGCAGGATGCCTGGTCAAGTAGTATTGCATTGAGCACAAATACTGCCAGTAACAAATTGGTCCCCTAGGCAGTAAAATCGTAGCTAGTCAAACTTCCAGCATATTTTAACATCTGTTTTTACCTAAAAATCTAATCTCTATAATGAATACGATAAAAAAAGATTAATTTCAATCCATACTGCAAACTGAAGTTATTTACACTGGACCGCTAATCACATTAAAGTCAATGGTAGTGCCATGGTTCACACAACGGCTATAAAAGCACACGACACCCAAGGAATCACTTGCTTATGTCATGTAGAGCACTGGAAACGAACACCCAACAGTAAAGTGCAATTGTAAGCATTTTAACAAATCACTGTAATTCTGGAGAAAGTGCTGCATTCTAGGAAAAGTGCTGCCCCGGTGCCCCTACCACCCCTGCTACAACTATAATATATTTACTTGAACATTACATGTATACAAATAAAACTACTGTATATACAATATAAAAAATATATATACAAAATATATTTAAAATATATACAAAAATTATAGAACATTTTATGTATAAAATTAATTAAAAAAACACACAGGTATATAGAAACACAATTTTTAAAAAGTATATACAAAATAAAATATCCATTTCATACATGATTTCTTTCTAAAAATTATATACAATAAAATAAAATAAAAAAATATTTTAAAGATATACAAAATACAAAATATAAATAATGTTATCCTCTTTGATGTTGGTAGTTGGAAGCATAGATGTTCGTTTTTTCTTGGGATGGGATGGATCCGGCTCGGAGAATTCCTGGCTGAAGGATCAAAAAAAAAAATACCAGATTCAATTCAGTGAGTAAAAGTTATCTCATGGTTTATCACTTGAAAACTCATGGATGAGATCCAATTCGAGGAGAAAAATGTTTTCTCAATTCAGTTCCCATAGACTTCAATTGAATTTTCACATGGTAATCAGTGAGATAGGTTTTTATGAATTGAATTGCATCTAAAATTGAATCTCGTCCATGTGTTTTCCACATAATAAACCTTTTTGAAGAAATGCTGTTGCACTCTGGGGTCTTTTAAAAAGTAAAAAACTTTATAAGTATCGACATATCGACCCTCTGCGGGGTCTTTATCTTGATAAAGACCCTGCAGAGGGTCGAAACGTTGATACTAATAAAGTTTTTTACTTTTTAAAAGACCCCAGAGTGCAACATCATTTCTTCAAACTTTATATATTTTTCCTGTATGCACCGGGCAGTATCTCATCTTAAAGTGTGTGCAGCAATCTCATGGATTTTTTATATATATATATATATATATATATATATATATATATATATATATATATATATAAAAGACTCCAAAATCCGCACACGCTATCTGCTGTTAAGTAAATGTCGGGTGTTGTGCTGTAGTTGAACGTTGTACAGGACCAGAGAGTAGCACGCTCACAGTATCTTCTTTACTCCAAAGGATTTATTTAGAATAGAAAAAGCATTTACATCGGTTATACATCGACGTTTCGGTTGTGTTCTGCAACCTTTATCAAGATTAATTGGATTAAGTAACACATCTTGATAAAGGTTGCAGAACACAACCGAAACGTCGATGTATAACCGATGTAAATGCTTTTTCTATTCTAAATAAATCCTTTGGAGTAAAGAAGATACCGTGTGCGTTCTACTCTCTGGTCCTATATATATATATATATATATATATATATATATATATATATATATATATATATATATATATATATATATATATATATATATTGGTAACACACAGATATATTCTAAACCTTGAGAACTGCCAATTACTTTGTCACCTTATGAGCAATAAAAAGTTCATTCTAATTATTACCAATAAAGTAATCATTTATCAGCATTGCGTTACCATTAATTTTATGTTGGGAGAATCACATGCATTAAATGGTTGTGTATCCACAGAAATGAAAGCCATTGTTCAAAACTGAGCAAGAACTTTTTTTTTATTTGCATTTATTGTTACTTTCCCTTCCTATGTGCACTAACTCAATAGAAACATGACATCAATGGACCTTATAGTACTGCACAAATGCATTTATTAATACTGTATGCACATCCTTTATGAGGTGTATAGTATGACAGGGGGAATATATATAAACCGTTTGTGGTGGACTGTAAAAGAGATATGGACACCATTACTACATTTATGCAGCACTATTTCTAGGACCCAAAATCCTGGAGTTGGCACTGACACTGTGTTATTGAAACTAATATTTCAATCATTAAATTATATACTTTATATACTTACTTTAGCAGATAGCAGATGTCATGCAATAGGGGACACAGGTTGGATAGAGGGGAAAGGTATAAGGAAGAGAGGTTGAGTAGAGGGTTAAGGGGTAGGGAATTGAGGTTGGGTAGAGGGGAAAGGTGTAGGGAAGACAGGGTGCGTAGAGGGGTAATGGGTAGGGGAGAGAGGTTGAGTATAGGGGTAAGGGGTAGGGGAGAGAGGTTGGGTAGAGGGGAAAGGGGTAGTGAAGAGAGGCTGAGTAGAGGGAAAAGGGGTAGGGAGAGAGGTTGAGTATAGGGGTAGAGGAGAAAGGTTGGGTAGAGGGGAAAGGGGTAGGGAAGAGAGGTTGGGTAGAGGGGAAAGGAACAGTGGAGAACATTTGGGTAGAAGGGAGGAGAGAGATTTGCGCTTGTTGTTAAAGGAACAGAGGTTGGGTAGAGGAAAAAGGGGTAGGGGAGAGAGGTTGGGTAGAGTGGAAAGGGGTAGGGGAGAGAGGTTGGGGAAAGGGGTAGAGGAGAACATTTGGGTAGAAGGGAGGAGAGGGTTGGGCATTTGATGTTAAAGGAACAGTTCAATGTAAAAATAAAAACTGGGTAACTAGACAGGCTGTGCAAAATAAAAAATGTTTCTAATATAGTTAGTTAGCCAAAAATACAATCTATAAAGGCTGGAGTGAGTGGATGCCTAACAGAACAGAATCCAACTTTTAGCTTTTAGCTCTCTAACTCTGAGTTAGTCAGCAACTTTAAGGTGGAGGGGCACGCGGGACATAACTTTTTAGTGAGTTTGCTTTTACTTTGCTTAGGTCAGATTCAAAAGCAAATGGCTGGGAGCCAGATGCCCCCCAAGTCACTTATTGGTTACTAACTGGTGCAGAGAGCTGCAACGCAGAAAGTAGTGTTCTGGCTATTATGACATCCAGTCACTCCAGCTTTTATAGATTAATTAGATTGTTTTAAAATAAACCTTACAGTGTTAATCTACACATACTACATTTTTACATCATCTTACTTCTTGTACTTGGAAAATAATATAAACACATGCTCAAAGTATAGCTGATGGCACAAATGGCCCCTGAAATTGATAAGTCATCTATTATTGTCTGTAATGGAAATTATCTGTCACCCCTTATCACAAGCATGCTTAGGCCCTAAACCCTTGTCACCTCTTATTGGCTTTAATTATGTGAGGCCCCTAGGCGATACTTTCCACAGAACCACAGTTGCAAAAGTATTTACGTTTTATTTGTGTGATTCATACTGAACACATGAAAACAATGGATGCAAATAAAAATAAGAGCAACAATGAGAGCTTTCGCCAGTGTTCTGAGCTTTCGCTAAAGGTCGTATGGACTTAATGACCCATGTAGGGAAAGAAATGTGTTCTCTCACGATACTCACTCTTGTCTCTGTGATTATTACAGATATATAATGGAAGTAAATGACAAATATGATTATTAGAGCATGTTGGGAGAACAGAGAATTGGAAGTAAATGTTGATATTTGCACAATACTGTATATAGGAATGACCTGTTTAATAAGATTTTTTTTTGAAGTAGGGAAATTCATGTTGTGAACAGAGCAACTATGACTAATTTTTATGCTGTTGTGTACAGTTTATTATAAACACTTTAAAAGAAGAACACAATATTTATATTATTTAAATAGCTTAACTACACCTTTCTGCTCTTTATTTGGCTGTATATTAATTTAACAGTGCAACTACAAGTCTCTACACTTTACTTTGTTGTGTTACTCCAACTCTATATTTATTGGTCTATAAGTGGTTTGCTAAATAGACCATTTGCAAACAATAACATTAGGAAATAACTTTGAAAATGCAAAAATACTACTATATATATATATATATATAGTAGTTGAAGTTTATATATATATATATATATATATATATATATATACATATATATATATATATATATATATATATATATATATATATTTCCCTCCTTGCATTAAGCACTGGTTTCCAAGTTCTACTGTCCAAAAGAATTTATTATCTAAATAAGGTTAATGTTTGCCCCAACAGTTTTGTTCCATAAATTCAAATGGGGTTTGACTTGGGACCTGTTATCCAGGGGTTTTCCGGATAACTGATCTTTCTGCAATTTGGATCTTCATACCTGAAGTCTACTAGAAAATCACATAAACATTACATAAACCCAATAAATTGCTTTTGCTTCCAATAAGGATTAATTATATCTTAGTTGGGATCAAGTACAAGCTACTGTTTTATTATTACAGAGAAAAAAGAAATCATTTAAATTTTTTTTAATTATTTCATTAAAATGGAGCCTATGGGTAGGGTTGCCACCTTTTCTGGAAAAAAAAAACCGGCCTTCTTATATATTTATCTTTTTTCCTAATTAATAACATTGGGATCAACCATCATTTTTACTGGCCAGGTGTCAACCCTACTTATGGGAGATGGCCTTTCCAGCTTTCTGGATAATGGGTTTCCGGAAAATGGATCCCATACCTGCATTATCATGTTGCTATTAAGACTTTTGAGTATGTAATAAAAAGTTAAATATTTTGAAAGGGTAGATTTGAACTTAACGTAAATATGCTCCCCAAAATGAGAACTGCATTTTCTCTTGTTTTCTTGATAAACATTATTTCTATGTTATTTATGTAAATGTGACATTTGCTATTTTTATCATGTCACATTTGTACTAATGGGGATTAGGTAATGGATAATTACATTGCGTTGATGCTTACTGTATATTAAGGGGCAGATTTAGGGTAAGGCCACATGAGGAGATTCGGGGAGATTTTGTCGCCTGGCGACTAATCGCCTCGTCTTTTGATCTCCCCGAACTGCCTCAGCGGTTTTCCCCATAGGCTACAATGAAAAGTCTCCTGTGCTAATGCACACGCGACGATGCGTTTTCTATAGTCGTCCGATGTTGCCTCAGTGAAAACGCATCCCCGAATCTCCTCGTGTGGACTAGCCCTTATCAAGGGTCGAATTTCGAAGTTAAAAAACTTTGAAATTCGACCATCTAAATTTTTTGGCCGTTTTCGGTCTAAATAAAATCATTCGATCGATCGTTGCAATCGTTCGAATTGATCGATCAAACGATCAAAAAAAAAATTAAACTTTTAAAAACTTAGCCAAATTTTGGCTCTAGGTTGTAGGAGGTCCCCATAGGCTAACATAGCAATTTGGCAGGTTTAAAGTGGCAAAGTGTCGAAGTCGAAGTTTTTTTTAAAGAGACAGTACTTCGATTTTCGTATGGTCGAATATTCAAAGTATTTTCGAATTGAAGTCGAATTTGGCCTATTCGATGGTCGAAGTACCCAAAAATTACTTAGAAATTCTAATTTTTTTAATTCAAAAATTCACTTCAACCTTTGATAAATCTGCCCCTTAGTGTCTATTGCATCTGATGTCGCATAGGGTTCTTTGGTCACACTATTTTGCATTGGAGTATATGGTGAGAGCAGCACACTCTTTGGAGGAAAATGAGGTGTCACGGGGGGGGGGTGAAGTACATTATGGCATATAAGGACTGGGACACAGACAATAATGTTTGATTTAGTAAAAGCCCAGGAGTGAGGAATAGTATTTGGTGAGATTATATATAGGCTGGGAGGACTCTTTACAAATGAACCCAAAAATGTTTTGGGTATATTTTGGGTACCATTACTTTGCAAAAATATATTTAATCTCCAACTGTTTCCCCTTTAGGGCAGCAACAAATCGCCTTTTCTTCGGACGACTAATCTCCCCGAACTGCCTTCCCGCCTCACAAGGAAACTTCGGGCGACTTCGGAAAACAAATCCGTCATCCAGCCAGCGATTTAGATTCTAGCCGACGGGAAGGCAGTTCGGGGGGATTAGTCGCCTGAAAAAGAGGTGATTTGTCGCCGGGCGACTAATCTCCCCGAATCTCCACGTGTGTCTCTGCTCTTACAGTGGAGGACTGTTGGTGACAAGCAGCAGTTAACTAAGTACACCATGTCTGCCAAATCAGCAAATGAAATGTTCAACAGCAAAATGACAACAGAGCTATTGTATCAAATGATTAAGGAAAGGTAAAGGTCAACAGAAAAACCACAAAAGAGTCCCCAAGGCACTCACCACATTTATAAATGTCACATCCCATATGATAAATTTGGATAAATGCGGTGAGTGTCATTGTGGATTCTGTTTTTTCTGTCAAACTTTACATTTCCTTAATCATTTGACTCAAGTCTGGGCAACGTTCATATTATGATCTATATACTTGTTTAAATTAATGGCGCGCTTGGTTGCCTATCATTGATCTAGAAAAACTATATCTGGCCCCTGTATGAATTCTACAGGAGGTTTTATTATGTCCATGAATTTTGTAAAAGACAAGTTCTCTTTCAAAAAAAAAAAAAAAAAAATGTATTATAAATAATAAGGTGTTAAAGAGAAGCTAATTTGGTGTTAGACTTGCTACTTGTTCCAGCAAGCATAGGGGTTAACTGCATGTTGTGTCTGCACCAATCAGGTGCCATCAGAGACTATGTATAGGACCCCTGTGGCTGCAGTTAATTATTTGAGCAACTGGGTTTGGTGTGGGTGGCTTGGGTGTTTGAAAATCTTCAAATTGTAGTTGGACTTTACTGAAAATCCTAGTGTTCGATTATTGGTTTGCTGTTTTTGTGGAAAATTAATTGGAATCATGTTTAGGTTGTTTGTGTATGACCTGGTCTGTCTGACTTCTGAGTTTTTAAAAACTCTATTGGTTTGTAGTTCAGCCATTTCTCCTTCCTGCTATTCCTCTATTATCTGTAGCTTGCAGGCTGCAGCTTTCTCTGTATTTCAGTGTCTGTTAATCCCTTGATACTTAGTTGCAGGTACTGATATAGTACTTATTATTGCCTGTATAATACTAGACTTATGTGCTTGTCCCTGCCGTAAATCTGCCTAAGGAAATAATGACTTTTCTTGTACCTAATTTTTTTACACCTTATAAACATAATATTCAGAATCCGAGAAGGGACTAGAAACATGTACAGTGAAACCCCAAAACCATTATTGGTTACTATTGGTTTAGTAAGTAAATTGCAATTCTTCTTTCATCTAAGATTTGGCCTATAGGCTAAGCTTGGCAATGTTTTACATATTATATACTAATACATTGAATTTAACTACAGTTGAGGTGATTGTTGACCCACCTGAAACAACATAGTAACCCAGGTTTTTTGGTTCATGACAAATTGGTTAAGGAATTCAGCTGTGGAGGTTTTGCACTTTATAGCCTTTTGCCATGTTGTGAAATCTATAGTGAAATACTCGTGAGAGTTCATAAAAGCTGTTTGTAATGGCTGTTTCTGTTGCCTAATGCAGTCGCGATGCAGGGGTAAAACCATTCTCTATATGATAGAATAAATAAATATGATTACATCACCATATTTTTAAGTCTGCTAAAATATTTAAACATTAACTAAACCCAATGGGATTGTTTTGGAAAACGTTTTAAAACATTTGAATTATTTCATTAAAATGGAGCCTATGGGAGATGGCCATGCCGTAATCTCATATCTATAAATCTTTAATAAAATCTATGCCGTAATGGAAGTTTGTTGCCTAATGTAGCCATGGTGCGAGGGTAAAAAACCATTCGCTATGCAATAAAATATAAATATGATAAATGCTCATATCTATAAATCTTTAATAAAATCTATAAATGCTTTTAAATCATGTTTCAAATATATTCATGACCAGATATCTTAACTCAACACCCTTAGGTCAGCCGCAACTTATATACGCCATCCAGCACCCAATACCCGCCCCCTACTGTGCATGTGTCCATCCATTCTTTAGTTTCTCTCCTACCTGCCACTTGGTACTGGACATAAAGTAACACTGACAAAATGATCAGAACCCAATTGTCGGTGCTCCAGTGCAGAGACAAATGCGGTTTGGTGCCATGCCGGTCGTGGCCTTCCCACAAATCTGAATCCTGAGTGTATTTAAAAACAGACAGCAAATATCTATCCTTCATTCAGAGTAGCAGAACGATATAATGTGATGCTTAACAATAACATTTGAGTTGAGTTTCATGGCTGGATACATTCATGAATATTCACTTGCACTGGCTGAGTAAGGCTGGAAGCTCCGTTATACTAACCTGTATCCTATTGTATGTATATTTTAATGAATAAAGCTGCATCTTTATATGGTAGAGGGATACTCACTCTGAAATAGGACATTTGTATGAACTTTACTGGTAAAACAAATCTAATTCTCTAAAATGTTCTTTAGAGTTGAACAACCCCATGTTTCTTACATATATTTGCATTTTTAAGTTTCTAATAAAACCCATTGGTGATCTGTTTCCTAATACATTTTAGAAATCTGAAAAACGTAACGTGCATTCCCCAGTGGTTTGGGTCACTTCCCAGTGGAAAGCTCCGCTAGTCTCTCTGACTGTGCTCTCCACTGATCAAGAAGTGACCAAGGCGGGTATCTACCATCCTCTATGGCTCAAACACCTTATAGCAGTGACGTACAACATAAAGCACCCATCAACAGTTGAAGGCTACCACACCATGGGGTAGATTTACTTAAGGGTGAAGTGGGGACATCACCAATTTACTAACGTGTGCAGGCGCCAATTTGCTAGCAAAAGAGACAGGCGCTAGCAATCATTCACACTCTTATCGCCAGGCTAAAATTCGCTCTGGCGAATGGACTTTACTCCACAAATTCACTAAAATGTGGATTTTACTGAACATTACCTCTTTCGCCAGACTTGCCTTCACCAGCTCAGACCAGGCGAAGTGCAATGGAGTACATAGATCTTCCTCAATCTTCTGTTACTTACATCATATTCTGAGTGGAAAATGCATCAAAAAATGCTGGCGACTTTTCCCTTTCTCAGAGTGATAGGCTGCAAAAGTCCTTAAAAATTTTTTTTTTCTACCATATGAAACATAAACTATACAGTGGGCTCATGTGTAGGGCATTGTAACAACTCGATTGTCTTTAATAAGGTTCCCTGGACATATGTAATAAACTGTGTATATGTAAAGTATTTGCTGCAACATATAACAAAGAAGTCCATACAACTTTAAATTTGCCACCATATGCAAATTAACCTGAGCGCAAGATCTCTAGTGAATTTTCGCTATGCAGAAATGAATGCTAGCGCATCTTCGCTTTGAAATGCTCGCTTTACCAAGATACCGCTAACGAAAAGTTGCCAGTGTTCGATGCCCAGGACGAAACTCTGCATTTTAGTGCATTAGCGTAGTTGGAGTGAATTTTCGCCTGGCAAAGTGATGTGTTGGGTGCGAAGTGAACGCTGTTGACTTGTCGCCGGTTAGTAAATCTGCCCCCATGGCTTGGAATAAGGAGACCCAAAAATGACTAGGGAGATGAGGCTCCAACTCCTGCAGGAAATATGGCTTCCAAAACCTGACCAGTTGCCTGCATAGGTTCCATCTGAATTTTGCACATTGGACTGCATTCAAAAGAATACCAGTATCTGGTATCTGTTCATATCTAGTAGTAGTGTTGTACCTTGTTAGCTATAGTTCAGAAAAAAAATATATGTTTTTATTTGTGGTAACCTGAATCATGAAATGGTGAAAGAGATGTCATTTTTAGTTTTTCCTTGAAAGCTTGCATAGCCAATAAATAATAGTGTTCATATCTGTGATGGCTTCACCAGTCCAACGATGATATCCTTTACTACAAGCCCACTACATACCAGACTTCCATGCTGTGATGTCAGTGTGCCCAAGTTGATCTCCAGCTAATAGGTCAATAGGCTAATGAGGCAAAGGTACCTCACCAATTTATTGGTCAGCCTTCCTGCTGGCCACTCATAATCCTATTAACCTTGTATTCTCATCTGATCTCTCTTTTGACCTGCTCCTGACTCTGCCTGACTCCCATTGCATGGATTTGGATGTAATCATGTTAACCCCTTATATGCCTTTTTGTTGACTTAGCCTGCAGATTTGCCATTGTGACAATGGCGGACTGAATGTATACCACATCTTGGTTCACACAGCATCAACAGCTCTTGTAAGACCTACCTAAATGCTGCTAGTCATACCCGAGACATACCCCTAAATTGTTGTTAGTCCTCTGAACTGCTAAATTCACAATTATTTTCCTTTTAGATATTTATATATTTTTATGTTGTTTGTTGTTTCTCATGACTTGGCAGCCTGACCTATCATCTGTATGGTTTTTAAAAGTTGCATGGGATCTAATTTGGGGTTATTATAAAGACTCACTTTTGCATTTAACTTTTTCATATTTTGTATTTTTCGAACATGGAATATTCTGTGTTGTTCTTCATCAGTAAAACTACCTATTTGCCTATTCACTTCAGTAAAAATGCCTATTCTTTTTCTTCCATAAAGAAGATATATCCCTATTCCGACTCCCCTCGTTTATCCTTAGCTATAGGAGGCACCATAAATATATGTACCAGATTTCCTACTCCCACTAATATTGCTGAGGGTTCCCAGGTTTTTTTTGTCAGCCCGTTGGAACTTGGAGTATGATGGAGTGTGACCCTGCCTAGGAAGATCGTGCCAGGAATGGGTTACATACTCATCATCGTTCATTATTTCCAGAAAAGACAGATCTTTGTATTCATTATCTAATGGAGATGTACCAATTTCTGCCTGACTTGTAAATTAAATGACATTAAACAATATTAATTAATATAAACAAAGAGGTATCCTAACATCACGTACCTTGAGTTCCAGCCTAAGAAAAGCTTTTAGATAATATTTAGTTCAGCCCCAGGTGGTTTTAAACTTGGCACCAATTCAACTTTCTGCTTATTGAGCAAATGCAACATAAAGTCAGGTTAGAATCAAATAAATACATTAAACACACTTAGGGGCAGATTCGCCAGAAATCTCATCCAATTCACTAACAGGCATAGAGGACAATTTACTTGCGAATGAGACCGTCGCTAGCATTCGTTTGCACTCTATTGCCAGGCGACTTTTTGCTCTAATGATTGGGCGTAACTCCGCAAATTCACTAAAGCCCGAATTTTACTGAACGTTACCTCTTTCGCCAGAGTTTCCTTCACCACCTCAGACCAGGGGAACTGCTACAATGAAGCTACATCCTTCTCAATCTTATGTCAGTGACATCATATCCTGTCTACCGGAAATGCATTAAAGTTGTAAAAACACTGTCGACTTGTCCTTTTTTTTTTAAGCGGGATTGCCTGCAAAAGTCCTTTTTTGTGTTAACATAATTTTAGGGTGAGCTCATGTGTAGGGCATTAGAGGATCTATTTTGTATTTATTCAGGTTCCTTGAACATTTGTAATAAAAAGTGGGCACTTCAAGCATTGAACACCAACATCTCTAATAAAGACGTCCATACGAGTTTAATGTACCCGTCCTATTCAAATTGACCAAAGTATAAGAGGACTAATGAATTTTCGCTATGCAAAAACGTAGACTGCTCACACTGCCGAAGTAACACTAGCGAAAAGTCTCCAGCATTCGGCACCCAGGACGCAACTTTGCATTTTAGTATATTGGCATACTAATTTTCGCCTGCCGATGTGGCGCGAAGTGTGGTGAAGTGTTCGCTGGCAACAATTCACCCTTTAGTGAATTTGCCCCTTAATCTCTTCTAGTTCAGGAAACAAAATGTCTGATATTGCGTTCCTACAGGGATTAATAAAATGTGCTGGTGGTAAAGTATATGTATTGCATGGTAGTCTAAAGTTGCCTCAGTAGGCAGTTATCACCAGTGAGGATTCCTGCTGCTCTCTCTTTAAATTCTAGGGGTTTTTTAATTTGTCTTTTTAATCAGTACACATTGTTTTCTGGTACCAATCCAATTGCTCTCCCCAGATGCAAGGACTGAGCTACTGGTGAATTGGCCAGATTAAGATGGATAGAAAGTATAAAGTAGAGAGCAAATAGGAAAGGTGGGGTGGGTTAAAAGGAGTGAAAGGTTTAAGTAAGAGCCAGTTCTGGTTAAGCGCCCTTTCTGGATTAGTGGCAGCATGGAGTGGCTGTTAGGCAATGTAGGTCAGATGGGTGATGTGCTTGCCAGAGTAGGGAAGGGACATGCATCTCACGCCTCCTGATCAGTAGACTTTAGTTTTGTACAGTACCTCCTTAGTTTGGTCTCGGGGGATTTAGGTCTGAAGTGAGGTTACCTTGCTTTCAGGTGCCCATCTCAGCACAGTTATGGGTTGCTGGTGTCGCTGGTGGCCAATTCAGAGTATTTTGGCAAGCATTAATGCAGTTATGTTTAATACTGGTTTGAGCTTGCAATTTTTAATCGACTCTTAAATCATTTAATAATAAAGCTGTGGCCTTTTGTCATCCTGAACTACTGGTGTATTATTGCAGCGTATGGAGCTTAGGATATTGGGGTCTGTAAGTAGCCCAGTCAACCTCTAAATCTCATCAATAGTTAGTTTAATAACAGGCAGTTTGCTGTTTACTAATTGCACCCATTGCTGGACAGTGTGTGGCTGAGGGCTTATCCACTTCATCACCAGCTGTTTTATTTAGCATAGAAATACAGCGCTATAAGTAAAGTTCTAGTTTTGTTCAAAGGACCTATATCATCTATTAGGGCTAGCAAACATACTTCTGGAGTTAAGACTCTAAGCAGCAGAATTTGATCATTAAGGTACTTCACTATTTTGAACCAGTGGTTATGTACAATGGGGCATGCTCCATAGCAAGTGGAAAAACCCAGCATCAGGGGATTGACATTTAGGGCATGTGGCAGTAGGATTTTTATATCTTTTCGCCTCATTGGAGTGATGTATGTCCTACACAATATCCTGAACTGCACCGTTCTGTCTCTAGTAGAGACTAGATAGTTATATCTAATGCTTGTTACCTCGTCCCACATACTATCATCAAGATGACGTAGGTCCTCAACCCACTATCTCATTGCCTTGTGCCTAGGGAGTCCCTAAGCTGGGGAGTAATGCTTTGTAGAGATCAGACACTAGTTTTTTGGGATTAGGGTGAAACATTGGTAGTAACCACCTGGTTTCATAACTTTGTAGCATTCCTCCCATTGTCTTTGTTTCACAAGTCATATGAATTATTGTTTAAATGCAGGTAAACTCAAACTTAAAGTTTTGGCATCTATCAATTAGAAAAGATCTAAAAACGTTGCACAAAAAAATGGGACTCTGCAACCTGGTGAGCTTCATTGGGTTATGTATTTTCAGACTCATTTTTACAGTGTTTTTTGAACAACCAGATTTTTTTTCCAGTGCTCCTTCTGTTTTCAGGAACTCCATTTGTGTGCTAAGTGCTAATGTGCATACTACCTTAATGCTGGCACTTACATAGTAAGAGTGTCCAAAAGTATGCCTAATTGCTCCCCAGATCACAGTCTACACATGTTCTACATGTGTAAAATTAATATTGCACTGGGAACAGCCAGGTAACTGATCCCACACAATTTATTGAAACAGCACCCTCTGTTGACCATAATATTAGTATCAATGGAAGAATGCGCCCTCAGCTTTAACATCTCTTACAAGGATAAATAGAAATTATTTTATTGGGCAGCATTGGGTAATAAATGTTCCATATTCTTTGTAATTCATAGTTTTTTTTCCTAAAGTTTCTCAAGTTTTCTCTGATCAATGCAGACACCTTTCTTCATTGATCAGAGACATTTCTTCCTTAACCACAGCCCTGCACTGGAGTTACATTCAGGTCCCTCAGTTTGTGGTTTGAATACCAATGTTATATAAACAATAAAAGTCTTCTGCACCTCAGCCACATTGACATTCTTATTACTATCCTAATAAAATCCATTTATCTTGGTCTACACCAAGGTGGGCCCTATGATATTCACATTGATTATTTTGTCTTCTTGACATTAAGGTCTCAACTCAACTAAGAAGCTGCATTTGTACCAAACTCACCTCAGTTAATTCAGTCCCACCAAAAAACAGCACCATCCAAAACTTACATTCGGTGTGTCACTCATTTTTATGCTTCTTGCAAATTAGTTGGTATCAAAGCAATTATTAATCACTTTAGCAATTTTATTGGTTCCCAAGGGACTGCTTGCAAATGCTGATCTACACTTAGATAAACAGATAAACAGATGACAAGTGTGAGCAAATGAGACCCTTGCAAAACAATGTTAGTGTCTGTAGAGGGAAATCAATGGTGCCTTACAAATTGGGACCAGGTTCCACTTTTAATCTCCATTTAACTAGAATTTCGTCTCATTCCCACTGGCTTTAGAGGAGAAGGAAAAGTACAGAAGCAGTTTATTGCAGCTTATTGCCAATAGATTAGCCACAATAGAGCAAGCTATACAACTATATTTATTCTGTAGTATGCTTTACCATACCTGAGTAAACAGCTCTAGAACCTCTCTGTTTGTTTAAGATAGCAGCTGCCATATTAGCTTGGTGTGACATCACATCCGGCCTGAGTTTCCCTGCTCAGTCATAGCTCTGGGCTCAGATAACAGCAGGGAGGGGAGGAGAGAGGAGCAAACTGGGCATGCTCAAACCCTAGCCCTGGAGGTTTAAGCTGAAAACAGGAAGTTTGATAAGGGATGTCGCGGATTGTTCGCCCGCGTCGCGCGACGTTCGCCAATTTGGGTTCGCCTTAGCTGGCGCTTATTTTTGCCCTCTCACCCCAGACCAGCAGATACATGGCAGCCAATCAGGAAGCTCTCCCTCCTGGACCACCCCCACACCCCCTGGACCACTCCCCTTCCATACATAAACTGAAGCCCTGCAGCGTTTTTTCATTCTGCCTGTGTGTGCTTGGAAGAGCTAGTGTAGGGAGAGAGCTGTTGAGTGATTTGAGGGACAGCTGATAGTAACTTTGCTGGCTAGTAATCTACTTGATACTGCTCTGTATTGTAGGGACAGAACTCTGCAGGGATTTGAGGGACATTTTAGGTTAGGTAGCTTTGCTGGCTAGTAATCTACCTTCTACTGCAGTGCTCTGTATGTAGCTGCTGTGGGCACTGCTTCTGATCTCTCATCTGCTGACTGCTCCCTGTAACCCAATAGTCCTTGTAAAGACTGCTTTTATTTTCTTTTTTGTTTTTTTACTTTGCTACTATAAGAGCCCAGTGCTATTAGTCTAGCTGTGTTGGGGAGTGGGACTGGTGTGCTGCTCCTAGTAGTTCAGCACCAACCAGAGTAATTTTTTTTTTTAATATACATATATATATTTTTTATTTTACTTATCTTACTGTTCTTTAACGTGTCCAGTGCTGTTTGCTGTTCTTCATAGTAGTGCACCAATAGTAGTGCACTTGCAGGCATTGTTTGCCCAGTGTGTTCTTCAAACAACTGCCGCCTAGCTGTGTGAGCTTTTTCACATTCTGTCTAAATAACAATAATAATACCGTCTCCAGAAACACCACCTGAGTGACGTTTTTCAAGCAGCAATAATATATTCCGTATCCACTGCTGTAGTGTATACGTTGACCTTGCAGGCATTGTTTGCCCAGTGTGTTCTTCAAACAACTGCCGCCTAGCTGTGTGAGCTTTTTCACATTCTGTCTAAATATCAATAATAATACCGTCTCCAGAAACACCACCTGAGTGACGTTTTTCAAGCAGCAATAATATATTCCGTATCCACTGCTGTAGTGTATACGTTGACCTTGCAGGCATTGTTTGCCCAGTGTGTTCTTCAAACAACTGCCGCCTAGCTGTGTGAGCTTGTTCACATTCTGTCTAAATATCAATAATAATACCGTCTCCAGAAACACCACCTGAGTGACGTTTTCCAAGCAGCAATAATATATTCCGTATCCACTGCTGTAGTGTATACGTTGACCTTGCAGGCATTGTTTGCCCAGTGTGTTCTTCAAACAACTGCCGCCTAGCTGTGTGAGCTTTTTCACATTCTGTCTAAATATCAATAATAATACCGTCTCCAGAAACACCACCTGAGTGACGTTTTCCAAGCAGCAATAATATATTCCGTATCCACTGCTGTAGTGTATACGTTGACCTTGGAGGCATTGTTTGCCCAGTGTGTTCTTCAAACAACTGCCGCCTAGCTGTGTGAGCTTTTTCACATTCTGTCTAAATATCAATAATAATACCGTCTCCAGAAACACCACCTGAGTGACGTTTTTCAAGCAGCAATAATATATTCCGTATCCACTGCTGTAGTGTATACGTTGACCTTGCAGGCATTGTTTGCCCAGTGTGTTCTTCAAACAACTGCCGTCTAGCTGTGTGAGCTTGTTCACATTCTGTCTAAATATCAATAATAATACCGTCTCCAGAAACACCACCTGAGTTGTTGTTGTTGTTTTTAAAAAAATGCCAGGCAAAGGCAGGCCGCCACGCAGAGGCACTAGGGGCCGTGCTGCTATGCTATCCTGTGGCCCTAGGAAATTGCCCAGTTTTACAAAGGCAATTACCCTGAACTCCCAAAATGCTGAAGAGGTAGTTGACTGGCTTACACAGCACACCCCATCCTCTACCGTTTCTAACTTTGCCACAACATCCTCATCCTCCTCTGCTATGGGCACCCCACGTAACACTTCCTCCACCACCGGCGCCCCTTCTTCACTGGAGTCAGAGGAGTTATTTACACATGAGTTTCTTGAACTGAGTGATGCGCAACCATTATTGGCAGAAGAAGATGAAGGAGATGAGGACGTTACACCAGATATAATTCTGGCAGACAACACAACAGAGATGGACATAATGAGTGATGAGGAGGTCCCCGCTGCTGCTTCCTTCTGTGAGCTGTTAGAAGAAATTGATGCATCTGAGGAGAATGATGATGAGGAGATTGATGTTTTGTGGGTGCCCAGTAGAAGAGAGCAAGAGGAGGATAGTTCAGATGGAGAGACGGAGAGTCAGAGAGGCAGGAGGAGAATAAGACTTAGAAGAAGCAGGGAGGACAGCTCGCAGGGAACAGTAGGGGCAACAACATGTATCGGCACCTGTGGTCAGCCGGCCAACGCACCCGCCATTGCCGCCAACTTCTACTGTTACCGCCAGATTGCCAGCTTCAAAAAGCTCAGCAGTGTGGGATTTTTTTAATGTGTGTGCCTCTGACAAAAGCGTTGTAATTTGCAATGAGTGCAGTCAGAAACTGAGTCTTGGGAAGCCCAACACCCACATAGGTACAACTTCTATGCGAAGGCACATGAACGGCAAGCACAAAGCACTATGGGAGCAACACCTCAAAGGCAGCAGACAAACTAAAAGCCACCCTCCTTCTGGTCCAGCATCTTACTGCTCTACCTCTGCTGTCCTTGACCCGTCTGAACCACCCTCCACTCCGCCTTCCACCTTGACCACCAGTTCCCAGTCATCTGCCCCCAGCCAAGTTTCTGTGAGGGCCATGTTTGAGCGTAAGAAGCTAATGTCTGCGAGTCACCCCCTTGCCCGGCGTCTGACAGCTGGCTTGTCTGCACTCTTAGCCCGCCAGCTTTTACCATACCAGCTGGTGGACTCTGAGGCCTTCCGCAAATTTGTAGCAATTGGGACACCACAGTGGAAGGTACCCAGCCGCAATTTTTTTTCCAAGAAGGGAATACCACACCTGTACCACCATGTGCAGAGCCAAGTCACCGCATCTCTGTCACTTAGTGTTGGGGCAAAGGTCCATATGACTACTGACGCATGGTCCTCCAAGCATGGTCAGGGCAGGTATGTCACCTACACTGCCCACTGGGTGAACTTGCTTATGGCTGGGAAGCAGGGAATACGTGGCTCAACAACAACAGTGGAGTTGGTGTCACTGCCACGGATTACACGCGGTTCTGCCACCACCTCTACTCCTCCTTCGCTCTCTACCTCGTCTTCTTCCTCTGCTTCCTCCTCCTCTGCTGATGGGTCCTCCTCCTCCACACCTGTGCACCCCCAGCTCCCCCTAGGCTATTCGACGTGCCAGGTACGCCGTTGTCATGCTGTCTTGGGGATGACGTGCCTGGAAAGCAGAAACCATACCGGATCTGTACTCCTGTCATCTCTGCAGTCACAGGCCGATCGGTGGCTGACCCCACACCAACTGAAGATCGGAAAAGTGGTGTGTGACAACGGAAGCAATCTGTTGGCAGCACTGAGACTGGGCAATTTAACACATGTGCCCTGCATGGCACATGTTCTGAATTTAATAGTCCAAAGTTTTGTCTCGAAGTACCCAGGATTCCAGGACATTCTCAGGCAGTCCAGGAAGGTGTCGGCCCATTTCAGACGTTCCTACACAGCCATGGCACGCCTTGCTGACATTCAGCAGCGGTACAACATGCCAGTCAGGCGTTTAATTTGTGACAGCCAGACTCGCTGGAATTCAACGCTCCTCATGTTTGAACGTCTGCTGCAACAACAAAGAGCCGTCAATGAATACCTGTTTGAACTGGGTGGTAGGACTGGATCTGCAGAGCTGGGGATTTTTTTCCCCCGTTACTGGGTGCTTATGCGCGATGCCTGCAGGCTCATGCGCCCTTTTGAAGAGGTTACAAACATGGTCAGTCGCACCGAAGGCACCATCAGCGACCTAATACCCTTTGCTTTCTTCCTGGAGCGTGCCGTGCGACGAGTGACAGATGAGGCTGTAGACCAGCGTGACGAGGAGCAGGAAGCGCACGATTTCTGGTCGGAATCACCAGAACGAGCCCAGACACCTGCTGCAACGCAGGGAGAGGTGTCAGAAGTGGAGTCAGAGGAGGAAGGTGGCTTTGTGGAGGAGGAGGACCAACAGGAGCAGGCTTCCCAGGGGGCTTGTGGTGACCTTTTGGGGACCCCTGGTCTTGTACGTGGCTGGGGGAGGAGACCGTGGATGATATAGTCCTTGATAACGAGGAAGCAGAGATGGATACCTCTGCATCCAACCTTGTAGGAATGGGGTCTTTCATGCTGTTATGCCTGTTGAAGGACCCCCGTATCAAGAGGCTTAAGGAGAAGGACCTGTACTGGGTCACAACGCTACTAGACCCTCGGTACAAGCATTTAGTGGCAGAAATGTTACCAACGTACCACAAGTCCGAAAGGATGCTGCATTTACAAACCAGCCTGCAAAACATGTTGTACAATGCTTTTAAGGGTGATGTCACTTCAGGAACTCATCAACATTCCAGGGGCAGAGGCGCCAGTAATCCTGCCACGAGCGCACCTGCAAGGACAATGCACTTTGGCCACTCTGTACCGGCAGACATACAAAGGTTTTTCAGTCCAAGGCAGCGCCAGAACCCTTCTGGATCCACCCTCAAAGAACGCCTCGACCGGCAGGTAGCGGACTACCTGGCATTAACTGCAGATATCGACACTCTGAGGAGCGATGAACCCCTGGACTACTGGGTGCGCAGGCTTGATCTGTGGCCAGAGCTGTCACAATTTGCCATGAACCTCTTGTCTTGCCCCGCCTCAAGTGTCCTCTCAGAAAGGACCTTCAGTGCAGCAGGAGGGATTGTAACTGAGAAGAGAACTCGACTAGGTCACAAAAGTGTGGATTACCTGACCTTTATTAAAATGAACGAGGCATGGATCTCGGAGGGTTACTGCACGCCGGAAGACTTGTTCTGACTCCCCATGCAGCTGTCCTTCTCTGCACGCCGCATGACTCCACACACAGCTGTCCTTTAGCGTCCTCCTCCGACTAGGGTGCAAACCCTACTGGTTTCATTTTAATCAAAACTTAATCAAAAATTCATATTTTCAGCATTTATATGGCATATTTTTTCTGGCCTCTGTGCTTCAGTGGCTGCAACCAAAAAAATTCATATTTTCAGCATTTATATGGCATATTTTTTCTGGCCTCTGTGCTTCAGTGGCTGCGACCAAAAAAATTCATATTTTCAGCATTTATATGGCATATTTTTTCTGGCCTCTGTGCTTCAGTGGCTGCGACAAAAAAAATTCATATTTTCAGCATTTATATGGCATATTTTTTCTGGCCTCTGTGCTTCAGTGGCTGCGACAAAAAAAATTCATATTTTCAGCATTTATATGGCATATTTTTTCTGGCCTTTGTGCTTCAGTGGCTGCGACAAAAAAAATTCATATTTTCAGCATTTATATGGCATATTTTTTCTGGCCTCTGTGCTTCAGTGGCTGCGACAAAAAAAATTCATATTTTCAGCATTTATATGGCATATTTTTTCTGGCCTCTGTGCTTCAGTGGCTGCGACAAAAAAAATTCATATTTTCAGCATTTATATGGCATATTTTTTCTGGCCTCTGTGCTTCAGTGGCTGCGACAAAAAAAATTCATATTTTCAGCATTTATATGGCATATTTTTTCTGGCCTCTGTGCTTCAGTGGCTGCGACAAAAAAAACATAATTTTTCAGGAAAGTGCACATGCCTAATTTTTCAGGGTTCTGCAACAGTGGCAAAATCGCATCTTTTATGGTCACCGCAGGTAATCTACCTTCTACTGCAGTGCTCTGTATGTAGCTGCTGTGGGCAGCTGTCCTGCTGCTGATCTCTCATCTGCTGACTGCTGCCTGTAACCCAATAGTCCTTGTAAGGACTGCTTTTATTTTCTTTTTTGTTTTTTTTTACTTTGCTACTGTAAGAGCCCAGTGCTATTAGTCTAGCTGTGTTGGGGAGTGGGACTGGTGTGCTGCTCCTCCTAGTAGTTCACCACTACCAGCACCAACCAGAGTCAAAATTGTTACAAAGTATCTTATTTGCACCTGTTAGCTGTTCTGAGCTCTCTGCCAAAAGCTAATTAAGTTAGAAACTGTTTTTTTTCTGGCTGTTCAGTTCAGAGAAAAGAGGGACTGGTGTGCTGCTCCTCCTAGTAGTTCACCACCACCAGCACCAACCAGAGTCAAAATTGTTACAAAGTATCTTATTTGCACCTGTTAGCTGTTCTGAGCTCTCTGCCAAAAGCTAATTAAGTTAGAAACTGTTTTTTTTCTGGCTGTTCCGTTCAGAGAAAAGAGGGACTGGTGTGCTGCTCCTCCTAGTAGTTCACCAGCACCAACCAGAGTCAAAATTGTTATAAAGTATCTTATTTGCACCTGTTAGCTGTTCTGAGCTCTCTGCCAAAAGCTAATTAAGTTAGAAACTGTTTTTTTTCTGGCTGTTCAGTTCAGAGAAAAGAGGGACTGGTGTGCTGCTCCTCCTAGTAGTTCACCACCACCAGCACCAACCAGAGTCAAAATTGTTACAAAGTATCTTATTTGCACCTGTTAGCTGTTCTGAGCTCTCTGCCAAAAGCTAATTAAGTTAGAAACTGTTTTTTTTCTGGCTGTTCAGTGCAGAGAAAAGAGGGACTTTCCAGTACAAAAGAGGGACAGGGGGTTGAGTGGTCAAAAGAGGGACAGTTGGGAGGTATGCAAGTGCCACCTAGCTGTGTGAGCTTTTTCACATTCTGTCTAAATAACAATAATAATTCCGTGTCCGTAAATATCACCTGAGTGATTTTTTTACAGCAGCAATAATATATTCCGTACCCACTACTGTATACGTTGCCCTTGCAGGCATTGTTTGCCCAGTCTTTAACCAAGTGCCACCTAGCTGTGTGAGCTTTTTCACATTCCGTGTCCAGAAATATCACCTGAGTGACGTAGTGTGATTTCTGCCCTTTACAGCACAAAACGCAGCGCTGTGTCAACAATGTATTTTTCAGATACATTTTTGCCCTTGATCCCCCTCTGGCATGCCACTGTCCAGGTCGTTGCACCCTTTAAACAACTTTAAAATCATTTTTCTGGCCAGAAATGTCTTTTCTAGCTTTTAAAATTCGCCTTCCCATTGAAGTCTATGGGGTTCGCGACGTTCGCGAACCGTTCACATTTTTGACGCAAGTTCGCGAATATGTTCGCGAACATTTTTTCCGCCGTTCGCTACATCCCTAAGTTTGATACAGAAGCCCATGTGTACACAATAGAAGGAAAGAAATGCTGTGTTTCAGCATTACTTTCAAGGTTTACTGGTGTATTTATATAGACTTTTCTGATAAAGCTTCCTGGTTTCACCCTTGCCTGCCTGACTAAGTTTATTCTCTGACTGCCCCGGCCTGATCTGACTACTCTATTGCCTAATGCCTTGTACTATGATCTTCTGTCCAAAGACTTTGCTCTACAGTTGTGCCCCTCTGCCTATCCAGAACCCTCATCTTGCACCTCTCGTTTAAGTCCAGGTGGCATCCATATAAACCGAGGGCTCCTCCCAAGGCCCAAAGGTGGTCAAATTACTGGTGAAGCACGAGCTGAGACCAGGGTGCCTGGTGTTTGTTCTGCTGTTGGGTGCCGACCGTTACACTTACTTAATTTTAGCCTTTCTTTCTCCTTTAATGGATGACATCAGCTTTGAGTTGGTGTAAATAAATAACGGTACCCCTCCAGTTCCCCGCTCCTTTGATCTGAAGGTAGGCTCACATAGTGTCAATGGCCTAAATGTGCCCCAAAAACTATGGCCTTCACTGATTATTTTTTTTTTTTTTTAAAGTTTTTATTTATTAAGAACAGTTGGCAGTACATCAAATGACAAGTAACAGAAAAGTACAAAGGTTGCACAGCGACACAATATCACACGTGACACTATACATCATAAGTTACCACATTCCTTTTAATTTACAATGCTCACACAGTTCCGGAAACCATAGGGTATATGTCTATCCATTGACCCCATACTTTGTCAAACTTCTCAGGGTGACCACGGGCTTCATATGTAAGCTTTATTAACGGAAGCATATGATTCACCATGTTAAGCCATTGGTTAATTGAGGGAGGCATAGGTTGAATCCAGCGCATGATAATTACCTTCCTTGCATAAAATAACAGGGATCTATACATTATCCTAGTACCGCTTTTAGGAACTAGCTCATCTATTGCCCCCAGAAGGCAGGCTTCAGGGGAGACTACCTGGGGAAGGGCTAAAGTATCACTAAGCAAACAAACCACTCTTTTCCAGAACCGGAGTATTCTTGGGCACTCCCACAACATATGGATAAAATCCGCATTAGCCTGAGCACATCGGGGACATGCCGAAGACTTATCAGGGAAGATCCTACTCAGCCTAAGAGGGGAATAGTAATAGAAATGCAATATTTTAAAACTAATCAGCCTGTCTTTCGTTGAGATAAGGTAATTATAGGCTTTGTCAGTAGCCTCATCCCACATATCATCAGTTACCGTAGGTAGAACTCTCTGCCATTTCCGCTGGGCTACTTGGAAGGGAGTACTCCCCGCCTCCATTAAATTCCTGTAAAGGCATGATACCAATTTGCGCGGGTTCTTCGCATGTAATGTACTGGAAACATCAAATTTGTGAAAGGAGGGTATATACCCATCAAACTGAGCTTTAAAGGCATGCTTTAATTGCAAGTATCTGAAGGGGTTGATTACTGTGTCAGGACATATCTCTTGCAATTGGGGGAGAGTGACAAAGACCCCATCTTTCAGGATGTCTCCGAGTTTTTTGATCCGTCTATTGGACCAGTACAGAAAATCAGTGAGGTAGCGGAGATGCGGGAGATTGGAATTCCCCCACAGTGGAGTGTGGTGGGAGAACAAAGTTGGAGACACCTTGCACAGTCGGAGAGCCAGCTGCCAGGCCATATATGGGGCATATAGAACTGGGGGAAGCTGGGGTAGATCTTTCAATTTACGTATGGGACAAAGTGCCAAAGCTTCCAAGGAGCCCAAGAGCAGGCCATGTAATAGCATATTGGGGTTTTCGGGATCAGGATTAAACCATTCATGAATATGTGATAGTTGAGCCGCTAAATAATACAGCCAAAGGTTTGGTAGACCTAGACCCCCACACGAAGGTGGAGCCGTGAGGGATTCCCAGGAAATTCTGGCCTGTCTCCCTGCCCATATAAATGATATTAACACCGTGTTGACTTTCCGAAAAAATTCCTTCGATAATTTGATCGGAGTGTTTCTGAAAAAGTATAGAAATTTTGGGAGAAAAACCATCTTAAAGATATTAATCTTCCCCCATAATGTCAGAGGCAAGTTCTGCCATTGAGTAGAAGCCGCTGTAAACTGAGCCACCAGTGGACCTAAATTAAGCTCAGGGAAATCGGTAGCCTTTGATGTCACAGTTACACCTAGGTACTTTATTTGGGCTGCCCAGACTAGTTGGTGGACCGGGGTTTGTTGATGTGGGGGGATGTTATCTATGGGCATTATGAGTGATTTACCCCAATTTATCTTCAGACCAGAGTATATACCGAAGTCCTGTATTATATCTAAGGCCGACTGAAGTGTACGACCTGGATCTGCCAAAAATAACAGAATATCATCAGCATAGAGGGCTATGCGTTCCTCGGATGTCTTGTAGCGAAGTCCAACTATATTAGGGGCATTCCTTATACTTATGGCCAGAGGCTCTATTGCTACTGCAAACAGGAGAGGGGAGAGTGGGCACCCTTGCCTGGTGCCTCTATGTAATTGAAGAGGTAAGGACAGGGAGTTATTGACCCGAACTTGAGCGATGGGCGCTGCATAAAGTAATTGAACCCAGGAGATGAATCTGGGGCCAAAGCCAAAAGCCCTTAACGTTTCCCATAAGTATGGCCACTCAATGGAGTCAAATGGAGTCAATGGAGTCAAAGGCCTTGGCTGAATCCAGAGACACCACCACCCTTGAACCCGCATTCTCATGCACGACCTGCAAGTTGGTATAGAGTCTCCGCAAGTTAACAGTAGTGGACTTGCTAGGCATAAATCCTGACTGATCCGGGTGAATTATTGATGTTATGACTTTTATTAGTCTGGAAGCCAAAATTTTGGCCAACAATTTGGCATCTGTATTTATCAACGAAATTGGGCGATACGAGTCGCACAGATCAGGATTTTTGCCGGGTTTATGGATTAGCACGATCAATGCAGAGTACAAAGACGGTGGTAACTGCTTTACCTCAGATGCAGCCCCCACCATGTGTACAAATTGTGGAATCAACTCTTTAGCCACCTTGTACCACTCAGCCGGTAGACCATCAGGGCCTGGTGTTTTGTTACTAGGGAGGGAGTGGAGTGCCACTGCAACTTCAAGCGGAGTAATAGGGTTATCTAAGTATGCTCTCTGTTGTTCATCTAATTGAGGACAATTGATTCTCCCAAGATAGTTAGCAATATCAATTTGTGAGCAGGTAAGTTTTGATGTATATAAATCGGCATAAAAGTCCCTAAAAGTCTCGGTAATTACCTTTGGGGATGAGGTAATAGTGCCGTTGTTTGTTATTATTCTTGGAATTAATGTGCTGGGTGTAACGCTTTTTGATAGGTATGCCAGAGTTGCTCCGCCCTTTTCCCCTTTATCAAATAGTCTTTGTGTCGTGTACAGCTCCTTCTTTTTTGTGAGGGAGGTAATAGCTAATTCTAGGGCCTGCTGCACCTGACACATTAGATTGTGATTAGCGTCTGAGGGGTCTACAGCATATGCTGCTTCGGCCTGTCGTACCACCTCTGTGGCGTCATCTACCAGTTGTTTAGTATGATTTCTCGCACCCTTTATGGCCCTGGAGAGGGAATCCCGAGCAACCGCCTTGGATGCGTCCCAAGATATATTAGGGGAGACTGTATCCTTATTGATGTCCCAGTATTCCTCATATTCCCGGGTAACTGTCTCCTGTACCTCTTTGTTTTGCAACCACAATGGACTAAGCCTCCACATTTTATCAGATGACACATCGCCCACCTGGAGTGATATCATTAGAGGGGAGTGGTCAGAAAAGGCCCTAGGGAGGTATTGAACTCCCGAAACTAGTAGCAGAAATTCGGGGGATGCCAGTGCCAGGTCTATTCGGGAAAGCGTATTATGGGTAGCGGAATGACAGGAATACTGTCTGGTTGCTGGGTTTTTCCACCTCCATATGTCCCTCAGACCCATCGTGTCAGCCCAGTGTGCTAGTGGTGTTAGTGCTGTTGTTTGGGATATTAATCTATCAAGTGCGGGATTCAGCGGGGAGTTGAAGTCACCCATTAAACAAACAGGAGCAGGGGGAAATTCCAATATCTTATTAAAGACTTTGTCTAGCGTGTCCATTGACATAGGAGGAGGAAGATATATATTCGCTAAGAGCAAGGGAGTAGAGTTCAGTTTGCAGTAGAGGACAATATACCTTCCGTAAGTATCCAGATGAATCTTAATTAGCTCAAACATAATGTGTTTCCTGACCAATATTGCCACTAGAACTATATACATAGCATAGAAACCGTTCAAGCTTCATAACTTCCCAACTTGTCCCTTCCCTCCCCTGCCCGCTTATGCAACTTAGCAAGCCTATGACCCCCAAACTTTTCGATAAATGAGGTAAAGATAGCTTACGTAGGTGCCAGTACAGTTCCCATTATGTAGGGCGAACAGCCCATGCAGATAGGAATGGACCAATCCAAACTCCGACAGTCACTGAAAATGCAAAGTCCACAGTCCAATATCCCAATAGAATAGTATAGTATAGGAGTGTTACCTGCCGGTGAGTATGGAGTCAAGGTGCCAGAGTAACACCCCAATATCTGGTGTGGAGAGGCAGCAAAAAATAACTTATCTCGTGAGCCGCATGCCTATTGTTGCTTGCGTAGAGTAGAGATTTGGGCCTCCGAATTAGACGACGTCGCCGTCTTGATCTGGGGGATGTTGTCGTCGCCCCGCGGGGTGCTTCGATTCAATCCACTGAATAACATCCTCTGGGTGATCAAAGAACAGAGTGGAGTCTCCAGTAGAGATGCGCAGCTTCGCAGGGAATAGCATAGCGTATTGGATCTTTAGTGTACGCAGTCTGCGCCGCGCCTCTGTGAATGAGCTGCGTTTCCTCTGAACCATTGAGGAAAAGTCGGGATACAGGGAGACTCTGGCATTCTCGTGGATGATTTCCCCTTTAAGCCTCGCTTCGCGCAAGGCCGCATCTCTGTCCTTAAAGTTCAGCAACTTCATGACCACTGGACGGGGGGAGCCCCTGGAGGAGGTCGGCGAGCTGGTACACGGTGGGCCCGTTCCACTGCAAATTGTGCCGAAAAGGTATCAGACCCCAGCTTAGTCTTAAGCCAATCCTCCATGAAGGCCTCCATCTGAGGGCTTTCACTACCTTCGGGTAGGCCAATTACGCGCAGATTCGACCTACATTGTCTGTTTTCTAGGTCGTCAACATGCTCAATGAGCAAGCGCTGATCTCGTTGTAATTGCTGAATTTGTCTCTGAATTGGCGGCATATCATCCTCCAACGCCCCAATGCGTCTTTCGGCCTCAGTAGTGCGCTCCCGGAGCTTGTGCACATCCTGCCGCAACAACGAGAGATCCACTTTGATCTCCTCCATTTTGGATGTCATCGTGGAAGTTGTGTCAGAGATCTGCATCGCAAGTGAGGCTCTGGAGTCGGTAATCGCTAGCATGAGCGTTTGCAGCGTAGATTCCGGGTTGTGCTCATCGGCGCATTCAGATTGTGGGGAGACAGGCCTGCTGTTGTTTAATTCGTCAGCGTCTTTCTCCCTAGCGCCGCCGCCGCCATCTTGTCGATGCGGCCTAGCAAACATCTTTGGGATGTTCTCGGATTTGGACTTCGCAGTGCCCTTAGAAGGCATTATATAATGCTGTGGGTTGTCGGTTCTCTGCTGGATGCCGTCCGGCTCGAAAATATAGGCAGGAATCGGGTCAGGATATGTATTAATACGGGAGCTCTGGCACTGCACGTCTATCACGGATCACATCGTAGCTCCGCCCCCTTCACTGATTATTTTAAATCAAAATTGGACATCTTGTTGCTGCAGGAGAGACATTTCAGTAAAACTTCATCACCTAAATACATGTCAAAATACTACCCCCAAGTATATCTAACAAACTCCTCCACAAAAACCAAAGCAGTGGCCATTCTTATTGCAAGAGAGGTGAAATTTCAACTTAATTAGAGATATGTAGACCCAGAGGGCCATTTCATTATTATAACAGGACATCTTCAGAATCAGTTGACTCAGTATACGCTCCTAACACCTCCAAACAGACATTTTTTAGAAATTTCTTCAACAAACTCTCAGAAATCTCGGAGGGCAGAGTCATAGTGGGTGGAGATTTTAACACGGCAATAAATAACAATGTGGATAGGTCACGGGACATCCTAGAGAAACAGTCAAACTTTAACAGTGACAGACACAAAACACCTTATCCACCACTTGAAAGAGGAGGTGCTGGTGGACGAGTGGAGAGAAAAACACCCGTTAGACAGAGATTATACTCATTATTCCAATGTTCACACCACTTACTCACGCATAGACTTCATCTTCACCAAATCCACATTATTACAATACATCCACTCTGCTACAATCCATGACATTACCTGGTCAGATCATGGCATAGTGGAAACGCTCTTCCATGGATGGGACAAAGCTAGAGGGGGAGGTAACTGGACACTGAACGAATCCCTACTGTTGGATAAGGAGATCTGTATTGAGATAACTAATGGATTTAAAGAATACTTTATGAATAATACTTCAACAGATACTTCCTTGGCCATCAGAGGGATCCTGATTAAACATGCCTCCCAAATTAAAAGAACCAAAACAGAGAAGATTAAACAACTCTCCCAAAAACTACATGATGTAGCCACAGCACACAAAAAAAACCCATCCTCAGACAAATACAGGGAAATACAAAACATAAGAACGCAGCTTATAGACACACTCTCAGACAAGGCAGCCTACGCGATGCGTAGAACTAAATACCAATAAGCCACATACAATGTTAGCTCGAAAATTGAGAGCCCTTCATTCCACCCAAGCCTTACATGCAATAAGGACCCAAACAGGGAACATAACGAGAGATACAGAACAAATTCTCAATGCATTTAGTAACTTTTACACGGAATTGTATTCTGCAGACAAGGCCCCAGAGACCAACCTTGCTAGGGAATCAATTATGCTAACTGACTGGACTCCATCCCAACTAACCAAAGACGACCAGGATATGTTAGCCTCGCCCATAGCTTTGGAGGAAATAGAAAATATAATCAAAACCGCTAAATCTTCTAAGGCCCCGGGCCCAGATGGCTATACAGCAAAATATTACAAACAATTTGATAAAATCTTTACCCCACACTTGAAAGACTTTTTTCAATCACTCCTAAACGGCTCACCCTTAACAAAACATATGCAATCGGCGACCATAATAATGCTTCTAAAACCAGGAAAGGATCCTGTAAATTGTGATAGTTACAGACCGATCTCATTAATAAACACTGATATCAAGATATTTGCGAAAATACTGGCCAATAGACTTAATACGTTACTCCCCAAGTTAATCCACATGGACCAGGTGGGGTTTGTACTAGGACGACAGGTGGCTGATGGCATTCGCAAGGCGATTGACTTGATAAGCCTAGCACCAAAAATACCCGCCTCCTTCCTCCTTTTATCCTTAGATGCCCAAAAAGCATTTGATAGGGTAGATTGGAAATATATGTTTGCAGTTCTGGAAAAACTGAAAATACCACCACCATTCCTTACAGGACTCAGACAATTATATGACACTCCCACTGCAAGGCTGCTCAGTATGGGTCTATTATCCAAATATATTGAGATAAAAGGAGGGACGCGCCAAGGATGCCCCCTGTCTCCGATAATTTTCGCATTATCCCAAGAACCCCTGGCCAATGCCATTAGACAAAACCCAGATATCAAAGGATTCTGGGTGGGAGATAAAGAGCACAAAATAAATCTCTTCGCCGATGACATTCTTCTCACATCTCCCCAAACCTCTTTACCCAACCTGCTACACTCGTTAGAGCAATTCCGATGAATATCGGGATAAACAATCAATACTGCTAAGACACATGCACTCCCTTTAAAAATGCCTAAGTTAGAATTGAAATTACTCCAGGTCAACTTTGATTATGAATGGGAAAATGAAACCTTAGAATACTTGGGAATCACTCTCACCTCTTCCTATGATACCTTATATAAAACTAATTACCCCAAACTGATAGACACTCAGCATGTGTCTATTATCCAAATATATTGACATAAAAGGAGGGACGCGCCAAGGATGCCCCCTGTCTGCGATAATTTTCGCGTTATCCCAAGAATCCATGGCCAACGCCATTAGACAAAACCCAGATATCAAAGGATTCTGGGTGGGAGATAAAGAGCACAAAATAAATCTCTTCGCCGATGACATTCTTCACACTCACATCTCCCCAAACCTCTTTACTCAACCTGTTACACACCTTAGAGCAATTCCGACGAATATCGGGATATAAAATCAGTACTGCTAAGACACATGCACTCCCTTTAAAAATGCCTAAGTTAGAATTGAAATTACTCCAGGTCAACTTTGATTATAAATGGGAAAATGAAACCTTAGAATACTTGGGAATCACTCTCACTTCTTCCAATGATAACTAATTACCCCAAACCGATAGACAAACTTAAAAAAGACCTATCTACCTGGCATACATTTCACCTCTCTTGGTTCGGCAGAGACACTATTGCCAAGACTTCTATACCTATTCAGGACCTTGCCGATAAATTTTCCCGAAAAAACAGCCCTCTCACTTCAAAAAGCAATATCAGACTTTATCTGGGCAGGAAAGAGATCCAGAATTAGAGCGACAATCATGACCACAACGAAATCATTAGGAGGACTGGGAGTCCCACACATATATAGGTATTATTTGGCCAGTAGACAAGAGGCCATGATTCACATGCATGCTCCTACAGAGGAACCATGGAAAACAATTGAAGAACACTTCACAGCACCCATGCAATTAGCACATTTATTTTGGATTCCCAAGGCAAACAGAGCTGTCCCTAGAGGCCTTTTACCCTCCTCACAACAAGCACTAGACCTATGGGACCTATGGACCATTAGGATGAAATTAAGCACCCGTAACACTAGGCATAGAACTATCTTTTGCAACAAGAGCTTCCCACTGGGATGGAATCCAATCGACTTCAAATCATGGATAGACGCTAACATTCTCACACTTACAGATTTCCACCCGGACCAAATCAACATACCATTTCAACAATACAAGGAGAAACATGACATCCCCCACTCCCAATTTTTCCGATACCTACAAATTAGACATTATGCTGACAATACAATCAAAACCCAGAATGCTCAAACCATGACCTACTTTGAAACAATTTGTCTCAAACGCTCCTACCCAGCACACTTGATTTCATTACTATACAGCCACCTCTCCTCCGATACCACCGATATACGTCAGCCGGAAACAGATTTAGATCTCTCAATATCAGACAAGTCCTGGTTATATATTTGGGAAACAGCCAAAAAACATCTGTATGCGTAACCTCCAGCGAAAGAGCATATAAAATCATATTTCGTTTCTACTACACCTCCAACACGCATCAGCAAATTTAGCGGTAATTCGGAACATGCCAATTGCTTCAGAGGATGTGGGGAACAAGGGTCCTTCCTACACACTTGGTGGTCTTGCGTAGTGGCCCAAGAATTCTGGAAAATGGTAGCTTCTCTGCTTTCCGAGGTTCTACACAGCATGGTTCAGGCAACTCCACACACATTTCTTTAAGGCATGAAAATCCAGCATATAAATTCTATACCTTCTCACAAATTAGCTACACATATCCTGACAGCAGCAATATCTCTTCTAGCAGCACATTGGAAAAAAATGTAATTGTCGGCAATCACTAATAGCCAAGGTAAACTGGACCCAAGCGATGGAAACGATCAGAGACAAATTGTTAGATAGGAGCTACGAAGGGGAGCTGGAGTGGTATCCGTGGACCCAATACCTGGAAGGAATCTAAACTGAATCTAATATTAATGATTCTGGAACTACCTGAGAAATGCAACTGACAAGAGGTTGTCTGGTAATATTATACTGAAGCTAAAATAACTATGTCTTCCTTCATATATCTCTTCTTTCCCCCTCTTCTTCAGAGATTCCCCCCCTTATTATCTTACTGCGAGCTGCGAAATAATGGCACTGAAATAGAACACCCTGAGAGGTCACTGGAGGTGACCAGTCATATAGGATTATATATATGATTAGTCATAAAATAACCAGAACAGGATAAGCATGCAGCTGAATACATGTTGTAATTTAATGCTTTTATTATTTGTTATAATGGAAACCAATAAAAAATTTAAATATTAAAAAAAAAAAAAAAATAACGGTGGACAATTATAGAGTTGATCAAAATACACATCTTAGAAATATCACCATTTTTAACTTTATAAATTATTCTGCCTGCTCATTTCATAAATGGTGATGGACAGTGTAAAATCAGTAGTAAGGAGAAATAGCTTTATAATTACCATATATATATTTATTAATGTGCCCCAAAAGTCTAACTTCTACAAAAGGACATCTTCAAAGTCCACAAAAATGGGCACTGCCTATCCATCATTATACATAGAAAAATTGCCAATGAACACAGAAGCTAAAAAACTAAAAGAAAACAACTAAAAGTTAATGTTAGAGAAAGAGAAATAACAATGTTATTGTAATAAGGGCTTACTTAAAGCTACAGATGCCAGATTCCTTATCATAAATCAAATAGAGAAAGTCACAGTTTACCCAGTGTTCTTCCAGGTTCTGGTGCCAAGTTTACCTGGGCCAAAAATCAATAGTTCCATATAATTTTATTTCCACAAACTGAATTTTATTTCCTCCCATTCTGTGTATAAAAGTCCAATATCTTCTCTAGTTCCTCCATCCCAGCTGAACAGTCAGATATCACTTCTATCCCTGAGGTTTAGGTAAGGGAATGGATGAGAAACTTGCCTTGGGCTGAACAATGTGCTGGTTGATATGAAAGTCAGATCTATAAAGCAATGTTTTTTGGACATGACTGATATATGTCTAACCTTTATGCTGTTTCACATTGTATCTAGATACCTAGTTTTGACTTCATTATCACTTCCAATTGTCTTGCAGGCTGCCTAACCAAACATGTGGAAAGTAATGAGCCTGGTTTTCATTTTTGGATGTGTCTTCCAAGCTGATGCTACTCTCAGTGCTGCTTCTATCAACTGCCTTACGGAAAAGGCAAACGCAGGTAGGTGCCTTCATATAAGATGCTAAATGATAACCAGGGTGGTGTTGTATTCCGTCATATGCCTGCAAAACTGGTCATAGTTTATATAGATGAGAATACTACATGAATTACCTTTCTCTACAATAGCAATCCTAGGGAATGAAGGAACCTAGGATACTGTATGTACACATGGCACTACTTTGGCTGTTTTTTTTTTTTAAATGCATAATGCCCCAAATGTGACACATGCACAGATCACTGTGTCTTTATCTGCAAAGACAGATAGTAATATTAATAGAAATATTCCATGTTTTTAGTTCATCCTTTCTGCTTTCCTTTCTTAAAGGGATTCTGTCATGATTTTTATGATGTATTTTTTTATTTCGAAATTACACTGTTTTCACTGAAAATAATTCACTCTACAATATAAAATGTAATTCCTAAATCAGCAAGTGTATTTTTTTTAGTTGTGATATTGGTGTGTAGGTGCCATCTCAGGTATTTTTGCCTGGTCATGTGCTTTCAGAAAGAGCCAGCACTTTAGGATGGAACTGCTTTCTGCCAGGCTGTTGTTTCTCCTACTCAATGTAACTGAATGGGATCCAGATATTTTCTATTGAGTGCTTTTCTTAGATCTACCAGGCAGCTGGTATCTTGTGTTGGGGAGCTGTTATCTGGTTACCTTCCCATTGTTCTTTTGTTAGGCTGCTGGGGGGGGGGGAAGGAAGGGATGATATCACTCCAACTTGCAGTACAGCAGTAAAGAGTGACTGAAGTTTATCAGAGCACAAGTCACAAGACTCGGGACAGCTGGGAAACTGACAATATGTCTAGCCCCATGTCAGATTTCAAAATTAAATATAAAAAAATCTGTTTGCTCTTTTTAGAAAAAGATTTCAGTGCAGCTCTATTAACGGATGCTTTTTGAAAAAATTTTTTTTCCCATGACAGTATCCCTTTAAGCTGTACTTCAAGTTGCCATATTTCTTTGTCTTCTAATCCAGACAGTGATGGCAGGGCAGGACAAATGATGTCAGGTGGTGGGGAAGGGAATCCTGTTTAGAGGTGAGCGGGATTAATGGCATGGCGATTAAGGATTGACTCCGTGAGATACTGAAAGTGAGACAGGCAGTTTTGAACCAGACAGCCCATGTGAAAACTGGACTGGCTGGTTTAAAACCCAGATTGATGGCAACCCTAGCTGCACTACATCTTATTATAGGCTCAACATTCTTCCCTACTAAAGGCCAATTCTAGTGTCCTCTTTGCCCATATGCGTATCCTTTCTCTATCCAATTTACTGTTCTGATCCACCCACTACCTTTTTTTAAACAGATGTAGTGACAGGGAAGGAAGGACTAACTATGTTTTTTTATCCACAGCCATAAATCAAGTGAATATACTGAGCAGTTTGAATGCTGCTATAAACGGTGTAAACATTCCAGTAATTGGTATCCCTGGTGTGACACAGTAAGTATATATCTGCATGGACTGTATACCTCCCACTTTAATATGTTTGTAGGCTTATATGACTTACTCTGAGGATGTTTCTGTTTATCTTATTATTCTTGTTATTCTTTGCACATAGGAGCTGTAGTCAGTTGTTAGATTGGAAGGAGTCTCTACATAAGGAGTCTTGTAAAGATGTTTAAATGGATACCAGTGTTTTAAAGACAAAATATGTTGTAAAAACCCTGTTATCAAATTAAGACTTCCATTTTCCTCTCTTGACTGAGTAGTACAGGTATGGGACCTATTATCCAGAATGTTCGGGACCTGGGGTTTTCTGGATAACGGATCTTTCCGTAATTCGGGTCTTTATGCTTTAAGCCGACTAGAAATTAATTTAAACATTAAATAAACCCAATAGGCTGGTTTTGCTTCCAATAAGGATTAATTATATCTTAGTTGGGATCAAGTACAAGCTACTGTTTTATTATTACAGAGAAAAAGCAAATAATTTTTAAAATTTTGGATTATTTGGATAAAATGGAGTCAATGGGAGACAGCCATTTCGTAATTCGGAGCCTTCTGGATATCGGGTTTCCGAATAAGGGATCCTATACCTGTATATGGACAACCACTCAAGGAATGACTTCCTAACTAAAGCGTTCTGGAAGAAGTTGACATTCCCACTGTCCTGATCTAGTCTCATTGCCCCATGGGACTCTCGTTTGCACTGTTTGGTTGTTTTTGAAGGATATCACAACTTACTTTACATTTTTGCCAGATGACAGTGTGTGTGTGTTTAAATACTTTTCCAGCACTGGAGTTAAAACATCTGCGCAGAGTAAAGTGTGCAAGTGTCATCACTCATATACAAGAGCCCTGTGCGTAAAGACATATTAAATGGGTGAATGTTCTTCTGTCACTTTAAGTCAACAGAAATACATTTCAATTTTACTTTTTCTATGTACTTTATGCATATTGGAAGAGGTCTTGGTTCATATTCATCAGACAAATGCTCTTTATGTTTTTGTCTTTGCAGACTAAAAGTGAATAATTTCAATATACCAAGTGGAACTGTATCCGTTGTTCCAAACCCAAATATCCCAGATAAGGTTTCTTTTATTACTCGGTATCAGGCATCTCTGAGTGCTGTTGCAAGGCAAGTGGGTTATCATTTTTTTAACTTTTCTTTTTAAACTTTCAGAAATGGCAGTAAACAGTCCACTTTTCCATTTATTCAAACCACTGGGTGGATGTGCTTACAAAAGAGCCCTCAGAAAACATACACTTAACACCTTAAATAGAGGAATACTTCAGTAATACAAAGTATATTAAAAGTGGGTACTGGGGGTAGGTCTGCCTCTCAGGTAAATAATGCAGATTACCTACCATACTCCTATGGGTCTTTTTATAATACAGATATAATAATACTTTGAGTGCCTGGCTGTATACTTATCTCAACCCTTTTTACTCGTTAGCTACATTTAAATGTAAAAAAGAGTTGGAGTGCAACACAAGCATGAAAAAGTCCATGGTGATGTCAAATAAGGGCTGTTATTGGCTGTTTGGTAGCCCCTATATTTACTGGCAGCCTACAGGAGACTCTGTTTGGCACTACACCTGGTTTTTATGCAACCAAAACTTGCCTCCAAGCCAGGAATTCAAAAATAAGCTCCTGCTTTGAGGCCACTGGGAGCAACATCCAAGGGGTTGGCAGCATGTTGCTCATGAGCTACTGGTTGGGGATCACTGACTTAGGGGATTCTGTATGTAAATCAAGCAGCTTATAGGTTACTGTGGCTTGTTGCTCCTGGGCAAATGTTGTGCCTTTTATTACATATGTGGGTTATTTAGTGTGTACAGTATATCTACTATAACAGAGGGAGCAGTTATAACATTGAGTGACATATGCTATACAGAGGCAACACAATTCTGCCAACAAGCTGGGGCAATAACCTATCTTTATTTTATATAAGAACATGAATATAATATTTAAATACAACTATAAACGATAAGCAAAACTAAAACGAGAGCAATACAGGTAAAACAAGCTCCTGGATAGACGGTAACATACCGGTAATCAAGACCACCTACTTGGGTCATCTGTTTCTCTGTGCTCCCCTGCAGTCACAGAATCTGCCCCTTCCCCAATAGAGAATCTAATGTTTAAACAGCCATTAAACCTCAAGGACTGTATTGTATTATGTTTTTCTATTTGTAGTGGTTTAGTACCGATTGAAATTCAAGGATCTTTGACGATACAAATAACAACTGAAACTTCTGTGAACAGTAACGGTCTGTTCAATGCAATTTCCACCAAAGTAACTGTCTTTAAATCTGGCGACCTCACTGTTAGAGCTCTTGGGATAGGCTTAGGCATTAGTGGGTAAGTACGCAAATAATCTTTTAATGCTATTTATATGTTTTGTATCATTTCTTTTTTGTCCTGAATTATTGTTAACTTGTACTTGTAATAGAATATAAGTTTCTGATCCAAATTCAATAGCATTAGAAAAATCATCTCAGTTGATCTCACCATATTTTCCCATTCAATGAATGGGGTAAAAGTATATTTAGTTATGGGACCTGTTATCCAGAATTCTTGGGGCCTGGGGTTTTCCAGATAATGGATATTTCTGTAATATGGATTTTTGTAAATCACGTAAACATTAAATAAACCCAATAGGCTGGGGTTGCTTCCAGTAAAGATTCATTATATATTAATGCGGATTATGTACAAGCTATTGTTTTATAATTACAGAGAAAAAGGAATTTATTTGGATAAAATGGAGTCTTTTTAGGAGATGGCCTTTCCATATTTTGAGCTTTCTGGATAATGGATCCCATTATATATTTATAATAACAGGGAAAATCAGTACTCTTGATTGCCTACTTGTAATCGTATCTCTTAGTTTTCTATTGAGGTCTGACCTAAGTCAAGGGGCCTTGATTTGTGTTTTTTTAGTTGAAGACAGCTTCTTTTCTAAGCATAGATTCAGTTAATCTACGAGACCACAGTCAAGGTTATCCTGCCTGCTAATGATGGGCGAATTTGGGCCGCTTCGCCAAAAATTAGCAAATTTCCTGCGAAATTCGCGAAACTGCAAAAAATTCACGAAATGCCTCAGGCGTCCGTTTTTTGGACACTGACGCACATTCGCCGGTGAAAATGCGGCCGAGAATTTTCATGACAGTTTTGCGAATCTATTTGCCAGATTGGTGCTGGTCACATTGATTAATTTACCCTCCTATTTCATTTCTAATAATCCTTTTTAGAGGATTTTTTTAATCCTAATTATATTGATATTTATTGCACTTTATTTAGATGGATGAATTACTATCCGAACTATATGTATATTAAGTGATGATTAAGTTGAAGTACATTAATTTATAATTACCTGTGGTTTGCTCACTTGATTACTGTCAGCACTGCACTTTATCGTCAGAGCAATTATTGTTGGTTCAATTAGTAAATTTATAAAATATTAAGTTTGCATCAGAATATTAAAAAATTGCAAACTAATAAAAACATGGAGCAAATGCGATTTCAAATTGAATAAAAAAAATCCCTCTAAAACCTCAAAGCAACGAATGGATTTACAATTGGAAAAGGACAGCTCCCGTTGACATCTACATGACCTTGCCAGCCAGGCCTGGATTTGTGGTGAGGCCACCAAGGCCCGGGCCTAGGGCAGCAAGATTTTAGGGTTGGAATTCTGGCCAGCCGCAATCCAAGGAGCACTGAGGACCATGCTCCTGTACGCATTATCCCCAGTGCTCTGACAATATGTGCATGCTCAAGCGCAGGGGGGGTGGTGGTGCAAAGGTGCCTTGGGGCGCAGATGCCCGAAATCTGGGCCTGTTGCCAGCTTTTAGATGGGGTGGATTTTTTTTTTGTGGTTTTACTTCTTTCTTAATACATTACAATTTTTTCATGGTTCAAAGTAATTGATCTAATACATGTTTTTTAGCACAAAAAAGTTTGATTTCAGAAAATAAATTAGCCCCTAAGTTGTGGCAAGCTGTAAATGGACAGAATTACCAGAAGATTTGTGTTGTATTGGCATAACTTCCAGCTTGCAGTGTTAATAAGGTTAGATTCAAGTCAGTAGTGCCTAGTTACTCTACCCATGAGACCCTGATATTACAACATCCAAGCCAGCAAGCACATATTTTGTGTAAGTCATATTTATGAACGCAGCTCATATTGCAAAAACACGGAACTCTTTTTATCAGATTTACAGGCATAAATGCAGACACTCTTCATTGCAACTTGTGCTCCCTGAGGCAATACAGGTTCTAATTAGCGCCTGCCATTCATGTTCAAGTTGCAACAGATGTATCAGTTCTGGCACACACCAAGGCATTCAGGTAGTGTCTAATCCACTTGGCACAAGTTAGTAGCAGATACTGATGCAACTTCTAGTGGAATCTACCACCATGTACAAGTTTGCTTCCATTACAGTACTTTCCACTTTTGCTTGCATTCTTAAATGAGTCTTTAAATGGGTCTGACCGCCTGAGATTGAGAGTCAGCTGGTGTTTATCTTTGGTGAATGAAACATTACAATGCTCATGAATCTCCAGGTAGTCTGAAGTGACTTATCTCCCTGTAGTTGGTTATATATGTAATCCGTTTGGATGGACTGGCTAAATTTGAAGCCAACCATAAAATCATATTACTAATATAAAAAACTCTTTAGCCAACATGTCATCCCAAAGTTTTGGTAGAAATTATAGCTGGCAAAAAGCCACAACCATTGTTTGTTAGCCACTTGATTTGACATTTGTTCTTGTTTTTTTAGACTTTCTCAAGCAGATGCTGTGATCGGAATTCTTATTTCTTCCATAACCCAGCAGGTATAGAATGATCTGTGCCATTGTGATTTGCTGAGAGTTGGTGAATGTGTCAGAGTGACTTTTTTCAGTAGGGGGTACATTATCCCTTATAATACACGAGTGATACTCAGAGTTCCCTGTATAACTCAGCCTGCAGAGGTGTGCCTTTATATGGTCACAAAATCCCTTAGTGACTTTTAATATCCTTATCATTTACAGTAGGGGGTACATTATCCCTTATAATACACGAGTGATACTCAGAGTTCCCTGTATAACTCAGCCTGCAGACGTGTGCCTTTATATGGTCACAAAATCCCTTAGTGACTTTTAATATCCTTATCATTTACAGTAGGGGGTACATTATCCCTTATAATACATGAGTGATACTCAGAGTTCCCTGTATAACTCAGCCTGTAGCCTTGTGCCTTTATATGGTCACAAAATCCCTTAGTGACTTTTAATATCCTTATCATTTACAGTAGGGGGTACATTATCCCTTATAATACACGAGTGATACTCAGAGTTCCCTGTATAACTCAGCCTGTAGCCTTGTGCCTTTATATGGTCAAAAAATCCCTTAGTGACTTTTAATATCCTTATCATTTACAGTAGGGGGTACATTATCCCTTATAATACATGAGTGATACTCAGAGTTCCCTGTATAACTCAGCCTGTAGCCTTGTGCCTTTATATGGTCACAGGATCCCTTAGTGACTTTTAATATCCTTATATTTACAGTAGGGGGTACATCATCCCTTATAATACACGAGTGATACTCAGAGTTCCTTATATAATTCACCCTGCAGCCTTGTGCATTTATATGGTCACAGAACCCCTAAGTGACTTTTAATATCCTTATAATTTACAGTAGGGGGTACATTATCCCTTATAATACATAGTGATACTGAGAGTTCCCTGTATAACTCAGCCGGCAGCCTTGTGCCTTTATATGGTGACAAAACCACCCCTCACAGAGTTTTATATCCTTAAATTTACTTATAATTTACAGCAGGGGGTGCATTATCCCTTATAATACACAAGTGATACTCAGAGTTCCCTGTATAACTCAGCCTGCAGCCTTGTGCCTTTATTTGGTCACAGAACCACCCCTCATAGGGGTATATTTATCAAAGAGTGAAGTTAATAGTGAAGTTCCGCCACTAGAGTGAAATTCCGCCACTTTCCATTCATTTCTATGGGATTTTTAAAGGCGTATTTATTAAAGGGTGAACTTTCACTTTCACCCATTGATAAATATGCCTTTCAAAATCCCATAGAAATGAATTGTGAGCTGCGGAATTTCACTCTAGTGGCGGAACTTCACTCTTTGATAAATTTACCCCATAGAGTTTTATATCCTTATATCCATTATCCCTTATAGTACATGAGTAATACTGAGAGTTCCCTGTATAACTCCCTACATGTGGTCACAGAACCCCTCAGTGACTTTTAACATTCTTATAATTTACAGTAGGGGGTACATCATTCCTTATTATACATGAGTGATACTCAGAGTTCCCTGTATAACTCAGCCTGCAGCATTGTGCCTTTAATAGGAAACATAACTACTTAGTAACTTCTAATATCCTTATAATTTACAGTAGATGCATTAGACCTAATTTATGTTTTGTATACTACAAACAATATATTTTGCCATAAGTTGATTGAAACATTATTACGGTAGTTATTCCTTAAAATTGATAAAAAATTGCTTTTTTTGTTGTTGCAGGTGACTCCTGTAATTCAACCAAATTTGGTTGGAATATTGCTAGATGCCATAAATAATCCCGGTAATAATAACATAAGTATCATATGTTTGTTCAGGATTGGATGCTAAGATTTCTGTACATGTGTTCCCCCTATAATTTTTTAATGTTGAGACCTTCTTATATGATAGTGGTACCGCATGAATGGTCATAACCCTACTTTTACTTTTTACTCACCAAAAATGCTCCCTCGCATTTGTGAGCCCAATATTTTAGCAATGTTGACGACAATCTTTCATGCCAATCTGTTATTGGAAACCCCAGCAATAGTTCAATACCCATTGCACTTCCACATCAAACCAGGCCAATGCGTACTGATAATCTAATGTAAAGGGGAACTATCATAGACTTTAAAGACAATTTAATATGAGCATGGAAATAAGGAACTGCAATCAATTACAAAATTCTGTACTGTTTCATTAACATTCATTAATATCCCCTCTCACCAATTTGTCTCTCTTTATGCAGGAGCCAGAGTCAGATTTTCATTGACAGGTCAAATACATTTGTGTGTAACAACTGGCTTCAACACAAAGCCTGTGTTTAGAGAGACAGATTGCTGAGACAGAAATAGTAAAGAGTAATATAGACTCATCTCTGAAGGAGGGGACGGGCAGGAGTGAACCTATACTGTAAATGAATGGTAGCAGCTGGGTGGAAGAGGGTTAGGACACCCATTTGCGACAGACTAAAACAAATAGTGGCTGGCCTGAACCTGCCTCCTGTCGTTGACTTACTAAAAAAATGAGTAGCTGGCCTGAACCTCCCCAACTCCCCTTTGCAGCCTTTTTCTGTCTCTATTTGCCCATTTTATTGCCACCTTACTTGGTTTTTACCTTCCTTCCTCTCGTGTTCCTCCTGCTTCACCATATGACACAGAATAACATGCTGACTCTCCCAGAAACATCTTTACATATTGCTTTAAATAGAATTATTGCATTTTGAAGTCATTACAACATGTTAACTCCCGGCATTTCTTCTACACAGATGGCTGCCTCCCAAATCTAGGGTTGAACTGAAAAATGAAGGCTCCTCTGACTCCGTATGAAGTGAAAATAAGCCTTGGGGTGAATATTTACTTTCCATCGGCTGATCTGTTTAGGCAGTGGGTAGTTGGGTCTATGTCAGCGTTGTTTTCTGATTATCATGCAGATTTCACATAAATAAAATCTTACAATGCATTGCAATATCGCCTTGTTACTTGTTCTTGTATTGGAGGGGGAATGTTTGGTGATACCAAACATAACAGCTTATATTTATACAATACACATCTCCACCTGCTCAGTAGTATTTTATCTGCCCCATTGATAAACATAAAAAGAATAAAAGAAAGATAAGAATATTGTTCCCACAAAATCTCTGCTCAGTTGGCAAAGGAAATTTAAACTATAAGGGCGTGTTAGTATACCATTGCCAAGAGTATCTGGACACCTGCCTGTCCAACATCCCAAATCAAGGGCAGTCATTGCCATTGCTGCTATAGCAGCCTTTACTGATCTGGAGATTCTTTCCACTAGATGTTTGAACCTTGTTGGTGGTATTGCATTCAGCCACAACAGCATTAATGAGATTGGACACCGCTGTTGGGTGATCAAGCCTAGCATACAGTTGGCATTCCACTTCATCCCACAAGTGTTTCTTGGATTAAGATGGTCAAATTCTTCTACTCCCATCTCAGCAATTACATTCTGTACTGACCTAGCTTTCAGCTAAAATAGCATTCACATAAATGTTAGAATTTGTTGACGGCTCTCCCCAACCTGATCTGCAGCAGTTTGCCCCCATTCAAATCTTCCCAGTTTTTATTACTTGTTGAAAAAAAGCAGAGCAGCACAAGGGCACCATCCTGCATTGCCGAATGTTCTGCTGTAAGAGTTGCAGGTAATGTGCAGTTGAACACATGGACAGATTGGCTTCAATGACACATGCTATATGTCAGCCATTGCTGATAGGATTCAGTGGGCAGGATGTACCCCACATTTCAAGCTAACAATCTCAATGGAAATATACATAAATAGAAGCTATTTAAAAAAGAATGTACAGTTCTAGAACTAGGACAATTATAGTCTAACCTACTAAATAAAATTAATGAATAAGGATTTTTGATTCATTGTGGGTTATAGCTGGATCTTAAGGTGGACATACTCCAGCTGAGGTTACCAAACAAGTGGACCTTTGCCAAATTTTCCACCCTCACACTGGGCCAGATCAGGCTCATCTGCTTGTTTGGCAACTGGGCTAAAGATCGAATCATTTTGCAGGCCTATGGAGATCTGTCAGGAGAGGACCACATCAAAATGCCAACCCAAACATCATCTGATGGAGTTTTATAACCTACCTGGAAGATTTTTAGACATAAGTCAGCTGAAGGGCCTTTGCATGAGCCAATAAGCTGCTTACTCGGTCTCGAGAGGCGACATCTCTTTATGGCCTTCCTTTAACAGTCTAGTTTCACTAAGCAGAATATAGTTTGTTGATAACAGTTAGGTAATTGATATATGTTTTATCTTTGTTTTAAAAGGGATATATAAATATATACGTATTCCTACAGCAACATTGCAACATCAGCCACATATTTACTTAGTTTCACATCACATACTTATGTTACACTTAATCTTTTGCTTGGTCACTGCTTAGCTGTAGGGTGAAAAAGCCTCTGAAGATATATTTTTTTCCAAAGAAATAGGATAAAGAATGCATTAACTTCAAAATAGCTGCTCTCAGAATCAGCATCCAGTTAAAATTTCAAATGTTAGCACCACAAAGAGCGGAATTCACTAAAGTGCCTGTCGCAAAAAATTCTTATTTCTCCTTTGACGTAATGCTTCTATTCTTTAAATTTGTTGTGTAGACGGTACAAATATGTCATTATTTGTGCCATGAAAGTGTTGTGCGTGCTCAAAATTCTTCTCTCTAGTAATGTAATAATGAAATAATGCAGCAACATCAGTAGTTATCTGCCTGTGTCTTTACATTTTTTCCTGTAGATTTGAGGCACTGAAGCTGTTGAACTCCAGAAGTCAATAACCCTAACAGGAGAGGATCTAAAGGTGGCCATAGATGCAAAGATCCGCTCGTTTGGCCACATCGCCAAACGAGCGGATCTTTCCCCGATATGCCATTAACAAACATGGCTATATCGGGAGTAATCCGATTGTTCAGCCGTATGGCCGAACAATCCGATTACGATGTGCCGTGGGCTCCGGCGGGATCGGTCGGGTCAAAACCTGACCGATCGACCAAACGACCGATCTCCGCCGGACGAAAGATGTCGGCACACGCCACACACGATCCGAAAATCGTACGAATCCTCGATTCGTACGATAGGATCTGTGTGTCTATGGCCACCTTAAGCAAAGCTGTGTTCTGAGAGTAATCTGCATGTACTGACCCGGAGATCTGTTCTTAACTAATGCTTACCCTAATACATGGTCTGTCTTATTGTTATCTTTTAATTGCACATGGCTCTGCTTGTCTGTTACTGATAAGCATGGGAAAAGTTCTTTCTTTCATTATATACCATGTGGATTTCTGCCTTACATATATCTTATTTTAAATGAGAGAGGATTTCATTCATTCATTCTGTAGAGAACCATTAATGGTATTTAGCCCGTTTATCAAGGTATCATTGTACTCTATGCAGCTTAACTGTTATTTGGTATGTAAAGATGAGCCCTATGGCTGCCCCCATGGCTACATTGTGGCTTATTTATATAGACTATAATGCACCCTCTAAATCAGTGAGTAAGTGGTCTTTTTAACAGTCAAGTACCTTTACACACCGGTTTGAGTGAGCAGTTTAAAACAGTGATAAAATATAATGTTCCCATGACACTGTCTTAAATATTTTGCGTTTCAAAGTGAAATATATGTATGCTTAGCATGTTATTACATGCATGTTCACTACTCCTATTGTGGCTTAAATCTATAACTGTATGAGAAATGCCTGCCAAGATTAAGTGAATAAATAAAGGTGGGGTATGCCACTTGCTAAAAGTCACTAAGCATAATTCTAAATCCACAACGGTCACTTTTTTTCATCAAAAGAGCAGAAAAACAGTCCCAGTAAAAGCTTCACTGAAATATAGCCAATTTAAAAATGTATAATCTATAATTTTGTGGGGGAAAATCCTGAGTTACTGTTTCAAGGCTGTCACACTCTTAAACTTTCCTGCAAGATCATGTTTACGACTGGGGAATAGGCTTTTTGTATAGGAGGTAACAATGAAGGCTGCGGCCAGTCAGTCTTGGAACTAAGGCTAAGATTGTAGACAAATAAAAAGAACACTGTTCATTGTTGGGAACCCTGTAATCAGTGCCTGCCCTTAAGAAGCCCCCTAAGTGGTAAGTTCACTTTGGAAGAAACTCTGAAGAACTTTACATAATGACTCCCGGGGATGCGTTACAGTTTGGTGACAACAAGCATATCCTGCTGTATCATAATGTCATTTGCACAAGGAGTACACATAGCATCTGCATTTCCCTTCTAGTTAACTTGTGTCCAATTGCAGGCCTGACCCATTAGCACAATGGGTAATTTGACCCCTATGACCAAATTCAACGTACAAGGAACAATATGATCCACTGATTGCCTCACTTTGGCAAAACCCATTGGCCGGCTGACAAATGCCACAAGATTCCTAATCAAGTTTCTCAGATGGTTCTTGTTTGAATCCAGAAGGTTGTTTGGTTTGGGAAGGTTGTTTGGTTTGGGTTACTATGGTAGATTCTCACAGAATAATCATCAGGACAGCAAAGAATATCCCTTTTATCTATTTTGGGTGGCATGGAAGGCAAAGTTTTGTATGTATGTATATATTATTATTTATATAACCTTATTGAAGGAAGCAGCACTGTATATACAGGACAGTGAATACAATTAAATGATACCTCAAAACAGCGTAGGCATTAAATATTTCTGCAAAAGTAAATTATGCCATTGTAACACTTTATGTATGTCGATTTCACATGGTAATATTTACCATTTCTCATACCTTATATAAATAAGCATTGCTCGCTGGAATGAATTGTTCAAACAAGGGCGGATGGGCGTTTTCTAAAAATAACACTTAATGAACACGGTAAATACAAAGTATCTCAGAGGCAACAGCAGCGACAAAAAGTCGAGTGGGGTCATTTCTAAATTTCCAGGGTGCAAATACTAGAGCACCATGGGGCACAAAATCATTTTCACCCTAACTTGCACACTAGAAACGAGGTCGGAGAATCTGACCTGAAGGCATGAGTGTAGCTAGGGAGTATTTATTCATGAGAGGATTGACACACTTGCACTCCTGAGAAGTTTGTTGCATAACGGGCATTTTTTTATCTGTAAACCAAAACAGGGTTGCACATGGCTTGCATGAATTTATCTCCTATACACCGACATTGTTTTACTGGCAAGGACGAGTATATCCATCTACAACTCTTTTAAAAATCCTCTTCTGGTCAGTAATATATCACTATAATTTAGAAATACATTCTAGTGTTTAGAGTGCAGTGCATATAGTGCATAACTCACTGATATTCATGACTGGACAATTGGGACATTTTGGCTCCACTCTTGACCTTCCCAGGCCTCTGTCTCTCAGTAATGACTCAGTTTGCTTGATCAGTGGTGTAATTACCATGGGCTGTGTTGGCAAAGCCAGTGTGCAATATCAGTTTGGGGGCAGGTGGTGAGTTATGGAGGTTGATTTTGTAAATGTTGTACCTGGATCTATGGTTGTTAAGTCCACCACTGAGCTTGTTCCACCCCAATGCAAAACTTCTGAGGTCCAAGAACCTTACTCGGTTTGAGAATTCTTGAATAAGTCCAGTGATAGAATTCTTTCATAAATTATATGCTGGTGTGGTGCATTGCTACAATTCATCTCAGCACCTTTGAGCGCCCAAGTATTATTGGATTGAAAAGGCTGGCAAAAACACATTACAAAAATTATCTGCATAAGCATATTTTAGCATGATTTCTCTTCCCTATGATCCCAACCTTTAAAAAATCAACCCCAAAAATCAATCTAATATATTTGTTTTCTCTTCCAAATGACTTATTTGTGGCCTAAATTCCAGACTAGTAGTATGAGCAATTGGTTAGCCCAAGACTAGACTAGGTTTGCCAGATTACTTAATAATCAGGGACCTGTCTAGCCCATCTATGAGGTAGCTGGATCATTGTATATAAGTGGGACAGAACTAACACATTTTATAAAGCTGAGCTCATTAGTTCACAGGCATTGGCAAACCTAGATGATCTTAGAAGCCTTCAATTTCGGCTGAAAGACCATATGAACTTGATAACAATGTTGGCCTCCTAGCTATGGGTACAAGGTAAGGACAAATTACCAACGTTTTTATATAGCCTTGCGTAGTGTATATATTACTTACTAATTTACAGTAAATTCGCAGCATCTCTGTGAAGCAGTATTAGCAGTAGAGCCATATATTCATGACTCACCCCATCGTCTTGTGGAAATGTATGCTCATGATCTAGAATTAGATACTTTACTTGTAATGATCTATTTATTTGATGAATGACTTTGGCAGCGAGTGCAATTTGCAGGCATTACTGTAGGCTTAGTTTTAAAACGCTACACCCATGAATAATCCTTAAAGCATACACGGTTTTGTGAACAGAGTCTGGTAACTAAATACTATGGGTACCAAGTATATAAATCCAATTCGGCTCTATCTGCAAAAGCAAAGTGCACAGGAAAACTGTGGTTGTCTTGAGAAGGACTAAGAGGTAAGAAATTATAATTTAGGGGAATAGTGATTGTTGGGTCAGTATGGCGTTCTATGGTTAAACTACTACTAAGGGCAATATATCTGTGTATAGCGTAACCTAATTTAAGAGGAAAAAAACTTACTTTAAAGCTTTACTGGGAGTGCCAAGAATGTTGGAAGATTTAGCTATTGTAGTGGAGAAATGTGTGTAATGTTCTGCTGGGAGATAAACATGCAATATACTACAGTGGTTTTGGTTGCTAAAGGTGTATTGGGATGGACTTGCAACCAGAGGGGTATGAAATGTACTACAGAGGTCTTAAAGCTTAATGAGAGTCCCAAGAATGTTGGAGGACTGAATGCAGATAGACATCGCTGCTTTACATCCTTCCCTGAATTCAAACATGTTTGTTCCCCCTGTTCCTCTCATGGCTGCTTAGATCTTGGTCAGTCAAGATGAAGCTGTTTTTGCTGCTACTCTTGTGTGTCCTTCCACTGAACACAACAGCTTGCAAGACTGTTCTGAGAGTGAAGAAAAAAGCCATGGAACATGGTGAGTAAACAGTGAGAGGCCTTAGCATATTACAGTGTTATATATAGACACCCATCCATACTCCCAGTCACCAAAGAACTTTCTTTTCTGGGGATGGACCACTATCTTAAGACTGAAATAGTGGGTCTTTAGAACCTCTACTTTTAAAATCCTGCCTAACATAAACTAGAGGGCCCTTTAAAGCCTATGGCTAAGGTACCACTGCTAAGAATAGCTTTCATTTCTGAAAATGATTTCCTTTTTCTCTGAATAATATAGACAAACTATATAATATATATATAATAAGGATATAATATAATTAATCCTTATTAGAAGCAAAACTAGCTTATTGGGTTTATTTAATGTTTGCATGATTTTCTGCTAGACTTAAGGTATGAAGATCCAAATTATGGAATAATACATTATCCAGAAAACCCCAGATCCTGAGCATTATGGATAACAGGTCCCATACCTGTAATATGTTTTTATAAAGCAGCAATTTGACACGAATTGGGGAACAGAACTGGTCAGGGCATGATTTTGGGAAAGGCAATATAGATGTATGCATGTATGTATATTTTTATTAATATAGTGCTACTTGAGGATGAAGCACTGTCCAGCAAAACTATAAATTAGTATAGTACAATAATAAATACAAATAAGTACGAAATACAAATAAATACAAAGTTCAGGTTCAATAAAGATTAATTGCATAGTGTCAAGGAGACAAGAGGATGGAGGTCCCTACCCCATAGCGCTTACAATCTAACTAATCTAGATAATTGCTTTTATATAGTGGGGATTAAACATGCCTAATTTTTTTGTTTGCTGTGACTTGCAAATAACATTGTTTCTATTGTACAGCCTGCCAATCACACAGATCCAATTTTGAAGGCCATATTAGAAAAATGAGCTTCGCAGATCTTCAAGGAATCCCTAATTTTTTATTTGGCAAAGTACTTTCATTGACTGGGTAAGAATAAAACAGATATTTAGTTTATCTGGGTATGTGTTATGCATGTACCTAAATTAGTTAGGTAGAAATAATGTTGGTATTTAAATTAACTGTTTATATGTAATGCTGGTACAAGTGTGGGATCCTTTATCTATGAACCATTATACAGAAAGCTCCAGATTACAGAAAGGCCGTCTCCCCTAGACTCCATTTTATCCAATAAATGCAAATTATTTACTTTTTCTCTGTAATAATAAAACAGTAGCTTGTACTTGATCCAAACTAAGATATAATTAATCCTTTTTGGAAGCAAAACAGCCTATTGGGTTTATTTAATATTTACATGATTTTCTTAAGGTATGAAGATCCAAATTACAGAATGATCAGTTATATTGGAAAACCCTAAGTCCCGAACATTCTGGACAACGGGTCCCATACCTGTATTTAAAATGATTTCCTTCTTCTCTGTTATAATAAAGCTGTCCTTTTTACTTGATCCCGGCTAAGATATAATTAATCCTTATTGGATGCAAAACAATTCTATTGGATTTAATTATTGGTTAAATGATTTTTTAGTAGACTTAAGGTCATTTGGATCCAAATTACGGAAAGATCCCTTTTCCGGATAACCCTAGGTCCCAAGCATTCTGGAAAAGAGGTCCCATACCTGTACTTGATTGTCCGTGACATTGAGATTTAGAAGTCCAGAATAGGGGGCCATCCAGTATTTTTACCACCTTTTGGGATTGGGTACAGGTTCTACAGCGCGGGAGGGGGGACCCCAACCTTTTTTCCATGTCAACCACATTCAAATGTAAAAGAGTTGAGAGCAACATCGGTTGGGGATCACTGTTGTACAGTGTCAAAATGATGTGGATTAGGGTTGGGTGAGGGATAAGGTTTTGCTTATTCAGGTCAGTTCAGGTTGACGTTCCCAGGATTTCTCAAAATAATCTACAACATGCTTATTTACTGATCATTTTACCCCAAACTAGTCGTAAGGAATGTCTTTTATCTTCATATAATTATGCAAATATTTTTGTTTTTTATATTTTTATCTTTTATGTTATTGTAGGAGCATCAGTGCTCACTGGTCATGTGATAAAATAATATCATTGTTTTATCACAGAAATCACTGCTTTTGACAGGTGACCAGGAAATGCTATTGCTTGCACCCTGAAGCTTACATTGTAATGGAGCGCAAAGAGTACATCCAACATTCAATCTAAATTCATTTTTCCCAGAATACAGATCTTTGATGTGAAACTCCCTAATATGAAAGTGAACCTTGTGCCAGGTGCTGGTGTTCAAATGTCCCTAGAGACCAGTCTTCATATTAAAGGAACAATGTAAGTAATTAATGTTAAATCGCAAAGACTAAATCCAGATCACTTACTTGTGAAATAGAAATACGTTTTCAGGGAAAGACATTGGTTATACCGTGAACCTGGTCAGCCATGAGGCCTTTGACAGAAAGTAAGATCCTCTTAATATTTTCATTGGGAAAAATAACTTAATTTATTTACCTCTCTGCTGCAAAGCTTTTAATGTAGTCCTTTTCTATGGTCTCTGTGGCTTCTAATAATCTTGAATTTCACTGTACAGGATGTATGACACAAAGGGGCAGATTTATCAAGGGTCGAAGTGAATTCGAGGGAATTTTCGAAGTAAAAAAATTCGAAATCCGAAGTAATTTTTTGGATACTTCGACCATCGAATAGGATACTACAACTTCGAATTTACTTTAAATTCGATTCGAAGTAAAAAATAGTTTGAATATTTGACCATTCGATAATCGAAGTACTGTCTCTTTAAAAAAACTTTGACTTTAATATTTCGCCAAATTAAACCTGCCGAAGTGCTATGTTAACCTAGGGGGACCTTCTACAACCAAGTTTTTACACATCAAAGTAAAATCGTTCGATCCTACGCTAAAATCGTTTGATTTTACTTCAGACGTTCGATGGCCAACATCGGTGAAAAATCCTTCGACTTCGATATTCAAAGTCAAAGTATTTCAATTCGAGGGTCGAATTTCGAAGTCTTTATCACTTTGAAATTCGACCCTTGATAAATCTGCCCCATATAGTAAGACACAATGATGGTTGTCTTACATATCTATGTCAAAGAAATCAAGATAAATGTTTTATTATAATAGTAATCAGTTCTGTTTTACTTCCTCTAGACTTTTATTTGCCAATGTTGAGGTAAATGTCGGCTCGGGAATCACAGCCGATGTGTCTGTCACTAAGACGTCTTCAGGTTTTCCCTTGCTGAAAGTTTCCGCATGCAAGTGTGCTATGGGACAAATACAGGTCAATGTTTTAGGACTAAGGTAACAATATACTTGTTAGTCAGGACCTGATACTGTACATGAATATTATTAATCCTATTTCTAATATGACTTTTTTTTCCTTTTTACACAGTTTAATACCTTCAGCGATCTCTGTAATTCGCAATCACATCCATACTATGGTCAGCAAGCAAGTAAGTTTGAAATTGACCTTATTTGTCAATTATTGAAAAGGGAATGCTGAAGGATCCCCAGCCTGTTCTATCACCTTGCCCTGGATAATGCCTGGTACTAGTGATGGGCGAATTTGGGGCGTTTTGCTTCGCCGAAAAATTTGCAGATTTCCCACTAAATTCGCGAAACAGTGGTAAATATGCAAAACGGCGCCGGCATCTCGTTTTTGACGCCGGCGTCCATTTTTTGGATGAATTTTTGCATCGGTTTCGCAAATTCGCCCATCACTACCTGGTACGCAAACCCGAGTCTGCTGTCTATTTGACCTTGAATACCTGAGTATACCTGGTACAGACTGAGGCAGCTTGGTAACATTTTTAATTTTTTGAATTTCTGACAAAGCCAGATCCCTAATAACATCAATTCATTACCAAAATGATACAAAAATATATGCAGTTTCTAAAACAAGCCACTAAATCACACGCTTATTTAGGGACATGTCCTGGCACTGTCATTTAGGTCGCCATGATGTTACGTCCACAGCCTGCACAATTATGAACCATATTTGACATAAAAAAGGCAGCAACCCAAGTCCATTGCAATAAGAAAACTGAGGATGAAACCTCCCATTTCTCCTAGCTCCCATATCTGACCAGGGCAAGAAAGGAATAACAAGGGAGGGCTCAATGTCCGGCCTAGTGGAGAGGTAACAAGGAGATATCTACATGAAGACCTGTCCAGTTAGAAATCTGAACCAAATGTTTCTTTCCTACCCAGCTCTGTCTCACGGTATCAAATGTTTTTGTGGATGCCAATATGAATTTGGAACTGATGTGTGGTAAGTGACAATGTCAATATCAGTAACTTTTCCGGAGTGAGCCTGTCTGTTAGTTGATGCAGTAAGAATTTTGGGTCAACACGGTAGATGTGTGAGGTACACTGAGACCATTTGCTTGCTGGCTTTTTTAAACCCTTCTTCAGTCATAGGCAACACCAAGATCAGGGTTTAATAAAAATATATAACAGGTAGGTAAAGGATCCATTATTTGGAAAGCTCCAATTTACAGGAAGGCCATCTCTCTAATTTTTAAAGATGATTTGCTTTTTCTCTGTAGTAATAAAACAGAACCTTGTTGATCCCAACTAAGATATAATCAATCCTTATTGGAGGCAAACAATCCTATTAAGTTTTATTAATGTTTAGTTGATTTTTTTAGCAGACTTTAGGTATGAAGATCAAAATTATGGAAAGATCCCTTATCTGGAAAATCCCAGGTCCCAAGCCAGGCCTGGACTGGGAGTCAAAATAGGCCCTGCCATTCCAAGTCCACAGAGGCCCAAACAGCCCCCTTCCAGCCCACTATATGGTAACTTTCTATGGGACCATACAGCAGCCCCTCTGGCATTTGCCAGAACCTACAGATTGCCAGTCTGGGCCTGTCCCAAGCATTCTGGATAATAGGTTCCATACCTGTATAAATGTATTCATTCATTAGTGGTGTATCAGCCGATTTGCTTTACGTTCTACTATTTTTTATAGAGTGAGATATTTATTCTCTTGTTCAAAGGTTTTTGTTTTCCATCTATTTTTCCCTTAAATTGATAAGTACATATTTTTCAAGTAACAAACATGTATCCTTTGCATGTATTTATTGATATATATGTGGCAACAGCTCTGTTACCCGACTCAACCATGGTCGTCTTCGTAGACATCAATTAAACAACCCATGTTGTTTATTACTTTATTATTAGTGATGGGTGAATGAATTCACCAGACACGAATTCGCAGCGGATTTCCACATTTCACTGCAAGTGAATTAATTTGTGAAACTGCGGTTACAATTTGCCGATGAAAAATCAATGAAAAAAATTGTTGCACGTCAGAATTGGCGCGCGCATTAAAATTGTTGTTCATCAAAATTATTCAGACTTCCATTGACTTTAATGCATTTGGACCAAATAGTCGCATCAAAATTGACCCTGGCATCAAAATTATTTTGACGCCCATTGACTTCAATGCGTTTCGCAAATTTTAATGGCACAGATTCGCCCATCACTATTTATTATCTGTGGATGCAGTATTTAGTTTTTATAGTTTTTATCTATAAATGTTATATTCTAAGTAAAGCAACATGACTGCAACAATCTGTATAATTATCTCATTTTAATATAGCATTGATATACAGTATTTATGCAGAGTGTTCCAAATATACAAGAAGCCATATTTTTGCACTCACCAGCAATAATAGGGTTGCTTTCTGTCACATCAACCTGCACACAAACAGGCCCGTATCTGCTTCATAGTTTTTATTATCTAGATGAGTTCAACTCACTCACAGTTAACATAATGAGAAATATTCTACTTTGTCTCTTTTTTAAAGCAAAGCACTTCAGCAAGAACTTTGAACTCCAGTACAACGTGCCAACCCCTCCAGTGGTGACCAATGAATATGTGGAAATGGATATGTATGTAAGTAAATGGAGCTTTACACTAGGTGCCATTCAATGAGTGCAAAACTGTCACTTCACTCCTACACCATGTGATAGCCCTGTTGGGGAACCATTGTTGCTACATAGCCTCATTATTTAATTGTTTAAAACACACACACAGTAAAAAGTATCCAAGTAAAATTCTTAAGAATTCAGAATTAGGATATATTCTACTGTATAAAAAAACATAACCAGAATTCCTAACAAAATAGCATAATTTCCAGAAAACAACTAAAATGTTTAAATTTTCAGGTTTTTTTCTCTTTAACTTCTTAATACAAAGACAAAGTGCCCTAATTACGAATCTCTGACATCTAATAAAACGATAATGTCTTCTTTTTTGGAAAATTGCTGAAACATTGTAGGAAACACAATTTTCATAGGATTTTCCAGCTTTGGGTGTTAATAAATTAGCATCTAACTAACTACCCACAAGTTTTGGTTATTGGCACAACCAACATGCTTTTGGATGCCTGGGATTACCAGCAACTGGGAAAAAACAATGACTCCAGGCTGCCAATAAATCCACGATTCTCTTGCATTAGAAGCACTAGAAAGCTGGTATCCTTTAATATTAGAAGCAGAGATTCTGATGCTGCACCAAGCCTACATTATTTCTGTTATAATGTATAGCGCCAAACTATATTCTAATGACGGTTACCCTAATTGCAAGATGCCAGGTGCAGACTTTCTACATCTTATGTGAAGCTTTTCCATAATTCAGGGTTAAACCTCTCCAAAAATGTGTATACTAGGGGTTTTAACACCTTCAGCTATCTGCAAATGTCTATCAGGAAGTCATTGTTTCTTGCCCATAAATGTATTGCCTTGAAATGGCTTTTCGGGCGACCCCCCCTCCCCCCACAGTTGTCATGTGGAAGACTCTCCTAACAGAGCATTTTACTTTGGCCCATCCGGTCTAAAGCCATATGTGTATTCTAGCTTAAATGTCAGCTCAATTCTGCATTAATTTTAATGCTTGCATTCATAAATGAGCCTTCTTATCTCTTTCATCTTCTGAATATTTTTATGTCTATTTGCATAGGATTACTAAAGCACATCATGTACAGACACAAAAACTAATTGGCCATATGTATTTTTGACACTTGTTGTAGGCACAACAGGACTATTGTTTGGTAAAGGACTTTTGTCTCACAGATAGGAATACAAACATTATATTTTTATTAAAAGTTCCCTTTACAGTAAATTCTCTCTGAATTCTCTTCATAGGCACAGTACAAGGTGGAGGAGAAGGTCTTAGAACTTCCAACTGGTGCACAGGGTTTTACTCTTCCTCCTCCAGATGCAAGTGCCCGAGACTCTATGGTCACCATGGGCATGTCCAAGGACTTCTTCATTTCCATATTTACAGCTCTTCATACTTCAGGAAAATTCAGCCTAGATATTCCAACAACAACTGTAAGTGAAATGACTTAAAGCTACAGCATTGTCAGCCATGACCTTTAGATTTGTAGTTATTGATATGTTCCTTGCAACCAGATTTGCTGGTCCATAAGCCTTATGATGGCTGCCCAAACACTTTCTAGTCAGTTGTTGTGTGGGCCCCAACAACGATCATACTCCATGTCATGCTACCATGTCAATTTGAATATAATGTAAAAGAACAAACAGGCTGAATTAATACACATTTCTTATGGGAGTTTCAAGTGGTTCAGGCAAGTTGGTGAGGTCTGATCATGTAAATCAGTAAGTCCAGAAGATGGAAACATTAATTCACATTAATGCACTGTTTAGTCATCTGTAATCTATCTGAACCATCTTCCTTTGCTCAGAATTCGACCCATTAATGTCATAGGTGCCTTGGACAGTTAGGATAAGGTTGCAACATTTCTATTGTCCAGGCCTGAACTAAAATCAGTCCACAAATAACTATAACTACAAACATATCTACAATGTACAAAGTAAAATAAAAAAATATATACAATATACTGTATATGTTTAAAACTGTGTTAGTATATGTGTATTTTGTTTCTTTGCAGAGTTCTCTTATTAATGAGCTGAAAACATCCTATCTTGGATCCTATATTCCCGAGGTATGTGTGTTACACTCCTGGAATAATGAAAATTCTGGTTCTTGCAACAGCATTTTTTTTTGTTACCTATATGCTTCCTTGTTATATTAAACTTTATTAGACAGGTATCAACACAGTTTATGCACTACATATATATAACAGATTGAGCCCAGTCATAAATAGTTACTAACTTTCCCAAAGATTTCTGCTGCAATCTACTAACTACAATCTGTCCCAAAGGAAATAGTATTTATATTGATTTATTCAGTTATTGAAGCCTGTGTGCTGCATCATTGTATTAGGTGTAAGCCTTTACCCTGAGTTTTAACTTCCTAAAATTCTTTCAGTGCCACTTAACTCCCATGAGCTATAGATCGAAATTAATGATTTATCTGTCTACAGTGGTTTCATTGAATACATAACAACTGCTATTTTCAAGATGAAATGACCCAGCACTATCCACTCCAGTAACCTTGCCCCATTGATTACAATAAACTGCCTTCTGTCCATGCAAGCCATGCACCAAATCCATCATTTTTGTAATTGGATCGGATTTGTGGAAAGGCCACCAAGGCCCGGGCCTAGGGTGGCAGGATTTTAGGGGGCGGCATGAACAGGCACGTTTCAGGGGCTGCTGCCGCCTGAGGCAGCAGCCCCAATGCCGCCCCTCCTCCTGCTCCGCTCTTCTAACTACCAGCGTCGGAGCGGGTGGAGGAGGGGCCGCATCGCTAGTGCAGTGAGCGCTATTGCGCTCGCTGCGCTAGAAGAGCCGAATTTCCGTTTTAAAAAACGGAAATTCGGCTCTTAAAGTTACCAGAGGCGGCTTTTTGCCGCCCCTGGTAACTGGCCGCTCCGTGCCGCCTGAGGCAAGATTCTCACCTTGCCTCATGGCCGGAGCGGCCCTGGGCATGAAGACCAACACACCCACATTGGTTTGGAAAATCTGGGGCTGAGCATGAGATACAATAGTTTTTTAAATTTCCTACATGCCGATTCCCAGTGCTCCCAATCTAATGATGAAAATTTGTGCATGTGCACAAAGGAAGGGGAGGGGACAGAGGTGACGAACAGCAGCGGGCCTAGGCGCGGCCACTGTGTAAATCCGGCCCTGATTGGATGGATATTGAATCCTTTACAATTCAACTGAAACCAGAACCAAACCGGCATATTCAGATCTCAGCTCATTCAATGAAACAATAAACATTTGTAACCTGCAATTGTCTAGGACAAGAGTTCCAATGCAGAAGGTTCTGGGATACAGCTACATTTTTAATTAAAAATCTGTACAGGTATAGGATCTGTTATCCGGAAACCCATTATCCAGAAAGCTCTGAATTACTGAAAGGCCGTCTACTATAGACACATTATAACTGACATTTTTTAAAAAGGATTTTTATCTTTCCTTGTAGTAATGAAACAATACCTTGTACTTGATCCCAGCTAAGATATAATACATCCTCATACTGTTTACATTTTTTTTGTAGACTTAAGGTATGGAGATCCAAATTACTGAAAGATCCCTTATCTGGAAACCCCAGGTCCTGAGAATTCTGGATAAGAGGTCCCATACCTATATTTGGTTCATTTCTTATTGATAGACTTTGGTCAGTTCTCTTGTCCTCAGGTTAGGAGGGGAAGTGACTCACCTGAGGACAAGATAGATATCCAAGGCTATGGTATAAACCTGTAAATTCATGCATCCAATTTTATCATCTTCGGCTATGAGCGATGTAAGTCCTAATTAAACCTTATATATTCTTCCATGCTATTCATGCAGATCAGTCGGAAATACCGTGAGTCTTTAGCTGTTGGGATAAAGATTTCTCTTAGCCAAACACCACTGGTTACATTCCAGTCTAACCAGCTGATAATTCAATTGACTCCTTCATTGGAACTATATGCTGTGTCACCCAAATCTGGTAAAGAGCACATGCTGACTTTTAGTGTGGTGAGTAATTCTCATTGGTTTTATATTCAAGCTATGTGATTGTACATGTTTTAAGGATGCTATCCATGATATGATAGGACAGATGTGATTTTACCATACCTAGGGTTGGCCAATGATCATTCATAAACAGGTGGACCTGAGGGGGACTGAAAAAGGAGCTGTAGCTTCTCTAACTCACTTTTCTCGCTGCTGACTGCATTTATCAATATATATAAATGAGTTTCTTCTTGCTCTCCTCCCTCTTTGTAGGCGGGCGGTAGCAGAAAAAGCTGCTGAATTTCTCACACTGCATTGACCTCTTTTAGTTAAGGAAAAACTCTAGAAACCATATTTTATATATATACTAAAGGCAGGATCTACAGCATCACAGAAACATTTGGGCAGCCCAGGGGGTATTATTATACTTGAAAGTTGATTGAGTTTACTTAACCATAACATACAATATATACGGTTTATTTTACTTTTATTTTTCTATATACAATATATATATCATGGGAACATACCATATTTTATTGGAAATAAAAGCATCAACAATAGACTGTACTGAAACAGTTCTCCAGTGGATTTATGAAATGTTTCAAATCTGTAGACTGTCTGCTTGACTTTTCTTAGCAATGACAATATGGAGGAGTCAATATAATAGGTAATAATTACTACTAAAGACCAAAGAGTTGGCTCAAGAAATAGAGGAATGAATTTAAAAGATCAGGAGAAAGATCCAAGAAAACATTACAAAAATGCTTCGCTCAGTGATTGATCCTTGGTCAGTAATAAGGAAATGCAAATAGCAAACCAGGGTTGCCTGTGGTACTCTATTCAAATTATTTACTTGAAGTACTTGAGTAGCTTAGTAAAGGGGCATCAGTGGACGGTATCTGTAGGATAGTGGCATGGACTTGAAATTGATTGGTTAGAAGGCAGCATGTGATTGGTCAGATGTATCAGATGAGTATTAAGGTGGCCATAGATGTTACAATTACCATCTTTCCTGCACCCAAAAGACAAAAGATCATTTGTTTTAATACAGACATGTTAGAGCTGAATTGACAGATACAGATAGAAACAATTGAATTCTACCTGTTTCTGATGATTCAGCACTAACAATGGCTGATGTTTAGGTGCCTTCAAAGCCACGCAATCAAAATTTTCCAGCTAGCCCGATCAACGAGCCGACCGACATAAAAGTCTTCTGACAATATTGTATTAAATGTCGTCCAATATCGTCCTGCCATACACGTACTGAATACTCTACCAAAATTTGTTATCGGTGCTTCTATGGCCACCTTAGGATAGAGCTTGTGGAGCATTAAGATTAATTACAGATCAAATGCAATCTTGGTGGTGGCATAATATGTTGAATATCTCTTCAGCTTCTCTTCAGAACCAGGAAAAATGGACATAGATATAGATATAACAATGGGCTGATACTGGATAGAAACTTGTTCATTTTGTTTTTTTGTCTTTTTAACAGGGAGCTACTTTGTCTGCCAAGCTGGACATGAATGCCGATAAACTGAAGATCTCAGTTTCCATGCAAAAGTAGGAAATGTATTCTGTCCCTAAATATTTACTTTAAAGAATGGGAAAGTAGTACAACACATTCTTTTTTTCCCCGCAGGGAGCTCAGCCTTTCCCTGGCATCTTCCTCCATTGGACAGTGTGGCTGTAGTGTGAGTACACACCTTGTGATAAAGAAAGCTAAAGCTGATCCATATTTATAATCAGCATAGGCACCCAAATGCCCACCAGTCACCTGATCAGAGACACATTATTTTATAGATGGTGATCACCAGCTTTTAAACACATGGTTTCAATATCATTAGATCTCTTTTTCTACAAGTTGTGAACTTGTGTGGCTTGCTTTTGTGGCCTTACCGCTCTAGCACTTGCATCCTGGGTCAGATGAAAAGATCTCTAAGGACTTCAGCATTTCTATGACGCAGCAATGATCAGAACTCCAGGGATCACCATAGATCACTAACAGTCTGCCAACACCTGGTCTAAGAAGACCACAGCAGACATTTCCTAGCACAACCCACATGTGTTACTTTGGTCCAAGTCACATGAACCATTGTCACAATCTTGCCAGGAGGACATTCTTAATCACAATTTACCAACAGTTTGGGTGCAGCGATATAACCCACCCCCTCCAATTACATCATTAAAGGGGAGGGGTAAAAACATTCATTTTAAAGGGGCAGACTTTGTGTTAGGCAGGAGATTTTAAGTCTGGCTCACCACCATCCTGACATATAGATATGAGTGCAGTGTATTGCTAATGTGTCTATACAGTACATATCAGTGACAGCTGCCATGGATCCTAACTCAGACAGGCAGTTCACTTAGGTATTACTAGAGCATGCCTCCTAGCAGACATAATTATGTATACTGTTCTTCTGAAGTCTACAGAGAACATTTCTGCTAAAATAATCAGTATGAAACCCACTCATGTATAAATGATCGGACGTGATTTTATGTTCTTTAGAAAGCCATTTTATTCAGAATGTTTGCTTTTTATCTTGCAGTCATCCTCAGTCTCTGGATACATGCAGACAGTGTTTGAGAAGGCCTACTTGATTCATATCAATGGTAAGCTCTTGTGCTTCTGAATGTTGTCATAAAAAGTACATTATTCCCTATATCATGAATTGTAGTTGGAAATAATCAAATAATAAACATATTATAATTTAATGTTATAAATATTATATACAGTATAAGTATTTTGGAAGTAGTACAGTTTCTATTATGGAAATCCTGTTTCCCTTACTTTTATTTTTAGATCTTGCCTGTTTGATTTCCCATTAACAAACTATCTATGGTTTTATTTATGTTACAGAGGTGCTAAGCGTAGGGGTGTCATTGCCAACACTGCCAAATATGAATCTCATTCAACCTGTTATTGAGGTTAAAAAGGTAAGTCTTTCTGCAGAAATATAAATTGCTGCACATATACTGCATGCATGAGCTAAAAACTCCTAAGCTTCTCCTAAGCTGTATGGGGAAGATTGAAGAGCATTTGGTGTCTCTCATGTAGCTTGACACAGATGGGGTTAAACATTAGACATCAGTTAGAAGGCAGCAGATAGGGACCTAATAAACTCTGGCTTTTAATAAATGTTTTGCCATCAAGACAGAGGAGGAATTCAAAATGCCACCTTTATAGTGAATATTTGGTGTCCATCTGCTATAAACAAACAACATTAGGCTGTCATGGTAAGACTCATTCTAGTCTATGGGAAGCAACTACTATGAATAGTATTGACCTGAGAGACTCAGGCTATGAGATGGTATTTCTACCATAAGGAGGTTATCATACCTCAAGTTTGCAATCATTGCTAATAGGTGGTTTTAGCACAAGATGATTGGAAAACCAACCCCATAAACCTCTTGCCTCCACCCAGTAATGTCTTTAATCTTCTACTTACAGGATTATGCCGTCATGTCATGTGATGTGCAATATACTTAGAGAGCCAAAGATGGAAGATAACCAACAACAGCATCTTGAGTTGCCAGATTATAAGAAAAAACTGATTTCTCAGACTCATCAAAGTTTAATAAAACTCTACATGATTTGTTGTAATTTGTTTTGATGGCAGCAAGGCTAGCCCTTATCACATGTATAGAACTCTTTCACTCACCATACCAACCACCCGCCCGATGACTCTCACACACACCTATTTGAATGTAACTTTTAGTTCAAAAATACATAATTCCATTTCCACCTTAACTGTTTTGTACTGCACCACACACCATGGGGGGGAGGCATGTAAGAAAGATAAGTAAACACCTTTTTGTGGGCCTACAGGTTTCTCAGCCCTGCTCACTGATCAGGGAGCCACACAGCTGATTTAATAGGTATCTTGGAATAGAGAGAGAGAGAGTGGAATTTGAATGCAGTATTATGACCTACTCTGTGCAGCTCCATTAATGTTTAAAAAATGAGTGTGGAACAATCCCAGTGATACACAGCGCTAACACACCAGCCAGCTATACCAATCATCATATTGCTGATGAAACTCCAGGGCAGGAGTGTATTCCCTAACGTCACACAAATGCATAGCAATCAGGCTGCCAGACCAAAGCTTGCTCTAGGCATTAAACTTTTGATATTGGAAATATGCCCTCTATGAGCTCAGTGGATGCAAAGTGATCCAAACCCATATTAATATTTAATCTAGCCTTGCAAAGATATTTTACAATACATTTATGGTGGAAACAGTGCCGGGGACACCCTCCTGAAGTGACCCAGCCCTAGCCTCAACCTGTGCCCAACCTGGCATTGTATTTATTTATATACCTGCATCTGCTGAGACAAGCATGACTATAAAAACAAGCACCACCACATCAATAGTGGGGCTAGAAGCAGCACAGAGAGGTTGGGGATTGCCTTAGCAGTTGGCCCGTCATCTGCCCACCACTTGCCTATTTCAGGAACTTAGTGACTAATATATACTCATAGAACTCCCTTTTTATAATGGCGGTATAGATACTACAGTTGTATCATAGTGCCTATTTTATTACTGATTTGAAACGAGTGCTAATGTTTCAGAGTAGCAAATTGCCCCTTCTTTAGAGATTTCTTGCTCTGAAACCTTTCACTGGTCTACAAATAAATCCTTAGTGCCCTTCTTAGTATTTTATAGTTAAATGGTACATTCCTGCAGTAGGGACACGCTCCTTATTTTAGCAATGAGAGTCCTTTGTAAGTCAACACTAGGACAAATGGACTCAAAAAGCCAATTTCTACAGAGGTAGTTTTTTTTTACCAGTGACTCCCTGAGTCTCTATGTCTCTGTCCAATGGCAGGAATGCAAGTTTAAATTTTTAATGTCAATAATTTCCAAATAAAAGGACAGTTTACCTGGAGTTGCCATTCCAAGTGCCACTGGCAACAAGAATCTCAGCATATAATGTCAACATCATTAGATTAAAACATATGCTAAGTATTAAATGCCACATAAATGTCCAGTAGTCACATAAATCCGCATGTGGTCACAAACTGTGAAAGAGAAGGGACCAACCTGCTTTCACTCATAGATCCAATTGTCCCTCACAAGTCATGCCCAATTCACAGCCTCTTCTGTCACTTTGGTGCTAGACCCCTGACCCCTGTGAGACTACAACATTTGTCTCTCTATCAGTGGCAACACCCTCATGGGTGCCCCCTATTGTTGTGACTTCTGTCACCTAGCCACCCAACAAACTGAGCTTTTACACACCACCAGTGGTCTCCATCTCATTTTATTCCTTCCCATACTTTTATTAACTGCGTGATCCATAAAACCACATCCCTAACAATTCCAAAGCCAGTAAATTTGGCCTATCTGACTTCCCATTCCTAGCCCTGTCATGGAGAGATAATTCCCCAGTCCCTGGCCCCATTCCACCTGGACAAAATCAAAAGAATGTGCTGCACAAAGTTTTAATTAGCAGAGAGATTGAATAAAAAAGTTTAATAAGCAAAGGAAACAATTTGACATTGTGTCAGGAGTGCTGGGAGCGCTCCGTTTCCAAGATGGTGGCGCCCAGCGTCCCGCATGTGCCGCGCTGGGCATGTGACGTCAGCGTGCTGGAACGGCACAAAAATTTTAATTAAAAGGACACCAGGGTCATGGGTTCAATGCCGGATTATAGGAATTGCTTCCTGTATTCCTGGGTGTTCCTAAATTTGTTTCTAATTGATTCCTGGACTTTTGACCTTGCCTGAACTTACTGACTTTGATTCTTTCCGCCTGCCTATTGAACTACTGCCTGAAATCTGACTATGACTACTCCTGATTCTTATTGGTTACCCCGAACTGGAACTTTGCCCTAAGCTTCCTCCTTGGTCCACACTTCTCTACACCTGGAGCCGGTAGGCCCCTGACACATTTTTTTAAAACTAGTTATTAACTAAAAAAACAACTTAAGTCTACCATAAATGACAATTGTACAAATAATGTAAGGAATCATATGCTGCTGTTCATGTGCTTTATTGCAAAAAGCAATAAAATATAAGTTACAAAAAAAAAAACTCACTATAACTAGAAATGCAGGTATGAGATCCCTTATGCAGAAACATGTTATATAGAAAGCTCTGAATTAACCTAAGGTCTATACTCATAGGTCCATCATACCTAGTGAAAATAAGTCTAAAGCAACTGGACATTTTGAGTATTATTGAAAACAGTTTACCACTGTTGAGTGGTGAAACGTTTTCAAGATTTCTCAGCCAATCCGGTTTCTATAGAGTTCTCTTCCACTAGATAATGTATATTAAGACACAGATGAATGAAAACCTTCATAGACAGATCCTATACTTATATTTTAAATTGGAAAATTAGCATTTTGGTGTAGAAAGAAACAGCAGAATTGAAGAAATGTTTCACATATAGTTACATAGTTGCGTTCTGTTGAAAAGGCCAAAGTCCATCAAGTTCAACCCCTACAAATTAACTTTTCAGCAATAACAAATTATCTTTTCAGCAATATATCAGGGTTTAGCTTGTCTTTAAAGGGATCCTGTCATCGGAAAACATGTTTTTTACAAAACGCATCAGTTAATAGTGCTACTCCAGCAGAATTCTGCACTGAAACCCATTTCTCAAAAGAGCAAACAGATTTTTTTATATTTAATTTTGAAATCTGACATGGGGCTAGACATTTTGTCAATTTCCCAGCTGCCCCAGTCATGTGAGTTGTGCCTGCACTTTAGGAGAGAAATGCTTTCTAGCAGGCTGCTGTTTTTCCTTCTCAATGTAACTGAATGTGTCTCAGTGGGACATGGATTTTTACTATTGAGTGCTGTTCTTAGATCTACCAGGCAGCTGTTATCTTGTGTTAGGGAGCTGTTATCTGGTTACCTTCCCATTGTTCTTTTGTTTGGCTGCTGGGGGGAAAAGGGAGGGGGGTGATATTACTCTAACTTGCAGTACAGCAGTAAAGAGTGATTGAAGTTTATCAGAGCACAAGTCACATGACTTGGGGCAGCTGGGAAATTGACAATATGTCTAGCCCCATGTCAGATTTCAAAATTGAATAAAAAAAATCTGTTTGCTCTTTTGAGAAATGAGTGCAGAATTCTGCTGGTGCCGCACTGTTAACTGATGTATTTTGAAAAAAAATGTTTTTTCCCATGACAGTATCCCTTTAACTATCCCTTTCATTGTTATATCCTGCCAATTGGCAAATTACCTCATTGTGTTCCTAACAAGAGCACATACTTTATTTCCTGAGGTTAAACAAGGAAAGTACTTATCACTGCAGCTTAGTCTTCTTAGCAAATAGATTAGGCTAATCCCTAAAAAAAAATCTACAAGCATTGATAATGTGATTACTCAGCCATTGGCACTCATTTCCAGGATGAAACGTCTAATTTACAGCAGTTAGGAAATTCGATAAGCAATCAGTGCCATTTCAGTAGGGGGAAAATCTACAATGTACAACCTTACTATCATGAGAAAAAAGAAATTGCTGTTAACATTTTTATTCCTATCACCTAGTAAGTGCGTAGACCTTCCTAAAATAAATTTACTGTCTTGAAATGTGGATGACTTGTACCTGCATTCTCTGTTAAATAACTACAAGGCAGAGATCCCCTTCTGCAGATTCTAGGCCTGGTGGAACCAGTTATATGGTCTATATAGTGTAGGGAGCAGGTTATTATTTTGTGGTTGCTTTTGTAACACACATCTGTGAAGCGACATTGATCTGTGAATAGATAATCCCAAACATTTTTTCACAACTAGAATTGGGAAGTCACAGTTGCTATCTGTATTGCTGCATTCAATAAGTACAAATTGGGAAATGTGTGCTAATAAGGTGTCAAGGTCGTTGCCAGTGGCGTAATTAGATATTGCTGGGCCCCACAGCTAATTATTTTATTAGGCCCCAAAATGTTTAGAGGTTGACTTGTTTAACCAATATTTATTGAAACTGTATATGAATTAGGGCTTTATGGGGCCCCTATACCTCCTGGACCCCCTGCAGCTGCAGGGTCCTGCTTCCTCTATAGTTACGCCCCTGGTCATTGCCAAGTATAAAAATGGATTGTCAGACTGCAGGAATACGAATGCAATATTGCAGAGACCAGAAGCAAGACACGGATGTATCTATTTGTTCTGTTCTGCCATATAGGTGAACAGACCGTTTATTTATAACTTGAATACATACAGAACTAGTTAATGATTATGCTTTAAGGTGGATTACGGTGGTTTCCCATCATAACCAATTAGAAAAGAGTATTCAGTTTCAAAAACAACAGGTATTGAATGACCGTTCACCTAGTCCTGTCTAATGGGATCATCCTTGAACAAAGGTATAATTAAACATGAAATGTTTGTTTAGGGTGATAAACAGGATTGGACTTTCCACAGATGTCATGATGACATTGAATATGATAGAATATAGTCTATCTTAAAGTAGTATACAATTATGTATTCGATCTGGCATATATGAATAATACAGTAATGATAACCTTAACAAAGGTATATCGACGACCATTGGTTCTTGACTGGGGCAAACTTATCCAGTGTTTTTGCAATTAGATCTACAGATGGAGCAGAGTTAATTTTCTCATTTTTCTCAAACACCATGATGATTGTACAAAAAGTGGCATTGCAGAGTAGATCAGAAATCTGAATTAAAATGTGTTTAATCTGTACATATGGAAAATAAATACAGTTATTTACATTGGAATAAGCAATCATATTTTCAATAAACATTACTTCAATCTTCAACACTTGGAAGTACAGTACATACACATTAGCATGATATTAGCTGTTGGATCATTGGTGTTGATGAAATTGTGCTTGGCTCATACAACATTCAGGAAACCAATGGCAGCATTAAGTAGGAAGATTAACAGGCTGCAAAACCCAGAGTTACATAACTATTGCTAAATGAGACTCTGTAGATGCAAGCACGCTGCCTGTGTTTTACCAAGTTGGAGACGGTGAGTAGAAGGGTAAACACTGGGGAGAAATTATCTAGAAGAGGTTGTTTTTGGCCAAATTTGAAAATTTGAAATTTTAGATAGATGATGAAATTGGTTAGGACCACAGCAAATGATTGGATCTTAGAGAGAGAAGTAGGAAGTGTATAGCTAATATATTATTTAAAAAAACATAGAGGTGGCAGTAAGGTTATAAATGGTGGTTTTGCTGGTAATTAGGGTCTGATAAGGTTTATTTGTTCAGTTAGGGTAGTAGAAGTCCTTGTATTGCACTGTTCTGATACTGCTAGCAGGCTCAGACATTTAAAGATACCATTCTGGTGGTGACAGTGTCAGATATTGCTGTCCTGGTGGGGTTGGTGGGGACAGAAGAGCAGAACTGTGCTGTCCTAGTGGTGATAGTAGAATCCATGAATTGATCTGGCCAGGGCAGCCATCAGGGGGGGACAGGGGGGAGAGTTGTAGGGGGCCCGAGGGTAAGGGGGGCCCCGGCCACGCCAGACTTACTTGATTAGCCGGGCCCCCCATCTTTCTGAGAGCTGCTGACTTCGGGAAGGCATGGATGTTTAAGGGGCCCTGGCCACCAATTTTCTTATAATGTGGGAGGGAGGGGGCCCTGGCCACCAATTTTGGCCCAAATTTTTTTTTCTCATGTGGGGTCCTAGCCACCAATATCTTTTAATGGGGGGGGGCCCTGGCCACAAATGTCTTTTTATGGGGGGCCCTGACCACCAATATCTTTTTATTTTTTACTAACATGTGGGAACCCTAGCCACCAATATTTTTTTTGTTTTTTTACTGTGTGGTGGGGAGGGCGGACCTGTAGGTGGGGCTTGCAGTGGGCACAGCCCAGGGGGCCCAGGAAATTTTGTCGTATGGGGCCCTGCGATTTCTGATGGCGGTCCTGGATCTGGCTGTATTTATTTTCAGTGTTATTATTTTTATTTATTATTGTTTCAGCATTATGATTGCCCGTTCAAGGTGGTACATACTGCTCATTTTATTCCTTTTGCCTCTGTCTCAAAGTCAAGATCCCAGAGCATTCTTAAAATTGGATGGTTGTGCTTTACATAATGGTGAGCAAATTGTCGCATTTTAACTATACCTGCCAGGGAAATTAGTAAATATTCTATACAAGATAGACTTACGTAAATGGTAATTTAATACCTGACCCTGTTCAGTATTACAGCATGATGAGGTTTGTTTCAATCCTTATACAACTAATCAATGCTTCTGCTCAACTTACATTCCCAGGCAAGTTGCCACAGACATATTATGTTTTTTGTGTTTTATGAATGAATTGACTCTAATTTAATTGACTCTAAATTACAAATTACAAAAAAGTGCTATTTGAATGCCAGCTATTGCCAACCCAGCTGCTGCCAAATTTTTATAGTTGGTATGATGGTTTATTAATTAGCTTTTTATTTAGACTTTTGTTTATCTTCCAGTCTGTCATCCAGTTTTAAATCTTAAAGGACCAGTAACATAATTTTTTTAAAAAAAAAACCAACCAACACAGTAAACTTTTAATTGGCAAAGCTTTTATTAAGAAATTACTTACCAATTCTCTGCATGCGCTCCTCTTCAGAAACGGCGACAGGGCGACGATCCATCAAGCGGCCCTCGATTTCTCCTCCCTGGCTATCTCCTATAAAAGGCAGGGAGGAGATATCGAGCACCGAATGATGGATAGTCGCCCTGCCGCCGTTTCTGAAGAGGAGCGCATGCAGAGAATCGGTAAGTAATTTCTTAATAAAAGCTTTGCGAATTTAAAGTTTAAACTGTGTTGGTGGTTTTTTTTCATTAAAAGGAAACAATTTTTTTTAAAAAAAAAAAATGTATATTACTAGTCCTTTAATCAAAACAAAAAGAATACATACAGTTATAAAAATATTTTGCTTACTGACTGAAAATGCCATTGATACATCATACGGTGAATTCAAATTTCAAAATGAAAATCATCTTTAGGTATCACCCCTGTGCTGTTTCAGTAGTAGAAGTAGAAGTACATAGTGATACAGTAGCTGAGGGTGAAAAAAGAGACGTGCTTTTAATTTATACTTCTTATTTGTTCATAATCTGTTCCTGATTCCAAGATGGCAATCGGACCAGTCCCAGGGTCATTACAGCTGGTTAATTGCAGTAGCCTTGTATTTTCTTTAAGCTCTCCAAATGAAGAGCTTGAATCTATCTGCCAGTACATCCAGAGAACTATACCATGTCCCTGCTTTCACTGTAAAAAAAATAAATAAATACAATTCACACCTTAAAATAAAACCTTCTTGCCTCTGAATTAAAGGGATTCCCTCACATCCTCTGAAAGGACCAAGTGGTGAATAAACCATTAGAGAGTTTATTGTATGGTCTCCTTATATATTTATACATAGTTATGGTATCTCTCCTCAAGCTCCTCTTCTACATTGAAAAAACCTCAACTTAGTCAGCCTTTCCTCATAACTAAGACCTTCCATTCCCTTTATCAGCTTAGTAAAAAGGGAGCCCTGTAAAAGGCATAAAAGAGTAAGGCATCCCAATGAAAGATATATAGTGAATAAAGTACGCCCTGTTGTAAAATATAAGGAGGAGTTTCATGACCATATAAAAACACGAGGCCGAAGGCCGAGTGTTTTTATACAGGTCATGGAACTCCGAGGTAACTTCTAATAGAAGGTAACTTCTAATATCCTCATATTTTGCAACTGGGGGTACTTTATTTTTTATAATACACAAATTTCAGTAATTCAGAAATTACATCACAACTCACCGTTTATAACTGATGACATCAGAACTCACCGTTTATAAGGATATAATTTACAGGATATATATATATATATATAATTGTACTCTCAGGATGTGTTTTGGTTACTTAAAGGACAAGGAAAGGCTAATTCCGTGGTGTTGGTGGTGGGACTGACCGTAAAATCAGTTAAATTGCTAGGTTTTACTTCCTAGGCCAGTAATTTTTTTTAATAAAATGTAACAGTCTATGATCGACCTAATGTAGAACATAGACTTGGGCTTGCACAATAATGCTAGTTTTTCTTTTGCTGTTCCTTACTTTATTATTCATTAAGCACCGCTTTATTAGCACTAGTAAATTATCCAAATTCTTTACAGGGTTTGAGAGCAAGTATTTTATTTCGTTTTATGCAATACTATTTTTTTTTTTTTTTTCAAATTCAAGTTTATTGAAAATGTTTCATTCTAAACAGACAAAAAGATAAGAAAAACATGTAATCCTTTCAAGAAAGAAAGAAGAGAAGAAAGGGCAGGGCATATAGTCAATGCATGCATCTGTGATCTCAGTCAATACTGTATAATGATATCAATAGCAAATCATACATAGTCATTAAATCGAAGTGTCTTCTGCAGGAATAAAAAGAGAATGTGAAAATCAGTAGAATGAGAGGCAATATTATTTTTTTATTATATTAGCATGTTTACTCTGTTTTAAACCATATGGAACCAATAAAAGGTGTGGGGCCCTCTGAGAATCACATGCAGATCAGAACGAATGTTTTCAGTGCAAAAGTAGAAAAAAATCTTTATTTAGACAATCATGTTAAGCTTTACGTGTTTCTTGTCCATCTGACACTTAGTCATAAGCTTCTAAGTGTCAGATGGACACGAAACGCATGAAGCTTAACATGATTGTCTAAAGATTTTTTCTACTTTTTATCTGATACCTTCGGTCTAATCTGCACGTGATTCTAAAGACACTAAGGGGCAGATTTATCAAGGGTCGAATATGGAGTTGATTGGAGTTATTTTAAACTCCCATCAACTCGAAATTCGAATAAAAAAAGACCAACCACAATTTATTTTAAAAAATCAAATGTTTTGACTTCGGGTGAATCGTTCAATCGAATTTGATGCAAAACTTTTCCCCAAAAAATTTTGTTTTGTTTTTTTGTCCATCAAATGACTCTAAATTGGTTCTAGGAGGTCCCCCATAGACTAAAACAGCATTTCTGCAGGTTTTAGATGGCAAATAGTCAAAGTCAAATTTTTAAACAGAACATGATAAATTTTGATTCGAATTTGGACTATTCCATAGTCGAAGTAGACTAAAATTACCTCAAAATTCGAATTTAAGTATTCAAATTTTCACTTCGACCCTTGATAAATCTGATAAGTGAATCCTTTGGGGGATGGAATTCTTGCAAATAACAAGCATATCTTTAGCACTTGATTTATAGGAAGAAAGAATTTTGTTGCCTCTTTGGAATATGTAAAGCTCCCCATAGACACGACGATTCTTCTTGCCGAACGACCGATTTTAGGGAAGCTCGACCAATCCTTCGAAATTATCGTGCGGTTAGTGGGATTTGAACGATCGTACATCTTATGATTTCTCGGCCGACATCTGTCAGGAAATTGATTGGCCAGGTTAAAAAATCTTTGTCGGTCCTAGTGCAATCTATCTATGTTTGCAGGGCCAAGCAGGCAGCTCCCCTTTGTTTTCCTGGCAAATTGGTCTTTTTAGTTGATGGTCAATTCGAACGATCGTTCCGAGGTCTCACGATGAGTGTCGGATCTTTTAAAAATCTCAACATCTATGGCCAGCTTAAGGCCTCATCTTGAATATGACGGGTAATGTCAGTAACTGGTTATACATCTCGTAGCACTAGAGAATGTATACTGTAGACAATGGGGACAATATTAATAATGGTGAATGGGAGATTTCAGTTATGAATACATTTACTTTGGGTTTGTTTTCAATAGAAATGGGAGTTACGATAATTTAAATAATGTATATGAGAAATACAAAAAAATTGAAATCTATTAATTAGTGTATCTTTTCTGCCAATTTAATTGCCATATTTTTAACAGTTTCTCAAAAACTACCAATAGATTTATAGAAAGAGCATCCTTTTAAGAAATGCTCCATATGGAAAGGGCCAAAACAGGTATGGACTAGAAACCACTGCCGGCCTGTCCTGATTTATAAATTTATAAAACTAGAGGCTCACTATTACTATGTTATTTTATATTTAATGTATATTTTACACACTTTTAGTATGGGAATTAATCAGATTTTTTCCCCTCAGGAGGATGTTGCAGAAGGAAGGAGCAATGTGCTTGAGTCAGTAGACCTGCCCCACTGCAGATAAGGAGTAATAAACTCCACAAGAAGCTTGGACAAGGCAGTTCTAGTAATGTGAATAATATATTACCCAATTGATGTTTATATTTATTGTCTCAGTTGTGATTAAAGACTGGCCAAGTTAGGGTTATTTACATTGAAAAAGAAGAGCCACCAAAGGGGGAGGGATATAGTAGCTTTGTATAAATAGAAACTTTGATACTATATTCACCATCTTGTTTGTTTAGAGGAAATGATGTCTATCATGAAATATTCTATAAGGATTTTTTTTATAGTGAGAGCTGTGAAGTTGGGTTATTCTCTCCCTAAAGTGGTTGTACATTAGATCATTTTAGGAAGGGTTTGGATGACTCTTAAGCAAGTGAGAGAATAGAGAGTTAGTGACATTAAGGGGCAGATTTATCAAGGGTCGAATCTCGAGGGTTAAAAAACCCTCGAAGTAAAAATCCTTGGAATATCGAATTCGAAGGATTTACCACAAAAGCTTTGATCGTTCGATCGAATTAAAAATCGTTCGAACGAACGATGAAATCGTTCCAATTGAATGTTTCGAATAATTTTAATCGATCGATCGAAGGATTTTTATTGATCAAAAAAAACTTAGAAAAGTGTTGGGGAAGGTCCCCATAGGCTAACATTGCACCTCGGTAGGTTTAAAGTGGCGAAATATGAAGTTAAAGTATTTTTTAAAGAGACAGTACTTCGATTATCGAATGGTCGAACGATTTCAAATTCGATCGAATTTGACCAATTCGATGGTTGAAGTACCCAAAAAAATACTTCGAAATTCGAATTTTTTTCCATTCCAATTCTTCATTCGAGCTTAGTAAATCTGCCCCTAACTGTGACAAAGTAGATCCAGTAACTGGTCTGTTAGCCATCTTGTGTCAATTAGCAGATAGGCATGTTTAAAAATGTTAAATTGATGGCTACATCTTTTTTTCAGCCTAATATATGTTACTGTGTTAAAGTGGCGTGGTATAACCCTGTCTATGTCATGATTTATATCAAGTATGAGATAATTTCCACACTACAATAATTCTGATGTGGAGCATATTAAAACATTTAACAATAAATAAACCTAAAATGATTGTTTTGCCACTAGTACATATGAATGCAGCTTAGTTAGGATCAGGTATAAGGCACTGCTTTAATATTATAGAGAAAAGGGCAAGTATAGGAATTATTTGTTTAAATTTTGCCTTTTGTATTTCAGAGCTTTCTGGATGCCACACCGGGAATTAAAAATGAATGTGAAATGTATTTATTTGACGATTGAGCTCCTGCAAACTATTACTACTGTCCCTACAGGCGTAGTAATATTCTCTTTACTCTATGCTCAGGTGGTGTTGGCTTCATTCACCAGAGGAGGCAACAAACTTGTAGCAATTAAAATCATGGAGACAAGGCCGGAGATCATGGAGGAACATCATGCTGTAAGGATTGCTGAAGATAGCCCTTTCCTTTGCCACACCTACGCAGCATTCCAGTCAAAGGAACAAGATGGTGTCAGGGTTGCCAGTCTTTATTAGGACAGTGTTTCAGCAAACCTTTGCTCAGCTTATCTCAAGGGAGCACTCTACAAAATATCTCAAAGACTAAGGAATAGAGATCATTTACTTAGCAGTGTGCACAGTGCAAAAAAGGCTGCATTAGGCCATTTTGTTACACTTTGCAGACTGTCTTCTGCTGTTTCCATATTGCCGTAGGAGTGTTAGTTGTGAGATGCAGACTGCAGCACTCCCGGAGCACAAGTGCTTAGTGCTCTATCATTTGTGCCCCGGGAAAGAAATATAAATTATCCCTAAAGTCTATTTATGCAGCAGGTTTGTACCTCTTTGTGCCATATCCATGAACAAATGTCTGCTGTAATTAATAAATATTTTATGTGATACCTATTGCGTTGCTCTTATTTCAGCATATTATGATTATATGTCTTTGTAAGTAGTTGCAATCCTTCATTGTTCTGGAGTACGCCAGTGGGGGAATCCTTGAGGCTTCGATGGAAAATGGACACTTTTCATCAAGCACCATTATGTAAGTCTCATAGTAAGAGTAAAATAGGAATTGAAGGCTTGTCTGCCATACATTGTAGGATCTGCAGTGTGGGTTTTAAGCTGACTATAAACAGCACTGGTTTTCATATTTTATTTTACAAAACAATACCTTAATTGTTCTGCAGCTCTTTTGTTTGGAATTAGTTTAGTTAGTCTAGGTTAAGGGCCGTAGCAACCTGGCAACAGGCAATGTGATAGAAGGGAAACTAATAATACAAAATAATCTTCCTGGAAATATGTTTTTTTAGTGCTGGAGTCATTGAGCCAAAGTAATCAGCAATTTAAATTCAAGACTGTCATTTTGTAAGTGTGCTTATATCTAACAAAAAAGTATGCTTCTTTTAATTAGGTTCTACGCAGCAGAGATTGTTTGTGGTCTATAGTATTTTCATTCAAAAGGCAATGTTCATCCATTTGTAAACCAGTCTCACATCTGATGAGTTTTTCTGTAAATTATTGACAGTTCCCTTTTATTTATATTTGGTGGTAAATAGCCTATCTTGAAGGTCATTTGTTGACATAGGTCACTTAAGCTTGCAGCAATTCAATTATAATTATTATAATTATTATTATTATTAAAGGACAAGTCAAAGACCAGTCAAAAACATGGGGCTGCCAATGTATTTGTTTGTCAATTCTTGCTCATCCTTATCTTGAAGTGACATCAAACCAGCAAACATCCTGTTGGACAGATATGGACACATAAAAATATGTGATTTTGGATTGGCTGTTCACAAGATGTTTGGCGACAGAACCACCAGAGGCCACGGTGGAACCTATGCATATATGGCTCCGGAGTTGAGAAACCACAGCATAGTAACAGTTGCTGAGTTAGAAAACAGATATACTTTTGGATAAATTGAAGTACAGGTATGGGACCTGTTATCCAGAATGCTTGGGACCTGGGGGTTTCTGGATAATGGATCTTTCCATAATTTGGATCTTTATATTTTATTATAATGGAGTCTATGGGAGATGGCCTTCCTGTAATTTGAAGCTTTCTTGATAAAGGGTTTCCGGATAACAGATCCTATACCTGTACTTTAATTATGTATAACCATGTGTACATTTAATATATTCCTGTTTCGTTATTAATTATTCTTTTCCCCTCCCCCAAGGTCAATAAAGGAATACAATGCAGCTACAGACTAGTGGTCACTTGGTGTTCTTATATACCGAATGGCCACAGGCAAATCTCCATTCTACAATGGTCATGCTCGAACGATGTTACTGGAGTCAACTGTCAGTGATGAGTCCAATTACCCCGAGTGGCTTAGTGGAGGACTTAGGGATCTCCTGCAAAATGTGGAAATGAGTATTTGATAATTATTTATAGAAGATAATTATTTATAGAAGATATATTAGAAAATTTTAAAATATATATGATTATATTGGACAAAAAAATATGTGGCCTCTTGGCTGAGCTTATGGCCATAGAAAACCCAGCTGTTCTCCTAGTTAGGTATGAGATCAAGGAACTGAGGGAACTAGACATTTATGAAGCGGAGCCACAAGAGGACTAGGACAGCTGTATATTTCAATTTCGCTCTACTCTAAGAGTAGGATATTATATTTACATAAAGTATATCAGTTAATTGCAGTGCAAATAACAGCTTTTATTTCTTTTGTTTAGCTCTTGAAGACTTGGAACCAACGGGAATATTAGGAAACACCCTTTCTTTGCATCAATAGACTGGGTGGAACTGGAAAGGCAGAGGTTAAAGCCCCCTTTCCAGCCTCGAGTGGTAAGTTCCTGCCACACTTAGACAATACTTCATGTAGTTACCCATTAGCTGCTTCTTCAATTTCTACACATTCTATTTTTGTTACACTCATGCCATCCCTTAAGATAAAAACCTTAAAACCATAGAACACTGTTACCTTTATCCAAAATTCAGTGGTAAATTCAAGTTGTTCATAGAATTTATTAAAATTGACCTATTACAACATTTAAAAGAGAATATATTCTTAGGGAATAAACACTGCAGATATTTTATTTAAAACATGTTTTAGGATTCTAATATTTTTACTGAAAGGAAATGTTATTTTGTGTCAAAACAAGTTTGTGCTTTGGTTGTAGCCATCATCTGAGAACCTCGGTGAATCCTCTGAAGAACTCTCATTATCTTTGGAGATAAAGGATGATAACATCGGATACAGCAACATCAACATCCTTCCATGGTTCTCCTTCCTGAATCCCATCTGGCAGGAGTATGCAGTGGGCTAATCATTTGACAACATAACAGCCAAGGCCATCAATTCTGGGCATCTGCCCTAGCATGTGGAGGCCTTCACATGTCCAGAAGCCATGTGCTACAATAGCCTGGCTATAGCTTAAGTTAATTAAGTTTAACATAAGTTTAAGATTTAAAAAAAAAAAATTATAGTGTAATATGAGTTTATTAGATTCCATTTGATTGTTTTGGTCATATCAATATTATGTTTTGTTAAGACTTGAATATTTTATTATTTTTTATATACATAATCACCTATACAGATAAAATGAGTGTCATTTATTTATTATAGGAAAAGTTTACGTTTACATTTATTTTAACTGTTTGGTTATAGTATAAATATTTGATAGAGTATAACATAATTTATCATTGGTTTTGTTCGAATTTAGGATTAGGGCCGACTTATCCTTCTACAGGTGTTGAAAAAAAAAACAAGTATAGTTTACTATAGGAGTTTATTAGATTCCATTAGCTGTTTTGATTATATGAATATCAGGTATTGTTAAGACTTGAATGTTTCATTATTTATTATATAGATATTCATTCGATAGATACAATGATTACCATTTATTTTCTATAGGATTTGTTTGCATTTAAGTATATTTTGATATTTATAGGGTTATATTGTAAATATTTGATAGAGTGTAAAATAAATTACAGTTGGTTTTGTTAGAATTTAGGATTAGGGACTGACTTTTCCTTCAACAGAGGTACGGAATGGTGTGTGAATGTGTGAGAGAATGGAGACACGAAAGAGCTAAGGGCGTAATGATGGTGTCAGTAAAATGGTTGAAGCCTTGACGTGAAGTTACTGCTCACATGGATAGACGTGTGCTAATCCAACCGAGTGTGCTGTGTTTGTGAAGGTTTCTAGATGTTTATCAATACTGTAGACCAGATTTACTTAACTACTGCAACTAGCCAAAATGTTTTTCAGTCCAATGTGACAAACCAGGAATTCGATATAATAAACATAATTACTTGCAATAGTAAGAATGTGATATATTTGTTGCAATGTCCCTGCAAGTTACAGTATGTTGGAAGAACCACTAGAAATTTAAAAACAAGGATAAGGGAACATCTAAATAATATACAGAAAGGTATTACTACACATAGGGGCAGATTCATTAAGGGTCGAATTTCGAAGTTAAAAATACTTTGAAATTCGACCCTCGAATTGAAATCCTTCGACTTCGAATATCGAAGTCGAAGGATTTAGCGCTAATCCTTCGATCGATCCATCGAAGGATTTTTCGTTCGAACGATTCGAAGGATTTTAATCCAACGATCGAAGGAAAATCCTTCGATCAAAAAAAGGTTAGCAAACCTATGGGGACCTTCCCCATAGGCTAACATTGACTTCGGTAGGTTTTACCTGCCGAAGTAGGGGGTCAAGTTTTTTTTAAAGGGAAAGTACTTCGACTATCGAATGGTCGAATAGTCGAACGATTTTTCGTTCGATTCGTTCGATTTCGTTCGAATTCGAACGAATTTAACCAATTCGATGGTCGAAGTACCAAAAAAATACTTCGAAATTAGAATTTTTTTCATTCGAATCCTTCACTCGAGCTTAGTGAATCGGCCCCATAGTGTACCTGCACATTTTAGGACCCATCACAATTGTGACCCTTCCTTACTTACCTTCATGGGAATAACCCTAAAAAAGAATCATTGGCGTGGAAGTGACATGATAAAAATGATATCACAAGAAGAAACATTTTGGATACATAAGTTGAAGACACTTACTCCAAATGGTCTCAATATTGATATAGATATTAAATGCTTTTTAGATGATTGATATTAAATGTTTTATAACAATGTATGAGTATATCTAACAACTGCAATTAGCATTTATAATTGATAGAACCACCCACGGAGGAAATAAATAAGCCTTTGTGAAGCAGTATGGGTAATTTGCCCCTGAGGAAGTATCAAATGATACGAAACGCGTTGGTCTAGGATATATGTATTTTCTTTTATTTATTTAAATAATAAATGAACTTTTAAATCCGGCAAATATGTGCCCTTAAGTAATTTATACTTTACGAGCATCCCCAGATAGAATCCAGCCTGTTCGTGAATAAATAAGGAATAGTGTCGGCCTACGGCTGCTTACCACGAGGAAAGACACGCCGACCGGTTGGATCACCGAGAAAATCCAGCTTTAGCACGTGAAAAGGAGCCGCACTAACACCGGCGCAGAACTGCACACGGAGAGACTCCTCTGCACAAACCGGCTTTTAGATTAAAGGAGCTGCTTCTGCTGTGACCGGCTTCGTGAGGAACACCGCTGCATCTAACGGCAATTTGTGTTTCACTGCCAGGTAAGCGCAAGACTCGCTTATCCATTCCGCGACTGCCGAGGGTGCTACACTATCTGTATTTTTACTCAACAGGCATAAGGGTGACTGCTATTAGAAGATTTTCGACTCTACACTTTGTACAATACGATCGACATCTACAAATGAACCGCATACAGCTCACCTTTCAACCCTTCTGATTTTTCGTGACATGTGGACAAGTGGATCCACTTTTGTGAATACCAGTGCAGCTTTTAGTTTTACATCCTCTTCGGACTGAGCGCAGTTTTTTAACCTATTGCTTTACAGGATTTTATGAATATAGGCTTATTTGTCACATAGCCTATATAAATGTTGGCAGCACTTGTTGTTTATATGCTTAAACCACCAATTCAACCACATTTTGCAAACCTACCTCAATGTACCAATGTAGCAAGGCCAATTCAATGTAGTCGGATTGTAAGATTGTGAAGCACCCTGCTATTTAGTGCAGTATATATGATGGCTATAGTGTCAGGGCCAGTGGGACACCGGACAAAAAAACAGTAGGCTCAGCTCTTGTGGACCCCGCCGACCCAGGACCGAACCCCAATGGGAACTGTGGATGCTCCCCTCACTCCTCATCATGGGCATAAAGGGTAAAAAGTTATTTGGGGGTGGGTGGAGGAGCTCGCAGCTGGGGCAAGGAAGGCTATGACCGTGGCTGCCCAGTGCATGGGGTGAGAAAGCCACCCTGTACATAAAGATGTTGGTTCTTGCTATCAAAGCAATCAAAGGTACTGTATACTATATACTCCACACTGATGAAAAAATGCCTGCACCCTTGCATGTCAAATGACAGATGGAGAAATGCATCTCTGACATCTTGGAAGTGGCTAATTGTACCAGCACTTCTCTGCTTGTGCTTGACAGCACACTTGGGCCATGATATATGCCTCCCTTCATGCTTTGTGGATAGTACGGGGCTGATTTATCAAAATTTGAATCATGAATTTGAATTAAGGTTACCGAAAACAAACGTTCGAAAACGTCAAATATAAAACTTCTGCATCTAAAAATGTGCACGTTTATGTAGAAGTCAATGGCCAAGTTTTTCCAATTTTTTTGAAAGTTTGTAGAGCCATTAAAAATGATGAGTAAAATACAAATTAGATGGTTTTATTTGATCAAGTTCATTAGATTCTAATTTTTAAATAAATAAATAAGCAAACAAAAATAAAATCTGCTAAGTAATATCTGCTGGCTGATTCAGAGGAAGGGCACTACTCCATCTGAAGCGTCTCCAAGTCCCTGGATCAACTCTGTGCAAAGAGATAACTTTATCAGTCGTGTGTTCTCTCACTTGCTAAGAGAGTATCGAAACAGTACAGCAGGTAAAATGGACAGGGCTCATCTGCACCTCCTGACGCTGCTCTGGCTAGAGGAGGCACAATGCTTCTTAGATAAGCAGCACAACAGGGTACAGTTGTGTGCCTAGATGGAAAAACTGCATTCAGAAGTAATAATTTACAGGGCTCCTTCAACATCTTGGTGTACCTTGCTACCCATTTCAAGGCTGCTCTAATTAACTAGGGATGCACTAAATCCAATAATTACGATTGTAAGGTATTGCTCAAAGCAAAGTTAGCTTACAGAAAAACACAGATAAGACTGTGCCACTGGTTTGCTGTAAGGCGTGTGAACTTATAACCGGAGACCAGTTTGAAGGGAGATATACTTCACCTAGGTTCAGCTATTACTCCTGATGAGTTAATTCTTCTAGGAAGTCTCATCTGGGGAATAATTATCAGGTAGATCTGGAAGCTGCCAGATAGAGCAGGTGCTCTGAGAGACACACATTGAAGGGGAGAGATCCGGGATCTGTGTGAAAAAAAGGGAGCAGCTTGGAGTGCTACTGATTTTTCCCAACGGAAAAGGACTCTGTGAAGGTGTAGTGACTCTGGAGTAGCACTTTTTATTTTACTTTTTTTGCCAGTAGGGGGCTGGTATTAGGGTGTGAAAATGACCCATGTATTAGTTAGACCTAGTGTGGCAAGGGTTTTATTTTATTTTTGTATTTTTTTGCTCACAGAGTCTGGTAATATGAATAATAAACTGCCTTTAACCTGCTAAAGACTGTCTGTTCATTGGATCCTGATCACCGGTGCAAGGCGTGCTTTATGTGATGATTACAGACAAATACATTCCTCCACATTCCTAGAACAACTAATGGGCACCAGTTTGCTCTGTACGACTGGCTGCATCTTTGTGCTGTACACTATTGCAATGATATGCAACATCTCCTCTATAATCAACAAAAAAAAAAGAAAATACAAAAAAATATACAAAAATAATAAAGAAACAGAGACCCCAACGCTTTTCGACCTTAAGGGTCTTCCTCAGCTGCATAAATAGAAAAAAAACCAAAAAGGCAGAACGAGCCTTACTGTCCATAAGGGTTTTATACCCCAAGCTGTGCGTCTTCGTTCACAAATCGGTGTCTGACGTCACTTCCGCTTCCCCAGATAGCAAAGAGGCCAAGCAATGACTTGTGGGTCAACGCATATGCGTTCCAGCATAACGTCCAAGTTAGATTATACTGTATGCAGTAACATTTAATAACATTTCCAGCAATGCGAATGTGTGCACAAGAGTATCTGGATCCACTCCTCATCAGTGAAAACATTAATTCAAAGTCACGGAAGCTGCTGCATCCTCATGAAGGTCTGAGATATAGATAACACGTCACTTCCTGTCATTCATCCTATGTGCGCATATGTTCCTCACATTTGGAACGCATATGCATTTCAGCTCATTATCTGAAGAAACAGATTAAATTAGTGTCATCTCTATCTAAGGCTCCAGGGAGTAACTAGCCAATAAGACTTTAAGGACTTTTTAACAGTGATTACACAGATAGCCTGGCCATACTGGGGACAAGGAAAAAGACAAACAGACACCTTCTTTCCATAATAATATAATCTTGCAAGGAAATCTTTTTTATAAAAATAGAAAAATTTAAAAAAAGAAAAGAAAACAGAAAAATTTAAAAAATGAAAAAAATGTAAAAATGAAAGAATAAAGAAAAATTGAAAAACTGAAAAAAAAATTAAAAAAATTGAAAAACAAAAATGTATAATTTTTTTATAAAAAAATGAATTTTTTTTTAACGAATGTGCATGGAAAAACCATACTTACACATCATTTGTGCATCAGATCATTTGGACATAGACTGAGACTGAGCAAGCGATAGTACTGATGTTATTTTCATCTAGTCTGTAGAAAACAAGATAAATTGAAAATATCATTAAGACCTGATGGAGTTATTGTGTTCAAACGAAATATCCGTTCCGCTTCCCTCCTTAATAATTAGGTATTCTTATCGACACCACCCACAGAGGAAGTTATTTGGTCAATACCCATTAAAAGCAATGAAGATACATAATGGTTATATTCCTTACAATGTTCTATTAAAGGAGTGGATGCTTTGCCTAGCTTAATAACACTTTTGTGTTTAATAAACCTATCTTTTAGTTTCTGTATGGTCTTCCCTGTGTAATAAAGGCCACAAGGGCAGATAATAATATAAACCACAAATGTAGATTGACATGTAATTCTCTGTTTGATTTTATATCTCTGTAAAGTTTGTGGATGAGCGAATGTCGGTCTTTCTAACATACTGTTGCATACTGAACAATTGAAGCATCTATAATTCCCTGGTTGAGGGTTGGATAAAAAATGTATGGAAAAATAATGTCATTTATTAGATCGCTAAGAGATCTTTTAAGTTTTTACCTCGTTTATATGCAAACATGGGGGAATCCTGGCAAGTGGTCCCTAAAATGACATCCGTCTATAGATGGTGCCAATGTTTAGAGATCGTGTGTTTAACAAACCGACTTGCTGTTGTAAATTTAGAAACAAAGACTGTTCTACTCTTTACTGGTTCTGTTCTCACTACATCTGTCTTTACCTTTGAGATAGCTTGAGCAATCATATCAGGAATGTATCCATGCTCCCGAAATCTGTCTGCCATAGACTGAATAGAGGAATCCAATTCTTCAGGGTCAGGCATGATACGTTTGACCCTAGTAAGTTGTGAATAAGGTAAGGCTTTTATTAACGATAAGGGATGAAAACTGCTAGCATGAAGTAATGTATTGCGATCTGTGGGTTTGCGAGATATACCTGTCGAGAATTTACTTGCTTCAAAATTGATTAAGATATCAGGAAAGGATATCGTTGAAGTACTCCATGAGACTGTAAAGCGTATGGTGGAATCTATCGAATTCAAATAATTAACAAACGTGGTTAGAGTAAATTCATTGCGCTGCCAAACAAAAAAGAGATCATCTATGTAGCGATGATAACAAGCAATATGTTTCCAATATGATGATTTATATATGTATTTTTCCTCATAATCAGCCATAAATAAATTAGCATACGACAGGGCCACATTACTACACATCGCTGCTGTCCCTTGCTTTTGTCTGTAAAAGGCACTCTCGAAGCTAAAATAGTTGTGATCCAAGATAAAACACAACAATTGAAAAATAAAGCCTGCAAGTTTTTTATCATCAAATTTTTCAGATAATAATTTCTGTATGGTGGATTTACCCAACTCGTGTGGGATATTCGTATACAGACTGGAAATGTCCATTATAACCAACAAAATATGAGTGTGTGTCTGTGGATCTATATTAATCATTTTAAGTTTCTCCGAAAAATCAAACGGATCTTTAATAAATGAAGGAATTGTAGACACAAAACTCTGTAAGTAGAAATCCACGAATTGGGCAATTGGTTGACTGATTGATCTGGAAGCTGATATAAATGGTCTACCTGGGGGTTTGCTAAAGGATTTACGTATTTTGGGAAGCAAATACAAACATGGTCGACGTGGATTCTGCATAATTACAAAATCGCTTGTATTTTCATCAATTATTTTTGATCTTAGCGCTGTAGTGACCATCTCCCTTATCTCCCTAAGATATATAAAGGTCGGATCTCCAGAGAGTTTCTCATAACATACACTGTCATTTGATTAAGGGCTTCTGCCCTGTAATCTACACAATCCATAATGACAATTCCCCCACCCGTATCAGCTGGTTTCACAATACGTGATTTGTCATTAGCCAATTCCTGTATCGACTTTATTTCCTGATATTGAACATTGCTAGTGTACCTATGTTTCTGTTTTACATATTGATTCATATCTCGTCTTACATTGTTAGCAAATGTTACTACTGACTTATTTTGTGTTGGTGGCATATATGTCGATTTAAGACGCAGTTGGTTGGACATATTTGGAATCAATTGCTCAGTCTCAGACTCCGTCGATTTATCTGTAGGAGTAGAAGCAAAAAAAGATTGTATATTCAATTTACAACAAAATTTAAATAATTCAATTTCAAAATTGAAATGATTGAAATTGGTAGTTGGGACAAAACTAAGACCCCTACCTAAAACCTGAGCCTGTATCTCTGACAAAGGTGTGGAGGATAGATTGAATATTATTTGTCCCTTCTGTTGCTGCGTGTCTTTACTGGACTGGACTGCATTTTCTGTGAGCTCTCTTGATTCGTTTGTTCGTCTGTCCCTTGTTTTTGACTTATTTTTTTTTCTTTGTTTTCTTTTGGGCTCCCTGTTTCTTTATTATTTTTGTATAATTTTTTGTATTTTCTTTATTTTTTGTAATAAATTTTTCTATTATTTTTTTTGATATTGGGTGTGCTATCCATTACTTTGAGCATTTATAGTCTTGTCTGGAGACCCTTGTGGGGAGTCCCCTATGGATCAGCACCCCTCTTTTTACTTCAATGCGTGTGCGCCTTCTCTCTATATCTTGTTCATGTTTTCCCATTTAAGTTGGCAGCACCCCAACGGTATTCCCATCGTTTGACATGAATATCGTAATACTTAATTATTTAATTTTTTTATCTTTTATAATTTGCCAGCATTTTCTTTTTTTCATTTTTTTGCGCAAACGGTGTAATGTCCATATTTGTGTGTCTTAAATTGTTCTGTGTTTTGTGTAAATGTTTACCAGGGCCCTGGTACTGTCTATTGTATAGGATTTGTTTTTTTAATGTGTATGATTATCTATATTGATTATACATTATTTGTGCTACTTATCATATATTGTTTTCAACACCTTGACAGGATTTTGGGAGTGTTTAAGCATATTCATTAATCTGTTCCTTACATTTTGTTCCCTATATTGTGTAACATTTCTCATTCCTCTAAATATATATATATATGTAACCAATAGGGCAGAAACTCTATCATTTACTGATAATCAAATTAATTCTATTCTCTTTAAGAGTAGTCCTCTGGAAGCCTTTGGTCCTGACAGACCTCAGGACCTGACTAAAGACTGAGAAAGGTTAAAAAGAAGGAGTTGGAACTCCTCACATGGTGTATCATTAAGTGAGTATTACAAGCAGAGGCTTATTCCCCGTGGCTTCAGGATATTTAACACATACTATTTAGATGAAGATATCTCTTTGAAAAATGACCAAAAAGAATTCTTATTAAAAAGTATCGAATTTATACTCACAAAGAATAATTTTTGGTTTGAGGACAAGTATTACCTTCAAATAAAAGGGACAGCGATGGGAACGCGTTTCGCACCCAGTTACGCTAATTTATTTATGGGGTTGTGGGAAAAAAATATCACCCCACAATTAAACAAAAATAATGGATTAATCACATGGAAACGCTACATCGATGACTGCCTGTTCATTTGGAAAGGTACGGAGAACGATTTACATTCATTTCTGGAAAATTTACATATTAATAATTTAAATATTACATTTACCAGTAATTATAGCACCAAGAATGTCAATTTTTTAGATTTAACAATTTTTGTAGAAATGGAAAATTAGAGACAAGCCTATATCTAAAAACCAACTGATTGCAATGGTTATATTCAACGTACCAGTTGTCACCATAAAAAATGTTTAGACAACATACCATACAGTCAATTCAATAGGATAAAGAGGATCTGTAGTAAATCAATAGACTATGAAAGAGAAAGCCTCACTTTGACCAAACAATTCAAAGAAAAAGGGTATCAAGAGAACATAATAAAAAATGCTAAGGCACGGTGTGACAAGAAAAATAGAAATGAACTGTTGGAAAATAAAAACAGGAAAAAACAAATCTCATCAGATAACAATTTTATTCAATTTATCAAGACATACAATAACTCCAATAAGAAACTGGAATCATTAATACAAAAACACTGGCACATACTTCGTAAAGATATGGATCTTCTGGAACACCTATCTGTGAATCCACGTATAATTTATAAAAAACCACGTACAATTAAACAAATGCTGGTACCCAGTTGCTTACCAGAAACAAACGTTAGACCCTTTTAATACTGGAATAACAAATGGATTTTTTCCTTGCAAAACATGCAAAGAGTGCAAAACGAGCAAAACAAATAAAAGAAAAGTTACTACTTTTAAATCCAATGTGACTAATGTTGAATTTGCCATTAAGGACATAGTAACGTGCAATGTTATATATATGTTACAATGCCCCTGTAATTTGCAATATATAGGAAGAACAAATAGAAAATTGAAAACACGAATAGGAGAACATATGAATAACATTAAAAAAGGGTTAATGACACATAGTGTATCAGCACATTTTAAAACATATCATAATTCCGATCCCTCTTTACTGCAATTTACTGGTATAATTTGGAAAAAAATATACTGGAGCGGGAGTGACAATTTCAAGAGAAGAGACTCTTTGGATACATAACTAAAAACTAAAACTAAAAACACTAGCACCGCATGGTCTTAATATAGACATCGATCTAAAGTGCTTTTTAAAAGATTAGTAGAAATAAATATTTTTACTAATATTAATACTGTGTATAATTTATTTATAAAAAATATATAAAACATTTTTTAAAATGTATTTAATGTTTATTAGTTTGTACAATTAATTATGCAAATGTTGAAATGAATGAGCAACCAAGGCTATTTAAGTAATGGAAAAAAACATGGCATCTGCCCCTGAGGAAGTATATGTTATACGAAACACGTTGGGCTTCTTAATAAATAAATTATTTTATAAACCATTTCTTAGTAGAGTTGATTTTACACCCCAAAAACTAAAAAGGCCGGCATACTAAGTGGAAGATCCAACAGAGCCTTGAAGAGATCCGGCAGTAGCACACCGAAAGAAACTTCGGCGTTCAAGCGCATGCTGCAAGGCCTTGGAGCGCCTGATCTCCAGACTGTCAGCGCAAGTCTGCGAAGCGGTTCTGCCTACCGATCGCTAAAATTGACAAGCATCGTTCGTAGGAGAGGAAGGCCCTCTCACCCCATAGAAACGCTTTTCCTTACCTGCTACTCGGTGAGTACAATTGCTCTTGGAGCACTTCCTGAGAATTCCGGCCGTATTACACTAGTGCAGCTGTTTGTTACAAGTACACTCTGAAGACTGACTGCATTATTTGACTAGAATCAGAGATTATCGTTGCAATCCTTACATCTAAACCTTGTGAGTAGATCCGATTAGCACCTACCACCTTAAAGCATACTGTAATGCACTATATACATCTTTTATATTTTTTATCTAGTTAGTGGGGATGTAATATCCACTCAGCGCACCAAACCACAAATTACTCTCTTATGGTACTGGTGATTGAACATACCAGCAACAATTTATCTAAAATCCATACTGAGATCCTTAAAGGACCAGTAACATCAACAAAAAAAGTTTAAAAATTCGTTAGTGCACAACGAAAAATAAACACCAAGACAAATAAAACTTTTAAAAAGCAAAGCCTTTATTAAGAAATAACTTACAGAAAATCCACTTCCTGTCCTCTTCAGAAACGGCGAAAAGGCGACCATCCACACTGCAGCAATCGATTTCTCCTTCCTGGCTATTCACTGACAGGCATCCTCCTCCTCCTTCCGGCGTCCAGCAGCAGCTGTGTCTCTCCTTCCCACGTGGATCGGCTTCCCTCCTTCGATCTCCTCACCTTCCTCTCTGTCTTCCCTCCTCCCCTACTCAGCGATAGAGATGAGGCAAAGACAGCAGCCGTGGGGCACAGAGTGGGTAATGATTTATGAGTCGGCGTGAGCGGAGGCAGGGGAGCTCTAAGAAGCAGACAGTGCAGTGTAAAATACTTGTCTGTGTGTGAAATCCATCCCTTCGCTTCATACAATGACAGAGCACGGGAGAACGGCAAACAATCCTAGCACTGTGTATTTGCTTGTCTGCTTCTTTTGCCCCCTGCAGACCTGGGCTTCTAGGACAATTAGTCGCATTGAGGTTCCCCGCAGAGAGAAATACAAAACAGGCTGCCAAAGTCCCCAGACTGAGCTAAGTTGCCTGCTCATTGCTGTGAGGAAAAGATACGTGGAGCTGCTGGGATGGGAGCAATACCGGCAAAGACTTACCAGTATGTGTATAGAGCTCCGTCCCCTGCCTCTGCTCACACCGGCTCCTACATTACTACCGCTAACGCTGAATCCCATTTGACACTGAGCACTAACTCCTAGGAGCCGAGCTTTAACCCGCTTCCCCTTGGCTGTAGCTCCCACTTACCTGCGCTCCTCATCCAGGGGTAGATTCTCAAGTTGGCCTCATTGTGCAGCTTCAAGTCCCTCTGTTCAGCCTTGGTGCAGTTCTGCTTAGTGGGGTCGCTGGCAGCGGCTACAGGAACAGCCCGGGCAGAATGCTCCCGGTCGGCGGCGCATGGTTTATACAGTAATGGGAGCAGCCTGCACCCCCAGAGCCCGGCCATGTACCCCTCCAGCTATGGGCTAGACGCTTCCTCGTTCAATATGCACTGCTCGCCCCCTGGAAGCAGAACCTCTCCTCCCTGATGTGCGCCGGCTCCGAGTCCCTCTGTTCAGCCTTGGTGCAGTTCTGCTTAGTGGGGTCGTGGGAAATTTTTTTTTTTTTCAAAATGAATCAGTTAATAGTGCTGCTCCAGCAGAATTCTGCACTAAATCCACTTCTCAAAAGAGCAAACAGATTTTTTTATATTAAATTTTGAAATCTGACATGGCCTAGACATATTGTCAATTTCCCAGCTGCCCCAAGTCATGTGACTTGTGCTCTGATAAACTTCAATCACTCTTTACTGCTGAACTGCAAGTTGGAGTGATATCACCTCCCTCCCTTTCCCCCCCCCCATTAGCCAAACAAAAGAACAATGGGAAGGTAACCAGATAATAGCTCCCTAACAAAAGATAACAGCTGCCTGGTAGATCTAAGAACAACACTCAATAGTAAAAACCCATGTCCCACTGAGACACATTCAGTTACATTGAGAAGGAAAAACAGCAGCCTGCCACAAAGAATTTCTCTCCTAAAGTGCAGGCACAAGTCACATGACCAGGGGCAGCTGGGAAATTGACAAAATGTCTAGCCCCATGTCAGATTTCAAAATTGAATATAAAAAAATCTGTTTGCTCTTTTGAGAAATGGATTTCAGTGCAGAAATCTGCTGGAGTAGCACTATTAACTGATGCGTTTTGAAAAAAAACATGTTTTCTGATGACAGGATCCCTTTAAGATGGAACTTGAATTTGACAAAGTCTTATACCAGGAGGAAAGGGATACTTTTATTGTAGAATTGTCGCGGAAACTTGATGCTTGGAGGAATGATTTACTAGCCTGCAAAAAGAGAAAGTTATTAAAGGTCATACAAGATTATAAAACTGATAATATATATAGGTGGTCCAAAGGTGATATAATTAGCAGAAAACCACAGAGGTTCAATAATCATCATTAATTTAGAGGCTCATCCTCCTTTGGTAGCGGCACAGATACAGCTGATAGTGATTCCCCTGGTGAACGTCATAAGACTGATTTTTTATCAAAGGGTGTGAAAAGCAAACAAAGAAAAAAACAAGGAGGGGACAAAATAATTTATAGTTAAAATTTGCCTTCAATATCTCTCGTGTATGGAAGGGAATATTTGAAGCTAAGGCCTCTGACTTTTGAAGGTTCAGTTTATATCCCGAATGGCTACCATACTGAGTGAGTAATCTATGTAGGTTTGGTTACGAAACCATAGGATTGGTGATGGACAATATGAGGCCATCCGCAAACAAAGCCAACCGAAATTCTTCCTTCCCCAGACCTGGTCCTGTGATATCTTTATGTTGTCTAATAGCAGTAGCTAAGGGCTCTATACTGAGAGCATATAAAAGGGGAGACAATGGGCAGCCTTGTCTGGTCCTATTCAAAATCGAGATAGGTGTACTGTAGGCTCCCGGTAGTTTAAGAGTGGCTGAAGGTGTAGAATATAATGCTTTTATTGCTGTCATAAATGGGCTGTCAAACCCCATAATCTGTAGAAGATCAAACATAAAACTCCAGTCCAAGCGGTCAAATACTTTTTCAGCATCTAAATGAGTATGACCTCCGGGGTCTGTGTTTTGTTGATGAGATCTATTATATTTATGGCCCGCCGGATATTGTCTCCTGCCTGCCTGCCATGTATGAACCCTACCTGATCTGGGTGAATAAGTCTAGGCATTATGGGGGCTAATCTATTGGCTAAGATTTTTGTAAATAATTTAAGGTCTGAATTTAACAACGCTATAGGGCAGTAACGCCCACATTGGTTGGGGTCTTTACCCTCTTTATGTAACAAGGTAATATATGATGTTAACATTGTTGATAGAATGGGGGAACCAGTTAAGAAAGAGTTAAATAGCTGCGTTAAGTAAGGGATAAGAGTAGCATTGAATGTCTTATAGTACGCGTATGAAAAGCCATCAGGGCCTGAGGCTTTCAGTGAAGGAATGGATTTTATTGTTGCTGCAACTTCCACTTCAGTTATGGGAGCTTTGAGGGCTTCTAGTTCGGGCTGAGTGAGCTGGGTTTTGACATTTTCTCTAAGGAACGTTTCCCTTTGTTGTTTTGTGGATCTTGCGGATGCTTGTGATTGAGAGCTCAAAATGCATAGTGTAGAGTAATAGTTACTGAAGGCCTCAGCAATTTCCTCAGGTGAACAAATAGATGTTATAACTGTTTGAGATACCTGTTCTCTCAATTTCTTAGCCAACAAAGTGTGAGCTTTATCTCCACTTTCATAATATTTCTGCTTAAGCCATTGGAGAGCTTTCTCAGTGTTGGCTATGAGTAGTGATTTAAGCTTCTTGCGAGCTTGGGAGATTCTCTGCCTTATCAGTCTAGATGGGGCGCAACCGTACAACTTGTTCCAATGTGTCAATTGGTTCTCTAGCTTGGAAATGCAAAGCTGTCTCATTTTCTTATGTCTAGAGGAGATGGAAATAAAGTGGCCTCTAAGGACTGCTTTATGTGCTTCTCACAATGACGCCACATTGTCTACCGAACCCCGGTTTACTTCAAAATAATCGGTCATAGTTTCTAGGACCTTCTCCCTAATAGCAGGATCATTCAAAAGCGTTTCATTCAAGTGCCAATGAGTGGACCGTCTAGGTAGATGTAGTATATCTACTTCCAGTATTACTGCTGAGTGATCTGTCCATGATATTGGCAGAATAGTAGAGGTAGCTGGGAACCTTAAGATATCCTTAGAGACTAGAAAATAGTCTATTCTAGTGGAGAGACTACAGTATGTCTCGCTGAGAGAAAAGTGTATTCTCTCTACCAGGTTTTTTTACAGGTGTCCAGCTGACCTGCTGTGACACTGTTGGAGGCAGCAAACAGGATGGATGTATTATACATAAAGCAGACTAGGGCCTGACATTTGTTCAGGAGTTATTATACATGAAACTGAATTTATACTTTCATTCAGGGACAGAACTAGGGGTAGGCAGAAGAGGTACGTGCCTAGGGCGCAATATACCCTTTGCGTATGCATGCATGTGCTCGCTCCCTCCGAAGAGTGAGGTGGCACTGCCTTCTTCGTTTCTAGGGACATTGCTTCACTCATTAACTCCCTTTCTAAAAAACCAGCACAACTTTTCTCCACCTTTAACACTCTCCTTTACCCTTCTCCACCCCATCCGTGCACATCTGTCTCTGCAAAGATATTGCTGTGCACTTCAAAAACAAAATTGACACTATCAGAAGGGACATTACACTACTCAACCCCCCTAGACTTCCACCACCCTCCCTCCACATTCCCCAGTCTCTCCTGTGCGCCTTCACCCCTGTCACTGATGAGGAAGTCTCAAAGCTTTTGGCCTCTTCTCACCTTACCACCTGCCCGCTTGATCCAATTCCCTCAAAACTTCTCCGCAATACCAATCCTTGTCTAATCAAAGCCTTAACTCACCTATTTAATCTCTCGCTCTCAACTGGATTGTTTCCTTCTCAACTAAAACATGCTCTTGTCACCCCAATTCTGAAAAAGCCCTCCAATCTTGACAACCTCCGACCTATCTCTCTGCTACCTTTCATCTCTAAACTACTTGAGGGCCTAGTCTAACCGACTAAACTCATTCCTCTCTCACAATAACCTGCTAGACCCCCTACAATCTGGTTTTAAGCCACAACACTCTACTGAAACTGCCCTGACCCGACTAACTAATGCCCTTTTAGCTGCTAAAGCCAACAATCATTTCTCACTACTAATACTGCTTGATCTCTCAGCTGCATTTGACACTGTAGATTGTCCTCTCCTCCTTCAGTCCCTCCATTCGCTTGTTCTTTGTGACACAGCATGTCCTGGTTCTCTTCTTACATCACCAATCGTTCCTTCAGTGTCTCCTACAATGGAGTAGCATCTTCTCCCCTACCTCTTTCTGTTGGGGTTCCTCAAGGCTCTGTCCTGGCACCCTTACTATTCTCCCTCTATACTTCCTCCCTCGTCAAATTAATCAACTCGTATGGTTTTCACTACCACCTCTATGCTGACGATACTCAGATCTATCTCTCATCTCCTGATCTCCTAACTCGCGTCTCCTCCTGCCTGTCCGCTATCTCTACCTGGATGTTACAACGCTACCTTAAATTTAACCTCTCTAAAACTGAAATGGTTCTTTTTCCTCCAACTAACACCAGTAACATCCCGGATGTATCCATCATAGCTAACAATTCCACTATCACTCCCTCTCCCCAGGCCTGGTGCCTTGAGGTTATCTTAGATTCTGCCCTGTCATTCACTCCTCATATCCAGACACTTATTAAATCATGCCACCTAAAGCACATATCCAAAATACGATCATTCATCACCCAAGATGCTCCCAAAATTCTTATTCACTCTCTCGTCATATCACGTCTAGACTACTGTAACTCTCCAGTCCATAATGAACACTGCTCCGAGGCTCATACACCTCAGCAACCGCTCCTCCTCTGCCACTCAATTCTGTCAATCCCTGCACTGGCTTCTGCTACCTTTCAGAATCAAATTCAAATTAAAAACCCTGACATTCAAAGCACTTCATAACTCTGCCCCACCCAACATCTCTGAACTTATCTCTATATACTCACCCAACCGCTTACTACACTCCTCTACTGACCCCCAAACGCAACACCACATACGGTACCACATTTCTCACCCACTTAATTTGATCTTGCCCACTCCCACACCTTGTGTATTACTCCCTTCCCTTTAGAGTGTAAGCTCTTTCTGCATAGGGCCTTCCTCACCATTTGTACTGGTATTGATTGTGATGTTTGTAACTCCATATGTTCTATGTATAGAATTCATGTGATTTAGTTGTATAATCACATTTACTTTACAGTGCTATGCAATATGTTGGCGCTATATAAATACATGTTAATAATAATAATATTAATAATAATAATAATATTGCATATGGAATTGGCACTGTATGAATCCTGCCATATGTTCTGATATGTATAAAACTTTGCGTTTATCACTCCATTTTCGAAATGCTGAAACCTATGGCTAGCTTAAAAATATACTCCAACTAAATCCGCACAGGTTATTTCCCCTTATATATAAATACATTTTCCTGAAAATTTCCTGTGCGGGAAAAAAACAAGAACAGATCATGAAAAATCCGAATTGTTCAAATTTTTCTGATTCTGCCCGAAAACTCAGATTTTTTTGGATTTTTGCCCGAAAGCCACAAAATCTTTGGATTATTGCACGAAACTCAGCACAGATCAGGATATCTTTGGGACTTCTCCCATTGATTTACAGTATATACAACCTTGGCAGGTCTGAGATGCCGGATTTTTGGATTTCAACTTTTTCCATCCTCGGGGTATAATAAATAGCGAAAAATGTTTTTTTCACTAAAACTGTGAATTTTCTATTAAAAAATTCTTGAATTTTTCGAGTTTTTGGCATTTGGACTTTAACAAATAACCCCCTAACAGTTAAAAAAACCTTCCTTGTAAACATTTACTGTACTGTACTATGCTGGAGACTGTAATACCCTGAATAGTGCAAAGCCACAACCACTCACTATTACAATATAATTATAGGGGAATGCATCAGTTCTGGTGAAAAATATTTTTATTTTCATCTCTTAAGGGGACTTTGCACTGCTTTTTAAAAAATGAGCCCTGTTACCCCGTATCACTTGATAGGTTACAGGGGTTATTGGGAGCAGAGGAAGGTTAATATGTGACTAACAATCTGGTGCAGAGAGGAGGGCTATGGGCTTTTGGAAAACTGAGCTGAATTATCTGTTGTCTGCAGGCATATTTGCAGGGATAGACTGCATCTCAGTTCTGATCATAGGGAACAGACATGTCTTTTAAAGGGGTTGTTCACCTTTAAATTAAATTTTAGTATGATGCAGAGAATGAAATTCTGAGACACTTTGCAATTGGTTTTCATTTTTATCATTTGTGGTTTTCGAGTTATTTAGCTTTTTATTCAGCAGCTCTCCAGTTTGCAATAACAGCAGTCTGGATGCTAGGATCCAAATTACCCTAGTAATTGAATAAGAGACTAGAATAGGAGAGGGCCAGAATAGAATGCGTAACAAAAAGTAGCAATAACTGTAAAAGTGTAGCCTTCAAGAGCAGTTGTTTTTTAGATGGGTTCAGTGACCCCCATTTTTGAGATTTTGTAATTAATGACCAGTCTTGAACCACGTTGTCAGTGGCTGACACAGGATTAGGTAATTTAACATTTTAGCAAAATTATTATGAACAAAGCACTAGGACCTGATGGAATACACCCCAATGTATCAGTTGGACTGGTATTGGCCAGGCTACTATTTCTAGTTTTCTCTATGGACGGGTGGAAAGCTGATGCATTTACATAAAATAGGGGTTATTGTGTTAACCTGGCAATTATAGGCATGAGTTTGAAATTTTACAATTTTAAAGATATTATGATGACATTTTAGATCATATTCTATACTAGCGAATGGAATTATAAGTACTAATCAGCATGGATTTATGAAGGACAGGTCATATTAAACAAATGGGAAAATATAAATTGAACTATGAAGAATTGACGCAATCAGATATGCACCCCTGAGTCTCCAAAAAGAGCCTGAAAAATCTCACCTTGTGCATCATTTCCAGTTTCACTGGTTTAATCTAGCTCAGGTTACAGAATTGGGTTACACAACACTGACAACTCACTCATCAGTGAACCCAATGAAAAGGCATTTATGTAACTATAAGCCTGCTGTGTCATTTATTTGGGATTTGTGATGGGAGGTGGCCGTCTTGTTTGCAATGTGACAAAACTCATTTTCCTCCATAAATCAATAGTAGCTGCCCTAACTCCAAAAAAATTCCTTTTCCAGATTCATTTGTGTAGAAAAAGTTAATAGTTTGCATAATATTAATAATTAAAGTTGATTGTTACCTTAAGAGAAGATGCAGAGATCAGCAGTGGATTCACGAGTGCAGCAGAAATCCAACTGGCTGCATGGGAAGATTGTTATCCACTGCTGATCGTTGCATTCATCCAGTGTCGACAACCCTCTTCTCCAGAGGGGGATAGCCCAAAAGGCACCTTAGGGTAAATGCCAAATTTGGTAGGACTTTGCAATAGGTGAACTTGCCCTTTAAAGAAGATTTTGCATAAACTTAATTAACTCCTTCTCACTCTTTTTTGTTTTCTATATTTCCTTTCTTCTGGACTTTATGGGAACTATTACAAACTAATGCTAATTCTCCACCCTCTATGTATGGTAAATTGGGCAGTGTATTGTTTTTCATCACTCCATGTATTCTATGCCATGAATTCACCCACACCCTCATGTTATTAGTTAGGTATATATAAATATATATATATATATATATATATATATATATATAAAAATATATATATATATATATATATATAAAATCCTGTGTCAGCAGTTTATTCAAATGTATATTAGGTACTCGTGAATACTTGAAAAATTTGGCTAGAGATTGTTCAAATAACTATTACGAAGGTTTAATAATTCCATTGTGTGAGGACTGCATTGATGTGTTGATGAAGCCCTTGCCAGGACAGATCACATAGGCTTGCAGGCGTCCAAAGTAATCTGGGTGTATCGTAGCCACACCTTCCCTGTCTACAGCCCTGCCTTGTTCCACCATGGTCCCACCTCCTGCCATGCTCCCTGCTCCACTTCCTTAGATGACATTAGTTGACTTTGGGTAATGAGGCTCTAGTTTCAAAGTACTGAAAGCAGTTAACAATGTTTAAAATTTGAAGAGAAATGCTTTTCTCCTAATTCAATTCCAGATTTCCCCCATAGAGCCAGGTGCAATTCAATGAGAAAAACGTATCTCGTTGTTTTATCACATAAAAACTCTATCAAAGTCTAATGAAAAAAATGGACAATTGGGAGAAAAGTGTTCTCTCTTCAAATTGAATCTCGGACATTAGTTTTCACATACAATAAGGTTTTATTATGGAACTGAATCTGGCCCAATGTAACAGAACCAACAAGTAATCCAATGTTGTCAGTAAGCCAGAGCTGCTATATTTGGATTGGAGCAGGGAAGGAGTGTTCCTGAATCATCAGTGTTTATATCCGAGCAAGCTTGAGGAGCAAATACAGAACAGAGTCCTATCACAAACAAGTGTTTCTCCTGTCATTTTAACAATGAAACAAGTTGTAACTATCCAATACCCTTAATGTAATAAAAATCTTAATGATTATGTATGATATTTTTTTTTTTTTACAGATTTTTTGAATGCACCCGGGTATAAGGAATGCTTTAACAGTCCCTCAAAGGATAAGATGCTGCCTTTGAGATGTGCTTCTGTACTATGGGTGGTGGGTGGCAGATCCTGAAGTCTCAATGTGATAAAAGCATCATTGCAAAAAAATAATTAAACAATAATATTGCAGCAAGTTACTACACCAATTTACCTGATTATGTGTCAAAGGTGCTAATTGTTTACGCATTATAAAAGGGCAATATTTTATCAGTGTTACAATACGCCATAAGCATACTTTTCAGTATGATTGCTTGATACATTGGTGCAATTTAATGCCTTGAAGCATGTCACCAAGAGGTCTAACACATTGGTTCTGCTTGAAGTGTCATTGAACTACAGTAATTGAAGAAAAAGAACATCTACACCCTCTGCCATCACAAAGGCCATATTGAATTACCGTATATACTCGAGTATAAGCCGAGTTTTTCAGTCCCCAAAATATGCTGAAAAACTCTACCTCGGCTTGTATTCGGGTCAAGCGCAAAAACGGTCGTCGGCGTCTAAGAATAGTCGCCGGTGACCAAGAATAGTCGCCGCGACCAAGAATAATCTCTAAGAATATTCGCCGGCTCCAATGGGAGCATAAACCCTCAATTTTTTGATTGAAACTTACCAGAAGCTGCTGCATTTCTCACCCTAGGCTTATACTCGAGTCAATAAACTTTCCCAGTTTTTGGAGGTAAAATTAGGTACTTCGGCTTATACTCGGAATGGCTTATACTCGAGTATATACGGTGCCAGTCATACTTTCTACATTTGTTGGGACCGCAGTACCCCATAATGTTAAACTGCCCCCTCAACTGAAGAAAAGAATAACTGTTAAACCGCTACCACACCTCATTCTGCCTCAATATTAAAGGCACAGCACTCTGCAACTGGTAAAGTTTTGAATAAACCAGGGACTTTCTTCCTGCAGAAAGGGAAAGACTTTGGGCTATTGCTCAAGGTCTACATATCTATGTTATATTGGAGTGTGGCGAAAAATGACTATTTCTCCGTTTTCCTATCATGTACCACCATTTTCTGTGTCCATTGGTATTTTATCATGGATGAAGAAGTTTTACACCATATGGAGATATTTTAAAAAAAATGTACGCCTACATAATAATACATTCATAATACCAAGAATAATTTTAAAATATATTTGTTCCAAAAAACCAATTATTTATTTCTGTAATAAACATACATTACAAAAGTATAAATATGTGTTAACGATGTAGACAGCAATAACAGACAATATAAAATACAAAGGCAGCAATAACAGGCAATATAAAATATAAAGGAAGAAAATGGTATGTTTTAAATCAACAGGTAGACCATAAATTCACATGGGCATTTATGCATTAAAATATCTAGTTGGCTAGAGGCCTATCCTATCAGTTTGTGCATGGAGTTATTGCTCAACTTGAATACAGATTGTCCATTCTTATATGGTGAATATGGATTATGTATGGGCTGACTGTTAGACATTGACTATATTTTGATGTGGATGACATTATAAAATGGCATCAAAGAACAGTTCTGACAGACCTAGATCAGATGAGAAGAATATAAGGGTCACTAGCCTGAGTAACAGGAGATTGATAACACCAGATATCAAAGTGTCTACTTCAACATTGCAGAGGTTTATGTAGCAGCTTGAAAACCCATTTTAAGGAACAGAACAGGGTTAAGAGGCTGAACTGGCCTCCTACAGAATGTTAAAAAGTATTGAGGACTGATGCATCCACGTTTGAGTTTCAGCTCATCACAAAGTTTTAGTACATTGTTAGTGTTATGGTTTGGAGGTGTTTTGCTGTCTGTAAAGTGCAAAGAGGGAGTGGAATTCTGAATAGAATGCCCAATATATAATAAATATGAAACTACAACAGCCTGGTGGCATATGTGACCTTAAAAGATCCAACTATCAACCTGTACATGTAGCAAAGATTCATGTATTCATCATTTATCTGAAATTGAGTCCTTTTATGCAAATAAAGACTGCAAATGGTTGTGGTGTAAAAGGTATGGGCACTGAACAGTCAGGCCAACTGGAAAGTGAATCAGAAAAGAACTTCTCCATACTTGCAACAATGACAATGATTTTAAAAAAACAGAGGTTGCTGTTGGTTTTTGACTTTAGAGTAGTAGTTTTTGGTCTAAATATGGCCCATAGTCATGAGTCACAGCTGTCCACTTATGATTACAGTAAATCGGGGGACATTTGCATATCAGCAGCCAGTAGGAGAAATCCCTGTAAGAAAAAAAAAAGTGTATTTAGCACACATTAAAGAAATGATTGCCAGCCATCTCTTCCCTGTGCCTCTCTCCATGGCCATGGACACCTATGCCATAGAAAGGAGCACTTTCTCCAACAAAATTGTAATCATTGCACTGTGATCCAATTTTTACAAAATATCTTAGTGCACAACTACCTGGTGCTATGTAATTAAATGATGGCGCTAACGCAGAAATCCATCAATGATCTAGGGATATCTACAATAGAGTAGTAGCCTCAAGCACTTCCCCCATTTCTGGAGCCACGGATTAGAACTATGCCAGCAGATATCTCACCTCTTTCATGTAGATAGAGAGATTTCTTAGAAAGTTAAGTGGGATGTATATTCCAGTCTTTTCAAATTTTTCTGCACAAAATAAAGCAAAATTAATATAAGTACTGAACTGTAAAAACAGTGTCAAACTTGTCATAGTTTTTCTTACCTTTTAAGAATGTGGTTAAAGTAACCTTGATAATATTTTTAATCCCTTTCTCTTTTGTGGCATCCTGAAAAAAAAAGATTATTATTTCAACTGGCTGCTTGATAAATGGGGGCTTTGTCACTGTTCATCATATCAGTTGCTGCATTAAATAAACATTATCCATAAGCAGGGTTATCTAATAAAAGGTGCAAAGAGTGCTACAAGTCTAAAAGCTGATAGCAACCAATCAGCAGATAGCATTTACTGGTTACCAATATTATTGGTTGCTGGGAGTTACTGCACATAGGCAAACTTTTATTATGTATGGGGAAAATGTTACTTATAGAGGAATGCTTATTCTGTAAATATAGCATACTGTAAAGTAGTTGTATGTTTTCTTTACACAGACAATGACAAAAAAATAGCTTATATAATTGTAATGCTGCTTTCTATGGTCTTTGTCATTTTGGACCACATTCCCCTTCCCACCAAAATAGTAGAACCTATAGGACTGACTCTTGAAAGAAAACAAGCAGGAGAACTTTAGGAGTAGATAAGAAGAATTATAATATGAGAAAATAATGGTTTGTATATAAAATTCAGTTTTTACCTCAGTAATGTTAAAATAGGACAGATTCTTGTGTATCTGCAGCTGGAAGCTGTATGTAGAAAAAACAGATAAAAATAATATCGGCTCTGGGAATGAACATATTCTTAAACATTCTCTAAAATACTTGTGGAATTTCACCTGCTCAGAATGATGGATCCAGTGAGATTCGTCCCATTTTCCTGATTTGAGTTAGATGCAGAAATGTTGGAACTGATGCTGAAAGCCTGGATGCAAAGACAGAGTAAATGACTTCACAAGGTAAGAGTGCCTCTACCGATAAAGGTGTTTGGCTTTATAAAATGCCTGGGAAAAGGGTTTATTGGATGTGACATATTCATTTTTGTTTTTCAGTTGCCACTTATTTACACAATATTGTTTTTGTTGGATATATTGCTACCCACAAATTCAGAGAGAGGTTAGCCTGTATCACCCTCATTGTTGGACAAAACATGTAGGAGGCACTGGCAAATGCAGATATGAGAGGGGGGCTAATTTCCTTTTAGTGGCATAAGTAGGCTTTTTGGGGCTGCCCTGCAGAAGAATTTTCATCCTCGCTACTTTACCTGCCCAAACTAAACTAACCCTGCTCTAGTTGAGAGGCAACACTAGATCTACCTATCCCATTGGGCTCCCTATGTATCTTCATTTGACACACATGTCCAGACTGTGGCAGGGTAAGGAAACTTCAAGAGCCTAGGCGACCAGAGCCCCCCATTCCACAGGGCTTGCGGGGGGACCTTAATCATGCCACTGGTTCCCTTCAAGTTTATAGAGATGCACTAACTTGTTCTCTGACTGCATAAACAAATCAATGTCATCTATAATGAAAACAGACCTTTGATTTGAGGACCAAGTTGCACGATAATAACTAGCCATATGGCTGCCTTTTGTGTGAAGATGTATTTATTTTCATACTCAGTAAATCCCTTTAAATGGGGCAGTCTCAACCATATTTGTACTACTCACAGAGTGATGTATATACAAAATATATATATTTATAATAGATCTAGAGAGAGACACTCACTGTGGTGGCAGTGAACAGTAGATGGCTTGTGGTATTGGAGGGCATGGCGTAAGTTTGAAGGATTCCAACAAAGGCCACTGTCATATTATTTGGCTTCACAGAGAAAGTTGGTGCAGTGGACAGATATAGCTTAATCTTCACTGGTGATGGTTCTGGATAATGCTGGGAAAGCTAAAAGTATTTGTAAAAAAATAAACACATATCAATTATTATGATGCAAGACGTGTTTTTAATTAAGAAGGTTATTTACTAAAATCCGAATTCATCTCATTTTTTAAATAAAAAAAACACGACCAATTTCTAATAACCGATTTGACGAATTAGATAACCAATCTAATTCCAATGCAGACCATAGAAACTTAGGATAGGGACCTCTGCCATTGACTTATACACAACCTAGACAGGTCTGAGATTTCAGTTTTAGACTTTTTGCAGCATCGGGCTTTAATAAATTTTGAACAAATTGAATTAAAAAAATTTTTTAGTTTTGCCCCCAAAAAGCCTGACCGGATTTTAGTAAATAACCCCCTTAAATATAGGTGGAAACATATGAGAAGGCAAGGATACAGTTATTATACATTCACTCATTTAATATTTCCACTTGAGTAGAGTTTTTCTCACCTCTGGCAAAAAATTATTCAGGTCCGATGTTCTTATATTTATAAAGCTCTGCAGAGAAAAGTGAACAGAATGAATAAATACTCTTTATCTGAAACATCTGTAATTTGTAAGTGGGCATTAACAAATGCAGAGTAAATGGCCATATTTACCCACAATGCATAATTTTCTGCTGAATTCTACAGCTACAGGGAAGTTGCAAATTAGTTTATGATTCTATTTGAATTGATTATATGGTGGTTAATGAGACAACCCCCTGTGCAGGGTTCTTCAGTCATCAATAAATTTACTTGAGCATAATCACAGCAGATTGGGTGAGTGCATTAAAGCTTAGTACGACTATAAAGAAGTGCAAGAAACGAGTTTGGATACAAATACTCTCTATGAATGGCATACTCAATATTTGAATCCATCTTAGCATATGTTCCCACTTTCGGTCATACATTCAGCTTATCACCATTCAATATTCTTACCATGAAGTCTGAGAAGAGGTCTGTAAAAATATTTGCTATGAAGGTAGTTCTGAGGGCAGAGTTCAGTGAATACTCTGAGATGCAAACTTGTATCATGGAGTTTGGAAGCTTTGAGAAGATCATTGGTGCAGGTGGGTTAGCTCTGGTCTTACTTAAATGTGTGTCGGACACCCCCTATAGGAATACATTTTCAGATAGCTATTACCTTGCAATTAAAGTCATTTTTAAGGTTAGAAAAGTAATAAAACAATTAGGGGGCCAATTTATCAATGTGAGTATTTTTTCGTTTCCCCCGAATCAAACTTTTAACGCTAAAACTCTTTTTTTTCAAATATTCTCTAAATTATGAAAAATGTTCTATTAATTCATTGTAAAAACCATCAAACATTGCCATCTAAAAGCTGGCGAGGTTATAGAATTCAATGGGAACTATCCGTTTAAAGTATTAAAACTTTATTGACTTTGAGGTTTTTGGGATTTTTTAGGTTGTAATTACACAAAAATTCTTACAAATTCTTAAGTTGTTGTATTTCTTTACGTGTTTTTATTTGTTCACATTTTTTATCTTTGGATTTTTTAATAATTAAGGAGACATTCACTCTCTTTTTTTAAATGTGAGTTTACTCAAGGTTGAAAAAAACTCTAAAATGACACTAGTTAGAATTTTGATAAATCAGACCATATGTGACTGATAATTTACAGTAGATGTGAACCTGCAAAAACAGCTTCCATTATTTAAGAAGAACAGAAACAGCTAAAGAATATACAAGAAACCTTTATGGACAGGTATGTTATATAAAACGTGCACAAAGAAAATCCATATCTTACCTTTACGTCAATCTCTGCATACTGTTTTGAAAATATTGGGTCTTTAGTAAGAGATAAATCAAGGCCAGCAGTGAGAGACATATTTGCTGAAAAAAAACATTTAGTGTATATGTAAAGAAGAGAAAAAATAATATTTAGATGTTTCAGACCTTCAACAGCCCAGATCCTCAAAATTTAATGATTATAACCTTAATTTAGGGATTTAGGCATATAACATCAGTGGGGTAGAGGATAGTGGCATGTGTTGTGTTGTCATCACCCAACTAGTGTAATATAAGATCCTGTATGCAAAATAACTAGAAGTTCTATTTGAGAGGCTTGGTCATGTGAACCCTTCCCCTAAGAGTATAAAGGCAGGAATTAGATTTAATTCAGTCTCTTTGGTCTTCCTATGTAAGGAAGTTGGAGATGCATATCCATTGTCTAGTATGGTGAGACCCTTAGTGAGGGGAGGCCTCTAGTGAAAGCTACTTTGGGGATAGAAATTCCATGAGCAAGCAATGCTGGGCCAAGCTTGCTGGAAAACCCAGCCGGACACCTAACCCCTACTCACCTACGTGTGCACACAGTGACAACCGGGGAGGGAGCAGGAGTGACAAGTGGTGGAAGGGGAACTGATGTCTCTTTAATCCTTGCTTACATGGATGGGACTAGTGGTAGACAGAAGAGCTACATGCTTGGTGCCCCCTACACTTGCTTCATAGGTGTGCCTGCCTACCCTTAGTTCTGGTCCTGTGAGCCTGTGGGCAAGGATTAGAGCCAGGACTTTAACATCACAAGTTGGTAAAGCGATGAGAAGCTTTTGCTTTGCCTATTTCAAGGCACTCTTGAAAAGCCTTTTGCACCCAATGTTTGTATGTGAAAAAGTACACAAATGTACACCTACTCTACATGTACAGGTTTGTAATAGATTAAAGATATCCTATGCTTTACAGAAAAGACCCACAAGTGCTACATAATTCTATTACCTAAGCCATAATTATGTTACCACAGTATTTTATAATGAATATATAGCTAGAGATATATTTTACAGAAGTTAGTCAACCCCATGTATTCATGTTTCAGATTATTCCCCATAGCACAGCCAGGTTATGGGCAGTATAATAGAGCAGGTATAGGTTTGATATAGGTTTTAAATGCTACTTTTTAAAAACTCACATAGAAAGGTACTCAGAGATTGGTCCCAATCTGCAATCTGTAGACTCAGTGCGGAACACAACTAAAAGACAATATTAATGTGATTATCATCCGAACATTTTTAACAAGTTAAATCAACATGGTTCTCTTCTTACCTCTTCTTACCTGTTCATTAACTTTACTGCGTATTATATCCTCCATTGGCCCCTTAACAGCTTCATAGACGTAACTAAACACAAGTAATACGGACAATAATTTTAGATCCAGTCTTTTAAACTAAAATCTTCACAAAAAGTTCAGAGATCTGGAAAATTTATTGAATACCCAACAAATAGTTCTATTTATCTGTCACCAAATGTTCAGCATTCAAAGCTTAAAGCTGGTCTAGGGGATGTTATGATGTAGGAAACCCATTTGCAGGACAAACGCTTGAACCGATGGGTTTATTTCCACAGTACAAGCAGTTTCTTGGCTACATTTTTATTGAGAGGCAAACAGCAACACAGAAATGTTATGTATTTTGAGATTTTTCTTGGCTAAAAAAAATGTAAAACTTACTCAACTCCCCCTTCAACTCTGAAATCAACTCCTCTAATTTCAGACTCGCAGTTAATAAGAAAAATGGATGGTGTGCCTGTATTTCTCTGGCGAAGCCCCAGGACGACTGAGGCGGATATTCCTTTTAAAGTCAAAATCATTAATCCACTGTCTTGCCTAAAAAAAAAAAAAAAGAAATTAACACAATATTGCCTTTATGTGTGTTTATAAGCCAAGCTGTTGATTGTTACTTACATTAACATGCTGTCTAGCTTCCAGGTACCATTCACGGTTGAGTTTCCACCATAGATAGATATCTGGAACCCTTTCTCAGGAATGAAGTCTGCAGAACTTTTTGAATATTGGAAACTCACCATCTGTACCCTAAAAAAATACAGTCATTATAGACTTTATTATAGACGTGAAGGCAACTCCACTTTGAGGAACAGTTTGGGGGCTGCCTATATTATGTTATACTTACTGTGTAAGCTCATAGTCCATCGACTCTGTTGCAATAGTTACACGCCCAATGATATCAGAAAGGTATACTGATGAGATCTGAGAGATCAAGTTATCTGCTCCTGGAAGTTAAGAGATGAATGATAATTTAGACACACTAAACTAAGTAACAGTTGTTTTGGCCTTGTAATCACGACTTCTAACTGGTAGGATGTTAGTAAATGGATTATACCAAAATCTTGAAAAGAATAATTATTTATTTTAAGAAAGCACGGCCACATAATAAAAAGGCTTTAGGTAATAAAAGGACAAGGAAAATCATATTTATTAGGATCTGACAATTTGGCATCCCCCACCTAATGAATAAAACATCTTAATTTTTTAACCTAGGCCAGTGCTTCCCTTCAGTAAAAAAATGATCTGGGCCACCATGTTTCCTTGTTTTTCCAGAAATTCCTTGCATGGACATGCACAGTACTACACATGTGCCTGCCCAGGATGGCTTAAACGATCCCTGGGAAAATGAACATGCCTTTCCTTATCCTTTAACTGTAATTAATTGGCATGGAGCTGCAAGTCTGACAAAGTGTCTTTGCCCTTTACTTCCTATACTTCCCAAAATCATCCGCTAACTTTAAATAACTTTGAAAAATAAATAACTCTGGAATTCTAATTCCCTAATGAGTTACATCAACTTGCAGCCTTTCCGTTGTTGTTGAGGTGCAGATTCCAAAAGTGTTGTTGACAAATACACAAAGCATATTTAGCATTTCTCCCCAACATGGAATCGGAAACTATACTTGAATTAAAGTAACTTTCCATATTGATGAATATTTTGAGCACATAATATTTTATGATTAATTTGTGATTACTTTGTGATTATTAATTTTTCAACAAAAATTAGATTTATGCAACAGATACAGGCTGATTGATCTAATAGATGAATACAAAGACTATTTTGGTGCTTACCATAGTGCAGTCCTTTCTGGTTGATTTGAATTTTGACCCCAGGATTGTCTGCCAGGCATTGCAAAATCAGGCATAAAAGAATCCACGAGGTGGAAACCAACTGGAAAGGCATCCTATAGCTTAGAGAAGAAAGCATTAAAATGTACTATTAGGCCTCACATAATATTCTCATATAAAAATAAAACATTGAAATCAATAATACATCAATAAAAATACTGCATTTAACGGTTAGAGCAAATGCAGATGCTTACTTTTTAAACACAGGGCTGTGATTATTAAAATTCTAAACCCATCACCACTTCTCAAGAGGATTCCACTGTCAGGCACCATGGAAGCATTTTTGTTCCTTAATGATGTGATGGACCCTCTTTTATGTTCAAATATTATCTAAAATAAAATTCCACCCCAGCAATATAAATAACTTGATTCAAGAGATCACATGGTCCGGGATATTGGTGCTTTCATGGTGGTGGGAGTGGATGATACATGGAAGCTAGACCCCACATTCCAGCAGAACCGTCATTAGGTATCCTGTCAAAATGAAGTAATAGGACAGACAAACAGATGCACATATGTACTTACAATGAATATAGACCTACCAAAGCCTTCAGTAAAATAAGGGAACGTGTGACTGTCTCAGCTGCACTAGTCTTTGGCTGTAGGCACTTCCCTTATGTACTGTTCATGGATTCAATAAACATATAAAGACCCATTATTAAAATGACAGATCCCGTTTATCTGCTTTTAATTTGATTGTGTAAGCAGGGAGGTGCAGTTTATTTGGGTGTGTTAGTGAGAAAGGGGAAGACATTGGTGTTGCACCGCTATTAAACCATGCAAAAAACAATAGCTGAAATCTGGTTAATCAAGATTGTGTAGTTCTTTTTTGTAAAATATGAACTATCAATCACAGACAGCTCAAGTATCTCAATATTATGTATTTAAATAGTAAGTACAATGCCTACTGAAATAAGGAAACTTGATACTCCATAGATCAGGGGTGTCCAACCTTTTGGCTTCCCTGGGCCACATTGGAAGAAGAAAAATGTTCTGGGGCCACACTCGAAATACACACAAACACTAACACTAACTTTTTATTTATTTTATTGTAAAAGAAAAGAGTGGGAGAAAAAAAAGAAAACCTAGTGGAATTTTTGACATTGTGTTTGAGATACGAATGTATCAATATCTGGTTGAATGGAAGTAGTTGCAATTCTCAGTGAATTCTCAAGGTGCTCATGATTTGGTTCTAATTTTACTCTTAGTCTGTTCATTCTTGAAAAAAGTTGCTCACAAATGTAAGCGCTGCATATATCCCTAGCATAGCGGGCGATACCACTGAAGAATGCTTACTGCCTTTGTAAGTAACCAAACTCTCACTTGTTAACTGTTTTTCCTGCTCTAGGAAGCCACACACGGCACACCCCATGTAAAATTTAAACCACACATGCACACAATTAGCGACCGCGTACATATGCTCTCTGTGCGTTACATTGCAACATGACGTTTCCTGGATTGACAGAAATTCAAGCTGGGCCGCATTCATATACATCCTGGGCCGCAGGTTGGACACCCCTGCCATAGATAGATATATTGCTCGGTGTTGCCTTCAAAAAGGGATCTAAGGTATTTCACACCCACATTTAGGGCCCCTGCACCTCTTAACTTAACAAATAATCATGCTTATATTTGTCCTGTTCTCGGATCTCGGTCCACGGCTCTCACTAACTCTAACCTGCACTTCAGTATTAACAAAGCCTCTCCAACCAACAGTTGATATCTGAGGTGTTCAACCTGTGTAGCCTGTTAAGGGGGCAATTAGAAAAAAGGACTGAAAAACTGAAAAATCTATACACAAATTATAATAATTTCAGGAGACCTCTCAGTCATTAAAGGAGAAGGAAAGCTCCAAGACAATTTATTGCCAACAGATTAGCCACAATAGTGCAAGCTAGAATGCTATATTTATTCTGCAGAATGCTTTACCATACCCGAGTAAACAGCTCTAGACACTGTCTGTTTGTTTAGGATAGAAGCTGGCATATAAACTTGGTGTGACATCACTTCCTGCCTGAGTCTCTCCCTGCTCACTAACAGCTCTGGGCTCAGATTACAGCAGGGATGGGAGGAGGGAGGGGGAGAGGAGCAAACTGAGCATGCTCAAGCCCTGCCCTGGAGGTTTAAGCTGAAAACAGGAAGTCTGATACAGAAGCCCATGCGTACACAATAAAAGGAAAGAAATGCTGTGTTTCTTTTGACAGAGGACTCAGAGCAGCATTACTTTAAGGGTTAACTGGTGTATTTATATAGACCTTTCTGATAATGCTTACTTAATTTTAGCCTTTCCTTCTCCTTTAAGAATAATGCTAATAGGTAACATACAGAAGTAAGAGTATAAGATGAGCAACACTGGAGTACTGCAGCTGAAGGCATCATTTTTTTTTACTCTGTTGTCCTAGTATTATTCCATGATTATACTTTAAAAAGTTCTTAGGGGTCAAACGTTGCATAAATGTAGATAATTTCATTATTATAAAGAAGAAAGACCCAAGCTATGGAAGTAATTTGGGAGATCAGGGTATAAAATATTCCTTAGAAATGGTTCACCACCATAAAAACTTTATAGAATGCACACTTAACATTTCCTCCATTGCATTTTTTGCTAGGATAATTCCAAAATGTGCCCTTGGTAGAGTCCTTGAGGACAGAGTCACATTGAACCCAAGATTATGAGGCCTGAACCATGTCTTAAGGATCTCTGTTAAGGCAGAGCACAAAGGGTTGGTGCACAGTTAGCAGGGATCCTTAAGGTTAAAAACTTTTGTATAATGAAATCTGCATGTGTCCCCACTGAGAACAGGTTTGAAAATTCCTGTAACTAGCTATAAATACTTAAAAACTAGAATAATGGGCAATTACCCATCACTTGGATGCATCAACATTTCTTATAACAAAGCTAGGCACAGGGATAATTATGGTGCCACAGAAGAACAATAGTTATTCATAATAACACATAATGCTATATCAGAAGCAATTGTCTACTAATGACAATGCCAATTACCTTTGAATAGGTTTAAAACTGAATAGTTATATTTCTTTAAAACAATAAAATGAATAATGGCTCCAGCAACGTGGGTCTTTATATAACAGTGACTAGTATAGGATTGGAATGCAGAAACAGAATGCAGAAGCCATTAACAGCTCTGCCCATTGGTTTCACATATTCCTCTTTTTCTTAATGTAACTAACTGCCTAACTAAATTCCAGACTGATGTAGCTTATAGGGTCATGAACACTACAATCCCTAAAACCTTCAGTCTCCAGTGTAAATGTACTGAGTTCACTGGTTTCAACCATGTCCAACTGATAGGGTGGAGTTAGTACTCCAAGCAAACCTGTCTAGTGAAGGGGCTACAGGGTGGAAAGGGAAGGTTCTTGCTGTACAATTGGTAATTGGAGGGATTTCATTCAACCCCTCTACCTGTTACACAGCTAGCTCTCCAATAATAACTCTAATAGATGCACTAAACATCAAAGGAACTGTGTGAACAAAACTGTGTTAAAAACTAATGGTGTCATGGGATCTGCTGTATGATAGTCCCCAGCCCCACCTGCTGGGGATGGGTAGCTGGGCAGTCTGGGGGGTTCTTTTGTGGGGAGGGGGTTACTTAACTTGGAGGGTTTTACTTAACTTTTACTTGAACTTTATTGGCTGGTGTTTTACTTAGCTTCCCTTTTTTTATTAAGAATGCGAATGCAATTGTGTGCATGTGATAGCAAAGGGGAAGTATGTTGTGTGTGGATTGTGTCTGACACTTGGTGACGTTAGCATGAAAGTCAGCAGAAGCGGCAGGATGGATGCAATGGCTCTTCGCACACCTATATGTAAGTAAAATTATGTGTGTCAATTTTACTGTAACCACATTTGCAGCTATGCTCATAAATTACCCCTTATAATCTCTACTGCACATACAGTAATATATAACTAACTGAGGACTTTGACTCAAAACATTCCAAAACATTCTCTTTTTTCTGCTTTAGGGCTCTTACACACGGGCATTTTTATGTGTTTACATGCATGCTGAGCACACATATATTATGTGTATGGGCTTTTTAATTGCAGCTAATGTTTTTGTTAGTTCCAAACACAACCTCTATTCTATTGAGTTCTGAACGTGTGTCAAGCGCAAGAAAATGCAGCATGCAATGAAACCTGAATTGAGTAAAACACAACTCTGAACAATCATAAGTACAACCAGGCAGAATGTAATGGAATCAATTAGCTCATGCATTTTGGTGTGCTCAAACCTGAATCTTGAAAATAGCTTCAAACGCATATTTTTTTTTGTAGACTGACTTTTCAACAGACTGATTTAGACCCTGACTTAGACTTTTTTGACTGATTTAGACCCACTTTTTCTTGAGCTTTAGTTCATGGACAGATTTCCTGACAGTTTCCTGTAGAATTTACTGGTATAATTAAGAATTCATAGTTCCTCAATGATGGCAAGCAGTATTGTCCACTGTCAGCAAAACAGACCCATATCATGATACCACCACGTTTCACAGATGAGACGAGGTCCATAAGCTGGCATGTATTGGTTGCCTTTTGCCAAGGATAATGCTTTTAAATTGAAGCCAACAACTTTTATTTTGGTCTCATCTTTCACAAAACATCTTTCCAATAGCCCTTTGACTTATCCATGTGGTCTTTCGCAAACTGTGAATGGACATCAATGTTCTTTTTGGATAGTAATGAGATTTTTCTTGCAACCCTGCCATGCACACCATTGTTGTTCAGTGTTCTCCTGATGGTGGACAAATGAATGAAATTTCCCAATGCAAAAGAGACCTTTGGTTCCTTAGATGTTAGCACAGGGTTCCTTGAGCTCTCCTGGGGTATTACACATCTTTCTCTTGGTGTGATCATTGTTGGTTGAATACTCCTGGGGAGGTAACTGTGCTGCTGAATTGCCTCCATCTGTACACAATCTGCTTGCTATTAGACTGTCCAAACTCTTTCAAAACAGTTATGTAACATTGTCCAGCCTGGTGGGCATCAATAACGATCTTTTTTTGAAGATCCTATAAAAATCTATTTTTTTTGAGCAATGACAGACCTGTGTTGTTAACATCAGACTTGGATCGTAAAGACCAATATTTATATTCTTTAAATAAGGCAGTGCCCCCAAACATGCCTGATTATCATTCCACTGATTCAAACACCCGACTCTTATTTCATCTTCTTTGGATAATTTTCCCTAATAAATAAATAAAGCATTATGTTTTTAAACATTTTGTTTAAAAACTGTGTTTTCATTATTATCATTGAAAACGATTCCTTTTTACCGAGCCTCTCCAGAATTTAGGCCCGGTGTTTGGAAAAGAGGTTGGCGCCTCTCCAAAGTACATTAATGCAAGGAATTACCAAACACACGTGGAAAGTGTAGTGGGCGAACCCCTGTGTGTTTAATTCACGTCAATGATGTAACGTTTTGGGGGCAGACCCCTTAGTCAGACATCCAGAACAGTGTGCACAAACATATCTTTATAGTCAAAACAATTACCCAATTAAGTAGAAACTAACGTGAGTCCATATTGAAACTATATCTCTATTATACAAAACTCATTTTTTTCTCTTTTTCCCCCCTTTTCTCTCTTTTTCCTTTTTGTAATCCTTGTGTAGTTAAAGTCCAAAAAACCAAAAAGTCCCATGATATGTCCATTGTAAAAGCATCCAATACCTGGTGAAATCTATCTGTATAATTTATCAAAAAACAATTAATACCTAAAACCAGCAAATAAGTAAATTAGCTAATAAGTATATACATTATTAAATACAATGACAAATACCTACATTTTACAGCCATTAAAACCAACATAACACAGAGCTTAAAAGGAAGCAACTACCTTACCCTGGTTCAAAGCTTTCCGTGGATAAATTCTTATTTAATGAAACAATCTATAAAAGATAAGACACAAAGTGTAAATGAACCAGTTACATTCTGTTATTATAGAGCAGTGCTCCCCAACCAGTGGCTCTCGAGCAATATCTTGCTCACCAATCCCCTGCATGTTGCTCCCAGTGATGTCAAAGCAGGTGCTTATTTTTGAATTCCTGGCTTAGAGGCAAGTTTTAGTTGCACAAAATCCAGGTGTACTTCCAAACAAATTCTCCTGTAGGCTGCAAATTCACATAGGAGCTACCAAATGGCCAATCACAGACCTTATTTGGCACCCCAGGAACATTTTTTCATGCTGGTATTGCTCCCCAATTCTTTTTACATTTGAATGTGGCTTAAGAAAGGTTGGGGACCTCTGTTATAGAGGATACAACATTACTACATTTATGTTGCTACAAGTAACAGTTTATATTGAAGTCCTCGTTTAGGAGGAGTTGTTTTGTTTGTAGCAGCCATATCCAGAAATACTCGCTTTGTGACAGTTTCTTTTTTGTTGCATTTTGGGTGCTGCCACTAACTTTTTCCAATATTTGCCACCTTAATTGACAAATTCTATGTCCCTGTTCATGAAAATGCCATGCCAAAGTGGTTTCTTTTCTTTTTCTTTCTGTTCCTGTTTTCTCATGCTCCTTCGGGGGAACATTATTTTTGCGAATTACTGATTTATGTTCATTTAAACATTATGTTTTCATATTAATCACCTTGAATAATACAATTCCCGCAATTTCTACACAGAAACGTTCCATTTACTGTTGAGCCTGCCATATTCCTTTCCTTCTGTACCTGTCAATTAAGTTTTAGATGGTCTCCCACACTTCTCCCCCTCTTTTATGAGAAAACTGGTAGTCAACTAAACAATTTGCCAGATTTTAAGATACCCTAGTATTTAGAAACTGTTTTACGAATTGCTTTTGCATGAGTGTCATATGTAGTAATAAAAGGGATTCTACCCTGCACCTTAGTTACCTTGTTACTCCTTCGTAATGTAGCTTGTCTTGGAACTTCCTGTACCTCATTATTTATATTTATCACGCTTTTCTCATTGGATCCTATATCAAGGAATTTTTTAGCCATTTGTGAGGACTCAGGTTCATAAACATCCGTTGAAGTTATTCTAGGAACTCTCGTAAATTGACTACGTGGGAAGCCCTTGATTAGGGCGGGTGGATGGAAACGACTAGCTTTTAATAGGTTATTCTTATCCGTTGCTTTCTTGTACAAAGCGGTCACAAAGTTATCATTAGAACGTGTAATACTCACATCCAAAAAGTGCAGTGTACATGCATCATATACCAATGTCAATTTTACGGACCTATGGATACAATTCAATTGCTCTAAAAATTCAAGCAATTTATCTTCTGTACTAGTCCAAATAAAAAATGTGTCATCCACATATCTCATATAATTCTGAATAAATCCACTGAACTTATTATTCGATAGTATATGTGTATTTTCGGAAAGAAAATCCATGTATGCATTGGCATATGCAGGTGCCATGTTGGCACCCATTGTAGAGCCTTGTTCTTGTAAGAACAATTCATCATTACATTTAAACAAATTTTTAGTTAATACTATTTCTAAAAGTGTAGATGTGAAACTGATTTCAAAATGAATAAGATTAGTACGTGATAGAAGTGATCTACTCCTTCCTCGTGCGCAATGGAAGTGTATAGATCTTTAACATCAAGTGAACATAGGAGAAATTCTACTTCTGGTGGAGAAATAGTATCAACCAAACTGTGTTTCACCATGGCATTGCCTCTTGTAGTTGTGTATCCACATACATAGCCAAAGGCTGCAAAATAGACCCAATGTTAGATACAATGGGCCTACCCGGTGGATTATTCTGATTTTTGTGTATATGTGAGGGATTTTAGGGCAATCAGGGCTTAATAATTTGCACGTATCATCAGTAATAGCCCCTTCCATGACTACAGCATTTAAATTTATTTGTATTTCCTTTGAAAAATTTATAGTGGGATCTCCTTTCAGTTTTTTATAATCTGTTTCGTTCCCAAGCTGTCTGAATGCTTCCTTGGAGCCAGGCGGTGCCTAATACCGTTACTCCTTTACACCTCAAATAGCTAATTGGGTCTGAATTACTACAAGAGATGCTGCCACTAGAAATGTTGTCATTATATATAATTATGACATCTACATGACTAAATATCCTGTAACTAAAAACTCCTGTACCTAGCCATGTATAAGGGGAGGTGGAGTGTCACATGGAGTGCTGTACATAGACAAAATCAATTATGAAATTATTATAAACTATAATTACTATACATATATCAATAATTAGCTTATATCTAAAATGTTCTTTCACAAGTTTTACATTTGTTTGCATTCCACATATTACGTACTGTATAGCAGCAACAAAACCTGTTACCATGATTTTCTTTGTTTTTAACGTCAGAGAATATTCAAATTTGTAAATGAGTCAGATGGGATAATTGGTCTTTTAATCACAGATTTCAAAACTTTGCTTGTCATCGGAACTGAAGCAATTATTTAATAAGTATAGAGGATTTGCACAGTCACGATCATTGTTCATTGTTCATTGTGATTACGTAGTTAACATAAGGAACACACAATTATATGGTTCCTATTTCTATTGTAAGGCATATAGAACACGAGAACATCTCCCATTTGCTTCTGTTTTGGCTGGACAGTCCCTCATGACTTTAATGAAAAGAAACTACTAAAAAGTAATGTAATCTATACTCTTTGGAGTACAAGGTGACCTACAAAGCACTGGGCAGTTGCATCTTATCTGCATGCATCCAATGAAAAAGATCTGATAAATCCTGGATCCAAACTACACACAGATTTGAATTGTTTCTGAAACTCAAATGTCTAAGATTTATTAAGCACCAAAAAGCTGAAGAGTTCATATAGAAGTCAATTGGAGTTGACCTAGCAATATTTACCTTTTTTTTACAGACTAGATTTATTGAAAATGATGAGTAGAATGTGATTGGGCTGCATTCAAGTTTTTTTTGTTTTTAAGGGATTTTGTTTTTTAATATATAAGTTCATGTTCGAATATGGTGAGTATATTCTATTAAAAAACTGTCAAATGTTAATACACAGGCCTCTAATTATCCTTTCTTATATAGTGCCAACACCTGCAGTATAGTTTTTTTCATTTATATCAGCCTCTCAGAACGCAGTTTATTTTCTGAATTGGAGATAAAAAAAAACATATGATTGATTAAAAATATGCTACAAAACGATTATTTTTTTCCTATTGATTATTTGAGAAAAAGCTCATAAGCTCAAAGAGCTCATAAGAAAAACATGCACACAAATAAGAACCATGTTGTTTCTTTTTGAAACACTCAAATGTTTCAATAAACTATGAGAAAAAATATTACTTTGCTTAAGAAAAATTCCATTGACCTTTCTAGAAACTCAGCAGCTTTAAGGTTTTTCACGCACATTTACTTTTTCATTAATAAATTGGAACTGTTTACTTAATACAAAAGTTAAATAATTAAAAACACAAAAATAAAACAATACAGATGAATTGCAAATTATAATAACACCATCACCATGGAATTTAGTTTCTTTCTTTTTTCTCTTATCCAGGAAGAATGTGAGGAAGACTCAGGCTATTGTAGCGGCAGTAGCCCGGATCTTCCTTTAATCGAGGTTTGAATAAATCATTATACTTTAATATATCAGTTCATTCATAGTGATGGGCGAATTTATTCACCAGTTTATTCCAATTCCAATTTGCGCGATTTGCCGCCAGCGAATAAATTCACAAAACGCCCACGAAAATTTGCCCGAAAAAATTCGCTGGCGCTGTTTCGCAAATTTTTTGCAAATTCGCCCATCACTATTCATTCACCAATTTAACACGTTAGAGGATAATTTTTTCTCATTTTACAGGTCTGGGATACTTTGTCACAATCATAAATGAACAATCCACATCCATAAAATATGCAAGAAACAAATGTACAGCCATACTAATACTAATATTAATAAGGAGCAAAAGATACCTGCCAGGTAACCCAATTGGATACAGTGTCAGCCCCCCCCACTCCCCTATTGTGACACGCCGATCCGCTCGGCATATGAATCGAACTTTCTGTCACTGTGTTCTTTAAAATACACATGTATTCATATCTTTATGAATAAAAATGTTTTTTAAAAAGGTAGCAATAACCAGTACACATTTACTTTCTTTCAAAAAGCAAAACTGACTATGGGCACAAACCCCACATATACTGATGTAACTGTAGAGGAAGTAGTCACAGGGTGGCTGGGGAAAATGGGGGTCCAGAGTGCAGGGTCTGTTTCCTCTATAGTGTTCAAATCCCCCTCCCCACCACTTTCTGTTGCTATCCAGAACCCCAGGTGCTGAGCATTCTGAATAGCAGGTCCCATACCTGTACTATGATTTTATATGACTTGCAGTACTGTGTGTGTGTCAGTATTTATCATGGTTGATTTGGGACTTTGTGTATCAGATATAAACTTTCACTTGTTCTAGGTACCTAGGGAGTTGCTTTATGCAATCAGGTTGGGGTTGTAATGGGAATTTGGTGAAGTAGCACCAGAAACTTAAAAGCCACTTAAATAGGGGGCATGTCCAACCACAGAGGAGATAGGACGCATTTTCACAGGGCTACTGGGGCAACTAAATAATCTGCCCACATCCAGGCATAAAACACCATCTAATACCTTGATTCTCCATCCCAGCCACCAGACTTAGCCCCCAGTTACCCCATATCACAAAAACCGCTTCTATATTAACAAGGGGGCCAGAGATACGAGTGAGGCCTATCCACGCACGGAAGCCCGAGGCTCACATTAGAGTAGGAGCCGAGACAGTAGGCCGACCGGAACTGCGGCATATAACAGGTGCAGCCGGACTACCGCCACTAAATCCAGCCACCAGCTGCCCCACACAATGCAGATTGCCTCTCTAACACCAAAGGGGCCCGGAGACACGAGTGAGGCCTACTCACTCACGGAAACCTGGAGGCCCTGTTCCCCCACGGCATATATCCACAGTTACCTACCTCCCCACTGTCTCCTTGCAGCCTCACACACCACCACCACAGCCAAGCTGAATAGCAGTAGGAAGCCGATATTATAGAGCACATTGGGGAAACTGATGGCTAAGTGAGCACACGGATAATAAAGTAATAAGGACACAACTTCCCAGGGTCACATGCGTGACATGATTTGATAAGGATGCACTGATCCCGAGCTTCATACCCCACAGCTACATGCCTCCCCCTTTAATAAGCATCAACACGCTTTAATTCTCCACGGGGACAGCCTTACATAAGTGTGCACCATTGGGGAAACAAAGAAACTGTGAGACACTAGGCACGATGTCTCCATACCTTCACAAAAACTCAACATGTAATATACAGAGAAAGGTCCAAGATGGTGAGAGGGAACATGAGCCAGACCGGGCCTCGGAGGCAAGCTCGTCATCACAGCCACAAACTCCTGAGCGCAATATAACTTCCCCCCCCTCAGACAAATACTCCAGAGCTGCCATCTACACAAATGGTAACTGCAGATTTCATTTCATAGCAACTAGCCGCACTGCACAACTCACTGTCCTCAGAGATAACGGGCACAGTTAAAGCAGCAGTGCAAGAATTTAAGGCAGACATACATTTGCTGGGACAGAGGGTTGATAAGCCGGAAACAATATCTGACAACCTCATTATAAGACAAAATACCTTAGAGGAAGACCAGCTTACCCTACAAGAGGAACTGACTAAAATGAAAGCATATTGTGAGGATCTGGAAAATAGAAACCGATGACAGAACCTCAGAAATAGAGGGATCCCGGACACTATATCTACTAAAGAAATCAGACAATACCTCAGATTTACCTGCAGAAGCATGGCGATTCGATAGAGCTCACAGAGCACTTGGACCAAAATGCCCAGGCCAGCAAAACCCTAAGGACGTTATAGTTTGCTGCCACTACTACAAAAGCAAAGAAAAAATTATGGCAGAAACTAAAAGCAGTTCAAAGCAGGGCCAAATTACAAATATACAATGACATCTCTCCAATTACATTGGCCAAATGAAGGGAACTAAAGCAAATCACATAGCATCTCCGAGACAGCAATATTCCCTATAGGTGGGGATTCCCCTTCAAGCTAATAGCTTCATTGAAAGGCCAACAACATATCCTTACAGATGCAAGCCAAGGCATCAAATTCATACATTCTCTGGGACCCTCTCCAATCCCAATCGATACTGGCAAGCCTGCAAATAAACGCACAAAAATGACACCAAAATGGGAAAAAGTGAGTCCCAGACACTCCAGGCCCTCTCCTTCGTCATCACACCGATCTGGATCCCCAACACGAGACATCATGCCTAGATCTTCTTATCATGGATATGCAACTGACCCACTCATGGATGCACTTCAGTAAATCCATAGCCATGGACATGAAGAGGGAACTACTGGAATCAGAAACTAATCAGACCACCTAGATGCATCCCTTGACACTGGTATTTGATAGAAATATACCTATAGTGTCACCAGGTACCCCTAATGACTGTACAAAGTTTTTTCTTCTGTTTGTTTTTCTTATGCCTCCCCTGCTTGGATCTATGGCAAGGACTTTATCTTCAGCTACTTACAATACTGTCAATTCCCAGCTAAGTATTTTGTTCAAAAAAAAAAATCAGCCATAATTTCTCCTAATAGCTCCATAGAGCCACCATATCCTCGAATACAAATGGATAACAAAATCCAAAGGTTTAAGTTTTTCACTTGTTTATCCATAACCATATGGCTTTCAATAATCCCTACTTTTAAGATACACGTTGACCCACAGAGCTTAGGTTTGCTGGAAAAGGCCCGGAAATGGGAACACAGATCTTAAAACATCTTACTAACTCATCGGACCACACAGGCCTTTCTTCTGCGTATGTTTTTTCTGTTGGATTTTATGGCAGGAATTTAGCTTTCAAATACTTTCTACAGTTCCACATCTACGACTTCCAACCAAGCTCCAACTTCCAACCAAGCTTTTTATGCAAGAACATGCCAAAGCCTATCAGCCTCGAACCGATCATCTGATGAACACCTATCGACTGATAGCCCACCAGAGACATCATACTCTAGAATACAAACAGGTTATAAAGCTGAAATGTTGAAGTTACTAGTTTGTTCAGCTATAGCTATTTGGTTATTAACTATCTATATATTTATGACATATGTTGATACACTGGGCTCAGTTCTACTAGTTTAAAATAACATGCCAATTCTCCCTCTGGTTCTGGTAATCGCTTGGTTAGCGGTAATAGAAATAACTCTATATAGTAGAAAGGATAAACTCTGAGCATGTTTGACCGTATATATTGATAATGGGCATTTATCAGAGTATGCTGATACATTGGGTATAGGCCTATCAGTCCAAAACAACATACCAATTCTCTCTTTGTTTAAAGTAATTACTTGCTTGTTGGTATTAGAAATAATTTTATGTAATAGAAGGGATAAATGCCATATATAATTCAATATTTATATTGACATTCGCTGTTTTCCAACATATGGGCCTTACTTAGCCAAAAGGGTTACTGCTGCTATAATAATTCTATTTCCCGATCATATAATGCAATGATTTGCCTAATTTCACTGAATGTCAAGGGCTTGAATAGCCCCAGGAAAAGAACAGTGACCCTCAGTGAACTCACCAGACTTAAAGCGGACATTGCATTTATACAAGAATCACATTTTAAAGCCTCAGAGAATATTAGACAAATTCATATGCTACGCAAGGCATTATCTTTGACCTCTAAACACCCCTCTATCATCACCATAGTAGGAGGAGACTTTAACTTAGTTTTCTCAGAAAAACAAGACAGGGACACACTCCCAAATCAAAGCTCTATAATAACACAAAAAGCTAAACAATTTAGAGCCTTAATTAGATCGCATGCATTATTTGATTCTTGGAGACTAAGGGATCAGCCAAGGGATCAGCGTTACAAGTTTTATTTTCCTCACCCCATTTCACTTCCACGAGGTTAGACTATTTTTTCAAAACTCAAAACTGTTTAATGTACCCTATAGATACGTCCATTAAAGCAATATCATGGTCGGTCCATGCCCCTATAACCCTCCAGATAGCCCTACCACCGAAACAGACACACTGGAGAATGAATGAAACTGTCTTGAACAACTTAGATACTCAGACAACAGTAGCTAGCCTCATAAAAGAGTACTTTGAGCTGAACAAAGGGCCCATTCAATCTAAAGCTTTGGTTTGGGAAGCACACAAAGCAACTATTCGAGGTCACCTCATATCACTTTCCACAGCCAATAAAAAACGTAAACAAGAAATTTCTTCCATAGAAAACAAACTGAGGTCTTTAGAAACTGTGAACCAGCAACATCCTACCCCCCTCACACATCAAGCACTTCAGGACCGACGAGCTTTATTGAAGCAAATTGCTATCCAAAATGCAGAAAAATCTATAATTTGGTCCAAATGAAAATATTACCAGCTGGGAAATAAAGCCCATACCCTGTTACCTAACCAACTTCAAAACTGAAGAAAACAATCTCAGATCTTAACTATGAATATCCTAAATGGCCAAGTTACACATAATCCTTAACAGATTACTGACACCACTGACTCCATTCATATTATACATCACTGTACAACCTACCCCCATCGAACTTGGCCTCACAAGAGGGTGACTTCCCACAATTAAATCAATTTCTAGAAAGTTTTAAATTATCCACATTATCTTTAGAGGAAACTAAATTCAATAAAGAAGTCACTACAGAAGAAGTCCTCTATACAATAAAAAATTTCCCCCTTCATAAATCCCCAGGACTCGATGAATTTCCCAATTCACATTACAAGGCCTACAAAGAATACCTCTCACCGATACTAGTGGACCTTTTTAATGACATCCTACAGGTTAAAGAGCCCATACCACAACATATGCTTTCTTCCTATATAACCGTCTTACCTAAACAAGGAAAATACCTTACACAATGTAGCAATTATAGACCCATAGCATTACTCAACTGCGACTTTTTACCAAACTTCTGGCAAATAGATTAACGCCTATTTTACCTTGCCTCATTAACGCAGACCAAGTAGGCTTTGTTTGTGGCAGGCAGGCAGGTGACAACACACGCAGAACAATAGATATCATAGACATAATTCAAACAAAAGGCATCCCATCTGTAATCATAGGACTAGATGCTGAGAAAGACAGGCTAGACTGGGGATACATGTTTCAGCTTCTTCAACAATTTGTCTTTAAAGGACCCTTTCTACAAGCTATACGCTTGCTCCATTCAAACCCAAAAGCATACCTGAAAATAAATGGGACCACTGGGAACCCAATAAACTTTAAAACGGTACGAGACAGGGATGCCCTCTATCTCTGCTATTATATGCACTAAGTATCGAACCTTTAGCAGCTAAAATCCGGAATCATCCCAATATAACAGGTGTCCCAATTGGCAAGGAGGACTACAAGATCTCCCTATAGGCAGACGACGTTATGATGACTTTTAGCAACCTGCATGTATCACTGTCCATCTTACACAGTGTTCTACAGACCTATGGTCACTTATCAGGTTACAAAATAAACTGGTTAAAATTGGAAGCACTTGCACTAAAAGTGGAAGAAAGTGGAAGAATGGAAGAGGATCTAATGTCCACATTTAAGTACAAATGGCAACCGACACAAATTAAGTATTTAGGTATAAATTTAACATCTACTTACCAAAAACTGTGCAAAGCGAATTATATCCCGATGGTGAAATAACTTGAAACAGATATGAAAGAATGGAAAAAACCATAATATCTCCTGGCTGGGAAGAATATCGGCTGTAAAAATGAATATATCACCTAAATTGTTATACCTTTTCGAAACTCTGCCCATAATGGTTCCAATCATAATGTTACATTATATCCAAAATCAGATACTTTGCTTCATATGGAACTCCACTAAAAGCAGGATCCCAAGGTCAGTTATGACTGCCAATAGGAATCAGGAAGGCCTGGCAGTTCCAGACATTGGCAAATACTATGAGGCGACCCATCTAAGACAAACCTTAGCATGGTTACGACCTGATGCACCCACTAAATGGTCCCTACTTGAAGCACACTGGACTCAACCCTACCACATCAGTAACCTTATATTAACTGACAAGTCTAAGGTCCAACTATCAATTTTCTCCACAAATTGGGCTAACCATAACCTGATTAGAATCATAGACTTTTTGGACCCCCGAAACCATATCCTTATCAAAAACTCAATAAAAAATGTATGGGGAACAAATAAAATAATGGACTATAACCAAATCAAACATTTTATAGAAGCTGCAACGAGCAAAAGAACCAATTGGGCACTCACCCCCTTTGAAAAAATTCTAAGAAGCCCATACCCCTATAAGTATAAGGGTTTGATCTCACATTTATATATATTGATGAACACTCTGCCAGAAGAACCATTTCAGAAACACACATATATGAAATATTGGGAAACATTTATGGGACATGAATGGTCCATGCAGCAATGGAATACTGTATGGCAAAACGCGTGCAAGATGGTAACATGCATTCAGCAAAAAGAAAACATTTACAAAATCATGATGAAATGGTACCTAACCCCAGATAGACTAGCTAAAATATTCCCACAGGCAGATCCAAATTGCTGGAGGGGATGCACTACGAAAGGTTCACTAAGCCACATACTATGGACTTGCCCCAAAATAGACTACTGGAAGGAGATATCTAACCTAATATGTAAAGCCATGAAAACTACATTAGAGATTGAAATGCCTCACTTGTTAGCCCTTCCAATCCCTCCGCTTACAAAACCTGCTCAGAAGGTGGCACTGGTCAACCAAATTACAACTGCAGCTCGCATAGCATTAACCTCTAAATGGAAATCATCAGTGACTCCTACCATAAAAGAGTTTATATCGAGGGTTGAAAGCAATAAGAGGTTTGAAGAAATGACAGCCAGAATAACACAGCTCAACAGTACATTTAAATATGGCAAATCTGGGAAGAATACACAGCAAGCATACAGAGTACAGGGGATATGGCAGATAATCCCAATCACCATGCGATAACCCCACCAGACCATGAACAAAGAGAGGTCAGAAAATAATCTATCCCTTTCCCACTCCTAGTACAAGCAACAACCATAACTAAGGAGATTATCAATATAGAACCCATTGTTTATTAAGAGGATGCATGCTGAAAATTGGCTGAACTGTTACTACTGTATGATTCCTATTCACTGACCCTGTGTTTCTTTTTCTGTATATTCATGATAAAAACCAATAAAAATACAAGTTACAAAAAAGCCACTAAAATATAAAATGAAACTAAACTGCAAAAGTGCTCAGAAGACCACTATGAGTAAAAGTATTAATTTTCTTTTTTGGGTTTAGATGCCACTTTTGTGAACCATCCCTTGTTGATGACCCTTAGTCAATTATTTCAATTAGGGCCTAGTCATGAGATCCTCACAGTTGCTCTGGATATAGTGGTTTACATTTAAGTACATTTTTAGTATGTTATAGAATGGTCGTTTCTAATCATTTTTTTTAATTGGTCTTCATTATTTTTTTTTTTTATAGTTGTTTTTATTATTTGCCTTTTTCTTCTAACAGCTTCCAGCTTTTAAAATGGGGGTTAGTGACCCTATCTAAAAAAATGCTCTGTAAGACTACAAATGTATTGTTATTGCTACTTTTTATTAGTCATCCGTCTATTCCGGTAATCTTCAAATCAACTGAGATCTGCTGAATAAAAAGCTAAATAACTCAAAAACCACACATAATAAAAAATGAAAAACAATTGCACATTGTCTAAGAATAACCCTCTCTACATCATACTAAAAGTTAACTCAAATGTGAACAAACTCTTTAAAACGTTGTATTTATTGGTGTATGTATACAAGACCAATACTTGTGGTTCTACTACTGAATTTGTACAAGACCAATACTTGTGGTGCTACTACTGAATGTATACAAGACCAATACTTGTGGTTCTTCTACTGAATATATACAAGACCAATACTTGTGGTTCTACTACTGAATATATACAAGACCAAAACATGTGGTTCTACTACTCTCTCATGTCTCCAGCATATGCCTTTACCTTGTTTTTGGATTTCCCTATTCTCTTGCTGTGGGCTCCCTCCTATGGACACTTTCTGTAAGTGCACAAGGTCACTTATTCTTCACCCCATAGTGCTTAAAGCAGTATTCTGAACTGATTAGGCTACCGTACTGCCACCATGTGACCTAATGCAATGCCTTGTGGGAGCCAGGACTCCATATTACACCATCCATGCTGCTGAAAAGACACAGTTTGCATCTCCCTTTATGATAGAATCACTGGTAAGCTAAATAGTTGCACCAAGCACCTTTACAACTGCCAGCATCCCCAGAGACATTGCTGCATAGACATTTCATGCCAGCTAGTATTTTGATGTTGCATGTATATGCATCTATGTTCATTTGCATGTTTGATAGTTCTTTGCAAAACTTACTTATTATATTTTCTGTTATTGTATTACAGTTTCACCTTATTCCACTTGCCTATCCAGTAAAATCTACAGACTCCAAGCTTAGTCTCTTTATTGGATTGTGGGAAGGTTTAGCTGCATGTCAAACTACACACTGCCCCAGGGTAATACGTAGCGAGGACAGAACAGTGAAACAACGCTACCTCAAAGGCTGGATTGAACTGTATCTCACTGCATGCAGTAAAATAACAGCTGCCACACAAGTGATCAATCCGGATACGCTGCGAGCGCAAATAACATCACATTATAGCGATCCAGATATGGCCACGGCTATTAACTCATTACAGCTCAGAGAAGCCTCTGCAGCTAAAACAGGCAAAGGCTTATCCAGTGTCGCATAATGTCACAGAAGAAGTCATCTTCACTAGTGACCAGATCCCAGGTTTCAGGCTCCTCTCAACGCTCATCTGTTACTAATGCTGCCGCCATTGCCCGCACAAAAGCAGAAGCAGCAAAGGCCCGTGCCGCCTTTGCAGAGAGGGAAATGGAGGCAAAAATAGAGTGAGAAAGCCTAGAAGCAGAAACAAAGGTAAAGAGAGCACTCTTAGAAGTAGAGAGCGAACAACTTGAAGCTGAGGCAAGGATGAAAAGCGCACGCTTAGAAGCAGAAGCATCCCTAGAAAAACTGGCCATAGAGAAAGAAGCTGCAGCAACCATAGCGGAAGCAGAGGCTCTAGAGATGATTGTGTACCCTGACAGTGAAAGACACAGCAAGGTACCCGATCTGGAGATTGAACCGCAAGATCCACTACAACGCACCAAAGAGTACGTCTACCAGCACTCCAAACAGGATACAGATTCTGTTTCAGCACAACAACCAGACCAACATGCTGCTCCAGGGCCAGACCAAGGACGTCATACGCCTCCAAAGGCCAGCAGCAAGTCACAAGGGCACCAAAGAGACAAAGCTGAGCAAAGTGATCCTGCCTACAACACCCACTTCAGCCAGGTACCCAAGCCTAGGGGTTAACCCTGCACCTACCTCCTCAGCTGTGTCACAAAGGTATGTCACAGTTCAGCCTAAAAGAGAACCTCCAGACAGGTATGATAACACTATTACTTCAATCATATGTTGGGTGGTCCCTCACTCCAAAGTCATCCAGGCTCTATCCAACAGAGTCAGTGGCACCGTCCAAGCCACACAATATCCAAGGTATAGGCAAAAGTTCACTCTGGAGAGCCAATTTGAATCCAGTGTATTTTTATCCAGACACACAACATGTTTCGGACAGACATGTCCTTCATCAGGTGCTAATTACAATGTGTATTCACTCCAACTATTTATTAACCCCATTCACCAGCAAGTTCATCAGCTCACCCAATTAGGCCAGACAAACGTAATTAGATAAAAACAATACCAAGCAGAATACTGCCATCTTGTGGCCTATTCATAAAAGGCATAAAAACAATTGCACCAATAGTATACAAAGTATCATAAATAGTAACAATAAATAGTACAAAAGTCATCATATTGAAATAGTTACAATAAATAGTACAAAACATATCTGATAAAGGAGATAGTATCAAAATAGTTTCAAAGTCCTACCCTTAAGACATATTCGATCCAGATTCATGTCAATCATTTTTCAGTAATCTTTCAGTAAGTAGAAATAGCAGTCTAAGGAAAAGCAACAGTATAATAGTTATAAAAAGCACTTTAAACTAAATGCATCATTTATCCCACATGGTTCTAATGTATTTAAAATATCAATCCACTTCGCCTCACATTGGAGGAGCATTCTTTTCCTATCACCACCACACGAAGGCAGATTAATTTCCTCTAACACTTGCCATCTTAAACTCGCACTATTGTGTTTGTGTTCATAAAAATGCTTACCTACAGGGGTGTGGGTTTTAATATTAGATGGGTCATAATTTGTAATCGATCGCTTATGTTCACCTATCCTTATACGTACTTTTCTTTTTGTTTGACCAACGTACATCTTCCCACATGGACATTTTAAACCATATACCACATATTCAGAATTACAGGTACAGTAATGTTTGATTGGTAATCTATTACCCCTTAAAGGATGTATCACATAGGCTCCCTTAATTATAGAGTTGCAATTACTGCAATTTAAGCAGGGGAAGGTTCCCATCTTAGGGGGACCAATAAATCGAGTAGTGTTCCTGGTATGTGTAATATCAGATTTAACCAGTTTGTCCGCCAAATTCCGTCCTCTCTTGTATGAAAAAATAGGCCTTTCCTTACAATATCTGTTTAAAATTGGATCTGTCTGCAACATTGGCCAATATCTATGTACAATTTTTTCAATTTCCTTACTCTTAGGGCCATATGTGGATACAAAAGGTATACGTTCTCTTTTAGTGATGTCATACTTTTTCCTATTTCTATCAATTTTTAATACATCATCACGCATTCGCCTAAGGGATTCTCCATTGTACCCTCTCTCCACAAATTTATCAATCAGGTTATTGCTGCTCACTATGTATTTGTGATCATCTGAGGTAATTCGCCTAATCCTAAGAAATTGACCCTTAGGTATCCCTTTCAATGTACTTGGGGTATGAAAGCTGCTTTTAAGTAGCATATTATTACATTCCGTGGGTTTAGAGTATAAGTCAGTTTCTAATTGGTTACCCCGTTTGGAGACTTTTACGTCTAAATAATGCACATAATTGGTATTAAAATCAGCCGTAAATTTAATAGTGTTATGTTTCGAATTAATGAACTCAAGGAAAGTTTTCAGACTGCTTTCATCACCACTCCAGATCAGGAAGATGTCATCCACATATCTGTAGTAGCATTTTATAAAATGCCGAAAGTCAGTATTGCCCAAGATAATTGTCTATTCAATAAAATGCATGAAAATATTTGCATAGCTTGGAGCAAGATTGCTCCCCATGGCGGTCCCTTGTGTTTGTATATAGAACTCTTTGTCAAAACGAAAATAATTTTTGCGTAATACGATAGTCAGTAAATCAATCAAAAAGTAAACCATATTGTGAGGTGTGTTGGTAGAAAGAAGTGCTTCTTCAATATAATGGATCCCCTCATCATGTGGGATAGATGTATATAAAGATTGTACATCTATACTACATAAAATCCATTCAGGTTCAATGTTTGTCAATTCCATTAGTTTACACAAAAAATCAGTGGTATCTTTTAAACATTCAGGAATAGTTTTAACTATATCTTGCAAAAATGCATCCACAAATTTGGAAAGGGGTTGTAAAATGGATCCCATCCCTGAAACAATGGGTCTCCCCGGGGGATTCTGTAAATTTTTATGAATTTTGGGTAATAAGTATAACACAGGAACGCGTGGTGAGTTAGTAATTAAAAACTCCATGTTATGTTTTGGAATAATACCTGAGTCAAAGGCACCACTAATTATCTCATCAATATATTTGTTAATATCCCATGTCGGATCTTTATCCAATTTCAAATAATGATCAGTGTTATTAAGTTGTGTCAGTGCCTCATTTACATACTGATTTCGATCTAACACCACGATTCCACCCCCTTTATCCGCTTTCTTAATTACTATTTCAGCATTTTCCTCTAAGTTCTGTAAGGCAACACGGTTACGTTTCGTAATATTTGGGCAATATGTTTTACGTTTACCCCATAACTTTTCAACCTCATATAGAATCACCCCCTCAAATTGTTTCAGAGTATCATTATAAATATCAGGGATGAAATCACTTCTGGGCTTAAACTTATCTGCAATATTACACACATCTTTATTAACAACAGCTTTGTCAAAATGCAATTTAAGTTTCATACGTCGTACAAACTTGAAAAAGTCAATTTTCCAATCGAACAATTTAGTCTCATATGTCGGAATAAATCCCAGCCCTTTGTTAATAATCTCAGATTCATCATCCGTTAGAGCATGCGAGGATAAATTGATAATAAGTCCCCTTGTGCCACTATTAGGTGCCATGCAGGAGTCAATGTTATTTACCTGCACTGATGATGCCGGCATATTCAAGAGCGGTAGAACTGGCGTGGTGGAGGTCTCCTCTGTGACCGTCGCTGGGTGCTTGCGCCTGCGCCTACATCGGCGTCTCCTATGGCGCTCCGATCCCCTGCTAGTATTCTCCCTCTTCCATCGCCTGATGCTCTCCCTCTGCTGTGAAAAAAATGCTGTCTTTGGTTACCCGCATATCCAGCCTCGTTCCAGGAAAAGTACTTGTGAATTGTACTGTCTGAGGTGAGACCCCCTCCTATTTGAAAAATGTCTTTTGGCGAGATAGCTGGAATTACACAAGAAAGAGCCAAGACGTTCTGTTATTCTGGGATCCATTTTACAACCCCTTTCCAAATTTGTGGATGCATTTTTGCAAGATATAGTTAAAACTATTCCTGAATGTTTAAAATATACCACTGATTTTTTGTGTAAACTAATGGAATTGACAAACATTGAACCTGAATGGATTTTATGTAGTATAGATGTACAATCTTTATATACATCTATCCCACATGATGAGGGGATCCATTATATTGAACAAGCACTTCTTTCTACCAACACACCTCACAATATGGTTTACTTTTTGATTGATTTACTGACTATCGTATTACGCAAAAATTATTTTCGTTTTGACAAAGAGTTCTATATACAAACACAAGGGACCGCCATGGGGAGCAATCTTGCTCCAAGCTATGCAAATATTTTCATGCATTTTATTGAACAGACAATTATCTTGGGCAATATTGACTTTCGGCATTTTATAAAATGCTACTACAGATATGTGGATGACATCTTCCTGATCTGGAGTGGTGATGAAAGCAGTCTCAAAACTTTCCTTGAGCTCATTAATTCGAAACATAACACTATTAAATTTACGGCTGATTTTAATACCAATTATGTGCATTATTTAGACGTAAAAGTCTCCAAACGGGGTAACCAATTAGAAACTGACTTATACTCTAAACCCACAGAATGTAATAATATGCTACTTAAAAGCAGCTTTCATACCCCAAGTACATTGAAAGGGATACCTAAGGGTCAATTTCTTAGGATTAGGCGAATTACCTCAGATGATCACAAATACATAGTGAGCAGCAATAACCTGATTGATAAATTTGTGGAGAGAGGGTACAATGGAGAATCCCTTAGGCGAATGCGTGATGATGTATTAAAAATTGATAGAAATAGGAAAAAGTATGACATCACTAAAAGAGAACGTATACCTTTTGTATCCACATATGGCCCTAAGAGTAAGGAAATTGAAAAAATTGTACATAGATATTGGCCAATGTTGCAGACAGATCCAATTTTAAACAGATATTGTAAGGAAAGGCCTATTTTTTCATACAAGAGAGGACGGAATTTGGCGGACAAACTGGTTAAATCTGATATTACACATACCAGGAACACTACTCGATTTATTGGTCCCCCTAAGATGGGAACCTTCCCCTGCTTAAATTGCAGTAATTGCAACTCTATAATTAAGGGAGCCTATGTGATACATCCTTTAAGGGGTAATAGATTACCAATCAAACATTACTGTACCTGTAATTCTGAATATGTGGTATATGGTTTAAAATGTCCATGTGGGAAGATGTACGTTGGTCAAACAAAGAAAAGTACGTATAAGGATAGGTGAACATAAGCGATCGATTACAAATTATGACCCATCTAATATTAAAACCCACACCCCTGTAGGTAAGCATTTTTATGAACACAAACACAATAGTGCGAGTTTAAGATGGCAAGTGTTAGAGGAAATTAATCTGCCTTCGCGTGGTGGTGATAGGAAAAGAATGCTCCTCCAATGTGAGGCGAAGTGGATTGATATTTTAAATACATTAGAACCATGTGGGATAAATGATGCATTTAGTTTAAAGTGCTTTTTATAACTATTATACTGTTGCTTTTCCTTAGACTGCTATTTTTACTTACTGAAAGATTACTGAAAAATGATTGACATGAATCTGGATCGAATATGTCTTAAGGGTAGGACTTTGAAACTATTTTGATACTATCTCCTTTATCGGATATGTTTTGTACTATTTATTGTAACTATTTCAATATGATGACTTTTTATTGTTACTATTTATGATACTTTGTATACTATTGGTGCAATTGTTTTTATGCCTTTTATGAATAGGCCACAAGATGGCAGTATTCTGCTTGGTATTGTTTTTATCTAATTACGTTTGTCTGGCCTAATTGGGTGAGCTGATGAACTTGCTGGTGAATGGGGTTAATAAATAGTTGGAGTGAATACACATTGTAATTAGCACCTGATGAAGGACATGTCTGTCCGAAACATGTTGTGTGTCTGAATAAAAATACACTGGATTCAAATTGGCTCTCCAGAGTGAACTTTTGCCTATACCTATGATTACACTATATCTCATCCAACTACCTATCCCGATACCAACCAGGTCACAATGGACTTTGCCAAGTTCTTTGCACGGTGTGAGCTAATCACAAAGGGACTTGAAAAGTTCAACGACCTATCAGAAGGCTTCAGAGCCTGGCGATCCTCCTTCCAAAACACTATCAAAGGCTTAGACCTTTCATACAGTGAGGAAATAGACCTCCATATCAAATACCTAGGAACTGAATCTGCCAAGCATGCCAAAAGGATCAGGGAAACCGAATCACCCAAAGACTGGTTTCAGAATGATCTGGCACAGACTTAATGAGTGCTATGGCTCAGCAGAGGTTGTAGAAAATGCACTCTTCAAGAGAATTGATGACTTCCCTAAAATAACCATTAAAAGTTACCAAAAACTTAGGGAATTAAGTGACTTGTTAAAGGACCAGTAACACAATTTTTTTAAAAAAAAAAAAACAAATGCATACATATTACTTACCTCAAATATGCTGATCTTTCCTGCTGTTTGGATAAGACATAGGAAAAAACTCAAACCGGCACTGTCCCACGGTGTCCAAGGGGTCTCCGCCATCTTCTTGCTGGTTCTCCTTCTCTTCTCCCCTACGTGCGCGCTGCTGTGTCTCTCTTCCTGGACTGACGTCACTTCTGGTCACTTTTCTCAGCTCACGCTCACAGCTGACAGCCGTCCTGTTACATTATCTCCCTGCTCTTTTGCCCAGCAGTTATGTGCATTCCTCCAGCATGTCTCTCTCTCCCCCTCCAGAATATTTTTGTCAAGATAATTTATCTCTTTTCCCCCGCACCCTTTATCTCCCCTCTCCCGGCACCCGTTCCTCCTCCTCAGGCTTTTGTAACTCTGCAGCGTTTGTGTCCCCGCAGTGTTTCCCTCCCTTCTGCCGGCAGCTTTTCTGTCTCCTAAACTTTTCTCCCCGCAGTCTTTCCTACCTGAGCATTTCTCCCCGCATCCTCTCTGCCGGCAGCTTTTCTGTCCCAGCCTCTCTCTCCACGCAGCGTTTAAGTCCCTGCAGCATTCTGTCCTCTCAGCCTCTCTCTATCTGTGTGTGCAGCGCTTAAAATCCTCAGTCTTTCTCTTCGCGCAGCAGTTCACTCACCACTGCCTGCTTGGATGTTACCGGCTGCTCTGTGTTTTGACTTCCGGTTGTGTGTACAGCGTCGGGAGTGCGCACTGGTCGCCTTTTCGCCATTTTCCATGTAATGGAGGAAAGGTATTTTGATTTATTTTTTAAAAAAAGCGCTAGGTGTGTTATATTAACTTATTAGGGCATGCCCATTATTTTTAACATGTAGAATGTATTTCTCAAATAAAAATTTTTGACGTTACTGGTCCTTTAATGGAACTACAAGTAGCCAAAGCTGAAGGAGACTTACCGGGGCTTGCATTCCTAGACACAGCCAGAGGTGTTAACCCCATAGTACAAAAATTGCCCTATAACTTACAAGAGCGGTGGATGGCACACGGGTCAAAATTCAAAGAAATGCACAATGTTCCATTTCCTCCTTTCACTGTATTCATGGACTTTGTATACCAACAAGCCAAGATGAGAAATGACCCCAGCTTTGCTTTCACTTTGCCACATACCACCCTTTCAGTACCTAATACTCGCAAAGCAGCAGTAACAGTACACAAAACTAATGCTTCCTCTTTAGATTCCTTTCACAGATCTGCAGAACCTTCTTATGAGGAGACAAGGAATAAAGACCCTGGTAAGCAGTGTCCTTTACACCAGAAGCCTCACCCCCTTCTGAAATGCAGAGCCTTCAGAGAGAAGTCCATAGATGACTGCAAAGCTTTCCTAAAGGAAAACAACATCTGCTACAAGTGCTGTTCATCAACATCTCATCTTGCCAAGGACTTTAAGGTCAGTGTAAAATGCATAGAATGTGACAGCACGCATCACAACACAGCTTTACACCCTGGGCCAGCCCCATGGACTGTACCTTACACCAAGAGCGCTAGCAAGCATGGCGGGGAGGAAGATAGCACTGTCACAAACACACAAGAAATCACTTCACACTGCACAGAAATCTGCAATGGTGCCGTAGGAGGCAGATCCTGCTCCAAAATTTGCCTGGTCAGAGTATACCCGGCAGGCCAAACAGATAAAAGCATTAAGCTCTATGCAATCCTAGATGACCAGAGCAACAGATCTTTAGCCTGCCCAGCCTTCTTTGATGCATTTAAAATCAAGGGCCCAAACACTCCTTACTTTCTAAAGACATGCTCAGGAGTTATCGAGACAGCAGGAAGAAGGGCATCCAGATATCAAGTAGAGTCCATAGATGGAAAGGTATGCCTACCCTTACCAACTATAATTGAATGCATCCAGATCCAAGATAATAGATCTGAAATCCTTACACCCGACATAGCTAAGCATCACGTACACCTGAAACACATAATGCACTTAATCCCCGAACTCAACCCTAAGGCTCAGATAATGCTTCTCCTTGGAAGGGATATCCTGCGGGTCCACAAAGCAAGGGACCAGATAAATGGCCCTCACAATGCACCTTATGTCCAGAAGCTAGCCCTCGGATGGGTCATAATTGGAGATGCTTGCCTTGAAAGTGTACACAAACCAGCCTGCGTAAACAGCATGCTCACAAATACATTGGAGAATGGACGCCCCTCCATTTTTCCACCATGCCACAATCAGTTCTTAATAAAAGAAAAACCTTACAGCACCAGCCTGGGATACACACCCCTCCACCTTTCTGATGATAGTTTCACCCATGACAGTGATCAGGATCATTTAGGATGCACAGTGTTCCAGAGAACAAGAGAGGACAACCATTTAGCAATGTCTATTGAAGATAAACTCTTTCTAAAAATAATGGAACAAGAACTAGCTAAAAACAATGCAAACAGTTGGGTCGCCCCCTACCATTTAGGCCTCAGAGACAACGCCTACCTAATAACAGAGAGGAAGCCCTTAGACGTTTCTCTTCTCTCACACGCAACTATCAAAGAAAACCAGAGATGAGAGATCATTTCTTTTCTTTTATGGAAAAAATATTTGAGAATAACCATGCAGAGATAGCACCCACCCTCAAAGACTCAGAGGAATGCTGGTACCTAACCTATTGCCTTTATTTCTGACCTTCAACAAATGTTTCATTGTTTTCTTGTCAGAGAGAAAGACCGAAATTTCCTGAGATCCCTTTGGTTCAGGATAACGATTCTTCTAAAGACATCACAGAGTACCGCATGGGGGTGCACATCTTCGGCAACAGTCCTTTACCCGCAGTCGCAATTTATGGGCTCAGGCGCTCTGCTCAGGAATGTAAGGTAAGGTACGGGTCAGATGTTGCACAATTGGTAGAAAGATTTCAACGTGGACGACTGCTTAAAGCCCTCACCCTCAAGTGAAGCCGCAGTCAGCCTTCTCAAAAGAGCACAAGAAGCACTTGCCTGCTCCACAAAATAGCTTCTAATAGCAAAGCAGTGATGGAAGCCTTCCCTTCCCAAGACCATTCAAATGATCTAAGAGACTTAGACTTGGGAGCTGATTCCTTACCTGTGCAACGGAGCCTCGGGCTTCTGTGGGACTTGAAGTCTGATACCTTTGCCTTCCAAGTAAACTCAGAAGAAAAACCCTTGACTCGCAGAGGTGTTCTGTCCACAATAAATAGCCTGCATGATCCCCTAGGATTCACTGCTCCTGTCACCATACAAGGTAAAGCACTTTTAAGAGACTTAACCCTGGAATCATCTGATTGGGATACGCCACTGGCTCCTGACAAAGCTAATTTGTGGGGAGAATGGAGAAGTTCCCTAAAGGCTCTCGACACCCTTTGTGTTTCACGTCCTTCTACAGAGGTACAAAGCCAAAGACTTTGTGAGTTCTCTGATGCTTCGGTTAAGGTCATAGCTGCTGTAGCATACCTTAAAACTGTGGATAGCTATGGACAATGTCACATTGGGTTTGTTATGGGCAAGGCAAAACTGGCGCCAATCCCAGAACACACTATACCCAGACTAGAACTCTGTGCTGCAGTCCTAGCCATAGAGCTAGCAGAGCTCATCACAACAGAGACAGTCATCGAACTCAAAGAGACTATATTCTACACAGACAGCAAGGTAGTACTAGGCTACATCTATATTGAAACCAGAAGGTTTTATGTTTTTGTCAGCAACAGGGTGCTCAGAATCAGACGATCCACACATCCAGGACAGTGGAACTATGTACCCACGGACTGCAACCCTGTAGATCATGCAACCAGAGCTGTTGCAGCAAGTCAGCTTAAAGACACGTCTTGACTCACAGGACCAACATTCTTGTACAAAACAGAGCAAACTAATCCTGAAAGCGTGACATTTGAACTAGAAGATGCCAACTCAGATGGTGAAATTCGTCCACAAGTGTCATACAACGACCACTGACAACCAACTTAAGTCCAGCAGATTTAACAGATTCTCAACTTGGAAATCCCTCATCCGAGCTGTCACTTGCTTAACCCACATAGCACACTCCTTCAACCATACTTCATCTACAAATGTAAGTACCTTCAATCATTGCCAGAAGGTCTACATAGTGGCAGAACTTCAGAAAATAAAAAATGTCATCATCCGTACTGTACAACAAGAGACCTATTCCAAAGAGATTGACTGTATCATAGGAAACAAGCCTGTTCCCAAAGCACTTTAAGGAAGCTTGACCCATTCCTTGACCAGACTGGCCTATTGAGGGTAGGCGGCCGTCTCAAAGGTATGAAATTAGAGTTTGAAGAGAAATATCCTCTAATCATCCCTTGTCACCAAAACATTCCCAAGTGAGGATGGAAGAGTCCGCAAAGTTGAGGTCAAAATCTCTAAACAAGTGGAAGCAAAAGTGTTCTTGAGACCAGTAACAGAACTAACTTTATTGTTGTCTCCCGAGGAATGATGGTGCCATCCATAGATGCCTGATGGGGAGTGTCATGTCTCCAGCATATGCCTTTACCTTGTTTTTGTATTTCCCTATTCTCTTGCTGTGGGCTCCCTCCTATGGACACTTTCTGTAAGTGCACAAGGTCACTTATTCTTCACCCCATAGTGCTTACAGCAGTATTCTGAACTGATTAGGCTACCATACTGCCACCATGTGACCTAATGCAATGTGTTGTGGGAGCCAGGACTCCATTTTACACCATCCATGCTACTGAAAAGACACAGTTTGCATCTCCCTTTATGATAGAATCGCTGGTAAGCTAAATAGTGGCACCAAGCACCTTTACAACTGCCAGCACCCCCCAGAGACATTGCTGTGTAGACATTTCATGCCAGCTAGTATTTTGATGTTGCATGTATATGCATATATGTTCATGACTCCAAGCTTAATCTCTTTATTGGATTGTGGGAAGGTTTAGCTGCATGTCAAACTACACACTGCCCCAGGGTAAAACGTAGCGAGGAGAGAACAACTACTAAATATATACAAGACCAATACTTGTGGTTCTACTACTAAATATATACAAGACCAAAACATGTGGTTCTACTACTGAATATATACAAGACCTATACTTGTGGTTCTACTACTGAATATATTCTTGACCAAAACTTGTGGTTCTACTACTGAATATATTCTTGACCAAAACTTGTGGTTCTACTACTGAATATATACAAGACCTATACTTGTGGTTCTACTACTGAATATATTCTTGACCAAAACTTGTGGTTCTACTACTGAATATATACAATACCAATACTTGTGGTTCTAATATTGAATATATACTCGACCAATACTTGTGGTTCTACTACTGAAGTTATACTTGACCAATACTTGTGGTTCTACTACTGATTATATATACAAGACCAATACCATATACTCAAGTATAAGCCGACCTGAGTATAAGCCGAGTTACCTAACTTTACCTAAGAAAACTGGGAAAACGTATAGACACAACTACAGCCCTGTCTCCCAGCAGCGCACATTCCGCCAAAGTGACCCCCCCAGCGATCAACTTCTTTGCAAAGTTGATGGTGACAGAGAATTGCCGAACGGATTACTGTGTGCATTGTCCCACTACCATGTGCAGAGGGTGCTGTGTGATATTGCCATCACTGTTAATCTTTCATATAACCAACAGAGGGCGCTGTGTGATATTGCAGTCACTGTTATTCTTTGATATAACCAACAGAGGGCGCTGTGTGATATTGCAGTCACTGTTATTCTTTGATATAACCAACAGAGGAGCTGTGTGATATTGCAGTCACTGTTAATGTTTCATATAACCAACAGAGGGTGCTGTGTGATATTGCAGTCTCTCCCCAAGCATCCTCTGTTGGTATAGGAATGATTTGCAGTGACTGCAATCTCAGCTAGCACCCGTCGACTCGAGTATAAGCCGAGGTAGACTTTTTCAGCACATTTTGGAGGCTGAAAAACTCGGCTTATACTCAAGTATATCCGGTATTTGTGGTTCTACTAGTGAATATATATAATACCAATACTTGTGGTGCTACTACTGAATGTATACAAGACCAATACTTGTGGTTCTACTACTGAATATATACAAGACCAATATTTGTGGTTCTACTACTGAATATATACAAGACCAATACTTGTGGTTCTACTACTGAATATATACAAGACCAATACTTGTGGTTCTACTACTGAATATATACAAGACAAATACTTGTGGTTCTACTACTGAATTTATACAAGACCAATACTTGTGGTTCTACTACTGAATATATACAAGACCAATACTTGTGGTTCTACTACTGAATATATACAAGACCAATACTTTTGGTTCTATTACTGAAGTTATACAAGACCAATACTTGTGGTTCTACTACTGAATGTATACAAGACCAATACTTGTGGTTCTACTACTGAATGTATACAAGACCAAAATGTAATAAAATTACCTGCACAGCGGGGTCGGCCGCCGCTCCACCGACGGGGACGCCCGCCGCGTGTCTCCTAGGCGCCATCTTTGTTATTAGGGTGCAGTTGCGCTGGCGTGTTTGCGCAAGCGCATTTTTGCGCACGTTTTGGCGCGAATTTCGAATACTATTTAAGGCCCATTCAGTGTACTGTTCCTTGCCCGTGATAGAACTTGTTTCTTGTGGTTTCCTGAGCCTAGTGCATCTGATCTGAATCTTGTCTGTCTGATAACCTGTGTTTGACCCTGCCTGTATACTGACTACTCTGAACTCTGTATCCTGACCTTGGCCTGCCTACGACATCTCTCCTGCTTAACCCCTTGATTGACAACCCGGTTTGACCCTTGCCTGCCTGACGATTCTGATATCCGCCTGCCTCGACCCAGCCTGTCTGACCATCCTTCTGCCTAATCCTTTTGTACCGTGACCTTCAGCCCAAAAGACTTTGCTAACAGCCGTGCCCCTTCGCCAGCCAGAACATCTTGCCTTGCACCTCTTGTTAAGTCCAGGTGGCACCCAAGTAAGCTGAGGGCTCCTCCCGAAGCCCAACGGTGGTCACACTACTGGTGAAGCTGAGCCGAAACCAGGGTGCTTGGCATTTGTTCTGGTATCGGCTGCCGGCTGTGACACAATACTTGTGGTTCTACTACTGAATGTATACGAGACCAATACTTGTGGTTCTACTGCTGAATATATACAAGACCAATACTTTTGGTTCTACTGCTGAATATATACAAGACCAATACTTGTGGTTCTACTACTGAATATATACAAGACCAATACTTTTGGTTCTACTACTGAAGTTATACAAGACCAATACTTGTGGTTCTACTACTGAATATATACAAAACCAATACTTGTGGTTCTACTACTGAATATATACAAGACCAATACTTGTGGTTCTACTACTGAATATATACAAGACCAATACTTTTGGTTCTACTACTGAAGTTATACAAGACCAATACTTGTGGTTCTACTACTGAATATATACAAGAACAATACTTGTGGTTCTACTACTGAATATATACAAGACCAATACTTGTGATTCTACTACTGAGATTATACAAGACCAATAATTGTGGTTCAACTAATAAATGTATACAAGACCAATACATGTGGTTCTACTACTGAATATATACAAGACCAATACTTGTTGTTCTACTACTGAATATATACAAGAACAATACTTGTGATTCTACTACTGAATGTATACAAGACCAATACTTGTGGTTCTACTACTGAATGTATACAAGACCAATACTTGTGGTTCTACTACTGAATGTATACAAGACCAATACTTGTGGTTCTACTACTGAATGTATACAAGACCAATACTTGTGGTTCTGCTACTGAATTTATACAAGACCAATACTTGTGGTTCTACTACTGAATATATACAAGAACAATACTTGTGGTTCTACTACTGAATATATACAAGACCAATGCTTGTGATTCTACTACTGAAGTTATACAAGACCAATACTTGTGGTTCTAATAATAAATGTATACAAGACCAATACTTGTGGTTCTACTACTGAATATATACAAGACCAATACTTGTGGTTCTACTACTGAATATATACAAGACCAATACTTGTGATTCTACTACTGAATATATACAAGACCAATACTTTTGGTTCTACTACTGAAGTTATACAAGACCAATACTTGTGGTTCTACAACTGAATGTATACAAGACCAATACTTGTGGTTCTACTACTGAATGTATACAAGACCAATACTTGTGGTTCTACTACTGAATTTATACAAGACCAATACTTGTGGTTCTACTGCTGAATATATAAAAGACCAATACTTTTGGTTCTACTACTGAATATATACAAGACCAATACTTGTGGTTCTACTACTGAATATATACAAGACCAATACTTTTGGTTCTACTACTGAAGTTATACAAGACCAATACTTTTGGTTCTACTACTGAAGTTATACAAGACCAATACTTGTGGTTCTACTACTGAATGTATACAAGACCAATACTTGTGGTTCTACTACTGAATGTATACAAGACCAATACTTGTGGTTCTACTGCTGAATTTATACAAGACCAATACTTGTGGTTCTACTGCTGAATATATAAAAGACCAATACTTTTGGTTCTACTGCTGAATATATACAAGACCAATACTTGTGGTTCTACTACTGAATATATACAAGACCAATACTTTTGGTTCTACTACTGAAGTTATACAAGACCAATACTTGTGGTTCTACTACTGAATATATACAAGACCAATACTTGTGGTTCTACTACTGAATATATACAAGACCAATACTTGTGGTTCTACTACTGAATATATACAAGACCAATACTTTTGGTTCTACTACTGAAGTTATACAAGACCAATACTTGTGGTTCTACTACTGAATATATACAAGACCAATACTCATGGTTCTGGTACTGAATTTATACAAGACCAATACTTGTGGTTCTACTACTGAATCTACTACTGAATATATAAAAGACCAATACTTGTGGTTCTACTACTGAATATATACAAGACCAATACTTGTGATTCTACTACTGAAGTTATACAAGACCAATAATTGTGGTTCTACTACTGAATATATACAAGACCAATACTTGTGGTTCTACTACTGAATATATACAAGACCAATACTTTTGGCTCTACTACTGAAGTTATACAAGACCAATACTTGTGGTTCTACTACTGAATGTATACAAGAGCAATACTTGTGGTTCTACTACTGAATGTATACAAGACCAATACTTGTGGTTCTACTACTGTATGTATACAAGACCAATACTTGTGGTTCTACTACTGAATTTATACAAGACCATTACTTGTGGTTCTACTGCTGAATATATACAAGACCAATACTTGTGGTTCTACTACTGAATATATACAAGACCAATACTTGTGGTTCTACTACTGAATATATACAAGACCAATACTTTTGGTTCTACTACTAAAGTTATACAAGACCAATACTTGTGGTTCTACTACTGAATATATACAAGACCAATACTTGTGGTTCTACTACTGAATATATACAAGACCAATACTTGTGGTTCTACTACTGAATATATACAAGACCAATACTTTTGGTTCTACTACTGAAGTTATACAAGACCAATACTTGTGGTTCTACTACTGAATATATACAAGACCAATACTCATGGTTCTGGTACTGAATTTATACAAGACCAATACTTGTGGTTCTACTACTGAATCTACTACTGAATATATAAAAGACCAATACTTGTGGTTCTACTACTGAATATATACAAGACCAATACTTGTGATTCTACTACTGAAGTTATACAAGACCAATACTTGTGGTTCTACTACTGAATATATACAAGACCAATACTTGTGGTTCTACTACTGAATATATACAAGACCAATACTTGTGGTTCTACTACTGAATATATACAAGACCAATACTTTTGGCTCTACTACTGAAGTTATACAAGACCAATACTTGTGGTTCTACTACTGAATGTATACAAGACCAATACTTGTGGTTCTACTACTGTATGTATACAAGACCAATACTTGTGGTTCTACTACTGAATTTATACAAGACCATTACTTGTGGTTCTACTGCTGAATATATACAAGACCAATACTTGTGGTTCTACTACTGAATATATACAAGACCAATACTTGTGGTTCTACTACTGAATATATACAAGACCAATACTTTTGGTTCTACTACTGAAGTTATACAAGACCAATACTTGTGGTTCTACTACTGAATATATACAAGACCAATACTTGTGGTTCTACTACTGAATATATACAAGACTAATACTTGTGGTTCTACTTCTGAATATATACTAGACCAAAACTTGTGGTTCTACTACTGAATATATACAAGACCAATGCTTGGGGTTCTACTACTCAATATATACAAGATCAATACTTGTGGTTCTACTACTGAATTTATACAAGACCAATACTTGTGGTTCTACTACTAAATATATACAAGACCAATACTTGTGGTACTACTGAATATATATAAGACCAATACTTGTGGTTCTACTACTGAATATAAACAAGACCAATACTTGTGGTTCTACTACTGAATTTATATAAAACCAATACTTGTGGTTCTACTACTGAATATATACAAGACCAATACTTGTGGTTCTACTACTGAATATATACAAGACCAATACATGTGGTTCTACTACTGAATGTATACAAGACCAATACTTGTGGTTCTACTACTGAATATATACAAGACCAATACTTGTGGTTCTACTACTGAAAGTATACAAGACCAATACTTGTGGTTCTACTACTGAATATATACAAGACCAATACTTGTGGTTCTACTACTGAATATATACAAGACCAATACTTATGGTTCTACTACTGAATATATACAAGACCATACTTGTGGATCTACTACTGAATGTATACAAGACCAATACTTGTGGTTCTACTACTGAAAGTATACAAGACCAATACTTGTGGTTCTACTACTGAATATATACAAGACCAATACTTGTGGTTCTACTACTGAATATATACAAGACCAATACTTCTGGTTCTACTACTGAATTTATACAAGACCAATACTTCTGGTTCTACTACTGAATCTACTACTGAATATATACAAGACCAATACTTCTGGTTCTACTACTGAAAGTATACAAGACCAATACTTGTGGTTCTACTACTGAAAGTATACAAGACCAATACTTCTGGTTCTACTACTGAATATATACAAGACCAATACTTCTGGTTCTACTACTGAATATATACAAGACCAATACTTCTGGTTCTACTACTGAATTTATACAAGACCAATACTTCTGGTTCTACTACTGAAAGTATACAAGACCAATACTTGTGGTTCTACTACTGAATGTATACAAGACCAATACTTGTGGTTCTACTACTGAATATATATAAGACCAATACTTGTGGTTCTACTAGCGAAAGTATACAAGACCAATACTTGTGGTTCTACTACTGAATATATACAAGACCAATACTTGTGGTTCTACTACTGAATATATTCAAGACCAATACTTGTGTATGTCAGTGTGAGCATTGCAACAGAAATATACAGACACGTGAAAGTGTATTAAAGGTTTATTGAAATGTATTGAAATATTGTAAAATATAAGGATACTAAGTCACTAAAGAGTTCCATGACCACATAAAAGTACAAGGCCGAAGCGTGAGGCTATTATAGAAGTCATGGAACTCCAATGTGACTTCTAATAACCTCATAACCTTTTTTTATTATAATACACAAGTTAAAGTGAGTTATCTGACAGAAATTACATTACTATGCACCGATTATAATTGATGACATCACTAAGCACCGATTATAACTGATGACAACATTAAGCATCAGTTAAAAATATATAATTTATAGGATATTTATGGCTTTTGTGTATTTTATATACACACACACACACAGGTATAGGATCTGTTATCTGGAAATCTGAGAAAGTGAATTATAGAAAGGCCAACTCTCATAGGGGTATATTTATAAAAGAGTGAATTTAAAGATCACCACAGTTTGCTAGAGTGAAAAACCGCCTCTCTCAATTCATTTATATGGGATTTTTCAATGCGTATTTATCAAAGGGTGAAAGTTAACCATTTGATAAATACGCCATAGTAATGAATGGAGAGAGGCGGAATTTCACGTTGTGGACTATGGCAAACTCTAAATATACCCCGACTCAATTTTATCCATATTTTTAAAAATGATTTCCTTTTTTTAATAAAACAGTACCTTGTACTTGATTCCAAATAAATATAATTAATCCTTATTGGGAGCAAAATCCGCCTATTGGGTTTATTGAATGTTTACATGATTTTCTAGAAGACTTAAAGTATGAATATCCAAATTACAGAAATATCCATAATCCAGAAACCCCAGGTCCTGAGCATCCTGGAAAACAGGCCCCATACCTGTATACAGTGCACCATATATAGTAGTAATCTATTTATCTAAATAAAACAACAGGACGCTGGAGATGTTCCACAGGAGCCCTGCTTTAAGCAATTGCTCAGGCTTGAGAAAGGGCAAGAAAAGGCCCGAAACGTTGCCTGTTACTGACCAATTGTAATAAATTCTCACATTTTGCAAACAAGAGGTGCTGCAGTTTCTCTCTTCTACTTAAGCAATTGCTCATGACACAGTTCCCATGACTCTTCTAAACTGTGCCTAATGTCTAGGACCTTTACTTTCCAAGAGATAAATGCAGCCCTAGAACTAAAAGCATTCCAAAGAGAAACTACGCCACCACACCAAAGCAAAAAAATCAATCAATACTTCTAACTTTTACCCAGTTCATTTAAGAGACAATATCATATTGGCGTTTCAAATACAAGTTGAGTTTCAATTTGTTCAAAAAATAGTCCCAGTGGGAGAAAGAAAAAAATCTAATCTAACCACTAAAGAGCTATGTGCACTAAAAACTCTAAGGGGTGAAAAAGATACTGTATAGTCATCAGGAGAACAGATACAGGAGGTCAAATTGTTTTAAATAAACATGATTAAATATCAGAAGCTCTCAGACAACTCTCTGATGAAAAGTGTTATAAACTACTTTACCTCTAACCCTACAAAAAGTTATTTATCAAAGGTTGAATTTTAGAGCTATGTGAGCTTGAATGGACTCACAACTGGAATGGTTTCTAATTTAAGAAAAAACGTATCTCATTTTAGAAAACTTGTTTTGATTTTGTTTTCAGTGAAAAAATTGGTTTGCGAGCAAAACCCACCGAAAAAACCCAAACATCACGAAGGCTATTAACATCTTCAAATGGTTCAAGGGACCTCTGCCATTGACTCCTACATGATCTCAACAGGTTTTAGATGGTCTTTTTTCAAATTCTAGCTATTTCCAGGGGTGTAATTAAAAAAATACCCTCAAAAACTCAATTTTTTTTTATAACCCCCATAGAATATAAATGTCACAATATAAGGCTAATTAGTAATTTATACAGATAATTACTACATTGCTGCACTGAAACCAGTGCAACTAGCACAGCAATTTAATAATCAGCCTTGCGCATCAGCTTATACTACAGACCAACCTGTCTCTGGATATGTAATGAAGTGCTTTTTTTTGTTTTTTTTAAACTGAGATTTTTATTGAGCATAGGTGATATGTAACAGCAAACACCATTGGTGTATCAATTTTAAACAAAGGGGTGAAGGGAGGGAAGGGAAAGAAAAGAAAAAGAAAGAAGAAAAAGAGAGAGAAAAAAAAGGGGGATTCATCAAAGTAACAATGATAGAAAAACACAAGTTTTGTAGCTATTAATTCAGTTATTCATTAAGTGGGTCTGTGGATGGTTAGGAAATGTGCCTAGTTTCTTCATGAGAAAGACAGTTAGGGGGTAGGGATGTAGCGAACGTCGGAAAAAATGTTCGCGAACATGTTCGCGAACGTCCAGACAAAAATGCGAACGGTTCGCGAACGTTGCGAACCCCATAGACTTCAATGGGAAGGCGAATTTTAAAAGCTAGAAAAGACATTTCTGGCCAGAAAAATGATTTTAAAGTTGTTTAAAGGGTGCAACGACCTGGACAGTGGCATGCCAGAGGGGGATCAAGGGCAAATATGTTTCTAAAAAATCCATTGTTGACACAGCGCTGCGTTTTGTGCTGTAAAGGGCAGAAATCACACTACGTCACTCAGGTGGTGTTTCTGGAGACGGTATTATTATTGATATTTAGACAGAATGTGAAAAAGCTCATACAGCTAGGTGGCAGTGGTTTGAAGAACAGATGCAGATGAGAGATCAGCAGCAGGACAGACAGCTGCCCAGCCCACAGCAGCTACATACAGAGCACTGCAGTAGAAGGTAGATTACTAGCCAGCAAAGCTACCTAACCTAAAATGTCCCTCAAATCCCTGCAGAGTTCTGTCCCTACAATACAGAGCAGTATCAAGTAGATTACTAGCCAGCAAAGTTACTATCAACTGTCCCTCAAATCACTAACAGCTCTCTCCCTACACTAGCTCTTCCAAGCACACACAGGCAGAATGAAAAAACGCTGCAGGGCTTCAGTTTATATATGGAAGGGGAGTGGTCCAGGGGGTGTGGGGGTGGTCCAGGAGGGAGAGCTTCCTGATTGGCTGCCATGTATCTGCTGGTCTGGGGGAGAAATGGCAAAAAAAAGCGCCAGCTAAGGCAAACCCAAATTGGCGAACGTTGCGTTACGTTCGCGAACATTCGGCGGACGCGAACGGTCGATGTTCGCGCGAACAAGTTCGCCGGCGAACAGTCCGCGACATCCCTATTAGGGGGTTATACCCCTCATCACCTGGAAGTAAGCCTCCAGGATAAAGTTCATTTTCCATCTAGGTGCAGGCGTGTAGTGCTAAGAATAGTATTTTCATGGGCCAACCCGGGTCGCTTGACTTTGTGAAATGCTTCCATGTCTTCTTTAAGGAGATGTGTAAGTTTTTCATTGGCTGCGATGAATAGTATTTTAGATTTCTAAGTCATTTTCAAAGAGAGTGAAGATTTTTTCCAGGGGCTAGCAATAATAAGTCTGTCTGCCATTAGTATGTGTTGGCTCAATTTGTGTGCTGCATTAGTATATTTGTATGATTTTCACCCTAGTAGCAATGTAAATGGATCTTTAGGGAAATTGGTATGGAGTACCCTAGATAGCAGATTAACTACTGAGTCCCAAAATGTTGAAACAATTTTGCAAGACCACCAGATGTCTATCATTGTTCCTATTTCTTGACATCCCCTAAAGCAATTTTGAAGGAAGGATATATTTTATACAGACGGGCTGGTACTAGGTAAGTTCTATGCAGTAATTTTATAGACGTTTCTCGGATTGATACACAGGTGCAACCTTTATTAGCCGTCAGGCTGCATATCGCCCATTGTTTTGTTGTAAGTGTAGATCCTAAATCTGCTTCCCATTTTTGCGTATAGGGGAGTTTCAGGTTATGTTTGTCAGGATGAATCATCAACTTGTAGAGAAGACTGATCAAACTAGGTGCTAGTGGTGATTGCATACAAAACTTTTCAAAGCTGGATGCTGTAACCATTTTGTTTTCGCAAGTGCTTTGTGTTTTGGCTGCCATAGTGTAAGATTTGACTTACTCTATATGTTTCTTCTTGAGGTAGGTGGTCAGTGTTGGACTGGCCCACCGGGATACCAGGAAAACTCCCGGTGGGCCCAAGTGTCAGTGGGCCCTCTTGCTTCTAACCCATTTAGCCTATTTCATAGTCATTCCCTATTTATTTATGGGCAAATTCTTAATAATGGAAGAATAGAGTAGAAGATATAAAAGACTAGGAGAATAAAGAGGTTGAGTGAGGAGAGGAGTTTGGAAAGTGGGCCCATGGTCTAAGGTTGTCTGGCGGGCCCCTGGCATCCCAGTCCGACACTGTAGGTGGTATTTTTCCTGAAGTTGAGGTAAAGTCATTAATTTTCCATAGTTGGTGAGGGCGTGGTTATACCATTGTTGATCTACCATGTAAAGGATCGTTGATAGAGTCCCGGCTGGAAATCAGGATTATTCAATATAGGACACAAGGGTGACGAGGATGAGATTAATTTATGTTTTGTTCTTAGTTTTGTCCAAAGTTTGATTGATTCTTGTATAAAAGGTGAAGCGTTGAGTAGGTATTTTTGGTAGCCTAATAGTTTGGTGGAGTTGCTTTGGGTAAATCAGGTCATTTTCGATTTGCGCCCATAATGGTGCTAGATGGATAGTGTGAGCTGGGGCTAGTTGCACGATCCATGCTGCCCAGAAGTATTTGATAAGGTTTCGGACTGCCATTCCTCCATTTGCTTTGGACAAGTACATTATCTGTTTTGATATTCGGGGATGTTTGGAGTTCCAAATGAAATTGTTGATGTTAAGTTGTAGTTTATGGAGATCTCCTGAAGGGATTGGTAAAGCAGGGTTCGGAATAGGTAAAATATTTTTGGTAGGAGCACCATCTTTATGCAGTGGATTCTGCCTATCCATGAGATTTTATGTCTGTCCCATTTTAGAAGATCTTGTTGGAGAGACTTTATCAGCGGGGGAAAGTTGGTTTGGTTAGATGTGTTGTCAATTTTATTCCCAAATATTTGAGGCAATCTTTTTGTATTGTAAAGCCAAAATTAAGTTCTAGCAGTTTTACTGTGTAGGGAGGTATGTTGCAGGGTAGCATTTTGGATTTTTCCCTGTTGATATTTAAGCCTGATATTTTTGCAAAATCCAATAGGATTTTGGTAAAGTTTGGAAGTGATATAAGAGGGCTGGTAAGATTAACTTGTAAGTCAAAAGTTTGTATTCCTTTCAATGTTATGCCCTTAAAGGACCTGTAAAGCCCAAACATGAATTATCTTTAAAAAAGCAGCCGTGTTACTAAAAGTCTGCTGGTGTGTTACATTTACCTCTGTGTGCTTTCTTGTAGCAGCTCTGTTGATCCGTTTCCTCTGATAGTGTAGAGTAGGAGAAGCGTTTTTCCCAGCATGCCTATCTTCCCATTGCGACTCACGACCTGGATCATGCGCAGTTCCTCTCTGTAGTACTGCTGAGCGCTGAGCGTTGATGACGCGCGGGGTCAAGTGAAGAGGGGGAAAAAAATTGGCGCATGCGCAGTGTGGGGCAGCCGCGGGGGAAGTGACGTCGGCGCTTCTAAAATGGCGCCGGCTAACGCATGAAGAAAGGTAGAGCTTGCGAGGCAGATTACTAAGTAATGGATGGCAATGCAGAAGCGGAAATATAGCGGTTCAGGAGGCACATGTGGGGTAAACATTTTGAATACATTACCATGTCAAACCTTTCCTTCTCCTTTAATGTCGACATTTTGTCTGATGGCTCTGGCTAGCGGATCCATGGCAAGAGCAAAGAATACTGGAGAAAGCGGGCATCCTTGTCTTGTGACATGATAAATCTCCTTGTATCAGGCGAAGAAGTTGTAGGTAGATTGATTTGAGCTCTTTGGTTATGGTAGTAGGTCTTGCTTATATTGGTTCCTAGTTCCATCTTGTCGATTATTGAAAATAGATAAGGCCAGCTCAGCATGTCAACCGCTTTTTCTATATCCAAAGCGAGCAAGCACATGGGGGTTTTGTATTTACCGGTTTGGTCTAAGTTGAGAATTTTTCTTATGTTATCTGGTGCTTGACGTGATGGGATTTACCCAATTTGATCTCTGTGAATTGTTGTGGCTAAAACTCTGTTCAATCTTGCAGCCATTATAGTTGCTAAGATTTTTATATCTACATTTAGTAGGGAGATTGGTCGAAAGTTCTTGGTAGATAATGGATCTTGGTTGGGTTTTGGGATCACAGAAATTTTTGCCTTGTTCATTTCTGGAGGTAAAGGTAGCCCTAAAGTGATATGTTTGAAAACTTGGAAGAGTTGGGGGATAAGTTGAGTCTGAAATTTTTTGTAGTAGAGGCTGGTATATCCATCCGACCCTGGAGCCTTTCCTCTTTTTAGATGCTTGATGGTATCTTCTATTTCTTGACAGGTTATTGCATTGTCTAACATTTGTTTAATTTATGGGCTAATTGGGTTAGGTGCATATTTGTTTAGGTAAGATACTAGTGTCTCTTTTTTCCCCGCTTTTCATAGCAGTGTATAATTTCTGATAATATGTAGCAAACGTTTTGGCTATTCAATCTGGATTAGAGGATATCTTACCATCCATGGTTCTTATCTTATAAACTGCTTGTTTACGCAATTTTGATTGCGCAAAAGGTTAGCCAACATTTTATCAGGCTTATTTGCATAGAGGTAAAATTTGTGGTTCGTTTTGCGCATGGCTTCCTCAGCCTTTTCTATCTTGCATGTTCTCAATTTCTGCCTCTTTTTTTCTGTCACATTTTAGTGGTAGGGTTTGCCCTGTTTGTTTGCTCTAAACTTGTTAATTCAGTCTCAAGTTGGCGTTGAAGTGCCATTCTCTTTTTTGCGAGAGGCATATTGGATTAAGCAGCCTCTGATTTATGCCTTATGTGTTACCCATGTCCAAGGTGAGGTTGTTCCTGGTTTTGTGTTTTCTTTAAAATAATTTTTCATCTCTTGGGATATATATTTTATGCATTCTAGATCTGCTAGTAGTCTGTCATTTAATTGTTGGGCGGTTAGTGGATGGTATCTGGAGTGTTTGATCAGTTTGAACCATGTCGTGGTCGGACCATGCGCATTGTAAAATCTGGGAGTTCTGTAATGCTGCTGCATATTTAGTTTTGGTTAAAATGTAGTTGATCCTGGAATAGCTATTATGGGGGTGTGAGCAAAAGCTGTAGTCACGCTGGCTTTCCTGAATTTCTCTCCAGGTATCTAGTAGACCATTGGTTTGTAAAAGCTGTTCAACTTTTTTGGAAGTTTTATTTGGTAAGGGACTAGATGCCTTTTGGAATTATCCAACGTTGAGTTAAAAGTGAGATTGAAGTTGCCTCCCCATATCAGCCTGTCTGATTGTAACACAGATTGTTTGTTAGTTAGGTTCTGCAAGAATTTAAAGGGGTCGATGAAGTGCTTTTTTTAAAACTCAAATTAACCGTGTAACAAAAAAAACAAACAAAACAAATGGTAGGTCAGGTTGTGTCACAAAATCACTAGGAATAATTTAAACAATTGTGGTTGAATAGTAGATGTATCTAACATTTACAGTCACTTATTACAATGCCTTTATACAAGGAACTCTATTGGTGATTTTAGACACTACATTAACTGTTTTGGTACAGGTATAAGACCAGAATTGGGATCTGGTGTTTTCTGAATAAGGGATCTTATTTGCATAACCATAACATAAGTCTAGTAAAAAAACAAGTTTAATATTACATTTTAAAGGATTGTTTTGCCTCAAATAAGCAGTAATTATATATCTAAAGTATTCCTCTTTCATACTAATGTAGCGCTATAGTAAACTGCTTTGTATTTAGCAGTTATAGCTACTTTCCTTTGTGGGCTGATACCACAAATGAGCTGGGTGTAGTGTAACTGTAACTGGGTGCGATAGCACAATGATGGGTGCCAGTAGTTCTTTAATGGTTGAACATAGAACTGTTTTTATTGAACAATAGCACATAGATCATTCAGCACATTGATCCACAATGGAGCATAGAATATACACAGCAGCATAAAGGAAGCATATACTCACAGCACGTATAGGCTGAATCCCCACAGGCTAGGGAATATACAGCAGAGAGTGAGTTGGCAGCGTGTGAGAGGTATTGCCCAGTTTTCAGGATATCTTCCAGTGGCAGACTAGGGGAATTCCTATCATCCCTATCTCAACACTTTAGTCCTTACTCCGGGTCAGTAATACCCTGGGATCTTAAGCCTCCATGCACATTGATGTTGTTTGATAATTCTTTTGTCTTGAATAGAAAACTTGAGATCAAGGTGTTTTTGCAATAAGGTAAAAAGAGTTTGAAAATAACTCAAAAGCAATCACATAATATTTGCAGCATCCATACTGAGTTTTTTCATTTTTTGGTACAGCCCTTTCAAGTTTTACTTGGATAATGTGGACAGATAACGGGGATTTCTTTGTCATCTGTATGTCATGATCAGTATAATGGGCAAAGAATGAACCAAAGAGGTCTGTAAGTATTAATTCCAGCAAAAAATATATCCCTTGTAAATGGTTTCACCATGGTGCAATGGGGAATGAATATTTCTGGAATAATAACAAATTGTCTGCAACATCTTGCATACACTTGGGCCATACAAAATAGAGAGAATCTAGTATTTTTGGGAATAGGTTTAAAGGAGGACTACAACAAAAACAAGAATAATAGAATAGTAGAAATACTACACTTTTAGGGGTCATTTACACAGACCATAGACAGAAGTCTGTGAGAAGTAAGGGGTTTCAAAAGCACAGTAATGATGTCAAGGGCCAGAGGAACCATTAACCAAAGTGATTGCTCAAAGTGAGAGCCTGATTATCCACAATCATTTGGCTAGTGTTAGGGCAGCTTCTGTTGAGCTCTCCTTAGTTGGTGAAAGCTAGGAGTAGACAGCTAGCCAAGAAGTGGAGGCTTCACTGAGAAATAATAAAGCTCAGAGCCAAAGTTTCAGTATTAATGAATAGTTAGGTTGTTCTTTGAGGTGTGTGTCATCCTGTGCCGGACATCTATGTGCCAGGAGGGCTACCTGAGCAAAGTAGAGTAGAGATTTTATAACTGTGACTGTGTTAATTAATATTAATCACTAACCTGTTCAGAGTCTCCCTGTAATAGCAGTGTGAGCTAGAGAGTTTTTTCAGCCATACAACAAGAGGTATTATTCCCCCAATACACCATGGATGGTAACCCTAGTGTGTGGACACCTTTAATGGGTTAGACTCTTAAGCGATAACATTAATAAAGCAAGACCCATGTCGGTAAAGTTTGGTTTACTCTGTAACTCTTTTATATAACCTGTTGGTCTATCTGAAGAGGATGCTTACATCTAAAGAGTTTTCTGGTGATCTTTTGGTAAGAGATTTTTTTACTTAATTTATAAAATCTGCCAATAGAATATTTAAAAATGTGGGACAAATGACTGAAACAAATACATAGTGAAAAATGATACAGAGAGGTATATCAGTTATAAGGCACTCCACTGCCCTTAGTGATTATCTATAGTTTATGTCCTACTGATTCATTTATGTGATTCATTCTTAAATAATAGCAGTGATTCATTCACAGACATACAAGGATGATTGCAGGCTAATATTCAAATATTCAATACAGTTAAGTTCAGTGCTCAATTACTACACAGGGTTTGTATATTATGCAAAAAAGGATATATATACTTTATTTTTTAGGACAGTGTTCTTTTATTTCCATTATTAGTTTGATCACTGAAATAGCCAATATACCTATAGGAAGCTAGATACTATCGGGAGAACAGGGTCAGTCATCAACAGATATAGTCTGATCTGGTTTGACAAAGCTGATCTAGACCTTAAGCTGGCAATAGAAGCAAAGATCCGATCGTAGGAATCATCGTACGATCGGACTTCTCCATCTCCCGACCTGCCACTAAGCATTCCAATCAAATAAAGTACAAACGAACAGATGAGTCGATGTTCTGCCCCTGACAGCAATCGTCTGATAGTTATGTCTGACCAAAGTTAGTGACAGTCTCCCTCTGAAAATCGTACGATTGACAATACACGCAGAGATATTATCGACAGCCGACAGAAAGCTTTTAACCTGTCCGAAAGACCAAACGACCGATCTCCGCCGGACGAAAAATGTCGGGACTCTACACACACGGTCCTCGATTCGTACGATTGGATCTTTTTTGTCTATGGTCAGCTTTAGTCTAATGTCCCAAAATAAAATAGATATATTTCACATCGTTCCTATCAACATACACGCAAAAGCTAACTCTGAATTAAACCCAGGACTTTGGCATTGCAATGTACAAGATGAGGTGGTGTTCAGTGTGTGTTAGAGTATAATTATAATTATGTTTACCTCTTTTTTTAAAGTCACAAAAAATGCAGGATGCACCTCAGATGTATGAAAAAAAATTCAGCAGGCAAAACAGCGGATTTTGCCGCAAATCCATACCAAGTGAAAACATTTGCTCATCAGTAGTGGACAAGAAATATAAGAGGACCTTCATCATTGTTTGTCAATTGGACAGCATTAATGATCCATATCAATCATCCACAACCTGTTCAAAAATAGGATTGCTAAATTCTCATTGTAAATCCAAGTGATATTAAAGCAAAACAACCAAAGAGGTATATAGAAAGGTACTGATATATAAATTGTGAGGGACCAGTGTTATGTTCTCATTTGCCACAAGATGGCCACACTTACGTATACATGCTAATTCTGTACAGTCGATCTGTGTGAAACCTCAGAACCATTAAAGGCTTCTCATCCCACATTGACTACTTAAAGGGATACTGTCATGGGAAAATATGTTTTTTTTTCCAAAACGCATCAGTTAATAGTGCTGCTCCAGCAGAATTCTGCACTGAAATACATTTTTCAAAAGAGCAAACACATTTTTTTATATTCAATTTTGAAATCTGACATGGGGTTAGACATATTGTCAATTTCTAAGCTGCCCCCATTCATGTGACTTGTGCTCTGATAAACTTCAATCACTCTTAACTGCTGTACTACAAGTTGGAGTGATATCACCCCTCCCCCCCAGCAGCCTAACACCAGAACAATGGGAAGGTAACAAGATAGCAGCTCCCTAACACAAGATAACAGCTGCCCGGAAGATCTAAGAACAGCACTTAATAGTAGAAGCCAAGTCCCACTGAGACTAATTCAGTTAAATAAAGTAGGAGAAATAACAGCCTGCCAGAAAGTAGTTCCATCCTAAAGTGCAGGCACACGTCACATGACTGGGGCAGCTGGGAAACTGACAAAATGTCTAGCCCCATGTCAGATTTCAAAATTGAATATAAAAAAATCTGTTTGCTCTTTTGAGAAATGTATTTCAGTGCAGAATTCTGGTGGAGTAGCACTATTAACTGATGTGTTTTGGAAAAAACATGTTTTTCCATGACAGTATCTCTTTAATAAAGCAGATACTAGGGCTCTGCATTTGTACAGTCTTCATTTTGTTTTAGATGTTCTAAATGCCTTATAACTGTTTATTTAACCCCAGCTTATATGTGAAGTGTGCAACTTCTTCCTGGACATGCTAGTTAATGAATAGTGATGGGCGAATAAATTCGCCTGGCACAAATTTGTGGCGAATTACTGTGTTTCGCCGCCGGCGAACAAATCCGCAAATCTCCTGTGAAAATTCACCAGTGAAAATTCGCCAGCAACAATTTCTGGCTTTCACGATTCACGATTTTTGTGAAAATGCCTGATTTTCATGATTTTTTTGTGAAAACCTTCAAATTTCATTATTTTTTAGTGAAATCCTTCAAATTTCATAATTTTTTTTAGTCAAAACCTTCAAATTTCACGATTTTTAGTAAAACATCCGAAGTTCATGATTTTTTCCTGAAATTTCTGATTTCACGATTTTTCGCAAATTTGTTCGCCGTTTCCCGAATTTTGCGGGAAATTCGCCAAATTTTCGGCAAAGTGAAACAGGAGAAATTCGCCCATCACTATTAATGAAGGTTTTGCCCATAATAAAAGATGCTTATTGTTCACATAAATATCATACTTTTGCAGATTAAACATTAAGGAGTGGATCCAACACTAGTGATGGGCGAATCTGTGCCATTTACCACAAAATTTGCGAAAACCATTAAAGTCAATGGGTGTCAAAATAATTTCGATGCGCATCAATTTTGACTATTTGGTCCAAATGCATTAAAGTCAATGGGCGTCCAAATAATATTGACATGCAATAATTTTTATTTGCAACAAATTTATTTTGACGCGGCAGATTTTTCACGCATATTTTGTCGCCACAGTTTCACAAATTAATTTGCTTGTGGCGAAACGTGGAAGTTTACCGCAAAATCGTGTCTGCCAATTTTATTTGCCCATCACTATCCAACACCTAAGGGGTGAACTTTAGAATGGCAGTAGGTTTTTCAGTCCGACTCTAAGATAAACATTCTACTGCCTGACCCCAAGACAGACCAGAGTGAGGAGTAGATTTATATGGGGGTTTGGGGTAGCATCAGCAGTCGTAGGGAAGGGGGATCACGAGGCAACTAATCTCTACCCCCTAAGGCTGTGATCCCTAACCAGTGGCTCCTGAGGAACATGTTTCTCACCAACACCTTGGATGTTGCTCCCAGTGGCCTCAAAGCAGGAGCTTATTTTTGAATTTTTGACTTGGAGGCATAAAGACCAGTTTACTGAAAAACAGACCCATCTGCCAGTCCACCCAATAACCAATCCCAGCCGATTGGCAATCCCTAAAATTTCTCCCCGCAATGATGCTGGAAATATGGGAGAAAACACTGCATTGTGGGTAATAACATGGCATCATTTCACCCTGTTCCTCTAGTAAATGAGCCCTCTTGTTTAGTTAAGTATATTTGGTTTAATCAAGGCAACCAAATACTGACACCAGAGAAATAAGATTTTAGGAAGAATTTTACCATATTTTCTACTATGTTTTTTGCAACAGGAAGCCTCAATGATATTTCCCATCAAAGGGAAAAAAAAAATAAATCCGTGTACCTCTGAGCCCTAAGCTGTGAGCAAGTATGAGTGACATGCTGTGTCAGGAGGCTGCTGAGTTTACATATATTTGTGTATATCAGGAACACAAATCAGAACTGGAATGCTGATCAATGTAAATATTTGCTGCTGGGTGTGTGGGACAAAGCATGATGTCAGTGCGTTTGTATGGGTGTCACTAGGGTGTGTGAGTATCTGACAATGAGGATTGCACAAAACCCATTCTAAATGTAATTGACAGGTAAACCTTGCCTCCTCTTTGTGGGACCTAAATTTGCTGCTGACAATTAAAAAATGCATTTGTGGAGCATTCAAGTAGTGGCCCACTCTCATATGATCCAGCCTAACGCTAAAGTATATTACAGGTATGGGATCTGTTTTCCAGAAACCCATTATCCAGAAAGCTCTGGATTAATGAAGGGTCATCTCCCATAGAATACATTTTATGGAAATAAGCCAAATGTGTAAAATATTTCCTTTTTCTCTGTAATAATAAAACAGTCCATCCCAGCTAAGATATAATTAATCCTTATTGGAAGCAAAACCAGACTATTGGGTTCATTTAACATTTACTTGATTTTCTAGTAGACTTAAGGTATGAAAATCCAAATTACAGAAAGATCCATTATCAGAGGTCCCGAGCATGCTGGATAACAGGTCCCATACCTGTATGTGTGGCAGATTCGTTATTTTAATCTTCAATAGGGAACAATAACTTAAGATCGGTGCATTGTTTTGCTCCTAAATATTTCAGAATCAAGATAAATAGTTTTTGACATTTGTAGCTACAGTAAGTAAAAGTACATGTCCATGAGGCAGATTCACTAACCGGCGTTTAGTCACCAGCGACCGCTTCGCACCTACCGATACAGGTGAAAATTCGCTCAAACAACGCTAATTCACTAAAATGCGGAGTTTCATCGTGGGCACCGAACACTACCGACTTTTTGCTGGCGTTACTTCAGCAATGCGAACTATTCAAAGTGAAGATGCACTTGCATTAATTTCTGCCTAGTGCAAATTCGCTAGAGGTCTTGCGCACAGGTTCATTTGCATACGGTGGGAAATTTAAAGTTGAATGGACTTGTTTATGTTATATGTCGCAGCAAATACATTACATTTCCACTGTTAAGTACACAAGTCCAGGGAACCTTAATAAAGAAAATAGAGTTGTAATAATGCCCTACACATGAGCCCACTGTTAATGTTAATATTTTAGAAAATGTATGTGGGAACCCGGTCACACAAAAAATTTTTTTTTTGAACTTTTATGCTTTTTCCACTCAGAATATGATGTAAGTGACAGAAGATTGAGGAAGATCTATGCACTCCATTGCACTTCACCTGGTCTGAGCTGGCAATTTACTGAATTTACGGAGTAACCTTCATTCCCCAGAGCGAATTGTCGCCTGCCGATAGAGTATGAATGAGCGCTAGCGCCTATCTAATTGCCGCCAGCGTCCGTTTGTAAATTGGCGATGTCCATGCGGGCGGCAATGCTAGCGAATTGTCGGCAGCGTTTGCCACTTAGCTCTTTAGTGAATCTGCCCCCATGTGAGTTACAAAGTCATTAATCTACCTTCTATCTATCACTACCACCTTTTTTGTTTCTTTTTCCTCACCAGAGGTTTTATATCTTTAGAACTATACATTTTGTTGTGAAAAGCACAAATATATAAAATCATATTAGTGCACTAGTTTTCCCTCTTCCATTCTGTTGTAGGCGATACATACACTGGAAAGAAGAAAGACCATAGCTGTGAGTAGAGCCCTACCTAAAGGAAGGGGTGGTCCATTTGTCTTTCAACTTCCTTTCACACTATTGTTGAAAACATATTGGATCATGAGGGTAAGAGCACGGATAGAAGTCATTTCTAAGTTGCTCAAGATGCAATAGACAGTTAGGGTCTGGAACTCAGTATTATTTAAACCGACCAAGGCTTGTAAAAACCCCCACTGGTAGAATCACTAGTACAGAGATCCATGTACATAGGAACAAATAGTAGCATAACAGATGTGTATTCTAATGAGCTCTTGTATGGGGTCTAAGTGAGATTATGGGAATCTATATAAATACATGATAATAATCTCCTAGTACAGGTATGGGATCCACTATCTGGAAACCCATTATCCAGAATGCTTCGAATTACGGAAAGGCCGTCTCCCATAGACTCCATTATAATCAAATAATATTTTTTTTTTTCTCTGTAATGATATAATAGTAGCATATACTTCATCCAAACTAAGATGTAATTATTCCTTATTGGAAGCAACACCAGCCTATTATGTTTTTTTAATATGTACATGATTTTCTAGTACACTTAAGATATGAAGCTCTAAATCAGAGAAAGATCCATTATCCATAAAACCCCAGGTCCAATTCTGGATAACAGGCCCCATACCTGTAGCTATATAGTTATACTGTTCATCAAAATCATTCCACAGTATTTATCATCATTCATTGGGAGATCTAGTGTGAGCCTTGCACTGCATGCTTTAAACCATTACCCAGGATTCACTGCAAAACCTTTTGCTCCATCTGTAGTTTTCTATAATCCTAAAATAACTTGGAGCTACTGTATACATTCTGCTGTGCCACTGTCACATTTGCTTTGTCCCTTGCTTCAAATCACTCCAGATCCTTATTTGAATGTTCTCCAAACCTTTTGGGGTTTCTGAGGCTCCCCTATCCAGCAAGGGTAAGGGAAGGTTAATTCCTGCTGTCCTTTGCACCAATCAGGTGTCGCGAGAGGCTTTTTATAGGGCTGGACCTGAGCTGCTTTCTGCCAGAGCAAACAGGTTTTATTTGTGTTAGTAAGGGTGCTCCTTAAATTGGCTTGTCTGCAATGAATTTGTTTACTCCGATGGTACCGTGTTCATCTGTGAATGACCTGGCTTGGTTTCTGTTCTTCTTTTGGTTAAATCCTTTTAATGCTTAGTTATCAGATTCCCCTGTGTATGACTAGAAATGAAGCAGTCTGAACTGATTTATGTGCAGCCATGCAGCATGCATCCACATGAATTGCTGACTAGCCATGCAGAATATGGACTCAATATGTGGTCGGTTTTAAAGGTGTGAAGTGGCAGCCCTATGTATAGCCTGGTAAATTGTTTAGCTAATACACACCCTGTGTACTACTGTTCCCAGAGTGCACAGCTACTCAAACACTGAACTTCCCTCCTCCTGCACTGGCTCATTAACTTGCAGAGTTACACACAACTCACACGACCTGTTGCTCTCCAATCTATTTGTCAGCCTTCCGGTGTTCTTATTAAGCAGTTGCAGTTTGTAGAAAAATACTGCATTTAATTTCGGTCTCTGGTCCTTCTGATTAATAAATCTAATAAAGCCTATGTTAGTTGCTATGACCAAGCCATAAACCAGTCTTGAACCGTGTAGTCTATCACCACCTCTATACGATGAACAATGAATTCTTCTACCTCTATACCTTGCAACACATTGTTGCCACTACTGCACGGAGTTGTTTGGAATTTTGCATTCAATGTGACAGCTGTTAATAGGACAAAAAACTGTTTTTATTCAACTACTACCTCTACATCAACCTCAGTAAATTGATTATTTCTAACTATGGGCATGGCATCTGTTATCTGGAAACCCATTATCCAGATAGCGCTGAATTGCAGGAGCCATCTCTCATAGACTTCATTTTAATCAAATAATTTTAAAAATTTCCTTTTTCTCTCTAATAATAAAACAGTACCTTGTACTTGATCCTAGCTAAGATATCATTAAATCTTATTGGAGTAAAAACAATCTTGTTGGGAGATCCAAAGTATGGAAAAACCCTTTATCTGAAAAACGCCAGGTCCTGAGCATTCTGTATAAAAGGTTCCATATCTGTATGTTTTGAAAAAACTAGAATACTATAATGTTAAGCTTACAAAATAGAACCTTAATTATCCTATTAACATAGATTTCAAATAATTAAAGGCATACTATCTGCTTCTATATCTTGGGCCGGGACACACAGTATAAGCTGGGGAGTGTGTGGAGCATTTATAATTATAAGACATTAATATGAGTATATAGTTGCACCATTTGTTATTTAAGCTATGAGGAGTATTGCTTTGACATGTTATACCAATGCTGATTCACCTTGCTTGATTGGAAAGACATTAAGGCTCAGATTTTTATGGGTTTACTGCAAGATTTTTCTATGAAAATTGTGAAACAAATTATAAGCATCACTGGAGTTTTTTTTTTTCAATATCTTCTGGATCCGGTATCATATTTAATTATCCATGACACCTCATCACTTCCTGAAGAGGAATTACACAATCACCATGAAGGTGTTTCGCACAACACGCCAAACCAGTTTCAAGGACTAAGTTGTTATAAGAATTGTCTACCAAAACACTACCAGTGGTTGATCCTAATACCTAAACCTTCCTTTAAAAACCATGTACCATCCAGCAATTTTGCAATTTTTAGTGTGATTTCTTCTACCATGATGATAGTGATGATAGACAGGACATTCAGAGCATTTGCCCCCTAATCGTTTCAATAACAATGGCCTGGACCAATTTGAGCAACAATAGCCCAGCTAGCGAGTGTCTGTGGTAAAGTGATTTTTGGCACCAGCAGAGCCACAGAACACTTGGACAATAATATGACCAGAATTGCTGCGTGTGACAACACTGAATTCTGGAGCAATGCATTCTGGAGCAATGCCCATTGTTGTGCATATGTGTTTAGCATGCAGCACAAATCATAATTGTTATTAGATGTATGTGCGCGTGAATTGAGAGTTATTTTTTAGTGTGAAATTATTGCAGTGATCCATCCTTTGTAAAAAAAAAAAACCCATAAAATACAATGCTCTTTTAAAGACTAACTGGAGACTGACATCATCTGAAACCTCTTACATTCCAAACAGCTCTCATACAGTACCACTCCTAACAACCCCCAAGTTCTCCATCAGGTGACCATGAATGTCACATAAATTAGCTTGGACAGTTTGGCGTTCAACCATGTGGGTATCAGAATTGGCCTTAGGGTAAACAACACCCCTGTGCTAAAAATATTTGTGTGCAGTCCTCAAGAATGTAAAAAGCACTGTACAAAGTCTATAAATTACAATGGTCCCTTCCTCTCCCCAGCTGGAAATAAAGCCCAAGACTTACCTTCCTGTGCACACAGGTATAATGTAAAAGAAAAAATAACATTTTTACTGAAAGGTGTATGTTTTGTATGTTAAATAGATGAATACTGTAATGATGAGTCTAGCACTCTCCTTCCTCATGGCTGACAATGTAGCTTCTCAGGTTGAACACCCCATGGTCATATCTGTTGGGCATGTACGTCACCTTGGGCTAGGAAGGGGCAAAGAGTTTTATCTGTTAAGAATATTGCTGATAATTAGTAACTATGCAGTTGAATACAGAAAAAACGTCCACATTTCTGTAGATAAGCACAAATGAGGGCAGGCAGAAAACAAGTCCTCTAAAACAGGCTAGAGGTCAAAGGCAGGTGCAGACAAACATAACCAGGAGCAGGCCAAAGTTTGAGACAGGCAGAGGTCTTGAGGAGTCTAGAAACAGGCCAAGGTCAAACTGGGGAGTCAGAACCAGAGGGGACAGAAACAGGGTCACAGGACATAACATAAGGCTGAAAAAAGGCAGGTTGCCCAAATGATCCAGCATGGGGGCACCAGGCTTAAATAGCCCTTTAACGAGTTATTGCCTGCAGCCGGACAGGGGGTGTGGATCCTGGAAGATTTAGGCAATAACACAGAAGTTATTCTTTCAGGGTCAGGCTACCGCCACACTTCCTCTTGTTGCTCAAGTCGGAGTAGCGGAGCAGTGGCAGGAATACAACAGGCCCCTGGGTGGAAATTTACTAACCTGTGAAAATTTGCCAGCGACGGCTTCGCACCCACAGGTACACTTCGGCATGAGAAAATTCACTCAGACAACACTAGCGAAGTTATGTCCAGGGCACTGGACGCTGTCGAATTTTCACTAGCATTACTTCGGCAATCAAAGCGAAGATGCACTAGCGTTCAATTATGCCTAGCGAAACTTCGTTAGAGGTCTTCGCTCAGGTTAGTTTGCATACAGCGGGAAATTATAAAGTTGAATGGCCGTATATGTTGCAGCAAATACATTACACTACACAAATCCAGGGAACCTTAATAAATAAAATAGAGTTGTTATAATGCCCTACACATGAGCCCACTGTATAGTTTATGTTCCATATGTTAGAAAATGTATGGGGGAACTCGGTTATCCAGAAAAAAATTTTTGCAGGCTATCACTCTGAAAAAAAGAAAAGACGTCAGCGTTTTTTGGGACTTAGAAACTTTTCCCACTAAAAATATGATTTAATTAACAGAAGACTGAGGAAGATCTATGCACTCCAATGCACTTCACCTGGTCTGAACTGGCGAAGGCAAGTCTGGCGAAAGAGGTAACGTTCAGTAAAATCGGCATCCTAGTGAATTTGGGAGTAACGTCCATTCGCGAGAGCGAAAATTCGGCTGAGTGTGAATGAGCACTAGCGTCTGTCTCTTTCGTTAGTGAAGTTATGCCTGTGGGGCCGTTAGTAAATCGGCAAAGTGTCTGAAAGCAGTAACGCTGACGAATTGTCGCCAGCGTTAGTCACTTTGCCCTTTAGTAAATCTGCCCCCTGGTTTGAACCAAGGGAGTTCCTGACACTATCAGACCATCATAGTTCATCATAGTTGGTCTGTCTCCCCCTCCCCCACTTGGTGGGTAAATGGCATCAGACGCCTTAGGATCAATCCTTCAGAAAAACCAAAGTTGTCAACTTCTTTAAAAAAGTGAAAAATACATATCACACCTTCCTGCCGGTAAATATCAGATGCCTTTGTTGTCTAACCTAGCTGTTTGTACGGAACAATGATTGATATTTGTGTTCTGAACACAGTATCTGTATGCCTGGGGCAGATTCCTTAGTGGCAGCTGCAGCTGAGAACTGGCATTGAGATTTGTCCTTGGCTTTCTTCCCAGCCATTGCCTCTGCTTGAAAGGGCCCTACTGAAGAAGTCTTGCTGCAGGACTCCAAAGTAGCCCTGGAATGTGGCCTATCCCTCTTCACTTTTTTGTTAAATAATTGTTACATTGTGCAGAATTTGTAACACTGACTAAATTAAAGAAACATGCACGAGGGCTAACATTTGCAAAGAAACATGCCCAATGATTTTGACCAAGCTACTGATGATTCTAAGTCCTCATTACTCACTGTATCAGTTTGTCTCTGACAGTTATTATGTACCTTTAAAAAGGGGCCAAAAGTTGTTTTGGGGAGTGTATTGTGCAGTGTCATAGGTCTAATATACCACATATTGATCATATAATTTCACTATGGTGATTAACAAAGGCTGAAAATCATGTGGAAAGTGCTCTCCTTCATTATATGTGTAACTTGGTATACAGCACTTCATTTAAGGACAACAATCAGTAGAAGTGACCCAAATATGCCCATAAACAGACAGGATAATGTCCCAATGCTCAAGAAGGATGGGGGACAGTTACTGTATGATATGACTGATCCAGATGGACTAGCAAAGTACTGCATATTGCCTTGAATTTTTTGTAATCAGTCAGCAAAAGATCTGGGCAGAGAAAAGGGAGGAGGTCTTGTGGATTAGGAGTTCAGCAACGGTGTGAGATTTGCTTCATCTGTGAGATGTACTTGTGCCTGCCAAACCCATACGCAGCAGAGCTCTAGAAAACAGGGAAAGAACTTACATCATGACTTTCCGTAAGTACCTGGACCTTCAGCTAAACTACCTGCTGTAACTGCCTAAACTGGAACTTCAGGGATTTTGTTCATTAGAGCTTTAGTTTCATGTTATAAGCTAGCTTCTGAGAATTGTTGTCAATGAAAGACAAAATGTGAGTTCATGATAAAGACTATACACTGTACAATGTTATTTGGTTGTAAGAACTGTGGAATATTAACTTTGGAGAAAAGTCATCATTGTTTCATCGTCTTTCACCTATTATTTATATTGTAAAAAACATTTATATATCTTGATAATTATTGGGGAAGTATTTTTCTAGATTGACAATGTTGAATAAATACTGTAACATGGCACAACTTAGAAGGAATCCCACACCAAAAAATAACAAAGGGCACATAAAGGACCAACTGTGTAAACCCTTACCGAGTAGAAGAGGTGGTCCAAGTGCTCTAGCCCCAGACCCTCAGTTTAAGGAGCAGACATCCAGAAATGGCAACAACATGGGCTTATAGACCCACAAAGGTCAGAGAGAGTCAAATAAAAGAAATTACATTAAAATTGCCATCTCAAGAATGTCCCTACGTGTTTGTGTCCTGTTTACCTTTGTGTTTTGTGCCCTTAGTCACGGGCTTAAAAGTTCCATACAGTTTTAACCATTTTTTATGTAAAATGAGTTGAATCTTGAGCCGATTGGAGCTAAATGGTGATTCTATAGAAAGACGATCATCTCAGGTTTTGGACAGTATATGTGGGCAGACTATTGATCACAGTACTTGTAGGGTTTATATTTAATTTAAAAACATGGGTTTAAGAACCCCAGTTCAAAATCAGTTTGGGGCCTCTTTAGCAATAACACTACTGTAAGGGTCATATTTCTGCAATTCCAGGATTATCCAGAACAGAAAATGAGTGTTCACCCTTTTACCTCAGACCCCCCCCCCCCAACTGTTAGAGCAGCCCCACATGCTTGTGAATCTGCCATATGAAGTGTTGTGTTCTGTTTTTACTGGGGAGAGAGAACAGGCACTATACAAATAAATTACACTGGCAAGTTAATTTTCTCATAGGGCAAGGATGATTGCATTTGAATATGGAGTCACACCTAGGTAGTTGATGATTTATAATTGCAGTTCAATAATATTGCAACGTTCCCACCTACCATAGCATGAGTGAATCATAATGTCAAATGCTGTAAACAGATGTTTGACACACCATTGTTTCCTTAACACATTAATATTTTTTAACAGCACCTGAACTTTCTGGAGTTGACTTTGATTTATTAAAGAATGCTCATGAGCACAGAACACAAGGAATCAGGGGGATTGGACTTGTTCTTCGGAGAGGGCAGACCTTCACCTTAAAGTTGCAGTTTCGTTATTGGGGACAAGATGCAGCGCTTGAAAATCTGAACCTTATCGCACAAATAGGTGGGTCTGGTCAATGCAGAACCCTTTCATTTTCTATCATACAACATCTCCCTTACTTTTTTTCTGTATGTTGGCTTTTTGCAGGACCTTATCCATCACCACAAAGTGGCACACAAATCTACTTCCCCGTGTCCAAGCTCAGAGACAACAGATCTTGGAGTGCAGAGGTGGAAGGTGAAAATAATGGCGTTTTATCAGTCAAAATACAAACATCGGCAACCGCCATCATTGGGCGATATAGTCTTTTACTTGAAGGAACGTACAGGGGAATGCCTGTCTCTCATAACTTGGGAAACTTCGTTTTACTTTTCAATCCGTGGTGCCCAGGTAAGCAGCTATTTTAAAGATGAATTCAACAGTGCTCAAACCCATTGTATAGTCAATATGGGATGCTTGAGAAAGGATATTAAGAAAGGCCTTTTTAATTAGCCAATTGGTTTCAGAAAAATGTTATTGATCAGCCAATATGAAGCCAGTTTACATTTCTCGACCTTTCATGGTGCAAAACATACAGACAGTTTAATTGGCTCCTGATTGATCATTGACCATAGTGTGTGTCAATGTGATAGGGACTTAGAACATGAATGATGTGACTGATAATATAGTATAATCACTGGAAAAGTACCGCAGAACAAAAGGCTATTTAAAACATAATCATTTAAAGTTGTGTCAAGCCAGCAAGCCATTTGTGGTTAAAAAAAATATATATGCCACGTACCTAAGCCAATGATCTTGACCATGTTGTTTATTGACAAGAATATGCTGTATTTTGGAATGGCATAATAAACAAACATTAGACAAGTCTCATGGGTGTGTTGCTTGATGTGTAAATATAATTAGAATAGTATAACAATTTAAATGTTGTACCTGCTCCTTTTATTAAGAATTAAATGTAAATATTAGTATTCGAATAGCAACACAACCTGCATGTTCCTCCTAATTCATGTACAGGTCAAGTCTCTTTGCTATAAATGCATACATCAAAGTAAATAGACGTATGAGCAGTTCTTACACAGTCAAGCACTCCATAAGGTTTCCAAGCAATTTGATATTTTTCCAGTTTCATGACTACCAGTAAATTGTTATCTAGTTGACACATTATCAAAACATATCGATGCAACAATTCATTACATTGTGTTTCAGCGCTTTGAAATACATTCGTTTATTGGGGATGTTTGTCCTCAGCATGCATTATTATCATCTATAAAATGTCTTAAAAAGTGATAAATCAAGCCTTAGTATGATGTCCATTGACCCTTCCCTACTGCTGTTCAGAGGGGTTTTTGCTCTATTGTGCTTTTTGCAAAATATAAAAGGCAAGTTTTGTGCCACGTTTTAGGTGGCAAGACTTTTATTTATGGATTCTATGGGTTCCCAGAGAGACTCTGCAGCTTTTACTTTATTGACCCCTTAATGCCTACCAACATGCATTGAACTATAACCCCTGCTATTCAATAAACAATACAGGCATTTTCAGCAATTTCTAATGAGGATGAAGAAGGAAAGGTTTCTCCTCTAGTGGTTAAACATTTGACTGCCCTAAAACTCTCCCTGGTTAGAGAATTAATGATGTTGCCCATTGTTTATCATTGCAGTGAGAAATATTTATTGTTCGCTTTATTGATGTGCTTTGAATTACAGAGGATGATGTCTTTCTAAATGATGAAGCATTAAGACAGGAGTATGTGATGAATGAACATGGCACTATGTATCAAGGGACCAAAGACTTTATTAAAAACATACCCTGGAATTATGGTCAGGTACTACAATGCTTTCTTTTTTTTTTTAAAATAATATTTTTATTCATTTTCAAGTATGCATAACAGGAATGCTGATCATGATACAGTGAATATCGCCGGACCAGGCCAGGTATGCAATAGGGGTACATTGTTTGGGACTAGTAACAAAACTGTAGATTCTGAAATACACGTGGCATGTCACATTTCGAGAATATGCTCTGTTTCCACCATTCTTGCTCTTGTATTTTGAGGCCTTGTTCCATTCGTAGTTGCATTCCACATTATGCATAATGGGGAAGATGGATAGAGGATAGAAAAGAGAAAATGAACATAAAGTGTAGGGAGGGGAAGCTGATAAGGAATAGAAGTAAAGAAGGGGGGTAGGGAATTAGGGGGTTAAAGAGCAAGCTCTGAGAGGTGAGTGGAAGGGGGGGGTAGAGGGATTGCCTAGCCCAACTGGGTGCTACGTGAGAGTCAAACTACTAACCTGGGTATCGTCAACTTTATCTGGTTTGCGGCAGTCATGTGGTACGTACACTCCCAAGGCTCCTAGAGTGTGTATATTATTTTTAAATACTGCATGGCATAGACAAGCCAGTCAGGCCTGTAATATCTAAACCAAAAAGCGAGCTATGCTCACACGGGACATAATTGTTTGTATGAGTCTGAATCAAGGAACTGTAACCAATAGAGCCACTTTTGGGTATAGCTCTGAAAATCAGTTGAAGAGTCTATTTTCAATTCCTCAAATCTTTGAATTTCCCCCATTTTTTGTACTACAATGCTTTCTACCATTTCCCCACCGCTAACCCCCTTTAGTTTCAATTAAACATTATTTCATTTCACCCGTCAGTCTACAGCAATAGAAGTTTTTGCAAACTTCTGTATGATCTCATTTAAGCTAATTATATGTATAATTTGAAATTTCTCACTTGTTCCTATTGATTCACAAACCTTACTATATCAGTTTGAAGATGGAATTGGGGAGGTTTGCCTCAGGATCCTTGACATGAACCCAAATTGTTTAAAGGACCCTGCCACAGATTGTTCCAAAAGAGGAGATCCAATATATATCTGCAGAGTTGTTTCTGCCATGGTAAGCTACTATCAACTGATTCATTTCTGGTTTTTAAAGAAAGTTATATGTCAATTCCATAAGTGCAAGAGAAATGAGATTTTATGAGCATTACACTATAAACAACCTCCATAATCATTGGAGAATCAGTGGTTAAGAGGACTAACAAAGGAATAAATCAGTTGTTGTTTGGTCACTATATTAAGAACTTGTAATATACTTTATTTCTATACTACAAAATTTTACAACTCCTTATGTGGCTTTTTAGCTAATGAATGAATATCTCGAATGATTTACATTTGTATTGCCCCTTTATCATGTGCAGATCAATTCTAATGATGACTGTGGTGTGGTCGAGTCCTCTTGGGATGATTTATTTCGAGGAGGAGTTGAGCCAAGCTCATGGAATGGTAGTGTTGCTATACTACGGCAATGGCATGCAAGTGGGTGCAGGCCTGTTAAATATGGCCAATGCTGGGTCTTTGCTGGAGTACTGTGCACAGGTAAGCATTGTATTCAGCCATAAACACATCAATAAATCTCAGGTCGAAAATGCTCCCATGTGTCCTAACACTAAACAATGGGAGTGGGTAATACAATGGGAGAGTAATACGGAAGCAGCTGGGTGCTGCATTGTAAATTGTGGCGCAAGACCTTGCCCAGTGAGAGTGCCTGGAATTTGTAAGAAATGCATTATATTTTCCTTTAATTTTAATACTTCTCATTTTCTCCTCAGTGATGAGGTTCTTGGGCATCCCAACACGTCCAGTGACAAACTATGACTCTGCCCATGATACCAATTGCACTTTGACTGTGGATGAATATTATGATGAAACTGGGAAACAGCTAGAGACCCAAGGGGACACAATCTGGTAGGAAAATGATCAAGCGAAAAGCATGCAAAGATCGGAGCCCTAGGCAGCATTTTATAGCCAAGTATATGATAATTTCTAAGCAAGTATGTGATTCATTAGACACCCACCACCCCAAAAACTATCTAACCATTTTTTAAGAACCATTTTTATAATTATAGGCTAATCATGCTAAAATGTATCAAGAATCTGAAAATGCCTGGTTGAACATTGTTATAGTAATCTGGATATTTCTGGCACTCTTATGTTTACTAGACATCCTCCAGATATTGGTTGTCTAAACAGAATCACTTTTCCCTTTTAGACCATTTCTGAACTGGTAAAAAGCAGACGAAGCCAAGGGTGTGTTGCTCTCATTACAGGCAGCATGGTACATGGTTCTTATAGCCATGAGTACCTTGTATACATGGAAAAGAGGCAGACGTGAGCATTGTTGTGCTGCTGGGCTTTTTAACCTAATCAAAATTGTCCAGTACACAGTTTACATATGTGTCAGGGTGGAAGGCTGTCTGGACCAGATTAAAGGCAAAGTCTTTGTGCACCAAATATTAGGCACCCCAAGTGATTGTACAGTATATACTTACATGAAACCCCGGGCTGGTGCTCCTATCAGCAGAAAACTGCACCGGCCCGGGGTTCTTCCACCGAGCAACACAAACCGATCCTCTTCTAGCTCAGAAACTCGGCAACCTAAAAATAAGCAAACTAGAGAAAAGAAGTGCATCCAGGAATAACAAAAGAAACAAATATTAGTTTTACACTCAATCAGCCGGTATTTTTTGTGGTCAGTTGAAGTGATTCCCTGGAGGCTCCGTCACTGGCCTCCTCTTTATATATCAATGTATATCCAGGGTTTGGGAATCACACACTATAGGCAGATTAACTGCAAGTTGCATTTATTATTGTCCACACTACATGTTTTGGGCAGCAAGACCATTTTTCAAGAAAATGCAACTTGCAGTTAATCTGCCTATAAGTGTGTGATTCCCAAACCCTGGCTATACTTTGACAATCACCTAATTGAAACTCAGTTGGAATTCAGCATAACTGGTATGAATAAAGAGTCTTCAATTTAATTTGTCATTTGAACACTACTTACATTTTGCTTTATGGCTGTAATCAAGAATTTCTTCTTCCAAGGAACTTTCATGTTTGGAATGAGTGCTGGATGGCAAGAAAGGATCTCCGTTCAGGGTACGATGGCTGGCAGGTAGTGGATGCCACCCCACAGGAGATAAGTGGAGGTACCAAAGAATCCCAGTGACCATTAATAAGGAAAATAGGTGTATTAGTCTTCAAAGTTAAAATTAGCAGTGCAGCCTTAATCATCTACTGTTTTATGTGTTCCCTTTCAAATATGAATAGTTTTTGGACATGGGGTACCTAAGATTTCAGTTCCCCCAAGTGATATGCCTGAGATTCAACCCAATTGGTCTTAATTATCAGCAACTCATGTTTGGGGATGTCTTACATGCGACTCTCCTCTCAAGTGGGCTTTTGCTTTACTGTTGGAGGAAGGGTTAACCACACTGTATCTCACCACAAAACAGATATTTCAAATAACTTGGGTACCATTGGTTCTTTAAAAACAAATGGATCACAAAACCCCAGAGTTTTCACTTAGTGAAACAATCCTCAGTGCTAGACAAAGCTCACAGAGGTGTATTTCTCCAGGAATCTCTCTATTTCTGCACCTGACCACTTGAGTCCCTATACTGGCAGCAAAGACACTGCAATGTACTAACCCAACTGGTCTCCTTATTGGAGCCTTTGACTCCTCTACTACCATAATCCTGCCTCTCACTCCTAGAGTGAGCTATTACAAATCTATCTTTGCACTTGCTTCACCTACTGGAACCGACCTCAGTCACAGGCCCTTCAGAACACCACCTCCTCCAGCCAGTGGGGAGCAAAAGATGATGAGCACATGTGGGCTTCCCCTTTTATAAACTTGGGAACCTTGACAGCCCAAGCGGTATTACTGAACTAAAGAAGCAGGGCTGACCGGCACTCATACGGATCCACAAGACCAGAGATATTCAGTTAAAAAATAAATTTATTGGTAGAAAAGTTAAAATTATAGCTCCATCTTGGGTGGATGGAGATGGAGCTATAATTTTAACTTTTCTACCAGTAAATTAATTTTTTAACTGAATATCTCTGGTCTTGTGGATCCGTATGAGAGCCGGTCAGCCCTGCTTCTTTATCTTCTGCTGTACCGCTCCCTGAAGCTGGGGGTCTGGGGCTGGTGCACCTGGACAACCTTCACTGTTTGGTGAGTTACTTTATAACTAATTCTGGAGCACATTGTCCTCCTCTAACCATTTGTTAGGAACATGCACCCCCTCCCTACTCTGGCCTATCCTTTAGCTGGCCAAAACCATTGTGGGGACATACCTGAATAAAAGTTGGCAATGCCTTTACCCATGTACTTAGCAACACAACAAAAAAATTATGAAAGAGAACACAACTTGCTGCCTAGGGTGCTGCAGAGAAGAAGGTGCCTTTTCAGATGCAACTTTAAATATCTTCAACTCCTTCCCTCACCGTCTGAAATATTCTACAAGGCACCTTATTATAGAAAAGGTGATTTTTATAGTCCTTAAATGGAAATATAAATAAACCATTAACAGTAGCCTAATAAGTGCTGTGCCAGCACCTGCCAAGGCTACCACAAACATTTTTTGGGCAACTTAAAAATGTGCCTAAACAGTCCTATGTGACATTGCCCTGAATGTGGAATGCTCTAAACATACTGGTGTATATGTGCCCTTCTAGTAGGAGTGAGGTCCCGGAGTGTCACAGAAACTCAGATGTGTTATAGCAGTGTGAGAAGGATTGTAATAGATAAGGGTAGATTACAACTCCTTCTGGTTTATCTATACAGCTTTGTCATTTGATTTTAGGAACTTACTGCTGTGGGCCCGCTCCTGTAAAAGCAGTGAAAGAAGGTGACTTGGATGTCAATTATGATGTTCCCTTTGTGTATGCCGAGGTCAACGGGGATGTTGTGCATTGGGTGGTAAATGAGAATGGAGTAAAACAAGGACAGGTAGACACCATTGCGATTGGCAAGAATTTCACCACCAAACGTGTTGGGAACAATGACAGAGAAGATGTTACAAGTCATTACAAATATGCAGAAGGTAAATTTGAAATAGTAATTTTGAACATTATACTTTGGAAGTTGTATTTCATTTATTTTGTATGTTCCTTATTATAATCTTATACTACTGTATTATCAACAGTAAATCGCCATTCTGTTAAAGTATTACTCTGTACGCTTCAATTGACAATTTTATACCAATATAGAATTCTATCCTTCTCAAATCATCAGCTCCATCTTGGTACCAGATTCTCTCCTTGTAAGTCATCTGCTTCTTCATGATAGTGAATACTTTTTACTCAAGTCATCTTCTCTTTTCTAATTGTAAACTGCTAAGCTGCATGAATCCATATTGGTAGCAAAACAATCCTATTGGGTTTATTTATTTATTTTTTAGATTTGGAGACTCCATTGTAATGAAATAATTCTTATTTTTAAAAATGTCCTTTTACTCAGTAATAGTAAAACAGTACATTGTAATTGATCCTAACTAGGATATAATTAATCCTTATTGGAGTAAAAACGATGCTTTTGGATTTATTTAATGCTTTAATTAATTTTTAGTAGGCCTATTTACTAACAATCCAATTTCTATTTTTTTTATGAATCTCTAAAAAAAATTGTGGTTTCCTATATTTCTTTAAAACTCTCTAAAAAAATGTAAATTTATTTAACCACGAAAAACACATAAAAATATTTGAGGTCCTATAGAAGTCAATGTGAGCTGCGCTGAGCTTTTTTTTAACCGTTAAGATTTTTAGATATTTTCTGGGGTTTATTTTCTAGTAAATGTCCGAAACAAATTTTTAGAGGTTTTAGGTATTTGTATTTCTTAGCTCACCATTCAGCTTGTTTTTCATTCGTACTTGTTACTGTATGTTGGGATATTTTAGTAAATTCGATGGCATTCATGGTTTAAGAGAAAGTGAGTTTATTTGTGGTTTCTAAAAACACATAAATTACACTGTTGATAAATAGGCTTCTACAGGAATACACAGGAATATGAATTCTGGTTAACAAGTTCCAAGAATTCTGGATAACAGGTCCCATACATTTACTAATTTTAGTTTTCCTCTTCTTTATAGGATCACCGCAGGAACGCTCTATCTTTGCAAAAGCAGCCAACTCTGTGAAGTCAAAGAGGCCATTCTCAGCAAGAGAATCAGGGATGGCTTTGGACTTTGAAGTGTTGTTGAAATTAGCGGAGTCACCAACGATAGGGCAACCCATCGTACTCTATTGTAAGATTTATAATAAAAGCTTTGCACCTAAGAAACTATCAGTAAATATGAGTGCTCAAACAATTCAGCATAACGGGACACCCTTAAATCAGTTCTGGAAAAACAAATTCGATGTGGAAGTTTTCCCAAACCAAGGTAAGCAGTCATGATCCCATTGAATTCTACTCATTTATTAACTCTTGATGGAATCACAATGCAGCCCATAGAACCCTGAGCAATTATATTTACTTAATTAGTATGACAAAATAGTGTCATTGTTAAGGTCTCTTTTGTGCTGTGCAGTGAGTAACGGAAGTACAATTCCACAGAAGTGATAGCATCCTAAATTATAAATCGGTGTATCGGTTGTTGGATAAACCCAACCTCTAGTACCCAATAATTTGATCACCCAATGGACATTCATTAGCAGTACAAAAGTATATATATATATATATATAATAATAATAAAAAAAGAAAAGTAAACTTACGCAGCACTTACGGAATTTAATAAATATTGAAACAACATTTTAAAGAGTGTATTTTGTCCCTTTGGAAACATTGACTAACTTTATTTCAACATTTAAGCCCCATTTCATTTTGTTTTCTCAAGATTGCTATCATGGTAGCACTAGGGCCATTGAATTTGATTGGCATGGAGTGCACTGTAACTCTCATGCTTTAATCTAATATAATAGTTACACAATACATTTGTATATGATTCTGGGTATGAGAATGCCAATTGGGAGAAACAGCATAAAGTAACATATAATACAATTCTACTAAAATGATGAAATACTCATCTGTTAGAGGATGCTTAAAGGTCTTGATGGAAAATATGTCTTTATAAATCAAGCTTAATTATAAACACATATTAAGTTATATTGGAAGTGATCAGACATGAGTGCTCTGTAGCATTATTCAAATATTGAAATTGAAACAGGGCATTTGTTGGTTATGTGTACATGGGAAATAGCTGAATAATTTATGAAGGAAAAAAAGGAATGCAATAGTTTGCAATGCCACAACAGACACTATTAAGAAGAATAACATGTTGAAATCATCTGAAAATACTTTAATTACTAGGGTGAAGGTTAATAAACAGCTTCTGCTTTGGATCATAATCTGTTTCTCCTCCAAATTTGTGAAATAGTTTTTTTTTGCAATGTACTTATCAATTCCAAGAAAACAAAACATTTCTAAACGATATTGGGACAGGAGATATTAATGCCTGCTGTCTATAGTAAAGTAAAAGACGAATATCTTCGCATGTTTAGTACCAAAGTGGTAGCACTTATTTGGGATAACACACATGCTTAAAATAGCTTGTACTTAATCCAGACTATGATATACAGTAGTTAATCCTTATTGGAAGCTAAAACCAGCCTATTGCGTTTATTTCATGTTTACATGATTTTCTAGAAGACTTAAGGTATGAAGATCCAAATTATGGAAAGATCCATTATCCAAAAAAACCCAGGCCCCCAGCAGTATGGATAACAGGTCCCATACCTGTATTTGAAATGATTTGTCTCTGTAATAATAAAGCAGTACTTTTTACTTGACCCCAGCTAAAATACTGTATAATTAATCCTTATTGGAGGCAAAACAATTCTATTGGATTTAATTTTTGGTTAAATGATTTTAGTAGACTTCAGGACAAATGAAAGATCCCTTATCCAGAAAACCTTAGGTCCCAAGCATTATCATAAGAGGTCCCATACCTGTACTTGACGTTGACCTTGTTGGAATGTTCAATGTGAATATGATTTACCTAACAATGTCTTGAGTTTACGTTTGACTATGTGTTTCCAGCCACTGATGGGTATTTCCAGATCCATCCCTTTCAGTACCAGCAATTCGTAAGATCTGATAACAGCATTCGAGCGACTGTGCTAACTACAGATCTCCAGTCCAAGCAGTTTAGGTTTGCAGCTCAGAACATTGTAATTAAAGAACCAACCATAGATATAAAGGTATGTAATAGCCTACAGGTTGTCAGTCCAGGTGCTTTGGGTGTGTTTTAATGCAAAAGGCAGTATTTTGTGCCTTACAGCTGCTCTAGAAATAATGCCCATCCTTTCACCTTCCAATGCAAAAAGTGAAGCTTTTGCTGCAGTTTCAAAACACACCAGCAGCAGGGTGTAATTACACACAGTATCTTTCATGGGTGCGGCTTACAGGTGTTTATATATAAAAAACATAATCCCCTTAAAAAAAAAATGACCCCCATTTGCCACTGGGTTAAATGTGGCAAAACATTTGGGTTGTACCCCTTGTGGTAGTGATTGGCATTGTGTGCAGTATTCAAACTGTACTACACGATGCCAATGTTATTAATATAATGAATATATATATATATATCATTTGTATTCATTTAATTCATTTTCTAGTATAATCTAGTATGCTATGTACTATACTATAGTCCCAATATTTGTTATTTTGGTATGTCAGGGAATGGTAATATTGCATTGCTGGACTTTATTCTAGATTTATGGCGTACCACAACTCAACCGGCCTCTGAATGTACAGCTTTCCTTCCAAAATTCCTTGAACGAGGTGCTGACAAACTGTGTCATGATGGCTGAAGGAGCTGGGTTACTGCCAGATGGACCTGCACAGGCATAGTGAGTATCATGCAATTAATGCAATACCTGTTTATATCATTTATGTAAGAAAAACACATAAAAGCAATATAAAAAAAATAACTCACTGTGATAAAACAACTTTTAATTGTTATTGTTTAATTGTCTCCCAATACCCCCTCCTAACTGTTGCACCAAATGTATTTTAACTGATAAACGTTGGTCCTGCATTTCAGTCCCCCACTGCGAAGACAAAAAAAGCAAGGACCATCTGTGTGATAAGTAAAAGAATACACATGGTTGGCCCCAAGTCCCCCTTTAAGAAATGTGTACTGTCTGGAACATATACTTAATCTAAACTTGGCATGCTCACCAAATGGCCCAGCAGTATTAACTGTGATTGTCCCTATCACAATTGGTCCCTATGATGACCCACCCAGATTGTAATGTGATTGCTCCTTCTGGAAGCTGAGAATCAAACCCTGTTCTAAATGTAGGGGCTGTTCCCTTACTGGCTTACAAAGTTGACTGCCAAGAATTCCAAATTGTTAGTCTTTTTATACAAATAGAGGATCACTGAGACTGCCCAGTTGTAAACCATCACAGCTATAACCGCATGTTCAGTGACCAGCAGTAGCAGTGCCCAACCCTGGCATCATTCATTAAGTGCAGGCTGGCTAACATAGAAATTCTGTGGAACTTGCCTCACTCCCTAAAGGAGTTGTATGTGTTCCAGTCCTACCCTATGCCCACGTCCTTGCATGGCTTGGTGCTATTACAGTCTCAGCTGCACTTTTTTACCCCACATAGGTCATTTTATGTCCTCTGAGAGATGCTGAGCTGCATATCCAGCTTAATACCAAGTACCTGGTCTTTCTTCTAAAACAACATTTTTTAATGCTTTTAAACATCCTATGAATGATATAAATATGGCATTTATTATCCAGAATAGACTCTATGGGAGATGTCCGGATTTCGGCATACTACATACTGTATGTGTTTTTTTCTACCTGTTTATGGTTGTACATCTGCCTATGTATTTATTGTAATTTCCTGCTTTCAGCATGGGCAACATCAACCCTCTTCGCTCAGGTTCTGTAAGACTCATCTGCGTGCCAACAAAGCGAGGGAAATTGCAGTTGGAAGTGAATTTCTCCTGTAATAAGATTCAGAATATTAAGGGAAGTGCAACCATCATGGTGTCTGCATTCTGAAAGGCTCATTGAATTTGGATTTGTGATCAGAAAAATCTGCAGAGCAACCTTGTGCAAAACCACCTTACATTGTATTCCCATATCAGCAATTTCTTGTGTTCTGTAAATGCCCCCTTTTTTTTTACTTGGAAATTGATTAAATACAAACTGTTGGGTTGCTGTTGTATGGCAGGTACTTGTAGGTGGAACATGTACCTAAGATGCACTGCAGAAATTCTCTGTAAAGCAATGAACATTGGGGAATAGGGTTACTCTGTAGTATCTTCCTGAGACCACAATAAATTATCTTCCTGAGACCACAATAAATTATGTTGTACCTTATTTACTGGTCTGATCTTTACAGAGGACAGAGATGTACTATGCATTCATTGGTTTTACAGCAGACCCTGAGATGCAAGTGTTCTACCACTTGGGGTGATGTAAATGATCCCTCTAGCATCTTGTTTCATGGTTATTTTGGAGTCAAGAAGGAATTCATATTGAGTTTTTGCCATTTAGCTTTAAGTTAGGCATTAATAACTTCTGCACATGAAGGATATGTCAACTTCAGCTACTCTGTATCTATGAATAACAGTGTATCCACTGAAATATGTTACTCCAGCAAATAATTTGATCATTGTCCTGCTACCTTTGACTCAGATTCACTCAAGTTTCTGTTTCACAGAGTTCAACAAACAAATTAGAGTTATCCCAAAAGAATATTTAGAAAACATGGAGAACTTGTAACATGCAAACAAATGGGGCTCCTATAGGACAAAAAAATACAAAGAAAATTGTAATGAGGATAAAGGCACCATAAAATGTATTAAACAAGGACAGGTATAATGAAATGTAGAAGTGCTTTTCACTATGTGGGTTAAAAAGATTGATTAAGATTAAGGGGCAGATTTATCAAAGGTCGAGTTATGTTTTCCTGAAACATTCAAGTTTTTTTAAAAAAAATTACAATTTTTGGGGTTTTTGTAAAAAAAACTGGAAGTTTTATTTTCCCCGAAGCTGGAAATAGCTAGAATCTGAAAATAATCCAGCTGAAACCTGTTGAGGTAATGTAGAAGGCAGTGGAAGAGGTCCCTTGAACCAATCAAAGATGTTAATAGCCTTCAAGATGTTAAAGTTTTTTTTTTTTAGGTGGGTTTTGCTTGAAAACTCGATTAATCCAAACGATTCCAGTTTTTTAATTCGAATTTTTGTGATTGTTCACCCAGAATTCTCTGATTCGAGTTTTTTCCATCTGAGTTTTTTTTCTTAATCCAGAAAATATTTGAGGTGTCAGTTCATGCGAAGTATAAAAAAAAACCTCACAAAGATCTAAAATTCAAAATAATTCCCTTAGAGAAGCATTTAAAGAACTTAGAAATAATATTTTGAGAGGGGATCAGCCTAGTGATACCTCTAAATATGTCTCACGATTATCTAGGGGAGAAATGAGACATCTGGAGGTTTATGGATTGGATAATTTCAATAAATTGACCAAACATATTTTATGGCATCATGATGTAGCTTTTTTTTCCCAGTTATTTAGATTTGTTGTCCCTTTTTAAGGAAATGAGGGGTCATTTGCATAAGTATGCAAAGAGCAAAAAAAAAAACCCCTGCAACCGGCTATCTTTTTGCACACTGCGTTCAGCATGTGCAGAAAAAAACATTATCACATTGCGGAGTGCAGAATTCAGTGACTACCCCCTTGAATAATGTCAAGAGGTTAGGATAGGGCCGGGTTCAATTATGGGACATGGGGAGAAATCCAGGTGGGCCCAGCCCTTGTAGGTCTTGCACCACTGGCCCAGGATCACAAGGTGTATGTGGTGTAACGAAAGCAATGGGGAGAAGGATTGTTATAAAATAAACATTTAAAGAATATATTTTCTATTATGTTGTACTGTACATCACCACAGTGAGGGTGAATGTGTCTCATAAAAACCTTGACCTATAATGACCTTGCCAACATGTGATGTGTTATGGTGACCCAAAGAATATATACATTGAGAGTACAGTGGTATCAACATCAAAGTTGCATCAGATTAACATCAAAGTTCAGGGTTGCTTTAAGGCTCTGGTGGAGCCAGTTCAAGGATCATTAGACTATATTATCTAATAGAAACCCCTCTCTATTAGCTTAGCACTGGTTTCTATACAGCCACTTACATTTTCTCCCTTTGCATTTCCTGATTTAACTTTTTATAAAACTCTCTATCATTTGTTTCTCTCTGTGCAACCCTCTTTTCTCCTATATTTGTAACATTATTAAGCAGTCTCTGATTGACAGTGAATATTTAGATTGTTTAGAATGACGCTATACTATACACTATACCTGCACGTATTTATGTATGTTATACCTGAAAGACGAACTGACACTAGTCCGTTACTATGAAAGCAAAAACAGACTGGGAGGGGAGTGACTGACTGTGCACATATATACACATGTTTATACTGACCCCTCCATGCACTCATGTATATAAACTATATACAGTATACCAATATCTATATAAATTGTAGATTTTGTATCACTATAGCTTTGCATATTATGCTTGTCTAAGAAATTATCTTAAAGGAGAAGGAAAGGTTAAAACTTTATCACAAAGGTGTATTTAAATATACCAGTAAACCCTCAAAGTAATGCTGCTCTGAGTCCTCTGTCAAAAGAAACTGCATTTCTTTCCTTCTATTGTGTACACATGGGCTTCTGTATCAGACTTCCTGCCTTCATCTTAAACCTCAAGGGCACAGGCTTGAGCATGCTCAGTTTGCTCCTGTCTCCTCCTCCTTCCTCCCACCTCCCCTCTGTAATCTGAGCTACGAGCAGTGAGAGACTCAGGCAGGTAGTGATGTCACACCAAACTAATATGGCAGCTTCTAGAGCTGTTTACTCAGGTATGGTAAAGCATTTTACAGAATAAATAGAGCGTTATGGCTTACACTATTGTGGCTAATCTATTGACAATAAAATGCTTTGGTAGCTTTCCTTCTCCTCTCATTAACAGAAACTGCCATCACAACATCACGTGGCAGGGCATTCCACATTCTCGCTGTCCTTACTATGAAGAACCACCTATGCTGCTTCAAATTAAATTTGGACTATGCCCCTTGTCTCATTCAACCCAGTTTTAACCTTGTATTCCCCTATCATCAATGGCAGAAGTGTTACCTTACGTCTATTTTCTGAAGATCTACCCAATCTTGGGCACCTAGTGTGATGCTCCAATTCGAAAAAGGGGTTTAACTTACACTGCAGAGGTGCCCTGACATTTATTTTAAAATGTGCGTATTGAAGTTCACGTGTAGGCCTGCAAAGATGCAAGTGTGAATCTTCTACTAGCATATATGAATAAAAAATATGTGTTCATATATAAAATATATAGTAGCAGCCAAACAAATCACTCCCAGACTGATAAAGTACAGTACAGTAAATAATAAGATAAAGATTAACAACACAGTCACATTTTAGTATTTGCTGGTTGCAAAGGCATTACAAAGGCATTTGCTCATTATATAACCACTAAATCCAACTACAAACATTTGTATATGTGTATCATGTTACTTCCCTATCTGTTTGGCCACATATCAGTATCACAAAGGTAAAATTTGAATAGTAATTATGCTCTTGTGATTGTTGTGTCACTGTCCTCATCCAGTTGATGGCTCCTCGGTCTGGCTTTGATCACACAAAGAAAGCTAAAATCACTGGGAGGTGCCAATTTCTTAATCACTTACCCAATATCCTGGGCTTCTTTATAAACCACACAAACCTGGGCAGGGCCAGAACTAGGGGCAGGCAAAAAAGGCTCATAGCTAGGGCCCAACAGACAAGGGGGAGTGTTAGGCACATACGTTCTTTGTTATGGGGACGGTTGAATAGAGGAGATAAAGATATATTGCCGAATGGGAATTGACATAACTAGGTGAGGGAGATCTTTTAGTGCAGGACTAGCCAGCGGGTCTCATTCAGCCCATGACCCGCAAATTCAGACATTAATCCCACCGGCATTGTTCACATCCCTAACCCTCTATTGTTTACACCCCTAAAGCCTTGTACTGTTCACACCACAGACCCAGACTAAATGCCCACCTTATTCACCAATTCACACCTCAGACCCAGACTGAAAGTGCCCACATTATTCACCTGTTCACACCTAAGATAAACTGCTGGAGGGACACCAACATTGTGTCACTGTAGCACAGCATGAACTGTTCATCTTATGTGCTCACCTTGTGTGCCATACTCTGTCTGCCCTATGCTCCCCTTGTATGCCATACTCTGTCTGCCCTATGCTCCCGGTGTGTGCCATACTTTGCCCGCCCTATGTTCCCTGTGTGTGCCATACTCTGACTGCCCTATGTTCCCTGTGTGTGCCATACTCTGTCCGCCCTATGTTCCCTGTGTGTGCCATACTCTGTCCGCCCTATGCTCCCGGTGTGTGCCATACTTTGCCCGCCCTATGTTCCCTGTGTGTGCCATACTCTGACTGCCCTATGTTCCCTGTGTGTGCCATACTCTGTCCGCCCTATGTTCCCTGTGTGTGCCATACTCTGTCCGCCCTATGTTCCCTGTGTGTGCCATACTCTGTCCGCCCTATGTTCCCTGTGTGTGCCATACTCTGTCTGCCCTATGTTCCCTGTGTGTGCCATACTCTGTCCGCCCTATGTTCCCTGTGTGTGCCATACTCTGACTGCCCTATATTCCCTGTGTGTGCCATACTCTGTCCGCCCTATGCTCCCAGTGGGACCAGTCCTTGTAGGTCTTGCACCACGGGCCACTTTCTGCCCAGGATCACAAGAAGGTGTATGTGGTGCAACGAAAGCAATGGGGAGAAGGGTTGTTATAAAATATATATTTAAAAAATATATTTTCTATTATGTTGTACATCAGCACAGTAACCAGTGACTTGAAGGGCGCCACATGGGTTAAGTGTTTGCTTTTGAATCTGAGCTGCATGCTAAGGATTAATTGCAAACTCATTGAACAGTTATTTCCCATGTGGCCGCCCTTAAAGTTGCTGACTAACAGAGTTGGAGAGATGACAAGCAGCAAGTTGTGTTCTGTTTTGTTATATAAGAAATCTGGTCACTCCAGCCTTTATACATTACATTTATAGCTAACTAACTATATTATTATTTTTCCACAGACTATCTATTTACCCAGTTTTTATTTTTGCATTGAACTATTCCTTTAAATGCAGTTGCAAATACAGTTTAGGGAATTGCTGCAGGTGCTACTGTGAATAAAGAAAACATGATCATTTGTATCCAAAGATGTACTTTGCGAACTTCAACAAGTTCCATGCAGAGAAAGACTGAAGAAGGAGTCAGAAAATGAATGCTGAAGATGAACTTCTATATTATTCAAAATTCGTTGTACATTTGAATTTTAAGTACATATACTATCTAGTGGAAGATAGAGGGAGTTGTGATTAGTCTTAATTTATATTTTGCTTTAATCTATTTTGGGCATCTCTAACACTTGACAGAGTCTGGCTATAATGGTCATTGGCCACTATCTAGCAGGGAACAGTTTGAATAATAATGGGGGAGGAGAGAAGATGCCACATTACATATAAATATAGAAATGCCAAGATACACACAGTTCTAAATAATTGAATATATCCCTATTGACAACCCACGTGCAGTCAGCTGGTAGGTGACTAATTGTTAAAAATCCCCTATTAGGCTCTTAACAGAGAATTTAGGAATGTTGAGGATACTAGGAAAGGGACACAGAGTTTTGGGTGTGAAATCATTAGGTAAAGTAAAAACTTAATAGATATTTGGTGACTGAACATTCCATCTCACTACAGTCAGATTGGTTTCCCAGTGCATCACTCTACTGGCACCTGTGTAATTATAAGGGAGTAATTAGCCAAGACTGGCATATATCCCATTGTGAGGGCGTGTGACTGAACCCTTAGACCTTTGTATTTCACAATATTTATAAAGTCAACCATTCCAAAGAAGACAAACTGGAATTGAAGATGCACAGTCCACAGCTATAATTTCTCCATTCCCAAGAGAAAAATGTAGGTGAGGTAAAATCACGTGCAGAACCGATTTTTTTGAAAACTTGTACCTGCAATCCACATTTTTACTTGTTTGGAACCGCTACCCGACCAGCAACTGCCTGACCACCATTAAACAGGAAGTGATGTTGCTGCAAATCGGAATGGATGTGATCAGAAGTGGGTGGGAGCAGAAAAAAAATGTTTCAAAAACTACATATAAGATCAGCAACCCAAATCTACTGTATACCCTTATCTGGATATTGTTTGTGGGTACCCACGTATTCCCGACCCACAGCAAGACTCTAGGTGGGAATAGTTTTAAATTGCACTGAATTCTGAATATTTGGATTTAAAATATGACTATTTGGTTCCACTAAAATGTTACATTCTTTCCACATGTTGCTATTAGTCAATATATTATATGACCAAATTAAGAACACACTGATGTGTGATGATCTTCAATCAGAGGGCAGAATCCATGGATGCGATGTTGTGTAATGGGGAATGGATAAAGCAGTTTTGTTCCCATTATGCTCCACAATTCAAAAGATATGAGGGCTACAAGCAGGCTCACTGCATTTTTCACATTTTGCATCCTGGACAGCTGGAGCTGGAGTGTACAGGATGGAGCAGCACTTTATAGATGGATACAGTGCTGTATTCATAAGGATCTCTGTATTGCTTCCTACTCACCCCCAAGGTTGTGCATCATTGCTGCACACATGTTAGGTAGCACCAGCAGTGAGGGCAGGGCTGCCCACCAGAAATCTGCATCTCATGCTAGTTTTTAGAAGATACAGAAGAAAGAAGGCATCCACTCTTGGAGTTCAGAGTAAGAGTTGTTCTCTTTCCATCAAACAAATGCAAAAGGTCTCAGAGAATTTGAACTCAGGCTTAAAAGCATATAAACTATCCACCTTTATTTAACTGGGGTGGAGGTAATACTTGGAGCATGTGGTCTGCATTATAATTTTGCTTGTTTTTTGTTAACGTGGTATCTTTATAATGTAAAGAACTGTGCCAACCGGAACAGAATCACCAAATTTGATAAAGAGGCCCACGTAACACAGAAACCCCTAATATACCCATCAAAGATAACTGTTTCTTCAAAAAGTATGAATAAATGCCATCTTCTATGCAGAAATACAGCTGTTTAACAGTTCTTCTCTTTCTGTATCATTTGAAATCCTGGCAGGGAAGGAGGGACTAAAAACTAATATTACAAATGATCTAATATAAGTAATTCAAAAAACAACTGGACTTGCTGAGTAATTATTGAAGAAGTTTCACTACTCATCCGAGCAGCTTCTTCAGTTCAACTGACTGGTGTGAGAAACATATAACATATAAACTCTTCCACTAATCCAATCACAATGGCACATTGTAACTCTTCAGAGAGGTGACATCTGAAATGTCTTCATTGATTACTCAAGTCCAGTTGTTTTTTGATTTATATTAGATATACCATGACCTGGATGAATGAAAATCTTCATAGTCATATTGAACAACTTCACAGCTTACAGACAGCATGCAGGAACTACATAACCCAAAATGCATTGCACTGGGATGTTCCGTTCCTTATTGAAATCAGGTGTGCAGGGAATTGTGGGGTTTGGAGGATGCAGGCTGTCATCCATCATCCATCGTACAATTTTCAGAGGGAGACTGTACACTAGGTTTTGTCGGACATAACTATCATACGATTGCTGTCAGGGGCAGAAAATCGGCTGACCTGTTCTTTAACTACTTATTTGATCTGAAAGGTAAGACTTTGATCTGAATGGTTAGTGGCAGGTCGGGAGATGGGAAAGTCCGATCGTACGTTGATTCTTAATATCGGATCTTTGCGTTTGTGGCTTACCAAACTCCACCTTTTACTAACTGTTCCACAGTGACCATCCTTGCAAAGTAATTCCCCATATGCACTACTTTTAAACTGTATCACTGTTTATCTAGTACAGGTATAGGAAGGATCCGTTATCTGGAAACCCATTATCCAGAAAGCTCTGAATTACGGAATGGCCAACTCCCATAGACTCCATTATATCCAAAAGATCCAAATATTTAAAAATGATTTCCTTTTTCTCTGTAATAATAATACAGTAGCTTGTACTTGAGCCAAACTAAGATATAATTAATTCTCATTGGAAGCAAAACCAGCCTATTGGGTTTATTTCATGTTTACATGATTTTCTAGTAGACTTAAGGTATGAAGATCCAAATGACAGAAAGATCTGTTATCTGAAAAACCCCAGGTCCCCAGCATTCTTGATAACAGGTCCCATACCTGTATAAGTAATTGTATTCCAGTTGCTCTAGAATTACTTATACCAGATATACCATGACCTGGATCAATTAGAATCTTCATAGTCATGAATCACTGTTTGGGGCAAATTCACTAACCTCTGAAAATTCGCCAGGAACGGCTTCGATCAAATCGCAACACTTCCCCAGGCGTGGATTCGCCAGGACAATGCTAATTCACGAAAATCCGAAGTTGCGTCCAGGGCGCCGAACGCTGGTAAAGTAGCGCTAGTGTTACTGCAGCAAGCGAAGTGAAAGTTAAATTGGGAGTTACATCATTCCCAACGTAACTATGTAACTCCCAACGTAACTATTTAACTCTAAATGTAATTATGTAAGTCCAAACTTAAATATGTAGCTATGTGTGCACTCGGGTTCATTTGAAAGGAGGTGAACTTTTGATGGACTTTTTTTTAACGCAAATTACAGTAACTAAGAAACTTAACTATGAAAAAATAATACACATCTAACACTTTAATTATTGTATGTATATATATATATATATATATATATATATATATATATATATATATATATATATATATATACTGTATATATATACTGTATATATATATATATATATATATATAAGCAATGCAGAAGAACGGCACTCACAGGATTTGCTGAATCAATCTTCCAAAGATTTGTTTTGCTCAATGTTTCGGTCCCCCAGAGGGACCTTTGTCAGGAGTCAAGCAGTGCAGCTGTATATATACAGGTATGGGACCTGTTATCCAGAATGGTCGGGTTTTTCAGATAACGGATATTTCCATAATTTGGATCTTTATACCTTAAGTCTCCTAGAAAATCATTTAAACATGAAATAAACCCAATAGGCTGGTTTTGCTTCTAATAAGGATGAATTATATCTGAGTTGGGATCAAGTATAGGCTACTGTTTTATTATTACAGAGAAAAGGGAAATGATTTTTTAAAATTCTGATTATTTTATTATAATGGAGTCTATGGGAGACAGCTTTTCCGTAATTCTGCATCTGGATAATGGGTTTCCAGATAATGGATCCCATACCTGTATATACATCTACCATCTGGAATAAGCATTGCCTACACAAAGGTTTGAGACTAAATACCAAACTAATAACCTCACCCATTGCCGTGTGCAAGGATCATCCTCAGCACAAACTCAGCCAGGCTGTCAATAAAATAGCAGGGATCCTCCCAGATCTTTTTTTATGTATTGTGCAATTAAAACTAAAGCACAAGTTGCATCCCTATATAAAAAAAAAAACCTTGTAACCACAAAATCTGAGAAGAGAAGCAGAAAGAGCTCAGCCATGATGGCAGGTGAGTGAGATATGGGCACAAAACCTTAACAAGTGTTACTTTTTGATTTCTAATAGAACTTTTTAATAATGGCTACTTCAGAAAATAGACCCGAGGGAGAACATGGCCAACTACTGAGTCCTTACCCCCCCCTCCTGTTTTTTAGGAGTATTCTTGCTGACAGCTGAAATCAGTACTAGGGCTCGATAGGAGGGTAGAGATTTTAATCAGCACAAATAAACCACAAAATAAAGCAGCCTGTAATACATATGCACGAAGGTAACATTTCAGTTTATTGGGAGTTGTTTTTTTTTCATTAACTTAAAATGTGTCAGCAAAAAAACATACATTTACATCCCTATAATTTATTCCTCAACAATAATGTTTCAACCATTCTTTGTTTCAGGGATATTCTAACCATTAACCAGGGCTATTCCCAAGTGTTGTATCATGACATACCACCATATGTAATAAAAGCCACTAAGTGACCAGTCAATGCTTCCAGTTGATTCATTGCTATGGTTTACTGCTCCTGGGCAAACTTAGTGACTTTTATTACATAACCCCCCATAGAAAGGTGTTACAGCTTTGGGTTATTATGGAGAGTGTATCACATGAACAGCATCCATGGTTTTGAATTATGAAACTAACACTGAGTGGTAATATATGGGTACCTGGTGGTCTAGTGGGGCAGCAGGGACACCCACCAAGCTCTCTGCCTCCAGCTGTCACCTCCTCTTCTGCACACTGACGTGCACTGCTTATAGGTTTTGACGTCATGGTTGGCATGAAGTTCAAATATTTAAAGGAGGATTCAACCCTAAACTTAAAAATCCCCTACCCTACATAGACCCCCCTCCCACCACCCCCCAGCCTAAGTGTTACCCCGGGCAAATGCCCCTAGTTCACGGGCCCAATCTTCAGCCGCTTCAGTAGTCTTCGTAATGATGCTTCGGCAATTTTTGTGAGTTTCGCCGCATGCGCAGTTGTTGCGAAACAAAAAATTGCTCTGACTGCGCATGCGCCGCCATCTCATTCCGAAGATATGCGAAGAAAAGAAGATGCTGCCCGTGAACTCCGATGCCTGAATCTGCACCGAGGGGTAAGTAAAACATTAGGGGCATTTGCCCGGGGTAACACTTAGGGGCAGATTTATCAAGGGTAGGGATGGCGCGGACTGTTCGCCCGCTAACTAATTCGCGCGAACATCGGCTGTTCGCGTCCGCCGAATGTTCGCGAACGTCGCGCGACGTTCGCCAATTTGGGTTCGCCTTAGCTGGCGCTTATTTTTGCCATCTCACCCCAGACCAGCAGATACATGGCAGCCAATCAGGAAGCTCTCCCTCCTGGACCACCCCCACACCCCCTGGACCACTCCCCTTCCATATATAAACTGAAGCCCTGCAGCATTTTTTCATTCTGCCTGTGTGTGCTTGCAAGAGCTAGTGTAGGGAGAGAGCTGTTTAGTGATTTGAGGGACAGTTGATAGTAACTTTGCTGGCTAGTAATCTACTTGATACTGCTCTGTATTGTAGGGACAGAACTCTGCAGGGATTTGAGGGACAGTGAGTTTAGGTTAGTTAGCTTTGCTGACTAGTAATCTACCTTCTACTGCAGTGCTCTGTATGTAGCTGCTGTGGGCACTGCTTCTGATCTCATCTGCTGACTGCTGTAATAACCCAATAGTCCTTGTAAGGACTGCTTTTATTTTCTTTTTTGTTTTTTTACTTTGCTACTATAAGAGCCCAGTGCTATTAGTCTAGCTGTGTTGAGGAGTGGGACTGGTGTGCTGCTCCTCCTAGTAGTTCACCACTACCAGCACCAACCAGAGTCAAAATTGTTACAAAGTATCTTATTTGCACCTGTTAGCTGTTCTGAGCTCTCTGCCAAAAGCCAATTAAGTTAGAAACTGTTTTTTTTCTGGCTGTTCAGTGCAGAGAAAAGAGGGACTTTCCAGTACAAAAGAGGGACAGGGGGTTGAGTGGTCAAAAGAGGGACAGTTGGGAGGTATGCAAGTGCCACCTAGCTGTGTGAGCTTTTTCACATTCTGTCTAAATAACAATAATAATTCCGTGTCCGTAAACATCACCTGAGTGATGTTTTTACAGCAGCAATAATATATTCCGTATCCACTACTGTATACGTTGCCCTTGCAGGCATTGTTTGCCCAGTCTTTAACCAAGTGCCACCTAGCTGTGTGAGCTTTTTCACATTCCGTGTCCAGAAACATCACCTGAGTGACGTAGTGTGATTTCTGCCCTTTACAGCACAAAACGCAGCGCTGTGTCAACAATGTATTTTTCAGATACATTTTTGCCCTTGATCCCCCTCTGGCATGCCACTGTCCAGGTCGTTGCACCCTTTAAACAACTTTAAAATCATTTTTCTGGCCAGAAATGTCTTTTCTAGCTTTTAAAATTCGGCTTCCCATTGAAGTCTATGGGGTTCGCGACGTTCGCGAACCGTTCTCATTTTTGGACGCAAGTTCGCGAATATGTTCGCGAACATTTTTTCCGCCGTTCGCTACATCCCTAATCAAGGGTCGAATTTCGAATTGAAAAAAAACGTAGAAATTCTACTTTTTTTTTTGGTCGAATAGGTCAGTTTTTCGATTTGAATCGTATGAATCGAAGGAATATCGCATTCGCAAGTTTTTCCCCCAAAAAACCTTTGATTTTTCAAAGTCCACCAATTGACTCCAAATAGGTTCTAGGAGGTCCCCCATAGGCTAAAACACTAATTCCCCACGTTTTAGATGGCGAATGGTCGAAGACAGTACATGATAGATTTCAATGTTCTAATTTTTTAATGTGTTTCAAATTGAAATCGAATTTGGACTATTCCCTGGTCGAAGTACACAAAAATAGCTAAAAAATCAAATTTTTTTAATTAGAAAATTCACCTTGACCTTTGATAAATCTGCCCCTTAGGCTTGGGGGAGGAGGGAGGGGGTCTATGTAGGGTAGGGGGGTAGGGTTTTTTTAAGTTTAGGATTGAACTCTCCTTTAAAGGGGCCGCTGCCAATTACTCTTTGCCCAGTGTAGGCCTATTTCCTGGATGCGCTTCAAGTCTTATTATCTGTTCTTTGATTCTTACCTGTCCCTGACTTCTGCTAGTTCCCTGCCTGTACTGACCTTTGTCTGTTACTGACCATTCTTTTGGATCCTGTCTTTGTACTGTGTTACTGTGTTACTGATTAGTTTTGACTTCAACCTGTCTCCTCGACTACGGCTCCAGATTCCATACTGTCTGATTGGTATTGAGCTCTGGCTGTCCCTCGACCACGCTTCCTGTTCTCTCTCCTTCCTATCACGTTACGGTTCCCTTGTCTGCCCAGGACTCTCGCCCTGGTTCTCTTACATTAAGCCCTGGCGGCACCAGAGTAACGGAGGGCTCCTCTCGAAGCAAAAGGCGGCTGTTATAGGCAGAAGCGTGAGCCGTGACCAGAGCCTTGGCATTACTTTTGGGTTCTATCATACGTGACAGGTACTGTATGGACTGGAATGCAGAAATAGAAAGAGGAAATAAGTTAATATTATAAGTTAGAGTGGACTTTTACAACTCAAATTACGAATCATGAAAACTTTATGATGTTATAGAATTTACTGACCTGCTTCCATATAAAGTATACCTTATAATAAAAAAGAATATTTTGGCATACTTATAGATGCATAAAATATGGGAACAATAGGAAGGGGGTCATATATTGTGTAGCCCCTTGTATGCCCATTGTTCCATTTGACCTGATTATAGACCAATCAGGTGTATAGGGTTTATCTCATCCACGCTCAGATTTTGATTGGTCTAACACATATTTTTTTGGGGGGGGCTTCCTTTCCTAGCAGATGTAGTATGGAGTCAATGGGGCAAATCCAATAATGGGCAAATTTTCACCAGTGTAAGCTTCGCATCCATCACACCACTTCGCCAGGCTCAAATACGCTACGAATACACTTATTCACTAAGAAGTTCGTCCCGGGCGTCGAACGCTGGCGACTTTTCGCTACCGTTACTTCAGCTGTGCAAGCATTTCATAGAGAAGATGCGCTAGTATTCATTTGTGCCTAGCGAAACTTCGCTAGTGATCTTGCGCTTAGGTCAATTTGCATAGGGCAGGAAATTTAAAGTATGGATGTCTTTATTATAAATGTTGGTGCAAATGGTTTATTACTGGTTTAAATTACACATGTCCAGGGAACCTTAATAAAGACAAGAGTTAATATAATGCCCTACACATGAGCCCAGTGTAAAATGAATGTTCCATATGTTATGAAATGTCTGGAGAAAACTAGTTACCCAAAAAGTAAGTTAGGACTTTTGCAGCCAATTTAGCTTAAAAAAAGAAAAGTTGCCAGCGTTTTGAACTTTAATGCATTTTCGGCACACAGGATATGATGTAAATGACAGAATATTGAGGAAGATCTACAGTAGCTTTATAGCACTTCGTCTGGTCTGAGGTAGTGAAGGCAATTTTAGTGAATTTGCAGAGTAACGTCCGTTCACCAGATCGAAAAGTCACCAGGCGATAGAGTACGAATGACCGCTAGCGACGGTCTGTTTTGTTAGTGAATTGTTGTCTGCACCTGTTAGTAAATTGGCGATGACCCTGCGGGTGCTCACGCTAAGGAATTGTCGCTAGTGTTAGCCACTTCGTTCCTTAGCAAATCTGCCCCAATGATGGATGGAATATCCTACTCCAGAACGAACAAAATCCAATAAAATAACTGACTCCAGCGCAAATCCTGCATGTAGAGAGCAATGAACATAGTGCAAAAAAAGGCCTCACTTTGTGCAAATAGCTGCAGGCCTCTATGCCCTGTTTCAGTTTGCAGAGACCATATTAACATTGTGTTAATGACAGAGGCACTTAGGCAGGCTGTAAGAAAAGGGCTGATCTGTAACCCTTGGCGCTGCTTGACCCTGGAGCCACAAGTGCTCTGTAAATGGGCACTACAGTGTGTACTTTTGCACTTGTGCTCCTAGGGTTTGTAAATGATCTTTAAGATAAAGAGGGTATGCCTCACAAAGCACTACCGGGCGGGGATCTCATTCCTACTGTGCCTCTTACCACACAGCACTTAAGCTCAATGTCCTTATATAAACTCTGTGTACTTCGCATATTTATAGGGGCATATTTATCAAAGAGTGAAGTAGGAGATCACAGCACTCCCCCATTCATTTCTACAGCATTTTTAAAGGCATATTTATCAAAGGGTGAACTTTAACTTTTACACATTGATAAATACTATTTTAAAATCCCACATAAATGAATGGAGAGCAGTGCTTGGCCTGCCGAGTAGACAGTCTTGTTTAAAGACGCCTGCTCGATGTGTGTGCCCCTCACTATCAAGCGCTGGTCACTAACACCGTTGCTTGACTGCCTACTCGTTTTTCATTGGTAGGCAGGCGGGACTAGCAGAAGAGGCAGGCGGGCCAAGCAGCAAAGAAGACGGCCACGGGCCGTGAAGGTTTTGAACGCTGCTGAAATGAGCAGATATGTGGGGGGATTGATTGAACACAAAACCTGCTCATAAAAATAATAGTTTACAATTTGAAAAAGGCTCATTCATTCCCCAAAGGCAAAGGGGGATTATCATGTTTGACCATACATCCCCTTTAAAGTCTCCAACCTGAGTGAGAAGATGCTTATATTAAATTTTTTTTTTTTACAACAGTCTCTGTTTGCGTCAAACCTTTTGTGCATTAAAAGAGTCACACATTAATAAATACACCTATGCTTCAAATGATTAAGGGGCAGATTTACTAAGCTCGAGTGAATTGAATAGGATACTATAACTTCGAATTTACTTTGACTTCGCTTCAAAGTCAAAATCTTTTGAATATTCGACCATTCGCTAGTCGAAGTACTGTCTCTTTAAAAACCCTTCGATTTCAATACTTCGCCAAATTAAAGCTACCGAATTGCTATATGGCCTATGGGGACCTTCCAGTGCATTTTTGTAAAGTCTTTGGCATTGAATAAAAATCGTTCGATTGATCGATAAAAATCGTTCGAATCGTTTGATTCGAAGGATTTAATCGTTTTTATTCGATCGATCGAATGATATTTTAGCGCTAAATCCTTTGAATTCGATATTCGAATTCAAAGCATTTCAATTCGATGGTCGAATTTCGAGGGTTTTAACCCCTCGAAATTTGACCCTTGATAAATCGGCCCCTTAATGTACCCCCATTTGCAGATAAGGATTTATGTTACCTAAAACACCCCTTGACTAAAGAATGAAGACGAGTTGCTGTTTTCTATGGCTGTTAATATTGTTTCTTCTCTTGCAGGTTTTAAAGTTCTTAGCGCAGATCTTCAACTTGATGCTAACAAATCAGCTCACAATACTGGCGCCTACATGAGCAGGGAGCTAATTGTTCGCAGGGGACAACCAGTCCGCCTGGTGCTAAATTTCAACACATCAGTGAGAGTTGAGGACCGTCTGCAGTTCACCGCTGGTCTTATCACAACTAACGCAAGTAAATTTGAATACACGTACGCAATCTCGCGAAACAATGATAGTTTACAGTTTCTGACCTTTTAAATATTGAATTATGCTCAGGTGAGCTTTTACCAACAGTTGTTCACTTTTGAGTTAACTTTAAGGGGCACATTTACTAATGGAACGAATAGCGCTAAATCCTTCGACTTCGATATTCGAAGTCGAAGGATTTAACTTCGAGGGTCGAATATTGAGGGTTAATTAACCCTCAATATTCGACCCTCGAAGTTAAATCCTTCGACTTCGAATATCAAAGTCGAAGGATTTAGCGCTATTCGATCGATCGAAGGAATAATCGTAATAAACGATTAAATCCTTTGATCGAACAATTAAATCCTTCGATCGAACGATTAAATCCTTCGAATCGAACAAATGAATTTAATGAATTTAATTTAATACATTAGATCAGAAATTGCCTAGAAAGCCTATGGGGTCCTTCCCCATAGGCTAACATTGATGCTCGGTAGGTTTTAGGTGGCGAAGTAGGAGGTTGAAATTTTTTTTAAAGAGACAGTACTTTGACTATCGAATGGTCGAATAGTCAAACGATTTTTACTTTGAATCGTTCAATTCGAAGTCGAAGTTGTAGTCGAAGGTCGAAGTAGCCATAAAAATACTTCGAAATTCGAAGTATTTTTTATTCTATTCCTTCACTCAAGCTAAGTAAATGTGCCCCTATGTATGACGTAGAGAGAGATATTCTGAGACAATTTGAAATTGTTTTTCAGTTTTTTGATTATTTGTGGTTTTTGAGTTATTTAGCTTTTTATTCAGCAGCTCTCCGGTTTACAATTTCAGTCGTCTGGCACGGTAGCCATACATATAAATAGGAGAGGACCTACAAAGAAATATGAGTAACCACAATTAGAAGTAACAAAACATTTGTAGCTTTGCAGGACATTTGTTTTTAGATGGGGTCATTGACCCCTATTTGAAAAGAGTCAGATGAAGAAGGCAAATAATTAAAAAACTATAAAAAAAAATAATAATGAAGACCTATGAAAACATTCTGCCATTCTATAACATACTAAAAGGTGAACCACCCCGATATCAGCTATCCAAGAATCCTATAAACCTTATTAGATGTATATACAGTATGAGCTATGGTATATGGCTAACCTGTGCCCTTTACAAACCAATCACTAGACTTGCTTGAGTAGATGCCATGAAAACTGATAAATTCAACAAGTTTCTTCTATGATGTCAGGTACGCCTCTCCTCGAGTTTAATTTCTACGATTCCAGATCCCCAGCAGTCAACAGTTGGGGAGCTCAGAGAGTGGAAACTGGTCGTAACTCAGTCACTTTAAATGTCTTTACGCCATCCAATGCTATAATTGGTCGGTATATTCTATCAATACATACAAGCGAAGGGCAGTCGAATTTGGCTTCCATCGTACTCCTCTTCAACCCATGGGCAAAAGGTAATGTAAGATATCGCATACATTTTATATTTTATTTACACAGCAAATTATAACTGAATCATTTATTCCAGAACAGATGTGGTTTGCTTTCAGCCTGAGGACTTAGATACACCCTACAGTCTGGTGTATATAAAGTCACTCAAAAATTTTTTTAGGTGCCTCTATAAAAGTAACGACAGTCTAGTATTCCACTGATTACTGCAATTGATTTTCTTTTGAATAGAATTCTATTTTTCCAACCCATTATTCAAGCTCAGTGAATGGTTCTGGGCTTCATTTGTAGAAGACAACGGTAATGTGACTGATTGTTGAATGTTTATGCACTAAATAAAACAAGTGCAAATGTTCAAGGCTCATTTATGAACACAACTGCAAGTGTGGTGCTTTAAAATGACCACAACATTGTAAGCACATTAACGCCATTCATAAAAGATACTTGTACATGTTCCTTGCACTTGTGCGTATGTGCAATGAACCCACCCAACCTACTCTGATGAATTACTCACATGACATCATACTGACGCAAAGGAATCCTGGAATTACTTCCATCCTGGACGTAATGGTTTCTCCTTCCCATTTTTTTCACATTTAAGGTGATGTTGTTTACCTATCTGATCAGGCAGAAAGACAAGAATATGTTCTATCAGAAGTTGGCCTCATCTACATGGGGACTCCAAGCTATCCCCAATACACATTCTGGAACTTTGGTCAGGTAACGTAACAAAACACAGATATTATGCTTAAGAATCAGTTGTTATTGTCTCTCGCCCAAGGGATGGGGAAAATAATTTTGTTATTAAATACATTTCTAACTCTAGAGTGGGGATCCCCAACCTCATTTACCAGTGAACCACATTTAAATTTAAAGTGAGTTGGGGAGCAACACAAACATTAATATGGCGCCAGGGGGTGACTGATAAATAAGTGCTATGATTGGATATTTGGTAGCCTTTATGTTGTCTGGTAGCCTATAAGTTGGGACAGGGCAAAAAAAGACTGGAAAAGCTGTATAATGCTAAAAAGAGCAGAGAGGCTGAGTCTCTCAGAAGAAAAGTTGGGGAGCAGTACCCCTCTCTGTAAAAAAAACTGCACAGGAAAATATTGCAACAATTTAAAAAATACTGTTCCTCAATGAAAAATTGTAAATAATTTGAGGTAAAATTTATTGTACATGTTTTCTGCTTTCAGTTTCAAGACAATATACTAAATATAAGCCTTAGTCTCCTGGATTCAACCCAGAGTTTTCAGCGTAACGCAACAGAAGATGTACGAAAGCGCAACAATCCGATCCATGTTTGCAGGGTCTTGAGCTCTATAGTAAGTCTCCAAAAAATGGTCCTTTGCAAATTAAATTTTTTTGGTTAATGTTGTGCCCTAAGGGTATGCTGATCTGGTAAAAGGTCATTTTTGAGGCAAAACAATATTGCAATTGTCTCATAGGCCAAGTCTAGAGTCAATAACAATTCCAACCTGGCCATTCTTTCTAAGAGAACAAAATAATAAAAATGGTCCTGGCAAACAGTACTAAAAAGGTGCTTCAGGAAAATTTTTAATATGGGACAATAACTTTGTTGACTGACACTGCTGTAAGATATATATATATATATATATATATATATATATATATATATATATATATATATACATACATACATATATATATATATATAATACACAAAAGCCATTAATATCCTGTAAATGATATCCTTATAAACAGTGAGTTCTGATGTCATCAGTTATAAACGGTGAGTTCTGATGTCACAAGACTCACTGAAATTTGTGTATTATTATAAATAAAGTACCCCCAGTTGCAAAATATGAGGATATTAGAAGTTACCTTGGAGTTCCATGACCTGATAAACTTTAGTCACTCTTTACTGCTGTACTGCAAGTTGGAGTGATATCATCCCTCCCTTCCCCCCCCCCCAATAGCCAAACAAAAGAACAATGGGAAGGTAACCAGATAGCAGCTCCCTAACACAAGATAACAGCTGCCTGGTAGATCTAAGAACAACACTCAATAGTAAAAACCCATTGAGACAAATTCAGTTACATTGAGAAGGAAAAACAGCAGCCTGCTAGAAAGCATTTCTCTCCTAAAGTGCAGGCACAAGTCACATGACCAGGGGCAGCTGGGAAATTGACAAAATGTCTAGCCCCATGTCAGATTTCAAAATTGAATATAAAAAACTCTTTTGAGAAATGGATTTCAGTGCAGAATTCTGCTGGAGCAGCACTATTAACTGATGTGTTTTGAAAAAAAAAAAAATACCCATGACAGTATCCCTTTAACCCCAATTAAGTAATAAAAAAAGAAACGTTTTGGTGAAGACAATATCAACATCACAATGAAAGATTCATTTGAAGGAGTAGTTATATAGTATATTCTTGTTACCAATCTTTTTTTTTTTTTTTAATAAAAAAGCATTATATTAATGGTAGATTTCTTTTGAACCATTTGTCAGCTTAATAGTATGGATAACAATGGAGTTGTAGAAGGTAACTGGAGTGGAGAATATTCTGATGGAACAGATCCCAACTCTTGGACTGGAAGCACCCCAATCTTGAGAAGCTGGTTTGGCCAAAGGCGACCAGTGAAATATGGACAATGTTGGGTGTTTGCTGGAGTCTCCTGCACAGGTATTAAAACAACAATTAATATAATGCGATTAACGCTCACATTTCTTCAATAGTTTCCCTTATTACTAAAAAGAGGGAAGCAACATGCAAAATACAGTAAATAAATGATAATACCTGCACATCACAAATATTCACAGTCGTATAAAACTCAAATTATACCTTGAAAAACAAGATCATTACTAACAAAATAAATGCACAGGGGCCAAAGCATCTTAGAAAACTCTGTGTTGAAGCTTCTAGCATACAAAATTATATATTACATAGGGGAAGAGAGAAGTTAGGAGAACTGTAGATGTACAGGATATTAACACTTATAACAATGTGGGAGGAAAGCAATGACGTATAGAGGCACCTCCATGATTTTGCTTGATATGTCACAGAATTTATTGCAGTTTATATAAAAACCTTTAGAACTTGTACATAGGGGGCTAGGAGAACTTCAAATACATTTCAGTATTTATATTTATACTTAATCATAGACAATGAAAGCAATGAGCAAGCATTCTACTAGAGCAGTGATCCCCAACCAGTAGCTTGTAAGTAACATGTTGTTCTCCAACTCCTTGGATGTTGCTCCCTGTGGCCTCAAAAGTGTAAGGAACTTACCCTGGTGGTCTAGCGGCAGCGGGGTCCAAGCCGCGTCCTCGGCGTGGACACCCGCTGTGCTGCTTTCTTCCTCTGCCGGTTCCTCTAGGGCACGCGCGCCGCGCGCGTGCATTATTTAAAGGCGCAGTGATGCTGGTGTGTGACGTCAGCGTGCAATGGCACCAAATTCAAATGTATTTAAGGGGAATTTAGATTTAAGCAAGTTGCCCGTTGTTAGGTTCAATTTGCTTGTTCCTGGGTGTTATTATCTTGATTCCTGACCTGATCTACTGTGTTTGACCCTTGCCTGACTGAAACTTTGCTGACTTCTCCAATCCTGACTTTTGCCTGCCTACTACTACGTTGATCTCTCCTATCCTGAAACCTAGCCTGTCTATCGAAGATTCTACGCTCTCCATCCTGATTTCGGCCTGTCGGACTATTCTTACTGCTTGTGCTGGCCCGGCCTGCCTGTTCCTGGTGGCTTCCTATCTTCTAGTACCCTTGTAAACAGTTGTGCCCCATTGCCTGCCAGAACTTATGCCTTGCACCTCTCATTAAGTCCAGGTGGCATCTGAGTAAGCCGAGGGCTCCTCCCGACGCCAAAGGCGGTCACTTAACTGGTGAAGTCGAGCCGTGACCAGGGTGCTTGGCATCTGTTCTGGTGTAGGGTGCCGACCGTGACAAAAAGAGGTTCTTATTTTTGAATTCCCGGGCTTGGAGGCAAGTTTTGGCTGCATAAAAACCGTGTGCACTGCCAAACATAGCCTCAATGTAGGTTGACACTCCACATAGGGGCTACTAAATTGCCAATCACAGCCCTTATTTGGCACCCCAGGAACATTTTTCATGCTAGTGTTGCTCCCCAACTTACAGTACTTCTGAAAGTTGCTCACGGGTTCAAAAGGTTGGGGATCCCTGTACTAGAGGAAGTGCTATGAACAGACACAGGAAACTATCCATACCCTTTCCCAACACACTATTCCAGGGTTTGAAAAATAGCTGAAAGGCCAAATGGACATTAAAAATTATGAAAAATGATCTCCAAGTTTGAGGAACTATGACATTCTTAAATTAGTAGACAAGAATTGAACATATTTAAAAATCGAATGAATTAAGCACAAGGCCCAGGTGGTGAGTAATCTTGAAGAACTTATTTATAGGGTTGTCCATCTTGGGGACCTTAGGCTGGATATAATTTTCATACTGTATGTCCCAGTCAGGCTGTGAGCCCCCACTAAAATATAATTGTATTGAATCCTGACTTTCAATATAGTTCAATGGAGAACTGTCTCTCAACATGATATCTCACAAAATTAAGACAGCTTAACTCATCCTCTGTGGTCAACCACAAGAACACCACTACTCACGAAAAAACAGATAATCGTTGAAAAAAACAGATGCAGTTTGCTGCTGCACCACAATCGATTTATTGACATGACATGTTTCACAACACAATGACCCCTTTCTCAAGTGTTCTAGAAAGTTAGCATAGCTTATATTGGCTTCAACAGAAGGAAACAGTGGATAAGGTCAGGTAATTGCCTAAATGATGGTGTTTGAACCCAGTGCAAAAATGAATGTTACCATAGCTTGTCTATGTAAATCAAACGCCCTACACAAAATAGTCTACATGTAAATGTAAACCCATATGTAAGATCATACACACCAAACAAGCTTTACCATTATTATTGATATTATAAAACAAGTAAAAGTCAAACTCAGCTTTTGCAGAACATAGAAAATGTTAAAACATTGAAAAAATTGCACATAGGCAACCTAGAAGTTCTCACTGTGTCCATGTCCATTCATTGGCTAATGTAACCTAATGTTGTAGGTATTTGGTTTGTGTAATAGGACAATGGCTTTTAGAAGTCAGATAATGCATTAACACAATAACAAAATACAAATATATTTTTTTAAGTCAGCAGATGCCTGGGATTACCCTGCCGGGTGATTACTAACTACAACTCTGCACATGACACAGATCACAACCTCAGCATTGAACTATATTACAACTCCATGGGAGAATCATTGTCAAGGAGCGAAGACAGTATCTGGTAAATATATAAAGACTTGGAATGATCATTAAATGCCTGTTATTAGCTATGGGCTGCCCTGGTGGGGGAGCTCATCTACTGCAGTTCCATGGTGTTACCTATTTAGGGGGTTATTTATCAATAGTGATGGGCGAATTTGCGCTATTTTTCTTCGGAAAATTCGCGAATTTCGCGTGAAATTCGTGAAACGGCAAAAAGTTCATGAAACAGCGCCGGCTCGTTTTTGACGCTGGCGCCCGTTTTTTTTTTTTTGGTGAATTTTCGTAGGCGTTTTGAGAATTTATTTGTTGGCGGCGAATCACGCAAATTTGCCACAAATTCACGCCTGGCGAATAAATTCACCCATCACTATTTATCAACGTTCATATTTTTTTCCACTTAAAGTTATGAATTTGAGCATGAATTTTGGAGTAGAGAAAAAAAAAAACTTCTGAAAGCTTGTCATGTCAATAAGAGCTGTCCTGTGCAAAATGTAAAATATTTATCCAATTTTGTTTTAGCTTGTCGACCCAACAAAAAGGAATGAATAAATACGTGTAAATTAATAAAATATAAATTTGAGTTAATTCATAAATTTTTTTAGTTTTTATATATTTTTAATACATAAGCAAACATTCACATTTTTTTTTTAAATTGCCAGCCTATTCGAAGTAGAAAAATAACATTTAAAAGTACACAAGTTTGAATTGTGATAAATTGGTCCATTAGAGGCCAATTTACTAAACTGTCACTTTTTTTGGTTGGTCTTTTTGATGCCAAAAATCGAAAAAAATTGTGAAAAAAAATCTTTCTGGGATTTATCATGTGACAAAGCTGAGACAATTCCGAATCCGAAAATACTCTAGCTTCAACCAGTCAAAATCATGAAGAAGTAAATGGCAGATGTCCCTTTTACAACTGGAATATCTTTCTTTGATTTGTTATTTTAGAAGTTTCTGGTGTTTTTGATGCTGGCTTTTTTGCAACAATAAGTAAAAGTCATAGTTATTGTGCAACAAGTCAAAAACTTTGTGGTTTTCTCAACTTATCTGCAACGTTTCCTGTTCATGCTTTTTCAGTTTAGATCTTTTGATAAATGACTGACATTCATGAAAATTAATGTTTTCGTGGTTTCAAAAATTGACCTTTAATAAATAGGCCTCCTAGTGTTGACCCATGAAACCCAGAAACATTTTTTCTTACAGAAGGGTGTAACAGTAGCAAAGGCTACAATTTATATTATGTTATTGAAATAAAAATCAAATAGCAAATTATCAGAACTAGCGACCCGACAGCTTTTAAACTGGCATTTTCATTCAACAAGCTGTTTGAGCATAGGTGTTAAAACCACTCAGGGCAATTATGTTGTGTCAAGGTGTTAAAGAAATACTTCTATGAACTGAAATATTAATTTCTAAATCAGCTGTGCCACTGTTCCACACGAAACAGGAATTTCCATTGCTGGAATGAAAGCTGGTACCTTCGGTCAGATCTGGGAAATTTCTATAGTGGATGGCAGGTTTGGGATTCAACGCCACAGGAAAAGAGTGATGGTAAATATTGATTTCTAAAGCCCGAATGCAATGAGAAAAAAAAAGCGAACTAAACAAAAACATGCATGTTTAGCATTTAATGGGGATGTAAACTCAAACTGAGATATTAGCCGTTTTAGACTGCATTTTATCATGGGCTTAGGGGTGTGGTCTAAAAGATGAAGCCATGAATTATTTGCAGTAGCAAAAATGGTTGCTTTATAAAGTAAACCATTTAACAACCATCCTCCAAATAAGTGACTGAGCTTCTTTTAAACTGGGGAAGAAAAAACAGGACCAAACTACTGGAGAAGGTTTCTACAGAGTCTACCAATAAATGCCCTTACCGATGGGGTACTGCCATTTGTGGTTAATATGAAGATTTTAGAAAGGTACACAATGGAAATTAGAGGCAATTGCCTACCTTAAATCTTTATAAGCAGTGGCCAGTGTAACTTGGCCAGCCTTTCTTCATATTGCTAGTTTGTAAACCATCTGTATTGATTGACCTTGAGGAAGGGGTTCTGTGCCACCCAAAATTTCAGTAGGTGTGTGATACAATATATGATTGTTTAAAAACTTCCTGCCTTATCATTTTGCTAAAAGAGCCTGTTGAACAGCCTACTATGGGAACCCAGGAATTACCACCATGGTAGGGATAACTCCAGAATTCTTCAGCATCAATAGGCTTAGTTGTGCACCATTGATCAGAAACTGCAGGTTGGACACAATGGCAACCATGTGGAAGTGCCTAATGAGTCAATATCTGTTCTCCATTGCATCCATTTAAGAGCACCAGCACTAGTGTGTGTCCGTAAATTACTTCTTAAGTCTCTTATCAGAACATTATTGCTTATGCAAAGAGACAGTTGGTTGTGAAGTGGCCAAATTTGAACCCCATGGCTATGAAGACAAATTATATACATTTTATGGCTAACAATGACATTCCTTAGGCAAACAATATATCATGGAGTGCCCAACTCTCTCCTTTCTCTGCTTCATTCATAAACCAGATGTACATAAATCTCACCTGTGTTTATTGACAAATCTAAAAGATATAACCACGTCAGGTCACATACGATGAAAGCATCGCCCGTTTCCTTACTTAAGAGGTGTTCTCCTTAGCATATCTGAAATGAATATGTACAGTTTTAGGCATGTGTTAGTGTTAGGCATGTGTTAGTGGTTATGTAACCTGTAAGCAGCAGAAGTATTAAGCTCTAGTGATGGGCGATTTTGCGCCGGTTCGCCAAAAAGTTCACGAATTTCCAGCGAAATTCGGGAAACGGGGAAAAATTTGCGAAACGGCGCCAACGTCTCATTTTTGACGCCGGCGTCCATTTTTTGAATTTTCACCAACGAATTTTCGCGCCCGTTTCATGAATTGGCTGCAAATTTGTGCCTGGCGAATAAAATCGCCCATCACTATTAAGCTCTAGGGAGCTTCACTTATTTACAGAGTTTGTTGTATAGTCATATTAATAAATACAGTATTTGGTTTTGTATTCTTAGGACTTTACCAGCTTGGGCCCACGTCACAACGAGCAGTTAAAGAAGGAGAAGTGGACATGAAGTTCGATACACCCTTTGTATTTGCAGAAGTGAATGCCGATGTCATCATTTTCATTGAGCAAAACAATGGAAGGGTCACAAAAGGACCAACACGTGAAAACTATGTTGGCCAGCTGATCTGCACCAAGGCTGTAGGTCAAAAAGCATTGAAAGATATATCACTGGATTACAAGTATCAGGAAGGTAAAGTATGGATGGGGTGGGGCTAAATAAGTTGCTAGAGCATAGGAGATACAGTAGATCCGTTGGTTTAAGATGTGTGCAATCAGCCATATATAATTACTGTATATATAGGTCACTAAGAAGCCTATAATAAGCATTACTGTTATTGCTAGTATTCATATTGTGGCAACTAGGGATGAGAGAACTTTTTTACCTGGTACAGTTTTTAGCTTTTTAACAGTGAAAGTTTTTGTGAATCCACACTGGAATTTAGACGTGTTCTGTTTCGCTGGGGGGAAAAATGCTGGTTTTTATGCTGTAAAAACTTACTTTTGCCACAAATTTTGTTTTGCTGAAAAAAACATGGGTTTTTGCACCAGAAAAAAAAACATGGAATCATTATTGTGTAGCCATTGCCTTCGATATCAACCAATTGGTTTACAGCCCTCCCCAGCCTTCCCCCTGTCTGTTTAAGTATCTGATCGGCACTGGTTGTAAGAAATTGGCAATATTGGAGCCTATATTTCCTATGAAGCACAGTTGCAGTCAGGGTCTGAATGGAGGATTGTGGGCCCACCAGGTTCTAACTTCTGGGGGCCCCTGCTCGCATACACAAATGGAGATACGTGGCGTGCTTGTGCGAACTCTGCATATTATTGATCAGGGTAGAGGGTCTGGGCCGGGGCCTACCGTTTTTTTTTCCGGTGTCCAGCCGGCCCATCCGACCCTGGTTGGAGTATAGTGGAAAGAAGCTCCTGTAACAAAGTATGCCAGTGTATACGCTATTGCAGAGTTAAGAACACCTGAACTGTAATGTCATTTCCCATTAACTTATGTTTTCCACGGCTTTGCAAATTTTAGATTCTCCACAGTGGCAACATATTCTTACAAGACATTCATTGCTAAAAGTCTTATTTTTACCTTGTCCCATAGGACTAGCGGTTGATACTTGGTTGAATCTTACTCTTGCATTAAATAACCTGCAATTTTTGTTGTAGGTTCATCTAAAGAGCGAGAGATTTATTCAAAGGCCCGGAGGAAGATAAGAGGTGCTCAATTCGAAGCTCTAATGTCCACACCACCTGCCCCACAGGTTACTGGGAAGATAACTGTTTCTGGAACGCCTACAGTTGGAGAAGATATCAATGTGACTTTAACGCTAACGAACATGACCTCGGATAACAAAGCTGTTACTGTAAACCTGAGTGCAGCAGCTATCGTGTACAACAACATCGTGAGACGGCCAATACTTAACAATTCTGAAGCTGTACAGCTAGGGCCAAATGAAGGTAATTTCAAAAACCTCAAGACCTGACATTTTATTCTATAATATATAGTACAGAAACACCTTAGAGAGAAAAGAATTTGTAAATTCTCATTTACACACAACTGAATGGGCATCTAACTAAATGACCTAAGCAATGAAACCTACATTTCAATATATTTTAGTTTTGACTATATCTCACTAGTATAGGAACTTTGATTAACTTTGATTATGACATGTATCTAATAAATATGGGCAAAGGAATGGGCACATGTTCAATGGTACAACAGCACCAATAAATATGATTAATTGAAGGCTGCATGAGTCAATCCCAAATTGTTGTTTGGCTCTATGGGTATGTATATTTACAAAGGTTATTATATGCTGCGCACTGGGGATGTCTAGAGACTTTTCATCCTTGAGGTTGTCTAGTCTTATCATCTTATGTAGCTCTTGACTTGCACGGGTTTATCACCCATTTCAAGCTTCTATTTCTTCTGAATTCTTGATAATTATCAACCAATCATATATATACTACTTGTATAGGGTGTCTCACTATATTGGGCACCAGATCTACTTTGTTAATAATGATCATTGTCATATAGTCATTAGGACCAGTCTGCAAGTAATGGGAGTCAGGGGCTCAAGATGACAAATATGATGCAGCAGATACTTACAACTTTGAAATTGCTGCTCTTTCAGGTTAGCTATATCTACCACTGCCCGTTTTTACACGGGCCCTTTGGCATGACTAAATACTACCATATTGTGCAAATAAAATGGAGTCCCATTCAGAACACTTATTTTCTTTAGAGTTTATATATTATCTCTCTCAATCTCTCTCCAGAAAAGGGTGTGCCACTACAGATCAAATATTCTCAGTATGACAAGCAACTGACCAGTGATAAGATGATCCACATTACTGCTGTGTACAAGGTCGAAAATATGGCAGAAACATTTGTGGAAACGAATATTGTCCTATTGAATCCACCTCTACAAATCAAGGTAAGATCAGCATGGAAAGAAACATTCTATCAAAGTTCTGCAACAAGACTCCATCAATGTCTCCTTGTCCTGCTAAAGTCCAGGCCCAATGGATTCAGTGATAGATAAACATTAGCCTTTTTGAGGTCTATACAATACACTGTGGGATGTTTGATGGTTACAAGGCTAAAATATATAAAAATATTAAAATACCCATGTTTTCCATCCTGGTAGTAGAGCATTAGATCAATGTGTGTGCATTATGCTACATTCAACCAAATACTGGCAATCTCCATAAAAAGGATTTTTATAAAGGTGTGTAGCTTTACCCAAAGAACAGGAAAATATAGTGAGAATATTACATGTGCCATTATCCTTATGGAAAGAATGCAAAAAATATAACAATGGACTTATTGTCACATAGTGGCAAAAGATTTGCTTTGCATTACAAACAATGGCGGTCAAAACTGATCTTCACATGGAGTCCTCTTGTTCTCACTTCTTACTCAACAAGAAAAAAAACTTTCATTGCATAGCTCCTTTTTAGTCCACCAATTATATTTATAATATAAAATCTGCACCGGCCACGCATACAGTATACATAAGAGACTATTGATAAGCCATGTTCCAATATCTTTTGTGATCTGCATGTTTGGATATATGGCTCTGAATTATTAAGCTCTAACAGTACTATTAAACCTGTAGCTCTGGGTACATAGTTAGCTTCAAGGGTGGGCGAATTTGGGGCGTTTTGCTTTGCCGAAAAATTTGCGAATTTCCCGCTAAATGGCGAACAATTTGCCAAACGGCCCTGGCGTCTCGTTTCAGATGCCGGCGTCCATTTTTTTGGACGCCGGCGAATTTTCCCGGCGGTTTCGTGAATTTATTTGCCGACGGCGAATCGCGGGAATTCACACCTGCCGAATAAATTCACCGTCACTATTCAAGGGACATAAAGGAGTGATTTACACTAAACTGCAGTTGAAGGGGGGGTTAAAACTTATAATACATGTCTATTATCCCTTTCTTCCTTGTACCCACCAGGCACTTAAAACAGCTATATTAGACAGTCCAATGGTGGTAGAAGTCACATTTATGAACCCTCTATCAACACCTGTCACAGGTTGTGTTTTTAAGGCTGAAGGCAGCGGTTTAACAAAAGATGTTGTCGAAAAAAAGTAAGTATAAAACTGAAGTTTTAAGGCAATTCCATTCTGACTTTCTGTCGAGAGGGTCACAGGGAGCAATTATTATTGACTCATCAGAAAATATGTACAGCTTTATCATGTTTTTGTTTCCAGCATTAATACCAGTTTAGATATCTCTATCTATATCTTATAAATGTATGGATTTGTACAGCACTTCTACTTTATTTCATTCAACACTGGCTCACCAATGAGACATCGTGCTCTAATGGTCTTAAATTGTCCCGGATGAAATAAAGGGACGTCAAATGGGTTGAAATTGCACACGGAACGCTGCCTTTGAGTATCATCTGTATATCTATATATATATAGATAAATATAAATAATGGGGGTCATTTATACAGTTTGTGCTGCACACTTTTTTTCACAATTGGTTGTATTGCCCATGTTTTTTCCTGAACGTTAGTCTTTGCGAATTCGCATTGCGAATACATTTTCGAAAATGGTGCGCAAATGAGACGGGAGTTTGTGTGAGCGCACCCAATGTGCGAGGTTGTTGTGCCCGAAAATAGCGTTGACAGCAACTTAAATTCGCACTTTGCAAAACTGTTTTGCGAATATTTTTTTCGGCACCAAAGTAATTCAGTCGCAGAGTGTGCGCATAAATAACCGCAAATTTGCAATTTTTTACAAATTTAAAAAGCTCTGCACAGAGCAAATATATTTACTTTGCGAATCAATCTGCTTTGCGCGAAGTTTATAAATGACCCCCAATGAGGCCACTTTTCTAGGCCTAAGAAGTGCTATGCATGGTTATAGGCCTTGTGGGGCAATAATTCACTAACGTATTTAAATTGTATTGGTCTAATATTAAATTTTTTTTCATCTCCCCATAGCATGGGCCAATTGGAACCAGGCCAGAAGACCAGTGTTAAAATTGAGTTTATTCCCTACATGGTTGGTGAGAAGGAGCTACTGGTCATTCTCACGTGTGACAAGTTCAAAGATATAAAGGGCCATCTCAGCATCAATGTGCAGAGTTCCTCCAGGCGTCTGCGTGCATGTTGTGTCTAGCTGTGCTTTTAAGGAAAGAGAAGGTGCACTAATATCCACGTAGTTCCATCCAGGTGTAGACTTGATAAAGGGCCCTGTGAGGTCCAAAAAGTTGTCTGTAGGCCACTGTGAGCCAATAAAAAAAAACTTTTGGGCACTTTTCAACACAAATTCAGTGTGCTACTCATTTATTGCAAAGATAATCATCCAGATGTTACTGGGCTGGTATGTAGTAATGGGCTAATTTTGGGTGCTTCGCTGAAAAATTAGTGAATTTCCCGCTGAATTCGCGAAATGATGAAACTACGCCAGCGTCTCGTTTTTGACGAAATTGCGCCGGTGTCCAAAAAAACGGACGCCGGCGTCCATTTTTCTTTAACTCTGGCGAATTTTCATTTTCGCGGCAGATTCGGGAATTTATTTGCCGGTGGTGAATTGCGGGAATTTGCAGTTGGCAAATAAATTCACCCATCACTACTGGTATGATCCACTGCTCAACTATATACGTTTTAGTAGAAAAAACTTTCTCTCTGCCAGATGCAATGTGCATCAGTTATGCAAAAAAAAAAAAATTACAATCTACAGTAAGTTGTTTGAACATATTACAATCTAAGTTTGATGTGTATAGCGATACAGCAATCCTTGTGTTGACTGTGGAACAAAGGGCATTAGCTACTATATTATCCTTATAAGGATACATAAACCTTTAAAAAAAATTAAAATTGCTCAGGACACTTTTCTAAGCACTTTGCAATTTACAGAATTTTTTTTTTCAGTTTTACAGCTATTTGTTTTTATTAACTACCAATACAGTGCATTTTTATTGTTATGCCACCAATGTGGATTCATTCAGCTTAGTTACCATCAAGTAAAAGGTACTGCTCTATTATTACAGAAAAAAAGGAAATCATCATCATCAAGTCTAGGAGAGACTGCATTCTCCTAATTTGGAGGTTTCCTATTCCATTAGTATTGTCTGGTTACCATACTGTGAGACTTCCCACTGGATAGGGGGCTCATCCTAAGGATGGAGGGGAAATATGAGATGAAACCCTTTTTTTAATAGGATGAGAGGTGAATGAATCCATATTGTTCGCCCTGGAGATCCCTGAAATGGATGAAGAATTTGTGCTGGTGTCAATCCGCGGGCATTAAAATTGACGCTGGCGTCAATTCTGGAAAAAAAAAATCCCACACAAGCATATAGTGCTATAAAATTTCAAAGCTCATTTCCTCCAATTTACCAAAATTTAGTTGGTTAGAGCATCTTCTTCAAACCAAAAGCTCTAGTAGTCAGAATTGTAATATCTCCACTAAACACAAAAGGGGTTATTTACTAAAACTCAAATCATTCTGGTCAGGCTTTTTGGGGAAACAACTCCTCAATCCCTCAAATTTATTATTATACCCCAATGTTGCAAAAATCCCAAATTCAAAAACCGGCATATCAAACTTGTTGAGGTAATTTATAAGTCAATGGGAGATGTCTCTATCCTAATTTGAAGATATTGTGGTCTGCGCTGGGTTTAGCCCGATAGTCTGCAACATCGTCAAACAAGCGTATCTCTACGTCTATGGCCACCTTTACTCATAGCTGGTAGATAGTTTCCCTTTTCTGTATTAAAATATTCTCCAGTAGATGTCACTGTTCTTTCGTATATAAAAGGAAAAGCACACTCATTCTCTGGGTCTTTTCTTCCTGAATTCCTCCAGGCAGGTGAGTGGAATAAGACTGGAGCCTTGGGTAAGTCAAGTATGTTCCACTTGAGGATAATCCTGAAAGCTGAGAGAGCCACTATTGAGTTAAAATAATCCATTGTTAACCGACCTCTGAGGGATAAAGCACTAAATGCTTGAACCTATTTTTGAGTACAGGTAAGAGACTTGTTATCCAGAATGCTCAGGACCTGGGTTTTCCAGATAATGGGTCTTTCCATAATTTGGATCTTTATACCTTAAATCTACTAGAAAACCATGTAAACATTATATAAACTCAATATGCTGGTTTTGCTTCCAATAAGGATTAATTATAACTTAGTTTGGATCAAGTCTAATGTCCTGTTTTATTACTACAGAGAAAAAGGGGAAAAAGAAATTTGATTATTTAGAAAAAATTGAGTCTTTAGGAGATGGCCTTTCCATAATTCAGAGCTTTCTGGATAACGGGTTTCCAGTTAATGGATTTGGATTATGTGGATAAAATGGAGTCTATGGGAGATGGCCTTTCCATAATTCTGGGTTTTTTGGATAAGGGGTTTCCAGTTAACGCATTTCCATACCTGTATATGCAGAGTGGTTGTAACCTATTTCCTGTGCCTTGTTTCTTTCAAAGACTCCTATGTGAATCCAGCTGACAAATCCTTTATTGTTAAATTCAAGAATTACTGGAGCCATTTATTGATGCATACCTGAGAAGTATAGTTCAGCAACACCCTACCTCCAACGTATGCGAGGCCCCACACCTGCAGATTGAGTCGCATGCATTATATATTGGTAAAGCTTGGACTATATCCTTAAATAAGAAAAACAAAATGCACCTTATTTTTGTGCAGCATTTTATTTTGGCATGAGAGTCATACATTTAAGGAAATATTGGCCAGATTCCATTGCAAGAGAAAAACTTATCTCATAGATTAGCACAGAAAAACTCAATCGTAGTCTAAGGGGAAATTGGATAAGGAGGTAAGTTTACTTCACTAAACCCAAAGACCAGAATTTGTTTCACCAAAACACTAATGGCCAGTTTTGGACTGGGGTCCAGGCTCACCAGGGCTGCCCCCCGTCTCCGCAACTTCCAGGGCCCCCCACGTCAGCCGCAACCCTCTTCCATCTACCCCCCGACCAGTGCGTACCACCAATCCTTTTATTGGTCGGGGAGGGGGGGAAGAGGTCAGGAGCGCAGAATGTCAGGGAGGCAGCCTGGGTTCTGCAGCTTTTCTGTCATCTGTATTATTATTAGTATGCAGTGCATCTCTATAAGTGGAAGTTTCTGGTTCAGTGAGTTACACCGATATCATTAACAATCCATGTGCTGGTGCCATATGTAAAGGCAAAAAAATAGTTCCCTAGAATCGAATACAAAAATGGCCTCTGGGCCCCATAAGTAACATAAGGATGAGGCCTTTCTTCCCAAATTAAATGCTACTATTGTACTATATATAGTGATGGACGAATTTTGCGCGCAATTTGCGAAACTGTGGAAAATTCGCAAAACGGCGCCGGCGTCTTGTTTTTGATGCTGGCACCCGTTTTTGATGCCAGTGCCCGTTTTTTTGACGCCGGCGGCTCTTTTTTACGCCGGCAGCCGGTTTTTTCGACGCCGGCAAATTTTTTCGGGCGAATTATCACAGGCGTTTCGTGAATTTATTCGCTGGCGCACCACCAATCCTTCTATTGGTCGGGGGGGAGGTCAGGAACGCAGAATGCTGCCAATTCGCGCCTGGCGAATAAATTCACCCATCACTAACTAAATATATATTTATATATAATAATATATATATAATACTTTTTATTATTTAAATACTCTAATTAAATAGAATTTGTTATATAAACGGTGGACTACTTGCTGGCTTTGCCAAGAAATTACATTTCTAAATATCATCTCTCAGGCCTAGCATTACTACAACACTTTTTATAACGTATTTTATACGTTTGGTACAGACCTGTTTTTTGGTTTTTTTTAAGTCTTTATTTACCTTTTTTTTTTTTTAACAATACATACATAAAAAAAAGAACATTTCTTTGTCCAATACATGTCAATAAAAAAAAGATGAAGATATATAATGCAGGCAAATAGATACATACATTTCTCTAACCGTATTATCTTCATTTCTGGGGTACTTGTTTATCTATGCCGTGCATCAGAACAACAAATAGTACAAACAAGTATAGTTTGTTCCTATATTTACCTTGTTTACTTAAAATTTCAACAATTCTTTAATTATCTAAGTGGGCTGTAGAACGTCCAGATTAATTTCCAGATATTGTTTCCCTTATTCGGGTATTAGCATATCATCTACATAATGATTATGTGAACACATCCTATTTTTGCCAATGGTTGGATTATTGTTGCTCTCTCTTTTTTTTTTCCTTCTAAATATCTAAACCATCTTGACCAAACTTCCAGGTATTCTACATAATTATCATCTATCCATGCTGGAAGTTCTTCCATCTGACTTATCTCTGTAACAACAGCTACCCAATTTTCAACCGTGGGAGGGTTTTTATCTCTCCAGTGTAAAGGTATAAGAGACTTAGCAGCTATTATCAACTGTAATAAAATATCTCTATTTTTCCTTCCTATTTTACCTAACCCAAAAAAATAGTATGATATTTGCTGGGCACCATGATGAAGCCAACACTCCTGTTCCTCACAAATAGCTAAGATTGAGTTCCAAAAATTTGTCAGTACCGAGCATGTTACCGACAAGTGAAGTAATGACCCTTGATCCTTCTCACACCTCCAACATCTATCATTTTCACTAAGGCCCATTTGTTTCAGGAGAATATTCCTGGTGTTTATTACTCACAGAGCAATTTATGCTCGTTTTAAATATTTATTCCCATTCTCTATATGATAGAAGCACATACCTGTTATACAGAATTTTCGGGACCTGGGGTTTTCTGGATTTTTCAGTATTTTTATCTTCATACTTTAAACCAGGCATATCCAAAGTCATCCCGCAGGCCAATTGCGGCCCGTTTTCAAATTTACACCGGCCTGCAGCCTCTGTCATGAAATTAATAATAATGTGGCCCACCAGCACAGTGCAATCTGGAATCGTGTAGCCGTAGCAGTAATATTTGGGCACATTAGGGAAATAATCTGCCACTTGGTCTATACCGCTGTCTGTGTGCTGAAGGTGCTAGTAATAGACACGTACTGGAACAGAGTAACGTGCCGCTCTCACATACTTCTTTAGGGCTGAAGGTGCAATAGACGTACTGACTGAAGTGCCATTACATTTCTATTACTAACACCCAGGCAGCACTATAGATCAAGTGGCAGATCATTTCATTAATGTGCCCAACTCTTACGTAGCTACGGCTACGTGATAGCTTGCTTAAATGAGGCGCTGAGAATAAATCCAAACAGACTCCACTTCCTAAACGCCGTGTACGAGTGAATGACCTTGGAATGGATGTCAGGCTGAACGGTCGGCCTCCACACATTTTCACCTCACCAAATCTGGCTCTCGTTGCAAAAAGTTTGGACACCCCTGCCTTAAGCCTGATATAAAATCTATTAAACATTGATAAAACTCAATAGGATTGTTTTGCCTCCAATAAGGATTCATTATCAAGTACAAGGTGCTGTTTCGTTGCTACAGAGAAAAGAAAACAATTTTAAAACATTTAAATGATTTAATTAAAATGGAGTCTTTGGGAGACGACCTTCCTTTAATTCAGTGTTTCCTGATAAAGGATCCTATACCTGTATAGGAAAACAGGACTTGTTGATGACTTTGGCCCAATCATGCTTGAAAATAGCCTTACGAGTCCCTTCACACAACACAACTCTGTGCTGAAAGCTCTGTATACCACAGGTGTGCACTTTCTTGTGTACAGGGTCATTCTGGATGCAATACGATAGTAACACATCTGAAAGGATTGTACAGATAGATATCCATGGCCATGAGCCTGAGGACCAAGTTCTTCACACAAGTGCAGATGGAAGGCGAGATGTTGCCCCAGGTTGTGGTGGCTTTGAGAGACTATTTGTTAGCAAATTGTTGCCAACGCAGCTTCGCGCCCTATCGCCAGGCGAATTTTCGCTCAGGCCAACAATCATTACTCCGCAAAAAGTGTGAATTTCACAGAACGTTACCTCTTTCACCAGAGTTTCCTTCTTCAGTTTAAACCAGGCGAACTGATAATATGAAGTTACATCCTGCGCAATCTTATGTCAGTGACATCATATCCTGTATGCCAGAATAAAAATTGTAAAAAACCCTAGCTATATTTTAAATTTTAACCATTTGAGGGGCATGTCACATTTGTTTTAGGGTGGGCTCATGTCTAGGGCATTAGAGGATCTCTTTTGTCTTTATTTTGCTCCCTCGGATATTTATAAGAATAAGTGGCCACTTCAAGCATTTTAACCATTTTAAACATCTCTAATAAAGACATATATATGACCTACATGTACCCGCCCTATTCAAATTGACCTAAGTTCAAAAGTACTAACGAAGTTTCTCTAGGCAGAATTAGCTAGTGAAACGTCGGCTGCTAAGATGGAACTTTGCATTTTAGTGAATTAGCGTAGTGCTAACGAATTTACACCTTGGTGAAGCAGCGCAAAGTGTGACCAAGCGTTCGCTGGCGAAAATGCACCCTGTAGTGAATTTGCCCCAATGTTCCTTTTTTTTCTTTATACATATTGATGATCAGCTCCCTGGGCAGCGCCCTCTGCATGATGATTAACATTGCTGTACATGATTAACACTGTTGGGTATCTTTTAATTAAAGGATAATAACAGCAATGACAAAGTTGTTATAATGTATTAACAGGTTACAAATCACAATTAGTTTGTTCAAAAGAGGTAGATAATAGCAGTATCAGGACAAAGTGTCCTACAATACAGGGTCAAGCTTTGTTACTGTAATTCCCCCCCCCCCCCATGAGTCACAATAAGAACAGGCAGTAGGTGTGTCATTTTTTAAGAATCTCTAAAATATTTTCTCCTAAGGGTCCAAGGGTTGCTTTAGGGTTCTTTAGCAATGCAAAATCTGTGGTTCAGAATACACCCCTAATAGTTTCCCATCTTGTCTTATGCTGATTCACATCACATGAACTCTGTGCTGCTGTCTGTTACCCAAGTTTAGGCCCAAATCACAAATTACTGTATATATAGAATATAAAAGTCACAATGCAATTCGAATTTACTTTTAAAGTTTGCATAGAAACCAGAAACTGTTAATTAGCCCCGTAGCATCAGATTACATGACAGACAAAGGTTCTCAACAGCAGCCCAGAGCACACTGAGCATGTGCAGTGCCACTGACACTCAAAAAAGATAAACTAGCAAGATGGTGAGCTCCTGTGGACATCTTTGAATCGTGGGATCATTACCGGGGAACTATAGTGTTTATTTTCAATCTATTTGGGTGAGCAGATTCTTGCCCAACTCGGATCCGCTAACTCACAACCCAACCCAGTCAATGGCCCTGTCCCAGTTACTTGAACCTACCTGAAACTTTAACCCGACTTGGAATCCATGCAAACCGGAAGTGACATCACATAGTGGGCAGACATGACATCACTCCGGAAGAGGATCAGCTAGGTCAGGGGAAAAAAGTTACTTTTAATTTTGGGAGGTGGGAGCAATAAAAGCCTGCAATCGGCCCGGGTACAGAAGCAGGGTACTGACAGACCACCTGCTTGTTCAGTGAATTGTGTTCTTTCTGCCCAAAACCTGACCACTTGTGGGTATTCTGCAGGTACCCTCATGTACCTGACCCGATATAGGACCCTTATGTCAGTATATTCTAAAGCCTACATGCATGAGTTGTCTTATATTCCAAGAGGCTATTGGGAATTAATTTTGCGTAGTGGTAGTTACTAAACTAGAATGGTGGTAGAGGCTGTTGGAATTCCGTAGTTGTACACAGGTGAAAGTAGGAGTTTGGGACAGTAAGAGTATTGCAGTAACTAATAAAGCGACATATGAGAGACAACAAAGTACATTTGGTTCACTTGACGTAAAAGATCATTTAAAATCAATAACGTAAATATACTTTTAAGGGAGGTTTCAAGTAGGTACGGGACTGCCAAAGACTTCCTGACTGTCAGTTATGAGGATTTTACTAGATCCTTTCATGCTTTGTATCTTGTCGCAGGAAAAGTTCACAAGCAATGTCCGAACGCCTGTCTTTGTAGGGGTGATCACAAAATTATTATCACTTGATTGTCCAGGTTTCAGTGATGGGACCCTGGAAATAGAAGCATTTGATAGTATTGGCAACATATCATTATGTTCAGCTGTACTGTATGTAGAATTTTGCAAAACATTTAAATTGTCAGAAAATCTCATTGCCATTTGGTGGCGATGGGACCTTTTATCCAGAATGCTCAGATAAGGGGTCTTTCTGTATTTTGTTTCTCCATACCTTAAGGGTAGGACTCCACTAGCGATTTTGTCGCAATCCGACGCAGAAAACGCAAGCGAATTGTCGCATGTGACAAAAATAAGGATTGTCGCATGGTGTCGCATTGTTGATCCGACGCGATCCGACTGTCGGATGCAGACGCTGCGTGCTGCAGCATTTTGTCGCAGTGCGTCGGATTGCGACAAAATCACTCGTGGAGTCCTACCCCAAGTCTACCTAAAAAACACTGACATTTTAATTAAACAATAATTATTATTATATTAATGAATTGCCATCAATAAGGATTAATTATATGTTAGTTGGGATCAAGTGCAAGCTACTGTTTTATTATTATAGTGAGAAAGGAAATAATTTTTAAAAAAATGTAATTATTTGATTAAAATATAATTAATGGGAGATGGCCTTTCCGTAATTCAGATCTTTACAAATAAAGGGTTTTCGGATAACAGATCCCATACCTGTACTGACAAATTCCTATCAAAATTGATGGGAACGTATCTTTAATAATGCTATTATTCTTTCTACGGAAAGAATATCATTTCCTTTTAAAAGATAAAATATTTAAACAGTATAGTAGAGATAGAGATAAACACCAGTCATATATACAGTATTGTGTGTGTGAGCATTTTTGGATACTTTAAGAGCATTGTCACCATTATTTCCCTATATATATACTCCATTGCATTAAACATTTTGAGGCACTTACTCTTTCTGGAGTATTTTGTCAGTAAGACCATATCCTTCAACCCATAAAATGCAGGAGTTCATGGTTTCGGACAAAGGGTTGGCAATCACAATATTTGCATTGAATTCTTGGTTTATGGTGGCCTTTTCAGGAAGCTAAAATAAAATATACAGATATATATTTTAAACATATCCCTGATTGTCATGAAAATAGACATGAGTATTTACTAGGGGCATTTATTTTTCTGAATGCCGAACAGTTTCAAGATTTATATTTAATGCTTTATGATTCTTGCATACATAGGAATCACCTATTATAATTGCATTAATGGTGGATGTTATTTCCCTTTTTAAAATCATTCCTCTTTTATATCCATGCTGGGTAATTTTTCCGTAGTTTTCAAGATTTTATAAAACTGATGAAGGTCCCTGCGGGGGATCGAAACATTGAGCAAAATAAACCTTTGAAAGATTGATTCAGCAAGTCCTATGAGTGGCATTCACCCAGGTGAAACAACTGTTTTGTCTGTGGTGTGCACCTCTCTCTCTCTCTCTCTCTTTGCCTGGCATAATTTCTGCACCCAATAGTGCTGTGCCTAGTGACACAGGGTACAAAAGGACCCCTTGACTTGAACTACTGCCTGTTAGGAGATGGCAGTAACTCCAGCACCCCAACAGCAGCGCCCAATTCGACACAGAAGGCACCTAGTGCAACTATACGGGTGTACAAAGCCTATTTTGATGCAAGTATGTTTAATGAAAGTGTTTTCACTGCGGGGAGAAGCACAAGTTGCTTACTGCACTCAGGGCCGGATTTACATAGCGGAAGCCCCTAGGCCCACTGCCATTTGTCGCCCCTGTCCCCTCCCCTTTATTTGTGCAAATTTTCATGGAGATTGTATCTCGTGTGCATCCCCAGTGTTTTTGAACCAATGTGGGTGTGGTTGGGCAGCATGCCGCCCCCCTAAAATCCTGCCGCCCTAGGCCCGGGCCTAGGTGGCCTTCCCACAAATCCAGGCCTGAGTGCACTTGTGGACATAAATTCACTTGTGTTGGGACTGAAACATTGCACTCACAGTGAGATGGTGAACTAAAATAACTTGTTATTGACGAATATTGGAGTCCTGGTCTCCCTAATTTGTGATCAAGAGTTGTGCTGTATTCTCAGCTGCAAAAATACAGCATTTTTGGCATAATAAAGTGGCGCCCCTGGACATTGGATGCTGGCAATAAAATTGTATCGGTTAAAATTTAAAATGGTCAGTGGTCAATATCAGTTTGAGGAATCTGAACACTACAGTTTTGTTTGTTGATTAGATTGACTGTTATACAGATCAAGTTAAAATGTCACACTCTTTACCGTCATGCTAACTGGGGGCATAACCAATGAGACATTCCTTTCCACCAAAATCCTTTCTTCTGTCCCCTCTACCACACATAGGGCGGTCATGCGTATCACACCATTGTCGATCAGGAGCTTCCCATACTGCCCATAAGTGATTGGAACTGAAAAGCGTTTTTCTATAAAAAGAATTGAGATACAGGATTAAAACATTTTAATGTATATGCATTCTACTGAGTGCAGCTAGTGTTTTAGGACAGCTAGCACTATAGGCTGTAAGAAGGTGAAATATATTTTTATTCCAATGTAAATAGTTGGGCAATATGTTAGCCATCCAGCAAGTGGCTCCCTTCAGGAGCCTATAAAATGGACCTCTTTTGGCCTAAGAAGAACTGATGGCAGTACAGACAACTGGGTTAGTAGAAGGAAAAGGGAGGGGGCACTTGCCTAGGACCAGTGTCAAACTGGGACACCAGGGGCCCACCCAAAAACCTTAGACCAGGAGCCCACCGAAAAAACATTAGACCAGGGGCCCACTCTCAGTACTATTATTCTTCCTCTCCTCACCCAATTTCTATTCTTCTAGGGGTATATTTATCAAAGAGTGAAGTTAAGTTCCGCCACTAGAGTGAAATTCCGCCACTTTCCATTCATTTCTATGGGATTTTTAAAGGCGTATTTATCAAAGGGTGAACTTTCACTTCACCCATTGATAAATATGCCTTTCAAAATCCCATAGAAATTAATTGTTAGCTGCGGAATTTCACTTTAGTGGCGGAACTTCACTCTTTGATAAATTTACCCCCATGTCTCTTGTCTTTACATACTATAATCTATTATTCCATTTATTTAGCCTCTTTGTTCTCATATAAATAGGGAATGGCCATGACATAGGCCAAATGTTTAGTAGCATGAGGGCCACTGACACCTGGGCCCACCGGGACTTTTCCTGGTATTCCAGTGGGCCAGTCGGACACTGGCTAGGACTAGGGTAAGTAGAAGTTCAATGGGTCAGAAACACCCAAGAGGTGGTTAGATATCTGTTCAAGTGGCAAGGGCAGCCTATGACCCTGACAAGCATGTAGAGATTGGGGTTAGCACCCTGGGCAATTGTGCTCCAGATAGCGACGGAGCGTTCAGGTGTTAGTTAGGTTAGTAGGAAACCTATAGGGCATAGTGAGACAGCTGGGAGAAGTTTGTATACTGTATGTAGACAATGCAGAGAATTGAAGGGATAAGCAGACGAGTACCTTTCCATGGGATGGTAGTACTGGAGGCTTTGTGAGAGAAGGAGAGTGAACACTTTGAAAGGAAGTGAGACTTCTGATATAGATTAGTAGGAAACCTATAGCTGTTCAGGTAGCAAGGGCAGACTATGACCCTGAGAAACATGAGTCAAGGGACTATTGCCAGCTTCATGATGATACCAACAGTTTACAATGCCTTGCCTGGACATACCTAAATCAGGATCTAGGATGAGAGACTTTTCATCTGTCCAGATCGTATGTCTGTGTCTTCCAGTGTAGAGAATTGCTGAAGCGTTTATGTACACACTTACTTTAATACTCTTAGTGGTCAGGTTTTTAAGGTTTAGTATAAAATTAATATCCTGGCCAAAGGTAGAGGTTTGGTCCACTGTACATCGTCCAGATAATATCTTTTCCCCTTGTGGCTTTTCCCTGGTTCTTCCCATGAAGGGAGCTATGGTCAGTTTCAGAGCCTTTTCAAAGATTTGTATTTCCTTTTCAGATCCTGATGGGAAAGCAGCTGTAGTTAATGTGCAAGACCAATAACTTTTGACGCTAAACATCATAGAACCCTAATATTATAAAGACATTAGATTATAGATGCAATTTCACTGAAATAGGATATTTATACCTGTTGTTTTCAGGTGTTGTCTTATTAAAAAGGTTGTTCACCTTCAAATTAACTTTTAGGGGGTTATTTACTAAGCTCCGAAAACCCGAAATTCCCCGAAATCCGAAAAACTAGTGATTTTTTTTTATAAAATCTGACTTTTAAAAAAATCACTAATTTTTCAGAATTTATTAAACCCCGAGACCAGAATATAAAAACTCGGCATCTCAAACCTGTCGAGGTTGCATAAAAGTCAATGGGAACAGTCCCATTGATTTTTGGTTGTGTCTGGGGTTTCGGGCAATTTCACGATGTTTTCGGAGCTTTCTGGTAAAACTCTGAAAAATTCTGAGATTTCTGGGAAAATTCACAAAAAATCTTGAAAATCTGAGCTTTTCCCGCAAAGCAAATTTTCGCTAAAATGTAATAATTAATAAGCGTTAAAAACCCGAGCGGGTTAGATCGGAGTTTGTAGCAGCCGATATTGAGATAAATTCGGACCTTGATAAATAAACCCCTTAGTGTGATGTAGACATTGATATTCTAAGATAATTTGCAATTGATCTTCAATTTCTTTTATGGTTTTCCAGTTATTTAGCATTTTGTTTAGCAGCTCTCCTGTTTGGTGTTTCAGCAGCTATGTGGTTGGTAGGGTTTTATTTTCTCCAACAACCAGAATAAGACTGCAATAAGCAAAAAAAAAAAAGTAACTAACGTTGAACTTGTAGCCTCAAAGTCAAATTTTTTTGGCACTCATGGTCAGTGTCCCCCATTTGAAAGCTGTCAAGAGAGGAAGACTAAAAAATTGAAAATGATTCAAAAAATTAAAACCAATTGAAATAGGACATTCTATAGCATACTTAAAGTTAACTTAAAGGCGAATCACCCATTTAAAGTATTATAAGTATTAAAAAGATTTAAATTGTGTACTATAGAAAGGAACATTCTAAAAGAAACCATTATTGTCTTTTTTTGTATTGTGCTTATTAATTGAACTTTTTTTTCAGTCCTGTGGTTCAGAATTAATTTTGTTTTAATATACCCTACCAACCAGGCAGTTGTTTGACTGACTGGTAAACAGAAGAAGGACTGCATACGAATGTGTAAAAAAACAACATAAATATATATTAATTACAGGTATGACACCTGTTATCCAGAATGCTCAGGACCTGGGGCTTTCAAGATAATGGATCTTTCTGTAATTTGGATCATACCTTAAGTCTAGTAGAGAATCTTGTAAACATTAAATAAACACAATAGGCTGGTTTTGCTTCCAACAAAGATTAATTATATCTTAGTTGGGATCAAGTACAAGGTACTTATTATTACAGAAAAAAAGGAAATCATTTTTAAAAAATTGGATAAAATGGAGTCTATGGGAAGATGGCCTTTCCATAATTCAGAGCTTTCTGGATAACGGGTTTCCGGGTAATGAATCCTATACCTGTATATCTAAAAATAATAGGACTCATTTATAAACGAAAGTGCAATGTAGAAAACACAAAAAATGGACACAAATTGCCATGGTTTCCCTACAATTGTGCCATGTGTCAGTTTTTATAATAAAATAGTAAGTAAATAAATGCCTCAAACTATATATCTTAATAATTTTTTAAGAACTGATTCCATTAGCATTTGATTGACCCGATGCTAGTTAGAGGTGGCCTTGCACACTACCTGAGAACTTGGAATTACCACCAGGATGTTGGTAGTTCCAGAATTCACTAACGTCAGATGTGAGCAGACTGGACATGCTTATTGTCACGGGCTGCAAGTTGATAGGAGCATTTATTGGTACAAACACCTTTGTAAATGGCATCAGTATGTGCTCAACTTTGCGTCTAGCAGTTTTCACATTGAACCTATGTTAAATGAGTCATTTTGCCCCCATATGTAATAAAAGGCATTCATTTTGATGCAGATGCAGCATTAACCATATAACCATATAACCATATATTAACCAATAAGGTGTTTGCTCATAAATGTGTGATCCCTACATGCTCCCTACTTTTTGGTTGATATGGGTTACTGCCCCTAGGCAAACTAGCACCTTTTATTACATAATTCCAATGGTATAATTCACTAGGCATCCCTGACTAGCAATCAGATTGCATTTTAGATTTCAGGTTTTCAGGTGTCACAATTTAAAGTCAAACTTAACAAAATATAAAAAAGTAGACCAATCTACATACTACATTATGCTAAAATGATCTCCAAGATTTTACTTTTCCCTTAATTCAACCATTGATAGTACTAAATTTAAGGGCTTCCTTTCCTTTTACACATTTAATGAGCAGACAAGATTAAAACAGCACATTGTGTGGATTTCTTTTAGTTGCTGTTTTGCCACTTGTCAGGTAGGATGTGTCCTGGGAATTCCCTTAGACTCCATTCTAATTAAACCATTCATTTTTTTTAAAAATTTCCTTTTACTCAAAAACAGTAGCTTGTACTTGATCCCAACTAAGATATAATTAATCCTTATTGGAGTCAAAACATTCCTGTTTGGTTTATTTAATGTTTAAATGATGTTTAGCAGACTTAGGGTATGGAAACCAAAATTATGGAAATATGGAGGAAGCAGGACAGCAGTATTACGCTGCAAAGATCATTTATTCATAGTGCAACCACTACATGTTTCTGGCTTGCCCTGTCAATAAATTCAATTTTGCAGAATAATACTGCTGTCCTGCTTCCACCATCTTCTTCATATTACTATTGTATTTTTGGTGCTTTGGACAGGAGCACTGGAGGCAATCTTGCCTTGCTATACCTGCTGATGCTGAATGCTTAATAATATTGATACAAATTATGGAAAGATCCAGGGTCAGACTGGAGGGCCCACCGGGCTGATGTCCAGGGTCCCCCTCCAGATCCATCTGCCCCCCCCACCGCACTGCCGTCATGTGCGCAGGCGTCCACGCGCGCTGTGTTTTCCGTGCAGCAGGACGGAGCCTGTAAATTTCACATCTGGGTGCGGATCTGGGCTGGCTGGGCCCAAAAGAGCCAGGGGCCTACCAGGTTTTTTCCCGGTGTCCCGCCAGCCCAGTCCAAACCCAGGAAAGATCCCTTATCCTGAATACCCCAGGTCCTGAGAATTTTGGATAACGGGTTCTATACCTGTATAGAATGAAAATGAATTTGGCTACCTGTGGCATATTTGTAATTATGTGTGACGTCCATTCTGTCGTTACTCCCTACAGCCTTTGTACTGATAAATTTGCCAGTCTCTTTGCGGTTGTTGGAAACCTGTTTCTTTGTCCCATTAATGTAGTGGATCCAGCAGGCAACATCGGCATTGACTGATGCAAACATGTATTTTACATCATAGTTGAGATTGATATCCCCTTCTTTGATGGCAGTTAGAGGAGCTGGGCCACATTGATACATTCCTGGCACATCAAAAAAAAAAAAAGATGTATAAAAAAAATTAAAAAAATTATATACTAATATATATAAGTAACTAATAACAGAGAACAGAATTTAAAAAATGGGTATAAAATTATAAATATAGATATATATAGAAATAGAAAACAAAATAATTGCTATCCATGTATATTTTACAACGAAAGACTGACTGGATAGAGACTAAATTTAAATTATAAACTAATAAGATCTGAAGTCTTGAGTACAATTGTCTGAATAGTGAACTGGAAGTCACTTCCGATTTTGATCACAAATGATGATACAATATTGCGATCTCTAAAGCATTTGCTACAATGACTCCATATTTAGATATATACTGTAGAGATCACAGGCGGTATGTCTAGGCAATTAGCGGATAAAGGTTCTACGCTCTTGTACCTGAGAAGCGCAGAGTGAGCGCCGTACGAAGCCAATTGAGGAGCTGTGTGTTAGGTAAAGATTTTTTGCAGATAGTTTTTAATTAATTTTCATGTATGTGGTTTTTTGAACACTTGGTGGATGATGTAAGAGGTGATTTTCACGACAATTGGTGGTGTGGGTGTTAAATGAGTATCTCACTTCCGTTTTACTATCCTGAAGACGTCGCGTTGATATATCTTAATGAGTGATTAAAATAAAATATGCAAATTTACTCTAAGGCTGATGTGAGCGATTCGCCATGAGTGCTTTCTAATTGGTAATTTTATATATATATATATATATATATATATATATATATATATATATATATATATATATATATATATATATATATATATATACACACATCACCAAAAAATAATGCACCAAACAGGACTTTACATAGGGGCAGATTTATCAAGGGTCGATGTGAATTAGAGAGAATTTTCAAAGTAAAAAAATTAGAAATTCGAAGTAATTTTTTGGATACTTCGACCATCAAATAGGATACTACGACTTCAACTTCAAATTCGATTCGAAGTTAAATAATTTGAATATTCGACCATTCGATAATCAAAGTACTGTCTCTTTAAAAAAAACTTCGACTTCAATACTTCGCCAAATTAAACCTGCCGAAGTGCTATGTTAGCCTATGGGGACCTTCTACAGCATTTTTCTAAGTTTTTTGAAGTCGAAGTAATATCGTACGATAAAATCATTCAAATCGTTCAATTCAAAGGATTTAATCATTTGAACAAACGATTTTACTTCGACCGCAGAATACCCAAATTTGATGAAAAAAGTTTGAATTCGATATTCGAATTTGAAGTATTTCAATTGGATGGTCGAATTTCCAAGTATTTTTTACTTCGAAATTCGACCCTTGATAAAACTGCACCATAGTGTCAAAAAATCTAAAATTTATTTTCAACGTTTCGGCTCTACTTCTTGAGCTGTCTTCAGGAATTCCTGAAGACGGCTCAAGAAGTAGAGCCGAAACGTTGAAAATACATTTTTGATTTTTTGACACTATGTTAAGTCCTGTTTGGTGCGGTTTCTTTTTTAATTATAAATATTATTGTTTTGAACCAGCACACAGGCATTTGTAGGCACATTTGCCGAGTGCACCGGTCCTAGATTGACTGATATATACACACACACACACACACACAGTATCTCATGGATATATCCCATATTAATCATGGATACATTTCAGGATCCAATTGTCAACATAGACAGACTGTACATATCACTCTATTGAATATGTTGTATTCCTTTACCGTCGCTCCTTTTAAGGGGAGTTGAATCTATCACCTGCCACCCATTATACAATTTCCCTACATCTCTGCGTTTGAAATAGGCCTCATTCCAAACATGGAAATTCCTGTAGAAAAGGAGAAATCTTTTAGATAAGGGTTCCATGTGTAGAGATTCAGCACATTAGAATTATGTGAGAGAGTAAAGGGGATCATTAAAAGTTATTAGTTCTAGAGAACTACAGTACATATAGTAAACTGTCACTGCCACAAATTACAAATAATAGATGATAGATTGATTAGATGCCCTTTTTAAAATAATGAGTTTGGAAATGAAAGGGCAAGATAGAAGAAAGTAGGGTAAAAGAAAAAGGCTGAAATTAGAAGGTGTTGCTTATATGACTTATGCAGCACATTTACTAGTTTGTCCAGAAAAGGGAGTAACATTTTTTCTAGGGGAGCATCAGCTCAATTTCCACATTTCTATTGACCCCTAGTATAGGCAAAAGTTATGTTAGTGGGGTGCAATTATTAAATGTCATTTGTTGTCTTTTTTATTTTACCCAAATTAAGTTACTCCAGCATTGTGACTTTTGATAAGAAACAATCCTTTACCAGAGCTGGTCCTCTTGATCATTTTGTCTACTTCCTTGGCTTTTGTATTGTAAATCAATGAACAGATTCCCATTCTTGTCTTGGCCTGAGTTGAAGTGTGTGACGACCCTGGTTGGAATCCCCAAGCTTCGTAGTACTAGCATAGGAAAGCACATATGAGTAACCTACTATTGGCATCTACATGCTATGGCTTTCAATAAATAGCCAACTTTATCCTTTACAATCCACAAATTGTACAGCTATTACTGAAAAACCATTGATGTTCCTGGCAAACCAGTAAAGAGTTAAGTGATAGAGAGCCAGTGTGGTCTCCTGGGATAACATACTTGCTCAATTTAAATTCCCCAATAATACCATCTTACCTAGTTCATTTGAGTTTAAAAAAAGACCATAGTCCATCAAGTTCAACTCTTCCAAATGACCCCCAGTGCACACATTGTATATACACATACCTATACAGATCTAAACACTTGCATATAAAACTATGTAGGGGGCTGGTAGATATTTCCCATTTTTCATTGTGCAGTTCCCTAATGTTTGGCCACTACGAGGTCCCATAGTTTATAAAGGATATAGTCTCATTTTCCTTGGTCAAATCATAACCTCTAGAGTTCCCTAATTTAACCACAAATTGACAGTGTGTAAAGATATATATTTAGAAACCACGTGGTTCAAAGGGATTTTTGCTGGAAATACCCTGATAAGGGGATGGGAGTCAAGAGTAGAAAGTGCAGGATCTAGTGAGTAGTGAGCTATCTTCTGTTATAGGTCTCTGTAGGACAGACAGTTAGCTCATGTCTGTTTAGCAGAGCAGTTTTGAGCTCCACTAAGGAGAGTTAAAGGGCTAAGTCCCTGGTGGCATTGTTGCCTAGAATAGTGAACCAGTTTGTGGGCCTTATATTATAGGCCAGATAGTTCTACCAGTGTTTCACTCAGAAGAGTTCCTAGAGAAGAGAATATAACATGACCTATAATATTGACATTTGTGTGCCTCTGTGATCTCCTTTATGGATTGTTCTCAATAAACAAATTCTGGTTAAGTTATAAGAACCACTGGCACCCACTTTTGTGAAATACTGAGAGATTACACTTTAACATATACCCTGCCTCCAATACAAGTGAGGACTCACTCCTGGGACAGAGAGTTTGATCTGGGCAAATATTTGTAAAGCTCATGGTAATTCGGTTTTACTGGTAGTCTCGTTTACCATATAGTTACAACAATATATTCCAAGACCTGTAATAAAATAGAAAATTCTCACCTGTGCAAAGCACTCCTGCATATACCCAGCACTGACCATACTTTACAGGTTTGAATTTACTGTAATACCAGCTTTTCAGAATGTTGATACTGCCATTCCAACTGAATGGGCTCACCCCGTTCTTATAGTCATCACTCCAGTTCTCCTCCAGGACACCATCGTCATCCTTACTATTCAACTAGCAAAAAAAAAAAAAAAATGCAACAAATGGTTTTGATGATATTGTGCTAAAATAGTTCTGAATAAAATCATATATATAATCCAGATAAAATAGAATTAAAAGATGAAGAATCATGTACAGAAAAGGAATTGTTTACAAAGAAGAGTGCACTGTGCAAAATAGCCATATGCCATTTCGGGGGACAGAGACCTGTGACTAGCCCCTAGACCATACACGGGCAGATTTAAGCTGCCAATTCGGGTCATTTAGACAGATTCGCATCTTGACCATACACGGGCAGATTTAAGATGCCAATTCAGGTCATTTAGACAGATTCGGCAGTTTATATGCTCGTGTATGGGGCTTTCTGGCAGTCCTCCCTGACCGATAACTCGCCAAGAATCTGCCAGATATCGATTGGGCTGGTTTGATTTTATGCTGACATCGAGGACCACATAGACTAGTTGATGCGTCCCGTTGGCGCCAATTCCCTTCATTGTAATCTGATCGTTTGGCCCTATGGGTGAACGATCAGACTAGCTCGATTTCACCCTTTGGTGGGAATATCACTAAAAGATCCTCTAGTTTAGCAACCTTGCCAAACAAGTGGATCTTAAAGTGTATGGCCACCTATAGGCACATAAACCTAAGTCCCATAACTTTGCACATTATTTGGACGTGCAGGTTAGGTAGCAGCAGGAGAAATAAGTTAGTCTTTTCAGCTCCTCTGTAAAATGAATACCTCAACTCACCATAGCACTGAGAACTCTGCACACGTAGAGTGGGTCATTCCTCTTTGACACATCCAGCGCAGGGTCTCTTTTATAGCTTGAGCTTCGGTCAAGTATAATCAAGCAAATATCAAGTATGTCTTTTTCAAACTACAGTTTGGAGAAGAGAGAGAGACTTGAGTGTCTTAAAATACATGAGGGATTCCTCAACAATAATACAATCAATCATACAGGCCATGTGGTTGCAACCCAGCTAATTGTCTAGGTGCAGTCATCAAATCTAATTACAAGAGACACTACTTACTAAAGATGAAAATAGAACATAATTTTGTGTGAAATAGAATTGCATATATACAGATCATGCCACTATAATTTATCTAGCGTTTAATTAGTATTTTGAGGCTCCTGCATCAGCCTGGTATTTGATTTAGGAACATAGTTCAATACATGCCCCAACATCTTTGCTACAGATTTGCATTCATGACTATGAGAGGAGGCAGCCATATTTCTTGCCTCAACGGAGGTCTGTGTGAAGTATGTTGGTAATTTCAGAGATGATCTGTGAATGATTATTTTTATACTAAATAATTATGTGCTATTGAGTCAAGTCAAGAATATATGCAGAGTAATAATGACCACAATAAGCCACAACCTTATACTTTATGATAAGGGCTCATGTGTGGTCGAGTTAAAATGCATGCAAATTATTACGTTTAATGAGGTTATTTATTAAACATGCTGCTTGTGTTTATATAGCTGCACCTGCCCCCACTGTGGAGTCAAGTACAAGTGAATCTAATGACTCTGGGCAAAATTAAATCTACTGGCACTTTGAATATGGCAGCAATGTCATGGTTCCTTGGGGTGTTGCTTGAATAGGCACATACTTCACCCAAAAAACATATGCTAATGCTGTTTTAATTCATTAAGTGATGCTATCCCCACTACCAAAATTTTAACTGCAACTTGCACCCAATTTGAGTAAAATTCAAGTGCTATTGTCTTGTATTGTACCCAGCTCCCCACATGACCATGATGACACTGCAATAGTGGCGGAAAAGCTGCATTATCAGTAAAAAAAACATGGTGATATGGATCTGTAATTAACCCCTTAAATGTTTAAGGTGCCTTAAAGGAGAACTAAAGCTTAACTAAAGAAGTAGCTAGAAATGTTATACATTATGTTCTGGGCTTCTGTACCAGCACAAGGCAACGACAGCTCTTTAGAAGTATAGATCTGTGCCCCCAAAGATGCCCCCAGTATCTCCCCGTCTTCTTTTCTGCTAAATTTACTGCACGTGCTCTGGGCTGCTGTGATTTACTGAGCTTATGGTCCGATTAACAATATACTAAATATATAGAATATCAATGCCACAATATAAGGCATTATAGCTCAGAAACCAGCACAATCAGCATCAGAATTTAATAATCATCCCTGTAGCATCAGCTTTGATTACAGGCCAACCTTATTTTCTGCTTGATGATTTTCGGCGACCGCTAAGCTTAGCTTCAGAGCCCACTGAGCATGTGCTAGTCACTGACACTCCTAAAAATATCCAAGATGTGACAATTTTGAAGGCCTGGATGATTACTAATATAAAGATGCTGAACCTTTAGGCTGGTTCCATATGTTTAATATATAAAATAAGACATTTCTAGCCATATTAATTTTTAGTGTTTAGTTCTTCTTTAAATAAAAAAATTGACTGAAAAATGGGACACACGGTGCAAAGGGCACAAACAGGTTCATGTATTGTATTTTGCCAACAATGCACTTTTCCACAGTCACACAGTACTATGTTTGCTAGTCTGGTATAGATACAACAATCTGCTTTCAATCATGCATGGTGTGCTGGCAATTCTATATAAGGGGTAACACATGGGTGTCGCCTTATACACCCCTAACCTGCATGTCATTAATAGGTATGGGGCATATGGCACATCTTACAGATTCTGTTCTGCACACATGAACTAACAATGGAGTAAGAGGTGCAAGCTAAAGAGCACACATTGCACTGGACTTCTGCTGCAAATTCAAAGTGATTAGAACTTATTGATGGTAAATTAGACCTTTTAACTTAGCAGTCTTAATATATGTTTTGTAGAACAGAATCTTTTACTCTTTGCACAATATTTATAAAGGCACCTGATTATATTCCCAGTTAATAGATGTAATGTCTTCATCACTTCCTTGGAAGATAACTCCCTGTTCATTAATAACGTATTCCTGTCGCTGATCCTCTTCAGCCATGAACACCGCATCCCCTGAAATATTTAAGGAGAAGTAAAGTGATATTGCATATATCATCCAGCTTCACCTTAACATATTTGTTTCATGATTGTGGGACTCTACCTTGTAACCATGGATTGAAGAGAAGATTAAATGCCCCAATTGACTGTGGAGGTTGCTTGCTTGATCCCCGGCCTAGAATGGCTACGCTTAGAAAATAGCGCCCAATCACAGCATCCGGATGACTGTTGATGGTCACTGTTATTGACGTTGACTTTAGGCCTGTCAAAATGGCTCCCCACGATTGTTGAATTTCGGCCCTAAACAATGGGAACACAACTTTTGTTTTCGAAGTCTCAGATGGGGATGGACCTTTTTTGAGAGATAAGAAAACCATCTTGTAACATGTTATGATGATGCTACAATATTATGCATTAACAATAGCACTGGGCTGTTATTTATGGAGCATTTTTAGGCCCAAATCAATATTGTCATAGGGCAGGTGGTAAGAACACATCCCTGTTGTGGGCTGCAGCTCCCTAACTTGTGTGCCAAAATGATGTGCAAGTTAGGGGACAGGCATAATTGATTACTACATGTTTCACCCTGCCCATCCCTCTTGGATAGAGTGCTACCTAATGTAGGTGAACATCTATTCAAGGGCTAGCTTCAAGTCTCTGTGCTCTGAAACAAAATACAGGGGGCCTTCAGTATGCAAAGGGGTTGACTGCATTTTGCACACTATGTTCTGCATTGTAAGTGACTATTGGTAGGCGTTACCTGTTTCAATGGTAAAAAAAATATTTTCCTCTGGTTGTAGAGGTCTGTTGAGGATGAGTGTGAGCTTGAAAGGTTGTCCTCTCCTGAGCACCAGATCATCACTCTCATAGACATCTGTATGATGGGCCTTTTCATTGACTGTATAATACCAGTCACAGGCGATGACCTGCGGGTCTAAAAAAAAGTTTTTTTGAGAACATTTTTCTTCTCTTGTGTTACAACCCATAAATGTTGCTTCTCTAAAAATGAACTATACTGGTAGCAAAACTGCTAGAAGTAAAATATAGTACCACAGGCGAGAAAGTGTCCATCAATCTTAGGTGAACCGCGATAAGAATATATCATATGGCTTAGGAACCAAATTACCCTTTAACTTAATGGTTTGGGGAGGGTTCTCCAAACAGCAATATGTTGCTCCAAGTGGCCTCAAAGAAGGTGCTTATTTTTGAATTCTTGGCTTGAAGACAAGGTTTACTTGCATAAAAACTAGGTGTACTGCCAAACAGAACATCCTATAGTCCACCAGCCATATTAGAGGCACCAAATAGCCAACCACATCCCTTATTTGGAACCCTCCCGGAACTAATTTCATGCTTGTGTTGCTCCCTGACTCTTTTTACATTTTTACATTTGAATGTGGTTCACAAGTATAAAAAGTTGGGGACCTCCAATCTAGAGAATAGAAGAGGAAAGAGCTGAACAGTATAGAAAACAAGGCATCACCACCGATGTGCTTTCAGAGACTGGTAGGGCACTGAAATCTCCCTTCTCCTCTTGCACTTGGTTTCAAATCAAATGAATGTGAAACACACTATGCCAGACCCTAGTGATAAAAATAATAAATATTTGAATCCACAAACCATGTGTAGTGTTGTTAGTTGCTCAATCCAACCGTGATCTGGTTTCGCCACTTCCAGAAGAACGTATCATATGGGAAAAAAGGTTCACTGGAGAGCAGTCTTTTCAAGTGATTTATTTAAGTTGCAGAGCACAGACCCTAGTGACTCTAAACAGGGCTGCTCAGGAATACTGGTGAGCCCTCCCAAACCAACCTAATTAATGTTATTAGAAAAGAGGTGTGGAATGGAAAAACACTTCAGTTCTCCCAGCAAGGATTATGGTGGGTCTGAAATAACACAGCACTATTTAAGCTTCTGTAACAATTGAAATGGGATTTGGTTATGTGACGACAGTATCCAGAAACTAGATTTTAGCTTATAAAGCTAACCGTATATACTCAAGTATCAGCCGAGTTTTCCAGCCCCCAAAATAGGCTGAAAAACTCTACATCAGCTTATACTCGGGTCAAACGGAAAAACGGTCACCGGCGTCTAAGAATAGTCGCCGGCGTCTAAGAATAGTCGCCGGCGTCTAAGAATAGTCACCGGCGTCCAAGAATAGTCGCTGGCATCCAAGAATAGTCTCCAAGAATATTCGCCGGCATCCAAGAATGGTCGTCGGCATCCAAAAATGAGACGCCGGCAACTCCAATGGGAGCAGAAACCCTCAATTTTTTGATTGAAACTTACCAGAAGCTGCTGCCTTTCTCACCCTTGGCTTATACTCGAGTCAATAAGCTTTCCCAGTTTTTGGAGGTAAAATTAGGTACCTCGGCTTATACTCGGGACGGCTTATACTCGAGTATATACGTATTTTAAACATGTCTTGAAAAAATGTTGAAAACGCTGGCCTATTAATGCATGCATAGTGATCAGGTTCTATGGTTTCCACCAACACTCAAAACATGCAGACAGGTTAAGTGACTCTTGGTAAATTTGTGTGAACATGATAGGGAATCTATTGGCATTATATAAATAATTGTTACTAATAATGCAATCTGAAGGACTGAGAGGTTGCATGTGATTGAATGACAGGGCAATATTCATTAAAACAACTGGAATGAATTTGTGACCAATGACTGTGATACCAGTATTCATAAGCACAAAATGCTGCCCTGCCCTATAGCCTGTGTTGTGACATATTGTACTTTATATAGAATAAGCTTTTAGCAATGGTAATATAATGTGTATTAATAAGGTGATACAGCAATATTTGCGTGAGTCAACACATACCTCCTGGAGTAATATTTGTGACACTGGGGAAAAAACATTTTGACCAGCAGAAAACAACTTTTAATGCTTATAGGGAGGTCCATAGTTGAACTAAACTTGAAAACTTTAAAATTTTATATGAATTCTCTATTATAGTGGTTTTACCGTTTGCTGGCTCTTTGAGAAGCATTTTGAGTTTTTTTAGATTTCCTTTAATAAGTTAAAGGGGAATAAATTCTATGATCTATAGCCCTCATGGTGTTACTCATCTGTTAATTCATCAGGGATATTTCATATTCTATTTTCAACCTTACTGTTTACCTATTGTAAAAATGTTGTTAATTAGAGACTGATTTATAAATAGTAATTTGCTTATTCCATGATGAGTCAGAGATTTTGGTATGTGCAAATGCTTGGCTGAGTTGTTTGTCCCATAAAAAAGTTAGTTTGCGAGAGCACACTAATAAACTATTTACATTTACAAAATATTTTAAGAAAAAACAACTAAACCTGTTTATGAATTTTTAGGCCTTAAAATTATAGTTACACAGTTAACTTGACTTGAAAGTTCAACCATTCCATATATAAACAATATATATTTATGTGCAAAAATACTCAAGTCCTTCATATTTAAGGATACCTCCAACACACTACCATGTATTGTACTCAAATTCATCTTTTTTCTACTGAATTGTATAACCTTGCATGTATGAACATTGAACCTAATCTGCCCAGTTTTTCAATCAAGTCAAATCGCTCTGCAAAGTGGCAACATCTACAATGTAGTATCATTGGCAAAAATAGAGACAGTACTTGAGACAGTAGCTACAATGCCCACAGGGTCATTAATAAGGACATGGACAGACCCCTGTGGTACTCCATTAACATATTGGTCCAATTAGAAAATGTTCCTAAGCACTTTTGAGCAGGGCCCTCTTTACTGCTTAATGAGGTTTTTTAACCTCACATCCACTGCCACCCCAATGTCTAGACTTCTGCTCATGTTCTCATAGAAAGCAATTAAATATGTCTAGCAAACTCTCTTGTGCATTAAACCATGCTGACACAAACTCCTAATACTATTTTATCCCTTATTATGCCTACAGTTTTCAGACTGAGAGACAGATCTTTATTTTGAATAATGGCACCACATTAGCAATTAACCAATCTATTGGCACCATGACAGACCTCAAAGAATCCTGGAAACTTAAGTAAAGTGGTTTGGCACAAAGCTAAGCTATATTAGTACCCTGGGGTCAATAGTCCTAGTGCCTGTGCTTTCCTTGGCAGAAGATTCTCTGGAAAGAGTTTTACATGTAGTTTAGTGCTTATGCACCATTTTAAAGCCCAATTGAATGAGCTTGCATCAAAAAGGGGGGTATTTTTTTAGCTATGATATTTCTGTTACAGTGAGTTTTCATTTAACTGATTGACATTTGGTGACTATAAAATGTGTTGTACACTGTTGTCTTACTATATCACATACTTTGTTTTCTCCTCTCATTTTATGGTTTGTTATTTTTAAACAGACATCTTGTTTTCTGATATCTAGTGTAACTTGGGGCTTATCAACCTGATTGGTAACAGTTCCCCACCCAGTAATTCTTTAGTAGTCAAAGTAGGTGAATACAGAGAAAAACATTGCAAAGGAAGCATAATTAACTTTAATAGAGTAGAAAGTTATATAGCTAAAATACCAGTAAAGTTTTTCCCCTTTGGGTTTGACTAATTGAAATATTAAGGGCTGAATGTGTACCTATTTCCCTACTTGATACACCACAGAGCTACAAAACCTAAGTATACATGTGACAGTTGCCAGTGCTTAAAGGGATATTGTCATGGAAAGTAGAGCAGGTTAGAGCAGACCCACACCATCAATAACCCTTTGAAGAGTGCAGTCTGGTGCTCAGTAATGGAGGATTCAGCAGCCTCCTGTATAGCGTTTTGAACAGAGATCCTCAAGGCATTTGCTTGCAGGGAAACCCTTGCTTTTAGTATCTGTGCGGAAGTGCAACATTTCGGGCCATGCCCCTTTGTCAACCATACGGAACCCGTGATACAAAAAATATATATATGGTAATCAATTAAGAACATTTAAATACATTGAGCAACAACTCAATGTACAGTGATATTGGCAATACAGTCAACCCACCACCACGGAAGGAATGATTCAAAAAATAATTGTGATGCATTTTAGTCTGTTCAAAACAGGGCCGAAACTAGAGGCAGGCAGATGAGGCAGCAATGATTAAGGGGTACTGGTCAGCTACCTCTTCTGCTTACCACTAGACTGGACGCACCTTCCACCAAGCTTGCACGCTCCACTACCAAGCACATATGTGCACAACGCCAATGTGCATGCGCACTAAAGCACGTGCAATGACACCGGAGCCACAGGAGAAGGAGCGGGGCAAGCTGGCTGGGTTGCCTCCGGCACCCGGCCGGCCTGGCTCGCCTCTGGTTCTAAATACTGACGTGAAAAAATATGTTTTTTTCAAAATGCATCAGTTAATAGTGCTGCTCCAGCAGACTTCTGCACTGAAATCCGTTTTTCAAAAGAGCAAACAGATTTTTTTTATATTTAATTTTGAAATCTGACATGGAAGCTATACATATCATCAGTTTTCCAGGTGCCCCCAGTCATGATACTTGTGCTATGATAAACTTCAGTCAATTTTTCTGCTGTACTGCAAGATGGAGTGACATCACCCCTCCCTCCCCCCCCCAGCAGCCAAACAAAAGAACAATGGGAAGGTAACCAGATAACAGCTCCCTGGTAGATCTCAGAACAGCCCCTCAATAGTAAACCCAAGTACCACTGTGACCCCATTTAGTTACATTCAGTAGGAGAAACAATAGCCTGTCAGAAAGCAGTTCCATAGTGCAGCACTGGCTCTTTCTGAAAGCACATGACCAGGCAAAATGACCTGAGATGGCTGCCTACACACCAATATTACAACTAAAAAAATATATACTTGTTGTGAATTACATTTTATATGGTAGTTATTTGCAGTGTAAACAGTGTAATTTAGCAATAAAAATTACACCATAAAATTTATGACAGAATCCCTTTAAAATGTGTGCTTATATCTATTTAGGAATCTCCCCATCAAAGTACCCCCAAGATTTTTTCCCCCATTACAAAATTTACTTAACAAATTTGTTCTTTTTAACAAGGCCCCTAGGTTTTCTTACAAAGTTCTGACACTACATGCCTCTAATCTGGGTTTTGGAGTACCAAACCTAGAACTATATTACAAAGCTACAGTCCTGGAACAGTCCAGAGGGATTTGGACAGGTGAGTTGAGCAAACAGTGGATTGAGTTGGAGCAGAGACACAACCCTAGTGTTCCTTATAAGAATCTACTAGAAACAAAACTAACATGGAAGACTAATACTAAAGTTTCAAATACAGTAATAGCTAATACTATAAAAACATGGCAAGAATTAGTTAAGAAGTGCTCAGATGAACCACTGGCATCTGAAGTCTCGGTTCCTTTAAATAACTTAATGTATGTAATGAAAAAAGTCTCTTTAGATAACTGGACTGAACTGGGACTTAGCTCAGTTGATAAATTATTCCAGGACTCGGAGCTTAGGCCTTTTGATGAACTTGTTCGGCAATATGGTCTACCTAGTTCAGATGTACATAAATACAACAAAATCCAAAAATACTTTAAAACGCACAATCCTATATCAATTAAACTTCCCCCTCAGATAAAAAAGTTATTATCACCTGAGAATTCACACCTGAAAGGTACTGCTCTCTTTTACCGAACATTACTAAATAATCCAAAAGGAATACCCCATAAGCAATTAGATAGATGGCAGGAATATCTTAAAGAAGATATAACACAAGAGGATTGGGAACTTGCTATGAGGACATTAAAAAGGTCGTCCCGCTGTGTCTCTCACCATGAGAATCTGCTTAAAATGTTATGGAGGTGGTATATGACCCCAGACAAGATCACCAGGTTTGACCCCAGTGCTTCCCCACTATGCTGGAGAGACTGTGGTATGGAAGGAACACTGGAACATGTGTTTTGGGAGTGTCCTAAGATTCAGGACATGTGGAAGGAAGTGGAGAACATACTAAAAAGACTTCCAGTTAACCTATCTCATATTCCTCCTCACATGGCTTTGTTACACCTGAAAGTCATTGACTTACCACCAAGAGAAAGATTTATTCATAACCATGTTTATGTCTCCACTAGAATCCTATTAGCAGAAAATTGGAAACTGAATTATATCCCAAAAATTGAGGAGATAATAAAAAGGGTAGAATTTAATCTTTCTGCAGAAAAGGCGTGGGCAACAAAAATTGGATCTCTAGATTCATTTATGGCTAAAATTAGAATGTGGTCATTGGTTTATCCTGAAACAAAATTATTCATAGATTTAATTGGTTAGTTGTTCTATCTACTATCCTCTTACATATGTATGCATGTATATTCGCCGACTCTGGATGATACTGCTAGAAAGAAGAAGATACTTTCTCACAATGGTTGTGTTATAAGTTACTAATGCAACAAATATGGTTTACAGCAAATTAAGTGTAGTTTTAGTGTAGTTTAGTTGTAGATGTAGTCCTTTTTTTTTTTTTTGTATTGTATGTCACTTTGGGTAATTCACAAAATAAGTATAAGAAAAAGCTCTGGTTCACTTAAAACTTAAATTTATTTCTCTGGAATACTTTATATAAGGATTGATACAAAGAAGGTGATACCGGAAATAGAGTGAAATGTATTCTGAGATGATACTTTAGCTTAAAGACTATTACAATGTTTTATTTTTGATTATTATATTCTACTTGGACTTCTTAGTTTTTATGGTTCGAAAAGGCCTGCAAGGAGACAATTTGCTTTATATAAACCTAGGCCTAGTTTCTTTCTTTATACAAGAAATACTGTATCTTTAACTATGTTATGTTAAAATGCCGTATATGTTATTAAGCATTTAAGTAAACAAGGCTATGTACATTATATATATATTGACTTTTATGCAAAGTCTGTGTTGTAAAATTTAAAAATTGCCCAATAAAAAACATTGAAATTAAAATGTGTGCTCAAGTTGCAGTGACACAATGAACCCGCCCCTCATAGTATGGCAATAGCAATTTTGATCATAGTCATTTTACAGCCACACCCCCCAAATTACCATACTCAAGAAACAAAAACATCTTAGTCAATAAATGGTAACACCATTCTTGTTATGCTTCATATCAACAGTTATAACTATTTGGCTGGCTCATGGTACAGGTATGGAACCTGTTATCTAGAATGCTCGGGACCTGGTCGTTTCTGGAAAATGGATCTTTCCGTAATTTGGAAAATCATGTAAACATTAAATAAACCCAACAGGCTGGTTTTGCTTCCAATTTATATCTTAGTTGGTATCAAAGACAAGATATTGTGTTATTATTACAGAGAAAAGGGAAATCATTTTTAAAAAATTGGATTATTTGAATACAATGGAATCCATGGGAGAGGGCCTTTCTGTACTTCAGAGATTTCTGGATAATGGACTTCGGGATAACAGATCCCGTACCTGTACACTTTTTACCTGAAATACTTTTGAGCAAGTAACATTAAAGTGAATGCTTTGAATCCAGAATTCTGGCATGACTATGAATAAACACAGATTTCCAAAATCATCAACAGATCAGATGTATTAAGCAACACAGTATTTTTTCCATTTTATTTCATGTGAAATAAAAGCCACAAAGCATGCTCACCTGCCGTAACCACTAACAAACCAAGATGCTTGTGATCAGTAAATACTACCTGGATGCTATAGGAAGCTAAACCTGTCTATAGTTGGGATATAATTATAAATTGTTTTGGCTGTACTTTAAAACCCAGCCTGCTCCTCTGTCTGCTGTAGTCTAGTACCTAAGAAACTTCAAATAAAGCAATCAAGTAGAATAGTATAATGCAGTACCAACACAACCATCCACCATCCTTGTCATCTCACCATGCACTATTTCTGTGCACAATTCTGCTTCCGAAACATGGAATCTTTGGGAGCAGTGGAGGAGTGTTCTTTCCACTCTGACCCACACCTCTAACCCTAACCCACATTGGTTGTCCAAATTACAACCCAAACCTGCCCAACCGTTGGTCAACCCGCCCAACCGGTGGTGAACCCACAGGTTACCACGGGTTTTGGGTCAACGCACACATCACTAAAACATATGTGAGTTACTATGCAGTGTTTTACTAGGATGCAATTTGCCTTGTTTTGTCCTCAAGTTGGATCTGCTTCAAATGTAATTGTGGTCTGTGCATATAAATTTGTGTAATTGCACTTGTGTTTTGGTGCTAATGCCCCTATGACCTAATTTCTGCTACTTGGTGTCAAAATTACATCTGCACATGATTTTAAGCCCAAGCTGCTGAGGATGCACACACTGGCGACAATACCAACTAGCAGTGGCTTTGGATGACATCAAGTTGCACAACGACTGCGTCCATTTTAGTGAGACAAAAAAGTGCACTCATAAAAGGGCCCTCAGTCTCTCTCAGGTGCTGAAGATAATGCTCTTGGAATCAAGAAACAATTAAATATGTGTAAACTAAATTTCATAAATATAGTATGCTAAATAAATGTTGGCTTGAAAGCAAATTCCATGATCACCAAGGATTGGATCAATATCATTTTTGGAGTAATCATATTTTTCTGATATTCAAAAAAACACTGGAACTATTGGCGATGTCTATTTATGGGGTCCATCCTTTGTCCATCTCATAACAACCCTCTTTAAAGAGTTGCCTACAGAATACAGTACATTGCTTCTCATGAGCTTGATGCTATAAAGACTTACTTATGCAGTTATAAATCGTATAGATTACTTTTATGGTACTGGTGCTCTATTTGGTACCCTTGCTGCTTGTAGAAGAGTATCAATACTGCAAACATGACTGCCTTGTGTGACAACTTGTGCTTGAAGTGAATTGTCCCCTAAACCTTTGTTGAGCTCTCAATAAAAGTCTCGAACTGTTGTGTGACTGCCATTTAGGATTATGGTTTTTATTACCCATAAGCGAATTCATAACCACATGCCAATGCTTTCATTCCCATACAGTACAGTTGCATGCCTTTGCATCCATTACCCATAATCCTCATGAGCATGAGCTTGCATTACCCACATATATACTGTGCAACAGATTTCATTTCCATACGCCCACCATACAACCATATGCCCTGGCTTGAGTTTCCCATATGTTTACTGTACATTGACTTGCATTGCCTTCATTACACATACTCTCACTGTAAACTGACTTTCCTCACTTCTATTAAATCCATATTATACCCAGTGTACATCCACCTTCTGTGGCTTTCATTACCCACACACTCAGTGAATACCAACCTGCCATTGCTTCCTATCTTGTTCCTGTGATTCAGAAAAGTCCTGTGAATGACAGTAACCAATATTTCATGTTCCATTTATAAGACTCATTTCATTTTCTCCTCCTATTTAGTTCAATTACAATTTAAATGAGTTGGGTGAGGCTAAATATACACACTTGCAATGTGCACTCATCTCATCTACAGAATATACAGCACAGAAAGCAGATATTGCTGAAGAAGGAAAGTCAGTGTCAAAATGTAAAGTTAAAGGGATTCTGTCATGATTTTATGGTGAAGTTTTATTTCTAAATTACACTGTTTACACTGCAAATAATGCACCCTACCATATAACATTTGATTCCTGAACCAACAAGTTTATTTTTTATTTGTAGTATTGGTGTGTAGACTCCATCTCAGGTCATTTTGCCTGGTCATGTGCTTTCAGAAAGAGCCAGCACTTTAGGATGGAACTGCTCTCTAGCAGGCTATTCAATGTAACTGAATGTGTCGCAGTGGGACTTGGTTTTTTACTATTGAGTGATGTTCTTATATCTTGTGTTTGGGAGCTGCTATCTTGTTACGTTCCCATTGTTCTACTGATGGGGGGGTGCTGGGGGGAGAAAGTGGGGGTGATATCACTCCAACTTCAAGTACAGCAGTAAAGAGTGACTGATGTTTATGAGAGCACAAGTCACATGACTGGGGCAGCTGGGAAACTAACAATAAGTCTATCCCCATGTCTGATTTCAAAATTAAAATAAATAAAAAATTAAAATATGAATTAAATAAAAAAAAAATCTGTTTGCTCTTTTGAGAACCGGATTTCAGTGCAGAATTCTGCTGGAGCTGTGAAATGTTAATGATCTCTGTAAGGGTAAGGTCACACATGGCGTTTTTACATTGTGTATTTAAAAATGTGCGGTCGAGCATAAATACGCCAATGAAGCGTTTTATGGCGTTTTCAGCATATAGTTTCCTTTTCCCAACATGCATTTCTGTTTTTTGTCATTCCCCAAAATTCCACTCTGAAGACTTTTGTGAAATCTTCAATACGCAACATAATTACTGCAGGAGCAGACAACGCCGTAAATACATATATGCGCAATCCATCTTGTGAGAGTTTGGCCACCATATCGAAAATATGTGGCGTATTTCAGCAAAGTTTATTTCCAAACCTGCAGATCCCATATAGTTCAATAGTATGGAGTTTCCTTGGCGTATTGGTGTTTCTGCTAAATAATGCAAATGCTAGCATTGCGTGGCGAATGTTGGCTCACAAGCTTCCCGTGGGAATTGCTATAGTGCATATGCCATTATCTTTAAAAGGGGTTCATTTTGCACGTATTTATGCTTGGCTGCAGGTTTTTTTTAAAAAAGGAATGTAAAAATGCCACCTATTACCATGCTCTAAGATCATTGAGTATCCTGTATATTTTGTTTTAGAACATACAATATGTACAGCCACAAATTACATAAAAGTATGGTGATCCAAATTATGGAAAGTGCCTTTCCATGCCTCATAGATGTGAAGACCCAAGGCCAATGCCCTCTCTGTACTACCTTAAGGTGGCCATAGACGCAAAGATCAACTCGTTTGGCAACATCGTCAAATGAGCGGATCTTTCCCCGATATGCCATTAACGAGCATGGCTATATCGGGGGTAATCTGATTGTTCGGCCGTATGGCCGAACGATCCGATTACGATGTGCCATGGGCTCCGGCGGGATCCGCCGGACGAAATATGTCCAAATTAAAGGTAGAAGGTGCACACCCTAAAGTTAAACTACAGGGTGCTGATCCATAGGTGACTCCCCATAAGGGTCTCCATATGAATTACAAATACAAAAATAATGGATAGCACACCCAATTTGAAAAGCAAATAAATTTATTACAAAAAAGAAAAAAAGGAAAAAATTTGGCAAAAATAATATAAAAAATCAAATAATAAAGTGAGCCCAATGCGTTTAGACCTTCCTCAGGGGCACAAAATAAACAAAAAATGAAAAAGGACAAAATATGTCGGCACACGCCACACACGATCCGAAAATCGTATGAATCCTCAATTTGTATGATAGGATTTGTGTGTCAATGGCCACCTTTTACACCTAGTCCGGGGTGTAATAAAAAAAATGTGGGGTAAGTTCAAGATCTTCTTAGGAAAACCAAAGAATGTTTAGGTTGTTGATTATATTTCAAGCCTATTGCAATGACAATAATCTGTTCTGTATGTAAATCCCACTGAGTGAATCAAGATCAACGTCTCAGGCTATATTATTTAAAAGAAAGTTTACTATGAGTAATGAACTGAATAAAATAGTTATTGGCACTATAACCATACTTAATATAGCAGTGCCAATAAATATATGTGGGTTCGCAAAGCTTTATAAATTGTCTTAAATTGCCTTCTATTAAATATAATGCTTAAGTATAGGTATGGGACCTGCTCAGGACTTGGGGTTTTTCAAATAATTATATCTTAGTTTGGATCAAGTACAAGGTACTGTTTTATTATTACAGAATTGAATATATTATAACAAAAATTTGACTTGTTTGGATAAAATGGGGTCTATGGGAGACAGGCTTTCCATAATTCGGAGCTTTCTGTAGAACGAGCTTCTGGATAAGGGATCCCAGGATAATATAATTGACCTCATCTCCATGCATTGGCACCACACCTCTAAAGTTTCTCTTCATTAACCACAACATCACTAATTGTAAGTTTCCAGCAGTCACAAAACTCCTGTGCACTATTCTGTCTCTAATTGTTTGGTATCTTTAAAAAAAACTTTAATTTGAACACTCATTTCCACAGTGCATAGTGACTTAAAAATCATTCAAACGTCACAAGCAGTGATGAGCAAAATATTTTGCCAAGTTTCGCTGCAAAAATGATGCCCATAGACACCAATATGTGAAAAAATTGTCACGCGTCAAAAAAAAAAATGTTGTCGCCCATAGACTTCAATGCATTTTGGTGAATTTTTGCCGTTTCACAAATTTTCGGCAAAGCGAAACAGGTCAGATTCACCTATAACTAACAAGGATATTTGTAATCTGATCCTTTGAGTCAATCCTTATAACATTTCTACATTACACAACATAAGATACACAACAGTGAAGTACTTCTCCAGTCAGCAGATGAATGGCAGGTGGTGTTCCGTATCAATTAGAAAGTAATATTCCATGTTAACAAGGTGGATTCTTTAGATTCAGTGCTCTCCTTATCAAAGAGGAGCAATATCTGACCCAAGGAAGGGTAGTTTGACTCTACACTCATTCCGATTAGAAGATAGGAGGTTTCATCTAAATATTCAGAAGTGAGGGCTGTGAAGATGTGGAATTCTCTCCCTGAATCAGTTTTACTGGCTGATACATTTGATTAGAGAAGGGGTTCAATGACTTTTTAGCAAGTGAGGGAATACAGGGTTATGGAAGATAGCTCATAGTACAAGGCTTCAGATGGGTTTTTTTTGCCTTCCTCTGCATCAACTGGCAGTTATATACAGACTTAAAAGGTTGAACTTGATGAACGTGTGTTTTTTTCAACTTACTATATTACTATGTTACAATGTATTACTGTTACCAGAATGAGCTCCTATGTTATATACAACTGGTATGGGACATGTTATCTAAGATGCTCAGGACTTTTGTTTTTCAAATCTTTACGAAATCTCCATACCTTAACTCTGCTAAAAAAAAAAATAATTTAAACATTAAATAAACCCAAAAGGATTGGTTTGCCTCCAATAAGCATTAATTGTGTCTTAGTTGGGATCAACTGTTTTATTATTATTACAGAGAAAAAGGAAATCAAATTTGAATTACTTGATTAAAATGGAGTCTACGGCCTTCCCATAATTTAGAGCTTTCTGGATAAACTTTCAGGACACATTTTTAGCCAGAAGTAGAAAAACATATCTTCTTCTAAAATGACCTCAGTTAGAACATTCTTTCAAACTGTTGCCAGAAGCAATGTCATCACAAGCCATATTTGTAGGTAGCATGTGGGTCATCAGAAGCAAGCAACACCAAATGCAATGGCAAGTGGTGGTGTAGAGGTTTTTACATAGGACTTTGGGGACTGCTCTGTCCTGTTTTAATGCCCAATGCACAAAGCAAGGTCTCTACAGAAGGACTTTACTGAGATGCAGTGGGAAAACATAAGCGCTGATCTGTAACCCAACTGAACACCTGAGGGATGACCCATTACAATGGCTGAAGGGTAGCAAAACCCATCAACAATGTTCCAAAATCTAAAGAAGAGTAGAGGCTGTTAAAGAAGCAAAGGGAGGACCATCATCATATAATATACTTGGTTTGAGAAGAGATGGTCATATATTTAAAATAGGTTTGGCCATGTAATGCCATGAGCTTGACTGTCAGAAAGGAAAAGGTTACAGAAACAGAACAAAGAGGATGACAACCTAGTTGCTAAATTACATCTTATTTAAATATCTCTCTAATGTCTAGGGTGGGGCCAGAAAATACTGAGCGGCACAGAAACGTTACACCCAGTCTCTGGTGGAAGCTGAATTAGAACATAATCAGAAAGTGGCATTTAGGAGAACCACCCCATCTTCTGTGATGAAACATTTAATTGCATGTTTAGCTTTACATTTTAAAGCGGCAGTTCACCTTCAGGTTAACTTTTAGGGGGTTATTTATCAAAGGTCAAGTTTTCCACGAAACATTTGAGTTTTCAAGGGTATTTTTTTTGGTCAACAATAAACCTTGTAACAACCTTGTTGTGCCGGTTTCCAATCTACTTGCTACAAATTGGAGGGTGCCTGCCAATCCTTCAGGAGACATTGAGCACAACGTGGAACCATAGTTCTCAGGGTCTGGGTGTGCTGGTAAGTACTTTGAGCTAGATTTAATAAAGGCCATTATGCATACAGTTTTACCAAAACGATTATAAGAGTTACTTGCAGAAGTATCGGAAAGCAAGTTGCACCATTCTAATATTTTTGCCCAACTGTATAAGGCTGCCCCTACAGCATGATGAATTATAGCTGCATGTCACCTTGAAATTAAATTTTGTTATGATAATGGTATTCAAATATATTTTGTATTAGATCTTTATTTATTCATACATTTATTCAAAATGATATACATAGCGAATTTGCAGCAAATAAATTCGCAAGTCTCCTGTGAAAAATTCACCTGTGAAAATTCGCCGGCGTCAATTTCTGATTTTCATGATTTTTCGTGAAAATTTTGATTTTCATGATTTTTTTGTGAAAACCTTCAAATGTCACCATTTTTTTGTGAAAACCTTCAAATGTCATGATTTCTTTGTCACGATTTTTTAGTGAAACCGTTCGAATTTCACAATTTTTTCGTGAATGTTCCGATTTCACAATTTTTCGCCGCTTCCAGAATTTTGCGGGAAATTTGCGAATTTTTCGACGAAGCAAAACAGGAGAAATTCGCCCATCACTAATTTCAACCATTAAAAGATTCTATGTTTAGAATTGATTAGGGATGTACCGAATCCAGGATTCGGTTCGGGATTTTCAGCAGGATTCGGATTCAGACATTCCCTATTCCTTCCCACTCCTCGGTCAAATCCTTCTGCCTGGCCGAACCGAATCTGAATCCTAATTTGCATATGCAAATTGGGACGGCAAGGGAAATCACGTGACTTTTTGTCACAAAACAAGGAATTAAAAATGTTTTCCCCTTCGGTTTCGGTTCGGTATTCGGCCGAATTTTTCGCAAAGGATTTGGGGGTTCGGCCAAATCCAAAAAAGTGGATTCGGTGCATCCCTAGAATTGATTAATTTATCATATTGTAGTGTAATTGTATGCAGAACTATGAAGGTCATTTTGAGAATAAATTGTACAGTAAATTTCCTGTTGAACATCATCACTATATTGACGTACTAAATAACTTGAGAAAAATAAACTGTTTCTAAAAACCAATCTAATGGAGACTAATGGGGTCCTATGAAGCCCTAATTAATCAATTTCAACATATATTGGTTAAACAGGACAACCTCTGTATGTGTTGGGGGGCCCTAAAATTAATTTGTTGCGGGCCCAGTAACATCTAGTTATGCACAACATAGCTATCCCAGATGAAGGGGGCTACAAAACATTGTGTTTTGACTGGATAAAAGCAGGGAAGCTGCCCACGTTGGATTGATATGTTGTGCCATCCTAATACTTTGGCGCCATAGAGCTAAATAATGATGACTCCCCTACCCTAGCTGAGCACAAGAGAACAGGGTGTGCCGGAGATGACCTCCAGTAAGTATTTGCTGTATGATCTGAACACCATTTACACCTGATATACCTTCCCTATCAATCCCATTTCTTCCATCGTATTGCATGTCAGAAATTCCCTGATCCTTACTCTCTTGCACTGATACTTATGGTCAGTTTGGTACACTAACATGGCCTCTTTACACCACAGTGCAACGTTCAGCAGATGTGATACAGGTAATGGTGGCAAATTAAATTAGTACAGCATGCTGCCCAAACATGCGCCCACACCTGCGCCTGCTGTTGTAGCACAATGTTTCATTGCAGACCCTCATAATCTAAAAATAACTGATGTTTAAATATACAGGTATGAGGTCCGTTGTTCAGAAACTCGTCTCACATATAGACTCCGTGTTAAGCAAATAATTGAAATTTTTATTATTTCCTTTTTCTCTGTAATAATAAAACAGTGCATTATACTTGATGCCACCTAAGATATAATTAATCCTTTTTGGAGATAAAATAATACTATTGGATTCATTTAGGGGCAGATTTATCAAGGGTCGAAGAAAATTCGATGGAATTTTCGAAGTAAAAAAAAATTGAAACTCAAAGTAATTTTTTGGATACTTCGACCATCGAATAGGATACTACGACTTCGACTTCGAATTCGATTCGAAGTAAAATACTTTGAATATTCCACCTTACGATAATCGAAGTACTGTCTCTTTAAAAAAACTTCGACTTCAATACTTCACCAAATTAAACCTGGAGAAGTGTTATGTTAGCCTATGGTGACCTTTTACAGCATTTTACAGCAAGTTTTTTGAAGTCGAAGTAAAATCGTTCGATCGTACGTTAAAATCATTCGAATCGTTCGATTCAAAGGATTTAATCGTTAGATCGAACGATTTTACTTTGAGCACAGAATACCCAAATTCAATGAAAAAAGTTTGAATTTATATATTCAAATTCGAAGTATTTTAATTCGATGGTCGAATTTCAAAGTATTCTTTACTTTGAAATTCGACCCTTGATAAATCTGCCCCTTAATGTTTAAATAATTTTTTTTTAGCAGGTATGGGATCTGTTATCCAGAAACCCGTCTCACATAAGCATCTATACATTAGTACGGCCATTTATTAAAAATCGATTTTTCTGGTCGAGTTTTTTTAGAGGAATATTTCGAATTTTTTTTGTGGTACAAATAAAAACTTGAATATTTACACATTTATTATACTCCAAAGCTGCTAATAATTCGAATCCAAAAATACGCCATCCTGTCGATGTCACGTAGAAGTAAATGGCAGATGTCCCTGAAGTTGTTTCTTGACATCGTGATCTGAGCTGGATAATCCGATAAAGTCCTGTTTTCGTCCGATAATCCGATAAAGTCAGAGACAATTCAATAAAATTTAATTGAGTTGAGTATTAGGAGAGTCAATCGCATGATTCGTATTGACGCTCAATTTTATTGTAGTGTTTTTTTTTTTGGCTTCTAACTTTGTTTTAAGAAAAAGAATGAGATTTGAGTTTTAGTAAATAGGCCACTAGATATAGGACAAGTGGCCAGGATTTTGGAACTGTGTGACTTGCAAAAGCTTGAGTAACCACACTTAAAAAGAAGTAGTAACGCATAAGGAAATGGCTGTAATGTTCTTAACTACAAGTAGGGGGTGCAAAGGTACATCAAATGGATCTAGCTATAATATGGAATGAGACTATAGGACTATGTGATCAGGAAAATCACATTTGAAGGCTGATTACATTTTACAGTTCTACTCTAGGTTTGAACTCGTGTAGGGACAGATGGACAGAGACCAAATGTAGGGACAGATAGACAGAGACTTTGGGGCAGATTTATCAAGGGTCGCATTTTGAAGTAAATGAACTCCCATACCTTCGAAATTCAAATAAAAAAAGACCAATTTAATAAAGAATCTTGTTTTAACTTTGGGTGAATAGGCTGTATTCGAACCGTTTGAATCAAAGCTTTAGCGCATTCGATCGAATTAGAAACAACGTATTTGCCCACCAAATTACTCCAAATAGGTTATAGGAGGTCCCCATAGGCTAAAACAGCAATTCAGCAGGTTTTAGATGGCGAATGGTCGACGTTTAAGTTTTAAAGAGACAGTACATAATACATTTCAATATTCAAATTTTTTTCAAATTCGAATCGAATTTTGGCCTATTCGATACTCGAAGAACACAAAAATAGCTTGAAATTTGAATTTTTTTACTTTGAATTTTCACTTCAACCCTTGATAAATCTGCTCCTTCATGTAGAGACAGAGACTCCATGAAGGGACAGATGGGCAGACACCTTGGGGGTTATTTATCAAAGTCTGAATTTATCTCAATATTTTCAGAATAAAACTCCGACCAAATCCGCACGGGTTTTTTGGGCTTATTTATTAATAGACTTTCCCAAAAATTTTGTTTGCAGGGAAAAAATCGTGAAAAATGAGATTTTCACGATTTTTTTGGATTTTTCATCCAATTTTCACAATTTTTTTGGATTTCTCACCGAAAACTCAGAATTTTACCAGAAAACTCCGAAAACTTCAGGGTATTGCCAAAAACCCAGCACACAACAAAAAAATCATTGGGAATTCTCCCATTGACTTATATGCAACCTCGACAGGTCTGAGATGCCGGATTTTCATATTCAGACTTTTCCCATCCTTGGGGTTTAATAAATTCCGAAAAAATTGTGATTAATTTTTAAAAGTCCAATTTTATAAAAAAAGAAATCACACATTTTTCGTGATTTTTGCATTCAGAGTTTAGTAAATAACCCCCCTTATGCAAGGATACCTGGAGACCTAAGAGGACTGTACAAACAGTATTTCTGATATTACAAATAATAGTGACATTACAGTGACAATAGAGGACATTGGAAAAATATGTATCTATATATTATTTGCAGTAAAGTATTATTTAAGATACTTAGTTTTATTGACACAAAAGAGAGGTTGACATTGCTTCATGTGGGTAGGAATGAGGTCAATGGCAACACATAGCTGATAGCAACGTGGGCTTGTACCTTGACAAATTGATGGGTATGGTTCTAAATGTAATTTCAGCTTGTCTAATGTAAGCGCAATCAGCCCATGTGATGTTTTATTCTGTATTACATTGTGCTGACAGGAACTTAATATATGGAAGGTAAGAGCACTCATTATTAACATAACTATTAGTTCCTGTCTGTACAGTGAGGCAAAACACAGGCCCACTGTCTTAATGTGAGAGGTTCCTATTCTCATTTCTTGTGCTGAAATATTAATTGTTTCTTAAATCAGCATTATAATTAAAACAAATGTTGAAATATTAATACATTGTATGACATTTCATACTTATCCTCCCACATTGATCAACATTTGGATTTTGCAAAATCTAATGTGCTTGGCCAACCCAAATCTGAACTTCTAAAATCATGTGACTTACAACTGAAAAATATATATATTTTTTTGTGGGGGGGGGGTCTCAAATTTGAAACATGAATTGGCTGGTATTCAAGAAAAGTGTTTGACCAAATCCAAGAATGACAAATTTAGTGCATCTCTGGGAGTTGGCTACATTTGAAAAATATAATTCCCAGAATACGGAATGTACCATATTGAAGACATCATCTTCTCATCCCCTTCATTTATTTCGCAATATACTGTAAGCCCAATTCTTAAGACAGGATCTTGTCACGGGGTTACATAATGTCTGTACTGACCAAAGCCTTTAGTAGAGCCCTACATCGTCCATGAGATGCATTATTTACTAAATATAGATCTGGTGAAAAAAATTATGCATCTACCATTAGATACAGTCAGACCACCTCTTCTCATCTCACCACCTGTATACTAACTAGTGATGGGCGAATTTGGGGCATTTTGCTTTGCCAAAAAATTGGCGAATTTCCTGCGAAATTCATGAAACGGCAAAAAATTCACGAAACGACACCAGCGTCTCGTTTCTGACGCCAGTGTCCATTTTTTGGACGCCGGCAAATTTTCGCTGCGGATTCGCGAATTTATTCACCGCGGGAATTCACCGCAAATTCGTGCCTCATGAATAAATTTGCCCATCACTAATACTAACATACAGCTCCCAATATAAGGAACTAGTTAAAATGATCAAGTAAAATGCAATACCGATCCCATACTTGAAGAGATTGTACAGAAAGGATGCCGTTTTGTTTCTAGAAAATCCAGAACTCTGAGGAATGCACTCTAGTAGAATTAGTAGTTGTAAAAAACCTACTTGGTTGGAACAGAAAGGTTCCTTTAAATGTGGGCCCAGTAGGTGTATAACCTGTACTTTTTTTACAGTGGGAGATACTTTTTACTCTCACTCCACCAATAAATGTTTTAAAATGAAACAATTCAGTAATTGTTATACCGGTATGTCGTTTATCTTATGTGGAAGATGTGGTAAACAATATGTTGGACAAGTAGGACACTACACGAACGCGCACAGGAACATGAACTAATCAGAGACTGTAGTTAAGACTTGTTTACTATACGAGGTCACCCCTGATCAGAGAGGTGCTGATATTATGAAAAGACTGCTACACTCAGAAACAAAATGGATCTTTGTTTTGGCCACTAGTTCACCTCTATGGTTAAATAATGAATACAGTGGGGCTCATTTACCAACACTGGGCAAATTTGCCCATGGGCAGTTACCTATAGCAGCCAATCAGTGATTAGCTTTTTGAAGCCAGCTGCAAGTACAACAATGAATGCAGCAATTTGATTGGTTGCTATGGGTTACTGCCCATGGGCAAATTTGCCCAGTGCTGATTAATGACCCCCAATGTGTCCTGCTATTTCTAGGTTAAATGGCTACTTTAAAGGAGAATTAAACCCCCATATAATAAAACCCACTACCCCCTACCCTATAAAGTCCCCCCCCTCCCTGCTCCCACCCGCACAGGTGATAACTCCAGTAATTGCCCCATATCATGTAATTACCCCTCGTTACAGAGTAAACACAGCGAAGCCCATGGGTGCCATCTTCTTCTCTTCAGTAATCTTCGGAAAGTAAGTGCCGTATCATCAATCTTCCGGTTCCAGACAACTGCGCACGTGCTGAAAGTACAGGAAGGAGGAAGACCAGAAGATTATCAAAGAGAAGAAGATGGCGCCTGTGAGCTCCGCTGCGCTTACTCTGCAACGAGGGGTTATTACAGGATTAGGGGCAGTGACTGGAGTTATCACCTGTGCGGGCAGGAGCAGGAAGGACTATGTAGGGTAGGGGGTAGTGGGTTTGATTATATGGGGGGTTGAATTCTCCTTTAAAAAGCATGCAATGGAAAGCTCATATTAATGCAATACATTAATGTACTGCCATCCAAATATGTTGCACTTCCCTTGCCATTGTGTCCACCCTGTCTCTTCTGATAAATGGCATGTAACGGCGGCAATGTATACTGGGTAATCCTGGAACTACTGCCACCCTCAACCTTCCCATAGCTCTAGGGTTCTCACAGTAGTTTGTATCAATATGTGCACCAGCCTTGCAGCTAGGAAATCAGATGTAAGCACAGTTTGGAAGGAGAGCTGCGATGGTCACTCATCCCCTAATCTCAAATGATAGATGCAATTTACACCTGATCTGCATCCAAATGTTTTTGGGTTTTTACCCAATCTGATTTATTAGCATTATTTTATTAATAAATAAGGCAAAATTGAGCATGGGAGTTTGATTGAGCTTTTTTTATTTCAATTATGAGATAAATTCGGATTTTAGTAAATAACCCCCTGGGGTTGATTTAAGTGGTTGAAATTACTACACTTTATGAGCTCCTGATTTCTCTATTGCCATAGGCACGGATCTATTTTTGCATTGAGTCCAAAAGACATGGTGCCTCTGGAATCCCATAGTGTGCATACAGTATGGTGCAATTTTGCATACTTGTTGAAATTCCAGACTTGAATGGAAGTACAGTAGCTCCTAGTGATGGGCAAATTTGCGAAAATTTGCAGAGTCAAAAAAACGAGACGCCAGTGCCATGAAAAACGAAAAAAATTTCTGTGAAGCGAAACGCCACAAATTCGCCCATCACTAGTAGCTTCTTATAAACTGCTAAAATAACTGAGCAAAGATAATTGGCTATATTAGAGGGTGTCATTACTTAAATTACCATAATATGACACACATCACAATGGTAGTTAGAACAATTGTAAATTAATAATTTATTTAATATGTCACAATTTATTATTTATTAATACATTTCAAAAAAAGGGGTTTTCCTTTTGTGCCCTCCAAATCAACTGATCGCTTTTCAGCAAATAAAGATTTATATTTATTTGCACGGAAATTACTTCGTCCAAAAATAAGGATAGCAGCAATTGTTAAATTAACTATCAAAGTGGTTTTTTTTGGTGTTTTTGTGTCCTATAACTCACACTATTATGTTACCTAATAGAATCTGGATATTAGATTATCTGGATATTAGATTATTTACTAATATGATTTTTATTTTGTTAAAAGACTTTTTGTAGAAGAGTGTAAAGTAATGTAGTTATTTAACCTTTATCGGATTTACACATTGAATTTGGGTTACCACAATAGCCAATATTACATCACAGTGCTTCCCCCTTTAAAGGAGAACTAAACCCCCTGCAATGTTAAGTCCCCACTGCCCCCGCTCCGTTGGCCTTGGAGGCAGCTGGGAAATTGACAATATGTCTAGCCCCATGTCAGATTTCAAAACTGAATATAAAAAAATCTGTTTGCTCCCTTTAATCACTATGGTGCATATATAATTAGTCTGCAGCTGATGTATCTCTCCTTGAAACCTTTTCAACATACATAAATCAAGCTTACAAGTAGGAGTGACAATATTTTGCGGATATTGTATTACATTTTGGAATTTTTTTTGTTCAATATTAACAACATTTATTTACAGTAATGTGATAACATTATTACTTTGTAATATAATTGTTTGTGTCACAGAAGGGAGGGTCCCTCTTCTTACAGGAGTCTAGGATTTTAATGTGTTTTTAATATGTATGTGTTGGCATGGTTTACTAATAAACATCGCCATTATAATTATATTCAATATTACCAAGTAAGTATCTTATTACCTGGCTTTTGGGGGTGAAGTCCTCTTGTGTTTTTTGTTTAGATATATATAGAACCATTGGTTACCGGCACTCACCTCCGCCATTAGACAATTTCACCGGGTGCTAGCCAAATTTAATATAAAGTCCAGCAATGAAAGGAAGCACTCACGGCATAAAGGTTTTTTTTAAGAAGTCCTTTACTAAACCATATAAACATCTACGCGTTTCGGTACCTGATGACAGTCCCCTGAGGTACTGAAACGCGTAGATGTTTATATGATTTAGTAAAGGACTTCCAAAAAAAAACCTTTATGCCGTGAGTGCTTCCTTTCATTGCTGGACTTATATATATATAAGCACTGCTTCAAGTGAAATTTCAGTTACTCAATAGTGATAGGCGAATTTGGGGCGTTTCGTTTAGCCAAAAAAGCGTCTCATTTTTGACACCGGCATCCGTTTTTTAGACGCCAGTGCAAATACGCTGGCGCAAATGTGCCGGCGTCCAAAAAAACAGACCTTTTTTATTAAGCCGGCGAATTTTCGCGGCAGTTTCGTGAATCACGGGAATTCGCGCCTTGCTATTACTCAAGTCTAAATGGGTGGTCTCTTGTTATTTGATCTTTTCTGTGGGGAAAAAATAACCCTGCTATTTGTCTATAATGTCCTCTGTTGGCAAGATAATGCACCGAAGAACCAATTCAGTTACCAAATTAGATACAAAATGTACACAAGAATGTTCTACTCTGCATTCTTGAAATGTATGTGACATTTGAGGAAACCCACAAGCTGACACACGCCCCTTGTTGCATAATGGATCAAATATAAAGGCACATGAGATGCAACTGCAGAATATTTGCTTGGTATATGAGATGTGGAAGCCGGGGCTGAAGAATTGTGATTCATCTTTTATAGGACATTGCTTTTAGTGTGAGCCTATGTAACAATTAAGCTACACGTACTTTTAAAGGCATACTTGAGGGCTGACTAATCCTAGGAGAGCTGCAGTGTAAGATTCCCAAGTTGTGACTTCAGTAACACTTTCATAGTTTACATAGTGAAACTATTAGGTCTTTCCATAAAGCCCATGACATGTTAAAACTGCAGCTCTGGGCTTCTCATGGGTGATTTAACAATGGCAATTGCTTCTGTTCTTGTAACCCATAGCAACCACTGACTTTGCTGAGAAAGGAGAGTCCTGACCCAACCCTTCTATATGACTGAGGGATGTAGAACACCAGCTGCAACCCAGGCCTTACTGTCCAACTTCAGTGCCTAACTTTGGAATGTTTTAACATCTTTTTATTTTTTTTTAGGGGCCATTCTCATTTTGCTGGTAGGTGTATCCGCTCCTTGTTGATATCTTGCTTGCTATGTATAATCAATGGGTGGTTGATATCGTATGCTGTTTTTAATATTGTATAAATTATGCCATGTGTCTTATGGCGTTGCTCATGTAAAATATTTTTTTCTGCATAAAAGTAAAAACCAAATTTTTTTGAACCACTCTTATTCTCTAAATTGTGTCTGTTTTGAGTGTACGAACATACGGATAAAGTACATTGTTATAGGTTACGTTAAGTAGTGGTAACATTTGTTCTTGCACCTCTGATTACTTAAAGATTTGGTGTGCCCTCCATTCACTATTAATTAACATCTTTTTATACCATTGATTGGAACAAGACGGACGGACGGGGGGGCTGTATACTCTGTATCAGATAAGCAGTGCTGTAAATGGAAACAAACATTTTAAGTAAAGTGTACTTGATCTTTTTTGTCCTAAAGAGCACTGGTTCTGATCCTGAAAATATATTTTCCCCTTCCCATCCCTAATTTGCAAGGATTCGTCAAAATTTGAAAGGATTCGGCCTTTTTCAACAGCATTTGGATTCATCCAATAGCAGGGCTGCTGATGGCAACAGCCAGTGCAGAACTATCGCACTGAACATTGGGATCTTTCAAGGTTACGGACAAACCAACATGAATATGTGTTGCATCACTATTTAATATATCCATAAATTGGAAAGGCTCAGTCCTCCACAATCCAACAGCGCTGTAAGTGATTTCCAGGACAGGCAGGGTGTCACATACAGTGTCGGAATAGCCCACCGGGATAGCAGGAAAAGTCCCAGTGGGCCCAGGTGTCAGTGGTCCTCATGCTGCTAGACATTTGGCCTATTTCATGGCCATTCCCTATTTCTTTGAGAACAAAGTGGCTAAATAGATGGAATAATAGATTAATTAGATAAGAGTGGGCCCCTGGTCTAAGATTAATTGGTGGGCCCCTAGTCAAAGGTTTTTGGGTGGGCCCCTGGTGTCCCAGTCCGACACTGGTCACATACGGCTCCCTTAATTCAGAACAAGTGCTAAGCTCCCTGGTCACGACTCAATCTTCCGCCTGTAGCAGCCGCCTTTGACCTCGGGAGGAGCCATCAGCTACTCAGATGCCACCAGGTCTTATCTTTGAGAGGAGGAAAGCAAGTGAATTAGCAAATGGGCAAATGCGTTTCCAATTTTTTTTGCAGAAGGCATCAGTTCAGGGAATAGACGAAAATCGTCAAGCCGGGACAATACAGGCGAAGTTCAAGCAAGGTCAGACAGGCAGTGGTTGATACAGGCGGAGTTCAAGCAAGGTGAAGTTCACAATATTTAGGCAGGGAAAGGTCAGGATTGGCAGAATTCAGAATAGTCAGGCAGGCAAGGATAAAAACTGGAATCAAACAGACAGAAATCGCACCAGATACACAACAAGTTAGACCTGACAACGGGCAATGATCTCCAGCCCAAGGCCTCTTTAAATATTCAAAGTTCACGCCACAATGCGATGATGTCACAATGCGCGTGGCGTGTAAAACCCCGGAAGTGCTCGACGTGCTGCCATAGGAGAAACCGGCAAGGAAGAGGCAGCAGCAGCACCACCCAGCGGGCGTCCCCACCAGCCCACTAGACCACCAGGGTGAGTCATTACACTGGGTTGTTTACCTGACCATAGAAAGGAGAGTATGGAACCACTGACCCTGCAAAAATAAAAAGGCCCAATGAATTTAGACAAAAGCACAAATATTTAGGAAGAAAACTCATTTGAAATAACTTAATCCTTCCCCACAAAGTCAGTGGCAGTTCCCTCCAGGATGTCAACATCGAAACAAAATCAGCCAGCATAGGATCTGAGTTTTTTGTCAGAAAATAAGTCATATTTATCCCTTATTGTTTAATCTGATTAAGACAGGGTAGTATATTACTTACTGATCTAAAGTGTAGAGCAATAGTGTCAATAAGTACCATAATGGATTTGGCCCAATTTATCATTAATCTGGAATCCAATCCAAAGTATTGTACATTATTTGCATGTCTATGTACTATTACTAATGGCTCAATTGCCATCTTAAAAAATAATGGGGACAAAGAAACCCCTTTGCCAGTGCTCCTGTACAGCTGAAAAGGTGGAGATATGGAATTATTGGCCCATTCCTGTGCGGCTGGAGCTGCATATATTAGCTATGCCCAGGACAAGAATTTTGGTCAAAATATTTAATAATATCCCATAGAAAAGGCCATTCAATAATGTCAAAAACCTTAGTGTTATCCAATGACATTATAATATGTGATCCAGTATTATCATGAATTATATGTATTATAGTTAATAGCCTCCTTAGATTTGTTAGGTATAAAAACAGGTCTGGTCGCACTGTAGATGTTATGATGCAGTCGATTAGCCAAAGCTTTTGCCAGTATTTTAGCATCAGTTTTACTTAACAATATACACATAGGGGCAGATTTATCAAGGGTCGAAGTGAATTCGAGGGAATTTTCGAAGTAAAAAAATTCGAAATTCGAAGTAATTTTTTGGATACTTCGACCATCGAATAGGATACTACGACTTCGAATTAGATTCCAAGTAAAATAGTTTGAATATTCGACCATTTGATAATCGAAGTACTGTCTCTTTAAAAAAAATACTTTGCCAAATTAAACCTGCCGAAGTGCTATGTTAGCCTATGGGGACCATCTACAGCATTTTTCTAAGTTTTTTTTAAGTTTTTTTCATATAATTTGTGTATTCTGCGGTCGAAGTATAATCGTTCAATCGTACGTTACAAATCTTCGAATCATTAGATTCGAAGTATTTAATCATTCGATCAAACAATTTTACTTCGACCGCAGAATACACAAATTCGATGAAAAAAGTTAGAATACGATATTCGAATTCAAAGTATTTTAATTCGATGGTCGAATTTCGAAGTATTTTTAACTTCAAAATTCGACCCTTGATAAATCTACCCCTTAATGTTTAGAGTTAAGAATATAGAGATGGACGAATTATATCATGCTTGGCTGCCTTATTGAACATATTTAGAATATAAGACAATAAATTTGACCTGTATCACTCAGCCGGAAGGCCATCAGGACAAGGTATTTTATTTCTAGTATTTGGCACAAAGTATTCATTTTTTCTAAAGTAACTGGGTTCTCTAACTTAAGGCATGGAAATCTAGTGAAACCCCCCAATATCTAGCAGTTTAATGAGAGCAACTGCATGAAAGGTCTCAAAAAGTCACGTGACACGCAAACACAAACTCAAATTAGCTGCTCTATTACACTGCTATACACATGTAACCATGTATACAGTACATCAACCGATTGATTATATGATTTTCCATGGATAATTCTGGGCTAAGTAATTGATCTCAAAATAGTATAGGAGTATTCTAATTGATATAATGATATGTGCTTTTTGTATTGATTTAATGATGTGCTTTTACATGTATGATAATTATTATAGCTCTTATTAATAATTATTCATTGTCACGGTGCAGAGGCCACACCTGCAGGTTCACAAAGCAGTGAACAGTGATTTACGTGGTGGAAAAAACCATTATCGAAAATTAATTTGAGTTAATAACTTTGTTTGCCAAGTAAAATCAAAGCAATATCCTACTATAAGTAAAATGTATTTCTATAAGCTTTTTAGAACCAAAATACAGATTTGCTGCTTTCAGACCCTATATTGTAGCCCACACTCAGAGGTCAGGATCAGGTATCAGCTGTATTTGGATTTCATTCGGCCTCCTTAGGCATCATCTTGACCCCTGACAAATATCAAAAGATAGAAGATCAGCCACTCTGCCTTGGCCAGGCCATTTGCATCAAGCCTCGATAAGACATTAGCACTCGCCTTTACTGGAAAAGTGGAAATCAATAGATTGGCTAGCAAGTTTAGTAAGTGTTTATTGAATGCTACCAAAGTGTTCTAGGACATATATATCAAGTGTATGAAGGTATAGAATGCAGTGTACATTTAAAAAGGTGAGGTTGACACCTCCAGTGTCCCAATTGATCAATCCTATAATGCAAATTAGACAGTAGGGCCATTTATATTTAGTACTAGAATGCTAAAGTGCTACAGGCACAAGTATGCACCCCTCCGTGCTCATCTAATAGGCACTTGCACCTATGGTTGCTAGTGATGGGCGAATTTATTCGCCAGGCGTGAATTAGCTGCCAATTCCTGCGATTCGAAGCAGGCAAATAAATTTGTGAAAACGAATTTGCACTGGCGTAAAAAAACTGACACCAGCATCAAAAACGAGACGTCTGTGGCGCTTCTCTAATTTTTCCCCGTTTCGTGAATTTCGCAGGAAATTCGCGAATTTTTCAGCGAAGCGAAATGCACCAAATTCGCCCATCACTAGTGGTTGCTGCTTTTTTTGTCCAAAACCTCCCAGCTAGCATTTAAGGAGGAGGAGGGATGATATTGTGTGAGTGGGGCAATGGCATCAGATGGTACGGAGTGATTTGGGTGCAAAGTAGGTGGGTCGGCCCAACACTTGTGTGACCCCAGGTCAGATGGAAGCCAAATGCAGCCTATTTTTGCACTTTGCGCACTGCTTTCTTAAAATGACACTGACACTAAAAAGCAATCTTCAAAATATTAATGTACATAAGGGGGCACATTTATTAAAACTCGAATTTATCTAATTTTTTAATGAAAACAAATCCAACCACGATTTGAACTCATTTATAAATAATTTTTCTTGAAAAAAACAGAGTGACAATACGTCTCAGCAAAGTCAATTTCAATCGAACGATTGATGCTCAGAAAACTCAAAAGAATTGAGTTTTGGCTGTGTACACTAAATTTTTTCGGATTATAGGATGAAAACTCTGAATTTTTCAGATTATCCATCGAAGAGCACGATGTCAAGAAACAACTTCAGGGACATCTGCCACTGACTTCTACATGACCTCGACAGGTTTTGAGCGTATTTTCAGATTTGGATTTTTAGCAGTTTTGGGGTATGATAAATCTATAAAAATTCATGGTTTTTTTTTCACCAAAAATTCAAGTTTTCCTCCTAAAAACCTTGACTTGAAAAAAACTGAGGTATAATAAATGGGCCTCTAAAAAGTTACCTATAGGTCATGTTGAAATTCCTAAATCTGTTTTGCCAACCTGACTGTGCCTTCTCAAACTGTCAAATAGAGTTTCTAATTGCCTGCTAGGAGTGGCAGAGGACCTGGGACTCAATCACCATGCTAGCTATCTCCAGCTTCTTTATTATACTAAAAAACCCTGCATCTACCATGAAAATCTACCTCCATCTCTTCCTTTCTGGAGAAACTTGAAGCTCCCTTACTAACCAGAAGCTGATCTACCTCACAAGCAATTGTCCACAAAAATTTGAAGTGAAATGGGGCCCATGGGTGTCCTTTCACAACGCCCTAAATCCAGGGCAGGACACCCTAGACAAACCATCCGGCAAGCCCCGTCCCTGTGCGTAGGAGAGGGGTGAGCGACCGAATGAGGGGGGGAGGGGGGAGGGGGGGAGGGGGGAAGAGCGAGGGAGGGAGGAACAGCAACAGAGGGGAGGGTGTCAGGAGGGAAGGAAGGGGACTGTGTGGACTAGGGGTAGGCAGAAGACAATTTTAGAGGCAGCTGCCCAGCACTCCGCTGTTATTGCACCCCCCTAATTTTGCGCCCTAGGCAGTTGCCTCTTCTGCCTACCCCTAGTTTCGGCCCTGCCTAAATCTTTTTTGTGAATGTATAATTGTAAAATGGCCCATTTGGTCCCTTCTCTCTAATACTTTCATATCTTCCCTCTACTTATTTTCTCACCATTTACCACCATTGTTAAATGTTTAAAATGCAAACTTAAAAAACTAAAGTGAACGACCCCTAGTTGCCTCTTTCATAGTGGAGTTCAGATTCCGTCAAATTCAATTAAGCTCTTTTACATCCATGTTCAAGTACTGAAATCTAGTGATGGGCGAATTTATTCGCCAGGTGCGAATTTGCGCGATTCGCCGCCAGCGAATAAATTCGCGAAACGCCCGCAAAAATTTGCAGCAAAAATTCGTCAAAAACGGACGCCGGCGTCAAAAAACGGACGCTGGCGTCAAAAACGAGACGCCGGCGCCGTTTCGCAAACTTTTCGCCGTTTCGCGAATTTCATGCAAAATTCACAAATTTTTCGGCGAAGCAAAACGGCGCAAATTCGCCCATCACTACTCAAATCATTACTTACAGTATATATAGATAGATATAGATATATATATATAGAGATAGATAGATACAAGGGGGCAAATTCACTAAGATTCGTAGTTGCGCCAGGCGCAACTTTGCCGCGCTTCGCCGCACTTCGCCACACTTCGCCAGGCGTAGTTTCGCAAGCGCTCCGCAAATTCACTAAAATCCGAAGTTGCGCACAGGTGTAACGTAAGTTTGCGAAGTTGCGCTAGCGTTAATTCGTCAAGCGAAGCGAAGTTTCGCTTGCATACGGCGCCAAATTCAAATTTCAATGGAGGAATACGTATCAGCACTACAAATGCCTAGAAAACCTTCAAAACATCAAATAAAAATTTTATTTTGCCCTACACATGTGCCCACTGTCTAGGTAAGTTGCCATGAGTCAGGAAATGTAGGGGGGAAGGAGGGGAGCCCCAAAAATTTTTTCGAACTTTTTCAGCCTATCACCCATAATGTAGAAAACACGCAAGCGTTTTTTGTGACTTAGAAAAAATTTTGACTTTTTTTGAAGCAATCCCTATCGCCTGGTCTGAGGTGGCGAAGGAAGTCTAGCGTAAAAGGTGGCGTAAAGAACAATGCGCATGTTAGTGAATTTGCGTAGTTTCGTTCGTTGCGCAAATTCGCCAGGCGTAAGGGTGCGAAGTTACACTAGCGAAATTATGCCAGCGTTCGTTAGTGAATTTGCGGAGTACTGAAAATGCCAAATGCTAGCGAATTAACGCTAGCGTTCGGCGCTTCGGCGCTTAGTGAATTCGCCCCAAGGACTTTATCCTTGTTAAAGGCCCTAGGCGGGCCGAAAATTTGGAGGCACTGTGATGTGAAAAAGAAAAACACTTTGGATATTTGAGAAAACAGTGTGCTGGTCCTTTGCAAAACTCATTTATATATCGTTTTGACCAAGCACCTGGAAAGTGGATCAGGTGACGGAGTGCGGGTATCACTTGTATTTTTTTTTTTTTTTTTATTTCACTTGAAAAGGTACTGGTATTGCAATGCCTTCCTATGAGCTATACATTATACTTATTTTACCAGCTTTCAAATTGTCAGATACTTGAGATTAGGATCTGCAGTGAGAGTAATATATATAATGTAGTTGATTTGATGTTGTGCTATAAAAATCACGGATTCATCTAAAATATATAGCAGACAAAGGGCCAGATTCAATTTGATGATAAACAATAAAATAACATTTTCTCATTGATCTGAATCTGACCCAAATGGGAATAGTCTTGAAACTCATAGCAGCCATTCAGCACACGGCATTGACGGGTTGGCTAAACTGAGCTCTATGGGTGGGTCAGTACTGGATTTGGCACCATATCAGAGACACTGATGGTTTTCTTGTATTTCGCCTTTTGGTCACCTTTTCATCACATAAACGTAACAATGCAGTGGATGATTTACAGTATTATTCAGACAGTTATTGCTGATAAATGAGTCAAGTTAGTAGTTATATTGCATGCAAACATTTTAGCATGCTGTATTCACTTACATGTATGTACAACAGAAGGTAGAACTGGAGTTTCAAAGTGAAACCTGGCTCCAAGTATGTTTGGTTTCTTTCATCGACAGCTCATTGCATCCTGAATATGTTATATTACATAGGTCTGAACTTGGCATCAGAGACTTAAAGAGATACGGACACCAGAAATGAAACCTTTTATACATCTTTAATAACATTGTCTTAGCATGATATTTATAATTTTGCCATAAAAGTATTTTCCCAATGCTAGTACATAACCTATCTGATCCCCTATGTTCCTCTATGAGGGGGCTGCCATATTTGTGCAGCAGGATGCCGGTTGGGATTAGAAACTCTGACATGTTGAGAAGGGACAGTCAGTTTGACAAAACAGTCAGATTTAGGAACTTCTATATGACCTATGGGTAACTTTTAGGGGCTCATTTATAGGTACGCTAATTCACTAACTTGCGCATTTTACTGAACGTTACCTCTTGCGCCAAACTTGCCTTCGCCACCTCAGACCAGGTGAAGTGCAATAGAGTGGATAGGGCTTGCTTCAAAAAAAGTTGAAATTTTTTCTAAGTCCCAAAAAACGCTGGCGTCTTTTCCTTTTTTGAGGGTGATAGGCTGAAAAAGATCATAATTTTTTTTGAGGGTACCCTCCTTCCCCCCTACATTTCCTAACATATGGCACCTTAACTATACAGTGGGCACATGTATAGGGCAATATAATAACTCTATTTTATCTTATGAAGCTTTCCCAGGCTTGTGTAGTGTAATGTATTTGCTGCTACATATATGTCCATTGTACTTTAACTTGGCGCCGTATGCAAATTAGGCATCGCTAGCCTAACCTCGCTTTCCTTGATGAATTAACGCTAGCGCAACTTCGCTACCGTTCGCTTCCCTGAGCGCAACTTCGGATTTTAGTGAATTAGCGTGCCCTGGCGAAGTGTGGCGAAGCCTGCACTAGCGCAACTCCGCTGGTTAGTGATGCAAATCTACCTATGTAGTCATGTAATGAGAATCTGCATTAATTACTAACCAGCCTTGTATTGTGAAATTTATATTCTATATATATACAATATATTGTAAGTCATTCCCTAAGTGACAGCAACACAGAGCATGTGCAGTGAATCAGCAGAAAAGAAGATGGGGAGCTACTGGGGCATCTTTGGAGGCTTGGAGGCACAGATATTCACTGATAAAGGGCCGTGGTTGCCTTGGGCTGGTACAAAAATCCAAAACATAATGTACAACAGTTCTACCTTCTTTGTTAATGTCATATTTAAGCTTGACAACTACCTCGTAACATAGGAAGCAATGTTTCTAGTATAGCTGGTGTTAGATACTTATACACCACTATATACTTAGCAGATTTTCCAAGCCCCATAACACCAGACCAACCACTGACATGTGGACTCTTGTCCATTTTCATTTGAATTGATTTCATTGTATTTTACTATCAATGGAAAGTTTTAATTAGTATAAATCAATTGCTATTTACCCATCAAGTTTCATGAAAATGTAATCAATTACACTGCCCTTCCTCATAGTAACAATGCATTATTTATATACAGTATATTACTGTATATATTTACAATACAATCTCTGCCTTCATAATTGTGGCACAGGATTCTTTTGAACATAAATAAATTATTAAAGCCAATGAGTATACTATTTGACCTGGGGTTCAAAGAGGGTGGAGAACAAAATTAAAAAGGGGGGGGGGGGACAACCGACCATGGAATCATATGTTTGTTATTAAAATTGAATTCAAAGTTGTAAGACATAAGTATAGTTGGAAGACATCCTACTATATATACAGTATATATATATATATAGATAGATAGATAGATAGATAGATAGATAGATAGATAGATAGATAGATAGATAGATAGATATACACAGTCATATGAAAACGTTTGGGAACCCCTCTCAGCCTGCATAATAATTTATTCCACTTTCAACAAAAAAGATAACAGTGGTATGTCTTTCATTTCCCAGGAACATCTGAGTACTGGGGTGTTTTCTGAACAAAGATTTTTTAGTGACGAAGTATTCAGTTGTATGAAATGAAATCAAATGTGAAAAACTGGCTGTGCAAATATTTGGGTACCCTTGTAATTTTGCTAATTTGAATGTATGTAACTGCTCAATACTGATTACTGGCAACATCATATTGGTTGGATTAGTTTGTTAAGCCTTGAACTTCATAAGCAGGTGTGTCCAATCATGAGAAAAGGTATTCTAGGTGACCAATTGCAATACAGTGTTTTTCGGCCAGCTGCAGGATGAGCACTGAAAGCAATCATCTGATTAGTTGTCATGGGTTATTGCCCAGGTGAAAATTTGCCCAATGTTACTAAAGGACCCCATGCCTTCACCATACTATTACTATAAATTTAAAGGTCAACCAATTCTTTAAGACGTTAATGACTAAGAGATAAAGTATGTTTTACTACTAGGCAGGGGTCATGTAGTATTACCTGCTACATTTTTACAGTTCCGTGACCTAGAGCAAACAACCACACAATGGTGGAATGGAAAAAGGGATGGAAGATTTAAACTATTAGAGTAGACTGTTACAGTTTTGGTTGTTTTCTCTGGAGAAAAGGTACTTGCAAAGAGACACAATTAATATTTACAATAAGTACATTAGAGGGTATTATAGATAATTAGTTGGGGAATCTTTTTTCCCCATAGAAAAGAACCAGAGGCCACCCCTATTGTGATATTAAGATCTACAGCTAGTTTAGTATAAGTGTTGGTGTATATAGTTTATATATGTGAGTGAGGTATAAGGATGTGTATATATGAACACTGAGGTTCATTGGGAGAGGTTGAACTTGATTTATGTTGATTAATTTTGTATGCAAGGAAGGAGTACATTGTGTGTTTTGTATTTATATATTTGTACATATTTTATAGGGCTCTGTGTCTGCATGCTAGTATTGAGTGAGAGACCAATCATTTTTAATATGTAGGGTGGAGTGTCTGTATTCATACCTGCTCTGAAGTTTTATATCGATGAGTGAATATATATATATCACTCCTTGGTTCAGCAGATCATAGAGGAGGTGACTGTGTTTGACATGCATCTTTTCCAAGGAATTCATTGCTGTATTGTACTGTAAACAGAGACAAAATTAATATAATTAATTTTAAAAAAAACTTATACCTTGTAGAACTTCTACAATAACCTGTCTGATGTGTTCCGGCATTGGTAGTTATTTACTAAAATTTGAATTTATCTCATTTTTTAAATTAAAAAAAACACACCCAAACTCCCATACCCAATTTTACCGTATTTATTATTAAAAAATCTTGATTTAATCTGTTTGGGTAAAAACCTGATAAAATCGATTTTGCCCGAAAAACCAAAAATCTTCGGATTTTTGGGCTAATGCCAAAACCACAGAAACTTCAAAATTGGTTAGGGACCTCTGCCATTGATTTATACACAACCTCGGCAGGTCTGAGTTGGCGGATTTCCGGATTTGGGCTTTTTTCAGCATCAGGCTTTATAATAAATCTCAAAAAATTCAAATTCGGTCGGAAGGGGCCCAATCAGCAGCTTATATCTGCCCAGGTATGGCCAATTAAAGTCCAGGCAGGGGCTGTAGTTACCAGTGTGCAAATTATTTAGTATTTACTGCCCATATATTATTATTCCCCAAGTTGTTTGTAAATGGGATTTTTTGCAATTTTACAAGGAATACGGTCACATATATATATATATTCCCCACTGTCTTGGCCTACCTATAAGCCAAGAGCAGTGATCCAAGAGATCTGGATAGATATAGGCTTTAATGAAGGGCCAATCAGAAGGCAGAATCAGTAAAGGCAGAAGTCAAATTGAAATACCCAGAACAGAATCTGGCCAGAAATATCAATAATCAGGTAATTCACAAATAACCAGAGTATATTCATTATAGCAATGCATGCTATACCTCTATACTTATATCATCTTGCATCATATCCTTGTTTCTGCTGTCAGGCTTTTTTTTTTCATTAAAGTTAACTTTTAAAGGCACATTTATCAAGGGTCAAATTTCGAATTCATGTGAGTTTTTTAAAACTCCCATAAACTCCCATGAATTTGAAATTCGACCAATGTGTTAATAAAATCTAATTTTTAAAACTCGGATTAATAGAATCGACTGAAAATTAATTGGAATTTTAAAACTTGATTTGCTTTTTTTTTCTCAGGTTGCTGCAAACAACTCAAAATTGATCCCCGGAACGCTCCCATTGACTTAAACAGCAATTTGACAGGTTTTAGGTGGAGAATAGTCAAATTTGAGTTCTTAAAGGGCCAGAGTATGATAAATCAAGAAAAAATGAATTCAAACTTTTTTAAAAACTCAAAATTGAATAACTCACTAGTTTAATTTGATAGTTTTGACCATAAAATAACTAGAAAAATAGAATTTTGACTTTCCAATTCGACCCTTGATAAATCAGCCCCTTGTTATAGAATAGTCAATTGTAAGTATCTTTTCAATTGGGCTGCATTTTTAATTTTTTAATAGTTTTTTTTTATTATTATTTGCCTTCTGACTCTTTCCAAATTTCAGTTGGGGGGGTCACTGACCCTCATCTCAACACAAATACTTTGTAAAGCTAAACATTTATTGTTATTGCTACTTTTTATTAATTATCATTCTATTCAGGCCTCTCCTATTCATATTCCAGTCTCTTATTCAAATCAAAACATTGTTACTAGAGTAATTTGGACCCTAGCAACCAGATTGCTGACAATGTAAACTAGAGAGCTGCTGAATAAAAAGCTAAGTAATAAAAAAACACAAATAATACAAAAATGAAAACCAACTGCAAACTGTATCAGAATATCACTCTACATTCTAAGAGAACGCCACTGCTTTTGGCAAAAGACAAAATATAAAGTGTTTAATATTTCTGAGAACCTCCCTTAGAAATAAAATCAAGGGCATTCAGTTCCTCTTCAATAAATGATTATGTTTTACTTGTCTAAATAGTTAATGCCTCAGTAATTATTTTGTCACATATCCAGACAAACGTGTCTGTTTAATATAGGAGTAAGTATTTATAATATTACAAAATGAAAGCAATTCATCATACACAAGTGTCCTGTCTTTTTATCTACTTTTTTTTTGTTAATTACCCATAGAAATTCCTTGTCAAAATGACAAACGATTTCAATAATAATGTTAATTATATGTTTACTGTTTCATTTGTCTTTCTGTGTCCTGTCTCTCTCCCTGAAATGTATTCATTTAGAGTACTGATTTGTAGTTGGGGCCTGGTAACCAGGAAACAGATTTTTACAATTGTATTTGCAGGTAATGGGATCCCTTATCCAGAAACCCATTATCAAGAGAACTCCCAATTACAGAAAGGCTATCTCTCATAGGGGCAAATTCACTAACCATCCGGAAATTCGCCAGCGACGGCTTCGCTCATATCGCCACACTTCGCCAGACGAAAATTCGCCAGGACAACGCTAATTCACTTAAATGCGAATTTGCATCCAGGGCGCCGAACGATGGCGAAGTTTCGCTTGCGTTAATTCGGCAAGCAAAGCAAAGAAGTTGCGCTAGAGTTGGCTAATTTGCATATGGTGGGAAGTTAAAGCTGAATGGACGTATATGTTGCAGCCAGTACAATTGGTATGCTCTTCCTATATTAAATAATCTACCACCATCCGAATGCTCTTCGCAGGGAAAATAACTTGTAATTTAAAGTGTGCCGTAGATATCTCCTATATTTGCGTGTTATAGGAGGCAGGTAGGCTGTAGTCTGTTCTTTTTTCAGACGCACCGAAACACCTCCGTACTTCACCTCAAATAAAGATATAAAGAGAGAGAGACCAATGTGCGCTACTATGTACTTTTAACACCCGGTCCCTGCTCAATCTTTACTTACAGGATCTCTGGTGTCTCATCGCATGTAGTTATAGCCGGCTCTGATGTTCTTAGTGATTCCGCCTCTCTGCACTTCTGTTACAGGTAACAAAGTCCTGCTTGCTGTTGTTTTAATAACCTAATCGGCGTCCTCGTGTTCCACTACTTTGGCACCTCCGCTTTGTTCCTCACAGGCTCCTGTTCTCCCGACTACGGCTGGAGCTGATAGTGTGAGAGCTGGCGCTGCAGGCTGGGAAATCAGTCGGACAACAGAGCCAAAGCTCAAATGATAGGAATTTAATTAATACAAATCTATAGTGTGCACTTACATTAAAATTATCAGTCCAGGCCTAACGCGTTTCGTGATCAAATCACTTCATCAGAGGCAATGATGTTGCAGCCAATACATTACACTACACAAGCCCGGGAAACCTTAATAAAGTAAAATAAAGTTGGTATATTGCCCTACACATGAGCCCAGTGTATAGTTTATGTGCCATATGTTAGGAAATGTAGGGGGGAAGCCGGGTACCCTAAAAAAAATGTAAGATCTTTTGCAGCCTATCACCCTGAAAAACGGAAAAATCGCCAGCGTTTTTTGGGACTTTTTTGAGGAACTCCCATCTACTCTATTGCACTTCGCCTGGTCTGAGGTGGCGAAGGCAAGTCTGGCGCAAGAGGTAACGTTCAGTAAAATCCGCATCTTAGTGAAGTTGCGTAGTTATGTCCATTCGCCAGAGCGGAAATTTGCCTGGCATTAGTGCGTAGTAGTGCTACAGTCTTATCTCCTTTCGCCCTTTAGTAAATTTGCCCTATAGACTCTATTTAACAAAATAATCAAAAATGTTTTCAAATTGTTTTCCTTTTTCTCTGTAATAATAAAACAGTACCTTGCACTTGATGCATGAATGGTGATTCCAAGTATGGAAAGACCCACTTATCTGGAAAAGTCCAGGTCCTGGGAATTCCTGATAATAGATTCCATACCTGTAATGACATATTATTTAAAATATTGTATATGTCTGTGCACTTGCGTTCACCCGGGCCCCGCACCACCTAGTTCCGCTACTGCCAAAATTGGTGAAATATTTAATTTTCATTCATGCTTGTGTATCCAACATTTCGGCCCTAATTAGAGCCTTTATCAAGGACCTTGATAAAGGCCCTGCTTCCCTACAACTGTTCATGCGCCGCCTCTCCCCTTGCTAGGGTTCATTCATTTCATCACCTGTAATGGATTTTTTATTTTATAATTCTCCCCATCTGCTGTGTCATTGTGAAAGAGACATACCTTGCCCTAAGTTTTTTTTTTTCCAGTCACCGTGCCATAGTAAATACAGTATAGTTTGATTTCAAATCATGATTTATCAAATGTATTGCACACATAAGAATGAAAAACGTTACAACCTAAAACTTGTCTGTGCTTTTTGTTATAAAGATTTTAGAAATACTTGAGATTTTACAGCCTCTTTGAAATTAATGGATGCATGTGATCTCCATTTCTATTGTGGTTTGACATGATGATGATGATGATGAACCTGTTGAAGTTTTTTAAAAGTAACTTTTGGATATTTTTGTTGATTGAGAAGTACATCGAGAAATTCTTCAAATTTACTTACCACCCCTTATCCCCCCTTATCCCATTACTCTGAGCAGCTTGCATAAGTGACTTGAAGTATTGCTGGAGATTAATTCAGCATAAATAACAGCATACATTTTTTTAATTACACTCTCAGCTCGTCTATCATAATCCTTATTTCCAATTCCACCCCTCAATTATACCCGCCTAAGCTTCATAGCCACAGTACTCCTCTTTCATCCTCTTGCACTAACACTCAAATCCTTCTCCACCTTGCTCTTCCCGCAGTATTGTCAGGCTAGCCCATCCCTTCAAAAGCTAAATTCTTCTGGATATGTTTAGATTATTTTGCCATAGCGAGTAAGACCATAGCTAATGCAGTGTGTTTTACTTCCCATTGCAACATATTTTCATTTATAGCTGTACAAGGGAGTTTCCATTTTGCTTAATGGGATTTTTCACAGCACTCATCCAGTTCTTTTTATGGTGGAAAACAATATTGCAGCCCCTTTACCTGGAAATACTAACTGAAAGAATATTTTATGCACATAAAGAAGCCCCATGGAACCAGATGAGTGGGAGGGGACATGAATGAGAAGACAGGGGAGAAAGGACACAGGTAGGAAGGGGTCACCTGGAGATGATGGGGAGGGGGAGCAGTTTACTTAAGAATGGATGGTCATTGCTGAATACCTCTTCTTTAACTAGGCAGTCCAGAAGCAGCACTTCCCGAAGAAGCCCCTTGAAACCAGGTGGGTGGAAGTGGGGCATAAATGGGAAGACAGGGGAGATAGGACACATGTAGGAAGGAGGTCACGAGGACAGAGGGCAGGTTAAAAATGAAGGGTGGTCAGTGGTGACTTCATTAACTGGGCAGTCAAGCAGTGGCACCATACAAAGGCAGGCCAACCCTTTTGACATGTAGACCATATTGGATATGGTCCATTACAGAGTGAATTTAGTGCACACCCATAAAAGGTGCAGAAGGCAGTGGTTCGTAGGCCTTTAGCATTATACATTATCAAAGAAAATGACCCATCCAAAGGTCCCATCTCAGGGTTCAAGCTTCACAGCCAGAGCTGGGCCAAATAGCTTTGCTGCCCAAGACAATACTATTTTGCCTAGCGCCCTACCTTAATGCTGCATGCACACACTTAACCCTCCCACTAATTGGTCTGCACGTCAACTACTGCTGGGTCTACACACCCAACCCCTATCCCCCGACCTTTCAGTCTACATGGTCCACACGGCACCACTTGCTCTTTCCAGTTGTGCCCCCAATTGCACAGATAGCAAAAGCCTTCCCTGTTCAAAGCCCCTGTTTAAACTGGGACACAAATTTATGACTCATGTTTAAGAAAAGATTTAGCTAATTACATGTTCTAGAATAAGTATTGTACACCTGTAAAATCTATATAGAGCTGTCATCATCATTAACCTTTGGCTGCAGTCCAAGCAATAGTCTGGTATTCTTATTATTTATAATACTGTATAGCCCTGAATTCTCCCACCTTGGGTCATGAATTATTCCACACCATTCCAATTTATATAAACAAAGGACCCACTGTGCAGATCAGTCAGACTATGCAGTTAGTGTGACAGTCATGTATTAGTCTGTAGACACATGCTGGGAGAGTATCATGCAGTATTCAGCTCCATTACTGTCAGCAAGCTAACTGGCCATGTAATTGATTTCCTGGTTGAGTTCCTGATTGCCGTGAAGGTAACTGGATACCGAATCACAAATTCACAGACCAGCAAAAAAAGTGTTTTGGGTGCTCAGGTACTGGGCTTAGGGAGTGACACACATATTTCCTTCTTTGTTCTGTGTACTTATTATAGCCTAATATTGCCTTTAGCTTCCAGTCGACCTTTGATATATGTATTCTCTCATAGGTGTAACCTACATAGCTGGGTAGTGATGGGCTAATTTATTTGCTCGATTTGCCGCCGGTGAATAAATTCCGAAATGGCCGCAAAAATTCACTGCCGAAAATTTGTCAGTTTTTGGGCGTTGGCGCATTTTCGTCAAAAAAATGGATGCCAGCATCAAAAACGGACGTGGTGTCAAAAACTAGGCGCCGTTTCGCACATTTTTCGCCGTAGCGAAACGCTGCAAATTCGCCCATCACTATAGCTGGGGTTTTGCTTACTTGCGCTCTGGAGCAACTGTATATAATTTTACTTCTGATTTATACAATGTCATTGCATTGATTTTAATCATTTTAAATGAAGCATCAAGTGTAGTACACCAACTGTCAGTGTAGGACTTAAAATAAATAAATAAAATGAAGATCCTTAAAAGTGCCACCTGAGCTTACATATTTTGGCCAAAGTATGATACTAACATATCTTTTTCTTTGTAGAATTTGGGATGAAATATTGTGCTTAAAATCATATTTTTTTCTTTTTGTGTGCAAATCATGGAAGTATATTGTTCATAGACAACTTCCAAGTGCAGGTTAGTTTGATCTATAGCAGCAGGTCAGTGAAGGCTAGACACCCTGCTTTTAATTTCTTTGTTTACATACTCCTTATAGACTTAAATATATACATTATCATTGTAATCTGTATTTGATTGATTGCTAGTCTGTGGGAAGATTATTTTATGATAATTAGAAAATTGTAATAAGCTTTAGGCTTATGTCACACTGATGATTAGCACATGCAACTTTTAGATGGCTAGGAATAGGTTTCATTGTTTTATCAGGGGCAAATAGCCTATCATGTCCCCTAAATAAGCATTGAAACATTAAAGATGGTGTTTCTTTATAACCGAGACCTTCCATTCCTCTTATCAGCTGAGTTGCTCTTTTTTGGACTCTCTCTCTATTCCAGTAACATCTCTTTTAACACTGGAGACCAAAAGTGCACAGCAAATTCAATAATTTTATAAAGGTAGAATTACTCTATCCTCCTTTTAATGTATAGCCCTTTGAAAACAGCTCAACATATTGCTGGCCCTTTCTGCTGCAGACTGGCAGGTAAATGTATTATCCACAAGTACTCCAAGGCACTTCTATATCATGGTTTTGTCTAACTTACTCCCAATTAGGGTAGAAGTGGACGCATAACCTTATATTTATCAGATTGAATCTAATCTGCTATTTAGCCACCTGGATGAAATTAAGTGGCCTTTGTAGTTTTGTGTCATCTGCAAAAACAGATACATTGCTTACAATTCCCTCCTCAAGCCACTTATGAACAAATTAAATAAAGTGTACCTTGTGGGACCCCACTAAGAACTGTACTCCAAGAAGAGAAATTACCATTAACAACCACACTCTGATCAATGGGTCATCCATGTACAACAACATTACCAAGAGCAAAAGGCCTTAGTTTAGACCAGTGATCCCCAACCAGTAGCTTGTGAACAACATGTTGCTCTCCAATCCCTAGATTGTAGCTCCCAGTGGCCTCAAAGCAGGTGCTTTTTTGAATTCCTGGCTTGGAGGCAAGTTTTGGTTGTATTAAAACCAGGTGCATTGCCAACAGAGCCTCAATGTAGGTTGACAATCCACATAGGGGCTACTAAATGACCAATCACAGTATTTATCTGGCAACCCAAAAACATTTTTCATGCTAGTGTTGCTCATAGGGTTGCCACCTTTTCTGGAAAAAAATACCGGCCTTCCTATATTTTTGTCTTATTTCCCTATTAATAATATTGGGATCAACCATAATTTTTAGCGGCCATGCTGGCAAAATACCGGCTAGGTGGCAACCCTAGTTGCTCCCCAACTCCTTTTACTTCTGAATGTTGCTCAGAGGTTCGAAAGGTTGTGGATCCCTGGTTTAGACCAACAGACCTTAAAGGAGAATTCAACCATTAAGTAAAAAAAAATACCCCCTACCCTACATAGACCTTCCTCTCTCCTCCCCCCAGGAGGAGAACTCCGCTGGACAGAATCTGCACCGAAGAGTAAGTAAAGACTTTGGGGCATTTGCCCAGGGTAGCAGCAAGGCTGGGGGGAGGAGGGAGGGTGGGTCTTTGTAGGGTAGGGGGTAGGGTTTTTTTTACTTTATGGTCGAATTCTCCTTCAAGTGGCATTGTAACTGTTATGCACATGTGTTGAAGTTTCTCTGCCCACTGATAAAAGTAAAAAGCACTACTTATGGATAATACACATGTTCCTGGTCTTGGTCTCAGTGGAGGAGCACTATTTTATGGGATTTTTTTCATTAACGCAGCATTTTTTTCAAGAGCACTGCAAAGCACACTGGAAGTATTCCCACCCAAGGAGATATACTGATTACTAGACTTTTCCTTGTCCTATTAATGTATATATTTTTACTATTATATATTTGTGGATTAGTTTTCACATGTGCCACATCAGTTCCTCATTTTCTATTTTTGCTTTCTCGATTGCTGCTTTACAACACTTTAAAAGTGTTAAAAGTGTTAGTCTCCTCTGGCTTGTAGTTTTTCTTCATTCATATTAAATTCTGAGTAAGATAAGGTGGTTCTCAGTGCTTTTAAATTTCTTTCTTAATGGAATAAATTGACAACAGTAATAATTTGATGAGACAACCATTTCTGGCCTGTGTTTTTAGCTGACAACTATCTTTGCATTCTTTGTTGATCTAGTTAGAGATCACTAGATTCAGTATATCTGGGTGGATCCTCAACCAGAGCCAAAATCAAGCTAGCCAGTGCTGCAGCTTAATGCAGTTGAAGCATAGCTTCATAAGCACCAAGACTTAATCAGATGGTATTTGTGTTGCTGCATGTTTCTATTATTGGCATTTGCTGGAGTCTTATTCCAACCATTATTCTGGATACTGTTGGACTGGTTATATTGCCTTATTTAATCAGATGTTATGCCAGTGCTCAAAGAGGTGGTCTCTGATTTTAGTTTTGAGGAGACTGATAGGGGATTCTCTAATTATATATTCAGGTGTAGTCAGAGGTAAGGAGCGAAAAGACAGAAAGGTGCAAGGTGGGACACACTGGTGGAAGAAGGTAGTGTGTCCAGATGATGGCTATAAGAGGAATGAGGTAGTGTGGCCAGATGATGACTATAATAGGAATGAGGTAGTGTGGCCAGATGATGACTATAATAGGAATGGAGGATTCATCCTGGAATGTATAGCAATGATATTGAAGACATGTAGCAAGGTGCATAGAATAAAGGGCATTGAACCATGAGAATTATTTTGTAATGATTTTACTGTTATGAAGAATAACTATTTTTAACCATGGTGCCCCTTTAATATTACATTTTTTATTCAAGCAGACAGGCGGATAACAGGGTCATCTCTTGTGGATATTCTTTTGTTTTAATTTGACAACAATGAAAAAACATAACATAAATGACCATATCCCTGGCATAAGAACAGCAGACTGTGGCTAAATGATCACCAAAATGAAGTGATAGTTGAGTCTGGTATGTTAATTAATTATCGGATATTTGGAATGCTGATCAGTGCAATTACATTACAAGAGCAATAGGAACAATATAATAATAATAATACTATCTAATTGAGGAAAAGTATTTTATATTAATGTTCAGATGATCGTGCACACCGAAAATATTTAGAATCAGCAATCTGTTATGGAGGTAACAGAGTTTTGATAAAAAAAATGATTGTAACAAGAATGCTTGTATTTGATAGGCCCTGGGAACATATTATCATGATGGGCCCTCCAATCACACGTTTGTGGGATGACACACACCAAACAAGCATACAAGTAAATCATATTCAAATATACAGCCTTCTTAAAGTTCACTGTTCATCAATATTATACAGGAGATGGAAACACATTTGAGATCATTAACTACTCCCAGGAGGGGTGCAAACATTTTTAAAGCACTTTCAATACTTTGCACTTTTCCTGCTGTGAGTTTACAAAGGAACAACAACAGGGGTTTCATGATGAATACAGTGCTGCCTGCATTCAACAAACTGTAGTTATGAGTGGTGGTAGGGCCTTTAGGCTACCCCTCTCCTTTTCCCTATGTTGCTGGTCTTTCAGACATTCCAGATGGGGCCTTACCAGTGCTTTGTAAAGGATAAGTGCCCTCTCATTCTGCTATGTTATACCTATTTTCATACAGCTCAAAACCTTGTTTGTCTTGCAGCTGCTGACTGACATTGCTCTCTAAAATCAAGTGTATTATCTACAAGGTCCTTCTCCTAAGGCAGGAATCCCCAACCTTTTGAACTCATGAGCAACATTCAGAAGTAAAAGGAGTTTGGGAGCAACAGTAGCATGAAAAATATTCCTGGGGTGCCATATAAGTGCTGTGATTGGCCATTTGGTAGTCCCTATGTAGATTGTAAACCTACATTGAGGCTCTGTTTGGCAGTACACCTGGTTTTGTGCAACCAAAACTTGCCTCCAAGCCAGGAATTCAAAAATAAGCACCTGCTTTGAGGCCACTGAGAGCAACATCCAATGGGTTGAAGAGCAACATGTTGCTCACGAGCTACTGGTTGGGGATCACTGTCCTAAGGATTTGCCTAATGTAGTGCCATTAAAGGGCTGGTTCACCTTCAAGTTAACTTTTAGTATGTTATAGAATGGTGGATTCTAAGCAACTTTTCAACTGGAGTTCATGTTTTCTTCTTAAATAATTAAATTATTTGCCTTCTTCTTGGAATATTTCCAACTTTCAAACGGGGGTCACTGACCCCATCTAAAAAACAAATGCCTTGTAAGTCTACAGATTATGGGGCCGATTCACTCAGCTCGAGTGAAGGATTCGAATGAAAAATACTTCGAATTTCGAAGTATTTTTTGGGTACTTCGACCATCGAATGGGCTACTTCGACCTTCGACTACGACCTTCGACTTCGATTCGAACGATTCGAACTAAAAATCGTTCGACTATTCGACCATTCGATAGTCGAAGTACTTTCCCTTTAAAAAAAACTTCGACCCCCTACTTCGGCAGCTAAAAGCTACCGAAGTCAATGTTAGCCTATGGGGAAGGTCCCCATAGGCTTGCCTGTGATTTTTTGATCGAAGGATTTTCCTTCGATCGTTGGATTAAAATCCTTCGAATCGTTCGATTCGAAGGATTTAATCGTTCGATCGAACGAAAAATCCTTCGATCGATCGATCGCAGGATTTGCGCAAAATCGTTCGACTTCGATATTCGAAGTCGAACGATTTTAGTTCACAGTCGAATATCGAGGGTTAATTAACCCTCGATATTCGACCCTTGATGAATCGGCCCCTATATGTTATTCTCTACTTTTTATTACTCATCTTTCTGTTCAGGCCCTCTCCTATTCATATTCCAGTCTCTCATTCAAATCAATTTGTTGTTGCTAGGGTAATTTGAACCCTAGAACCAGATTGCTGAAATTGCAAACTGGAGAGCTGCTGAATAAAAAAGCTAAATAACTCAAAAACCACAAATAATAAAAAATGAAAACCAGTTGGAAATTCTCTCAGCATATCACTCTCGCTCTACATCATACTAAAAGTTAATTCAAAGGACCACCATGGAGAGACCCTCTTCCTGCTTCTTCAGGTCTTTACGCAGTTGCGCATGCGCAGTAAAGCGGAAAGCTGGACTTTAACGAAAAAGCCAGATATTACTGCGCATACGTTTGCCCCCGGAAATTTGAAAACCGATGAAGCAAGAAGAGGATATCTCCGTGGTGCTCGCTAGAAAAAGTAAAAATAGTCACTTTTTGCACCCCAATTGTAAAATGCTATTCCTTCTCCTTTAAGCGTATAAGTGGCTGCATATTTTTATGTCTTTGGCGCAGACACTTACACTTATTAACATTATTTATTTATTAAAGTCTGAATGGCAAAAACTTGAAAAATCCGAGATTTTTTTTAACTATAAATTCCAAATTTATAGTGGAAAAAAAATCGTATTTTTGGGAGTTTATCAAACCCCGAGTGTGTTGAAATTTCGAATGAAAAAGTACTCCAACTCAGACTTGCCAAGTTCATGTAGAGGTCAATGGGAGGGGTCCCAATTTGGTTGGAGTCGTTTTTAGAAAATACTCAAATATTTTCGTATTTTCATAAATAATCCCCAAAATCTCATCCGCCATTTAGACACGCAGATTGCCAGTTTGTCCAGATCTCACGGCATGGATGGCACATTCTATATGGAATTATTTGGCCAGTATAGTTTTGCATTATTTGCAAACCCCAGTATATATAATATATATATATATATATATATATATATATATATATATATATATATATATATATATATATATATATATATATATATATATATATATATATATAAATTGGCAGTCATGAAAGCACTCACAGCAGTTTTCTTCAATACTTAGTTAAAAGTTCTTTATTCCACGTTCTTATCTACGCGTTTCAACCCACACAGGGCCGTCATCAGGATCCTGATGACGGCCCTGTGTGGGTTGAAACGCGTAGATAAGAACGTGGAATAAAGAACTTTTAACTAAGTATTGAAGAAAACTGCTGTGAGTGCTTTCATGACTGCCAATTTGTTATTATACTCTGGTTAGCACCCAGCCTTAACTTTGGAGTGGTGAGTGCCGTTGAATCACTGCCTATATATATATATATATATATATTACTTAGTGGCAAATAAAAATATACATTGAGACTTCTGTCCAAGTTCTGTGAGCTTATCATAATAAGACAGAGTGGCCAGTTGAAGGATTTATTTTTGGAATTCTAAATAGCTCCACAGAAAAATATAAGCACTGACCAAAAAACTGAACTTTCTCGGGGCCATACAAAACCTTGAGTGCATAGTTAGATGCTAGTTTACTGAGTGTATCCAAATTATTCTAATAAAATAAAACTAGTGAACAAACGAATCATTAGAATCCCATCTAAGAAGTTCCTGACTGTATCCCATGTAAATACATGACTGTGACAGCCTATCACATGCTGTAAATACTAGTAGAACTAGGCCAGGCAGGTTTGTGAGATTAGGCTGAAATCAAACCAAGGGCTTGTAAAAACAGATTTATTTTAACTAATGGTTTAAGCACTGACTTTAGAAATTAGGGTAAACATTTACAAGTGTGCATGGTACTTCAATTAATAAGCACCATAGACGTGCCAAAAAAGATCACATGGGCCACTTTGCATTTCCGCCCTTTCTGTGAGGAACACACCAGGAAGAATGAAGGCATGTCCCATTTATAGTGCAATAAAATACGCAGGCAGTGGAATTTTAATAGTCTGGCCACTTAAGGATGATACAAATAATGGTAGATCCACAGCAAGCGAGTAGTTTGCCTCAGCTTTCCGTACATGACACAACAAGTAGAAGAAACACAGTTTTACAATGGAAGGTAAGTCAAACATTTCTAAAAACCTTTTAAGGAAACCACCTGGGATTCCCTTTGGATTTCTACTGGAATGATTTTACACAATTCTCTACGCAAGGTGCGACATCCACCTTCTCATTATGAACCTCAGTGGGTACTTGGATTGGCTAAAACCTTGCCAGAGCTTCAGATGAAGACTATGAGATTGATGTGGTATAGTCTACAATGTTTGTTTTAGTTCAGTAACTCAAAGCAACCTGTCTATTTATAGGTAAAATACATTAAAGACAGGCGGTCACATTAGGGGTTGTGAAATATAATGCTGAGGCTATTAGTATATTGATGTTGCCAGAAATGTCACTAGGGGGCTTTTCCTTCTTGATACATATACTAAAGTGCTTTGGTGTAATTGTAATTATAGGGGTATTATGAAGATGTTGGTGGTGTTGAGGATTCTATGAGGCTGCTATCTATTGCAGGGACACTTAGAATACTAAGAGGCTTAATATCCTGGTCAGGCTGGAAAGCTGAGGGTATGATGGGACTTTTATGGACCTTGACAAGCTTTTTTTCTAAAAACAGGAAGTCATGATGCTCTGGTGGGGCTATTCAGAGGTTCTATACACTGATGGAATTCTGGGATGATATAATTGAGCTACATGGAAATGCACAAGGCTTATATATAGTGCTGGACACTCTTGAAGGCTAATTTTTTCGATATGAGCTGTTTATTTGTATGAGGAAGGGTGGGTTACTCTCCAAAAGTTGATGCACAATTATTGGTGGAAAGTCTCCTCTGCATGGTAGATATTTATAGAGTGTGTGCAGTTCCTTTAAGATGTTGCATTGCATTTTATAAAAAATCCCTAACATCTAGGGGAGGGGTCTGAACCACAAATTTAGGAGAGTGTGGATTGTAGGTTGTGCATGTACTTGTTGGACTCTTCATTGTTGTGTTACTGGGGACCACAAATATCCCTAAAAAAAGACTTTGTACACAGAAATTAGAGAGGACATCTCTGATGTTCTTTGTGTGGATTTTGAAAGACCGTGATGATTCGCTGGGGCCATTGGGAAGATGTAAAGTTCTACAGGAATCACATCCATCACGTGGGATGAATATACTAATGTATACATATAATATGCAGTTAACTTTAAGTTTATACACTAACTAAGAGATATTGGGGCAAATTCACTAAGCGCCGAAGCGCCGAACGCTAGCGTTATTTCGCTAGCGTTATTTTGCTAGCGTTTGGCATTTTCGTTACTGCGCAAATTCACTAACGAACGCTGGCGTAGTTTTGCTAGTGTTACTTCGCACCCTTACGCCTGGCGAATTTTCGCTAGCGAAGTAACTACGCAAATTCACTAACGCGCACAGTGTACTGAATGCTACCTTTTACGCTAGACTTCCTTCGCCACCTCAGACCTGGCGAAGCGCAATAGAGTAGATAGGGATTGCTTCAAATAAAGTCAAAATTTTTTCTAAGTCTCAAAAAACGCTGGCATGTTTTCTACATGATGGGTGATAGGCTGAAAAAGATCGAAAAATTTTTTGGGGCTCCCCTCCTTCCCCCCCTACATTTCCTGACTCATGGCAACTTACCTAGACAGTGGGCACATGTGTAGGGCAAAATAAAATTTTTATTTGCTGAATTGAAGGTTTTCTAGGCATTTGTAGTGCTGATACGTATTCCTCCATTGAAATTTGAATTTGGCGCCCTATGCAAATTAGCCTTCGCTAGCGTAACTTCGCTTTACATAGCGAATCAACGCTAGCGCAACTTCGCAACCTTACGCTACCCCTGTGCGCAACTTCGGATTTTAGTGAATTTGCGAAGCGCTGGCGAAACTACGCCTGGCGAAGTGCGGCGAAGCGCGGCCTGGCGAAACTACGATTGTTAGTGAATTTGCCCCAGTGAGTCAGGCCTGAACTGATTTTAATGGCATGGACACACTTTGGGTGTTTTTAAAAGCAGACTCGAAAGATATCCGGCTTTTGAAGACAATCATAGCATCTCATTGAATGCTAAAGTTTTAAGTGCTTTGAGTCCCATAGGAAAAAAATCACTATAACATTTTTACATACTTACACATGGTCAAAGGAGTTCATTCTGAATGCATAGAAGGTATTAGTGCTGTTCTAAATATTACCAACAGAGGGAGGCACATATAGATAAAACACATTGTGCTCACCTACTGTATCACAGCATTATGTGCTCTATTTTTACTATTGTATATTAGCTTGTGTGGGTCTATGAGACAGGGACATGTTTCTCATGTGTCCCTGTCTGTTTAACAAGCAGAATAAACATTCATGTGTCCAGTATATTTTAACAGACGTGTTGCATATATTCCTATAACACACCAGTAGTTGGGTTCCAATCCTAATTTGAACATATAGGGTTCTCTGGTGTATGATCTGGGCAAGTTATTTAGCAACCTTCTCAAAAAATATCACAGGTTCACTGTTGTGCAGTAGCTTTGCAATTATCCTCCATCTTTATTGAATTGTTCTCATTAATCTCTTGTCTCGTGGATCAACCAAATCCTAGAGTGGCTATCATTTTTAGTAGTGATGGTATGTACCACCTCCCAACAGAATTAGAATCCAATGGAATTATCAACCATTGCATGGGTTGTGAATTATCTCTCCTCAACCAAATTTACAGGAACTATGATTAGATACCCAGGGAGTAGGCACCTGTGGTCTAGGCAGACAAGTATGAATCTATGAACACCTAGCAATTTAGTTAGACTAACAAGTACTGTTTTTTTTTATATTAAGCACCCATTTAGATGATTGATGGCTTGTTAAAAAAGGGAAAAAGTACACATTTAGTACATGGCTTACATCACTGTAAAATTATGACTGAACTGAAATATTTTTTTCCAAAATTTGATTAAAGACAATTTTGAACTTATAAGGTGTGACCATGCACAGTTCGTTTGGGAGCACAGTTTGTGGGAGGCAAAAGATAAAGGGGAACTATGGGGCAAATTTACTAAAGGCCAAAGTGGCTAACGCTAGTGAAAATTCGCTAGCGTGACGTCATTTTGCCACTTCACCGATTTACTAACTGTTGGTGGCGTAAATCCGCTAGCGAAATAGACCTACTCTAGCGCTACTACGCACCCTAACGCCAGGCAAAGTTGTGCTCTGGCGAAGGGACGTAACTACGCTAATTCACTAACTTGCGCCAGCTCAAACAAGTCGAAGTGCAATAGAGTATATAGAATTGGGTATATAGAATTTAATTAAAAGTAGAGAGAGGTGTATGTATGGATGCTGGGTTTTCATTTGGAGGGGTTGAACTTGATGGACTTTGTCTTTTTTCAACCCGGTTTAACTATGTAACTATGTAGAGTAGATAGGAGTTTATTCAAAAATAAAACGCTGGAGTTTTTTTACTTTTTACTGGGTGATAGGCTGAAAAAGATCAAAAAATTTTTTGGGGGTACCCTCCTTCCCCCCTTACATTTGGCACCTAAACTTTACAGTGGGCACATGTGTAGGGCAATATAAGACCTCTATTTAATTTTATTAAGGTTCCCTGGCCTTGTGTAGTGTAATGTAGTTGCTGCAGCATATATGTCCATTGTACTTTAACTGCACGCCGTATGCTAATTAGGCATCGCTGCTTATCGTATTATCGCAGGCGCAACTTTGCAACCGTTCGGTAACCTGTGCGCAACTTCGGATCTTCGTGAATTTGTGCAGCCCTGGCGAAGTGTGGCAAAGTGTGACAAAGCCGTCACTAATGCATTTTCGGCGCTTAGTGAATTTGCCACTATGTGTTCTGAAAGAAAGTTTATCAGATAATTTATTTCATAATAAGTGACCCATCAAAGAACATGAGGAATTTGGCATATAGATATCAAGAAATATTTCTGTTTCACATCATTTATCTCGAGGCACCACTTTGTGATGTTTTTGCATGTGTGCCCAAAGAACACCAAAATGGAATGAGCAAAAGTAGATTTTAATGCCATAACAGGTGGATGTGTGGGAATAAACATATTCTCCTGTCTTTTTATTGGCTAATGTAACCTAGCAACTATGCTTGCCCATGGTTTGTAGGGTAGGGTAGTTTAAAGAGTCAGATGAACTTTAGCACTTTGGGTGTTTGATCTTTGGATACTGTAATTTGTATAATAATAACACTTTTATATAAATTCTTTATTTACTGTACATAAAAAACATTTTTAAATATGGGCTATTTGGGTGATGTGTTAAACCTGTAATGTTCAGGGGTACAGTTTCCCGTTAAAGTGATATCAGCAGAATGGGTACATTTGGCTATATAGTAGACAATAAGTACCTACACAGCTATGCCTTTCGCCATGCGTGTCCAAAAACAGTGATAACCAGCAGGGCCGGAACTAGGGGTTGGTACATGCCTAGGGCACAAAGCTGGGGGTTGCCAGGTACATATCTTCTCTGCCTCGTACCCTAGTCCAGTCCTCTCTCGCTGCATCCTTTTTGACACGCATGCTCCCTTTTCACGCGCATGGGCATCTATTGGGTGCAGCAACTGGCCAGGTTGCCTAGATTGCCTGGTGCTGATAATCGGTATGTAACAATACCTTTCCAGAATGCACAGGGTCCCCCCTCCCTATCGTATGTACTGATATTGGGAGAAACAGCACAAAACATTGTGTTACAGCATTCCTGCAGTCCTTCCAGTGGACCCTGTGGGGGCAGGCCCCGGTGCAGCGGCACCCAACCCCCTAGCAGTTCCACCCCTGATAACAACAATGACTTCTATCTGTCACTACGGGCACGGGTGCAGCCTGAAAATATTCAAGGGGCAGACCTGCAGTTTGGGGCCTATTAGTATTATGGACACACTCTCTCACTTGTGTAGAGGCAGAACACAGGACAAAATTAAGAAGTTAAGTGGCAGGATTGGTGACTAAACAAGAGCATAACTAGAGAGAAAGAAAACCGTGCAACTACTAGGGAGCCTAGAGGGCCACTTACTGAGTACTGGCACTTTCATAAACAATGTTTTATTCTCAAAATTTAGGAAGGCAAATGATTTTGCTGTTGAAACCAGTATCTTCCAGTTACACAACTGTTACTAACTATAAAAGTAATGCTGGCCATAGACGTGCAGATTATTAGCCTATGTAGATTGAATGATCGATAGTGATGGGGGAATTTATTCGGCAGGCACGAATTCGCTGCGAATTTGCATGGCGTCAAAAAAAAATGGACACGTCGTCAAAAACGGATGCCAGCGTCAAAAACGAGACGCAAATTTTTCAGCGAATAGAAATGGCCCAAATTCGCCCATCACTAATGGTCGTCCTTTCCTATCTTCCAACCTGCAACTAACCATTCAGTAGTAAAAAAGTAGTAGAATGATGCTTAGGCCTTTAATTGACAGCAATTGTATTGCTGTAACGTTATGTCTGACAAATAGTAATGACAATCTCCCATACATGCAGAGATCTTATCAGTAGATATACTGTAAATCTTTTAACCTGTCCGCTAGTCTGAATAACTGATTACCATGGTATGAAAAATGATGGAACACTCCGCACGTGGTAAGAAAATTGTACGGATCTTCGTTTCTTACAATGGTATCTTTGCGTCTATGGCCAGCTTAATCAAAAATACAAATAGGGGGTTAATGTAATAACAGGTGCAAGTTTGTCCCAAGCCTAGTAACCCATATCAACCCTATAAAGCTATTTGCTATTCACAAAAGAGACCAGTAAAGGATACTTCAAGCGGGGTTACCATGAGCAAAAAATATAGAGACAGCTCCTTCTTTCAGTAGCAATTTCATATACAAATAACTTAAATCACCTAACATATTTATGACTGTAAATGGAAAAGTTGCTTACACTTTTCTTTCCTTAGACAAAAAGGTCAGGGGTTTTGGGTTTACATCCTCGAAAGTTACAAGCTTACCTTGAGATACTATTGTAAAAATGCAATAAGCATGACGGCCCTTATTGTAAATTCCATGTAGTTACAGAAGTGAAAAATGCATTTTAATGTGTTTTATAACTTGATCTTAATGGCTGACAGTTAATTGTACACGGACAGGTTGATAAGTTGTGCAGAAGGCTTAAGAAGAACAAGTGGGGTAATAAAGTGTAGTAACTTTTTAAGTTCTGGTTAGTGATGGGCGAATTTATTCGCCAGGCGCAAATTCGTGGCAAATTTGCACGATTCTCCGCCAGCAAATAAATTCGCGAAACACGTAAATTCACCGTCAAAAACGGGTGCCGGCGTCAAAAATGGTCGCAGGTGTCAAAAACGAGACGCCGGCGACATTTCGCGAATTTTCGCGAAGCGAAACGTCGCAAATTCACCCATCACTAGTTCTGGTGATCCTGTGTATGAAATGAGTAGAATAACAAATTTATATAAGATAACATACATTGCTTCCCTTTTGTTATCATGCTCATCTTCTCATGTAAAATGTATGGTGAAATACTGAGGGACTTGGTAATGGGGCTTGGGGATTATGATGACAAATTAGGGGAGCAAATAGAAAGGTCTAATTATGGAACAAATGGGGGAGGAGAAGTTTTTATCTGGGATAAAGGATATGATATGGCTGTAAAACTATATTGGCTTATATCATAGCTTAGCTGGTAGGAACAGTTTTTCTTACTCAACCTTCGCAATGTTGTGTGAAGACACAGTGTGGCATGGTGGAACTACACCTCTCTGTTGCACACATTAGATTAATAGGACTCCAGAAGTTCTTAAACTTGGAACAAAACGTTTATTGAAACATGCCACAGGGTTAATACTCACAACATACTTTGAGGTAGATGGAAAGCAGCAGTAAATCACAGGCAGAGCATGACACTGACACCACTGTGGCAAAGGTCTGGCACCTACTGTACCAGCTAGTGGTCTGGATCCCCTCCAGGAGAAAGAGGAGTAAATTATAGCATGAATCCCTATTCATTCTGTAGTCCCTTCACTTTAAGGCCAGTATTGTTTAGGGCAGGAGTGCTCATACTTTACTAATGTGAGGTCTACTCTTAGGGGCATATTTATCAAGGGTCGAATTTCGAATTGAAAAAACGTTGAAATCCAAATTCAAAAAGACCAAACGAAATTAAGTCTAAGTTTTTTTATTGGCCGAATAGTTCAGTTTTTGGCCGAATTCGAATAGTATGAATCGAAGGAATATCGCATTCAATCGAATTCGATTCACAGTTTTTCCCCAAAAAAACTTTGATTTTTCAAAATCCACTAATTGACTCCAAATAGGTTCTAGGAGGTACCCCAAAGGCAAAAACAGCAATTCGGCAGGTTTTACATTGTGAACGGTCAACGACAGTACATAAAAATTTGATATTTGAATTTTCAAATTTTTTTCAAATTCAAATCGAATTTGGACTATTGCCTAGTGGAAGTACACAAAAAAATAGCTCGGAATTCGAATTTTATTCATTCGAAAATTCACCACGACCTTTGATAAATCTGCCCCTTAGTGATGTTGTCCCATAATGATCTACATCCATAAAAACATTGTTAGCATTCTGTTCCATGGAAAATATTACTTAAATATTATATTGATTTATGAGAGAATTTATATTGCTTTATTTAACAAACCTATATTTCTTATGTAACCTTAACATGCATATCTGAATGAAAAGCACAAAACAGGAGAGGGATATAGACAAGCTGTTTATTGACAGTGTCTTAAGATCTACTGATCACCAGCTAAAGGTCTACTGGTAGATCCCGATCTACATTTTGGGCACCCTTGGTTTAGGGAGAGCTACCTCCAGCTATCAAATCGACTGTATCTAGCTATTCTGCCTAACATACACTCCTAGAATGGTTATGCCATAGCTAGTCCTATTGCTATCTAAGAACCTCGTTTCTGGGGTCCCTGTTCCTAACTTCACTAAAGGGGTTGTACCTTTTTGGCACTACTGGGGCCTTGTTGTCCCAGGCTGCCAAGCAGGCATCCACCCTGGTCAGAAGATGGATGCCAAAGAGGAAGAGACCTGGATCTACAGTGACTGTAATAAAGTTAACAGAAAATACTCAACCCTTCCTTAGGGCAACAGGAGAATAACTATCCCACCCAGGTAACTATGGATACAGGTACAGGGACTTATAAATAGAGGGAAAATAGTCTAGTAGGAGATGGACCAAGCCACAAGTGAATTTAATGTAGGGTTCCTACATGGTTCTGGTTCTTTAATGCAAGTAATCCGTCAAGCAGCATTTCCATTTTATATTGCTTTAAGAGTATGAATCAGGTCTTCACAACTACAATTAATATTGAAAATAAAATTAGGGATGATATGAAACTCCTTCCTTATTACAAAGAAACTCCACTGAAGTCCAACAGAATTGAGAGTAGGAGAAAAGTTTTTTTCTCATTGAATTAATCTGACCCATTACCTCTGAAAACCACCATTCATTAGCAAATCTAGAAATAATCCGTATAATATCAGTAGGCTCGGATGAGTGGATACTGTACACAAAACTCTATGTTCTGTTGTTTTCATTTTGCATCAGTTTCAGGTATTGGTTTTCTTCTGTTGTATTTGTTTGTATATAGCCAATGCTTGTGTTTCTAGATCTTAAAGCATGCATAGACATTTAGAACCTTACAGAAACACATACAGAAAAAAAAGCAACATGCCTTGTAAAAATTAGGAAGCAGTGGTAGCCATGTGAAAAGCCAGAGGCCAGCAAAATGAGTTCTAAATACTGTAGCAATAACAAGAATATGTATGTATTGTATAGAGAGAGTAGAATTCAGTACAGAGGTAAATTGTATTGTGGTAGTGGCAATGCAGTGAGTGAAAGACATTGACATATGTGTGAACTATATTAATGCTGTGTTTATTTTGTCTAGAATCCAACAGGAAAGGGCATCACACGGAAATGTATAACAGCCCTGACCTAATTTTACGGAGAGGGCAGTCGTTTTGGATAACTCTGGATTTTGACAGGCCTATTCAGGAATGGGACAGCATCATCTTCACTGCACAGACCGGTAAATAATTACCTGTGTTTCGCCACATAATAACCAATGATTAAACTCAATGTCACTCATGCTTTCTGCCTATTCAGCCAAAACTCGGTGTCGCTAGCACCCAGATATAGTCACTGTAATAAAACCAGGAATTAGCCCCTTCTTTCTGTTGCTTTAAAATCATAGATATACTCATCTGCTTTAAAAATAAGGATGTTAGTCTTCATTAATGGGGGTAATTTACCTTCTAAATGCTGTTGGATTACAAAAAGAATGTGGCTACCAAAGACTGCCATTGGCAACCACAAAACCTGTTACTTGTTGCCCGATTCAGCTACAATTATCCTTTCCTAGAAATGTCCAAACCCTTGTTTCGTTCCTTAAAAGTTTGTTTCTGTTTCTTGTTTTTCCTGAAGGTCCCTTGAACGCAAAGTTTTACAACATCAATGTGGAATTTGGCCTGTCAAACTCGTGGTCCAGTGGAATGTGGAGTGCTGTCCTGGAGAGCGCTCCTGGCAATACTTTACGAATTATAATGTCCAGCCCAGCCAATGCAGTCATAGGACGCTACAACCTCACTGTCCAGATTTCAATAATGGGGCATACATCCACATACTCGCTTGGAAAATTCATCCTGCTTTTTAACCCCTGGTGCCTCGGTAATTCTTGGATAGACCCATAAATGACATATAATAATTGCATAAATGCTAATCATTAAAGGGATAGTGAGTGGATAGTATTTTTTAATCATATCTTCTAGAAGAATGTTTATCTCAAAGTAATTTTACTTTTAAACATTTAGCATTTACCAATAGAACAAATCATACAAATCAACTGCATAGGTGAAAAGTGGTACGGTATGGGATCTGATTATCCAGAAACCCTTCATCCAGAAAGCTCCAAATTACTGAAAGGCCATCTCCCACTGACTCAATTATAATCAAATAAACCAAGTTTTTAAAAATGATTTCCTTTTTATTAATACAAAAGTACCTTGTAATTGATCCAACCTAAGATATAATTAATCCTTATTGGAGGTAAAACCAGCCTATTGGGTTTATTTAATGTTTACGTGATTTTCTAGTAGACTTAAGAAATGAAGAGCCAAATTACGGAAAGATCTGTTATCCGAAAACCCCCAGGTCCCGAGCATTCTGGATAACAGGTCCCATACCTGTACTTTAAATGATAAAACAGTCAACAACTATAAGAACTGTTGAACAAAGCTTCCTGAAGAAATGGCAGATCCCTTTCTTCAAGATGGTGGAAAATAGACTCGTACATTTCAATGTCCATTTGTTGGCTTTTAGTTGTCTTTAACTTGGAGCCCATTTTGCCAAGAGCTAGGTACATAGAATTAAAAAAAAAAAATACATGCATGCCAGCAAAAACATGTCCCTGTACTACAAATATATTTTATTTATTAACATGGCTTTACTTACTTAGATGATGAGGTATACATGACTAATGAAGATGAGAGGAACGAATATGTTCTGAATGACAATGGACTTGTGTTTATCGGTAGTGAGAAGCATATAGCAAGCCTAGCCTGGAACTTTGGTCAGGTAATCTGTCTTCATTTGCTATAATTGCCTCTAATTATACCTTACCACTTTTAGCTTTAGTGTAAAGGATTTAAAAGGTACCATCATCAAAATAATAACATGGGTTTTGTTCTGTTCCTGAAATCTTGGTTTAAGTTGAGTGAACTTTTGTCTGTTTCTTCATTAAAAGAAAACAGCATGGTTATTTATTAGCATTGGGCAGTAATATTCCATAATAAACAACTACACAGGTGCTTTTATTATTCTATGTGCACTAAACTGGTTCAAGCTAAGCTCTGATTGGTTGATGTGGGTCACTGCATGGGAGTTACGTTGCACTGTATGAAGATATCTACACTGTAGTAATAGTGGTATCCATCTTCTGTTTTTAATTGGCCAGTTTGAAAGCAATATCTTGAACATCTGCCTGGATATGTTGGACAGAAGCTTGAACTATCGTAATGATCCAGCTGCAGACTGCTCCAAAAGAAACAGTCCAATGTATGTGGGAAGAGTTATTAGTGCTATGGTAAGCAATATTACAAAATATATAGAATATATGTATAGATAAATAAGTGTTCAGGTAACCAGATTAATTGGGAACATGAAAAATCAGGGACAAATAGACATTTTTAGGAAAACTGACAAAAGTTAGTGTAACATAAGCAAAAACAATGTGTGAAATCTGCCATTATTCATTGGAATTTATGGTAAAATGGTTTAAAATGCAGGAAATACTGTAACTGTTGGGACAAAAATTTGGAGTCTGAATTTAAATATATATTCACCCATTTTACATAATTGAGCCATATCATTAAAAAATCAAAGCTCCATCACCTTCCTTTCTTTAATGTTTGTCCCCCAACAACCTGCATTCAAACCTGTACAGAGATATAGAGTCCGACAAAAATGCAATTATTCTGAGGGTTGATGGTAGATTTTGCAGATTGTTTTGCATTGTTAAGTGTTGAATACATTTTGCAAATTTTCTCAGTTTTGCAAATTTGTGGTGAAGCAAAACAAGACAGATCAGTTCATCTCTGGTTATGGGTGTGGAATGCTGGTTAGGTCGTGGACTGTGATGATGACACTCTGGTCTTATTGTGGCTATTCTAGAATATTAATTAATACAAATATATTAGTATATATTAATACAAAAATGTTTACTTTCACATTGAAGTGTCCTTGACTCCAGATTTCCATGTCTCAATTAATAAATAATATCTTGGTAAACCTAAGTATGTCTTTAGGTATGTCCAAAATGCCATTTCAGGCGCGTCAGACAAAAGCAATTGCAGTGTTACATATCGACTTGCACTTTTTAGTATCCATGGCTTCTATGGAACTCATTGTGTGGCTATTTTGATCCTTTAATGCTGCATTTTTGGACCAAAGTAGCATTTAATCCACCCAAAATAGCCATGCATACCATTACCCTGAACCAGGACATGTACAGGGGTTAAACCTGTATCTGGCCAGCCTACAATAAAAAACTCAATTATAAATATCCAAAAATAAAAAATATCACCAATCACTATTAGAAAAGAGCTCATTAATTTAAAAAGGAACATTTTTTTAAAAAAAATGTGTAGCCTCCAATAGGAGTAGTGCCTTAAAGAGGGCTTCTAGCAGAAGATTCGGTGATTGGGGGTTATTTCAGGAACAGACAGTTAGTTTAAAAGAAAATATATACTGCAGGTACTGGATACAAAATACCTAGCATGCCAATATACATGAATAAATTTATTTATTGTTGTTACTGACCAATGGGATATCATTTCCTTTCACTAAGATATGCATTTAAACAATATTCTTTAGCTCAATATAGGCATGGCATACATCAGTGACTACCCATTATGGTGACTTTTCAATTTCCCCTTGTCTGAAAATAAAGTGACTTTAAATCAGTCACTGATAACATTGATCCATTCTGGAAAACCCTAAATCTTTTGTGGAAATCCAAAAAGGGTATATAAAGGGAAAGCATGTCTGGTAGTTTTGAGTGTTTATAATTCCAAGTTTGTAATCATGATTTGAAATATGGGTAAAGGTAACTTAAATTAACTACAACAACTGAGTATTAAATAAAAACAAACTTGTTAATTCTCTTAAACCATCTTTGTTTGGGTAACACAGTTCAAGTGTGTATTGTGCAGTCTCTATTTAGAACCAAGAAGGTTCTTTTGTAAAACTCATGTCATCCCAACAGATCAACAGCAATGATGACTATGGTGTGCTTGAAGGAAAATGGGAAAAAGAATTTTCTGATGGTGTTGACCCAAACACTTGGACTGGAAGTGTGGAAATTCTTTGGAAGTGGCAAAAGGAAGGCTATAAGCCTGTTAAATATGGGCAGTGTTGGGTGTTTGCAGCTGTCATGTGCACAGGTACAGTATGTTGGTAGGGAATCACAAGCATTTCTTATGGGATTTGGCTAAACCCCAGCACTTTTTGCTGAATTCTTTACGATCAGCCTATTGAATCCAAACCCTTAAAATCTTGAGATATTAATTCATTGACTTATCAAAGATAACATTTAAATACATTAAAGCAAATTTGGGGAATTTCACTCTTATCTGAATATGCAAATTAAAGTTTGGATTTGGTTCCATGTAAACTAAATTCAAAAAATTAAGTCCTAGTCCAAAAATACTGTTACAATAAAAAGAAGACCACTACATACGTGGTCCTCTTCGCCCAGTTCTTTAGAAGAATGAAAGTGATAGATAAAGTGTTAGATATACTTTTAAGATATTTTACATTTTAAGTAACAAATACTTGGGCCTCACAAAACTGCTCTCCTTGGGAACTGCTGGGCTTCTCTAATGGAAAAAATATATGGACAGCAGCTAATCTTCCAATAAAAATAGTATCTTCACAATGCCTCCTGTTCCATTTGCAAAATACAACATTGGCTTCTCTAATGACAACTTAAAGGAAGGGTCCATGTGCTTTGCTGAAGGGGAATGCTCAACATTCAGTGCAACTTCAAAATGACAGCTGAGCAGAGCAGAGAATAAGTAGTCTAAATTGTAACTGAAGAAGCTACTCTTCCCTATGCCAGGTTTAATTATTTCTATTTTGGTACTAAAAATATCAAAAAGAGAAATCACAGGAGGCAACTTTTAGTTTATCCAGTTGGAAGGCTGATAGAAACAAATTTTATTAAGAACCAGGGCTTTGTGACATTTATTATCAGATGGCAGTGCCTTTAATTGCGATTTGACAATTACTTTTGAACAACTGATACAATCCACAGACACTGTTAATGCTTCCTGCACATCTACAAAATATATGAATACAAACTAGCTCATATCCTCTACTCAACCGCCATTCTTGATATAATGCACTTTCAACACTTTTCTGTGCCTCATGGTTTACTGGTAGAGCATAAGTAAAATATTGTAAACACGGTCGGACTGGACTGTCGGGACACCGGGAAGAAATCTGGTGGGTCTTCCCGGTTCAGACCCGCTATTGACACTGCCCCCGTTCTCCCTCCCTGGCCCCGGCCACAGCCACGAGCCGGCGAAAGCTACACAGGGGGGGACCGAAGGGGGGTTGCGGCTGGGCCGGGTCTGACCCTGATTACAAAGAACCTTAACTAAATATAAAAGTTTATAGTAACATATTGTTATAGATAAAATCTCATCTGCACGTATTTACTTGTCTCAATGCATAGAAATAATCATGATGCTTTTCTCTTTGGGTTATTTCTTCAGCCCTCAGATGCCTGGGCATTCCAACCAGAGTGATCACAAATTTTAACTCTGCCCACAACACCGATGGAAATCTATGCGTTGACTTGCACTACGATAATGATGGAAAGTTCATGGAAATATCTGATGACAGTATCTGGTAATAATATAGCAACAAATACAGTAAAATACATTTACCTGGCCATTGCAATGACTTAATACACATTATGCTTCTATAAAAAGTCTATGTACTGCGTGGGAGTTCAATCTGGTGTGGTTGTTAGAATGACCTTACTTACTCGTTAAGGAACTATGATATTCAAATAACCACACAGTTTGGGTTGCTAAAGGAAATAGTCTAAAGATTATCACAGATATCCACAGTTGTTAGGCTATCAACAACATACCAATTTTATAATTACATAAAAATATATATAGGGAAAAATGTGCCCCCTATTGTAAAATATATAGTGAATAATTTACCCCATAGTGTGCGTTTATAAGGTCAGCTCAGAGGTAACTTCTATTACCCTCAAATTATACAACTGGGGCTATATTATTTATTATAGTACACAAGTTATGTGTCATGTGACAGAAATTACATCACTAAGCAGATGCTAACTGATATAATTTAAATTGTTATTGTTTTTCAGGAATTTTCATGTTTGGGATGAATCCTGGTTTTTGCGTAAAGATCTGGGACAGTTCTACGGTGGCTGGCAGGTCCTAGATTCAACCCCTCAAGAACAGAGTCAAAGTCAGTGCTAGTTATAGGCAACCAAATAGCATGACCTACAACTGATAACGCTGTCATTTTAATTCAGGTTGTGGGCTTGAAAGTAAAGGGAGTAGAAAAAGCCAAAACAATTCTAGAGGTCTGACCTAATTTCCCCCCCCCCCATGCATACAACATTGCCAGCATTTAGAAGTGCAGTATTCATAAAGGCTAGCACCTACGTGTGCCACATAACACCCCCTACCAGCCTTCTAACTTTAATATTTAGTCTGTTGTATGGTGCAAAGCACCACAATGGCCTGGACACAAGTACTGTACTGCTGCCTGAGTTCAGCAGTGCTGTATTTAAAAGGCACACTCTGTGCTCGGTTTTGTAGATTGTACCTATTTTTAATACAGGTATGGAACCTGTTATCCAGATTGCTCTGAACCTGGGGTTTTCCAGATAAGTGTTCTTTCCATAATTTTGATCTCCATATCTTAAGTCTACTAAAAATGATTAAACATTAATTAAAGTGGACCTGTCACCCAGACACACAAATCTGTATAATAAAAGTCCTTTTCAAATTAAACATAAAATCCAATTTCTATTTTTTATTAAATCATTCATAGCTGTTGTAAGCTCATTTAAAAATCTCAGCTGTCAATCAAATATTGTCTGTCACTCCTCTTTGCCCTGGGCATAGAGGCGGGGCAGTCAATTACTTTCACTTTCCATTCAGCACTTACTAGATGTCACTGCTCTCCCCCAGTTCTCTTAACCATTTAATTGTGTAGCCTAGGCATGGGGATGGACATCGGGTCCATCTGGTGCACAAACAAGATTCTGAGATGATGCAAGGCTTGCCTTAATAACAGTGTCCACAAAATGGCTGCTGCCTGCTTGCTATAATTATGAAATCCCTGATTGAAGGAAGCAAGATTCAAATAATTTATGTAGTGTAATTAAAGTTTATTTTGCTTGACTAATGTGATTAAATAGGATTTGGAATGGGTTTTTTTTTGGGAGACGGTTCCCCTTTAAACCCAATAGGATTGTTTTGCATCCACTTAGGATTTCTTATATCTTGGGATCAAGTACAAGATACTGTTTCATTACTACCGAGAAAAAGGAAATCAACATTTTGAATTATTTGATTATAATGAAGTCTATGGCAGATGGCCTTTCTGTAATTCTGAGTTTCCGGATAACGGGTTTCCAGATAATGGATCCTATAGCTGTAATTTTACCTCTACCTTGCACACAATAATTTGCTCATATCTGAATATGCAAATTAAGGTTTGGATCTGGTTCCATGTAAACTAAATCCAACGTAGTCCAAAAATAGAAAAAATAAGACTACTACATAAGTTCTCCTCTTTCCACAGTTCAGATAAAGTGTTAGATATACTATTAAGATAGTTTACATTTTAAGTTGTAAGTTTTTGGGCCTCACGCAACTGCTCTCCTTGAGGACTGCTGGGTGGAGTTGGGCCACTGCATCACAAAACATTCAGCCTTATTGGGATATGCTCATATGCACTCCTATCTCACGAGTGTCCTGAATTCAGTTGTTGGTTTCCCTTATGCACTTTCTGTATCAGTCTTTAGCTGTGGTGGGGGGTGATATTTTGGGTCAGTGTGGGCCCTTTAAAGTTTAGCCAGAATAAATGTCTCAACTGTCAATTAATAGTTATTTCGCGCTCCTGTCAATGTAAATTTTGAAAAAAAAATCGAAATTTTGTTTAGTAATGCATTACTGTCTATATAATGGGCAAAACAGAGAAAAGATCAGCTTTGATTTTACATATATAAAACCCAGATCCTTGGAACAGTCAGGTTGCATGAACAATATTTACAGAATTTTAGCAATGTTACTAGCAATATTATTTATGTCTTTTTCCTCAGATGTTTATCGCTGTGGCCCTACCTCAGTTAACGCTGTGAAAGAGGGAGATGTGCACCTGCCATATGACACCCCATTTGTCTACTCTGAGGTGAATGCTGATCGTGTTACTTGGGTCTGTCACAAAGATGGCAGAAAGGAGCAGGCCCACAGTGACACCAAAGCCGTGGGACAATTTATTAGCACCAAGGCTGTAGGAAGTAATGACCGTGTGGATATTACACATAGCTACAAATATCCAGAAGGTAAGATAATATTATATACTGTATATATTGACATTTAATTTTACATAAGACCAACTGAATTAGTTCACACCAAAAGGGGGTTGTTTCTTTTCCTATAAAATTACTATCAAAAAAGTCCAGTGTATAAACTGACCAGGTGTGTCCAAAAGGTTCTCTTAATAGAAAGCCACAAAAGTTGTGCTGCAGATTAACACATCCCTTATGATTGATAGTACTACTTATATACAATGTATAACACTCCGGAAAAAGTTAAATAGGCCCCACTCCAAATAGACCATGCCTAAAGTTGTGCAGTATTTATATCACTTTTTTTTATCAAGAAATGTGTCCCTCAGCTCCAATAACAGCCCTAAATTGGTTTAAAATAGGTGTACATTTCTGAGGAATATCAAAATCAGTTGACCACTCTATTAATACAACTTTTATTTGCACCAGGTGTAAAACATTTTACGCACCTTTATAAATATGCCCCTAGGAATGTGTTGAGTTTTTAGCGCTACTATTGTGCATAGCTTTATAGTAATGCCCCTTAGTAATGGAACGGATACTGGTATACTATTTTGGAGCTTTTGGGCCATCTACCAGAATTTATGGGAGGCCCACATGTGGCCTGCAGGTCTCCAGTTGGGGAGATCTGCCATAACCTACCTACTGTACTGTAGCTGTATTGTCTCAAAGGCAATTACACTGGCCCAGAGCAGATCCTTAAACTTTATGTATAGATTCTTGAGGGTTATTAGTGAGTAAATAAAGACCATGGAATATATCTAGTATTTTCCCCAAAATTGTAGCAAAACCTGAAATATAAATACAACAGACATTTTACGAAACACCTACAGTATTTGAATGTCACAAAGCATATTTGAATCAGTGACTGTAGATACTATATGAGTAAAAAAAACATTATAGGCACCATGCACTTGGCAAGTGGGCTGTATCATATTGTATAACTCAACCAGTGAAGAAGAAAACTTACAGTGATACACAAAACCTTTCATACAAATTGCTTCTGCCACCTATTTATCCAAAAAAGCCACATTATTTGAACAATATATCACAGTAACAAACCTTATGTATTCACCAAAACAGGTTCCCCTAAAGAAAGGGAGGTATTTGAGAAAGCCAATCGAAGACTCTCTAATTATAGAGCACCAGCAGAGCGATCTAATGATGTAAATAGCACGAGAGATAGAAGAGTAACAAATGAGGTCTTAATGGACACTATAGAAAACTCAAGGCCGCGATCAAATACTTTGCCATCAAGGCCAACAACAAATACGTTACGTCCAAGACCTACACCAAATGTACCACTTTCCAGACCCATGTCAAATTCAGTAGCCTCAATACCTTCAGCAGTTGACTTGCCATCAAGACCCAGATCCAACACACTGTATCCAAGAGGGGTTGCAAATGGATTCCGTTCAAGATCTACAGAAAGAGTATATAATCCAAGACCACCTGTAAATACATTCCCAGAGAGACCTCCGCCACTCAATACATTCCCAGAGAGACCTCCGCCACTCAATACATTCCCAGAGAGACCTCCGCCACTCAATACATACCCAGAGAGACCCCCCTTAGATGGGCCAGATATTGCCGGAAAATTCAAGCTCCTTGGTCCACTAGCAGTGGGAGATGACATTAATCTTCTCTTATCCCTAAAGAACCTCACTCCTTACCACAGACAAGTAACTGTAAACCTAACCGCTTCTTGCATCCTGTATACGGGAAGACATATAAATGACATCTTTCAGGATCAAAAATCTCTAATTATCAACCCAAGTCAAGGTATGATTATTATAACTCTGAATTCCACGTTGTCTAAATGAGTGGAATTTTCTATTTATATTTTGCTCTATTTATATTCCTTTGTTCCTTTTGTGACTGTGACTATGCTCACTTGCTTTCTAATATAATTACAGTGTCTGAGGTCTGTATTCATTAACGGGTTATGCAAAACATAAACATTAAGAGCATAGATTATTGTGTGACATTCCTTATTTGAATTTATTTATTTAAAAGAGATCTATATATTTATGATTTTTCTGGTAACCTTTTTCCATGTAAGCTAGGTGGCAAAAAATGACTGTAACATATAGATAATACGCTAATATATATATATTTTTTTATATTTGTTTTTTAGAAGGACATATATCTTTGCAAATCCCATACACCCTCTATGGCAACTTTCTAACTGATGGAAACATGATACAGGTGGTTGCTGTTTGTGAATTACCATTCCGTAAGAAAGTGGTTATAACTAAGGAACTAGTCTTAGACAACCCACCCATAAGCATCAAGGTAATATTCAGTATACTGGTGTGTGTTATTGGCATGTGTTATTAAGAAGAAGGAATGTTGGTTTATCTAGGTTCGAATCTTACCACAGTTCGAGTTTTTTTTGCACAAACTGAAATTATAATTTAAAATCAAGTATTTATTAAACCAAGAGAACTCGAATGTAAAAAGTGGCATCTAAATGCTTGCAAGATCATATAGAAGTCAATGGGAGTTATCATAGGCAAAATTTAAACTATTTATTACATTTCAGCGTTCAACTCGATTGTTTTGATGTATTCAACGTTTTTTCAATGATTTCAATCATTTGAGTTTGTTATATTCAGATTTTTTTAATAAATAAGGAAACATTCCTGTTTATCTTAATCGTGAGTTTATTCGAAGTAGAAAAAAATTGTAAAATTACACAAATCAGAATTATGATAAATAAGACCCTAAGGGGCAGATTTATCAAGGGTGGAAGTGAATTCGAGGGGATTTTCGAAGTTAAAAAAATTTAAATTTGAAGTAATTTTTTGAATACTTCAACCATTGAATAGGATACTACGACTTCGAATTTACTTAGACATCGATTAAAAGTAAAAATCTTTGACTATTCGACCATTCGATAATCGAAGTACTGTCTCTTTAAAAAAGTGTTGACTTCAATACTTCGCCAACTTAAACCTGCTGAAGTGCTATGTTAGCCTATGGGGACCTTCCAGAGCAATTTTCTAAGTTTTTTATATTCTAAGGAAAATCGTACGATAAAATCGTTCGAACTGTACGATTCGAAGTACTACGGTCAGAATACGATCGTATGATGAATAAAATCCTCCGACTTCGAATTCGAATGTCGGAGGATTCTATTCGATGGTCGAATTTCAAAGTATTTTCCACTTCGAAATTCGACCCTTGATAAATCTGCCCCTAAATGTCTTTCTTTTTAATTTTTTATGCTTTTCCCTTTACTTCAATAGCCCCTAGAGTTGGCAGTACTTAACAAGAAGATGAATGTGGAGGTCCGTTTTACAAACCCCCTGTCCTTTGTTGTCAAAGACTGTACTGTGGCAGTGGAAGGAGCCGGACTGGTAGATCGGCAACTCACGGCTATGTAAGTAGTGATCCATAAGACATTAATGGCACTCTGGGAAACATCTCAGGCATTACTGTAGAAGCCGCAGAGGACTTCTATAATTATGTATAAACAAAAATCTCAGGCCATTGGGTTTTTTTTGGGCTTTAGATGCATTTTTGTGCATACTGTCTATAGAAAACATAATTTTACATTAGTGTGTGCAACTAACATATATTTTTATTCTACCCAGGGTGCCGTACATCAAACCTAAACAGAACATAAAGTTCAAGGTGGAGATAACCCCCTTCAGGAGTGGAACGAGGCAACTGATAGTGCATGTTAAATGTAGATATTTTTCAATTAAGGGACACCAGCAGCTGAACGTGGTATCCTGGTAGCTTCACCCTGTTGGCGTATATAACTATATTACAGAAATTGCATTTCTTTCACTGTCCACATCTACAGGTTACATTCCAAACACAATTTTGCAAATAATGGATTTAGAGTTGTTTAGTGTTGTTGAGTTAATGCAGCACAATTGTTACACAGTAATGAATGTTATATCAGTATTTAGTAAATGTGTGAATTTCTAGTTAATCGAAACCAACTTGCACTAACATGTTACTGTATTAACCTCACTAATTACATTTGTCACTATTGATATGAAAAAACAACACAACCCAAATGTTCATTTCTATCAGCATACACACAGTCACACCACACAAATTGCCCATAAAGATCACCGGCAATTAAGCACAAAGCTTTGAACTTCAGTCATAAAATATCCTATTGTACAAGAACCAAATCATACACAGAAATGGAATGTAAACCAGTTCCGGTATTCAATAATAGACGTTATAGTTATTAACCCAAATATAAAGATAATTGGGGTTTTCCCATTTTGATCATTGGTATCTCCACTATGTGTCAGGCTTCAAAAATGTCACCAAAAATGGTCTTCAAAACCAAAAAAAAGTATCATTGCTGCACTCCAAAGCTGGAGCTCTAGACACGGGCCTTGGATGTCTATTTAGGAATACAGCGCTGATCTTGAGAGATACAAACACTGTAGAAGCATGTGTAAACAGAATCAAACTGGGGTACCTGGGGCCCAATGGGTACCCAACTCAAGGGCCACCACCCAGCCACTCAGCTTCTAAAGAGCCCACCACCCAGCCCAAGCTGCTCCTGCTCCGTTACTTACTTCAATGCTAATAATTTAAAAAGGCCATGTTTTCCACAGTGGAACGCATGGCAGGGGAGAAGTGTTAGGGCCCAACAGGGTCAGGGTCAAACTGGAGTTTTTCTGGTGGGCCAGTCTGACCCTGCGCATAAAAACTAACAATAGTCCTCAAACTGAATTGTCTTTAAACCATTTTTCACCCTGAATTTGTAGTGGTTACAGAGATTTTATTCTAGCCAATTATTTCATGGCACCACTTATTACCAGACACAAGTCAGTGAGCATTTGTTTCATTTACAGAATTTAAATCTATAAGCTAGTTACAGGACCAAGAGAATATTCTTACATTGTTAAGAAATGAAACTGCCTATCTGAGTCTCTTTATAAGGCTATTAACTTATTTTGGCAGACAGAAAGCTAAATAGCACTATATCAATTGAATAAAGCACTTTTTCACTCAATTGTTTTAACCATAGTAGCTCAATGTATAGCTGGGTATATTTTTATTTAACATGTATAGGTTTTATAATGCAATAAATATAATCTGCTAAAACAAAAATATTTGTTCCGGTCTTTCATGCAGCGAAAATTCCACTTTCCATTATGCTGATGTCCAGTTTTAAAGAAATCCAGGCCACTGTCAATATCAAATGATGTATATATATTCTAGTTTTGGTAACAGGTTTATTACAAAGGTCAATAACTACTCTGATGATAAATCAATAGTAGCGACTGAGATTAGGGGGGCTTATTTACCATAGACAATATAGACTGACAGTGCCCATAGGAAGGGCATCCTGCACTCCTTTTATAAATCCACTAAATAGCACTCAAGGACAGATAACTCCATGTGATCCATTCTGGGAGCACCAAGAGTTGCACCTGTGAGAAGCAGAAGGGAGCAGTTGAATTAACTTGAAGGAGGCCGGTTAATTCTAGACATACAAATAGTGCTTTGTGCCTGATATTTTCACTTGGCCCACTACTTGATGTAGGGTTCATATTGTGGGGGAACAAGAGTCTGTAAAAGGCTCACTTTTATTCATTTTGTTCATTACTGACATGGAGGAGGGCATGGCAAGCAAAGTTTTCCTGAAACAAAACTATAATGGCGAATAAATATTATCCAGCATGTGGATTCTTTGCAGGGGGATCTGGACAAGCTGGAAATCTAGGCACCTTAGTGGAAGATTACATTAAGGGAGTTATGTATTAAAGGTCGAGTTTGTGAGGTTTGTGAGTTTTTTTCTACCTCAAATAAAATTTACAACAAAGAATTTTAAACTCACAACAAACTCGAATGTTTGCTTATTTATGAAATCAATCTGAATGTGAAAAAACTTGATTGCATGCAATCGGGGAAAAAACTTGAATACCTTGAATTTATTGAGTTTATAGGCTAAAAAACCTCGAATATCTTGAATTTACCGAATTTTTGAGTGCAAACCAGAGTAAAACACCCATAAATCATGAAGCCATAAAAGATCTTCAGATGGTTAAAGGGACCTCTGCCGTTGACTTTGAAATTGAAATTGAATTGAAAAATGTTTTTCAGTGAAACTAACTTCAAAAACGAGGAAAAACAACTCGACCTTTAATAAATAACCCCATAAGTTTTAAAAAACATAAGGTTATGAATTTGGGATTCAAAAATATGCATGTATGTATGTATATATATATATATATAAAATAAAATCAGTAACACACTGAAGTGAATCATGCTTTTACATGAAAAAAAACACGTAAACAAGATGGTTCTGGTTGAACAGGATACTCTGCAAGTTATAATAAGAAGCTCTATTGCGCTGACTCATGAACCAGTTTCTGTATAATGGAACAAGTCTGGGTGTGACGGATCAGAGGTATCATTTATGAAATTCTCTCTTTTCCTGTTGTGTGCGGTTTTTCGTGGTAAATACATAAAAGGTACTTTTTGCCTATGAGTGTCTATTTTGTTTACTGGAATGTGGCATTAAATGTTATGTAGGATAAGATTGGGGTGAATACTTTTTTTCTGTGTTATATATTATTGGAATTATGACTAAATGGCTGGTGAATGAATCTTTTCATACATTTTTTTTAACAAAAGTTCAGACTAAAGCGGCTTGAAGCAACAATTTAAGGAAACCACTCCCTTATTAGTATCAGTAAGGGGCCCATTTACTTAGCTCGAGTGAAGGAATAGAGGAAAAAAACTTCGAATTTCAAATGTTTTTTTTGGCTACTTCGAGCATTGAATGGGCTACTTCGACCATTGACCTTCGAATCGAATGATTTGAACTAAAAATCGCTTGACTATTCGACCATTCGATAGTCGAAGTACTGTCTCTTTAAGAAAAAACTTCGACCCCCTAGTTCGCCACCTAAAAGCTACTGAAGTCAATGTTAGCCTATGGGGAAGGTCCCCATAGGTTTTGGTAGCTTTTTTTGTCAAGGAAAAATCATTCGATAGATTAAAATCCCTCAAATCGAACGATTCGAAGGATTTAAACATTCGATCAAACGATTTTTCGTTCGATCGAATGAATAGCGCTAAATCCTTCTACTTCGATATTCGAAGTCGAAGGATTTAACTTCGACAGTCCAATATCGAGAGTTAATTAACCCTCGATATTCGACCCTATGTAAACCTGCCCTAAGTGTTATAAACAACAATTACTTTTTTAGTATGATTTTGTAAATGATAATTTTACTTAAATGTAATTATAGTTAGGGTCACTTTTTCACATAGCTATTAAAATGTATGAAAAGATTCAGACTGCACAAAAACTCACATCAGCACAAAATCTCAATACCAAAATGATTGGACCATGCTATTGCTGGAAAGCTCCAAACAATTTTATTCTGCATTACAAATGTATACACAGTATTAAGATGGGTGAGAAATCTACCCTTCTGCCATCAACCTTAAACTAGCAACTTGCAGCTTATTGGCACATGAGTGGGACCCATGGATGGGCCTGTCTGCCTGAAATCTGACTGAAAATCTGCTCACTATCAATGACTCAGGTTTGATTTTACCATCTGTCAAGAACCATATCACAACATGATATAGCCATAATCTAATGGGACTGTCCCTCTGTGTGTTTGCAGTTATTGTCCCCAATTTGGCACAGCATGTGTGTGACCAAGTCAGGACCAGATCCACTTCCAAAAGAATGAATTTGGCAGTGTAGAGCCAACTTACACATTGTGCCAGACAAGGAGCATAAAAGTGATCCAATATGTTATTACTTTATGATTATGTCCTGTATTAATATGATTTGGGATGTATATACAATTACAGGAGATGAAAATAAGAAGTGCAATTACTTACGCAGCAGGAGTAAATAAAAAGTGAATTACATTGATACTGACACATTCCTACACATTTCACTTATAGGGGAACTGTCACAAAAATTATAATAAATAAATCATAAATTTAATATGAGCTTCAGCATACTGAAATAAGAAACTTTCTAAATACAACCAATTAAAAATTCTGTACTGTTTCTGAAATAATCACGTTTATCTTCACTCCACCTCTCTCAGCATCTGTTTCTCTTCATTCTGTCTTCATTCAGGAGTTGGGTGTCAGATGAATGATCCAATATACAGCACTGTATCCTATAGGGGGGGCTCATTTTGCCTAGAAGATATATTAGAGCTCACTTTATTAAAATCACCAGACATCATGGGGCAGATTTATCAAGGGTCAGTGCAAAAAACTTCGAAACTCGACCATCAAATTGCATTACTTCGATATTCGAAGTCAGAGTTTTTTTTAATCGAATTTGGCCATATTCGGTCGAAGTCAAATCGAACGATTTTACTTCGACTTAATGTTGGCTATAGGTTGTAGGACGTCCCCATAGGCTAACATAGCAATTCGGCAGGTTTAAGGTGGCCAAGTGTCGAAGTCGAACTTTTTTTAAAGAGACAGTACTTTGATTTTCGAAGTCGAACTTTTTTAATTCGAGTCTAAGTCGAATTTAGGCCTATTCGATGCTCGAAGTACCCAAAATTAGTTTGAAATAAGAAGTTTTTGAATTCGAATATTCACTTCGCATTCACTTCGACCCTTAGTAAATGTGCCCCCATGTCTCTCTAGATGCAGAATTTGTGCAAAAGGCAGTTATTTTGTTAGATTTTGTTTGTACTGGAATCAGTTATTTGAGTGACATATAGGAAAGTTATATTCCTTACATATACAAAACTATTGGCATATCATTCATCAATGATAGTTCCAACACTATCTAGGACACCAAATAAGGTTTTGGTGGGGTGGGGGGTTCAATAGGGGCAGACCTATCTTTTGGGAACCACTAACTCAAAGGTGCAAAGTTTGCTACAGATCTAGTAACCCATAACAACCAGACAACATTTACTGGTCAGATGCTAGAAAACAAAGATCTGATTGGTGGCAATGAGTTACTAGTCCAGGGCAAAGTTTGCTTGACTTCTGAAAAGTAAACACAAATCAGCCTTTGTTGGCTTCAAATCATGATCTCTGTTGGTCTTAGCTGATAATGAACAATACAGACATTTTGCCTATTATCTATTATATTGATACATACAGGTATATGATACAGTGATGGCCTCTGACAGAGCAATGAACCTCTTATTGAGTTTTCTTGAACTGTGATTCAGAGGAATTAGAATAGTTCAACTCCAGTCAGATATTTGTGCATCCCTGCATTACCTGTTTAACTGGAAGCCAGCATTCCTATAAAACCATAATGTGTAAAACAAAGGTCTAAGCCAAAATATCTAAATAATTATTCAACCTAGAAGGTAAATACAACCAGGGGGTGTGGCAGGATCAGCATTTAATTGGCTGCCTATCATTAGTGTGTGCCAGATCATTGTTAGTAAATAAGTTCATGTCACTACAGATTATACAGAATTACATTTATTTCAATACATTATAAACCTGAGGAGAGCACGCAGTACGCTGCAACAAAATCATGGCTGGTGAGTAAAATTCACTATTTTTTAAGTATATAGTAGGGAAATTATGATGAATATTCTGAAAGGAATTATGAAGCTCATAGTCATTTTGATTATAAATTTGTGTTGAAGAGAAGTGCTACAAATTTGCCAACACATGAGTAGTAAACCTGTACTTTTTATTGAAGGGTGTATGCTACTATATTGGTTTAATGAGAAAAATCTCTACTATTATTACTATAGGTTATTTCATGTACAGTACATACTGAGAGAGAATTTGCTTCTGGACTCCTATTGAATGGACATCATTACTTAGTAGTAGTGTAGTATTTGATCTCTTTCAAGAAATGACTTTATAGTACCGGTATTTCTGTAATTTTATTGCTCTGAGATGAAAAGACGTGGAGATTTATATGGCACACAGTGAGCTAGCCTAAAGGCTTAAACAGAGAACGATTTTGTACATTCCTCTTTGCATCCCTGGTTAAGTTATCAAATCATTGTATTCTACACACCTTATCTATATATTTATGCCATATTGTCTATTTTTAACTCAAATGGCTGCATTCATGGCTAGACAGCAGATAATCTTTATAACATCTATTTGTGAGCCTCTGAAACAAATATGCAATTTATAATAGTAAGCAGTGAATGTTTTTTCTTGCATAGTTAGGTAACTGATAGGGATGTAGCGAACGTCGGAAAAAAAGTTCGCGAACATATTCGCGAACTTGCGCAAAAACGCGAGCGGTTCGCGAACGGTTCGCGAACCCCATAGACTTCAATGGGAAGGCGAACTTTAACATCTAAAAAAGACATTTCTGGCCAGAAAAATGATTTTAAAGTTGTTTAAAGGGTGCAACGACCTGGACAGTGGCATGCCAGAGGGGGATCAAGGGCAAAAATGTATCTGAAAAATCTGCCTGTGTGTGCTTGGAAGAGATAGTGTAGGGGGAGAGCTGTTAGTGATTTCAGGGACAGATGATAGTAAGTTTGCTGGCTAGTAATCTGCTTGATACTGCTCTGTATTGGAGGGACAGAAGTCTGCAGGGATTTGAGGGACATTTTAGCTTAGGTAGCTTTGCTGGCTAGTAATCTACTGTTCTCTTTAAACAACTGCCATACGTTGACCTTGTAGGCGTTGTTTGCCCAGTTTTTTTGGACGCAGCCACTGAAGCACAGTTGCCAGAAAAAATATGCCATATAAATGCTGAAAATAGTAATTTTTCGCCATACGTTGACCTTGTAGACATTGTTTGCCCAGTTTTTTGGTTGCAGCCACTGAAGCACAGTTGCCAGAAAAAATATGCCATATAAATGCTGAAAATAGTCATTTTTTGCCATACGTTGACCTTGTAGGCATTGTTTGCCCAGTTTTTTTGGTCGCAGCCACTGAAGCACAGTTGCCAGAAAAAATATGCCATATAAATGCTGAAAATAGTCATTTTTTGCCATATACGTTGAGTCAACGTATGGCAAAAAATGACTATTTTCAGCATTTATATGGCATATTTTTTCTGGCCTCTGTGCTTCAGTGGCTGCGGCCAAAAAAACTGGGCAAACAATGCCTACAAGGTCAACGTCGTTGACCTTGTAGGCATTGTTTGCCCAGTTTTTTTGGCCGCAGCCACTGAAGCACAGAGGCCAGAAAAAATATGCCATATAAATGCTGAAAATAGTAATTTTTTTGGTCGCAGCCACTGAAGCACAGTTGCCAGAAAAATTATGCCATATAAATGCTGAAAATATAAATTTTTTTGGTTGCAGCCACTGAAGCACAGAGGCCAGAAAAATTATGCCATATAAATGCTGAAAATATAAATTTTTTTGGTTGCAGCCACTGAAGCACAGAGGCCAGAAAAATTATGCCATATAAATGCAGAAAATATGCATTTTTTTGGTCGCAGCCACTGAAGCACAGTTGCCAGAAAAAATATGCCATATAAATGCTGAAAATAGTCATTTTTTGCCATACGTTGACCTTGTAGACATTGTTTGCCCAGTTTTTTTGGTTGCAGCCACTGAAGCACAGAGGCCAGAAAAAATTAAACCAGTAGGGTTTGCACCCTAGTTTGTAACGGTGGCGGAGGGAGGAGGACGCTAAAGGACAGCTGTGTGTGGAGTCATGAGGCTTGAAGAGAAGGACAGCTGCATAGAAGTCAGAACAAGTCTTCCGGCGTGCAGTAACCCTCCGAGATCCACCCCTCATTCATTTTAATAAAGGTCAGGTAATCGACACTTTTGTGACCTAGGCGAGTTCTCTTCTCAGTTACAATCCCTCCTGCTGCACTGAAGGTCCTTTCTGAGAGCACACTTGAGGCTGGGCAAGACAAGAGGTTCATGGCAAATTGTGACAGCTCTGGCCACAGATCAAGCCTGCACACCCAGTAGTCCAGGGGTTCATCGCTCCTCAGAGTGTCGATATCTGCAGTTAATGCCAGGTAGTCCGCTACCTGCCGGTCGAGGCGTTCTTTGAGGGTGGATCCAGAAGGGTTGTGGCGCTGCCTTGGACAGAAAAACATTTGCATGTCTGACGTTACAGACTGGCCAAAGGGCTTTGTCCTTGCAGGTGCGCTCGTGGCAGGATTACTGGCACCTCTGCCCCTGGAATGTTGATGAGTTCCTGAAGTGACATCACCCTTAAAAGCATTGTACAACATGTTTTGCAGGCTGGTTTGTAAATGCCGCATCTTTTCGGACTTGTGGTATGTTGGTAACATTTCTGACACTTTATGCTTGTACCGAGGGTCTAGTAGCGTTGCGACCCAGTACAGGTCCTTCTCCTTAAGCCTCTTGATACGGGGGTCCTTCAACAGGCATGACAGCATGAAAGACCCCATTCTCACAAGGTTGGATGCAGAGCTATCCATCTCCGCTTCCTCATTATCAAGGACTGCATCATCCACGGTCTCCTCCCCCCAGCCACGTACAAGACCAGGGGTCCCCAAAAGGTCACCACTAGCCCCCTGGGAAGCCTGCTCCTGTTGGTCCTCCTCCTCCTCCTCCACAAAGCCACCTTCCTCCTCTGACTCCACTTCTGGCACCTCTCCCTGCGTTGCAGCAGGTGCCTGGGTTCGTTCTGGTGATTCCGACCAGAAATCGCGCGCTTCCAGCTCCTCGTCACGCTGGTCTACAGCCTCATCTGTCACTCGTCGCACGGCACGCTCCAGGAAGAAAGCGAAGGGTATTAGGTCGCTGATGGTGCCTTCGGTGCGACTGACCATATTTGTCACCTCTTCAAAAGGTCGCATGAGCCTGCAGGCATCGCGCATAAGCACCCAGTAACGGGGGAAAAAATCCCCAGCTCTGCAGATCCAGTCCTACCACCCAGTTCAAAAAGGTACTCGTTGACGGCCCTTTGTTGTTGCAGCAGACGTTCCAACATAAGGAGCGTTGAATTCCAGCGAGTCTGGCTGTCAGAAATCAAACGCCTGACTGGCATGTTGTAGCGCTGCTGAATGTCAGCAAGGCGTGCCATGGCTGTGTAGGAACGTCTGAAATGGGCCGACACCTTTCTGGACTGGGTGAGAACGTCCTGGAATCCTGGGTACTTGGAGACAAAACGTTGGACTATTAAATTTAACACATGTGCCATGCAGGGCACATGTGTTAAATTGCCCAGTCTCAACGCTGCCAACAGATTGCTTCCATTGTCACACACCACTTTTCCGATCTGCAGTTGGTGTGGGGTCAGCCACCGATCGGCCTATGACTGCAGAGATGACAGGAGTACAGATCCGGTATGGTTTTTGCTTTCCAGGCACGTCATCCCCAAGACAGCGTGACAACGGCGTACCTGGCACGTTGAATAGCCTAGGGGGAGCTGGGGGTGCACAGGTGTGGAGGAGGAGAAGGAGGACCCAGCAGCAGAGTAAGAAGAAGAAGAGGAAGAAGACGAGGTAGAGAGCGATGGAGGAGTAGAGGTGGTGGCAGAACCGCGTGCAATCCGTGGCGGTGACACCAACTCCACTGTTGTTGTTGAGCTACCCATTCCCTGCTTCCCAGCCATTACCAAGTTCACCCAGTGGGCAGTGTAGGTGACATACCTGCCCTGACCATGCTTGGAGGACCATGCGTCAGTAGTCATATGGACCTTTGGCCCAACACTAAGTGACAGAGATGCGGTAACTTGGCTCTGCACATGTTGGTACAGGTGTGGTATTCCCTTTTTAGAAAAAAAATTGCGGCTGGGTACCTTCCACTGCGGTGTCCCAATTGCTACAAATTTGCGGAAGGCCTCAGAGTCCACCAGCTGGTATGGTAAAAGCTGGCGGGCTAAGAGTGCAGACAAGCCAGCTGTCAGACGCCGGGCAAGGGGGTGACAGTCAGACATTGGCTTCTTACGCTCAAACATGGCCTTCACAGAAACTTGGCTGGTGGCAGATGACTGGGAATGGGAACAGGTGGTCAAGGTGGAAGGCGGAGTGGAGGGTGGTTCAGACGGGTCAAGGAGAGCAGAGGTAGAGCAGTAAGATGCTGGACCAGAAGGAGTGTGGCTTTTAGTTTGCCTGTTGCCTTTGAGGTGTTGCTCCCAAAGTGCTTTGTGCTTGCCGCTCATGTGCCTTCGCATAGAAGTTGTACCTATGTGGCTGTTGGGCTTACCAAGGCTCAGTTTCTGACTGCACTCATTGCAAATTACAATGCTTTTGTCAGAGGCACACACATTAAAAAAATCCCACACTGCTGACTTTTTGGAAGTGTGCGATCTGGCGGGTAACAGTAGAAGTTGGCGGCATTGGCGGCATTGGCGGCAATGGCGGGTGCGTTGGCCGGCTGAACACAGGTGCCGATACATGTTGTTGCCCTACTGATCCCTGCGGGCTGTCCTCCCTGCTTCTTCTAAGTCTTATTCTCCTACTGCCTCTCTGACTCTCCGTCTCTCCATCTGAACTACCCTCCTCTTGCTCTCTTCTACTAGGCACCCACAAAACATCAATCTCCTCATCATCATTCTCCTCAGATGCATCAATTTCTTCTGACACATCACAGAAGGAAGCAGCAGCGGGGACCTCCTCCTCATCACTCATTATGTCCATCTCTATCGTGTTCTCTGCCAGAATTAAATCTGGTGTAAGGTCCTCATCTCCTTCATCTTCTTCTGGCAATAATGGTTGCGCATTACTCAGTTCAAGAAACTCATGGGAAAATAACTCCTCTGACTCCAGTGAAGAAGGGGCACCGGTGGTGGAGGAAGTGTTACGTGGGGTGGCCATAGCAGTGGAGGATGAGGAGGATGTTGTGGTAAAGTTAGAAACGGTAGAGGATGGGGTGTGCTGTGTAAGCCAGTCAACTACCTCTTCAGCATTTTGGGAGTTCAGGGTCATTGGCTTTTTAAAACTGGGCAATTTGCTAGGGCCACAGGATTGCATAGCAGCACGGCCCCTAGCACGGCCTCTGCGTGGCGGCCTGCCTTTGCCTGGCATTATTTTTAAAAAAACAACAACAACAAAAACTCAGTTGGTTTTTCTGGAAACGATAATACACACAGCTAGATGGCAGTTTGAAGAAAACAGTGTGCAAATAATGCCTACAAGATCAACGTATACACTACTACAGCGGTGGATACGGATTACGTAAAATATATGAATGCTGCTTGAAAAAAAGTAACTCAAGTGGTTTTTCTAGAGACGATAATATTATCAATATTTAGACAAAATGTGAACAAGCTCACACAGCTAGATGGCGGGTTGAAGAAAACAGTGTGCAAATAATGCCTACAAGGTCAACGTATACACTACTACAGCGGTGGATACGGATTACGTAAAATATATGAATGCTGCTTGAAAAAAAGTAACTCAAGTGGTTTTTCTAGAGACGATAATATTATCAATATTTAGACAAAATGTGAACAAGCTCACACAGCTAGATGGCGGGTTGAAGAAAACACTGTGCAAATAATGCCTACAAGGTCAACGTATACACTACTACAGCGGTGGATACGGATTACGTAAAATATATGAATGCTGCTTGAAAAAAAGTAACTCAAGTGGTTTTTCTAGAGACGATAATATTATCAATATTTAGACAAAATGTGAACAAGCTCACACAGCTAGATGGCGGGTTGAAGAAAACACTGTGCAAATAATGCCTACAAGGTCAACGTATACACTACTACAGCGGTGGATACGGATTACGTAAAATATATGAATGCTGCTTGAAAAAAAGTAACTCAAGTGGTTTTCTAGAGACGATAATATTATCAATATTTAGACAAAATGTGAACAAGCTCACACAGCTAGATGGCGGGTTGAAGAAAACACTGTGCAAATAATGCCTACAAGGTCAACGTATACACTACTACAGCGGTGGATACGGATTACGTAAAATATATGAATGCTGCTTGAAAAAAAGTAACTCAAGTGGTTTTTCTAGAGACGATAATATTATCAATATTTAGACAAAATGTGAACAAGCTCACACAGCTAGATGGCGGGTTGAAGAAAACACTGTGCAAATACTGCCCACAAGATCAACGTATACACTACTACAGCGGTGGATACGGATCTCGTAAAATTTATTATGGCTGCTTGAAAAAAGTCACTCCGGTGTTTTTTCTGGAGACGGTAATATTATGGATATTTAGACAGAATGTGAACAAGGTCACACAGCTAGATGGCAGTTGGTTGAATAACACACTGGGCAAAAAATGCCTACAGGGCAAATAATGCCTAAAAGGTCAACTTATACACTACTTCAGCGATGGATACGGATTACGTAAAATATATTATGGCTGCTTGAAAAAAGTCACTCCGGTGTTTTTTCTGGAGACGGTAATATTATGGATATTTAGACAGAATGTGAACAAGGTCACACAGCTAGATGGCGGGTTGAAGAAAACAGTGTGCAAATAATGCCTACAGGGCAAATAATGCCTAAAAGGTCAACTTATACACTACTACAGCGGTAGTAAAATAAAAAAAGTAAAATAAAAAAAAAATGAATATTAAAAAAAAAAATTAAAGTTGGTGCTGCTGAACTACTAGGAGCAGCAGATTAGCACACCAGTCCCACTCCCCAACACTGCTAGACTAATAGCACTGGGCTCTTATAGTAGTAGTAGTAGTAGTAGTAAAACAACAAAAAAATAAATAAAAGCAGTCCTTACAAGGACTACTGTTATTGCAGCAGTCAGCAGATGAGATCAGAAGCAGGACAGCTGCCCACTGCAGCTACATACAGAGCACTGCAGTAGAAGGTAGATTACTAGCCAGCAAAGCTACCTAAGCTTAAATGTCCCTCAAACCCCTGCAGACTTCTGTCCCTCCAATAACAGAGCAGTATCAAAACGATTACTAGCCAGCAAACTTTCAACTGTCCCTGAAATCACTAACAGGCAGCAGCTCTCTCCCTACACTATCTCTTCAGCACACACAGGCAGAGTGAAAAAACGCTGCAGGGCTTCGGTTTTTATAGGGAAGGGGAGTGGTCCAGGGGAGAGCTTCCTGATTGGCTGCCATGTACCTGCTGGTCTGGGGTGAGAGGGCAAAAAAAAGCGCCAACAATGGCGAACCCAAAATGGCGAACGTCGCGCGACGTTCGCGAACTTCCGGCGAGCGCGAACACCCGATGTTCGCGCGAACAAGTTCGCCGGCGAACAGTTCGCGACATCTCTAGTAACTGACTGTGTTCTGCATTCCTGGAGCGGTTATAGCACTGATATAGGGCAGAAGTTAATGGGGTGGTTAACCTTGAAGTTGACTTTTAGACTTATAGAATAGCCAATTCTAAGCAACTTTTAATTGGTCTTCATTATTTATTTTTTTTTACAGTTTTTTCATTATTTGCCTTTTTGCAGCTTTCAAATGGGGGTCATTTACCCCATCGAAACATCTTTCTATTCAGGCCTCTCCTATTCATATTGCAGTCTCTTATTCAAATGAGTGCATGGTTGCTAGGGTAGTTTGCACCCTAGCAACCAGATTGCTTAAATATCAATCTGGAGAGCTGCTGATTAAAAAGCTAAATAACTCAAATCCACAAATAAAAAATTAGCGAAACCGGAAAAATTAGTGAAAAATTGGGAAATCTGAAAGTTCCCGAAAAAGTTGTGAAATGCGAACGTTTTCACGAGGAAAAAAAACGTGCAAATCGGGTGTTTTCACGCAAAAATCGTGGAATTGGAAGGATTCCACTCAAAAATCGTGAAATTTGAAGGATTTCACTCAGAAATTTTGAAATTTGAAGGTTTTCACAAAAAACTTGCAAATCTGACGTTTCACTCAAAAATCTTGAAATTTTAAGGATTTCACGAAAAAAATCATGAAATTTTAAGGATTTCACTCAAAAATCTTGAAATTTGACGGTTTTCACTAAAAAATCGTGAAAATCGGACGTTTCACAAAAATCTTGAAATTTGAAGGTTTTCACTAAAAAATCCTGAAATGTGAAGGATTTCATGAAAAAATAGTGAAATTTGAAGGTTTTCACTAAAAATCGTGAAAATCTGTCATTTTCACGGAAAAATTGTGAAAATCAAAAATTGACGCCGGCGAATTTTGACCTGCGAACTTTCACGGGAGATTCACAAATTTATTCGCTGGTGGTGAAACGTGTAAATTTGCCGCAAATTCATGCCAGTCGAATTTATTCGCCCATCACTAAAAATGAAAACCAATTGCAAATTGTCTCAGAATATCACTATCTACATCATAGTAACAGTTAGTTTAAAGGTGAGCAACCCCTTTAAGTACAGGGCTCCATTGAAACCAGCCCTCTAGAATTAATGATCTTAAAGTGGGGTTCATTTATCAACACTGGGTAAATTTGCACCAGGGTAGTAGCCCATAGCTTGCTGGTTGCTTTGAGTTACTGCCAAGGTATTTTTGCCCAGTGTTGATATATGTCTTATTTAAAGAGATACTGATACCAGAAATTAAACTCTTTTTACATCTATCATAATATTACCTTTGAAAGCTACTTTAATTTTGCCATAAAGTATTTGCAAAATGCTTTTACATTACCTGTCTCATGCCCCATGGTCCTGTATGAGGTGGCTGCCATATTTGTGCATCAGGAGTCCGATAGCATTAGAAACTGACAGGCTGAGATGGGACAGTTGGGTTGAAAACTTGGCTTAGAAACTTCAACTAACAATAACTTACAAAAACAAACCTCTCAGCAAAAAACCATCAGCGTGACCTATAGGTAGCTTTTAGGGGAAAATTCATCAAGGGTCGAATATCGAGGATTAATTAACCCTCGATATTCGACTGGGAATGAAAATCCTTTGAATATCGAAGTCGAAGGATTTTGCGCAAATACTTTGATCGAACGATCGAAGGAATAATCGTTCAATTGAACGATTAAATCCTTCAAATCGAATGATTAAATCCTTCAAATCAAATGATTCGAAGAATTTTAATCCAATGATCGAAGGATTATCCTTCGACCAAAAAAAGTTAGGCAAGCCTATGGGGACCTTCCCCATAGGCTAACATTGGGTTCGGTAGCTTATAGGTGGCGAACTAGGGGGTCGAAGTTTTTTTCTTAAAGAGACAGTACTTCGACTATCGAATGGTCGAATAGTTGAACGATTTTTAGTTCGAATCCTTCGATTCGAAGTCGAAGGTAGAAGTAGCCCATTCGATGGTCGAAGTAGCCAAAAAAACACTTTGAAATTCGAAGTTTTTTTTCTTCTGTTCCTTCACTCGAAGAAAATTAATTGGCCCCTTAATGTACATTCATATTTTAAAAAGTAGTTTTTTTTTGTGTCAGTATCACTTTAAAACTGACTGCCACAGAAGTGGTTAACAACAGTTGACTTAAACACAAAGGGGTTCATAAATAAATAAACTAAACAAATTTGTACCATAGCAACTAATTAAATAATTGCTTTCATAGATTTTTCCTGAAGCTGTCTGAAAAAAGCAAATCACTGATTGGTTGCTATGGGCTACATCCTAGGTGTACATTATTTATAAATAAGCCCCACTCTGCCATAGCCTTGAAATCCCTGTCCCCTGCCTGAGAGGTAGAGTATGTTACTGGCTGCTTTGCCAAAAGCAAAGAAGGGGCACTTGAACCCCCAATATTAATAGTATATACGTTTTTTTCATTCAAGTCACAGCTATGGGGTAACCACATTGTCTAGCAAATAGCCACCAAGGAAAGGCTTAATGCATTTACATGAGTTTTAACAATTTTCTTATATTTAATGTCTAGTCTTAAAATTGAGAAAATTTAGCATGGAAGAATTATCCAACATGGTGGAACACAGGACGAACTATTACAGCAGCGGTGATCTGATCTTGAGACGAGCGCAGGCCTTTCGAATAAAACTTGACTTCAATAGGCCTCTTCAGGAAAGAGACAAGGTGAAATTCATTGCAGCCACAGGTAACCCCATTTCCTCAGATACTTTTAATGGTTTCCCTTAAGGATGATAAATATGATTGTATGCAGGGAATTAAAGACAAAAACTTGCCACATAGGGCCCTATTTATACAACATTGAAGTGGTATATGGACTGATTACATACTCTGGTAGTTTTTATGACAATATTAAAAAGCTTCAACATTTCTTTGAAGAAAATATAATCAGAGTAATAAAAGAAGTTTCTGAAATCCCATAATGTTTGACAAAGATAATGGCAGGTGGTATCATATCTATAATGTTTTGCTTCATTTTGCCTATACATGGTTTCATTTTTTCTTCTCCCTACTTAACTGTCAATGTGCTCTTTTTTCTTATATAAATGTTTGTATTTTCCATTCCTAGGACCTGCCCCACATGAATCTGATGACACAATGTCTATCTTTCCACTGTTTGGTTCTGACAGTGAAAGGTCTTGGACAGCTGATGTAGATTCCATTGACACTAATCATGTCACTGCCTTAATTACAAGCCCAGCGGATGCACCTATTGGTCGTTATAAACTGCAACTTTACATCACATCCAGTAAAAAAAAATCATACGTCAAATTACGCGAGTTTATACTCCTTTTCAACCCCTGGGCTGAAGGTAAGACACAGACTCTCCTATATCTGTGAATATCAGGATAAAACAAAAAAAGGTATTTAAATTATTTCCCATGGAATATAGACCGCTTTACAGGAGTCAGATTGTTACTTACCTAAATACACATGAATAAACTTAGTTTTAGAGAATTGACTTGGGCCATGTTCTTTATGGAATCTTTCAAGAAGCATACAGCAATGTAAAAGTAAGCTTTAATTTTCAAATTCTATCTATAGCACCAGCACTAGTTGAACTAGTTCAAGCCAATTATATTTAATTATCTTGCAAGGTCACAAATATATCTACATACTGTATAAATCATTTGGAGTAATTTTTGTAAAATGTTGTTTGTAAGAAAATGATATGGGTTGGTGCCTGGGTTTATTAAAACCATGAAGTAACTTAATTTTCCCTAGACCTAACGATAGTTGCGGATGGTCCATAAAGTCATTGGATAAAGTTAACCATATTCTCGTGAAGGTTGTTCTAAGTTTGTGATCCATTTCTGTGACTTGACTTGAGCAAGCCAGTATGGAAATTAAAATGTGCTACACGCTTTAAAAAGTGGGGTGTCTTAACCCTATGGACCACTGCTCTGGTTGGATAAATGAATTTTTATTGTTAATTAATAAAAAAAACCAGAAACTAAATACAGACCATATTTTTTCTAGATGATGCAGTGTATATGGAGGATGAAAGCGAGAGGCATGAGTATGTCTTGAATGACCATGGAATCATCTACTTTGGACACGAGGATATGATTGATGAACAGGGTTGGGACTTTGGCCAAGTAAGCACATTTGGTTTCAAGCAGATGCAGAACCAAAACTTTGTACTGCTTGTTATTATTAGCATCTAAAGCAGCGATTCCTCCAACTGGTGGTTCCCAATAAACATGTTGGTCACCACCTCCATTGATGTTCCTCACAATGGCCTCAAAGTAGGTGCAATTATGGCTTGAAGGCAAGTTTTGGAGGCAGAAAGACACTGGTATAATTCAAAAAGAAATTCCTGCAGGCTACCAGTTCACATGGGGCTGCCATTTAACCTATTTCAACCCTTATTTAACATCCACAAGGAACCTTTTTAATGCTTTTGAGGATCACTTTTTACATTTCAGTGTGGCTGACTGGTAAAAATGGTTGGGACCACTGATCTAAAGTGTGCAATTTAACAGTATTATTGTATTCTCTTGGTGGGCATCAATATAATACTGGGGGGGGATATATTGGCACTTAAAAGGGAATGAGGGTTTAGAAAAAGTAAGGGGAAAATACTTTAGAGACAAGGAGTATGTAAAAAAAAATATAATAATATTTATAAAAAAATATTGTAAAATGATAAAATATGTCATCAAAATACTCAAAAGTTAGTACTCTAATACTCAAATAGGCAAAGTAACATGAACATCTTCTGGTCTTGTTGTCTAATTTAGACATCATGGTCAGAGATTTTAATGATTGCACACAGATTGCAGGATGGGAAATAACTAGAGTTTATCTGTTGTACTGATGGAACATTGACACTATTGCTCAATACCTGCTTTCAATACCTACTAAATATTGCAGCTATGTTGATAGCTCTTTTCTGGAGGTCTTTACATCCTCTGTTGGTTTACTAAAACTAATAACCAAATATGAAGAACAATCTGTTTTGACATATAAACAAAGAGATGACTTTACCATTGATGCCACTCTACTAGGGGTGGTCATTGGGGGCAATGTACACAAAGTGTGCTCTTGGCAACCAATGAGACATTTGCTTTTAAATAGTGACCAATGCTATGTACTGTTTTTGATAACTAGAACTGGTGCAAACTTCAAGTCTTTTATTACCACCAAAGAATGTAAGCAGGAGCAGAAATACCAGCGATGCATCAAAATAGCAATAGGTGTGGAGTGAAAAAGTCATAGAATATGTGATGGTTTTGAGAATTAGTTCAACCAATAGAGCAAACTTCTATCATTTAACAGTGTATTACACATTGCCAGGTTTTCCAGCCTCGGCACTGTGACATTACATCTGATTTGTCACCGAAACTATGTGCAAACAAGGGAAACATCTAATATCTTAAATATAAAAACCAATATTTACTAATGGGGATACAAAGTTTACAACATTCTTCTTATGCTCTGGTCATATCTTCTGACCATTCCAGTTATTTGCCTCTTTTTTACCTTTATATTTTCTTTTAACTTTTTTTGTTTTGTCTTTTTTTCTAGTTTGAAGAAAATATTTTAGACATTTCTCTCCAGATCTTGGATAGGAGTTTGAACTATCAGGATGATCCAGTATTGGATTGTTCCCAGAGGTATGATCCTGGTTATGTAGGACGAGTACTTAGTGCAATGGTGAGTAAATGGATATTATTATTCTTTCTAAAGGATCAGGACAGCATTTTCTAGCTTTTTTTGTCTGAAAACTTCAAATTTTTTGAGATGAAAAAATTGGAAATTCTGTTATTAGTAAATGACCCCTTAATGTCACTTTTACATTTCACACCAAATAGTTTTAAATCCTGAACTGTGTGTTTAATATAACAAATACCATGCCATAACATGTTGCTATTCAAAATACAATTATTATTATTAACATTTATTTATATAGCGCCAGAATATTTCGCCTATAGCAGGCTATAAAGCATATAGAAACTAGTACTGGTATTAATGTATGTTTACTAATGCAAAAATCTAAGCTGGTAAAATGGGAAAGGTGGGGTTAATGGCACTGAATCAGACAATGAGGTTATTGGCATTGCTGAAACATGGATGAATGGGTCACATGACTGGGCAGTAAAGAGACCACAGGATTTCTTCTATACAATGTACTTTATATCGCCCTGCTAAACAGTTTAGGAAGTTTTCTTCCAGAGGCTTGCGTGACCTCTTAGGGCATCAATTCAAATCAATGGCCATTCCTTGGGGTATGATGATGTTCAGTCTCCTACAGACCTACTTTTAGTACAGTAGTTTAAAGCCAATGCCTTGATGGAGCTTTTTGTGGATACATAGAATCGTTGTAAAGTCTCAAAAAAATAATAAAACACTTGTAGGGAATCGGGATTCCACACCATACAAACATTTGGTTTCTGTTCCAAACACCAAGGGGGCAAATTCACTAAGATTCGTAGTTGCGCCAGGCGCAACTTCGTCGCACTTTGCCAGGCGTAGTTTCGCCAGTGCTCCGCAAATTCACTAAAATCTGAAGTTGTGCACAGGGGTAGCGTAAGGTTGCGAAGTTGCGCTAGCGTTGATTCGCCAAGCGAAGCGAAGTTTCGCTAGCGATGGTTCATTTGCATACGGCGCCAAATTCAAATTTCAATGGAGGAATACGTATCAGCACTACAAATGCCTAGAAAACCTTCAAAACATCAAATAAAAATTTTATTTTGCCCTACACATGTGCCCACTGTATAGGTAAGTTGCCATGAGTCAGGAAATGTAGGGGGGAAGGAGGGGAGCCCCAAAAAATGTTTCGATCTTTTTCAGCCTATCACCCATAATGTAGAAAACACGCCAGCGTTTTTTGGGACTTAGAAAAAAATTTTGACTTTTTTTTAAGCAATCCCTATCTACTCTATTGTGCTTCGCTTGGTCTGAGGTGGCGAAGGAAGTCTAGCGTAAAAGGTAGCGTTTAGTACACTGCGCGTGTTAGTGAATTTGCGTAGTTACGTCCGTAGCGAAAATTCACCAGGCGTAAGGGTGCGAAGTAACACTAGCGAATCTACGCCAGCGTTCGTTAGTGAATTTGCGAAGTAACGAAAATGCCCAACGCTAGCGAATTGACGCTAGCGTTCGGCGCTTCGGCGTTTAGTGAATTTGCCCCAGGTGCTTCTTTCTTTTAAGATTCAGCCTATAGACTCAGCTAAGCCTTTCAAAGATGTACAGATCTAATAGTATCTGTAAATACATAATATATTGTATTTAACTAGTGCTAATTTGAAACAATGTGGTGACCCAGTTTTTGAATGCTGACCAATAGGCCTGTTGTGGAAGATTTGGAATGTTTGGACTTTTACTATGTTGTTGTGTAATATGCACTTAAAAACCTGTATATGCTTGTTTTTTTAAAAAATAAAATTGTTGGCCCATCCATAATGCTTAACATCAATATTTAAACATTTTATTGTGCCATTCATGCAGATTAACAGCTTTGATGATAAAGGAGTGATAGAAGGGAGGTGGTCTGGAAAATTCACTGGTGGTGTTGATCCCCAACACTGGATGGGAAGTGTGGAGATTCTTATGAGATGGTACAGGGGAGGCTACAAACCAGTCAAATACGGGCAGTGCTGGGTGTTTGCTGCAGTCATGTGCACAGGTGAGTTTGACTGCAAAATCCAAAGAGCTGTTTTTAAGGAAACATGATGACATGATAAACATTGTTTAAACATCGTATTTGGGAGTTAGTTAACATGGGTGTACCCCTAAGAATAACCACCCAAAGATATTGTTTAATACTATAATTATGATGTATTTCACACATGTGCAAAGAATGATAAAAAAAAACAGACATGCATCTATCTGTTGCTATGCCATGATGCCCTCCAGTGGAAATTGCTTAACATGAACCACAGATTTCCACATTACTGGTAACTGGGCAACTAATTGCTGATTTTAATTAATAATGATATGCACCCATGCTGTTTCCTATCAGGAAAGAGCACAACCTTCTCTTACCCAACTAATAGTCCGTCATCACCCACAAAGCTACTAAAATTTGACCTTTGGTTAAAGTTGAGATCATTTGTAATAGCATCTTGCACAAAATAAATTATCATATATAGTAGGTACAGACTACTGTTTCTGTTTTTGGACACTACATTCTTATTTCATATTAACTAACCTCTGTCTCCTTCTACTAGCACCAGCCTTGTTATTTTTGAAATTTTGCTTCTTCCATAATTTTCCAAACTCATTTTAGTGCCCTTTAGTATTTTCTGACTAAAATAAGGCTGCCATGTGCCAATATTCTGTCCACCCTTTTCAATACAACTGGAGAGACAATGCATATGATTGAGCAGCTGTCATGAGAACAATTGGCTTCCCTGTCTACAGACATTTACCTGTCTTAAAGAGATACTGACACCAAATATCTATCATAACATTATCTTTGAATGATATTTATAATTTTGCCATAAAAGTATCTGCCAGATGCTTTTACATTACCTTTCTTACCCCCTTGTTTCCCTATGAGGGGGCTGCCATTTTTGTGCAGCAGTAGTCCGTTAGCATTAGAAGCTCTAACTGACAAGTTGAGAAGGGACAGTCAGGTTGACAAAACAGTCAGGTTTAGGAACTTCAAGTAACAATTAACTGTACTTACAAAAGCACAACTATCAGCGAAAAATGATCAACATGACCTGTAGGTAACTTTTCATGTAGACTAATATTTGAAATAAAATTTCAAGTGTCAGTATCACTTTGTCTACTTTCTTTTTGCCTCAGAATAGTCACTCCTTCAGTAGCTGTAAGAAAGTAAACATCTGATGATCCCTTCTTCTGAACTATCTATCCCATCATCTGTAACCGAAATGTCCAACGATTCATGATTGTCCATCTCAAGATTACCCTATAATTTGCTCCATTATTTTGTAAGATATCTGGTTAACTGTAAAACTTTCTTTTATCCATTATCAGCCAGGTAGTTCTTTCTTAGGAGTGACATATAATGAGGGTTATATCTCCAATTACCTTTCCCCTGTTTTTTGCAGTGCTTCGATGTCTTGGAATCCCAACCAGAGTAATCACAAATTTTGCTTCTGCCCATGACAAAGATGGAAACCTGAGTATTGACAGTATTTATAGCAGCACAGGAAGAAATATGAGCAAAGACTCCATGTGGTATGAAACATTCTAGAGCTTTTGCAGTGCATTAAAGGGGTGCATTCTGGATATGAATTAGTTAAGGCCTAGCTGAGTTTATATGATATATTTTCAAGCAACAACAAATAAATGAAAAATCCTGTCCATCCTATTATGTGTCAGTGTATCAAGCAATAAATGAAAAGCTGATACCTTTTGATGCAACAAACGGGGTGATCTCAAGCTTTATTCCAGCTTTATTCTTGACACAGTTCAACAGATCAAACGTTTCGGGACCACATGGCCCTTCATCAGTGATAATATACAAAAGAGACTATACAAATGTATAGGCTAAAACACAGTGACTCCTAGTGGCGGTTCATGAGAATAATCCTCTCCTCAGAAACTTTGCCAATGTCCATTTTATCTTACACCAATTGCTAAAGCAATTAAACCTTTGCTATACACAAAAATATTTTTTATATAAAAAGAGATTTTTTTAAAAAGTTCATTTTACAAAACTTTTTTTAAAAAAAAGATTTTTTGGTTTTGTTTTAGTGTCATATACACCCACATCATAACCGTGTGCCACTACCAGTATATCACATATGTACAACTATACAAACAATAGTATGTTCTGTATCAATACTATTGATTACTCACTGATTAGGATACGATTAGGAAGGAGATGTCTCTAAATCACTGGTACAGTACATTGCAGGATTCTATATTTCTCTATGGCTGCAAGACAAAATGGTTTTATCAGTTAATATCAGTGTATCAAGACAACCTGTGCTCATGTCTAAGATAGGGAAGAAATCCATAATTGAGAAATGTAGGCTTTCCTTTTATATATCCTAGGGAGTTATTTGCCAAGAACACCACCAAAAAACGATATGACCCTTTCAGGCTCAGTTCACCGGGTAATTTGTTCTTCAATTCACTACCAGCTTTATATCTCTTATTTCCATCCAAACGTATATAGAATAGAACTAATGAACTGGTGCTGAGTTGCAGCACCCCTATAATGCATTTATATAAAATATAATTATTCTTGGAAAAATTATGTTTCAAGATAAATGGATAATGGGCAGTTTCAATGTAGATTGAATAAAAACTATTAGTGTTACAGATTGGCTGTATATCAAAGCAGAGTTAACTAAAAACTGATGCATTTCCAATAGATATATTGATTTCCAGTGTGCATTTTGATAGGAACTTTCATGTCTGGAATGAGAGCTGGTTCAGCAGAAATGATTTAGATTCGGCCTACAGAGGTTGGCAAGTGCTGGATTCAACCCCACAAGAGTTAAGTGAAGGTAGAACTTTACAGTTATTTGTTGATCATGGGATAATAAATGTTAATCAGCCATACTACAGGCTGTGTATTTATTACAGTAAGACTGCTTTGGATGAAAGTTCTAAGATCAGTGAAGTAGAAATAACTTCTAAGTCTCTAGATCCACTTTGGCCTGTCTCTAGATCCACTTTGGCTACACTAGAAAACTGACCTGTTTGGACAAGTTGGATGACTTAGTCATGGCTTGCATACAGTTTTATTACTTGCATACAAAGGCAATTGAACGCCTATGCTCTAACAATATTTGGAGTCAGGATTATATAATTTCTAAAGCTCACCATCAGAATGACACCTGTCTCTGCCTAATGAAATAGATGGAACCCTGGAAGTACCACCATTCAAAGATGGCAGTAGCTCCAGGGTTCCCCGTGTTAATTCTTGAACATGATTTCGAACAGGAGGCTGGATGGCTGCTCCAGTGTGATCACAACTAGGGGGGTGCGCACATATAAAAAAATCAACACAGGGATGACAGTACTGACATAATACTGTAAATTAAATCCCAAACCAGAGGTTGGAATTCTCAAAAACTGGAAAACCAAGATCTTATGTTAACTCTATGTATCCATTGTCTGTTCTAGGTATTTATTGCTGTGGTCCAGCTTCAGTCCATGCAGTGAAGGAAGGAGACGTTGATTTGGAGTACAATATTCCATTTGTTTTTGCTGAAGTAAATGCTGACCGCAACACCTGGGTTTATTATGATAAAGATGTGAAAGAGAAAGTTTACACTGATTCCAAAATTGTGGGGAAAAACATAAGCACCAAGGGTGTTAGCAGTAATCAACGGGTTGACATTACCAACAACTATAAATATCCAGAAGGTGAGAAATGAAAATAAGAAAATCATTTTGTTTCTTCAATGACTTTCCTTTTGCTTGAAAATGTTTTTATTATATTTGGTAGCAGTTATGGCTTATACTTAATGGATGTGTAATGGATGCTTTGCGGAATGGAGATGTCATGGTGTCTCTCATGTTATAGCACTGCTTAACAGTCAAGGCATGACTGTTTCTCAAATAAAATTGATATGTAAGTGGCTGAACGTAATTTGAAAAAACCTGTATATATATAAATATATACACTTTATACCCCTAGGAACTGAGAAAGAAAGGCTGGTGTATTTGAAGGCTCGCAAGAAGTTGCTGGATATGGGAGTCCTGAAAGAGGAAGATCTTGGAAGGCGGTATATTGGAAAAAAGCGCTATAAGAAAAGAGGCCGTGCTTCTGGATCAGCTGATGACAGTGAAGAGCCAACTGAGTTAGACATAACTGGAAAATTTCAGCTGGTTGCACCACCAACATTTGGCGATGATGTGAACTTGCTATTGAGTTTAAGAAATTCTGGTCAAAAGAGCGAGACTTTGAAAGTGAAATTAAGTTCCTCTGCCATTGAGTACACTGGTAGGCCTATGGCCGAGATCTTTACTGATCAAAAATCTGTGACCCTGGGTTCCATGAAAGGTAACATTTACTTTAATTTATTGTTGTATAACACATACTATACATTTTATTTTACTGCAGCCTAAAAGTCCTCTATAGTAACACATATGGTCTATGATATTTGTACTTTTTTTGATTGAAAATGTCCATATGCCTTCACACACACATTGGCTTGGGATTCAACTGTCTGCCTTTATATTTTCCCAGGCAATGTGTAAGTGCAGATTTTTCGTGGTATTTTTATACAACACAGGTGGGGTATTTTACAAATGGAATAAGTGAAGTCATCTGAAATTGGAGAAAGATATATTTGTTGAGTTATATCACAAAAGCCTTTTGTGAATACAGCAATTTTGTGTTTTAATGGAAATTTTGGCCTTATATCATCATTCCAAACATATTCTTTTTATAGAGAAACAAATCCCCATTAACATTTCTGCCAGTCAGTATGAGGAGGACCTGACCAAAGACTATCTCATAGAAGTGGTTGCTCTTTGTGAATTAAAATCCAAGAAGAAGATGTTGGTTCGTAGAGTTGTTACTATAGAAAAGCCTCCTCTCCGTATCCAGGTACAACTTTTACAAAGCTCTAGGCTAAATATAAAATGTATCAATAGACGGATTTCTACTAGGTTTGACCCCAAAATCTAACTTGCACAGTGGCTGGAAACATGTTCAAAATAGAACAGAAAAAATACACATGTATGAATAAAGTAGAAATGGACCTCCAATATGTCTCATATGCCTTTCATTCTGGACTCTTATTTTAGTTCAGAAGAAAAGGGTGGTATTGCTATGAAAAAGCAGAAGCTACTGCCATTATTTAGAGCATAAATTCAATTTGTTTCTCATTATAGCCAAATCCTGGAATCCCAGTTTAAGAATCATTGTCAAAGAGGAAACTCATGTCTCAGAAAAAAATTTACAGCTATATTTTTATTTTGAAAAGTTTCATTTGATAAGGTTGGTGGAGTTAAAACAATTTTCGGTTGGGAGATGAGTTGCTTCATTGCCAATACAATAAGCATTAGATCTATAATAGTGGTTGTACAACTCCTGTGCTTACCAGGGCCAGAACTAGGGGTAGGCAGAGTAGGTGCCCGTCTAAGGCGCAATCATGATGGGGGGCGCACTTTTAAGGGGATTTTGTTCTATTTTTTTTTTTTAAAACCCTGGTTTGCTTGGCTTTTAATAGCTTTTCAATTTTATAAACTGCCTATTCCAACCAGGGCCAGAACTAGGGGTAGGCAGAAGAGGCAGCTGCCTAGAGCTCAACAATTGGGGAGGGCTGGGCAGCTGCCTCTTCTGCTCACCCTTAGACCAGACTCACCTGCTCACCAGACACAACTTGCGATGGAGAATGGCGGCAGCGCCACACATGCGTGCAAACGCGCAACAATGATGTGCATGTGCATAAGCACGTGACGTCACAGCGCATGTGACTGGGGAAGTTGGGGCAAGCTGGCCTGGCTGGGTCGCCTAGGGTGCCTGGCTGGCCTGGCCCACCTCTGGTGCTTACTGTTCTATAGAAACCATATATGGCTCAGAATTACTGATCTATGATTGGAGCACATTCTTCTGTTCTTTATTCCTGAAGGTTCTTAGCTATCCTGTGGTAGACGAGCCATGTGAACTAAAAGTCTTCTTCAAAAATCCACTTTCTGTGCCCCTATCTGATGGGATTTTGTTGATAGGAGGAAGCGGTCTCACCAGGAAGCAGATCAAGAGAAGGTGAGTAGCAATGGATGTTGAGCCTACTTACTAATGCAACACTGAAACGTTAGACTGAAGAGTTTACTGTCTCTGACAAGGCTACAATTTACATGATGCCTTGTGTGACAGCAACATCATAAGCTTATTTGTATGGAGCAAGATTTCATGTTAAATGAGAAGGCCTATTCTATATATTATGCTTTAATGAACCTGCTGCTTGTTAGACAAGAGAAAAATGTTCTTGTTAAGGTCCCCATAGACGCAAAGATTTCTCTTGCTGATCGACTGATTTTAACGAAGTCCGACCAATCCTTCGAAATTATCGTGTGGTTAGTGGGATTCGAACGGTCAAACATCTTACGATTTTTCGGCCAGGTTAAAAAATCTTTGTCGGTCCCAGTGCAATCTGTCAATGTTTGCAGGGCCAAGCAGGCAACTCCCCTTTGTTTTCCTGGCAAATTGGTCTTTTTAGTTGATGGACAATTCGTATGATTGTTCCGAGATAATCGTGGTCTCACGATGACGATTGGATCTTTTAAAAATCTCAACATCTATGGCCAGCTTAAGTCTAGCAATCATTTTAATAAAACAATTTAGTAGGGGGTTCTTTTAAGTCAGCACTGTCCAACTACTTCCAAGCAGTGAGCCAATTCATTTTCTTACCCCGCAGGGAAGATATAATTAAATACATAGAGGGCCCTTGAGTGCTTAAAAAAAGCTAGGGGCCATAAAAGAATGAGTGCTAGGTACAGAATGAAACACACTAAGCAGAGCTTATGCTTTAATATCTACAAAGGTTCCAATAAAAGGCTGGGTTGGATGAAAAACTTCCCATTAATTTCAATATGTTTCATGTTGTCAATATCTTGATCAATATAGTAATTTGTTTCTGTTTATCTGCCTTATTCTATCTTTCTGTATATCTGTTTATTCATGATTATGCTCGCTTGCCTATAAAGCCAATAGATGTTTAGTCTGTGTTACATAATCTACACTCAAGCAATCTACCATTTTCTGTTAGCATTAGCAATACACTGGTCACGTTTCCTACTCCATCTCCAGTCATTTTTTTGACCATATAATTTGGCCATTGAGATTCTGGAATTTGCTGCTCTACCTACTGCCAACGCTATATTGACTACATGTGACCTACTTGTAGCTCTTCCATTAAAACCTACTGTCTGTATTTACAGAGTGCCAAGACTTGGGCCCAAAGCAGACGGCAGCATTTTTCTGGAGTTCACTCCTTACAGGGTTGGTACCCAGCAGCTGGTGGTGGATTTTATCTCAAAGCATTTCTCAGCTATTAAAGGATTCCAAAGTGTAGAGGTGGCAGAATACAATGTAGAAAGCGTTTCAGAAGAAATCATAGAAGTCGAAGATGATTAACTGGATAATGATTGATTGACATTCCATAATCAGTCTACAAAAAAACAATGTACTGAACTCTTTATCTGGCCTATACCATGTTTTTTTTTACTATAGGGTAGCATCTACATTAGAATAAACCCTATTAATAAGATAGTATTAATGACCAGTTTTATCTTTTCATGAGCTGGTTGACAGCCATTGAATAACCTGAAAAATATAATGTCTATAGCGCAGGCACCCTGTAACTTAAATTTTAGCACCGTATATGCTATTAACTACATAAGCACATAGAGAGCACTTGCGAAAGATCAACATAGATTTTGTTTCTCTGCAGACACAGAGCATATTTGGGCTCCTTCCTTATGTTGAAATGGAAATATGCATTGTAATTATAATATGTGTACCATGCAATCCTTTGAGTTCATTGTCTATTAAAGGGGAAAGATACCTAGAATATATACATACAGCCATTTTTCTTTTGTACGACATAATGTTATTATTTTTCCATGTCTACTTTCATAACAGAATGTTTAATGCTAACTCTGAAGTTCTTACACTTATGTGTGTCACATAATAATACTACAATATGTACTGTATCTCCTCTCTTGCCACATTAGTAGCCAACAGCCACAGAATAGGGAGCCTATTGGGTGATATGCCATTCCTAACTTGCTGGACAGGGTGACACATTAAAACATATAAATGGGCTTCCCAGTTCTCTTGTTTTTAAGAGCAAGTGTCCTATGTTTTCCTCCCTGTGGATTTTGGGAAATTTGCAATGTATACGAGAATGGTGCAACGGGCATCAAAGGTCATTGCTTACAATCTTAAGTGGTCTAGGTTTCCATAACAGAAATATTCTCAATATAGTATAAAAACTCAAGTTGACTGATATTAAGATGATTGACATTGATTGCCATTAATATAGTATAGGTGTACAAGTGAGGGCCGCATGTGACCCTTCTGTGCTCAGCTGTGGCCCCATGTTAGTTTCAATAAATAAATGTTGGGTATGTTGGCAGTTAATATATCACTAGAACAAGAAATCAATACCATCAGAATGTATATACTGCTAGTAAGTTACACAACACTTTACATTAATTTATAACAAACAGGGTTCAGATAATAATTTAACAAACAAGGGTTACAGAATAAAAACTGGTTGACGGGGTCTAGAGTTCCATAACAGTTAGATCCCTAATAAAGTATAAGAATCAAAGAACTCCAATTGACTGATATAGTAAGATGTGATGATTGCCATAAATATAATATATAATATAGTGATTTTTTTCTATCATTCCTAAACATATTATTTACTAAAGAATATATAGCGGAATTTGAATTATATTTGTGTAAGCTAATCAATAGCAGAATTTGAATTATATTTGTGTAAGCTAATCAAACTGAAGTTCATATTGCATATTAAACAAAGAAATTGTCCTGAATAATAAATTTATTTTATTAATGTCTGGAACTGAGTGTAATTATTTAGATTCATTTACGTCATCAAGACACTTTGGAACCTACAAAGGAGAAAAACACCTTTAACAGGTAAAAGAGCAAAAAAGAAGAATTTTACTATTGCAATTAAAACAAGTTTGCACTGTTAGAGAAACCAAATTAGAGTATTTTAAAAACAGTAATTATTAACTTAGTGCTTGAGATGCAGCATTGGTGGGTCAATTTTTTGGATTGTAAAACTGACTCCTAGACTGTTTCTGGGTTCCCTGAGAACATGTTAGGAAATCCTGAATTGGGGTTGGGGTATGCAATGCTCTTGGCTCCTTAATGAATATAGTCATACAAAGAACTTAGCTACATAACTCTATATTAAGGGGCACATTTACTTAGTTCGAGTGAAGGAATAGAATAAAAAAAACGTCGAATTTCAAAATATTTTTTGGGCTACTTCGACCATCGAATTTGCTACTTCTACCTTCTACTACGACTTTGACTTCGGACCGAACGATTCTAACTAACGATTCTAACTAAAAATCATTCGACTATTCGACCATTCAATAGTCAAAGTACTGTCTCTTTAAAAAAAACTTCGACCCCCTACGTCGGCAAGTAAAACCTACCGTGGTGCAATGTTAGCCTACGGGGAAGGTCCCCATAGGCTTCCTAACAATTTTCTGATCAAAGGAAAATCCTTCGATCGATGGATTAAAATCCTTCGAATCGTACGATCATAGGAAATGCGGTAAATCCTTCTACTTCGATATTCGAAGGATTTTACTTTGATGGTCGAATATCGAGGGTTAATTAACCCTCGATATTTTACCCTACGTAAATGTGCCCCTAAGTGTATAATACAGATTACAGCATTATAGAGACCTGTAGTATAAATAAGCATGATTATAGAGAAAAAGTTTAAGGAGTTTAATCCTTAATGAATTTAGCATGATTGAATTAAATGCTGTGACATTCTTTTGATTTCCCTAATGTATCCACTGGGCTATTTGACTGGCTGGGCATTAGCAGAGCAGCAGTCCATGAAGAAGGTATCCATGCTGTGCCCTCTTTGTAAATGAAACCCACAGTAAGCACCCATTGAAATTCATGTCAAACTTTAGAATTCAGTTTGATAGGTGTTACGTTCCTTTATTATGCCATGCTGTCTGTCAATCTGCTGGACACCTTCCTATCGGACTCTTTTTGCTTTCCAATTCTGTAAATGTGAGTATAATTATGTCACTAGATGGTCAGTGTGAGGAGTATATGGGACTTTGTTTGGTAACTAAATATGTCCCCTTTTCTTTCCTTTAGAATCGACTATAATAGTGATGTATCTTCATACTACAGATGTTGAAAGGTTTCTACAAACATGCTTTCAAATATTCTGAATGTAATGCATTGCTTATTGTTTAATATAGTAGTAGACAAATGTGAGGTTTTCATGCAATACTGGTGTAGGGAAGTCGTGTTGCGTTAGAAACCAACATAATTTAATTTTAATAAATGAGTATATGACACATAGTTATTCACATAGCAAGGACAGAAATCGCTGGCGCTTCTGAGAATTTCTTTTCTCATATTTTTGATATTGATATTTAACCTTGCACACCAAGTATGCATAGTGGGGAAAAGCTTTGATACAGTGTAATTTTGGAAATGAATATCCAAAAAATAGTGCCTGTAGTCTATATGTGACCCAGCAGAGGGAGTGTTATGTAATGACTGTTAATGTAATACCAGTAGATGGCGCTGTTATATGTTAAACTGAGATGTGTCACTCTGCTGATAATTGTTTCCCAAGTATCTGGCTCTCTATCTCTTCTTTAGGGTGGGCGAATTTTTTCGCCTTGTTTCGCCGCAGAAATGATGCCCATAGACTTGTATGGCGTCGTACGACAAAAAAAAAAAAAAGACGCACGTCTTTTGACGCCCATAGACTGTAATGGCCGTCTGCGACATTTCGTCGTAAGCGAATTTTTAACGAAACAGGTCAAATTCGCCCATCCCTACTGTTTTCTCCTAACTTGTTGGCAGTTCAGCCATGCTTTCCTCCCTAGTAAAGTTTGTTCTACTCCTAGCTGCTGTGAAGGTTTTGTGTACTACTACAGGGTCCAGAACTTAATAGGGAGCTTAGTAGTGATGGGCGAATTTGCGCTGTTGCACTTTGCCGAAAAATTTGCGAAATTCATGAAATGGAGTAAAATTTTCGAAACTGCGCTGGCGTCTAGTTTTTGATGCCGGCGTCCGTTTTTGACGCCAGCCACGGGCGTTGTGCGAATTTAATCGTAGGCGGCGAATTGCGCAAATTCGCAGCGAATTTGCGCCTGGCGAATGAATTCGCCCATCACTAGAGCTTCAGATGACACACGAATATCCAGAAATTATCATGCAAAGAACAGTAATAAACATGTTCAAGGTCACTGGAAATTGTATGCGCCATTGCTTTTTTATCTGCAAAAAGTGCAGCAAAATATTTATTACGTCATACCCCCCTCAATTTAAAAGTGGGCAGTTTCAGTAAACTCTCAAATGGGCATTTTTAGGCCCAAATCTGTTTGTACCATTGGTGCAGATTTGCACATGCAATAGTGATTTATTCCTGTATTATTACATTTTAAACCAGTCTATTTTCCCAGACCTTCATGCATTTATTTTGCTTTGGGTGCCAGTAGTGCTAGTATTGATATTTAGGTTTGATCTGCCCCTTCCACAAGTTCCAGTCCTATCCCTTATTAGCAAAGGGAGGAAAAAGAAAATACAGGAATACAATCCATTAGAAACCTGTTATGCAGAAAGTCCCATAGACTCCTTTTTAATTAAATAATTCACATTTTTATAAATGATTTGCTTTTCTTTCGGTAATAATAATAATAAAAGAATAATTTGCACTTGATTCCAACTAAGATACAGTATATTTAATCCTTATTGCCAAAACATTTCTAGTGGGATTATTTTAAGTTTAAATGATTTTTAGTAGAGAAGGTATGGAGATCCAAATTACGGAAAAATCCCTTATCTGGAAAAGCCAAGGTCTTGAACATTCTGGATAACAGGTCCCATACATGTATAGCAATTTTGGAACCCGTTGGCTTTAGTAGCAGAGCCAGCACAGTGCAAAGCACAGAAATACGGCCTATATTAACCAAATGCCATTCAAGCTTTTATAATCAATGTAGTACCAACTAGTGCACTTTGCGTCTAATAACTTTGACTATGAGTCTATGCCATTCTTAAAGCAAACTGAGCTATATAATATAAAGTGACCACAAACTAAAATAGATTTAGGGCTCTTACTTAGAGTTGTTTGATAACTAGTCACTACTTCACTCAGTGGGTCAATTTTACTAAAGGGCAAAGTGACTACCTCTGGCTAAAATTCACAAAGCGTGATGTCATTTCGTTACTTTGCCGATTTACTTACGGGCGCAGGCATAACTTCGTAGTGAAAGTGACTGACGCTGGCGATCATTTGCACTTAATCGCCAGGCAAAGTTTCACTCTGGCGAAGGGACGTAACTGCGCAAATTCACTAAGATGCAGATGCCCATGATTAAGGGAGTGATTCCCGAAACGCGTAGGGCGTTGGATCCTTGTTTTAAACTGGAATAAAAGTACATTCCAGTGTATTTGGAGTGCCGTCCTTTTCTTTTCGAGGTCTATGGCCACCTTTACACTTGTGCATGTGCTATACAGGTATGGGACATGTTATCCCGAATGCTCGCGACCTGGGGTTTTCTGGATAACTGATCTTTCTGTAATTTGTATCTTTGTACCTTAAATCTACTAGAAAATCATGTAAACATTAAATAAAACTAATAGGTTGGTTCTGTTTCCAATAAGGATTAATTATATCTTAGTTTGGATCAAGTATAAACCACTGTTTTATTATTATAGAGAAAAAATAAATCATTTCTAAAGATTTGGATTATTTGATTATAATCAAGTCTATGGGAGACAGCCTTTCCGTAATTCAGAACTGTCTGGATAATGGGTTTCCAGATAACGGATCTCATACCTGCATAATAATATTTTAAGCTTATAGTATACTGGAACCGCTAGAGAAAGAACAGTTAACTATTTAATTGACTGAGGGGTCAGGCCTATCATATTTGTCCCTCCCAGTGAATTAGGATGTCCTTATCCTTTAACACCAGGGGCGTAACTATATAGGAAGCAGACCCTGAGGCTGCAGGGGGGCCCAGAAGGTATAGGGGCCCCATGAGGTCCTAATTGATATACAATTTAAATAAATATTGGTAAAACTGGTCAACCTGGGGGCCTGAGAAATAATCTGCTGTGGGGCCCAGTAATATCTAGTTACGCTACTGTTTAAGACCTATGTCATCAGGGGTGCTCCACCAATGAGGCGAGTTGAGACACTCGCCTCAGACGACAGCACCCCCCTAGTTGCCAGGGGTGGCAAAAATGCCGCTCCTGGTAACTAAAACCTGAATTTCTGTTTTTCAACAAAAAAAATCGGCTCTTCTAATGCAGAAAGCAAAATTGCACTCTCTGCACTAGCGACGTGGACTGCCCCGACCCTCTCCGGTGCTGAAAAAGTGAGTGCCGTGGGGAGGGGCGGGGTCGGTTAAATTAAGGCCGCCTCAGGCGGCAAAATGCCCAGAATCGTCCCTGTATGTCATCCATTCAATCTACACCATTACTCATTTATCCCTGCACCATTCCCTCCCTTCTTTAACACGAACCTATAGTATCTCTCCTTTATGCCTTTTCCCCTCACATTTATACCCTCACTGATCTACTTTCACTCCAACTGGACAACCATTCCATTAATGAATGTAGTGTGACTGTGAATGCCTGGCTCTCCCTGTGCAGGGAGGAGGGGGAGGAGTCCCAGGGAGGAGGGGGAGGAGTCTCCACTCCTGTGAGCTGACAGGAAGGAAGGCCTGCACAGAAAGTGCTGGGAGAGAAGCAGCAGAGTGAAAGCAAGCCGGTACCATGTGTGACAAGTCAGTAGGGAACCCCAGTGGCAGAAAAGAGCAGTCTATTTAGGGTGCAGAAGGAAAGGGAGTCCTTGTCAGGGCTCTGAAGAACAAAGCGTGCTCTTCTCAGGGCACGGAAAGCCAAAGGGAGTTCTTCTCAGGACTCTGCCTTATTAAGTGAAGTTTCTCCTGACTGACAGGCTGAGTGTATCACAGTCATTTAAAGGCACAGCGTCCTGCAAAGAAACCATCAACCTTTTCCTCTGTGCATGTGATTGTGGAAGTTCCCAGTGAGGGGTATCACAGCACAGTCTGTCTTGACACTAGGTGAATGCACGGCAGCTTATAGTGCTCTCCCATGTAGCGGAGACACAGGACTCCTGTAGCACCATTAAGAAGGAAATCAGTGCAGGATTTTATCAGCAACAGAATGGGGCTACACAGGGATCTATAAAGAATTAATAACTCAATTTAATGCCCTTTTTTATACAAGACAGTACTTTATTTGCTTTATTAGCCACTGAGTGACACTGATAGTTATCAGCATTGAACCTCAGTTGCCAATTCTCTGGCCAGTTCTCCAATTTAGTTAAATCTCTCTGTAAGAGACGGTCCTTCTGATGCCAACCTCCTGACAGTATTAAAAAGCAAAGGTCCAAGTACAGACCCCTATGCTATACCCAGTGGCGTAACTAGATGTTGCTGGGCCCTACAGCAAATTAATTTTAGGGCCTCCAACATATCCAGTGTTTGTCCTGTTTTACCAATATATGTTGAAATTGCTAATCAATAAGAGCCTCATGGGGCCCCCTGTACCTCCTGGGCCCCCCTGCAGCCGCAGGGTCTGCTTCCTCTGTAGTTACGCCCCTATACCACTAACAAGACTATTCCAATAAGAAAATGTTCTTTTATAATTTGGAAATTATCTTCATCACTCTGGCAACCTATCATTACCATTAATATCTGATAACGTAAGGCTTCCCAAATAGATGTGCTTAACGTGTACTTTCAGTTTCATTGACACAATCATTGCAGCCCTTTAATGGAATGAATATCTGCATGCTTTAGGGCTCTTACACACGGCCGTTCCGACCTGCGCTCCTGCGTTCCGTTTTTTGGCGTTCAGCCGCAGGGGAGCGCAGGAATAGACGCAAGTAATGATTTGAAATGGGGCTGTACTCACGAAGGCGCGTGTAGGCGCCGAACGCAGGTTCAGACGCAACATGCTGCATTTTTCCTGCGTTCGGCGCCTACACGCGCCTTCTTGAGTACAGCCCCATTTCAAATCATTACTTGCGTCTATTCCTGCGCTCCCCTGCGGCTGAACGCCAAAAAACGGAACGCAGGGGAGCACAGGTCGGAACGGCCGTGTGTAAGAGCCCTTAATCAGATTAAATGGGTTGTTCACTTTTGTAAAACATTCAGTAAGATAATAGATCACATAAAAACAGCGATTGCGATCTAAATGGTTAGGAGGAAATGTGCAGTTGAAGAATCATCATGGGCCCTGTGCTTGGGTGTGATGGGGTCGGTGACCCTAATAAATGCTGCAGACAACACTTAATTTCCTTAATTTACTTCACACAAACTACTGGCAGTAAATGGATTTAAGATCAAATGTGCATGTGCAGTTATTTCCACAAGTCAACTCTAATTGGCTGCATCTCCTGTCAATTTGCATATGATCCCTCACCTGCCTCAGTTTGCTTATTAGTTTCAGTGAGAGTCATACATCATAAAACACACTGCTTTTCAGGTTGAGGGAGGGCCAGCATGAGCCATCTAATGGAAAATGGAATGGTGAGAAGGGAAAGGTCTGTCTCTTTTATTTAGAGTGTGGGGAGCATGCAGGGAGGGAAGAGGATTTCGTTGTTCATTTGGAGGGGCTTATGTCACTTGTAGAGGTGGACACTTTTTTTTGTGTGTGGCAAGGGGGAGGTCTGTCTTTATAATTTAATTTTCCCTAAAGATTTAAAGACACCTTGTCTACAGGCTCGAATTTGTGGCAAAGCCACAACGGCCTGGGCCTAAAGTGACAGATTATTAAGGGCAGCATGCTGTCCAGCTTTTCTATTGGGAGCACTGGGGACATGCAGCTCCCCAGTTCTCCGCTGCTTTTGTACACCCGCGAGTGGTTGTTTGGGTGGGCGCTAGGACTGTGTGCTGGGCGCCCGCGAGGGGTTGTGCGGGTGGGCGCTAGGACCGTGCAGCCGGGCGTAAGACTGCACAGTCTAGGGCGCCTGCCCTGAAAAGCCGGTGCTGCTTGTGTGATATTACATTTGGGTAATACAGCAGAGGTTAATACTAGTGATTAGTACATTTTTTTGCCAGGCATGGATTCCCAGCAAAAATCCGTATTTTGCCATCTGCAATTTTTCTCAAAAAACAAAAATTTGCCGCTACAAGAAAGTCACCACAGGAAAAAATGCCCATCGACTGTGAGAAAAAAAAGTTGCATGCGTAAAAATGTGTTGCATTTAAAAAAAAAAAAATCTGTTGCCTGTTGACTTCAATGCATTTTGTGAATTTTTTACCATTCTGCTAATTTTTCGGTGAACGAAATGGGACAGATTCGCTCATCTCTAGTTAATACACCACCTTTCCACTTTTTGTATGTTAATCCTGTGTCTGCGTGGATTTCCTCCAGGTGCTCTTCCCCCACATATAGGGAAGTCAATTGATAAATAAAATTAGCTATAATTTGCATGTAAATGTTTAGATGTGCATGCAATGAGCAGCAGGCTGTGCTCAAATCCCATGCTACATGTTCTGTAAATAAGCAATAAGGAACCCTTTAGACTAGAGCTATAGCAGTAGAGCTGTTGGTCTTGGTAAATGACTTCTCTATTGTCTTTCAAAAAGAGAAAAAAGCCAATGATCCAGTAGCAAGAGGGCACCCCACCTACAAAGAATCGTGAGAGGTGCCTGACACACTCCCACTTAGCTGCACAAATGTTTAAAGAAGAAGAGCAGCTGGGGTGGGGGATTTCTATGCTATAGAGGAAGACGACCCCAGGCCACGCCGCAATTGCATGGTCTGCTTCGTCTATAGTTACTGCCACTTCAATGATCTCTTCCCGTGCCTCACATGTTAATTTAAAGGCCACCAACCCAAATCCTAAAGCACTATGGGGCACCTTAATCTCACCCATTTTGCTAATGCCAGACATGTTTGTCGCTCTGTCTGTGTATAAAGAAATAACCTGCTCGCTCCAATCTCCCCCTTTGTCCTTTTGCATAGGTACAGAATTGCCTGGGCCACATTATATAAAAATGATAGTCATGTACAAACTCTGTAGCTCATGAGCATGCATTGGGATGTAAAAATATCCTACGGGTAATTTCCGTTCTGCCAAATAACACTTGGCTCAACCCACACTCCAGCCAGCGGCACACACACACAGAGCAATTCATCCCACTGCCAAACACTCCCACGCACAATGCAGTGTACAAAGTGTGTGTGTACCTACGGCATTGTGCAAAAAAGCCTGCAAAGCATGGTGTTTTGTTAATGGGATGTATTGCTATGTGTATTGCGGTAACACATCAAGAATCTTGTGTAAGAGCCCTTAAATAAAGTAAGAGTGTTCCATCTTCATGTGGCTATTCCGCTTCTGCCTCTTACTAGAATTTTAATGTTAATATTTTAATTTCTATTGTTCATGATTTTTGTTATTTTTTATTTTGTGCCTTTCTACTTATGCCTGTTCCTATTCGAATTCCTGTTTATCATTCAAGCCACTCCCTGGTTGCTAGAGTAAATTTGATCCTAGAAACCAGATAGCTGCTGAAATTCCAGAATAAAGAGATGCTGAACAAAAAGCTACAATATTCAGATAACACAAAAGAACTTAAAAGAAAGAAAGACTAGTTGGCTGAATCATACCAAAAGTTAGTTCAAAAGTGAACCACCTCATTAAAGAAGACAAGTTAAATTACTGGGGTATCATGTTGTTAGGACCCCCCCCCCAGTGATTTTATTCATATTTCTGTTACCTCTATGTACTGTATATATTATTCATATTTTGGTTAGTTGTATATTTATATATGTTAAACACACTAAACTGGGGTAATACCCCTTGAGATCCATACCACCAGTTTCTTCCTTCCTCCCAGTAGCCCCTGTGCAACTTCTACAATGGCCCATAAACTTCTACTATGGCCCATAAAAATACTTTTTAGAAGAAGTTCTATACTGCACACGCACAAACATGGCAGATTGCTTCTGTGTCTTAGCTTTTTGCACCTTTTGCTGCATATCTGTGCATTCCAAAACAGAGCACAGAGACCTGTATCCCCCCATAAATACATTAATTCCCACATTTGCAACCCCAAATAAAGCTCTGTACCATTTGTTTAATGGATGGTTATATGTTCTAAGATGTTGTTCTCACTGACACTTTGATGATTCAGAAGGCTAAATTAATTACAATATGGGATGAAAAGTATAATAGCTGTAATAACAGTTATTAATCTGTTTAACACTTGTATTGTGTAATGTTTATAATAACAAACAAATAGACAGTATATCTGTAATACATTGTTATACGACAAGACACAAGCAGGGCACATGCCAGGGGCCGAACTACTGGGGGTATGGGGGGTGTGATTGCACCCGGTGCCCCTTGGGGCTCTCCAGACGCTTGCGCTGATCCAAAGTTGCTCTGCTTGTACCTTGGCCCTGGTACCAATACTAGAAAGCATAAAAGAGGATGGTTCCACACGCCAGCGTATTTAAAACTCCAGAGCTTTATTCATCCATTATTAAAAAACAGGCACATTACAGAACGTTGCTTGACGTGTTTCGGGCACGTGCGCCCTTAATCATAAACATGGTACCAATACAAGAAGATTGTTCTTTCTTATTGCTCTGCAGGATGATCTATCAGTGATTGTCTGGGTAACCTGGTTGTTGGGATGTAATCACAAGGCAGGGAGGGAGGCTTATGTGTCGGGACAGATACTCTGAAATGGGGTCATATATACAGAGAAAGCTGCATATTTGTATGTATTAAAAAAGCTTTGAAGAACTGCAACGTCAAAAGATGTTAGATTTATGATATGCCTATGTGGTAAATAGTAATTGCACAAGACAAAAGCCAATGAAAGGGAGAGTCCGATGACCATTTAACTTATGTGATCATTTCATGTGCACAAGCAACCAATAAATTACTAGCGGAGGGCAATAGCAAAGCCTGGAGTGACAATGTAAGTCTATATGGAAGTTGTCAGTGGGTCAGGTTCAAAATAGCCCACTTCCATCCCTTCCATTTAAACATAAAAGGGGACAAGCCTTTTAACAAAACACAATTACCCTGGCTATTGTAATGGCTATTTTTGTGTATGAAAACGTCATTTGGCAAGGACGTGGCCATGATGGAGTGAGTGGTCCTGGAGTCAAACTAAGGCATCAGCTCAAAGATTAGATAATAATGCAGAAAAGAGAGAGGATTGAGCAATGCACATTCTCTGGTCCCCTGTTTCTTAAGTAATTTAGTATCTATGCAAGTGCATGTATTTTCAAAATAGGCTTTTTTTAGTTACAAAGGTATAATCATAAAATTGGGAAGCCACCATACCTCACCAAGGTAAACCCCATGTGGTGTAGTAGATTTGGTTTACTGACTTATGATCATATATTTATGTGATTTGTGCCATCACACTCTATAGTCTGTATAAACTGGCAGGTGTACATTTCACAAAATACAAATAGTGCAAGTGTATTCACTATTTTTCAAAAAATAAATTGCAGCGAGTCTAAGTTCAATTACAGATATTTTCATGCTGACCCAATGCAAAACTGCAGATCTTAAAACTGCACTGGTGACATTGGGCTCATGTAACCAAATCCTACAATGCCATTAAATCCATTTAAGTTTAAAAAGAGATGAATCCGAGTTTAAACAAATAAAAAATATAATTTTATTTATTCATTTATTTATTTTAAACCCACTTATTTGACCTCCTAAATTCTACCTGTCTGTATATCAGGTTGTTCCTCAGTCGGCATAGTATAGAAATCCTAGCATAAACAGTGCAGCATATACACAGTTACAATGTTAATAATGTAGGTACTCCTGCAGTAAGGGGAAGATGTCAATCCATGCTTCTCAAATCCTGTCAAATTAGTCACGCACTCCCCTGGCCTCATTGGCGAGTTTTATAACCGGTAACATTTTATTAATAAAGTTCACCCAATGGGAAACTGTAGGCAAAGTAGGCATACATATTATAGCCTCCTTGACATAACAAAATAGAGATTTACATAGTATACATGAAATATTTTGAGGTTTGTCCACAATTTCCAGTATGCAGAACTCAGGAGAAATAATGTAGGCAATTGCAAGGTTATCATGTAGGCTTTTCATAATTGCCTTCCAAATTTGAGGGAAGAACCATATAATGTGAAAGAAATCAGCTTGGGAGTGCTGATAAGGGCAGAGGATCTGTCTGGTAAGATTTTACTTAACCGAACACTGGAGAGAGGACCGCGGGATCTATTTACGAGCTGTGTGCAGGCGTCAGAATGTGTGCCTCAAAGTGTGTGCACCAAAAGGTGAGCGCATCAACGAATCATTGAAAATAATACTCTCGGTATGCTTAGAGCCTATGCAGATAACTAAAGGACTAGAAGTTAAGGGTGAACCATCGGCTGTTCTCACTAACAAAGGATGTTGCTTGGGATGGTGGGATTTGATGATTTTGAACTAGGTCAATGTCCAGAAAACAATCACATGCTCCAGAGTCAATGATGGCTGAAGTCTTTAGAGACTTTTGGAGCCAATGTAAGGAAACAGAAAAGGTTAGTTAATGGTCCTTAGAAGAGACACTGGTAGGCAGGGTAATGTAAGGTTTCAATTTAACCAAAGAACGAGCAGAGCAGTCGTTTAGAAAGTGACTGGAAAGGCCACAATACAAACAAAGGTTTAGCTGATGTCTGTAGTCTTTCTTTGTGGGAAATAGCAGATCTTACCAACCCAATTTGATTGGGTTCTGAGGAGTCAGGAGCCAAGAGTGGAGCAGCAGGACATGGAGAAAGAGGTGCTTTAAGGAGAAGCCAAAGGAGAAAGCAGGATTGGACCTCTCAGAGCATCTTTCCCTTACATGCTGATCGATTTGTATCACCAAATCAATAATACTTTTCAAGGTCTGTGGGAGCACCAACACTGCCCAAATCATCTTTAAAGGAATCGTTCACTATAAAAATAAAAACTGGATAAATATGTGCAAAATAAAAAATGTTTTCAATTTAGTTAGCCGAAAATGTTATGTTTAAAGGCTGTAGTGTCTGGATGTCTAACACAATAACCAGTACACTACTTACTGCTTTGCAGCTCTATTGGTTTCCACTGATTGACTACCAGGCAGTAACCAATCAGTGAATTGAGGGGGGGCAACATGGGTCATAACTGTTGCTTTTGAATTTGAGCTGCATGCAAACTCACTGAACATTTATGTCTCATGTGGCCCCCCTTAAAGTCACTGACTAACTCAGAGTTAGAGAGCTGAACTGCAGGTAGTTGTGTTCTGGCTATTATGTTAGACATCAGCTCACTCCAGCCTTTATAGATTACATTTTTGGCTAACTAACTATATTAGAAACATTTTTGCACAGCCTATCTATTTACCCAGTTTTTATTTTTACACAGAACTGTTACTTTAAGGGCATCTAATAGACCAATGTGGAATTGATGTCTTAGAGCCTTGGCATTCCACTCTGTATCTGCAGCATACCTCTTCAAACCTCTTCCAGTTTGACACGGCCCTGCGTCTTACGTCGTTATGCATTGGCGCGAAATTAATATATTTAAAGGGCCCACGCTCAGTAACTAATTGACAAATGTAGGTCTATTTTCAATAGTTCCTGGGTGTGATTTCTAATATTTCTGATTTGTTCTTGAACCTGCCTGTCCTGACCTTTGCAGTTTACTGACCATTCTCTTGGATACTGCAATATTGGTGTATTGACCCGGCTTGTAACGTGAAGACTCGCATCTCCTGATTGTGTACTGCGATACCTGTCCCTCAACCATGCTCCTTGTTCTCTGTTCCTGCTACAAACGTATGTTTCCCTTGCCTGCCCAAAACTCTTTTCTTGATCCTTTCACAGACCTGGTGGCATCCAAGTATCAGAGGGCTCCTCCCGAAGCAAAATGTGGCTGTTTTAGTCAGAAGAGTGAGCCGTGACTGGGACCTTGGGGTTTGTTCTGGGTTTGGGCTACCGAATGTAACACTTATGAAGAGTTTGGATTAAATACTATATATGTTTCACTGAATAAAGTGTGCCCATGGAGTAGGTATGCATGCTATGTAATCTTTGTAAATGAAACCCACTGTAATCAGTTATAATATTACAACAAGGGGCTCGGAGTACCCAGCAAAATGCACATCATTGTTTAGAATTGAGATAGGTAGGTGTAGCATTCATCTTTGTAAACAGAGTTTGTTCGAAGTTTGAGCAGTGGTAGTTGAATGGGAGTGGGGTGGCGGGTGCACAGTTATAAAATAATGTAATAGAATAGCTGACAGCACTCATGCATTCAACTAAACTGCACAGGCTGTTACGATTCATTTACATAATGTTACAGCATTTCTTATTGATTTTATAGCACAATACTGCAATAGGGGGAGCAAATCAGTGCAATTGCCACAGTGTCAAGGGGAAAGCTATTTGAAGCACATTAGTATAAGTATTGATATTTATTATTATTTATTGTTTTAGTAAATAACCCTCTAAAAGTTTGAATTTAGGACTTAGACCACTTGGTTCCTGTTCTGTAAATGTGGAGGTGCTAGATTTTTGGTGGCTTATGAAAAATCCCTTGGTTTTGTGGTATTGATATTTAACCCACAAACCATTTATACATTGTTGTTTCCCCTTGGACAGAGTGTGTGTGTGGGGGGCTAGCTTTGATTTAATGTCATTTTGGAAATCAATATCAAAAAGTAGTGCCTGTAGTCTATATGTGATCCAGTAGAGGGAGTTTGGTTCATTTCAGAAGAAACATTAATATCCAGAAATCATCGTGCAAAGGACAGTAAAAAAAATAAAAAAATGACGCATACAAATGCCTGGCATTTGTATTTGTCATTCCTTTTTTTTCAGCCACAAAGTGCAGAGAACTATGTATTACGGTAAGTCATACCTCCAGCAGCTTCAAAGTGGGAAGTTTCAGTAAACTCTCAAATGTGTGCCTTTTATGTACCATTAGTGATAGATTTGCACATGCAATAGCACTTTATTCCAACTTGTAATCATATTTATTTTTAATTAATTCTGTCCGACACACATTTTAGATTTGTGTTTGTCTATTTCTATGTTGTAACTGCTGTTGTGCTAAAATTGCATCATGTAGTTAATAATGTAATTTAATATCATTTTGCATCATGTAATTTTGTCTTCTGGCCACTATTTCACATAGAACATATACATTTTTAGACCAGTATATTTTCCCAGGCCTTCATGCTTTTTGGATTGGGTGGCAGTGGTGTTAGTATTGGTTAGGTTTGCTCTGCTCCTTTCTCAAATGCCAATCCTATCCCTTATTAGAAAAGGGACTGAGAGGGGAAAAGGAAATGTATAACAATCTGGGAGACAGTCGGCCTTTTTAACAGAGTCAACTGAACTGTGACTGTGAGTCTAGGGAGGTTATTTACTAAACTCTGAATGCAAAAATTCGTGATTTTTTTTTTTTATAAAATCGGACTTTATAAAATTTTATAAAATCACAAAAGTTTCGGAATTTATTAAACCCAGAGGATGGAAAAGTCCGAATCTGAAAATCCGGCAGACCTGTCGAGGTTGCATATGGAAGAAGTCCCAATGATTTTTTGATGTGCACAGGGTTTTTGGCAATACCCCAATGCTGATTTTTTCCCGCAAACAAATTGTCGGGAAAGTGTATTAATAAATAAGCCCCAAAAAACCTGTGCGGATTTGGTCAGAGTTTTTTTCAGAAAATATTGAGATAAATTCGGACTTGGATAAATAACCCCCTAGGTCATTCTCTGGGAATTTGTGTCAACTAGGGGAACTGGCATAGATTTTATTTTATGACATTTTATTTTAAGACGGAAATGCTGTTTTACAGTAACTTGTGGGTAGGAATTGTATTTATCATTATAGGTTCATTGCAAGGCATGGGACTAGTAGTCAGCTGGGGATCTCTTTGCCTGTCTTGTTTGCTGAGTGCAAACAAAATATTTTTGGAAATGTAAAAATATTTGCTGAAGCTACAAATCTATTACAAAATCATGTTTAGAACATTTGTTCTCAGTTACGACATACACTAACTAATTTCAGGACAGTCAGAGCTTCCATCTTTTTTTCTCCTCTTTCCTTTCCTTCTCTCCCTTTCATTTCTGTATTTTTAACACTTAACAAAGCAATACAGAACCCAAAAACCAATAAAATACTTTCACATTTGACAAAGTGTTGGTTATGCATTGCAGCAATGTTAATTCAACAATGAATTGGTAAATGATTGCTTTGGCCTGAAAGCAAATCACACAAAAATGTTTTTTTTATTTTTATAATACAATGAAGTCATGAGACTGGGGTATGAGAAAATATAATTTTTGGGTGAAAATGACTTTTTTCAATTGCTAATAATACCAAAATATCTTTGCGGTGTTCAAAACCCTGTCATTTCTAATTCATGTTATTTACTGCTAACTTGTCTTAACTTTCCATCAGTGATCCCTCTTCAGTCCAATCTCTTTCTCTCTTCTTGTATACTTCTTTCTGCTTAATGCAATATATATGTGATTTCTAGCATCTTCATATTTTAATATTACCACTCACTAAGCCCTGATTATAATTGATGACACCAATAAGCTCCATTTATAAGAATATCATTTACAAGATAGATGACTTTTGTTTATCATACAGTATATCTATCATACAAGGTATATGAAAATATTTCTCTATTTGTGCCATACATGTACCATAAAATGAGTCCTGTCTATTTGGCCAATGGTATTCTGCCACTCCATAGTATTGCAGAACTACTCAGAAGCATATTATTACAGTGAAAAACATTTACCTAGGAGTTTTCTGGGGTTCTCAATTGGTTATATGGTCCATTTTACTGCAGACCTGATTGATTTTGTGGGCAATACTGGTTGCTGGTAAAATTGGAGAACTACTCAGCAATTTAATGTGACGTAATGTGGCATAAAGGTGAAAGTATATTCCAACCCGGTCTTTAAGACACCTTTAATGCCCAAGGTCCTATTGGGAATACCAATGAATATAATAGATAATTAAAAGGTGCACTAAAACCAGTTGTTGCCCAAATATAAAGAATTTAACTATTAAAAAATTCAGAATCACTTATTGATCAAATAAAAACTGGGTGGCCAGAGCTCAGAATAAATTTAGTATACATTCATAAATAATTGATAATTTAATGATTTACAATATTTAGTAATAAAATTCATTCAGTTATAATCTCCAAATCACCATAAAAGTCTTAGGGGCAAATTCACTAAGCGCCGAAAATGTGCTAGCGACGCCTTCACCGCACTTCGCCAGGGCGCCGTTAATTCACTAAAATCCGAAGTTGCGCTCAGGGAGGCTAAAGGTAGCGAAGTTGCGCTACCATTAATTCGTAAAGCAAATTTAAGTTACGCTAGCGATGCCTAATTTGCATACTGCGCCAAGTTAAAGTACAATGGACGTATATGTAGCAGCAAATACATTACACTACACAAGCCTGGGAAAGCTTCATAAAATAAAATAAGAGTTATTTTGTCCTATACATGTGCCCACTGTATAGTTTTAGGTTCCATATGTTAGGATATGTAGGGGGAAGGAGGGTACCCCCAAAAAAATTTACAATCTTTTTCAGCCTATCACGCTTAAAAAAGTAAAAGACGCCAGCGTTTTTTTGGGACTTAGAAAAAATTTCAACTTTTTTTGAAGCAAGCCCTATCTACTCTATTGCACTTGGTCTGAGGTGGCAAAGGCGAGTCAGGCGCAAGAGGTAACATTCAGTAAAATCCGCAAGTTAGTTACGTCCCTTCGCCAGAGTGCAACTTCGTCTGGCGTAAGGGTATGAAGTAGCGCTAGAGTAGGTCCACTTCACTAGCGAATTTACGCCAGCACACGTTAGTAAATTGGCAAAGTAACGAAAATATGTCACGCTGGCGAATTTTTGTTCGCGTTAGCCACTTTGCCCTTTAGTAAATTTGCCCCTTAGTGTGAGAGTGGTAGTTCACCAACAGAAAACCGTATCCACAATCAATTGGATTAAATGTTAATTTATTGTAGTTTCCAGAGCTGTCCCAATAAATTTCTAACTTGGTGAATGTGAGTAATTGATCCTGAATCTGATCTTATGGCTCAGTCTTAGGGCTATTTGTGTATATAGATTGCGGAAGAAGTGAAGTCTGGGGTAAAGGGTTTGTCCAGGTGTCCCCCACCTTCTATTTACTGCATGTATCCCTCATAAGTTAGAACAATCTCACCAGATCCTGCTTTCTGGTCTTCACTTTAGTAGACTACTGCGCCTCTCCTCTGTATAAACTCGCTTATCACAAGTATAGTAATACTCTCAATGCGGACCACGCCTCTCTCTCTTTTTTCCAAGATGGCGCTGGCTGTAACACAGAGTGTGCGTTCCACTGCTGAATGCAAACCTCCGGACCCACTCTCACTCCACACACACGTTAGCCACTTCAGGGGATTTTGGAGATATTGTCACCTTACAATGGTATTCAGGGTTTGGAAGTACCAAAGCACCCCTGTATTAATACTGCGACTCGTATCACCCACTCAGGGCTTTATTAACAAGATTTAGAAAGAGAAAATTAGAGTATTACATCACTTTATATACCCTAACCCCTTAAAGGAGAACTAAACCCTAAAAATTAATAGGGCTATAAATGCCATGTTTTATATACTGCACTTATTACACCAGCCTAAAGTTCCAGCATCTCAATAGCAACAATGATCGAGGACTTCAAACTTGTCACAGGGGGTCACCATCTTGGAAAGTGTCTGTGACACTCACATGCTCAGTGGGCTCTGAACAGCTGTTGAGAAGCTAAGCTTAGGGGTCGTCACAAATTATCAAGCAGAAAATGAGGTTGGACTGTAATATAAGCTGATGCTACAGGGCTGATTATTAAATCTGATGCTAATTGCACTGGTTTCTGTGCTGCCATGTAGTAATTATCCATATTAATTACTAATCAGCCTTATACTGTGACATTTATAGTCTATGTGTACTGTATATCGTGAGTGGGTCCCTAAGCTCAGTGACAGCAGCACAGAACTTGTACAGTGAATAAGCAGAAAAGAAGATGGAGAGCTACTGGGGCATCTTTGGAGACACAGATCTTTACTGCAAAAATGGCTGTGATTGCCAGGGGCTGGTACAATAGCACAAAACATAATGTACACCATTTCTAGCCTACTTCTTTAGTTTAACGTTCCTTGTCCTTTAAAGGGGCCATACCACAATTGAATAGGTTCTATAAAAAACCCAAATATACACTTTCACACAGTCCTCTATTATGGAAATACATTTGGATCAAATGGGCTCATGTTAATGCTAAAGAGGAAGTATTTTAAGTTACAGACTTAGGGGCCGATTCACTAACTTCGAGTGAAGGATTCGAAGTTAAAAAACTTCGAATTTCGAAGTTTTTTTTGGGCTACTTCGACCATCGAATGGGCTACTTCGACCTTCGACTACGACTACGACTTCGAATCGAAGGATTTGAAGTAAAAATCGTTCGACTATTCGACCATTCGAAGTACTGTCTCTTTAAAAAAAACTTCGACCCCCTAGTTCGCCATCTAAAAGCTACCGAACTCAATGTTAGCCTATGGGGAAGGTCCCCATAGGCTTGGCTAACTTTTTTTGATCGAAGGATATTCCTTCGATCGTTGGATTAAAATCCTTCGAAGAATTTTATCGTTCGATCGAAGGAATAATCCTTTGATCGTTCTATCGCAGTTTTTGCGCAAAATCCTTCGACTTGAAATTCGAAGTCGAAGGATTTTCATTCCCAGTCGAATACCAAGGGTTAATTAACCCTCGATATTCGACCCTTTGTGAATCGGCCCCTAACTATTTAACCCCATTTGGGCAAAGAGTAATTAGATCAAATATCCACTTCTGCTCTTTGCATCTTAGAAATTTATCCCTATCTCCTCCTCTTTTAGATTTTGGAACTCTATCTATGGCCATAAATATCCAAGAGTATATGCCAATAGTGATGGGCGAACGGCGCCGGCGTCTCGTTTTTGAGGCCGGCGCCCGAATTTTTGGCGCGAATTTTCGCAGGCGTTTTGCGAATTTATTCGCTGGCGACGAATTGCGCAAATTTGCCGCAAATTTGCACCTGGCGAATAAATTCGCCCATCACTATATGCCAATTCTTTTTAATAATTTTAAACACTTTCCAAATATCTCCACTATATTTTGTCACTATACACGGACCTTTCCTTTTACTCCTATTATCTCTCTCTTTTGGAATAAGTAATTGATGTCTTTCTAGCTGTCTTACTTTCTCTATATCTCCTTCTAACTTCTCTTCCCTATATCCTTTCTCTACAAATCTCTCCTTCATATCATTGGCCTCTTATACACTTCCATTCTGTCTGACTCTCATTAATTGGTTATAAGGAATGCATTCACCATGTTAGAAATTTATTGGGACAGCTCTGGAACTACGCTAAATTAACATTTAATCCAATTGATTGTGGATACGGATTTCTGTTGGAGAACTACCACTCTCACACTAAGACTTTTATGGTGATTTGGAGATCAGGGGAATGACCAAGCAGGAATTTTTAATGGATAATTTATAATTTAATGAATTTTATTACTATAAATTGGAAATCATTGAATTATCAATTATTTATGAATGTATACTGAATTAATACTGATCTCTGGCTGGACAGTTTTTATTTTATCAAGAAGTGATTCAGAATTTTTAATATTTAATAAATTCTCTATATTTGTGCAACAACCGGTTTTAGTACACCTTTTAATTAGTTATTAAACTACTAACAGGTTTTGTAATTGTTTACAGATTTACCCCTTGTGCCAGGAAACCTATAACATTTCAGTATGACAAATCCTGCTCATACACAGCATAGCATTTCTACTTTACATATGCAAAGTGTAGTATCAGTAATCCACTTCTATCTGCTGTTTTTTCTTGCAATGAATCTATTTACATTAAGTCATTCATTCACAATTGTATTTTACATATATTGCATATTTACAAGTTAAAATATATGCAAAATTTTACAATATATATATAATTGATTTTTTGAAAATATATACTGTAAATTACAGATTTATATATGAAATATTTTTTAAAAAATATACAAACATTAAAAAACAATGTACTTTTTAAAAATGTATATAAAATATATTTTTAAATATCTTTAAAATTGTCTAAAAATTTTTAGAAACAAAAATAATAATATATAATATATTATTATATTATTGGACTTCAGTATCACCTTTATGCTGATGACACCCAAATCTACTTGTCTACTCCTGATCTTTCTAATTCTGTCCTTTCCCAAATTACAGACTGTCTCTCTGTTGTCTCCTCCTGGATGTCACAGCGCCACCTGAAACTGAACCTTTCAAAAACAGAACTCATATTTCCTCCTAGATCTTTCCCTGTCCCTCAGATATCACTCACAGTAAACAACACCACCTTTCATTCCACCACACAGTCACGATGCCTAGGCGTTATCCCAGACTCACATCTGTCTTTTTCTCCACACACTGCACAACATTGCCCGAATACGACCATATCTCAGTTCAACTAAAACACTGATTCAGTCTCTCATCATCTCCCGCCTTGATTACTGCAACTTACTCTTCACAGGTATTCCTACAAGTGGCCTTTCACAACTCCAATCTGTTCTAAATGCGGCCGCTAGACTCATTCATCTATCTCACCGCTCAACATCCGCTGCTCCCATATGCATGTCCCTTCACTGGCTCCCAATCGCCTCAAGAATCAAATTACTAACACTCACTTTCAAGGCCCTTAATAATGAAGCCCCTATATTTCATCTCTGATCTCCAAATACTCTCCTTCATGCAACCTTCACTCTGCTTCATACCTTCGCCTCGCTTCTCCTCTCATCACTTCTGCCCATTCTCATCTACAAGATTTCTCTCGGGCTTCTGCTTTTCTCTGGAACTCTCTGCCTCGAGCTGTCAGACTTTCTCCTTCTTCCCAAACTTTCAAGCGCTCCTTAAAGACCCACCTGTTTAAAGAAGCTTATTTAATGTACCTTAATAGTGATGGGCGAATTTATATTTGCGCGATTCGCGCCGAGCGAATAAATTCGCGCAACGCCTGCGAAAAATTCGCGGTAAAAATTTGCCGGCGTCAAAAAACGGGCGCCGACGCAAAAAACGGGCACCGGCGTCGAAAAAACGGGCGCCGGCGTCAAAAACAGGCGCCGGCGTCAAAAACGAGACGGGCGCCGTTTCGCGAATTTTTCGCCGTTTCGTGAATTTCGCGCGAAATTCGCGAATTTTTCAGCGAAGCGAAACGACGCAAATTCGCCTATCACTATAACTTAATTAATCAATCATTGCTGTATCAAAAATCACAACATTGTTTATAAAATCCTAATGTCTCAATTGTACCTTAACCTTTAGTTTGTAAACTCTAATTTGTAGGGCCCTCTAATCCTATCGTACTCTGTAACCCTTGTTTGTTATTCTCCATTTGTTCCCTGTTTGTTATAACTAACTGCGTATCTTGTCGGCACTATATAAATAAATGATGATATATATATATATATATATATATATATATATATATATATATATATAATGTTTTCTAAAAAAAAAATATAGAAAATAAAATAATTAATTGTGCTTTTTGAGATGGCAGCACTGTGAAATGTTACTGGCAGTGCTACTCTGTGATCTTAGTTGGGAGTATAGATGTTCTTAATTCTGCTCTCTCTTCCCAAACACTGGGGTGGATCCAGCTTGGAGAATTGAAAAATTGAAATTCGACTGAACTTATTTAACCAGTTACACAAAGATATAATTCTATCCATGAAATTAACTTTTATTGCTCGTAAAGCGACAAAGTAATTGGCAGTCATTTGATTTCTCAATTACCAATATACTAATTAGTCATGTATCAGTATTGTGTTACCACAATGGGAGAATTCCATGTATTAAGTGTTCCTGTAATGGTTGGCACCCTGAATCTAGAACCAATGCCAAGCACCCTGGTCTCGGCTTCTGCCTGTAGCAGCTGCCTTTGGCCTCGGGAGGAGCCCTCAGCTACTCAGATGCCACCAGGTCTTAAAACGAGAGGTGCAAGGCAAAAGGTTCTAAACAAGCGAAGGGGCACAACTGTAAGCAAAGTCTTTGGGAAGAAGGTCGTGGTACTTGGCGTAAGGCAGAATCGTAGTCAGACCAGGCTGGGTTGAGGCAGGCAGAGAATAAGCGTAGTCAGGCAGGCAAGGGTCAAACCGGGAGATCAATCAGATTTAGCAGAAGAGGTAGTCGGTATTCAGGCAAGGGTCAGGATCCAGAGGTCAGAATATTCAAATGCCAGGCAGGGGTCACAACAGGAATCAAAACAGGTTCAGACAGATTAGCTTAAAGCTCAGAAGCACCAGGAACAAATTCCTATCACGTGCAGTGTGAAAATCCAAACTGTGCCTTTAAGTACTTTTAAATATCGCGCCACTGTGCTCTGACGTAAAGACGCCAACGTGAATGCGCCTATAAGAAGGACAGAGGCGCGCCGCGCGCGCTCATAGGATTCACGGCACAGATGGGGAGGCAGCTTGTGGCGGGCATCCCTGCCAAGGGGGTGGCAGGCGTCCCTGCCGACCCCCACCTAGACCACCACTATTACAGTTCCCTAGTGGTTCTATACCCACAGGAATAGAGGAATAGCGCAAACAAACTGAAGCAAGCTATTTTTTTAACAATATATCTTTGATTTCTTGGTGTACTAACCCATAAGAAACAAGAGATCTATGGACCTCATGGAACTGTACTAATGTATCAAGTCTATTTTTAAAAACAGATTTAAAAGTACTGCCTAAAGTACTCCTTATGCAATCAAATGCTTTAAAATATATAAGTGCCATCCTTGGGATATTGGGCCCTGGGGATGGTAATGCATAATGTAAAAATGGTGCCGATGTGCCTTCAAAACACAAATCTGAAGTAACAGTTGGAAAAGCCTTCCAGCCAAAGCTCTGTAGGTGTAACCTGTTGTGGTGTGTGTGCAAAAAAAAAATAGATTGTTATCCTGTATAACTTTAAAGCAAGGCAATGTATTTCAAGTAACTTTTAATAACTAAAATAGGATTGATATCTTTGCCACCATTAAATGATATGCTTACCTTAGATAACAGATGTCAGCCGCAGTCTGATGTTCTATTAGATGTTATTTGTATTAGGGGGGGAGGTATTGGGGAGAGATGCTATTTCATTGGAGAGAGGGGATTTGGGGAGGGGGGTTGGGCACTTGATTTTTTTTGTACCATAAAATTAGGTCATGGAGGAGAATGGAGATGGCACACCATTGTCGACTTCTATAATAAAAAGAGACACATTTCTCGAGTGACAATGTGGTTTCAAATACGGTGGAAAGTTCTATTTTTTTTTCAGTGTTTGTTCCAAATAGCAAAGGCATCATTGACTTTTATTGTGAAACACCTGTTTCTACTGTGCCTGAATTAAGTGCTGGTGCATTTTAAAAAAGGCATGAGCTATCTCTGTGTGTGTAAGGGAGGCTGCTGAATCCTCTCTGGAGGGAAGAGCTGAGTATGAGGATGTTTTGTCTGAGAAGCTATTAAATCGGAAACAGTCTAGAACTCTGCCTGTGTTTTTGCCTGTGGCTAAAATAGTGGTTGTCAGAGTGGGGAGAGATAAGGAACATTTTGGTTGAGCTTCTTGTTGATTGGAGCCTTAAAAAATAGTTTTTTCTCAAAGCTGCTGTGCTAGGACAAATCTAAAATATTTGCTGGAAAACCCAATGGGGGTCCTGGCAACTTCTATTTCTCTATGTAATTGAAGTACTAGAAAGACCATTCACAAGCAAATGCTAAATAATCCCTAGGGTACCCTGAAATTATGAGTTAAAGTTTAAAAAAGATATGCAGAATTGTATTTCAGAAGGAGGGCTTTGACTTTTTTGAAACAGCTGAATTATTACATTTGTCTGTAATGGTATATTGACTAAATAAATATTGTGGAAAAACATTTCACTTTTCAAGATTGCACCCTTGTTCTGCTTGCATATCAATGCCTATTTGCTATTACTAGTTCTTTATGGGCTGGTCAAACGGTGTAACACATAATTTGATCAATTGTCAACTTTCTGTGACAAAGATTGTAGTTTCTATATTTCCAACACAGAAGTAACAGAATTGTAGATTCTACATTTCTCGGTTACATGCCTGTAAATTGTATGTAATCCGTGGTCTGCATTGTGACAAATCCAGTGATGCACAAACACGTAAAAGAGAGGCTCCCTAGTAATAGTACATAGGAATTTATGGAATATGACTCACCAGCTGTTGCTTTGCAGTATTTGCACTCCATAATTGTAAATAGCTATTGTGCTAGCTATTTTGGGCTTTTCACTGTAGGCTGAAGGATATAAAAGAGCATATAAAATATTGCAGCATCGTGAATATCAACCTTTTCTGTATTTTATATATATTATATATACTGTATATAAGCCTCCAATAATCTGGCCAAAGACTGGTTATACTTAAGTGAACTGTCTGTGCCTCTGTTTTGGGGTGTTTGGAAGGTCTATTCCCCACTGAGACCACGGCCCAATTACCTCAAATTGCTATACCCCCCAATTTAAGGCCTGACACAAGAGCTAAACCCTTAATAATTTTATTTAGTTGGACCATTTAAGACATATGCAAATAAGCTTATACTGTATGTGAAACTCTAAATTACATTAACAAATGTCTTCAGAAGTTTGATGTATATAAGAATAAACTAACTCCATAGGATTCTGTATTTAGTTATATTTGCAAATCTTCCACAAGAGATTGACATTCATATCTTGTGTATGTTTTGGGCAAGTTTATTAGTAACATTTTAAGCCCACATTCTCCAAATACATTTTACTCTTATTATCTCTCTCTTTTGGAATAAGTAATTGATGTCTTTTTAGCTGTCTTACTTTCTCTATATCTCTAACTCAAACTCTCTATTTCTCTTCTAACTTCTCTTCCCTATATCCTTTCTCTACAAATCTCTCCTTCATATCATTGGCCTGTTTTTCAAAAACCTCTTTTACACTTCCATTCTGTCTGACTCTCATTAATTGATTATAAGGAATGCATTCACCATGTTAGAAATGTATTGGGACAGCTCTGGAAACTACGCTAAATTAACATTTAATCCAATTGATTGTGGATACGGATTTCTGTTGGAGAACTACCACTCTCACACTAAGACTTTTATGGTGATTTGGAGATCAGGGGAATGACCAAGCTGGAATTTTTAATGGAAAATTTATAACTGAATGAATTTTATTATTTTATTACTATCAATTGGAAATCATTATTTATGAATGTATACTGAATTAATACTGATCTCTGGCTGGACAGTTTTTGTTTATCAACAAGTGATTCAGAATTTTTAATAGTTAATAAATTCTCTATATTTATGCAACAACAGGTTTTAGTACACCTTTTAATTAGTTATTAAACTACTCAGCTACTAACAGGTTTTGTAATTGTTAAACAGATTTACCCCTTGTGCCAGGAAACCTATAACATTTCAGTATGACAAATCCTGCTCAAATTTTTGCAAATTTTTAAAATACATATATATATAATTGATTTTTTGAAAACATATACTGTAAATTACAGATTTATATATGAAATATTTTTTAAAAAATATACAAACATTAAAAAACAATGTACTTTTTAACAATGTATACAAAATATATTTTTAAATATCTTTAAAATATTCTAAAATTATTTAGACACAAAAATAATAATATATAATATATTATTATATTATTGGTCTTCAGTATCACCTTTATGCTGATGACACCCAACTCTACTTGTCGACCCCTGATCTTTCTAATTCTGTCCTTTCCCAAATTACAGACTGTCTCTCTGCTGTCTCCTCCTGGATGTCACAGTGCCACCTGATTTTGGAGATATTGTCACCTTACAATGGTATTCCGGGTTTGGAAGTACCAAAGCACCCCTGTATTAATACTGTGACGCGTTTCGCCAACTCAGGGCTTTATCAAGCAGATTTAGAAAGAGAAAATTAGAGTATTACATCACTTTATATACTGTAAACCCCTTAAAGGAGAACTAAACCCTAAAAATGAATAGGGCTAAAAATGCCATGTTTTATAAACTGCACTTATTGCACCAGCCTAAAGTTCCAGCATCTCAATAGCAGCAATGATCCAGGACTTCAAACTTGTCACAGGGGGTCACCATCTTGGAAAGTGTCTGTGACACTCACATGCTCAGTGGGCTCTGAGCAGCTGTTGAGAAGCTAAGCTTAGGGGTTGTTGCAAATTATCAAGCAGAAAATGAGGTTGGCCTGTAATATATGCTGATGCTACAGGACTGATTATTAAATTCTGATGCTAATTGCACTGGTTTCTGTGCTGCCATGTAGTAATTATCCATATTAATTACTAATCAGCCTTATAATGTGAAATTTATATTCTATGTGTACTGTATATTTTGATTCAGTCCCTAAGCTCAGTAAATGACAGCAGCACAGAGCTTGTGCAGTGAATCAGCAGAAAAGAAGAAGGAGAGCTACTGGGGCATCTTTGGAGACACAGATCTTTACTGCAAAAATGGCTGTGATTGCCTGGGTCTGGTACAGTAGCACAAAACATCATGTACACCATTTCTAGCCTACTTCTTTAGTTTAACGTTCCTTGTCCTTTAAAGGGGCCATACCACAATTGAATAGGTTCTATAAAAAACCCAAATATACACTTTCACACAGTCCTCTATTATGGAAATACATTTGGATCAAATGGGCTCATGTTAATGCTAAAGAGGAAGTATTTTAAGTTACAGAAAGGGGGCCAATTGAATCTTACTATTTAACCCCATTTGGGCAAAGAGTAATTAGATCAAATATGCACTTTTGCTCTTTGTATCTTAGCAATTTATCCCTATCTCCTCCTCTTTTAGATTTTGGAACTCTATCTATGGCCATAAATATCCAAGAGGATATGCCAATGCTTTTTAATAATTTTAAACACTTTCCAACTATCTCCACTATATTTTGTCACTATACACGGACCTTTCCTTTTACTCTTATTATCTCTCTCTTTTGGAATAAGTAATTGATGTCTTTTTAGCTGTCTTACTTTCTCTATATCCCCTTCTAACTTCTCTTCCCTATATCCTTTCTCTACAAATCTCTCCTTCATATCATTGGCCTGTTTTTCAAAAACGTCTTTTACACTTCCATTCTGTCTGACTCTCATAAATTGGTTATAAGGAATGCATATTTATGGGTTGAATATCGAGGGTTAATTAACATTGATGCTTGGTAGGTTTTAGGTGGTGAAGTAGGTGGTCGAAGTTTTTTTTAAAGAGACAGTACTTCGACGATCGAATGGTCGAATAGTCAAACGATTTTTAGTTCAACGTTCGATTCGAAGTCGTAGTTGAAGGTCGAAGCAGCCAATTCGATGGTCGAAGTAGCCAAAAAAATACTTCGAAATCCAAAGTATTTTTTATTCTATTCCTTCACTCGAGCTAAGTAAATGTGCCCCTATGACTTTTATGGTGATTTGGAGATCAGGGGACAAATAACACAAAATAGTGCTACACACACACACTCACCGCTCTTTGCAGCGTCGGGTGCCGTCTGTGACCCTGTCTGCCCAGGTCTGGTTCACGTACAAGAAAATACTTCAGCAGCACTCCGATTATGGTGAAAAAATTGGTACTTAATAAAGGGCTGGAAAAGCTCGAAACGTCGCTTAGCTTGAGGCACGAATAAAGTACCAATTTTTTCACCATAATCGGAGTGCTGCTGAAGTATTTTCTTGTTGGAGATCAGGGGAATGACCAAGCAGGAATTTTTAATGGAAAACTTACAATTGAATGAATTTTATTACTTTTAATTGGAAATCATTATCAATTATTTATGAATGTATACTGAATTAATACTGATCTCTGGCTGGCCAGTTTTTATTTTATCAACAAGTGATTTTTAATAGTTAATAAATTCTCTATATTTGTGCAACAACCGGTTTTAGTTAATTAGTTATTAAAATACTCAGCTACTAACAGGTTTCGTAATTGTTAAGCAGATTTACCCATTGTGCCAGGAAACCTATAACATTTCAGTATGACAAATCCTGCTCATACACAGCATAGCATTTCTACTTTACATATGCAAATTGTGTAGTATCTGTAATCCAATTCTATCTGCTGTTTTTTCTTGCAATGAATCTATTTACAATGTCATTCATTCACAATTGTATTTATTTATACAAGATATATTGCATATATACAAGTTAAACTATATGCAAATTTTTAAAATACATATATATATATATATATATATATATATATATATATATATATATATATATATATAATAGATTTTTTTGAAAATATATACTGTAAATTACAGATTTCAAAAAAATATACAAACATTAAAAAAATTTATACAAAATATATTTTTAAATATCTTTAAAATTGTCTAAAAATTTTTAGAAACAAAAATAATAATATATAATATATTATTATATTATTGGACTTCAGTATCACCATTATGCTGATGATACTCAACTCTACTTGTCTACTCCTGATCTTTCTAATTCTGTCCTTTCCCAAATTACAGACTGTCTCTCTGTTGTCTCCTCCTGGATGTCACAGCGCCACCTGAAACTGAACGTTTCTAAAACAGAACTCATTATATTTCCTCCAAGATCTTCCCCTGTCCCTCAGATATCACTCACCGTAAACAACACCACCTTTCATTCCACCACACAGTCACGATGCCTAGGCGTTATCCCAGACTCACATCTGTCTTTTTCTCCACACACTGCACAACATTGCTCGAATACGACCATATCTCAGTTCAACTAAAACACTGATTCAGTCTCTCATCATCTCTCGCCTTGATTACTGCAACTTACTCTTCACAGGTATTCCTACAAGTGGCCTTTCACAACTCCAATCTGTTCTAAATGCGGCCGCTAGACTCATTCATCTATCTCACCACTCAACATCCACTGCTCCCATATGCATGTCCCTTCACTGGCTCCCAATCGCCTCAAGAATCAAATTCAAATTACTAACACTTACCCTTAATAATGAAGCCCCTCCCTATATTTCATCTCTGATCTCCAAATTCTCTCCTTCATGCAACCTTCGCTCTGCTTCTGATCTTCGCCTCGCTTCTCCTCTCATCACTTCTGCCCATTCTCATCTACAAGACTTCTCTCGGCTTCTGCTTTTCTCTGGAACTTTCTGCCTCGAGCTGTCAGACTTCCTCCTTCGTTCCAAACTTTCAAGCGCTCCTTAAAGACCCACCTGTTTAAAGAAGCTTATTCAATGTACCTTAATTAATCAATCATTGCTGTATCAAAAATCATAAAATTGTTTATAAAATCCTAATGTCTCAATTGTACCTTAACCTTTAGTTTGTAAACTCTAATTTGTAGGGCCCTCTAATCCTATCGTACTCTGTAACCCTTGTTTGTTATTCTCCATTTATTCCCTGTTTGTTATAACTAAGGTAAAGCACTGCGTATCTTTTATCTATCGGCACGATATAAATAAATGATATATATATATATATATATATATATATATATATATATATATATATGTGTGTGTTTTGTAAAAAAAAAGAAAAAAAATATAGAAAATAAAATAATTAATTGTGCTTTTTGAGATGGCAGCACTGTGAAATGTTACTGGCAGTGGTACTCCGTGATGTTAGTTGGGAGTATAGATGCTCTTAATTCTGGTCTCTCTTCCCAAACACTGGGGTGGATCCAGCTTCGAGAATTCCTGGCTGAAAGATCAAAAAAATTTAAATTCGACTGAACTAATTTAACCAGTTACACACAGAGATATTTCTATCCGTGAAATTAACTTTTATTGCTCGTAAAGTGACAAAGTAATTGGCAGTCATTTTATTTCTCAATTACCAATATACTAATTAGTCGTGTATCAGTATTGTGTTACCACAATGGGAGAATTTCATGTATTAAATGTTCCAGTGTTCCTGTAGCGTTTGGCACCCTGAATCTAGAACCAATGCCAAGCACCCTGGTTTCGGTTCGGGCTTCTGCCTGTAGCAGCTGCCTTTGGCCTTGGGAGGAGCCCTCAGCTACTCAGATCCCAACAGGTCTTAAAACGAGGGGTGCAAGGCGAAAGGTTCTAAACAAGCGAAGGGGCACAACTGTAAGCAAAGTCTTTGGGCAGAAGGTCGTGGTACAAGGCGTAAGGCAGAATAGTAGTCAGATCAGGCTGGGTCGAGGCAGGCAGAGAATAAGCGTAGTCAGGCAGGCAAGGGTCAAACCGGGAGATCAATCAGAAGGGATTTAGCAGAAGAGGTAGTCGGTATTCAGGCAAGGTTCAGGATCCAGAGGTCAGAATAGTCAAAAGCCAGGCAGGGGTCACAACAGGAATCAAAACAGGTTCAGACAGATTAGCTTAAAGCTCAGAAGCACCAGGAACAAACTCCTATCACGGGCAGTGTGAAATTATAAACTGTGCCTTTAAGTACTTAAGTACTTTAAGTACTGTGCCTATAAGAAGGACAGAGGCGTGACGCCCGCGCCCTTAGGATTCATGGCGCAGATTTGGAGGCAGCTTGTGGTGGGCATCCCTGCCAAGGGGGCGGCAGGCATCCCTGCCATCCCTCCACTAGACCATCAGGGTGAGTTTTTATTACAGTACCTTAGTGGTTCTATACCCACAGGAATAGAGACAATAGAGAGTGCAATCAAACTGACGCAAGCTATTTTTTTTAACAATTTATCTTTGATTCCTTGGTGTACCAATCCATTAGAAATAAAACATTTATGGACCTCATGGAACTGTACTAATGTATCAAATCTATTTTTAAAAACAGATTTAAAAGTACTGCCTAAAGTACTCCTTATGCAATCAAATGCTTTAAAAAATACAAGTGCCATCCTTGGATATTGGGCCCTGGGAATGGTAATGCATGAAAAAATGGTGCCAATGTGCCTTCAAAACACAAATCTGAATTGACAGTTGGAAAAGCCTTCCAGCCAAAGCTCTGTAGGTGTAACCTGTTGTGGTGTCTGTACAAAAAATAAATAAATAGATTGTTATCCTGTATAACTTAAAAGCAAGGCAATGTATTTCAAGTAACTTTTAATAACTAAAATAGGATTGATATCTTTGCCACCATTAAATGATATGCTTACCTTAGATAACAGATGTCAGCCGCAGTCTGATGTTCTATTAGATGTTATTTGTATTAGGGGGGGAGGTATTGGGGGGGAGGTATTGGGGAGAGATGCTATTTCATTGGAGAGAGGGGATTTGGGGAGTGGGGTTTGGCACTTGATTTTTTTTGTACCATAAAATTAGGTCATGGAGGAGAATGGAGATGGCACACCATTGTCGACTTCTATAATAAAAAGAGACACATTTCTCGAGTGACAATGTGGTTTCAAATACTGTGGAAAGTTCTGTCTTTTATTTCAGTGTTTGTTCCAAATAGCAAAGGCAACATTGACTTTTATTGTGAACCACCTGTTTATGCTGTGCCTGAATTAAGTGCGTGTGCATTTAAAAAAAGGCATGAGCTATCTCTGTGTGTGTAAGGGAGGCTGCTGAAGCCTCTCTGGAGGGAAGAGCTGAGTATGAGGATGTTTTGTCTGAGAAGCCATTGAATCAGAAAACAGTCTAGAACTCTGCCTGTGGCAAAATAGTTATTGTCAGAGTGGGGAGAGATAAGGAACATTTTGGTTGAGCTTCTTGTTCATGAAGCCTTAAAAAATAGTTTTTTCTCAAAGTTACTGTGCTAGGACAAATTTAAAATATTTGCTGAAAAACGTCTATGTAATTGACGTTCTAGAAAGGCCATTCACAAGCAAATGCTAAATAACCCTAGGGTACCCTGAAATTATGAGTTAAAGTTTAAAAAGATACGCAGAATTGTATTTCAGAAGGAGGGCTTTGACTTTTTTGAAACAGCTGAATTATTACATTTGTCTGTAATGGTATATTGACTACAGAAATATTGTGGAAAAACCATTCACTTTTCAAGATTGCACCCTTGTTCTGCTTGCATATTGATGCCTATTTGCTATTACTAGTTCTTTATGGGCTGGTCAAAAGGTGTAACACATAATTTGATCAAATATCAACTTTCCGTGACAAAGAATGTAGTTTCTATATTTCCAACACAGAAGTAACAGAATTGTAGATTCTACATTTCTCGGTTACATGCCTGTAAATTGTATGTAATCCGTGGTCTGCATTGTGACAAATCCAGTGATGCACAAACACGTAAAAGAGAGGCTCCCTAGTAATAGTACATAGAAATGTATGGAATCCCTAGTAGGCTTTCCTACTAGGGATTCTATACTAGGCTCCCTAGTAATAGTACATAGGAATGTATGGAATATGACTCACCAGCTGTAGCTTTGCTGTATTTGCATTGTAAATAAGGCTAGCTATTTTGGGCTTTTCACTGTAGGCTGAACGATATAAAGGAGCATATAAAATATTGCAGCATCATGAATATCAACTTTTTCTGTATTTCATATATATATTATATATACTGTAGCCGGATAGGATTGGGCTTTTTGATTTGATTTTTTTTCCTCTTTGGCAAGCCTCCAATAATCTGGGCAAAGACTGGTTATGCTTAAATGAACTGTCTGTGCCTCTGTTTTGGGGTGTTTGGAAGGTCTATTCCCCACTGAGACCATGGCCCAATTACCTGAAAATTGCTACACCCCCCCCCCCAATTTAAGGCCTGACACGAGCTAAACCCTTAATAATTTTATTTAGGTGGACCATTTAAGACATATGCAAATAAGCTTATACTGTATGTGAAACTCTAAATTACATTAACAAATGTCTTCAGAAGTTTGATGTATATACGAATAAACTAACTCCATAGGATTCTGTATTTAGTTATATTTGCAAATCTTCCACAAGAGATTGACATTCAATTCTTGTGTATGTTTTGGGCAAGTTTATTAGAAACGTTTTAAGCCCACATTCTCCAAGTACATTTTATTTTCCTTTGCTGCCCACATTAGATTCAATATTTTCTAGTGGATTATTGGATTTATAATATCTTTTCTGCATGCCATATTAATCTATCTGCATCCTGGTGCTGTTAAACTATAGCCTTTAAGCACAATGTTTTTGTTACCCAGTGACTGTCCCCTCTACTATCTTCCACCTCTGCCCTCATGGAGGTAACTTTATGTTTAACCCTATTTCAGGAAAACATATTTATTCTGGAAACTTTATCTTAGTGTATAATGAGAAATGAAAGGGAGGGTTTATGGAAGAAAATTTGGCATTGAGTTGCACTGAACAAATCAATAATGTTATCTTTAAACTTGCCAAACCTGTTGTCCTTTTTAATGATGTAAATTAACTCATAATTGGGATCATTTAGAGGTGATTTAATGGTCCTAGACATTAATTTTTACCCTTTTTTCACAATCAAATGATTATTTCCTTAAAATCCTTATGGATCACTGAACCACAATAGGACATAATGGGCCAGATTCAATTCTGTGAAAAAAAGGTTTATCACGTGAAAAGCCATGGACAAAATTAAATTTGAGAAGCAATTCAATTCAGAAAATCGTATCTCACCGTTTATCACATGAAAACTCTATTGAAGTCTAGGGTAAAAAAGCTGGAACTGAATTAGGAAAAACGTTTTTTCTACTTGGATTGAATCTTATCCATGACTTTTCAAGTGTTAAACTGTGAGATAACTTTTTATAAATTAATTAAATCTGGCCCAATGTTTTTTGTGTCCAGAGGCATTCTGTAGGATCTGGATCTCACAAATGTGTAGGACTTCATCAGTTTGATTCTGTGCAACAGAAAAGTATTACATATACACGAGTACAGTATATTAAAAAAGAAACCTTGTTGCATAGAGAAACTTTGACTTTTTTTGTTGGTCAATCATTGTTATTTTGCAATGCAAGTTTCATCTCTTTAACATCTGCCATTAAAGAATTTAATATATTTATTGTGCAGAAACAAAGGTGTATATATAGTATTGCATAAGCTACTTTTGTATTGGCTAGGGTTCTGCTAAAAGTGTTTTACAAGTGACTATATAAGAACAAAAGCCTAAAGAAAAATTAAAAGTAAAAAAGCTATAGCTTCAGGCAATCTGGGTTTTTTTTTCATGAGTGACTGTTGTAGGAAACTAGATCGCATGCACTCTGCACCTTGCACTGGATCTTGGGTTTAGGCTCGGAGCCATCATGAAGTGCATCATGAATGAACATTAAAGGACATGCTCTTGTGCTTCTGCCTGGGGACATAGTAAATTCCTTCAAATATTTCTTCAAAAATAAAATGTATTAAAACCTGCCTTGTTGGTGGTGACAGGGGTGACTTAATGTAATGGTTGTCCCTGTAACAGGGACATTGAAATCCAAGTGGGTCACAGTTAACTGCATAACATCTCTATAATGGTTTTCCTGAGATTTGTGAAATGTGCGTCGATCACTGTCCCTCATAACTTTTTGTGCTAGAGAGGAGGGAGGTAACAAGTGGGACACAGAAATAGTATGAAGGCAGGTCCAATTTAATGGTTGTTAATATTTGTCTTTCAGTAAAAGCATTATTCGCATTATGTACAGCAGAGCTGCCCTGATATAGGGGTGCATGGGCAGTGATTTATCCATAGTGATTCCCATTGATCCCAATGGAAATGTATTTTGGGCACTTTGTTGCTCCTGGGTATCTTGATTCTACAGATGCAATCAGAGGTGTTTCTTGGCATTCTCAATGCCTCCCCGTCCTGCCAGTGCGGGTACATGGGTGTCCGCATCTCTAGCACTGAGAGTGAAATTGCACTCTCTGCACTAGAAAATCTGGATTTCCAGTTTAATAATCAGAAATTTGGCACTTAAAAGTTACCAGGAGTAGGTTGTCAACTTGCCTCTTAATGGCAGAAACACCCCCCGATGCAATAAAGCACTCAGTGTGCCATTACCCTAAGTTTTCCAACCTGGCCAACTACATTCTATATTATAACATTTTTATTGGTTATTTTTATATGCTAATACATGGTGAATAAATTGCTAATGCCATACAATAAACTGTAAGAAGCAATATATTATATTTATTGTGTTAGCTGTATTTGTGGGAAGGCATTATCATAAGGTCAAGATAAAGAAATTGTTGATAAAAACAAACTGTAACCTTATTACAAGTTGTGGTGATAGTTCTGCTCTTGGGTAATAAGTGATAAGGTTTTTTATCTATTTCATATTTGGTTACAACTTATCACTCAATCAGGTATTACCATATAGCCTCGAATTTGTTGGAAGAAATCATATTTCACTTCTGAGCATAAATTCCTCCCTGGGAGTAACACACTATATTTTCTGTGACCTAACTCCATTGGTGATCCTCACAATGGGGTATTGTTTCTTGGCACCCTACCTGTTCCCCAACTCACCTAGGCTAGTGAGTTGATACTATTGGCTGAATCACTGTGGGGTCCTAACCCCACTGCTCTTCTTGTTGGAGCAAATGGCTCCTCAGATACTTTCCCTAAGAGTGGCTCCTCAGTTACCTTCCCTGAGTCTACCTTTCACTCATAGAGGGATTATAACCAGAACTTCCTATCATTAACTGAACCTTAACTAGGCATACCACCTGCTTAGGCCCTGGACCTGTATCTACCTCCCCGGTGGTCTGGCACTAACTTGATTATTTCAAAATATTACATTGATATCCACATTTTATATAGGAACGAATGAGTAATTTTTATCTATCTCATCGGTGTTCCTAGAGATAATGGAGATTACAATTATAATCACAATTACAATCAATAGGAACCAAAGAGGAAGCAGCATTGTGTGCTGCCATGCATTTCATAGCACAGAATATAGTAGTACTTTAATTTTCTGTTTTGTTTTCTGATATTGGCAACATTTTGAAGCTTTGTGAATTAGCAGTTCCCTAACAAAAACTGTGAAATTGCATTAGTGGTTTATGAAACAGCCACAAGTGTTGAGAAATTATAAGACATAATTTATTAATGGGGACTGGGTGTAAAATGCAAAAAACAGGGGCAAACCACCATCGTTTTTTTTTCTGCACAATGGTGCAAGGTCCCCCTATTTCCAAGTACAGTGGGAAGGAACATGGGTGATTGTTAGCCCTTATTGCTTAATGCATATGACACCTATAATAATTGCCTTTAAAATAATTTCACGTTCTTCTCAATTACGTTATTGTGCTAATGGTGTAGGGATCACATGAATAAGCTTGTGTAAAAGCAACGTGATTTCTTAGTTTAAGTGGCTGTAAATGTCTAATGTGACATGAATGATTTGTGAAAGATGCTTAAATGTTTCTTTATAAGGATATTACACTAAGCATGACAAGGATTAGCCTATGCAATTTGCACTTGATTTTCTGCCAAGGGAGTTGTTGGGAATATTTTTTTAACACCAATAGGCTATTATAAGACTTTAGGATGCGGCCTGTGAGTCAACATGTTTTGGCCAAAATGACCAGCACCAATATAAAATATTAAAAAGTAACATTGAGAACTGACAATACTTTTCTCTGTTCTGTGAGCAAATGATGGCCAGATATACTGCTTCTAACTGCTCATAATCTTAAATGTAGGCAGTGGCATAAAAATAGAGGTTTAGACCCCATGGATGTGAGGAGGCCTTGGGGGAGAGGGAACCTGGTTGCTGCCTTTTCTGCTTGACACATAAAGATATAGATATTGGTAGTACATGTATGGGATCTATTATCTGGAAACCCATTATCCAGAAGGCTCCAAATTACTGAAAGATATAGATACCATAGATTCCATTTTATCAAAATAATCCAACATTTTAAAAACGATTTCCTCTGTAATAATAAAACAGTACCTTGTATTTGATCCCAACTAAGATATAATTTATGCTTATTGGAAGCAAAATTGGGTTTGTTTAGGGGTTTTCCTATGTTTCTAAAAAGCTCTAAAAATTATGATTAATTAAGTGAAAATATTACGAAAGCCTTTAATGCCAAACAAAAGTTGTCTAGGTGCTGTAGAAGTCAATGGGAGGCGCGCTGATCTAATTGCACTATTTTTAAATTAGAATTTTTAAATCAATTACATTTAAGTTTTCAAATTTTTATCAGATCGTTCAGTGGTTTTTTTTTGTTCTCACTTTTTTTTAACCTGAACTTTTGATAAATTTAATGACAATCTTGGTTTTAGAGTTTGTGCGTTTTGTCGTGGTTTCAAAAGCCTCAAACCACTAAAATCCAACCTTTAATAAATAAGCCTTTCAATGTTTATATAATTTTCTAGTAGACTTAAGGTATGAAGATCCAAACAACGGAAAGATGCATTATCCGGAAAACCCCAGGTCCCGAGCAATCCGTATAACAGGTCCCATGCCAGTACATGACAACTGTTTATATGCCTGGAGAATGACTGTAAAAATGTTATATCTCTTCTTTTATATCAATTACAGAAAATTGTATTGGTAACACTAGATATTTAATTTATAAGGGAAGAGATAAGAAGAAATTAGGGAATTAGGTGCCTAATTATGGTTGCCAACTGGTCAGTATTTTACTGGCCTGGATGGTGAAAATGATGCTTGCTGTTAGTAATTGGTTAGTAATTGGGAAGAAAGATAAAAATATAGAAAGGCCTGTATTTTTTCCCAGAGAAGGTGGAAACCCTATGCCTAATGCAAATGATAAATAAATGATTCTATAACTATTGTATAACTGATTTATTTTATCATCAGTTGTTTCATCATCTTGCCTGCTATAGATATTGGATTTGCTTTATAATTCTTACTCTGGCATTGTCTATGATCCAATGATACACCCTATTATATCTGTAGAAATAAGTCAAATCAACTGGACTTGCTGTGTTTTTCTTGAAGATGTTTCACCTGTCATCTAACTCTTGAAAAACATAGTTTTCTCCTATTTCTTGAAGACGTTTCACCTGTCATCCACCTTCTACAGCTATACTATGACCTGGATGAATGAGAATCTTTACAAACATGATGCACCCTAGTGTTCTAGGCCATGCCTATTCAGGCTTCTTTTAAAGACAGTATAACACAAAATGAGGACTTTGGATTAATACAAATTATACATTAAGCCCTGAATAAAAATAGATATGTAATGGCCCTTATGAGCTTACATAGCACAATGCACAAAAACAAAACTCTGCAACATTTTATATATGTTTTGGTAATGAATCAGCTTCCCACCCTCTCTATCCAGCACTTGTAATTTCAATATTCCACTGTCAGCATGGAGCTCAGCCACACCCAACCATAATTCATTTTATCTCTACAATTGTGGTTTAAGGGTGTATACTTTTATTTGTGGTGATTAACCTTTTAAATGCCACAGATCGTAGAATCTACGTTCTGTGGCAAAGGTACTTGAAATGCCACAGAACGTAGATTCTACGTTCTGCAGCATTTCCCTCCCTGCAGAAAGCGGTGCGCATTTAAAAGCTGCGCACCGCTTCTGTTACGTTCAGAACCCCCTAGGCAACGAGCAAATAAGGTTATACTTACCGATCCGGTAAGCGATCGGTTTTGGGCAGCCAATAGGAGCAGTGGAGACGCAAGGAGCACAGTGATGACGTCTCCACTGCTCCCCCCATAAATTACACCCGGAAAGCGCCGCCCCTTCCACTCCTGCTGCGCATCTGCTACAGTTGGAGCCCCCCTGCTGCCATTCTGCTGGTTTCCTGCCGAGTTGGTCGCTTTGATTGCCTGGATTCGACTGAGTGAGCTCAACTACACCTCTCTACACCCTTTATTTCTGTTTATTTCTGTTTATAACTGTCTAAAAAAAATTTTTTTTCTTTTTTTTTTTTTTTTCTTCTCTCTTTGGCCTTAGTACACTTTTGCACTAAAACACACTTACAGGCAACTTTGCCAAGCACACACTCACACTCACACTCACACTCACACTTACTCTTACTTTTTTCTCTATACTTTTTTTCTTTACTTTTTTTTCTTTGCTTTCTTTAGTAGTTTTTCTTTATTTGTTGTTCAAACTATATTTCTGATCTTGTATTACAATTATTTGATTGCTTTTTACTGTTTTTTGCCATTTTATCATTGGTTTGTGTTTTTTATTGCTCTTATTGGTTTATTTCCCCTTTGCATTGTTCTTTACTGCTGGTTTAGTTCCCCTTTGCATTGTTCTTTACTACTGGTTTCCCTTTGCCGTAATACTGGTGGATCTATAGTTCAGACTACCGATTTCACCCCAAAAACTTAATTTTTATTGCTTTTGGTGATTTTATTAGTTTATTCTTTGCATTGTTCTTTACTGCTGGTTTCCCCTTTGCATTGTCCTTTACTGCTGATTTAGTTCCCTAGAAAAGTTTCCCTTTGCAGTGACGCTGGTGGATCTATAGTCCAGACCACTGATTTCACTCCAATAACAGCAATTTTCATTGCTTTTGGTGATTTTTTTAGTTTATTCTTTGCATTGTCCTTTACTGCTGATTTAGTTCCCTAGAAAAGTTTCCCTTTGCAGTGACGCTGGTGGATCTATAGTTCTGACCACCAGTTTCACTCCAATAACAGTAATTTTGCTGCATCTTGTTGATTATATTCAGTTTTTCCCTTGCATTTTTTACTACTTGCTTAGCTCCCCAAAAAAGGTTTTCTTTGCAGGGACACTAGTGCATCTAGGACCCTTGACCACTGATTTCAGTGCAATCGTTGTTGTTTTATTGCTTTGGGTAGTGTTATTGCATTTTAGTGATTGTATTCAAGAGTTTTCTTTGCACTGTTCTTTATTGCTTGTTTAGTGCCCCTAAAAAACGTTCCCTTTGCTGTGACTTAGTTTTAGTGGTCTTATTCTGCTTGATTCAGCTGATTGTCCCAGAAATTTGCTGGCTTGTGTTTTTTTGTTTTGTTCTGGTGGTTTATATTAGCAGGGGTTAATTCTTGGTCATCTTGCTGGCTTGGTTTTTTTTTTTTATTCTGGTTGTTTATATTAGCAGGGGTTAATTCTTGGTCATCTTGCTGGCTTGGTTTTTTTTTTATTCTGGTTGTTTATATTAGCAGGGGTTAATTCTTGGTCATCTTGCTGGCTTGGTTTTTTTTTTTTTGTTCTGGTTGTTTATATTGGGAGGGGTTAACTTTTGGTCATCTTGCTAGCTTGTGTTTTTTTTTTTTTTGTTCTGTTTGTTTGTATTAGCAGTGCTTGGTCATATTTTGCTGGCTTTTTATTATTCTCATATTTCAAGTAGGAGCTGTCTTGCTTTCTCATTTGTTTGACTGCCTATTGATTCATAGTTTTGCAATTGTCTGTATATTTCTGGCACAATGGCCAAACGGTTTTATACCGCTGAGGAAGCGGCTAGGTTTTGCATGGACTCCAGCTCAGAGGAATTCAGCGATTCAGATTCTGAGTATGTCCCATCTGATGCCTCTACTGAGGAATCAGAGGTAGGTGATAGCAGCACTATTAGCGCAGAGGCTAGTAGTGGCGGCACACTTACTGCTGACGAGTCAGAGGCTGGTGGCAGTGTGCCAGATGCACCCATGGAGGTTGAAGAGGGTGAGGGTAGTGGTGATGCAGCAGTTGGAGCGCCTGTGTGGGGGCCTCCCTGTAATTATGCCCCAGAAATTCCCCCATTCACTGCAGTCGCGGGCGTCAAGGTGGACACCACTAACTTTCAAATCATAGATTTCTTCAATCAATTTATTACAGAGGCCATCCTACAGGACATGGTCCATTTTACAAATTTATACGCTGAGCAGTATCTTGCCAGCCACCCTTTACCAGGGTATTCAAGAGCCCATGCGTGGTATCCCACTAATGTCGGTGAAATCAAAAGATTCCTGGCACTCACATTGGCAATGGGACTCGTAGAACGTAACACCTTAGCCTCATACTGGGATACCACTACAGTCCTTTCCATCCCTCTTTTTTCAGCCGTTATGCCAAGAAACCGTTACCAAATTTTACTGCGGTTTCTTCACTTTAACGACAACGCAGCGGCTGTTCCCCCTAATGAGCCCGGTCACGACAGGCTTTACAAATTGAGGCCCCTTATAGATAGCCTGTCTCAGCGCTTCGCAGAGGTCTACACCCCCTCCCAAAATATTTGTGTGGACGAGTCCCTTTTGCTCTTCAAAGGGCGCCTTAGATTTCGCCAATACATCCCTAGTAAGCGGGCTCGCTATGGGATGAAATTTTACAAACTCTGCGAAAGCAGCACGGGCTATACTAGTTTTTTCATGTTCTATGAAGGAAAGGACTCTAATTTGGACCCCCCCGGTTGTCCCCTTGATTTGACTGCCAGTGGTAAAATTGTCTGGGAGCTCATAACTCCACTGTTGGGCCGAGGTTACCACTTATACGTGGATAACTTTTACACGAGCATCCTCTTATTTAGGACCCTTTATTGCTTGGACACCCTTGCCTGTGGCACCGTTAGGCAAAACCGCAAAGGACTGCCTAAGGAACTGGTGGACAAGAAATTGAAACGTGGAGAAGTACATGCTCTAAGAACCGATGAGCTCCTGGCCCTAAAATTTGCAGACACAAAAAATGTTTTTATGCTTACTACTATCCACAATGAGAGTGTAGTTGTCCAACACAGACGTGGCAGGCCCGCAAAATCAAAGCCACTCTGTTGTAAAGATTATAGTAAGCATATGGGTGGCGTCGATAAAACAGACCAAATTCAAACTTACTATGACGCCACCAGAAAAACCAGGGCCTGGTACAAAAAAGCAGCAATTTACATGATTCAAATGGCCCTCTATAATTCTTATGTCGTTTACAAGGCGGCAGTACCAGGCCCCAAATTGTCTTATTACAATTTTCTGCTGCAACTGCTCCCTGCCCTTTTGTTTGGAGATGTACAGGAGGTTCCAGATGTGCCTGGCAATGACAATGTTGCCCGAATGGTGGGTAAGCATTTCATTGCCCAAATTCCACCAACACCTAATAAAAGATATGCCCAGAGAGCTTGTAAGGTTTGTCGTTCCAGGGGTGTTAGAAAAGATGTGCGGTATTTTTGTCCCAAGTGTCCTAGCAAGCCTGCTTTGTGTTTCGAACCCTGTTTTGAGGTGTACCACACTGTGGTACACTACGAGAGGGCTTGAATTCTGTGTTGTGTTTGTAGGTTAGGGCTCTCTGGGTTTGTTGGTGGTAAAAGGATTTAGTAAATCTGTATAGTAAGCTTGGCATTCTCTGTTTAGGTGGTTAGGTGTGCTGGCAAAGTGATGCACTTTTTTTTTGTGTTTTGTGCAGTGGTTTTTCAGATTCATGCACTTTTTTTTTGTGTTTTGTGCAGTGGTTTTTCAGATTCATGCACTTTTTTTGTGTTTTGTGCAGTGGTTTTTCAGATTCATGCACTTTTTTTGTGTTTTGTGCAGTGGTTTTTCAGATTCATGCACTTTTTTTTGTGTTTTGTGCAGTGGTTTTTCAGATTCATGCACTTTTTTTTTGTGTTTTGTGCAGTGGTTTTTCAGATTCATGCACTGTTTTTTTTTGTGTTTTGTGCAGTGTTTTTTTCAGATTCAAGCCCCCCATTGAGATCTAACATTTCACGCTCTAGGTTTTTGTGCACACACTAGCAGTAATTGGTTAGGTGTGCTGTCAAAGTGAAGCTTTTTTTGTGCTGTCAAAGTGAAGCGTTTTTTGTGCAGTGGTTTTTTAGATTCAAGCCCCCAATTGAGATCATTTTGGCAGGTCCCTTCTTCATTTATAAATAGGTTATAGATATTGGTAATGAAAAAAAAAGTTTGACAAAATAAAAGTTGGCAGTTTTTTTTCTGTATAGTAATGATCTTTGATTTATGGTGTAGGATTTGGCACAGGGTGTGCAATTTTTTTGTGCTGTGTAGCAGTAAAAACAGTTGTGTGTGTATATAGGTTTGTTATTAGTCTATGCATTCAGCTTTTGTGTTGAGCTACGGTGCTTTAGGCCAGTTGTAGTGTTATGGATAGCATTTGTATTGCGCTGGTGCCATAGCGAACTGAGGTGCTGGTTGGTCGAGAGGGCGCACGATAGAACTTGTGGTGCGTGATGAATACGTGGGATGATGTGCATCTCTAATGCTGATGCCACAAGTCTTTTTTTTTACTGGCACCTCAAAAGCTCATCTATCAGCGCAGTTATCTATAGTTTTGTCTGTATTTCTGGGCAACATTTGCATTTGTTTTTGTAGATTTAGGCATCTCTGGATTTGTGGGTAGTATGTCTTCAGTTTTCTTGAATAGCAAAGGTTTTTGAGCACAGGGTGACCGAAACACTATGGTCTATCGTTTAGATTTGTTCTTAGTGTATGCATTCAGCATATTTTTCCTGATAAGTTGTGGTTGGAATAATCCATTTTTTTTGTACTTATAGCACAAAGTGAATATATAAGCAGTGTTTAGGTTAGACTAAGTTGCAGTGCTCTCTGAATACTAAGGGCTGGGACACACTGGGCGATTTGGGGAGATTTAGTCGCCTGGCGACTAATCTCCGCGACTTTTCTCCCCGAATGCCTCCCCTCGCTCTGCGCCTGGCTAAAATGAAAAATCGCCTGCGCTAATCACACGTGGCGATTCGTTTTCCGAAGTCGCCCGAAGTTTCCTGAGGCAACTTCGGGCGACTTCGGAAAATGAATCGCCGCGTGTGATTAGCGCAGGCGATTTTTCATTTTAGACAGGCGCATAGCGAAGGGAGGCATTCGGGGAGAAAAGTCGCGGCGATTAGTCGCCAGGCGACTAAATCTCCCCAAATCGCCCAGTGTGTCCCAGCCCTAATAGCACTTTGCCATACCTGTTACCAGTGGGGCACCAGCTTTCTACAAACTTCTGCTGCTGGGCATAATTTTATCTCCGCTGCTAATGCCCCAATCCTTATTGTTGCCACCTAAATTCCTAAACTTCTTAGGACACTTGCATAATTTATGGGCCAAATTTACTATGGATTTTGTTGGTAAATATATCTGCAAATGTGGTACAGATTTTGTCATTGCTGAAATAGTGTAGGAAGAAGCAAACAAATTGGTATTGTAACACCACAGGACAGATGAAACTCAAAGACGCTCCACTGAATCCAAAATGGTGAGTGAAATATGTTTTGGGGTTAATATGGGGTAGTAGCAACCATATACAGATCCACAGAGTAGCCCCAAAATTCTCTAGGAGAATTCTTGGGGATAAATCTAACTTTGTACATTGTATTTTCCTTTATTTCAGACCAAAGCACAGAGTTTTACAATGGAATGCAACCACAATTCTCCACATAGTAAAGCAAGAATGGCATCTCTGAATAGTTGAAGGTGTTTATTTTCAAGAAATCTATAGTTTTTGGGGGTTATTTCATTGGTAAGGGACAGTTTAGGATGAAATATGGATACTTGCACATAAATTCACAGAACCAATATTAGACATTGTGCCTGTTTTGGGGTGTTTGGTGGCTGCGTATCTATGTCTATTTATACATATGGGGTATCATTTTATTCAGGGGAACGTGCAGATTGTTATTGAGCAGGTTTTTCTCAGTTGCCATGGAAACTTAGAGAAAAATATAACTTTTTATATCTTTTTTCCTTTATTTCAGACCAAATTGCTGACTTCTATGAATGATTGCAGCCACAATTCTCTGTGTAGAAAAGCGAGAATGGCATCTTTGAATAGCTGAAGAAGTGTACTTTTCGGATATATATGGTTTATGGGGGTTATTTTACAGGTAAGGGGCAGTTTATGATGAAAAAACTTGAGAACTGTACATAAATTTGCAGCCCCAATATTACGCATTGTGCCTGTTTTGGGGTGTTTGGGGGCTGTGTCTCTATGTGTATCCATACATATGGGGTATTGTTCTATTCAGGGGAACTTGCAGATTGTTGTTGAGCAGGTTTTTGTTAGTTGCCATGGAAACTTTGGGAGAAATCTAACTTTGGAACTCTTTTTTCCTTTATTTCAGACCAAATCGCTGACTTCTAAGAATGACTGCGGCCACAATTCTCCGTGTAGAAAAGCAAGAATGGCATCTTTGAATAGCTGAAGAAGGGTACTTTTCGGATATATAAGGTTTGTGGGGGTTATTTCACAGTTTGGGGGGTGTTTAGACTGAAAAACTGCAAGTAGTACACATAGAGCGCAGCCCCCAGATTTTCAACTGCAATTGCCCTTATGCGTTGCTCCTGTTTTGGGGTGTTTGGTGGCTGCGTCTCTATGTGTATCCATACATATGGGGTATTGTTCTATTCAGGGGAACTTGCAGATTGTTGTTGAGCAGGTTTTTGTTAGTTGTCATGGAAACTTTGGGAGAAATCTAACTTTGGAACTCTTTTTTCCTTTGTTTTAGACCAAATCGCTGACTTCTAAGAATGACTGCGGCCACAATTCTCCGTGTAGAAAAGCAAGAATGGCATCTTTGAATAGCTGAAGAAGTGTACTTTTCGGGCATATAAGGTTTGTGGGGGTTATTTCACAGTTTGGGGGGTGTTTAGACTGAAATACTGCAAGTAGTACACATAGAGCGCAGCCCCCAGATTTTCAACTGCAATTGCCCTTATGCGTTGCTCCTGTTTTGGGGTGTTTGGTGTCTGCGTCTCTATGTGTATCCATACATATGGGGTATTGTTCTATTCAGGGGAACTTGCAGATTGTTGTTGAGCAGGTTTTTGTTAGTTGCCATGGAAACTTTGGGAGAAATCTAACTTTGGAACTCTTTTTTCCTTTGTTTTAGACCAAATTGCTGACTTCTAAGAATGACTGCGGCCACAATTCTCCGTGTAGAAAAGCAAGAATGGCACCTTTGAATAGCTGAAGAAGTGTACTTTTCGGGCATATAAGGTTTGTGGGGGTTATTTCACAGTTTGGGGGGTGTTTAGACTGAAAAACTGCAAGTAGTACACATAGAGTGCAGCCCCCAGATTTTCAACTGCAATTGCCCTTATGCGTTGCTCCTGTTTTGGGGTGTTTGGTGGCTGCGTCTCTATGTGTATCCATACATATGGGGTATTGTTCTATTCAGGGGAACTTGCAGATTGTTGTTGAGCAGGTTTTTGTTAGTTGTCATGGAAACTTTGGGAGAAATCTAACTTTGGAACTCTTTTTTCCTTTGTTTTAGACCAAATCGCTGACTTCTAAGAATGACTGCCGCCACAATTCTCCGTGTAGAAAAGCAAGAATGGCATCTTTGAATAGCTGAAGAAGTGTACTTTTCGGGCATATAAGGTTTGTGGGGGTTATTTCACAGTTTGGGGGGTGTTTAGACTGAAAAACTGCAAGTAGTACACATAGAGCGCAGCCCCCAGATTTTCAACTGCAATTGCCCTTATGCGTTGCTCCTGTTTTGGGGTGTTTGGTGGCTGCGTCTCTATGTGTATCCATACATATGGGGTATTGTTCTATTCAGGGGAACTTGCAGATTGTTGTTGAGCAGGTTTTTGTTAGTTGCCATGGAAACTTTGGGAGAAATCTAACTTTGGAACTCTTTTTTCCTTTGTTTTAGACCAAATTGCTGACTTCTAAGAATGACTGCGGCCACAATTCTCCGTGTAGAAAAGCAAGAATGGCATCTTTGAATAGCTGAAGAAGTGTACTTTTCGGGCATATAAGGTTTGTGGGGGTTATTTCACAGTTTGGGGGGTGTTTAGACTGAAAAACTGCAAGTAGTACACATAGAGCGCAGCCCCCAGATTTTCAACTGCAATTGCCCTTATGCGTTGCTCCTGTTTTGGGGTGTTTGGTGGCTGCGTCTCTATGTGTATCCATACATATGGGGTATTGTTCTATTCAGGGGAACTTGCAGATTGTTGTTGAGCAGGTTTTTGTTAGTTGCCATGGAAACTTTGGGAGAAATCTAACTTTGGAACTCTTTTTTCCTTTTTTTTAGACCAAATTGCTGACTTCTAAGAATGACTGCGGCCACAATTCTCCGTGTAGAAAAGCAAGAATGGCATCTTTGAATAGCTGAAGAAGTGTACTTTTCGGGCATATAAGGTTTGTGGGGGTTATTTCACAGTTTGGGGGGTGTTTAGACTGAAAAACTGCAAGTAGTACACATAGAGCGCAGCCCCCAGATTTTCAACTGCAATTGCCCTTATGCGTTGCTCCTGTTTTGGGGTGTTTGGTGGCTGCGTCTCTATGTGTATCCATACATATGGGGTATTGTTCTATTCAGGGGAACTTGCAGATTGTTGTTGAGCAGGTTTTTGTTAGTTGCCATGGAAACTTTGGGAGAAATCTAACTTTGGAACTCTTTTTTCCTTTTTTTTAGACCAAATTGCTGACTTCTAAGAATGACTGCGGCCACAATTCTCCGTGTAGAAAAGCAAGAATGGCATCTTTGAATAGCTGAAGAAGTGTACTTTTCGGGCATATAAGGTTTGTGGGGGTAATTTCACAGTTTGGGGGGTGTTTAGACTGAAAAACTGCAAGTAGTACACATAGAGCGCAGCCCCCAGATTTTCAACTGCAATTGCCCTTATGCGTTGCTCCTGTTTTGGGGTGTTTGGTGGCTGCGTCTCTATGTGTATCCATACATATGGGGTATTGTTCTATTCAGGGGAACTTGCAGATTGTTGTTGAGCAGGTTTTTGTTAGTTGCCATGGAAACTTTGGGAGAAATCTAACTTTGGAACTCTCTTTTCCTTTTTTTTAGACCAAATTGCTGACTTCTAAGAATGACTGCGGCCACAATTCTCCGTGTAGAAAAGCAAGAATGGCATCTTTGAATAGCTGAAGAAGTGTACTTTTCGGACATATAAGGTTTGTGGGGGTTATTTCACAGTTTGGGGGGTGTTTAGACTGAAAAACTGCAAGTAGTACACATAGAGCGCAGCCCCCAGATTTTCAACTGCAATTGCCCTTATGCGTTGCTCCTGTTTTGGGGTGTTTGGTGGCTGCGTCTCTATGTGTATCCATACATATGAGGTATTGTTCTATTCAGGGGAACTTGCAGATTGTTGTTGAGCAGGTTTTTGTTAGTTGCCATGGAAACTTTGGGAGAAATCTAACTTTGGAACTCTTTTTTCCTTTATTTCAGACCAAATTGCTGACTTCTAAGAATGACTGCGGCCACAATTCTCCGTGTAGAAAAGCAAGAATGGCATCTTTGAATACCTGAAGAAGTGTACTTTTCGGGCATATAAGGTTTGTGGGGGTTATTTCACAGTTTGGGGGGTGTTTAGACTGAAAAACTGCAAGTAGGACACATAGAGCGCAGCCCCCAGATTTTCAACTGCAATTGGCCTTATGCGTTGCTCCTGTTTTGGGGTGTTTGGTGGCTGCGTCTCTATGTGTATCCATACATATGGGGTATTGTTCTATTCAGGGGAACTTGCAGATTGTTGTTGAGCAGGTTTTTGTTAGTTGCCATGGAAACTTTGGGAGAAATCTAACTTTGGAACTCTTTTTTCCTTTATTTCAGACCAAATCGCTGACTTCTAAGAATGACTGCGGCCACAATTCTCCGTGTAGAAAAGCCAGAATGGCATCTTTGAATACCTGAAGAAGTGTACTTTTCGGACATATAAGGTTTGTGGGGGTTATTTCACAGTTTGGGGGGTGTTTAGACTGAAAAACTGCAAGTAGTACACATAGAGCGCAGCCCCCAGATTTTCAACTGCAATTGGCCTTATGCGTTGCTCCTGTTTTGGGGTGTTTGGTGGCTGCATCTCTATGTGTATCCATACATATGGGGTATTATTCTATTCAGGGGAACTTGCAGATTGTTGTTGAGCAGGTTTTTGTTAGTTGCCATGGAAACTGTGGGAGAAATCTAACTTTGGAACTCTTTTTTCCTTTATTTTAGACCAAATCGCTGACTTCTAAGAATGACTGCGGCCACAATTCTCCGTGTAGAAAAGCAAGAATGGCATCTTTGAATAGCTGAAGAAGTGTACTTTTCGGACATATAAGGTTTGTGGGGGTTATTTCACAGTTTGGGGGGTGTTTAGACTGAAAAACTGCAAGTAGTACACATAGAGCGCAGCCCCCAGATTTTCAACTGCAATTGGCCTTATGCGTTGCTCCTGTTTTGGGGTGTTTGGTGGCTGCGTCTCTATGTGTATCCATACATATGGGGTATCATTTTGTTCAGGAGAAGTTTGTCTTTCAAATTGTCTGTAATTATAGCATTTATAACGGTGTTATTTTGTCAGATTTACATTTATTCCTGCGTCTAAGTTAGCATTTTAGAAAAAAACTAAAAATGCAACAAAAAAGCTCTAAATATCACAACGCACTGGTAAAATGTATTTGAATTTTGAGTGAAAACTACAGCACCCCTAGAAACCTGAAGGTCTGTAGTTTCTAAAAATACCAAACTTGAAGGGATAATTTAGATTTACATATAAGTTATGCTGCATCAACTGTCACGTGTGCTTATCCAATTTGTTCTGGTGTAAAATTCTACAAAATGCTGTTTTAGTTTGGGGGTTACTCCTGGACAAAAAAAGTGGGTTACTGATACATATTGGGTATCGTTGGACTTGGCAGGATTAGGGCTTTTACAAACACAAAAAAAATTCATGTAAAATTAACTTTTCTGTGGAAAAAAAACTCAAGATATACATAATTTTTTAACAATTTTATTTTTTTTTTTACATATTTCACCCAAAATTCACATTAAATCCCCAGAAAAGTAGCAAAATTCCGCTTGCACGTCAAAGCCCATTTTAAAACGAAAAAAACAATATATAATTTTCCTAGTTTCATGGAGGTTTTTCTACAATAAAACCTTGTTAAACTGAACAAGTACAAAATGCTTAAAAACGGCTGGCATTTCGCGTAACCAAAATGGGAAATTCTGCTGGCACTTAAAGGGTTAAAGCGTGTAGGAAATTTGGGTAATTATGACTATATGGCTGAAGCAAATGGTTAAACGATTAATGCTTTTGTGCAGATAGAAGGGAACATTGTTTACAAGGGATCTCTCTATTCTTTATATTTTCTCGGCTGGATTGTTTTTATAGCTACATCTTGTTTAAGTGCGTGTCCAGTAAATAGGGTTTGTTATGCATATGTGTTCTGAAAGTTTATTTGTTAAAATGCAGCTTGGATTCCAATGTTACTCTTGTTCTGGTGCAAGGAGAATCATTCCACGTGTGTAAATTAACCATTCTTGTTTCATATGCAGCTCGCAATGCATTAGGCTACGCATCATAGAGAACAAGAATTGGTGTCATATATGTTTTGACTTTGTTTCCACAGCAATATGTAGGTTAACATGATATTGGTAGGCAGATTATGATGCTTCTTTAAAGCATACTGTTTACACTTTAACAAACAACGGAAAGTTGTGCTCACCACTAATTTTTAAACCATTAAGCGGGGGTGCAATGAGGCTGTGACCACAAAATACCTATAGACAAATACAAGAAGTCTTCTGCACTCAACTCAAGACATTTTGTGCATACAGCTATTAAAAACTGCCTTACACTTTAAACAAAACAGGGATTGTTTGTCCATATATTGCAAGATATTTAAGCTGGCCAAGTACGTCAAAATCATCCCCGTTGTGGCCAGTACTATGCTCAATTTTCATCTGATTCATTAAGAATTCTATGCTTCATTATACATTTACACAATGGACTAAGTTTTACCTGCAACTTACTTGCTGCTTTTAAGGTTAAAACTCCCAAACATGTCTGCCCTTTTATTAGACACCAGTGGGATCACCTGACCATAGATTGGAAAGGGTGGGAGCTACAACATGAAGCTGGTCACTGCTCCTGTATAACTATAACAAACAAGGGAAAGTTGTGTTCATCACTAATTTTTAAACCAAGCAGGGGTGCGTTGAGGCTGTGACCACAAAATTCATATAGACAAATACAAGAGTCCTCTGCACTCAACCCATTACCAATATACATCAATTAAGAAATTGAGACATTTTGTGCATACAGCTACTAAAAAATGCCTTACCCTTTAAACAAAACAGGGATTGTTTGTCCATATATTGCAATATATTTAAGCTGGCCAACTACATCAAAGTCATCCAATGTCTGGCCAGTCCTACTCTCAATTTTCATCTGATTCATTAAGAATTCTATTGCTTCATGCAATGTTTACAAACTAGTTTCTTGATTACATCCCCCATGTTAATGTACATTATGCATCTACCTCAATTGGTTACCGTTTTGGGTGCATTCTAATTGGTGCAATTGAGGGGCAACCACTTATCGATTAATATCCAGTCTGTTTCCGCCATGTCAGATTCAGGGACATATTTTGGAATTGGGAGTTTTAAATAGAAGGGACTGAATATGATGATTGGCTATAATTAAGGGATGTGCTGCGAGGTAGTTACCAATCACATGTGATACATATGTTCACTTTCACCCCATGATTACCAGGTTAATTCTGTATGACAATTTTTTTTTTTGCAAGACTACAGCTTTATTTTGTTGAACCAATTACTGACATATCTATTGAGCTTGGATACTATAATCTGTATTTTTTTATGGTTCCTTGTTGTCTAAGGGTAGGACTACACGGGCGTTTTCAGCGCGATCCGACGCAATGCGCAAAAACTTAGGTGTCAAGTCGGATGGTAAGATATACAAAAGTCGGATGGTAAGATATACAAATGTCGGATGGTGTTGCATCGTTGATCCAACGCGACACGACTGTCTGATGCAGACACAGCACACAGCAGCTGCATCCGACCGTCGCGTCGCGTCAGATCAACGATGCAACACCATCCAACAATGCTATTACTTACCTTATTTCTGTCGCATCTGACTTGACGCCTGCTATTATTTTATTTTAACATGTTTTATATAGTTTGTCATTCCTTTAGATAAATGAATTATAACCAGTGCAGCCGGGCCCCGCCCCCACCATCGTTCGTGTGGCTGCAGCCGAATACAGTGGCGCATGTGACTGCCGGGGGGCCCTGCGGGGGTGCGGGCCCTGGCCCAATTGCACCCCCTGCTCCCCCGGTAGTTACACCACTGCAAGTCAGCAAATTGTGTATAGGCCAAGGAACCTTGGCACATTGCGTGTTTGGATGATTAGATATAATCTACCAGACAACAAATAAAACTTGGCTCATATTAAACTGTTTCTCCCAGACACACCCTACAGCCAGTATACAAATGGTTTTTCTTTTGTGCCCTACTTTTCTGGCACTTGATCTTATCCCCTAATCAATTTCCCTTTTATTTTCATTTTCAACAGAAGAACTGCGACATTCACAGCCATAGATTTATTTTATTTTAATATTGCTTTATGATGTCAGTGTTTATTGCTTTTCAGATGTTTTTATTTGTATCCAGGGTAGATGTTAAAAGTAATGAAAATGGACTTTTGTTAAAGGAAAACTATACCCCCAAAATGAACACTTAAGCAACAGATAGTTCATATCATATTAAATGGCATATAAAAGAATCTTACCAAACTGGAATATATATTTAAGTAAATCTTGCCCTTTTACAACTTTTGCCTTGAGCCACCATTTCGTGATGGTCTCTGTGCTGTCTCAGAGATCACCTGACCAGAAATACTTCAACTCTATCTGTAACAGGAAGAAGTGGGGAAGCAAAAGACACAACTCTGTCTGTTAATTGGCTCATGTGACCTAACATGTATAGTTTGTTGGTATGTTTGTGAGCACAGTGAATCTTACGATCTCAGGGGGCGGCCCTTATTTTTTAAAATGGCAATTTTCTATTTATGATTACCCAATGGCACATACTACTAGAAAAGTATATTATTATGAAAATGGTTTATTTACATGAAGCAGGATTTTACATATGAGCTGTTTTATACAATATCTTTTTATAGAGACCTAAATTGTTTGGGGGGTATAGTTTTCCTTTAAAGTTCTTGTGGACAGTACATATATCGAGATGCAGATTCATTCATATCTGTGCTAAGCTCATGGTGGATGGGATACAATAAAAGTGGTTATTGCCTACCAAGATAGTGCCCCTTGCTGTAAATATCTACAGAATGGTCTCACTGCTAGGCTTAGAGAAGGTCCACTTGTAGATCTGAGTCACTTTAGATGGAGTCAAGATCCTAGAGCTAAGGAGTATCAGATGATCCTGATGAGTGTATAAAAATATGGATAGAGGTAATTCCCTTTGAAGTTTCTAGAAGTGCCCAAAATAGTAAAAAAAAATTAGATGTACAGTCTTGATTATTCTGTATATTATTGTGCTATTATTGCTGCATTGAGGACTTCATGTAACCATGTATTTTTCATATCCAAGTCTCTGGGAATTTTCATTGGTCATTTTGTTATACTTATCTGAGTTGGATGGTAAAAGTACATAATGTGAGTTTAGAGAGATCTTTAGGATCGTACATTCTGTTAAGATAATTAACAGAAATCAATAGGGTTAAGGGTCCTGCTTGTAAAAGCTTACATTATAAAGGGAAAAGGGGAATAAGACAGAAGGTGTGGTTCGTTTCTAGTTTATTTTGATTGTGGTAGTGACTGTTCATTTTTAATCAATTGATACTGTATATATAAAATATGCTGAGGGTATATTGGAAAAAATGCAAAGGGTTTAGCTGAGGGTTGTCTTGTGTGGGATTTGGTCTGTATAAATAGATGAACATGAATAATGTAAGATGTCAGAAGGGAATTTCAGAGTCTAAATATCCTGTAGACATAACTGGGAATTAATTATAAGGGAAGAGGTGAGAAGGGGGAATTTGGAGCAGAGATGGAGGTTAAGGTTTCCTGGTGAGCCATAACCAGTAAGTAAGTAAAACAACAAATCGTACAATTTGTCAAATATAACGAATTGTACAATCGACACTCTTAGATTATCAGATGAAAACCATTTTTCAGATTATCCAACGCAGATCACAAGAAACTACTTCAGGGAGATCTGCCATTGTCTTCTACATGACCTCAACAAGTTTGAGATGGCTTATTTTTCGGATTCGGATTTGGATTTTTAGCAGCTTTGGGTTTGATAAAGCTCAAAAAATTTGATTTTTTTTATACACACTAAAAATTTGAGTATTCCCCCTAAAAACCATGACCAGAACAAATCAAGGTTTTAATAAATGGGCCCCTAAGAGTCACTTTAAATGACAGCAATTTAAGAGTCATTTTAAGTGATTGTAAGCAAACAATGTTTTATTTAGGAACAGATGAGAATTATTTTCATTGTTTAATGCTTGTCTAATGGATTCACTTAAGAAACAGTAATTAAAATTTGCATGGGACGCTTCCTCATTACAGACACACCCCATGACCAAGATACTGATGATAAGTTTAATTTATTGTCCTACTTTACTCATCTTTAATCATTTTAATGGTATAACACAATCTTCCTCTTTCTGTTTATTCTGCTGCGAGCATGAGGCATGGAATCTCTATGTTTTTTTTACCTTTCATACTCTTCCACATTGCTACAAAATTCCCAACATTACATAAAAAAAGGAAAACTTGTGCAAAAAAAAATAACATCCTATTTATTGGTAGGACTACTCTCCTGATTTACACTTTATTGTTTGTACAATCTATATATTTTATATATGCCGTTTTTAACAGCAAAATAAGTAGGTCTGGGTTGAATACTTTTTTATCATTTAATTCTTAATTGCCCCACACTGGTTGAGGTGTTGCTAGGAAGTTCAGGGAGGACTCAACTTTGACTGACTGGGATTGAAACTATGTTTGTTATGCTGACTAGTCCAACTTTAGAATGAGTTTTCTCCAAGCTTTCACGCCATGCATACTTCAGGGACTGGTAAAGAAAGGTTTAAGGTACAGCAAGTATAAATCCTTTATTTTATTAAACTATACACCAAACAAGCATACGCAATAAACAAAATAGTGTCATCTTTTTGCTTCATCTGGTCTGACTATTATTAGAGAATTTACAAATTACAGTGTTTACCAGTTGTATTTGGGACTGTGTAGGCACCTTGGTTTTTAAGTCTTGGCGGTGATCATGGCACTACCTTGGATAAAGTTGATGACAACTTGTCTCTTTAATATCTGATGCTTACTAACCATTAACTAATGCAGTGCTCCTTTGATCTGAACATAACCCTCACACTATAAAAAGTGTCAGTTATTAAACATATGAGTTGGCATCCTTTTGATCTTCTAGGTGCATTCAGTAATATCGTCTGTTAGGCTCATCAGTTCACCAGCTTTTGTAGCCTTTCCAAAACTCATTACACAAAGCATCCGTAATATACATGTGGTACTCTAGAAGCTCATATTTTGAGGTACGTAGCTTCATAAATAACTCCTATGATGGGCTATATTGTAAAATTCACAGACGTGACACTTTTTATCTGATGGCCATATATGACTTATATATATACAGTATTATTCTTTGTTTATTCTCTGTTATATATTAAATCACACACATCACTCACATCTTTGTTTCTATGGAGTTGCAAACTCATTTTCTTACCATAGACACACTAGAGCCAGTTTTAAGTCTCAGCCTACTCACTTTACTTGTCCCTGTGTTTTGGATCAGCACTAAAGCTTAACTCAAACACAGTTGTCAAGTATATTTCTAAACCCATACCTCACGCATTATAATGGCATGACTAATTACATACACATACAGTATAAGTGCATGTATATGCATGCCAATGGCATTCTTAGGGTGTGTACAAACACATATAATTGTTTTATACTTGCTGCTGAATATGTGCACATCAAGAATTTTTCATTTTCATTAGTGATGGGCGAATTTGGGGCGTTTCGGTTCAACGAAAAATTAGCAAAACGGCGCCGTCATCTTGTTTTTGATGCCGGCGAATTTTAACGGCGGTTTCGCAAATTTATTCGCCGGCGGGAATTCGCCACGAATTCGCATCTGGCGAATAAATTTACCCATCACTAATTTTCATATGTTGTTTTCATAGCCGTATCGTAAACGCCGACAACTCCCACAGAAATTGTATATAAAGTCTCATGCATGCAGTCCTTTTACCAAGTAATTTGCATGTCTTTGCACTCTCATCAGCTTATTTATATGATTCTGAAGGCACTGCACTGCATACTCAAGGTTAACCCTTACTAGGGACCTATAAAGAGGCAAAATTATGTTTTTTCCCTCAAGTTGATACCTTTTTTATGCAAGACAACACTTTATCTGCTTTAGAAGCCACTGATTGGCACAGCCTAGAATTAGCTTTTAAAGGAATTGTTCAGTCTAAAAATAAAAACTGGGTAAATAGATAGGCTGTGCAAAATAAAAAATATAGCCAAAAATGTAATGTATAAAAGCTGGAGTGACTGGATGTCTACTATAATAGCCAAAACACTCATTTCTGTTTGCAGCTCTCTTGGTTTCCACTGATTGGTTACAAGGCAGTAACCGACAACGTGGTCGTTACAGTTAGCTTGAGCCATAACATGGAACCTAAGTCACTGACTAACTTAGAGTTTTGTTCTGTTCTGGTAGACATCCAGTCACTCCAGCCTTTATACATTACATTTTTGGCTAACTAACTATACCAGAAACATTTTTTATTTTGAACAGACTATTTATTTACCCAGTTTTTATTTTTACACTGAACTGTTCCTTTAAATGCTCAAAAACATATATTTGGAAATGGTAAACATAGTTTCAAAAATGATGAAAATTATTTTGGCAGGTTAAACAAGCAAACGGGTAACACTCTTCCTGTTGCTCTATGGAACTATAATTGGTGTCACTATTCTCGGTATGTTGTGGTTATTTTATAATCATTTGGCAATTATCTTTATCACTCTGCCAACATACCATTAACATTCATTAATATCTGATGTAAGAATTTCCAAATAGCTGTGCTTAACTTGTACTTTCATTTTGATGGACACTATCATTGCATTCATTTATTTGAATACTAAGGGGGTTATGTATTAAGGTTTGAGTTGTGTTTTCCACGAATATTCAAGTGTTGAGGGTTTTTTGGACAAAGTCACATTTTCGGGGTAAAAAAAAACCTCAAATTTTTCAAGATTTATTATACTCCGACCCTGGAAATAGCTTGAATCTGAAAATCTAAAACCTCTAAAGGTCATGTAGGAGTCAATGCCAGAGGTCCCTTGAACCATTTTTAAATGTTAATAGCCTTCGTGATGTTCAAGTTTTTTTCAGAGGGTTTTGCCTGAAAACTCGATCAATTTAAGCAATTTTTTTTTTCAGTTTGTTAACCCCAAACTCGCTGAATGAAGTTTTTTCCATTCAAGTTTTTTTCTTAAATCAGAAACCATTCCAGTTGTGAGTTCATTCGAGGTATAAAAACTCTAAAACTCTACCTTTCATAAATAACTCCCTTTAAGACTATCAGAATTAATATCTGCTTGCTTTAATAAAAAAAAACCATTTACCCTGGCTATTGTAATGGTCTTCATATATGAAAAATCAGTTGGCAAGGACATGACCATTATGGGGTGCACAAACTGGACTGATGCCTTTGTTTGGATCCAGGACCAGTGATTAGATCACAATTCAGGACTATACAAATCTCTCAGAAGAGGACCACATCAATGGCTTGTTGTAATCTTTGCCTATAAGGAAAATCAGGCAGGCCAATAATCTTACAATTTGGCTGGAGGGGTCAAGTTGGCATCTTATATGAGCCCATGTACTGCCAACACATGGGGGCAAATTCACTTAAGGGCGAATTTTATCCAGCATCCACTTCGCTATTGTCAGCGCCACTTCACCAGGTGCAAATTCATTATCACTACGCTAATTCACTAATATGTGAAGTTGCGTCTCAGTGGTCAAACGATAGCGAATTTTCGATAGCGTTACTTTGGCTGGGCGAGCATTTCATAGCTAATTTTTGCTAGTGTTCATTTCTGACTTTAATAGTAATGTTGGTGCAAATGCTTGAAGGGGCCAGTTTTTCAAACACATGTCCAATGAGCCATAATAAAGACAGAGGAGATCCTCTAATAACTTAGGCATCAGTCCACCCTTAAGCTGGCTATAGACGCAAAGATCCGATCGTACGAATCAATGTACGATCGGACTTTCCCATCTCCCGACCTGCTACTAACCATAAAGATCAAAGTCTTACCATTCCAATCAAATAAAGTGGTAAGAGAACAGATCAGCCAATGTTCTACCTCTGACAGCAATCGTACGTTAGTTATGTCTGTCAAAGCTAGTGACAGTCTCCCACTGAAAATCGTACGATCGGCAATACACGCAAAGATATTATCGGCAGCCGACAGAAATTTTCGAACCTGTCCGATCGACCAAATGACCGATCTCCGCCGGACGAAAAATGTCGGGACTCTCCACACACGTTCCGAAAATCGTACAAATACACGATTCGTACAATTGGATCGTTGTGTCTATGGCCAGCTTTAAACAAAGTGGCATGCCCCTCAAATTAGTTAAAAAATATTCCTCAAACATAAATCTTTAATAGTTTTGGACTTATGAAGGCAATCCAGCTTTAAAAAAAGAAAAGTCGCCAGCGTTTTTTACAACTTTATTGCATTTCCGCCATACAGGATATGATGTCACTGACATAAGATTGAGGAAGATGTAGCTTTGTTCGTCTGGTCTGAGGTGACGAAGTAAACTCAGGAAACGTTCCATAAAATTCACATCCTGGTGAATTTGCGAAGTAACGACCATTCGCTAGAGCAAAAAGTCACCTGGCGATAGGGTGCAAACGTATGCTAGCGACGGTCCTGTTCGCTAGAGAATTGTCCTCTACACCTGTTGGTGAATTGGTGATGTCCCTGCGGATGGGATTTCTGGCAAATTGACGCTAGCTGCGGTGACTTCACCCTTTGGGGAATCTACCCCATGGACTTGAACAACTTGAAAAGTATTATTTCATTCCTAATATGAACCAAAACTGATATTGTTGCAGTGGTGGAACACATTCTCTCTGTTGTGTTTGGCCCATAATGTTGCTCTTGTCCCTGACTCAGCTATTTATCTATCTACAAAATAATGTAGTTGGGAAATACCTAATAATGTATGTTGCAATGCCCACATCGACAGGATACTGATAATCGAAAATGAATCTCATCTATCATTACTTCCAATAATTATATATATATAATTATATATGAACTTATTGTAAATGATAATTACTTAATTTGTGGACACTGCAGGGCTAAAAGTAATGCAATCCAAATTAACAGTGCTCTGTGGCACTTATCCAAAGAATTCTAGGTTTCAAAATGTTTTACACATTTTTATCATGGACAGATTAGTACAGTATGTTATCTGGTATTAAAACAGCTAATTTAGAAACTAAAGCCACTTTCTTTAAGGCTAAATAAATTTACAAGACCCGAGAATCTGTCATTGAGAGGTAGCGCACTCCTGGACCTTTTTTTTTCTCACAAATCGCTCATCCCAGACCAGATCCCAGATCAGATTAATTATAATAGCGTCTGAGGTCTAAAGTCAAAAACCTCAGACGCTATTTATAATTAATCTCAACGACAGATTTGCTGACAACGTTCCCTCCTAGCGACGGACTTGGGGCGGCGGCACCCTGGTCACAGCGCATATGGGGTCCCCCCTTTTTTGTGGAGTAATGTAATTAATGTTCTGTGTGGGGAGTTGAATGGCAATTTAACCTACTCCCAAGTTTGAGAGCGGGGTCCAGGGCAGTTAGCACTCGGGCCATACAACATTAACGGTGAGCATATGGTTGAATTTAAAATCCATGAGTTACGGAATTGATATTTAAGCCAGAAATAGTGCTGGAGCCTTCTCTCCATAGTTTCAGATACATATATGGATAATTACAAGACCCGTGCCAAAGATAAATTTGCTTCTTAAAGAGGTGTGCAGTGTGCAGGTATGCCTGGTACTAACTGCGATGCCATGCCAGAAAAATGTGTGTGCTCAGGAAGGGGTGGCGGCAGCACAGAGTGCAGCTGGGGGGCCCTGGCCCCCCGAGTCTGACACTGAATAAATATGGTGGTTTTCATGTATTTTCTGCACTTTGCACCCTACCCTTCACTTGATAAATTACCATTTATATCTCTAGTGACACTTACCTTGTTTGGCTACTGGGTAGCTACAGACATTTTTATGTTGTGTTTAAACACCAGACCTAATGCAACAGTACAGATCTTAATAATAAATGCAGTAATGACATTAGGCCTATGTGACAATATCCTACAATGCCACTCCATGAAATCTATTTAAGCTTAAAATAGATTAAAAAATAAAATAAATATATAATTCTACCTGTCTCGCCTTTACACACACTCACATCCTTGGGCGCTGCTAATATTTGTGCATTGCGTAAGAAAACTAATAAAAATAATTAACAGAGGCTGCACCCATTTTAATTTACATATTTCCATCCCTGTGCAAAATGAAAGGTCAAACTGTTGATATATAAATGTTAAAGAACCTCAGCCTGTGTTATTGTCTGTCAAGAAAGCAACATGGAATGTAAGTAATGAAGGGATCATTTTATTCTGCTTGTACTTGTGCCATTGGACTCGTTTTTTTTTTGTAACAAGATGGGATTTTCTCTTGTATTAACTGCTATAGGCTACAGACCCAAACAGATACCACAAAGCAAAGAAAAGTCCTTCTTTTGTGAAATAATTCAAAATTTTATTAAAAGTATTAGGTCTTATAAACCTAATTTTAATATGTGATTAATGTAGAATTCAGCTTTAATATTTCCATGGTGTTTTTATCCTTATTAGAGCTTCATATTTCATGTGTTTATATTGTTTATTTATGTGCTCTATTTCCTTTGTCTCAGTTATCTTCTCACCCACTCAATTACATGAGTATATGTAATATGTGAAGGCAGCAGTGTAGTTTGAGTTGGTACCTTGCAGGTAAAAAAATGATGCTTGATGCCAATGTTATTAATGAGGGGGAAAGATAAAAATATAGGAAGTTTGGTATTTTATTCTAGGGAAGCTGGAAAACCTAACCCTAATATACTTATCCACATGTTCTGCGTTGCTTCCAAACAGATATAACATTTGTGTTTTTGGTGGGGTTTGGGCAAGAATAAAAAGCTCCCCACTTAAAACCTGGCATGCTATATTTTCACCAAAAACCCGATTTAAAGGACCAGTGACACTAACATTTTTTTAGTAAAAGATGCATTGTATAGTCCCCTCCAATAATACCTCCATCCATCTTAAAATTAACAATATTTAATGCTTTATTCAAAAATACATTGTGCATCTACTCAAATAGGACAATATGGTGACATTCCACATCTCCTTGCTGTGGCCCTAGAGAAGATTTTTTTAATTGTTCTACCTCTTTGCTTACATTTGTTCCACTTAGCTTTGACTAGAGAGGATGCATGGGTGGTCTTATCTCCTCTCCCTGATTTATTTCTGTTAAGGTGGCCATAGGCTCACCGATAATATTGTACAAAATATATTTTCGTACAATATTCGGTGAGTGAGGAGACGAGCCAACCGATATGGGCAGAAGACTTGGCTATCGGTTGGCTCAGTGTGATTTGTTTCCGATTAATGTTTAATTAAAGGGATACTGTCATGGGAAAAAACATTTTTTTCAAAATGAATCAGTTAATAGTGCTGCTCCAGCAGAATTCTGCACTGAAATCCAATTTAAAAAGAGCAAACAGATTTTTTTATATTCAATTTTGAAATCTGACATGGGGCTAGACATTTTGTCAATTTCCCAGCTGCCCCTGGTCATGTGACTTGTGCTCTGATAAACTTCAATCACTCTTTACTGCTGTACTGCAAGTTAGAGTGATATCACCCCCCTCACAGCAGCCTGCCAGAAAGCATTTCTCTCCTAAAGTGAAGGCACAAGTCACATGACTTGGGGCAGCTGGGAAATTGATAGAATAGCTAGCGTTCGCTCACAACCAATCGCCAGGCGAATTTTTACTCTGGCGAACGGTCGTTACTCTGCAAATTCAATAAGATGCTAAATTTGCTGAACGTTACCGCTTTCACCAGAGTTTACTTCGCTACCTCAGACCAGGCGAACTGATAAAACTAAGCTACATTCTCATATCCTGTATTCCGTAAATGTATTAAAATTGTAAAAAACGCTGGTGACTTTTCTTTTTTTAAAGCAGGATTGCCATACAATTAAAGCCTTATGTGTGAACAAATTTTTTTTTAACAAACACATATGGCATTAGAGGATCTCTTCTGTCTTGTTTGTTTTAAAAAGTGGCCACTTCAAACATTTGCACCAACATTACTATTAAAGACGTCCATACGACTTTAAGGTGCCCCCTTATTCAAAATAACTTAAGCACAAGAGTGCTAGCGAAGTTTCACTAGGCAGAAATGAACGATAGCGAAATTTCGCTATGAAATGCTCGTCCAGCCGAAGTAACTAAAGAACATTCACCAGCGTTCGGCTGCAGAATCGCAACTTTGCATTTTAGTGAATTATCACAATGGTAATGAATTTGTGCCTGGCAAAGTGGTGTGGAGTGAGGAGAAGCGGTCGCTGGTGAAGATCTGCCCTTTAGTGAATTTGCCCCTTTGTGTTCTATGCTCACTAAAACCAATAACTGTGGCAGGGACAAAATAATGCTTGATAAAGGGGCTTGGCCCCGAAACGTTGCATCACCGCACTGAAATAAAGCAAGGTTTTCCTGCAAATTAAGACCGTGGGTGCTGGTAATTTTCTTCTTGTACATTGAATAGGAAGCTGCCGAAACTTCCATTACCAAGCACCAGGCGACTCTACAGGAGGGTGTCGTGGGTGTGCGTCCGCTCACACTAATTTGTAGGGACAAAATGAACCCACTTTGTATTTTTCCTGGTGGAAAACTAAAAATAATATTTTTTTCTCTGAACTGTAGGGCTAATACTTGTACCAGGGAACAGAAAAAACAATACCTGCTGCACCATATACTCCACTTTAGTTTTTTAAATCTGGCATCAGAGGATCCCAGTGCACAAAAATACTTCTCGTCCCAAGCATTCTGCAAAATACATATCATTGTATTTGTAAGCGCTTGTTAACTTTTATTGTGAAATGTTGCCAAAACTTGCTTAATTTTTATAAGCAGACTGTAGTGATTTCCACACAGGGCTGGAACAAGGGTTAGTCAGTAGAAGCATGTGCCTCGGACACAGCTGGATTATCAGGTATTTCATGGGCCTTGCTAGTAAAATATCACCTTAAGCCAGGAACAGTATTAAATATTTACTGGCAAGTTACATTGCTGGTAAGATCAGATGCCACTCCGCTTGTTACACCCATGATGCATTCAGTTATTCCAGTGTTTGCACAACATGGCAGACGGGAGTGCACTCATGTTCCAGGTCCCCATAAAGGTTTTTAACTTAATTCTCTGTCTCCCTCCTAATAAAAATACAGTTCTCTCTGGCAGAGAGAAAATGCTCAGTATGGGAGTGAGGGGCTAAATGTACACAATCTGTTTGTGGTTGTGTGAGTCTGCTGGCATGTGTGTGCATTATTGTACTGAATGGGAGGGGTAGAGTCTGGCTAGCTGTGGCTGGAGTCTATGCGAGATTACCTTCCCATGATTCAGATCTTTCTGGATAATGGGTTTGCAGATAAGGGTTCCCATACCTGTATAATGTGTAGGCATAGTTAACACCATACATTCTAATCCCAGACATGCAGAGAAATTAGTATTAGTTCCCGAGTAGCTTATATGGTTATTGCACCTTGGCCCCTTGAATAACAGGACTGGAGCCTCAGCCGTCGTTACACAGTTATAGATTGCTAGATTATGTCAATAAAATACACTTTCTATTAATCACAATTGATATTACTTTTGCACCTAGTTATTGTATACAGGCTTAGTCTCAGAAAACAGGTTGCTTTTGGCTGATGATAACTTTATATACCACTTTTGACGTTTTTTGGGTGCCCAAATTGTAACAGGTTTGCAGGCCCTCCTCTCTTTATAAATGAGGCTTGGTAGAGGTTATTTTCAGTTAAAAGGTGTACCCAGCTATGGGGAATATATCAAACAAAATCATTATACAAAGATAATTTTTTTGTGTATATTTTTAAGCTCTTCAGTTGAGAAGCGCAGATCTTCAGCAAAAACGAAATGCAGCGGCCCACAATACCAGTGACTTCATCACGGAAACCCTCATTGTGAGAAGAGCTCAGACCTTTGCAATTGAACTGGATTTCAGTCGAGCGTTAGCAGATGGAGACCGTCTGGACTTAATTGTGGAGACAGGTAATAGTGACCATACTGCATCCCCTATTCATGTCTCGGGCCAAGCAAAAATTTCTTGCACTGTTTAAGTTAATTTTTTTATTCAACATATTTCTAAATATGGATTTGAGTTTAATCTTTTGTATTTGACCTATTTATTGGAGTTTTCCTGGGTTTATGTGTATAGCAATGACATTCCTCTTTAAAGCACAGTGCAACCCTCCCCCCCCAACAAGACTTCACCAATTTGTTGCTTCTCTTTTTCCCATCTGAAATGCTATGGGTTTTTTTTTAACATGAGATCTTACTTTATTGCTAATCTGAAAATTAAAACTTGCAAGCACTTCTTTATGCAAGCCACCATACAGTATTTAGTGCAATGATGTTGCTTCAGTGCATGCACAAGCTGTACCTTCAACTGCTAGACAAGTGAAGGGATCCACATGGTGCAACTCTTGAATCATGTTTTAGTGTACAGGCTCACAATCTTTCTGGAGAATGTGGAATTGTGGGAAATATTGTACATTGTATGGCTTCCCAATTTTTTTAAGAGGATGGCTGTGCGGCTGGAGAATGATGCCTTATTGTTTACTTTTGCTTCTCTTATAAAACATTATCTTTATTGGGGCTTTGGTGTGATTTAGATTCACCTGCAATAACCACTTCAAAACTCATGATTAAATCCAGGATCTGACTTGTGTCAGTGCCAATTGGATTTATAAGTTATAGAGATAAAGAACTACTTATTATCTAATGTGTTAAATTACCATTCCCTAATTAGGGTTAAATTCCAATTTCCTTGGTATTCCCCTGACAACCCAACCCCAGTTTAATTAATTAACCCTAATTAATTAACCCTAATTAGGGAATGGTAAATTAACACATTGGCTAATAAGGGGTTCTTTATCGGGGATTGCCATGTCCTTTAAACAAGGAAGATTTTGAGGTATTTTATTCTTCCCCAAATGTTGGTTGGGTGAGGTTCAGTATCCATGAACTCACAGTTTAGTCTCTCTTAAGCTGTGAAGCTTGAGGGGTCAATCACTTATACCCTTGACAGAAGGGCTGTCACGGCCGGCACCCAATACCAGAACAGATGCCAAGTACCCTGGTCTCGGCTCGGCTTCACCAGTAGTGTGACCACCGTTGGGCTTCGGGAGGAGCCCTCAGCTTACTTGGGTGCCACCTGGACTTAACGAGGGGTACAAGGCAAGATTTTCTGGCTAGCAGAGGGGCACGGCAGGTAGCAGAGTCTTTCGGGCCGAAGGTCACGGTACAAATGGAACAGCCAACAGAATCGTCAGACAGGCTGGGTCGAGGCAGGCAGATAACAAGAATCGTTACAAGAATAGACAGAATCAGATAATAGCACAAGGCTCAGGAGCACCAAGAATACAATCCTATCACGGGCAAATTACAAGCAGCCACCCTGGGCTTTAAATACTATTTGAATTTCGCGCCTTTGCGCGCTGACGTATGACGTCAGCACGCCTGCGCCTTTAAATCTCCAGGAGGCGCGCCGGAGGCTAGAGAGGAGGACGTGTGGCGGGCGTCCTCGCCGGTGGACGACCCCGCCGCACAGGTACCCTGACAAGGGCAAAGATTAACTTTTCTAGTGCTCATTCAGAGATCACTTCTGCCCAGGGTCTGTCTGTACTCTGAATCTTGTGTCAGAACAAAATCTGGTGTTAGGGCAGTGTTGGTGGACATAAGGCAGCTCAGTCCTTACCGTCTGCCATAGGGGTCTACCAGTGCTTCCTAACTTTTAGGCCTTCTAGCTCCTGCAGCAATTCTACTGTAGAGCAGGGAGCAAAGTTTAAGAAACATGTTAAATTATGAATACTTTGCACCCTCCCTGCAATTAGTAAATTATGTCTTTGGTGCTTCTACTACTTACTTATGTTACCTTTTTTTTTTTTCATTGCCCAGGCTTCCATATTACTGGGTAACATTGACCCCAGAAGTCTAACACCTACTAAGGGAAATCATTTTTCAAAACAGATCCATCCCAGTACAAAAGTTTTTTTCCCCTAAATTGTAGGGGAATTGCTCATAGCAGCGGATAGGGGTCAGGCAAAACAGTTCCACAGATGAGGTGGGAAGCTCAGGTTGGCAACAAAATTGGTTGGTTTATATTCACAGCAGAAAAATAAACAAAGCACTAGTTCCATGCATAAAGGTGATATAACAATAAATCAGTGTCTCACCAGATTGGAGTTTTCAAAGAACTCAAAACAAAAGTCCTCTCTGCTTTCACAAGGCAGTATTGCTTTCCAAACACAGATTTTTTTTTTACAGTTTCTCTAAGCTTACTGAACTCCCTCAACTCAAAGAGGCTACCCCTTAAACAGTCCTACCTGTGGACTAATTGGCCAGAGTACTTTCCAACCATGCTCCAGGGTCCTAGCCTGTCTTACCCTGGAGATTTAAAGGAGCCAATACCTCTGGGTGCTATATACCTGCCGTCATATGCAGAATTCCTACTGGGACAAAGAAATTGAAATGACAATATTGACTTACTGTATGTGTATCATCAGGGCCTTATCATAGAAGACATAAGTCTCAATTGTCTCAAAATAAATCCTCTCAGAGCACAGACCAGTACATCATTTGCTCCTCAATTGTATGTCAACAAATTATATTCTTCTTGTGGCACTGAGTAAAGATGTAGTTGGGAGCCCAGTAGCCAAGGAAGTTATAATATCTTGGAAGAATTACCGTATATACTCGAGTATAAGCCGAGTTTTTCAGCATCCAAAATGTGCTGAAAAAGTCTACCTCGGCTTATACTCGGGTCAGCGGGCAGTAGCTGAGATTGCAGTCACTTTTAATCATTCCTATACCAACACTTCACTTGGGGAGAGACTGCAATATCCCACAATGCCCTCTGTTGGTTATATTAAAGAATAACAGTGCGCCCTCTGTTGGTTATATGAAAGAATAACAGTGACTGCAAAATCACACAGTGCCATCTGTTGGTTATATGAAAGAATAACAGTGCGCCCTCTGTTGGTTATATGAAAGATTAACAGTGACTGCAATATCACACAGCGCCCTCTGTTGGTTATATGAAAGAATAACAGTGCGCCCTCTGTTGGTTATATGAAAGAATAACAGTGACTGCAATATCACACAGCGCCCTCTGTTGGTTATATTAAAGAATAACAGTGACTGCAATATCACACAGCACCCTCTGTTGGTTATATAAAAGAATAACAGTGCGCCATCTGTTGGTTATATGAAGGATTAACAGTGATGGCAATATCACACAGCGTCCCTCTGTTGGTTATACGAAAGATTAACAGTGATGGCAATATCACACAGCACCCTCTGCACATGGTAGTGGGACAGTGGGACAATGCACACAGTAATCCGTTTGGCAATTCTCTGTCACCATCAACTTTGCAAAGAAGTCCGGTTGATCGATGGGGGGGTCGCTTTGGCAGAATGTGCGCTGCTGGGAGACAGGGCTGTAGTTGTGTCTAGGCTTATACTAGAGTCAATAAGTTTTCCCAGTTTTCGTAGGTAAATTTAGGTACCTCGGCTTATACTCGGGTCGGCTTATACTCGAGTATATACCGTAGAACTTATCTATATCTGCTTGGCAATTGTTCTTGGCAGGTCCCTATCCAACAAAAGATAACAACACAAAAGCAGTGATGCAAGTCTCCAGCTCTGGAACAACAACAGCATGGAGTGCAACCCGTGGATCAACCAGTGGTGGAACACTGCAAGTTATCATCAATATTCCAGTCAATGCTGTTATTGGACGTTACCAAATGACTGCACAGCTGACAGCAGGCAGCACCAGTTCTTTTCCTGTAGGAAACTTCATTGTTCTGTTTAACCCTTGGGCATCAGGTACTAAAAAAATCTTGTTTTTCCAGGAATCCGATAGTTGTCATTTGCATAAAAGTAAATATTTTGCCAAAGGCAGTCCTACCAAGAAAGTAGATTGTGATCTACCAATCAATTCTTGTCTACTGACTAGTAGATCTTAAGAGGATTATGTGCAAACGGCTCCGTTAATATTCTTGCCCCATTCTTTGCTAATATTCAGGTCATTATTAGAAAAAAATGCTGAAGGCATAGGTGGATTTTGTATTTTCTAATATTAAGGGGCACATTTACTTAGGGTCGAATATCGAGGGTTCATTAACGATTTTTAGTTTGAACGATTTTTTGTTTGAATCGTTCGATCCGAAGTCGTAGTCGAAGGTCGAAGTAGCCAAAAAAACACTTCGAAATTCGAAGTTTTTTTTATTCTATTCCTTCACTCAAGCTAAGTAAATGTGCCCCTAAGTGTAGTTAAGTGAAAGTTTCCATGGTTTGGCAACATAACTCATACTATGCTGTTGAGGGGGTATACCTTCATGGTAAGCATCACTAAATATAGACCCCAGGCACACTGGTAAAATCTGGGCACCCTTGGCATAACCTTTTCTCTGCCTATAGCAATTGTGAATACATGTGAAATGCTGATAACATAACACTGTGCTGCCATAGCATTAAATTATAATGTTTCCTAATGCATTGCAGTCAATATGCTGAAACTTAAAAAAAAATACCATTGAAATATGAATGATGGAATCTATTGGCCTGGATGTCATGTAAAGTTTTAGGCCCTCTCTAAATAAAAAAAACTGTTTGCTTTTAAACAGTAGACTACTAAATGTTTCCTGCCGTGTTTCCTGCCGATTGGATGCTATTGGTGACAAAACCTATAGCATTTGTTGGGGTTTGCGCTGATGCTAAAATTCTGGGGAAAACAGTGCATTGTGGATAAAAAGTATGGAGAATTGTGTCTGGAAATTCACACATAAATGCCCCTTTACAATATTCTTGCCACGCTACAAGTAAAGTAGAACGTATGAATTCGTCAGCATAGCTCTTAATCATTTTAAGTTTTAATTGCTCTTTAAATTATGTTCTTTACTGTTTGTCTAATGCACTTTTGGGTTTTTTCAGGTGATGAGGTGTACATGGAAAATGATGCACACAGGAGAGAATATGTCCTAAATGAAACTGGGTTTATATTCCTTTCTTCTGGGAGAATGACATGGGATTATGGACAGGTATAGTGCTGTTTGGATACAAGAGATGTATGCAGCAATTTGCACTTTGCTGGAATTTAAATATCCTGGTTTGATATGAACTCTCATATCACATATCACATATAAGTCACATATTTACTAGAATACTGTGTATTTACTCCATATGCAATGAATAAAATATTTGCTTATAAACAGATGACCAGTAAAAACTAACTACTACATTTAATACTACTACAGTTAATAGCACTCCTCTAGCAGAATCCTGCATTGAAACCTATTTTTATAAAAAAGCAAACATATTTTTTTAATATTTGCTTTTGAAATTTGATGTGGGTCCTTAGTTTCCCAGGTGCCCTCAGCCATGTGACTTGTGCTTTAGTTAACTTCAGTCACTCTTTACTGCTATCATTGATATGACTTTCCTCCCTATCCACCACAGCATCCTAAGTAGAGCAATAGGAAGATAACCAGATAACAGCTCCCTGAACCTACAGTACATTGATAGAAATGCTCTCATGCCACACCTAGTAGTAGACAAATAACACTCAATAGTAAAACACCGAAGCCCTACCGCCACTCCTCCAGTTACACTGAGTTGGAGAAACAATAGCTTATTCAAAAGCAGTTCCATTGTAAAGGGCTGGCTCTTTCTGAAGCACAGGATAAAGCATAGGATCAGGCACAGTTACCTGAGATGGCTGCCTACACAATTCTACAACTTAAAAAATATTACAACTAAAAAACAATATATTGGTTCAAGAATAATTTTAAATTGTAGAATGAATTATTTGCAATGTTCACAGTGTTATTTAGTAATAGAAACTACAATGTAAAAATCATGACATAATCCCTTTAAGTTTGCTTATTGTCTAGTAACCCATAGCAACAAATCAGCAGGAAGCATTTACTGGTCAACTGATGGAAAACAAACGTGATTGGTTGCTAGGGACTACTATATGTGGGCAACCATAAGACCTTCATTACATTTATTACCCCAATAGTGTCTGGTTCAAGTGCATCAAAGAATAATGATTAGTTTGGAAGACATGACAATCATAGGCATAGACTGCATAATAGAAAAACTGTTGTAACATTTGTGTTGTTTGTACTTACCCTTATACAGTCAGTATTGAAGTCATTGCTCTGTATATTTTATTTAAGTTTGAGGAGGGTATTGTGGACATTTGCCTTCTATTGCTGGACAGAAGTACAGAATACAGAAGAGACCCAGTTACAGCTTTATCCAAAAGATGGGACCCTATTTATGTGGGAAGAGTTTTAAGCGCTATGGTAAGGATCTGCTTGTCAATTAATTTTTTTTTAAAAAATATCCAGATGTGTTGGTTAAACAAAGACTGAGATTAGATTATTTTCTTTAGGTCAATAGTAATGATGACAATGGTGTTGTAGTGGGAAACTGGACTGGAGATTTCACAGGAGGAGAAACCCCTACCTCTTGGGGTGGAAGTGGCACAATTCTGCGTAGATGGAGTCAAAGTGGACCTGTCAAATATGGACAGTGCTGGGTGTTTGCTGGAGTACTCTGTACAGGTCAGTGTAGAGGTTTTTTGACTTTTTAAACTTTCTAAACTTAACTTAGTGACATTGGAGAAGGCAGTGGCCAGGGATGGGCATAACCCACACAAGGAAGATTTAATCTGATAAATCAAGTCACCCACATTTATAGGAGTCACTCTAATTCAGGGGTCCCCAGCCTTTTTTACCCATGAGCCACAGGAGGCAGTTTGTCAGTTCACCTGTTTTTTATGCTGTCAAAAGTTGCCTACAAGTCAAGAATTCAAAAACAAGCACCTACATTGAGACCACTGGGAACAAAATCCAAGGGGTTGGTGAGCAACATGGTTTGGCATCACTGCTCTAATTTAACCCCATCAATCAGTAACTATAAGTAACAGCCAAGTAACCTTCTATGAGTAACTTGCACCTGAATCTCATCTTTTCCCCACCCACTGAAATAATAATCTTCCGAAGCAGTGGGTGCATGGAGTGCTATCGGAGGTGGCCTGTTGAAAAAGTGGTATTCAGGGTGGGCAAGCCAAGATGCACTTGGGTCCGATTTTGTTAAAAATAACTTTGTCAAATTTCAGTAAACTTGTATAGAGATCTTTATTAAGACCTTTGGCTTAGAAGGCTCACCACATCAAATCTGAACAGATCATTATAACACAGTTTTCCATTAAAATCAGTGCTGTGATATACAGTATTGTGCTGTGCATTGGTGCATAGACCATGCAAGGACAAAACAGCACTTAAAGTAATGATGCAAATATGAGAAAAAGTTGGTTTTAAGTACACTTAGGAATGCAGTTTAGCTTTGAGATTCCCCTAATAAATGTATAGGCTAAGATATATAATCAGCAATGTAGCTCAAGGCAGATGAACATTTTTTTTTAAGTATATATATTATCATTTTACACAGGCTAATTAAAAATAAACATTATGTGAAATGTCATTTGTTAGCAAATTGAATGTACCTTGATGAGAGTGTATATACTGTATTCTTTTGTTGTTCTTCTAATCAAGTACTGAGGTGCCTGGGGTTACCTGCCCGTGTGATTACAAACATTGAGTCGGCTCATGACACAAACAGGAACCTGGTAATAGAAGAGTATTATGATGAAGATGGAATCAGCATCAAATCCCCTGATAGTGTATGGTAAGAGAAGTTCATAGTGAGTTAAAGAGAAAATGCAACCTTCCTTAAGGGAACGATTGATAAGATAAGTTAATATTGAAAAAAAGTGAAGTGAAACCTGCCTGTTAGTTGACCTAGAGGTAGATGAACATCACCCCCAGATGTGTTTCCAGCTGCAACGTCGCTTATGGCGGTGTTCACAATGCTGCCCTCCCTGCCCGTCACACTTATCTTAAGATTGCCAACAGGGGTCCGTGCGGGGGCACATCACTAGCACAGAGTTAAAGTTCTGGGGAGCTGCCGTCTGAGGTGCTTACCTTGCCTCATGGTAAAAACTCCCCTGATCACCCCACCTGAAACCTTTTGAGTTTGCATTTCCATATTCATTTCTTACTGAAAGAGATCAATTGGACCAGTCCCCAGATAAACTTTATTTAAAGAGGAAATCAAATGGAAGACTTTCAAACTCCTGCTGCTTTCAGGTAGAAGCACTACCACATGTGTCCATCTTTCTCATATGATTGCTTGCAGAAATTGTGAAGGAAAGGGTTCTGTAGCTGAAAAAGGACCAAGATACAATTTTCCATTAAATTGGAGTGCTTCTTTACACTCCTAAGGAATGCTATAACTTTATGAGGTCCCTTTCCCCAACTTCCACAAAGGTGCTAGGCTCACCTTACAGTTCCAAGCTCCTCCACCTTTATGGAGGGCTTTTGCCTCAAGCCCTTCAGCACATTCAGTTGAAGCCTAAAAAAGAAAAAACTATGGTCTTTTCTTCCCTTCTTAGACTAAGAAATACCCAAGCAATAGCCAGGCAAAGCAGTATTTAAACACAGGGCAAGGAAAGTTTCTTATATAACCTGACCTATTGAAATGTTTACATTGTAGTAAATAACACACCAGTAGAATGTCATCATTAATTTAAAAAAAGTAACTGACATTTATCATTCTTTTTGTAGGAACTTCCATGCTTGGGATGAAGTATGGTTTGCTAGAAGAGATCTTGGGTCAACCTATGATGGATGGCAGATTCTAGATTCAACCCCACAAGAACTAAGTGGAGGTAAGAAGATGACTGTCCTGGACTTATTAAGCACATTAAGCACTTGTAGATAGGAAAAGTTGGGAATAGCTGGTAAAGCAAAACAAAATGGCAACAGTAGGGCAAAACAATGACAGTAACACTGTTAAATGTTGTTTCTTGTTGTATTAGGCAGCTATTGCCTTGGACCTACTTCACAAAGAGCTGTCAAACTGGGAGATGTCAACCTGAACTTTGATGGTGCATTTTTATTTTCGGAAGTAAATGCTGATAAAAAAAAATATATCAAGTACAAAGATGGAAGGACTGTACTTGTTCACACTGATACTACATCTGTGGGCCAAACCATCAGCACCAAGACTGTGGGTTCTACTTCCCGTGAAGATGTAACAAATGATTACAAATATCCAGAAGGTATGTTATTATTTAGCAAAATAATGACCTCGTGCAACAGAGAAATTATCTCTTATGGAAAATATTAGTTAACCTTTTTGATTTTAAGTCACTACTTTTGTGGAACCACATTTAATTCAGCCATCATCCATTTACACAAAAGGTGGAACAGCACCCAATATAATCAGGTGACACTTTAGATATCCAAGGAAGAATCTCCCATAACAGCACTAGTATTCTCAATCCTCCCTCAATATTAGTAGTGCACTTAATTTCTTAGTTTTTCTATATATCGGTTTCTTTAATGTCAGGGGCCTATTTATTAACCCTCAAATTTTTTTCTGGTCTAGTTTTTAAGGGAAAAATCCAAATATTTAGAGGAAAAGAAATCCTTGAAATTTGTATGCTCCAAAGCTGAAAATCCAAATCCAAAATACTCCAGCTAAAACTTCATGTAGAAGTCAATGGCAGATGTCCGTTTTACAATTAGAAGATGTTTCTTGCCTTCATGATCTTTGAGGATTTTGGGCAGCTTGTTGTTGGTTTTTGTTCAAAAATCCCAAAAATGTGGGGTTTTCTGGCAACAATTTGAAAAAGTTGTATGATTCAAATTGCACGATTTTGTCGAGACTTTTTCCCGTACGTGCAATTTACGTTCAGATTTTTTACTAAATTAAGTCAAATTGTGGTTGGGAGTTAGGTTGAAATTTTATTTTTAAAATAATGAGATAAATTTAAGTTTTAACCCCCCCCCCCTAAGTGAAGGGGGCCTTAACCAAATGATGGTCCTTCAAGGGGTCCTTGAAGTAACATCATTTGTTTAGGGCCCCCTTCACTTAATGATAAAGATAGAAAAATGCTGATGTATCAGTCATTTAGCCATAGTTCCAAATATATAACATCAAATACATGTTCAACCCAAATATTACTGACCTTCAGGCTGGGCTTTCCGCTGTATCTAGAAGAGCACACACTAAACCCATACCCTAATTTGCCTTCAGACTGAACAGTTTGGGGACCACTGCCTAAGAATATATTTTATGTAGCTGCAATACTTTCCACTAGGGTGCAATATGATACTGGTCTAATAGCAGAGGAGGAAATATATCCTTGGGTTTACCGATAGTTCTTAATCTGCTTCAGATTTTTTTTTTTTTTTTTTGCTCAGGCGTTTGATGCATAAATAAAATGCTATTGGAAATATATGTGTATATATATTAGAGTTCATTGATCATTTATTTTATAGGTCATGGTGCTCAAATATGTCCTTATTATATTTTTATATTTTAGAGTTGGGGACATGTTATCTTTTTATACATGCTCCTGTTGTAGGTACTGTATGTGTGAAGGCAAGTGGGCATATGACCAGACCTTATACATTTAAATGCATCACAGAATATTTCACAGGAGCTTGTAGAGTATATGCAGTATAATAATGTTAGCTGGGTACATGAGGCATAGCTGTATATCTTGAGGGAGATTCTTCCATAAGCAGGCTTACGCTGAATCCATATTTCTTTTTGATTGATTTTGAAATCAAATCTAAATCTTAATTTCCATATTCAGGAATAAGCAAAATCCTAAAAAGTGCTCTGAAAAAAAGGTCTCTTCCAATAGTACTGTCCGGTTACATCACTTAAACATTTAGTTTGGCTGAAAACAAAGGAAATTGTTTAGTAACATTCATGAAACTCTTTTGCATCCCATGTTTCCCATCTTATTCTTGCAATAAAAAAATTCTTTTGCAAGTAGTAGTAGTAGTAGTTGAAAATTTTTAAATACTTCACAAGTAAAAACATTTTTTTAAATAAGTAGGGGATTTTTTTACTCATGTAGATCTTTACATTTATCATTCTTATATAATATATATAAATATGTAACTGATGATTGCTAGGAAATTCTGGTGTGCAACATCAAGAGAAAATTCTTTCTGTTTAACTGAAAGGTTCTAGTGAGGAAAGAGACGTATATTTTAAAGCACAGAGACAGTTAGCGGAATCAAGCACTGGAATAATAGCTTTAAGTGCGGCATCATCAGTGAAAACGGCAGCCCGTGCTCCAAAATGTGCAATCAGTTGCACTTTCGAGCTGATCGCACAGCCGCAATTTGGCGAAGATATCACCATCATACTGAATTTGAAAAATGGCTCCTCTGGCAACAGAAATGTCAAGCTGAATTGGACTGCTACTTCAATTGTCTATAACAGAACTCCGTTCAAAGAAATACTGAAGAATTCTCAGGCTGTCTACTTGGCTGGCAATGAAGGTAAGCAAACAAGTTTCAATTGATGTATTTGGATTCTGTAATCTTGGAAAATGTTTAAAGAATTGAACGTTCGTTACGTATGGTGGGCTAAATACCTAATGAACTCTCAAACTTAGTGTCCCTGTTTCATGTCTTATGCCATGCAAAGTGTGTTCTTTTTAAAACCATAACTGCTCATCATACTGTCCTTGTGATTTCAGAAAAGGCTATATCTCTGAAAATACTGTATACACAGTATAAAGATACCATAACTACTGACAACATGATCCGAATTGTGGCTGTGTGTCATGAGGAAAATGGAGGATGTTTTTTGGTTGATAAGACTATCAATTTGAAACGACCACCTCTTGAATTGAAGGTAACGTTTTCATATAACCAGGAGTCCACATCCTCATCACTCACTATTCTTCCATTATATCAGATTTTCTCTTGGAGGTTCAGGATGCCCCTTGTTCAACATGCACTTACTGAATAGAGCTTCTGTACATACCCTGTGCCTATTGCCCCCCCCCCCAACAGGGAAATTGAAACTACTTCATGTTTGGTTCTTGAGAAGTGGATTACCAGCTCACAGATGAACCTCCTGCATAATGGCCTTCTGCTAACAAAACAGTCACAACAAAGAGAAAAGGGATTGTATTGTATATTGGTGATCTAATTATCTACCTTGTAAGAAAGAAACATAGTGGAGCTCACTTATAAACTTTGTGCAGGGCAGATTGGTTCGCACAGTGAATATATTTGCCCTGCACATGGTTATATTTATAAAGTTGAATAAGAGTGTGCAAACAGAATTTTTTTTTTCATACTGCAAATATGGCATATTTTACAAATTCTGAATATTATGGGCACACTCTGCGTTTGAATTACGCCACAACTTTGGTGTTGGAGAAAATATTGCAAAACAGTTTTGCAAATTGTGAATTTAAGTTACTGTCAATGCTATTTTCGCACACAACAACCTCGCACAGTGGGCACATCACGCAACTTTTCAACAAACACGCACGTCGCATTTGAGAGCCATTTGTGAAATTTTATTCTCAATACGAATGCGAATTCTCAATGCAAAACTAGAAAGACGGGCACAGCGGTGCAATATTTTAGCGTTCAGGGAAAACCATTGGCAATACATCCATTTGCGAATAAATATGCTCTTTGCAAACTTTATAAATGACAAGGGATAGGTGAATTTTTTCGCCTTGTTTCGCCACTGGAATGACACCCATAGACTTGCATGGCATTGTGCGTCAAAAAAAAAAGACGTGGGTCAAAAAAATTTTGACGCCCATAGACTTTACTGGGCGTCGGCAACATTTCGCCGGCAGCAAATTTTTAACGAAACGGGTCAAATTCGCCCATCCCTATAAATGACCCAGTATCTTCAGTCTCCATGTTTGCCCTCTTTAGCTCAAAAAACTAAACACTTTTTTTTTTTATAAAAATAATAGGCAAACAGATTTAGACAAATAGATTTAGACAAATAGATTTCCTCACCATGTTTGTCTATTTTTATTGATGAATGTCCTTTTTTTAGTCAGTTTATTTATGTAACTTGCGTCACTGGCCCATATTTACCTCTTGTATTGTTTGTTGGTTGTATGTTTGTATGTAATCTATATGTTTAAAGTATACGCCCATTTATTGTACAGCGCTTTGGAATATGTTGGTGCTTTTTTAATAGTGTTAATAATAATAATAATAATAATCATCATCAAGGGCTGTTTGTGCCACTAATAACAAATCTTATAACCTGCATCTTGATCCAATGGTGGCTTGCTTATCCAGAAACCCATTATCCAGAAAGCTCTAAAATACAGGAAGGCCATCTCCCATAGATTTAAGCAAAGGTATGGAGATCCAACACCTAGGTTCCAATCATTCTGTACAATCTTCAAATCATAATTGTTCTTCAAGTTATCCATCTTAATTTTTTTAAGTCAAATTCAAATGTATTTTTGCTATGTTAAAAGTAATGGAATAAAGCATTCCTGATACCTTTTTGCTCTTGTTAAACATGTTTAGGCCTCAGAACAAGCAACATTAAACAAAAAAGTCACTGTAGATGTTGTCCTCAACAATCCACTCCCAGAAGGTGTTACAAACTGTTTTATGGTCATTGAGGGCAGTGGCCTTATAAAGCATCAACGTAAGATCTTGTAAGTATATAAAATTTGTTAAGAATTATTTCAATGATGGTGTTTATATTTTATATATATTTTCATATATACTATATATATATAAATATATATATATATATATATATATATATATATATATATATATATATATATATATATATATATATATATATATATATATATAATTTTTTTTTTTTTAATATAAGGTTTACCATTGTCAGACAGTAAAATACTGGAGAGACCAGATAGAATTACAGATGGATCCAAAGTTGTCCACCTTCAATTAGAGCACATCTGGCACACACTGCCACATGATTTTTCCTGTTGAAATAAATACATATGTATTGTGTCAATTGAAAATAAACTGGTTACGGCTGTATTTGTCTTCCTGCTACCTCAACTACTCAGCCCATTAAGCTTTTTTGAAACACTACAGAATAAGAACATATTGATATTATAGAGGTTCCTTATCTTGGTATATTCCTGTGTAGTCCACAATAAGTGGCTAACAGGTAAAAGATCTCTGTGGGTCATATTTATTATGCTGTGTAAACCAAAATTCACAGGAAGTGTAAAAAAGCTGTGTAAAAGTGTGTGTAATTTTACTAGTGAACACACCAGAGTGTCAGGAACGCCCGACAGTGCTCCCGTCCACTTTGGCACTGCATTCAAGATGGCGGCACCCATGCACTTAGGTTGCAGCTCCGGCACATTGACGCCAGAGCACAGATGCATGATGTCATTGAGCTTCTGGCATGAAAATTCTAAATAAATAGAAGCAGATGTCACAGGTTCAATGTCTGATTATAGGTCACCATGCAAATGTTCCTGGGTGGGTATAATTCTTGAAATGCTGATTACTGGACTTTTGTCCTTCTGCTTTGTTCCTGACTATGATCCTTGCTGCCTGCCTTCTGAACGTTTGCCTGAATTTCCAACTACACTTATTCTTAACCCCTTTGGCTACCATCAACTGGACTTTGTTATGTAGTGCTTCCTCCTTGGTCCGGGCTCCTCCATCTGAGCCGTAAAGCCTTGACACAGATTTCTTACCTTTGCTTTACATTGCTTCCAGCAGAATTCACTCTATGAAAAAATGCATAAAAAATTTACTTGGCAATGTGTGGTGTATTATCCTGCTATTTTTTACACAGTATAATAAATATTTCCCTGTGTGTTTTCATCTGCTGCATAAGTCAATGTTTTATTCCCAGTAAGGTGGTTAATTTTTAACGTGTTTCCAAATCCAGGATGATCTTTAGTTGACCAAGTTAACCTTGAAATTGGTAATATATGTTTGTATTAGAAAGCCATAAATTCAGGGAATGGGCAATTCTTACCATTATATGTTTTTTTTTTTTTCAGATTACCAGACTTAAAAGCCCATGAAAAAATAAGAACCCAAGTTGAGTTGATTCCATATCGAACTGGTCCAAGAAGAATCATAGTTAACTGCTCCTCTGACAAATTTACTGGTGTAAAGGCATGCCTGCCAATCAATGTGGTTACTGCCTAGCAATATCCACCTTGGTCAGGACCAAATACCATTCAGTTCTTTCTACCACTTTATAAAGCAATAGTTGACTATATAGACTAGTAGAGCTAGGCTCCTAAATGTAAGTAGCGTTCAAGCATTAGTTTCTCATAGTATCTCATTTACATAGTATCCCATTAACATACACCTAAGTGCAGATACTGTATATTACATTTGAACATGAATTTTTATAAATTTGCTGATTTTAATTTGAGTTTCCGGAGTCTCGAATATACGAGATTCTGGAAACTCTTAAGTGCAAAGCACTTAGATTAAAAAAAATCAATGAGATTTTTGATTCAAAATTTAGCAGGCTCGTTGCAAATAAAGGGGTGAATGGGACTTCACTGCATTTGAGTTGTTTCTTCACTTTTTTTCATTAAAAAAATTATTTTGAAAACCTGAATTTTGAAAAAAATCTGCTTATAAGAAACTCACTAACTGCTTGGGCCTCAATGAAGAATATGCCTTGCGAAATAACATTGAAATGCAGGAGATAGGGAAGCGATTTGCTGAATCACTTTACAGTTTAATTACAGTCTAAATTTTTCGATGTAAAGGTGTGCCTGCCTATAAATGTGGTTACTGCCTAGCAATATCCACCTTGGTAAGGACCAAAAACCATTCAGTTCTTCCTACTACTATATAAAACAATAGTTGACTATATAGACTAGTTGAGCTAGGCTCCCAAATGTAAGTAGTGGCTAAGCATTACTTTCTCATAGTATCTCATTAAAATATAAATGGGACTTCATAGCATTTGGGCTGTTTCTTATGTTTTTTTTTTTTTAAATGTTTTATTTATGAAAATCTTCAAGAATTGAACTATCATAGAAAATGACATTGTTTGAGAAATTGCATTGTTTATAGTTATACAATGGAAATAATAAAAAGTTACACAATTCAACCATACTTGAGTAATTGTTTTTCACTTGGTTACATAGTATTTTCAACAGAGGTATGCCCCAATAGAGAGTAAGCAGTAGTTAACAGCGCTGGGTATTCAGTTGAGGTTACCCGTCAGCTTTGGAAACAGATCCATGTGGCTCTGGAGCCGCGGGTTGCCTACCCCTGGCCCAGCGGCTAGGAAAATATGGTTCAATAATTTTAGCTTCAGTTTAGGAACTCTTTTAGGGGGGACTCCCAATAGGGCTTCAGAAGGGGTCTTTTCTAAGTTAAGTTACAAAATAGAAAAAATCATATTGTACACCAAATATGATTGAGTTCAAAATCTTATCACTCTTGGGCATGACCAACATATGTGTACCATGGTACCTGAGGATGAGCAACCCCGGAAGCAGTTATCTTGTGGGACATGGTGTATCCTAGCCAATCTCACAGGCGTCAGGTACCATCTGAAGAGGACTTTATACCCCGCTTCAGAGATAATGGTATTCATTGAGCAATGTTTTAAGTTGTCCCATGCCTTTACCCAGTCTTCCTCTGTTAAAGAGATCCCCAATTCTTTTTGCCAAGCTTTAATATAGTTAAGATCCGTGAGATTAGCTGGAGAGACCATATTTCGATATAGTAAAGAGACGGCTTTTGGGGTGGCAGAATTGTTTGTACACCATCTCTCAAAGTAAGTTTGAGCAGGGGCTTCGGGTTCCTAGTAGACCAACATTGCTTAACCCAGTGTAGGAGTTGAGTGGCCCTAAAGATTTCAAAGAGTCCAGGATGTCAAAATTCTCTTTCAGATAAGACATTGAGAGGGGGCCTCTTAGTGTAAGAAGATTACACACTCTGGATAACTGATTTGCAGACCACCAGCTGAAATAAAGGGCCTTTATCCCAGGGAGGAAAGATGGGGTTTGAGTAATTGGAGCAACTGGATTATGAGGGGAGACTATTTTATATAATGTGGTATTCTGGTCCCATAACCCTAGAGTATGCTGTAAACTGGTACTTGATATGAGTGGGCGCTTGGTCGGAGGCATCCAGAACAGTGCTTCCGCTGAGTAAGGGAGTGCTAGTGTATTCTCTAATACAACCCAGAGGGGCGGCAAATGTTGCAAATGCAGAGTGGGGATTTGAGCTAGCTGGGAAGATAGATAATATTTTCTCAGATTAGGAAGGCCTAGTCCACCCTCCCGGGGTCTCCTTTCTAATGTTTTCCTGTTTACCCTTGGCTTTAGCTTTCCAAATAAATGATATGATATGTCTCTCGAATAATTTAAGATCTTTCCTAGAGATATCAACAGGGAGTACTCTAAATAAGTATAACAGTTTCGGGAGGAGAGACATTTTCACATCAGTTATTCGACCTACCCAAGAGATGTGGTACTTGCCCCACTCTTCTGACATTTTGCGTAGTTTCTTATACATATAGGGGTAGTTGGTCTTATAGTTGATAGTATGACACAGTGAATCTGACTCCCAGAATAGTACCGGTAATGTATGATTTACACCAATGAAAATCGAAATTTATGGATAGTAGATTAATCATCTCGGGAGGTAGGTTAATACTGAGTGCTTCCATTTTTTCAGGGTTCAATTCTTGTAGGGTTTGAAACAGGTGAGGTAGGGAAGATAGGGGTTGCTTGATAACCATAGTAACATCATCTGCAAACAGGCATAGGGAGTCCTCCTGGGTCCCAACTCTTAGACCTTGTATGTCTGTGTTGTCTCGTAATAGCCAATGGTTCCAGGATCAGATAAAATAGTAGGGGGGATAAAGGGCAGCCCTGTCGCATACCCCGTTCTATAGGGAAGGTTGTGGAGGAGTGAGGGCCTATAGTGACTCGTGCCATGGGTTTGTGATATAAAGCTCCAGGTAAGAAAGTTTTGGCCAAAACCCCATTTAAGTAAGGTATGGTAGAGGTAGAGTCAAAAGCTTTATGTATGTCCAATTTTAGGAGCATGGAGGGGATCTTAGATTTCTGGGCTTGAGTCGATAATATGGACAGTCTACAGATTATATCAGCCACTTGCCTTCCTTTAATAAAACCCACCTGATTCTGTGGATCACTGAAGGGAGGAACAAATTTAAGCATTCAGCTAAAACTTTGGCCAAGATTTTGATAACGATGTTGAGGATTGAGATGGGGCAGTAGTTTTTACAATCTGTGAGGTCCGAGTTAGGCTTAGGGATAGGGGTGATATTGGCAGTTAGAGTCTGTTGGGGGAAAGAGTCTCCTGATATAAGTTGGTTAAACATTTTATTTAGGTGGGGATTTAGGATATGTGCAAATTTTTTTGTAATATATAGTGGAGAATCCATCTGGGCCAGGGGATTTCGAGGATTGGAAGTGTTGAATTGCTAACTTAACTTCCTCTTCAGTTATTTCTTTTTCCATTGAGGCCTTTTGGGAGTCAAGGATCATGGGAAGCTCTATATTTTTAAAAAACTGTGCCAGCCGAGATTGGGGGACCTCCGAAGAGGAAGCATAAAGTTGTTTATAGAATTTATAAAATTAGTGGGTAAACTGTTTAGTGCCAGGATGTAGTTCCCTCCAAATCTCTACCAGGCCTATACCAGAACAGAGTTTTCCAATTTTATTGTGTTTCTTCATGTTTTTAACTATTGCTTTTTTATATTAAAAAAAATATTTTGAAAATTTGAATTTTGAAAAAAATCTGCTTATAAGAAACTCACTAGCTGCTAAGGGCTCAATGAAGATTTTCTCTTGCAAAACAACATTGAAAGGCAGGAGATAGGGAAGTGATTCAGTGAATCACTTTACAGTCTAATTACTATTTATTTTTGATTTTTTAATGGGTTTACTGGCTGTAATTGTAACTTCTGGTAACACCATCTGTGCATTTCCCAAACAAGTCAACACCCTCCATTTGTAAGATGGTTATGAATGCTAATATATGGAATTATAATTGAAGCATGCTTTGGATTTATTGTTCTCTTAGGCATATGGCAAAGTCAATCACATTAATGGGTGTGTCTGCAGCTAATTTAATGCATAACTGATTCACTGAGACAAGAGCAGAATAGTATTGGGAAGTGTTGAACATACTATATATACTGTATATTGTAATGGTAACACATGGCACACAGCATTTATACATCACTTGGTGCTCATCCGATGGGACTTACCACGTCATAACAATGATATTCTTCCAGCAAACCCCAAATCCAGGGTTTAATTTAAGATTTGGCCAAATATTCCCATTTTTGAAGATTCAGCCATGGTATCAAACCCTTAAAGGATAAGAAATCAAGAGTAATTGGGAGGAAGGTTCAATTTATTGACTCTAAGTGCTTCCATGAAAAATGCAGGGGTCTGGGGTAATTTTCAGTAGGGCAGGTCACTGCCATCTCCCCTTAACTACCTGACTTAACTAGTCAGACTTGAACAGTACTTAAATTGTAAGCTCTATAATGCAGAGACCACCCCCTCTTGTCTAGACTCTTAGCACCGAATCTTGAATGTACATTAAAACCCCCATTTAGGTTTTTCAGGGGACCAGAAAAAAATTATGTAAATCCAGGAAAATGTAAAATGAAGGAAATATAACATGCAAACAATATAGGTGGGACCACAAAACAATTGAGGGAAAACTTAAAATCAGGGAATGTAAAATTGAGGTTTCAAAATGCATGTATTTTTTATTTTATTATTCTATTGACTCTGTCTGTTCTAGTTATGTATTGTTTTACTGTCTAATCTAATAAAGCACTGGGGATGCCTGGGTAGGAAGATGAAGGAAGGAGCACTAAGATGAGAGGAGCAGTAAAATGTAATTAAAGTTGGGGATGCCTAAGAAATTTATAATCCCATTAACTCTAGTGTTTCTTGTCCTTCAAATTCACATGACATATTTTCATTTATTTAATTTAATTATGTAGATGAATCAGTTGTGCATATACCAAATCTCTGGTAGATTCAGTACCAAACCTAATAACCATAATTTTTGCTGTCGAGTAAATCTTAGTGGTTTTAACATTACATACTGTATACTTCCTGCATATGTTCTGTACTCAAACAAATGATATGACGTAATAATGAATTATCTACCTTTCTTAAAAATGTATGTCTCCACTCTATAATTAGAAACCTTAAACGTGTAAAAAAAAAGTAATATAAAATTAAAGTGCTTTTTATCAAGCTACTTCATGCTGATTCCTGATTTAACTCTGTACACCACAATTCTTTTTAAATCAGCAGGCAGAATCTAATATAAAGTTAAAAGTGGTGGTATTTATGAAGGTGTGTTTTGGTTTGTGTTTCTGTTTACTCCAGAAACTTACTCCAGAAAGTCAGCTGGGCTAATAAGGCAGTTTAAAAAGTATTTATTAGGGGTGTGTATTTTGAATAAGTGTTGAAATTGACGCCAATAGTTCACTTCAACTCGGATTAGACTCACTAGAACAAGTTCAGACAGAGAAGAAATGGTTGAATAGAAATGTCAGCTGCCTTACTTTTTGGCCTGGTTTTTAACTCAGCATATATAGTTTTATTTTAAAAAGATCTTCTGTGGTACATTTATTATGTTTCTTACACCTGTATAATGCAGTGCTGGGGGCTACATTATAAAGCAGTGGTCCCCAACTAGTGGCTCATGAGCAACATGTTGGATGTTGCTCCCCATGGCCTCAAAGCAGGTGCTTATTTTAAAATTTCAGGCTTGGAGGCAAGTTTGGTTGCATAAAAAACAGGTGTCCTGCAAAACAGAGGCCCCTGTAGACACGCTTCATGGAGGCTACTAAATGGTCAATCACAACACTTACTTGGTAGCTCCAGGAACGTTTTTCAGGCTTGCGTTCCCAGGTTGGGGACCCCTGTTAAATAACAGCATATTAGTCTTTTCTTGTTGCCTTTAAGTCCATATTGTTTTGCCGCTTGTTTTAGGCACTCAAGCTAAAGTCTTATTTCACCTTTCACTGAGGTCTGGACATCTGTGAATAAACATTAGTGAGACAAACAGCAAAACTGGTTAAGCAGGAAGTAGAAAATGTTGTAATAGCAGTGATATATTTTGGTTGTCAAGCTGTTGCATTGCCGTACTGTATTTATTGTTTTTTTGGTTTTTTTTGAAGAAAACAAGGGTTTCACAAAGTAATTTGATGTTGTGCATGTTTATAATACGATAATATTAATGGGACTGCTAATAATGTAGGATCCTTTTTTACAATGTTATTCAGGAAACGTTTGCTGTAGCTCAGGTAACACTTAGCATCCAATAAGCAGTTTACTTTTTTACTGATCTGCTCTTTGAAACTAAGGGGCAGATTTACTAAAGGGCGAAGTGGCCTTCGGTAGCAAAAAATCACCAAAACAGCAATTTGCAGGGACATCACCGATTTATTTAAAGGCATAGGGGACCAATTCACTAGCGAAAGAGCTCAGCGCTAACAAAGTTTTGCGGCCTTTGCGCCCAGGTGATCAACCATTACTCTACAAACTAATCAAAGTGCCCACTACATTACCCTTTTTGCCAGAGTCTGCCTCGTAAGGTTAATACTGTCAAAATGATAAGATAAAGCTACATTCTCCTCAATGTTATGTCAGTGACATTATATCCTGTATGCATAAAAAAAGACAAAGCACTGGCTTTTTTCACATTTTAAAGTGGGATTATGTTTAAAAGTGGTAACTGTTGAATTTTTGTTTTAACCATTTGATGCCACATTTGTTTTAGGGTGGGCTTGTGTCTAGGACAGTGGTCCCCAACCAGTAGCTCGTGAGCAACATGTTGCTCTCCAACCCCTTGGATGTTGCTCCCAGTGGCCTCAAAGCAGGAGATTATTTTTGAATTCCAGGCTTGAAGGCAAGTTTTGGTCGTATAAAAACCAGGTGCATTGCCAAACAGAGCCTCAATGTAGGTTGGCAATCCACTTAGGGGCTACCAAATGGCCAATCACTTATTCTTATTTGGCACCCCAAGAACATTTTTCATGGTAGTGTTGCTCCCCAACTCCTTTTACTTCTGAATGTTGCTCATGGGTTCAAAAGGTTGGGGATCCCTGGTCTAGGACAATAGAGGCTCTCTTTTGTCTTTAATTTGCTTCCTTGGACATTTTAAATAGTAAGTGGCCACTTTAAGCAATTTCACCAACTCACTTATAAAGATATATATATATATATATATATATATATATATATATATATATATATATATATATATGACCTATATGTACCCGCCCTATTTAAATTGACGTAAGTGTGTTAATGAAGTGTCCCTAGGAAGAAAGTAACGCTAGCGAAAGTTTTTCTTAGAAATGCCTGCGCTGAAGAATTATCGCTGGCGTTTGTCTGCCAAGAAGTAACTTTGCTTTTTGATAAATAAGCTTAAGTGCTGCAAATTAATATTAGCTACTTTGTGACTGAGCCTTCCGAGGCGAAAATTCGCCTGTTAGTAAATTTGCCCCTAAGTGGCTGCCTGTTTTTAAGTTTAAGAGTTTTTAGCAAATGTTGTCTGTGCTATTACACTGAACCATAATGTAATGAAAGATGCAAGATCTGCTCCAGACCTGGTAACACGTGGTAATCAATGAGCACAATCAATTACTGCACTGCTGTTGGAAAACAAACATTTGATTCACTGGGTTACTAATACCAGGCACATTTTGCATCTTACCCATTTAATAAGCTTAGCAAAATTAATAATGGTACTGTGATTTCAATCTAAAATATATTTTCAGTTAAAGACCAAACAAAAGAGATGTATTGTGTCCAGCTGAACATAGTTGTTACCACATGTCTGTCACACAACTCTCTGCTCTTCCCAGAGTGAATGGTGCATTCCTAGGTACAAGTTTCACCCAACACGCATCCACAGCAAGGACCCCAGCTCCCCATAATTGGGATTTAAAATCTCAGTTAAAGGGCACCTGCCACACACTCAAATTGTTGGGGAAACAGTTTTCTTTTTAAATATCCCCATGAGTATTAGACCACCTGCACCAGGAGGGAGCCATGTCTATCAGACATGGGCATAAGGAGTACGGAACCTTTCTTCCAAATTAATATCACCTATTATTGTATAATGTAAAGTGCAACAAATTCTCATTAACTGCCTACTTAAACAGCGCCCTATAGTTACACAATAATCAAAGCTGCAAGCGAATTTCTGGACTTTGCCAAGAAATCAATTTCCTACAAACTTGGCATCTACATACAGAGTTAGTCTAGAAAACCTTAGGTTTCTTAATTTGCTTTTGGTTGATGACTTTGCCCCCAGGAAACCAAAGGTATTTGAAACACTAAAGGCTAACTGGCCTGGGAAAGGCATTGACACCCCCCTGCAGCTTCAGCAAAGCTATTGTAACTTTAATTCAGTGTAAACAAGCTTAGAATATCTAGGTAGGTAGGGCATGGGTTACATTAGACCCTCTTTCAGCAGGATGGGCCTTTACTGGTGGAAGGGACATGTGAGGGTGTTGCTGAACTACACCTCTAAGCAGCCAACAATGTAAAATAATAGGAGAAAAGATGCCAGGGGGTTGTTGCAAAACAACATAACAAATGCTTTATTTAATAAAAACCACCGGTGGTTATAAATGCTCACAACATGTAGACCGGTTCCCTTATCTGTGGTCCCTTCACTTAGGCAAGCAGAGCCTAGAGGAGAGCTACTGCGTTCTATCCTTCTTGGTGTGCTCCAAAAGCTATTACTATCTAAAACTCACTGACTCACTCTCCTAGAGAGTGATATAACAGTACATTAGCAAGTCCTCATTGACATGGTCCCTGCTCCCAGACTGCTCTAAAAGGGTTGTCCCCTTAGGACATAACACTTCTGGGGCCTGGTTGATCTTTGGGTCAAGGGTCAAACCCAGATCAACAGATGCAGTCCAAAGAGGCAGGGTCACCCCTTGCTAAACACTATATTAAAGTGTGGCAGGAAATGGTCATCAACTTAGGGGTCAATAAAAAAAATATGTAAATATGTACAAATAGACACATGGACATTTACCCAACTAGGGCAATGAGGAACTGTAGGGAAATCAAAGCCACAGGGGCTGTTAACACTATGGTTCCCTTACATGACCATTAGGGGAAGAATTAATGGGTAATGGGTTAGAATAGTTAGGAACAATGAGAAGAAAAAGGCTAAGCATACATGAATGGAAATACATTATTCCAATATAATTGGAAATAGAAGAAAAGTGAAGAGAAGAATGACTGGGGTAGAGAAGGGAAGAACATAAGTAAAGTAAAAGGGAGCTGTGAGTGTAGAATGGTAAAAGGAAATAAATGTGTAAATATTGCTAATATAAATATTGCCAGTTGTGGATGAATTGAGTGTCATACTGTACCTAAGGTTAATTGCAAGGTGAAACTGTGTATGGTGAAATGCTCATGTTTTACATTGAGGTTACAATTAGTGTTTGCCCTCTGGCACCTGAAAGATGAGTTAGTCATTTAATTTGCAGATGAATTGAAAAGACTGGAAAGGGTAAAGGCTTGTCAATACAGAACAACATTATATCAGATCAGCAAAGACTGGCAAGTGACTGGTATTTTATCACCTGTAAAAGTTGGAACATGTTTTATGGCTCCAACAGTATTCTCGATCCTCCCTGTTGCTGGAGGGTTAGCAATGAAAGATCATTCACGTATCTGTCTCAACTCACTCTCGTTCAGCCCTCCTCTTCCACCTGTAAGCGTATTCACTTTTGTCTATTCACAAATTATTTTACAAATGGCTAATTAATAAGATCTCAATAACAAATTTGATGTAATGTCATTGAGAGTCCCCTAATAATGTATGGGCTGCCATTAAATGTCCCTTGCCCCCTTTCTCTGAAGTAGAGAAGAACACTATTGTGGGGCTGCCATGTATGTCCCTTGTCCACTTTCTTTCTGCCATTATTAATATTACTTAGTGGGTGGCAGGGTCCCCGATCTTTTTTACCCTTGAGCTTACATTCAGATGTATACAAAGTTGGGGGTGCAAAATAAGTGCTGTGATTGTTCATTTGGTGGACTGGCAACCTAAATGAGGCTCTGTTTGGTAGTACATCTAGTTTATATGCAACCAAAAATTGCCTTCAAGCCAGGAATTCAAAAATAAGCACCTGCTTTGAGGCTTCTAGGAGCAACAGCCATAGGGTAGGTGAGCAACATGCTGCTCACTAGTCACTGGTTGGGGATCAGAGGCTTAGAGTGAAGTTATATTTCTAAATCAGCCTGAAGCTGCCTGTTTAAAATGCGGCTTTACATTTATTCCCCCATATGTAATATAAGGCACTACGTTTGCCCAGGAGCAGTAACGAAAGACAACCAAAAAGGTTCTTGCATTTAAACAGGAGACTAGTAAATGCTACCTGCTGATTGGTTGCTATAGGTTACTGCCCCATGGCAAACTTAGTGTCTTTTATTACATAACCCCCATAGTATTATCCTGCATTTTGCTTGTTTCCTTTCGTGAGAGATCCATTGACAGCACTGTTATAGGCACCAGAAATAATCCCACTGATTTTCAGTGGTTGTGTATAGTTTGCCTGTCACTTTGGTACTTAAATGCCCTGGGGACATAAACTACTGAATTTTAGAAGGCTCGACTGATATACTGGAAAAGGTTTAACCAATATTTGGACGATCCAAGCTTAGCTGTTTGATTATATGGTATATTTCAATGTCACATGTCAGGCATTTTATACACCACTGTATATCTATCACAAATCTATATACTGTATGACCATTGTTTAGCAGAAAATCTGTTTTCCACGTGTGCGCATGTAAACATACTTGTTTTTAATCTGACAACCACATTGTAATACCCAACAATAAAGAATGTTAGCAGGGCCTGTTTAATATGGTTTCTCCCAGGGGGTAAGTTTAGTAAGAATTTTACAGGACTGTGTAAATAAAGGTGGAACTCAACAAAAAGCCACCACTTGGGAATTCATAAATAAATGCCTATGGCACTTCAGCACCTTGCCATTTTCTTTCTGGTGGTACTTATAAAAAAAGCCACCTCATAGGAACCCACAAATAAACTGCCGTGTGGTCCCTAAGGCATCAGATTTCATATTACCTTTTTAATCTTTGCTTGTTAAGCAGTTCGTTTTTTCTTTATGACATTCTCTTACCCCTCTTCTAATAAATGTTTCATTTAGCTTATCAAATTTTGGTTCTACCTGTTTTGGACCTCAGCATTTATAAAAATGTTTGTTCTAGTTCTTCCTGGACCCCAAAACTGAACTGTGTAATTTCTAGAAGAATTGTTTACCATTTACTCATTAAAGTTGTATTGGTTATATGTTAAATATTAGAAATGTTCAACTACAATTGCATAGGCCTAAGTGAAACTAGTTGAAATGTCCTGGCCCTCAGCATCACAGCAGCCCTTTTATATTTATATACAATAATCCTATACTTTTATTTACAGTAAACATGAACAATCTCCTACCTGTTAAGGGGGGGGGGGGTGTGCTGGAGCCAACAGCTTGAACATTAAAGTTTGGACATCCATGTATTATATATTGTTTGATTTTTTTAGCAATGATATTGCAACTCTATTGGTTGTTTCAAAGATACACTTCTAGGTTTTTCATGTGGCACATAGTTTGGTACATTGAGTTATTGTTATACAGCTGAAGATGGAAGACAGATTTTCCCTTACTTGTAAAATTATTTATTGATGTTTCATTAAGGGGTTTTCTAATGTGATACCGAATACATACTTCCTTAATGCTCCCTAAACCACCTTAGTTCCTCAGGTTCTCGTAATTATTTGAACATTAATGAATTCCAAAGGAAGCATTTATATAACATAACCAATGCTTTGCATAAAGTAAGGCATACAAATAGTTGAGAGGAAGAAGAAGCAAGCAATTATCCAGCATCCTATTATGAAAGCATATTAGTCATAGAAAAACAATAACACATAAGGCAGGTACAGGTACAGTTGTTTGCATGTATACAGTGACTGTTACAAAGTGGAGGAAAGCAAGTAACATCAGTTTTATCAAGGTGCACATCAAACTGCATAGAGCTCAGTCCTCTAGTTAAGATACTTGGGGGTTCACATCCAAAAAAGGTTCCCATATTTTCTCAAAATTTCTGGGTGTACCCCAAGCATTATATGTCAATTGGATTAGAGGCAATGTAGCATTTATTAACTCAATCCATTGTTGGAGTGTAGGAGAATTGGGGTGTATTAATTTCATAATTATCAAGTTTTTGCATAGAACATTGTAGAGCATAGTAGTATTTTTGTAGGGGTACTGACTTATCTATACCTAATAAGCAGTTATCGGGGAATCTGATCCAAGAGAGGAATAGGCATTCATTAATTTAGTGAATGACTTCTGTACAATACATTGTTACCACAGGGCAGAACTTTTTTTACTCATAAGCCACATTTAAATGAAAAAAAAAGAAAGAGTTGGAGAGCAACACAAGCATGAAAAGATACATGGGAATGTCAAATAAGGGCTGTTATTTGCTGTTTGGTTACCCCTTTATGGACTGGCAGCCTACATGAAGATCTGTTTGACAATGCACCTGTTTTTTATCCAACCAAAACTTGCCTCCAAGCCTGAAATTCAAAAATAAGCACCTGCTTTGAGGCCACTGGGAGTAACATCCAAGGGGTTGGTGAGCAACATGTTGCTTGCAAGCTACTGGTTGGGGATCACTGCCCTACGGCATTCTCAAATTAGATGAAGAAATCCTGCCTCCCCCTTACCACATTTCACACATTTGGCTCCTTCTGGTCTTTTCATAGCTTTAAGCCTCAGGGGTGTAATATAGATTTGATGGATCATCTTAAATTGGGCCATTCTGTCCCTGAGTGATATAAGATATGGATATAGGTCTATGTGACTACCTCCCATTGGTCATCATCTAATGAGGGGATAATTGAGGGCCACTTTCATTTGGCTTTCTCAAATGGAGCGGGTTGAGAGGACTGAATACTGCCAAATAATTTAGATTTTAGAGGGGTCTGGCTTCCCATGACAGCAGTGTTGGTGTAAGTTGGTAGGTGTTACATAAGGAATCCCAAACCAGAACAAACACCAAGATCCCAGCCTCGGCTCACTCCGCCTCCTAGAACCACTGCCTTTTGCTTCGAGAGGAGCCTTCTGCTACTCAGATGCTGCCAGGTCTTATAGTGAGAGGACAAAGGGGGCAGTTCTGGGCAGACACAGAAACCAAATGTAAGAAGGAGTAACGGGGAACAAGGATCATGGTTATGGGACAAGCCTGGTCAATACCAAATGGGCAGAGCAGTACCAAACCAGGAGACAAAGGAGTAGTTGAGGTCACAGGCTGGGTCAAACACAATAATAGTGAAGATACTAATCATTAGACTAACAAGAAATAGCACCCATGAACTGTTCATCAAAAAAAAAAAACTAGAATGAAACTACATGGACCTATTACTAAATGCAACACCCCACTACCAATCCAGGTGACTCACTGGAACGTTCCCAATTTTATAATATTTGCTGGAAAATGCTTATTGTAGCAGGTAGAGGGAAGAAGGAAACTTCTTCGGGTAATTCTCACTTGCTCAGGTAAAGTTGTGAATAGCTGTGTGACTCATGAGGTGAATAGCAAAACATCATTCTGAAACTGGCATTTATGGGTTGATAACATGCCTGTTTATATCCATTTCCTTGATTCTTTGGCACAAAAGCAAAGCTTTCTTCATATTTAAGGAATGCTGTAAACATTTGTATCGCAGGCTTAACACACCGAGAAGAACCTTGTGTAGATTTAAAGTTTAGGTTGAGTTAATGTTGTTCTTATAAGATTCAGGAGAAAAGGGATTCAGGAGAAAAAGGAAAATAAAGAGAACAATCAAATTAAAATGAGGTATTAAGTCTAGTCATAGCCCTTGCACCTTCATATATTTAACAAAATTTTACCAAGTCAAGTTTCAGACTGTTTGAATTAAACAATAATCCATTTTAAGACACAATTGAGGGGTGGAAGTTTAAATATAGTAAAGCAGAAATAGGAAAGTTGACCTTCAAGTAATGTAGGGTTTCATTTACCAAGAGGGTGCTAAGTATTTATGAGCAAAACTGTTCTGTTTTGCTGAGCCAAAGATGTTTGAGAAGACTAAAAGTTTGCAAAATGTTGACTACAATGTATTGGAGCCAATAGGAAGGCAAAATTATATTGTGGTTAAAGGGATCCTGTCATCGGAAAACATGTTTTTTTCAAAACACATCAGTTAATAGTGCTACTCCAGCAGAATTCTGCACTGAAATCCATTTCTCACAAGAGCAAACAGATTTTTTTATATTCAATTTTGAAATCTGACATGGGGCTAGACATTTTGTCAATTTCCCAGCTGCCCCATGTCATGTGATTTGTGTCTGCACTTTAGGAGAGAAATGCTTTCTGGCAGGCTGCTGTTTTTCCTTCTCAATGTAACTGAATGTGTCTCAGTGGGACATGGGTTTTTACTATTGAGTGTTGTTCTTAGATCTACCAGGCAGCTGTTATCTTTTGTTAGGGAACTGTTATCTGGTTACCTTCTCATTGTTCTTTTGTTTGGCTGCTGGGGGGGGGAGGGGGGTGATATCACTCCAACTTGCAGTACAGCAGTAAAGAGTGATTGAAGTTTATCAGAGCACAAGTCACATGACTTGGGGCAGCTGGGAAATTGACAATTTGTCTAGCCCCATGTCAGATTTCAAAATTGAATATATAAAAATCTGTTTGCTCTTTTGAGAAATGGATTTCAGTGCAGAATTCTGCTGGAGCAGCACTATTAACTGATGAATTTTGAAAACATTTTTTTTCCCCATGACAGTATCTATTTAAGGTGTTTTTAGCTCTGCAATAGCATATACACTGCCCTACCTTGTCATAGAAGCTCCTTTCCAATATGCTACAGCTGTTGTTCAGGGGGATAAAAAGGCCAAGTCCATCTAAACATGGAGCTGGACAGCACCTTAGATTTATGTGGAAGGCAAGAGGCAAATTGGGGAGGATTCAAATGGGGTTTTTTTTCTTCCACTGGCAGGTTAAAATAAAGTTAAAAGGTTGAACTTGATGGATGTGTGTTCTCACTATGTTATATAATAATGACGTCTGCGTTTTTCAAAGCTTTTTTTCCAGCATAACAGACTATGTTTTTTGTTAGAATCCAGCCAATTTCTAGTTCAGTTCTAGTATGGATCTTTGCCTTGCTGATTAAGCAGAATTTACAGGAACACAGTGCATTTCTCAGCACCACTCGAGTATAAATCTAGGCAACACTACATTACCTCTATTCTTAGATACGGGACAAACTGCAGATCAATTAATATTTATGATACTGGAAACGGTACCTAAAGAGAACTTAAGCTAAAGAGAAGGGAGGTATGGTGGATTAGCAAACTTAAATCTTTTCATCCATCAGGTTTAAATAAGGATTATGACCTATTTTTGTATCTATAAATATTAATATACCAATTGATTTGAGTTAATTGAGATGCAAGCTATGAGGTCATTTCCCTTTTACTGTCGTAAAAATGTTTCACCTGTGTGATGCTGTTGTTCATTTGGCTTGATAAAGGGCACACAGTCTGTCGCTGCTATGTGATGTATTCATTTTTTGATACACTTTTTTGCAATATTCGAGTGCTGCTTTATCTGTTCCAATTTTGTATATTACGTGAGGAGCGAGCACTGAGATTTCTTGTATATGCGCTGATGACAGTGCTGTGGCATACCTTCTTTTCTTTGTATAAATATATATATCTATATACAATATATATACAAGTAGCAAGAGTAGGAATAATTTCATAATAATGATTGTATTATCATTAAGAAAGAGCTACAACTATTCTTTATAAATGGTGGCAGCTTAACTTCAGCTCAGGTTGCTCCCACTAATGTTCAGGTGCCACAAGGCTGCTGTTTTGAGGTCTCCTACCATTTTGTTCTTGGAAAAACTGTTTGATTATGAGGTCAATTCATGAGGATGCACCCTACACTATGCCCTGTTTGAGCATGACCTGCAGCCCAAAATGGTTGCATCTGTTGGGTCTGTGCATTGTGATGTGTGTTATATTTTACTGTATTTTGTACTTATTTGTAAATCTCAAAATTGTGATATCTGTACTGTTATTTGAGGTGTTTTTGTTGCAGCTGCTGGTGAGTAATTGATTGTGGTCCTTGCCATTTGTAGAGAGGGTTTCTCTCTACATGCCCACTGTGGCTGCAGTGGCCGGCATCTGGGGTAACCTATGTTTGGCATAACATGGCAAGGAAGGGTTATCTGTTTTGACTAAACATGGTTCAATAAAGTCGTGGCTGACCTCCAGCCATTAAAAGGGAAAACTGAGTCTAGTGTTTTTAATGCTAATGTTAACTAGAATTGTTGCGATGGGAATGTTTATATTTCACCCAAGCGACTGCCTCCCCACAGTCCAGGCAATTTCATATCTCCCATAATAATTGCACTGCTCCAGAGTACTTTAAGCTAGGATTGTGCACTGTCATGTTTGATCCATTCCCCCAATATCCCTGTGCAATATAGTAGCCTCACCAAATATTCTGACACATGCACCTGCCCAGGGCAGCACTGAGAAAGGGCTAAGCTTTGTTTCAAATCTCTTTGTATTGCCAGTACACATAATTGTGTGTAATAGATCTTTCAGCTTTCAGTTTCAGCTTCACTTTATACTTTAAAATGACCAAAACATTTACATTTCCTCCATACTTTCATATGTTCATATTTTTTTGGATCGCCTTAAAGGAGAAGGAAAGGTTAAAACTAAGTAAGCCTTATCAGAAAGGTCCATCTAAATATACCAGTAAACCCCCAAAGTAGTGCTGCTCTGAGTCCCCTGTCAAAAGAAACACTGCATTTCTTTCCTTCTATTGTGTACACATGGGCTTCTGTATCAAACTTCCTGCTTTCAGCTTAAACCTCATTGCCCTGGGCAAGAGCATGCTCAGTTTGCTCCTCTTCCCCCCCCCTCCCTTCTCTACTGTAATCTGAGCCCAGAGCAGGGAGAGACTCAGGCAGGAAGTGATGTCACACCATGTTAATACTGCAGCTCCTATCCTAAACAAACAGAGAGTTTCTAGAGCTTTTTACTCAGGTATGGTAAAACATTCTACAGAATAAATATAGCATTCTAGCTTGCACTATTGCAGCTAATCTATTGGCAATAAAATGCCTCCATAGCTTTCCTTCTCCTTTAAGGAAGTTTTATATTATTAAGTAATCTTTTTTATCATCCTAATCATATGGGCTATGTGCTTATAATTGCAGATTCATTTGTAAGTGCCAGACTTGTCCCACTTTTTTGTCATATTTTTAGGATGTTTTAAAGAACAGATCTAGATAATGGATCTGTCATGCACTGATGCGTGCAAATTTGTTACAACATCAATGAGTACATCTAATTAAATGTATTTTAATAGAATGAAATGGCATACAGCGTAAAGCCTATGTGCACATTGTTTTATGATTGTTTATTAAATAGAGGTGTCTCTATGACAGCTGGAGGTACCTGAATAGATTCAGCGCTACCGAGCCTTTATAAGTCAACTCTGACTGATTGTAAACTCCCTTCTTAACACTGTGCTGAGTATCAGAGTAATTTGGTAATTTACTAATCTTAGTAGCAAGCATATATTGTTATGGTGGGCCCACCATAGCTGTGATATAGCAATATTGCTAGCAGAGCTTAAGGGCATTTTATATGTGTGGTGGGTAGGGGATGTGAGTCTGAAGAGGGGAGGGCCCAGGTACACATCCATAATAATGCTATACACAATGTTCTTCTGCCTACTTGCTATTATCTATTCAAGTGCTGTATGAAAGTCTCCCAGGAATTGACTCTCCCCAGGTGCATACTGAACCGATCTGAGAGATATACTGCTCTTTGGATGTTATTAGACGGAAGTTACATTGGTGTATGGGACAGTGGGCATTTAATATAAAATTTATCTATATCACATCTGCGATGTTAAGCACTGAACTATAACTCAGACGCTAGCAAATCCATGTAAATACTGAAGTATTTTGGATATCAACATAAGTGCCACAATGGGAGTTGACTTGTATACCAAAATTGGTCTCCTATTTGTAAAACATTATTTGTGACATACTGAACACTCACTCTTGAGGAGGCAAGCTTAATAACTACGGTGCATATATAATTAGTCTGCAGCTGATGTATCTCTCCTTGAAACCTTTTCAACATACATACTCTATATATCAAGCTTACAAGTTGGAGTGACAATATTATGCGGACATTGTATTAAATTTTGGTGGACTTTTTAGTTCAATATTAACAGCAGATATTATTTACAGCATTGTGAAAATAATTTTGCAATATAATTGTTTGTGTCACAGGAGGGAGGGGCCCCTCCTCTTACAGGAGTCTTAAGCTGGCCATAGACGCAAAGATCCGATTGTACGAATCGAGGATTTGTACTATTTTCGGGACCGTGTGTGGAGAGTCCAGTAATGTTGCCTGGTAATGAATTACTCTTTTATTTTATCTTTATTACTGTAATATATATGTACTGAATATACAGTACAGGTATGGGACCCATAATCCGGAAACCGGTTATCTAGAAATCTCCCATATACTCCATTTTATCTAAATAATCCAACATTTAAAAAAAGTATTTCCTTTTTCTTTGTAATAATAAAACAGTAGCTTGTACTTAATCCAAACTAATATATAATTATTCCTTTATTGGAAGCAGAACCAGCGTATTGGGTTTATTTGATGTTTACATGATTTTCTAGTAGACTAAAGATATGAAGATCCAAATTATGGAAAGATCCATTATCCAGAATACCCCAGGTCCCGCACATTCTGGATAACAGGTCCCATACCTGTATATAATTATATAAAACAAAAAGAGAAATTTGAATCCAAGCTGAAACCAAGCTAAGATCGTAATCTTCTGATGTGAATCCTCAGCCAAAATGCTGCTGACACTTTTCTCAACCACACACCCAACCTTTGCGCAATACTTACACATTTGCATTGCATAATAAAAATGATTTTAAAAAATGATTAGCAGATACCTCACCTAATTTAATTTGCATAATTTCTGCTTTCTCAATAAGTAAGAGCAAACAGTGCAGATAAAAGGTTGAGGAGCCTGAGACTCTGCATTCAGTCCTACAATTTAAATTGCCGTCTTGAGCTGAGTTTGAAGGCGACAACATGACATGTAAGTCAGATATCTTTTTCCTTTATTTATTCTGGTTTTAGTGATTAGCATTATTAACATGTATTTATATAGCGCCAACATATTGCGTAGCACTGTAATCAGTAATCATCTTCTGATTAAGTTCTTACATTTGAAAGATATGCAAATAATTTAAACAGTACCTAAATTTCAGAGGTTGATAATGGCTGATGAAAATGTAGATAAGGAGGTCCTATTGTACTTACCTACCATCTAGGTTAAGTTTACCTAACTTTTCTCCTCTCCTCTTGACCCCATGCATAGTAGCTACAGAATTTGGTGTCATGGGTGCCCCTTGCCCATAGCTTTTTTGTCTGTTGGGGCATCCATGTAACAAAAATATGAACAAAATATGAAACAATCATGAAAGAGGATCAAGGATAGGAATATAATACATTTGCTGTATAGAACTGCTCCAGTTGAGAAGCAGCAATCCTTTTTATTCACAATTATTAAAGTGCTAGATCCAAACAGTTGCTACCAGTCTAAAATTCCAAATCTGATTGGTTGATGGTTTTCTGACTGTAATGTCCATATACTAGAATGCAAGACTGGAACAGTTGTAGCAGATTTGAAATCTCCATAAAGTTCGGATCTCCATAAACAAACAGAACAGCTGAAGGGTCTAAAGTTCTTTATTCCGAGTAACTATTATGTCAACTTTACATTTTCAATGAATTCTAATAAGTGATCTGTGTGTAGATCTACAGGTGGGCAATTTCCAATGGAACATATAAAAATCGGATGCATTTTCCCTTTGAACATATTTATGTAATAAAACAGCTCAATTCTTAGTCATGCATGGGGTGAAAATGATTAATAATTAAAAATACAGGTTTGGGCAACACAATTGACAGCGCTTGGCACCGCTAATGAAGATTCTTTACATTATTGCAACAGGTATTTATAGTTTTATGAGATTTCTCAACCACCTTGTAAAAATGAATGCCCATTATCACGCATCAATATTATTAATTCTGTACAGAAAAATGATGCAACAGAAGCCAAGTTAAATGTCCCATTCAGTCCTCTCATCAAACATGGAACCTTCACAACCACTAGGGCAGGTCTTGGCAAGATAGGAGTCTATGTTTCTATGGTAGAACTGAATTATACTGAGACTTGGTAACTCTATTGACTACATTAATGTAGTAACATAACACATCAAAGACAGTACACATCATCATAGGTGTTCTAATTTAGAGCAAATAGGTGGAGATCTTTGAAGACATGGTTTAAGTCATTTGAGTCATTGTAAATGACAGCATACAGCCATGCATGCAGGCATACTGCCCTGCTATATGCCTCTTGTTTGGGGATGTACCAAATATTATTGGTAAATAAATTCATGGATTCTGATTTAGCAAGAAAATCTAAGCTATCAACAGCACGTACGTTGTAGGGTTATTTTGTCCATCTGCAGGTACAGAATCATTGCATAAAGCTTATTGCAAAACAAACATGTCATGGGTATCTCTAGGCCTAACTGTTATTTTAAAGGGATACTGTCATGGAAAAAAAAAAAAATTTCAAAATGAATCAGTTAATAGTGCTGTTCCAGCAGAATTCTGCACTGAAATCCATTTCTCAAAAGAGCAAACAGATTTTTTTTATATTCAATTTTGAAATCTGACATGGGGCTAGACATATTGTCAATTTCCAAGCTGCCCCATGTCATGTGACATGACAGTATCCCTTTAAGTAGTTGATGGGCAATTATGTCCTTGGTGGGCCTGGGCATGAAGAATTAGCCTTGGGCATAGAGGCATGTCCAGAAGACAGGAACCTCTGTGCCCAGGTTTAATGGTGACTATAAGCTCCTGCAGCAGCCCTAAGCTATAAGGAATGCTATAAATGAGATGCTTGTTTAGGGCTTTAGCCGCCTTTGAAAGCTGACATTTGTACTGATTAGGTCAAACTGAATCTGGGCCATAATAGGAAAGGAATTTTTTAATGAGAAAGTATTTATTATGTATAAACAATGTATTTCTGCTACAAATGGCTTCAGCTTAACTAAGGCATCTGGAAGAAATAGTAAACTCTTTTCAATTGGAAATGAAGGTCGCTCCATGCAAATATGTGCACTAGTCTGCATCAGTCTGCCTTAGGTTTGTACATATTGAAGTAATAATTTCAACATGTATTTCTGGTTCAACGTTATTAATTAAAATGCAGGCAATTAATTGTCGTTGATGAGAGTATAAGTGACAGATCTCCAATTTACTGTTAAAGGGAAAATAGCATGGGAACAGGTCAAATGCAAAGAGTTAAAGACAGAAAACAAGTATTACCAGAAAAGGCTTTATTCAATGATCAGAGTCAGATATAAATAGTTTGCTTAGGGAAATGTGACAGTTTCTGTCTCTTGTTATCTGAACATTAATAAAATAATCCTGGGCTTTGTATTGTATTGTGACTAAACCTGCAAAGTAAATGGACAGAGGGACACTACTGTTATGAATGGGTTGTTAATACAGGGCACAATATTTAGATTAGCACTCTCTGTTTGCTTATTGTTTACTATCAATAGAACTGAGCCATGACCCTTAATCTGGCTTCCGCATACAATTTCTCTGACTGCAACCTTAGGCACCCAAGAAATACTGTGCCAAATATACTGTTCACAGATCTGCTCTTATTGTTTGCTAACCACTTGCAGACCTGGTGTAAAGACATGGAGACTCATTTTTTAATAGTTTAGGGTTTTGGTACATACCTTGATACTCCACAAGGAACAGAAAACTCATATTCTTTACTTTGTATTTACAGTGCACAAACACTGATTAAAATATCCCCACCCAGAATGTATTTAATATTAATGTATGGGTGTTCCTCTTTATGGAGAAACATAACCATCTAATGGACAGGCAATCATTGCCACCTGGTGCTATCTATGAACATTGCACATGAATGCAACCTAGCACACTATCCAATGAAATATGGTGCCACCATAGAGAAAGGATCATTGTGGCTTGAGTGCTGTTTGTTGAATCCCAACTGCTGACCTCTGGCAATGATTTCCTCAGAAATGTTGACTGTGGATCAGTCCCTTACAAAAAGAGAACCAGTGCTTCATTTATTTGCATGTGCAGTTTTAAAGGCAGTCTAGTTTTGTTAAAGAAAAAAAAATTGTCAACAAAGCATCTTGTTCTTTTTTTTTTAGCCCTTGTGCTGAGAAGCTCGGATCTTCAACAAACATCCAATGCAGCTGTTCATAATACCAGTGACTATGTCACCAAAGTCCCAATTGTGAGAAGAGGTCTCGTCATGAATTTGACATTGACTTTCAGTCGAGATTTACAAAGCACAGAGAATCTGGCCTTAGTGGTGGAGACAGGTAATGAACATCTTTGCTTAAAACCTTCACAGAAAAGTCTCTTTTGAGATTCAAGAGTAACAGAGGATTCCCCATGTTATATAATTCAGCCATGTCTAATGTAAACTATTGTTATCTAGCAGTTTGAATTAGTTATGCCTGACAGATTCATCATAGCTTAAGATTTCAAAGTGTTTTTATTTTAATTACATACATTTCCACTCTCACTTGCTCCTGTTGCCCATCTTTCAGTCTTGGCCTGGTTGCTAGGTTAAATGGAGTTCTTGCGACCAATAAGTTGATGAGGTTTTGGAACAATTGTTAAGTAATACCCAAACCACACACAAATACACAATAATGACACCAATTAGAAACTGTTGATACAATGAAAATACTACATGCATAAAGGAAATTGTTTGAAGAATTATCTTTTCTATATCGACTAAAAGTACCAAAATTATGATAATCTACCAGTCTGCTAACAGTCTACCAATCTGGACCATATCACAGCTGCCATGTTATGTCTTCTTCTCAGTGATCCCCATCATCCCCTGCTCCCCAAATGAAGACGTGCATATTTGCAATATAGAAATATATAGGGAAAACTTTGTAGTGCCCATGTGCCATCCGAGGGTTGTGAATGGATTCCTAGAAAGACAAGATAAAATGGAGGCTGTGAATTCTGCAGAATGTGCCTGGGAATGGTCCCACAGGGTGGTAACAAATTGGCACCATCAGTGAATTTGCATTGTCCATTTATTGGACAAAATGGAGCACTGCACTAATCGTTTTTTTTTTTAACTCTTTCTGCTGAAGAATATCTCTCAAAGAAAAATTTGCAATACTCTTGGAGAGTGTACTAGACAACAGGGGTCATTTACAATGACCTAGAGCAGAAGTGCTAGGGTGCAAGAACATGCCATTTTGAGTTAATGCAGAAAGTACTTCTGCCCTGTGTGTGCCTAAGGTCTGCACCTTGCACCAGATAAATAATCAGGTATGAGGTGCAGAGAGAAGCAACAGTGAACACAGGTCAGCTACAGCCATGAATGACAGGAACATTAGTAGTGGTTTAGGGTATGGGAGGAGGCAAGCCTACATGCCTTCCCCCTCCAGCTCCTCATGTATATAAAATATTCACACTGGAGTAGCTGTTTATAAAAGTTGACACAACTGGTCCAATATATCACTCCTTGACAAATTTTCTTGGCAGGTCCCTCTCCTTCAGCAAGCACAAATACAAGGGCTGTAATGCCAGTATCCAGTTCCCCAAGCACCAACACCTGGAGTGCCACCAGTAAATCAATCAGCGCTGGAACTATAAATGTGTCTATCAATATTCCTGTCAATGCTGTCATCGGTCCTTACAAGATTACTGCGCAAATCACAAGTGCAGGACGCACAAACACTTACAATGTTGGAAAATGTAGTGTTGTCTTTAATCCTTGGGAATCAGGTACTGATATGTAATTTCTTATCATAGTTCATATTTTACAACTGCACAACTGCTGCTCTATATTCTAAATACCCCTTTTAGGAACCTGAAAAATGGTTCCCCATAACCAATTATGGAGTGTCCCCCTGAAAACTGGGAAATTTCTTCCTATAAGAGGAAATAATTGTTAAAGCTAGGTTCATAACTTATCCTAAACAAATATTGGGGTCACAAAACGAATATTGGCGTCACAAAGCTGATTAATGAATTAATGATTTGGGTCCCCTGAGAAACAGCTAAAGAAACACTGAATTTGCTGGACAATCAGGTGGCCATTTTTGCAGGGTTGGACGGGCTGGAATACCGCCAAGATCCTGTTGGGCCATGCCACCTGCGAGCAAACGAGCCACCGTTGTGCAATTAATTTATATTTTATTAAATTGTTATTGTTTGCCATTACTTTTTCAACTTCTTCCAGGTGATGAGGTATACATGAGTAACGATTCAGAAAGAAAGGAATATGTTCTCAATGAAAATGGACTAATATTCGCTGGAAGTACAAGTTATGTAGGGAGAAGAATGTGGGACTATGGCCAGGTAATTTGAAATACATGATGTTTCCTTGATTCTTCCTAGCCTCTAGTAAAATTATATATGTTCTTGGTCCTGATAGAACTGATTCCCAGATAAGTACTTGATGAAAAATGTTGTGTTCCCTCAAAGCAGAAACATATCAAAGTGATAGATGTTTAGAATAAAATGCAATACTGGAGAAATTACTCCTCTTTTTTCTCTCCTAAGATAACCTATTGCAGTACCATAGAAACCTATTTCCTTGGTCCATAATAACTTATTATAGAAATGTGCTTAAAATATTCTTATTCAAAGGTGACTAAGTACGATCTACTTCTAGTGATATTATCCCATATATACTGTCTACAATCAGAATGGTTTTGGAGTGCCATCAAAATTTATATTTAGTTGTAATGCAGAGTAAATATAGCACCTGTTGTTATAATGAAATGCATAACACTCATCACTTAAGCCCAGTATTTAGATCCAAATAATGGGTGATGTACAGTATGTCGCAACACTCTACCGTAGTGGTCTGTTGGTCATGAGCTCAAAATATGATGGTTGACCATGATTTATTCTTGGGGGACTATTAAAGCTACCCTAGACTTGACCAAAACTAAATACAGATCTCTTGATGTGGGTTATTAGGCTGAGGCAAATAAATTTATAAAAAGTTATCCTGTAGCATACAGATACTGTATATACATACATACCATATCATGTGACTTTTCACTGCACTTTTTTAACAGTTTGAAGATGGAATAGTGGACATTTGCTTCCAGTTGCTACAAAAGAGTGCAGAATACAGAGCAGACCCTGCTACACATGTCTCAAAATGTAATGACCCTGTCTATATCTCAAGGATATTAAGTGCTATGGTAAGGAACTCAATGTGTGGCTGTACAATAGAGGCAATCCTTATTATCAGGCTTCTTATTGGTTGACCCTGGATACATGCTCTTAATACTGTAGTGGAGTAGGGCAAATTCAAAATTATGAATTAAAAATATCAATAAATGAATACATCCAAATATTTGCAAAATTAGCATATTGTCTCCGTTAAATTAATTTTTTTTTTTTTTACTGTAGGTTAATAGCCAAGATGACGGGGGAGTAATAGTGGGGAACTGGAGTGGCAATTACTCAGGAGGTCAAAATCCAACTTCATGGGATGGAAGTGTTGCCCTCCTTCGAAGCTGGAGTCAATATGGACCTGTCAGATTTGGACAATGCTGGGTGTATGCTGGAGTGCTCTGTACCGGTAAGTCAGAAAAAATAAAATCACATTCTACTTCCTGCCCCTACAAGCCAAATTCATTGCACCAATGAAAGAAGTGTAGGAGCCTCTTGATGTCATTGTGGCTCAGTTGATGGATTTTTCCCATGTGCCATGTGTGGGACAGTATGACAGCCATATTTGTATGATGTTTTGTATGCCCACCATCTGTTGATTAAACAATGACACAAGTATTCTAAATGCATTTTTGAGACATCCCTTACAAATATCTCTAACCTTTGCAGTTAATTTTGCTATGTCCTCTCTTACTTTAGTTATACCAGATGTTGGAATCTTAGATGAGTTCCAAGCAATGGCTGAAGGTCCAACTTTCAAAACAAGCATAGTGTATTTTGGGGCCAACTAACCATATAGCAATTCCATCAACGTGCTTTGCCTTCAGGAGGAAAACATTAGTTTTAGCATTTGTACCATTGTTTTGTGTGTATTCCTATATAGGCAGACATAAGTGTGCCATACAGGATGCATATATACGGTATATATATATATAGATTTATACTGAAATAAGAAGACACTGATGTACATATGTATTACTATTCTCTTGATCTAGTACTGCGATGCCTGGGAATACCTGCCCGTGTCATAACGAATTTTGAATCAGCTCATGACACCAATAACAACCTATTGATTGAACAATACTATGATATATATGGAAAAAATTTAGGATCCCCTGACAGCGTGTGGTAAGAGACATTCTACGTATCTAGTTCTTATGAAATTGTAAGGGGGTTCATTATACAGGTGAACCCAGCATTTTCAATTCTGCTTAAACTCACAATATGACATGAAACTATATATATATATATATATATATATATATATATATATATATATATATATATATATATATATATATATTAAAAATTAGTGATGAGCACACTATTCCTTTGTTTGTTATAGTATACACACACACACACACACACACATGCACACCCCACACTTGGATTTGTGTGTTAATGATTAACTTTTTCTCTATAATAATAAAACAGTACCTTGTACTTGATCTTCACTAAGATATAATCAATCCTTAATGGAAGCTAAACCAGCTTATTGGGGTTATTTAATGTTTACATGATTTTTTTAGCAGACTTAAGGTATGAAGATCCAAATTACAGAAAGATCCATTATCTGGAAAACCCCAGGTCCAGAGCATTCTGAATAAAAGGTCCCAAACCTGCACTGGATTTAAACTAATGGGAATTAAATTTGTGTTTTATGGTATCTCTATTTTATCTGTTTCAGGAATTTTCATGCTTGGGCTGAAGGGTGGTTTAAGAGAAAAGATATAGGTTCAACATATGATGGATGGCAGATTCTGGACGCAACCCCACAGGAACCAAGTGGAGGTAAAAAGTTAACTTGAAGGGGAACTATCATGAAAACAAAAATTGAATAAAAGGTTCATATCATGGACATAATAAAATATATTTTTAGCTACTGCCCCTGCTTTATATTACTTCATTTGCCAACTGTGGTATCTCATGTTGGGGGACCTGAGCTCTTTTAAGTAATCTTTTAATACTTAGGTGAGTAGACAATTTACCCGTTAGTAATTATGCCCAGTATAACATGTTTTGGACAAGTAACATAGTGAGAGGTCACCTTTTGATATAGAGAGGGGCATATGATACAAATGCCCCAGTGTGTGCCATTCCTCTGTTTGGATCTATCAGCCTATAATTTACTCTGTTCATCCCCTATTTCTAGCTAAGGCTTTGCATTGCTTTTGTTATAGCACATTAGCCCATCATTTTGGAATATAACACTTCTATCAATATCAGAAAAGCCATATGGCACACATGTTAAAAGCACAAGCTAATTAAAGCCATTTAAAATATTAGGGTGATGAAAGCATAGAAAACTGTAGCTTTAGTGTAAAAATAAAAACTGGGTAAATTAATAGGCCTTGCAAAATGAAAAATGTTTTCAATATAGTTAGCCAAAAATGTAATGTATAAAGGTTGGAGTGACTGGATGTCTAACATAATAACCAGAACACTACTTCCTGCTTTGCAGCTCTCTTGGGGGCAATTCACTATGCTCCGAAGCGCCTAACGCTAGCATCAATTCGCTAGCGTTGGGCATTTTCGTTACTTCGTTACAAACAATGGCGTAAATTCGCTAGTGTTACTTCGCACCCTTACGCCTGGCGAATTTGCGCAACGGACGTAACTGCGCAAATTCACTAACGCGCGCATTGTACTGAATGCTACCTTTTACGCTAGACTTCCTTCGCCACCTCAGACCAGGCGAAGCGCAATAGAGTAGATAGGGATTGCTTCAAAAAAAGTTCAAATTTTTTCTAAGTCCCAAAAAACGCTGGTGTTTTTTCTATATTATGGGTGATAGGCTGAAAAAGATCGAAACATTTTTTGGGGCTCCCCTCCTTCCCCCCTACATTTCCTAACTCATGGCAACTGAACTATACAGTGGGCACATGTGTAGGGCAAAATAAAAATTTTATTTGTTGTTTTGAAGGTTTCCCAGGCATTTGTAGTGTTTGTACGTATTCCTCCATTGAAATTTGAATTTGGCGCCGTATGCAAATCAACCATCGCTAGCGTAACTTTGTTTCGCTTAGTGAATCAACACTAGCACAACTTCGCAACCTTACGCTACCCCTGAGCGCAACTTCGGATTTTAGTGAATTTGCGGAGCGCTGGCGAAACTACGCCTGGCCTGGCAAAGTGTGGCGAAGTGCGGCGAAGTTACGCCTGGTGCAACTACGAATCTTAGTGAATGTCCCACTTGGTTTCCACTGATTGTTTACCAGGCAGGAAACAAACAGTAATTTGAGGGGGGGGCACATGGGTCATAACTGTTTGCAATTGATCCTCAGCATGCAGCTCAGATTCAAAAGCAAACACATTGATCAGTTATGTCCCATGTGGCCCCCCTTAAAGTCGGTAACTCAGAGTTAGAGAGCTGAAAAGCAGGAAGTAGTGTTCTATTCTGTTATACATCCATTTACTGAGAAAAAGGCACACTGGCACACAAGTGTACTCTACTCCAGCCTTTATAGATTACACTTTTGGCTTTTTTTTACACTTTTTTTTTATTATATATTAGAATTTTTTTTTTTTTGCTCTATTTACCCGGTTTTTATTTCTACACTGAGCTGTTCCTTTAAAGGGCATGCAAAAAAATAAAATCCCATTTTTACTTTTTATATGAAAAAGAAACCTATCTCCAATATACTTTAATTAAAAAATGTGCACCATTTTTATTAGAAACCTGACTGTATGCAGTGAAATTCTTCCTTCATTTACTGCTGTGGAAAGGAATTGTCAGACGGTCCCTAACTGCTCTGCAGGGAAACAATCATACTTATGAACAGCAGGGGGAGCCCCTGCCTTACTTTCCAGCCATGCAGAACTCAAGCAGCTTTGTTTGTTTCCCTGTTTTGATAATTTATGACGATCCCTAAGCAGCCCAGACCACACTAAGCATGTACATAGTCTTGGTCTTGACTTTGTTTAACAAAGTTACAAGATGGTGACCCCCTGTGGCCAACTTTGAAAGCATAAATCATTTGTTTGATTAGGCTTGTGGTGCAGTAAGTTCATATTTATTTTAGTATACAAAATACAGCATTTCTAGCCTTATTCTATTTTAGACATTACTTTCCCTTCAACTGACCAATCGTGTGATCCCTAACAGGCCTGCTCATGCTCAATTGTTAATTAAATGTCGGAATAACCAATGATCTGCAGTTACTAAGCTTTAAAACTACAGTACAATGTGTTCTAGGTCATGCTACAAAAATCTCATGGTGTGCTCATGCCATCATATTCTGGTTGGATTCATCTGCTAAGATATACAGTATGTGTCCCAGTGGAGTAAACCACAGCAACCAATTGAGCACTTATTTCCATAGTCCTTACTATAGTAAACTAATCAAAATAAATAACTTATTTGGTGATCTAAGAACAAAAGCAATTACCCAATTCGGAAAAAATTCATTGTGTGGTGTGTGTTGAATATTTTTGCTTCTGTTTCAGGCAGCTACCGCCTTGGGCCAACTTCCCAAAAAGCTATAAAAGAGGGAGATGTGAACCTGCCCTTCGATGGACCATTTGTACTTGCTGAAGTTAATGCGGACAGAGCAAACTATACCAAAATGTCGGATGGATCGCTTAGAACTCTTTACACTGATACTCGATCAGTTGGGCAATACATCTCTACAAAAGCAGTTGGAACTTTCTCCCGCCTTGATGTTACTAATGACTACAAATATCCGGAAGGTAAGACATTTATAAACCAAAAGTGAACATTTTTTTACTTAGTGATAGTATGTAAAAGAAAAGAGTAGTGATGAGCGATTTTTTTCGCCGGGCATGGGTTCACTTCACCATCTGCTAATTTTTTTACAAAACTGTTGCAAAAATCATCCATGAAAAGTTTTGCCGCAACAAAAAAGTCACCAAGGCAAATAAGTCACATAACAAAAACACAAAAAACACTCTTTGACTTTAATGCATTTGGACAAAAAATTTTAAAAACAAAAAAGTCGTAAGAAAAAACACCCGTTGACTTAATTGCATTTTGAGTGAGAAAAAATTGTCACTCATGTAAAAAATTGTCTCAGTCAGGTTAGAGATGAAATTACAATGTCAGCTCCAATGTCCCTCTGTTATACTATATAAGGTGCACATACCACTAATGGGCACGATTCATTCCAATAACCATAGAGAGTAGACGTACAGCACCGTTTTCCAATAAAAACTATATTATTCCAAACACATGGCAAGACCCTGGATTACAACGATGTTTCAGGTTGCTCATTAAATTATTTCAAGGGAGTCCATCAGTAAATTACCTGGAAGATCAAATCTGAATTGTGGACTTCTTATATGAGTCAGGCAGCACTGGTCTATATTATATTCACTTTGTTTTCCCTAGCAGCACTGTGACAACACCAGGCAGTGTGAGGACATGAGCACATGAAATTCCGCCACTCTCCATTAATTTCTATGGGATTTTTAAAAGAGTATTTACCAATGAGTGAAAGTGAAAGTTCATCCTTTGATAAATACGCCTTTCAAAATGCCATAGAAATGAATGGAGAGTGGCAGAGCCGGGCCAACCCGGCCAGGCGCCCTAGGCAGCCTGGCGGGCCAAGGCGCCGGCTCTGTGCGCGCTCTACTGCGCATGCGCAAAAGTTCGCTCCAGCGCGCATACGCGGAATGTGTGCGCGCATGCGCAGAAGCGCATTTACACAGAAGACGCCAGTGGCAGTCGGGGAGAGACGCGGCCGGACACGGGGTAGGCGACAGAGCAGGTACGTGCCTGGTGCCCCCTCAGCTTTGCGCCCTAGGCACGTGCCTACTCTGCCTACCCCTAGTTCCGGCCCTGGTGGAATTTCACTGTGACGATCTCTAACTTCACTCTTTGATAAATATACCCCTATGTGTATTGTGTTAGAGAGGGTCCTAGTTTGTTTGCCCTCACAGTAAGGGGTCCTGGGGAAAATTCATGCTGGCTGCACAGAGCAAAAGTTACAGCTTATAAACCATTTGGTGCAACAATTCAGTACAATATTGGGATACATGTCAGTATTGACATAATATTTCAGATTTTCCCCTACAGTTTATAAAAGTTTTATCACAAGCACCAATGTCTAACATCCAGTGATTAATATAGTGTATAAAGTACCCACTCTTGTAAAATATAAGGATAGGCCTTAGGCCTTTGGCCTCATGTTTTATATGGTCATTGAACTCCTCGTTAACTTCTAATATCCTCATATTTTGCAACAGGTGGCACTTTATTTATTATAATACACACGTTTCAGTGAGTCACGGTGACAGAAATGATATCACTAAGCTCCGATTATAATCGATGACATCACTAAGCACAGTTTATCATTTACAGGATATTAATGGCTCTTGTGTATTATATAGATATATTGTGTATGATAACTAGGAATATCCTCTTTTCTATTTATTTTAAGGGACCACACAAGAAAGGGATTCTTTTCAAAAAGCTAAAAGATTGTTGGCAAGACCAGAGAGAGTCATGCTTTCTAGCAGAAGACTTACTGAAGGAGGATCATTTGCCAGCCTTGCTCGAGAAGCAGAAAAGCCACTGGTCCAGGAAGCACCAAAACCTGAAATCACTGGTACCTTCAAGCTGAGTGGGGAGCCACAGGTTGGAGAAGACTTCACAGTCTCGCTGAAAATAAAAAATCCTTCCTCTAGCAAAAAGCAAGTGAATGCCAAGTGGACTCTTACAGCAATTGTATATAACAGAACTCCAGTGAAAGAAATACTAAGCAATTCACAGTCGGTCACATTGGCTCCTAATGAAGGTATAGCTGCAGTGAGAAATTCAACTTTATTGAGGGTTGATGCCATAACAAGTTAAAGGGATACTGTCATGGGAAAACATGTTTTTTTAAAACGCATGAGTTAATTAATAGTGCTGCTCCAGCAGAATTCTGCACTGAAATCCATTTTTCAAAAATGCAAACAGATTTTTTTATATTCAATTTTGAAATCTGACACGGGGTTAGATATATTGTCAGGTTTCCCAGCTGCCCCCAGTCATGTGACTTGTGCTCTGATAAACTTCAGTCACTCTTTACTGCTGTACTGTAAGTTGGAGTGATATCACCCCCCTCACTTACCCCCCCCCAGCAGCCTAACAGCAGAACAATGGAAAGGTAACCAGATAGCAGCTTCCGAACACAAGATAAAAGCCAAGTCCCACTGAGACTGATTCAGTTACATTAAGTAGGAGAAATAACGGCCTGCCAGAAAGTAGTTCCATCCTAAAGTGCAGGCACAAGTCACATGACTTGGGGCAGCTGGGAAACTGACAATAGGTCTAGCCCATGTCAGATTTCAAAATTGAATATAAGAAAATCTGTTTGCTCTTTTGAGAATTGGATTTCAGTGCAGAAGTCTGCTGGAGTAGCACTATTAACTGATGCGTTTTGAAAAAAACATGTTTTCCCATGACAGTATCCCTTTAACTATTACAGCAAATCAGCTGGTAGCATTTATTGTGCTGCTATTAGAAAGCACGCATCTGATTGGTTACTAAGGCTGTACCAAATTTTGAACTTATGTGCTATGGAAAAGAATTACAGTTGTGTTTTGATGCAAATTGATTGCTAGTTGGGGCAAGCATTTTCAGAGAGCTCCATCACTTCTCATTCAGAACAGTTTTTATCTGCTGTGTCTAATGATGCAACCTGCTGTGTCCCCAGCCTCAGACTCAGCTGTACACCATTCATCAGAAAAAGGCTGGATGAACACATTGGCAACCATGTGTATCGATGCACATACAGTACCTTAAAGGAAAAGAAAAGATATAATCACTGGGGGCAAATATCAAGCACCCCAGTGATTATAATTGCTTTACTGAGACCCTGGGCAGGTCCTTCTGGTAATTGAAAACTGCACTAGCCCTGGGGTACTTCCGAAGGATCACCATGTTGCAATCTTCTTCCATGTGTTTATTCTTCTCTGTGCCCCAGGCCAGTGCACATGCATAGCAGAGTGAAAAACTACTTTCTGTTTTTAATCTATTCACTCTACTGCGCATGCACACCCCAACCAGGATCCAGAAAGAAGAACATGGGCTTCCTACAGTTGTACCCCAGGCCGTTGTAGCTTTCAATGAGCAGGAGCTCCAGGGTCTTAAGTAGGTGTATATAATCACTTGGTGCCTTACATGTTGGCACCCACCAGAGATGATACCTTTTCTTCTCCTTTAAACTTGTATTTACTATTGCATTAAAGGGGAATTATCACAAACATGACAATTTAATAAAAGCTTCATGATACTGAAATCTTCACTATCCCTCTCTCAGTATCTGTTTCTCTTCATTCTGTCTTCATGGTTGGGTGTCAGATGAATGATCCAATATATCTTATAGGGGGGCTTCCTTTCTTAGCAGATGTATTAGAGCTCACTCAAATAACTGATTCCAGTACAAACAAAATCTAACAAAATAACTGCCTTTTGCACAAATCCTGCATGTAGAGAGACATTATATCTGGTGATTTTAATAGAGTGAGCTCTAATACATCTTCTAGGTAAAAGGAGACCCCCTATTAGATATATTGGATCTAACTGTCAATAAATATCTGACACCCAACTCATGCATGAATAGAGAATGAAGTGAAACAGATGCTGAGAGAGGAATAGTGATGATAAGCTTGCTTATTTCAGAAACAATACGGAATTTTTAATTGATTGTATTTAGAAAGTTTGTTATTTAAGTATACTGAAGCTAATATTAAAATAATATTAATCTTACCAAACTGAGATATAGATTTCAATAAATATTGCCATTTTACATCTTTTTCCCTTAAGCCACCTTTTTATGATATTCTCTGTGCTTCCTCAGAGATCACCTGTCCAGAACTAATGCAGCTCTAACTGTAACAGGAAAAAGTGTGGGCATAAAAGACAGAACTTTGTCCATTAATTGGCTGATGTGAACTTAACATATATGTGTGCCCTTGATTTGTTTGTTTGCACTGTGAATCATATGGTCCTAGGGGGTGGCCCTTTGTACGTAAAATGGATTACCCAATGGCAGATACTACTAAAAATATATATTTTTATGAAGATGGTTTATTTACATGAAGCAGGGTTTTGCATAGGAGCTGATTTATGCAATACATTTTTACAGAGACTTACATTGTGTGGAGATATAATTTTCCTCTAACGTCTTTTTTTTTTTTTAATAAATTCTTTTGTTTCCAGAGAAATCTATAGAGATCACTGTTCAGTACGCTCAGTATGAAAATGTCCTAACGCCTGACAATATGATCCTAGCTACCGCAGTGTGTGTTGAAGAAAATGGAGGAAGTTTGTTGGTTGATACAGTTATCACCTTGAAGAATCCACCTCTGCAGCTGAAGGTATATTTAACCCACTCAGCTGATTTACCATTAATGCCCAAGGATGTCTCAATATTTTGTGGTCCTTAAACATTTCATGAGTGCCCTATGTAGTTTATCTTGGTGGACTGGTGGACAATCTAAGCTTTCTAACATGGAACATGGAAGAACTAATGAGAAAAACTTTATTTGCTGACATGTCAAACCTTTGCCACATAGGACCTGTGTGCTTGGCAAGGTTAAAAGTGTGCTTGAGGGGTCTTTTTAGGCAAGAGCAGTGACTTTCTTCATGTTTTCTAAATAACAGGTTAATCTTAATGTAAATTATGCTAATGAATAATAGTTGTGCCAAGTCCAGTAACCCACACCAACCAATCAGCAGTCATCTGTTTAAAAGTAAACATCTGATTGGTTGCTATAGATTACTATACCTGGTACAACCTTTGTAACCTTTATTAAATTTGCTCCAAGGCTACTAGAAAAAGGTAGTAAAGAAGTGAACGGTTGCTACAGTAAACTGTATTTGTGCAGTTTAGAGTATTTTACTAATGTGTGTTTATTTGCAAAGTTACCACAAACACAACTACAATAATAACATATTTCCCTATTATAAACATAGGCCACTGAACGTATCGTTTTGGGCAAAAAGGTCACTGTGGGCGTCTTTTTCACAAATCCGATTTCAGAAAATATCACAAAATGTGTGGTCACCCTACAGGGCAGCGGCGTTCTGAAGAAGCCTCTTGAAGTCCCGTAAGTGTATAAAATAAAAGTTTCAATTCAGCCAGAATTTTTATTTTAAATCTTTTTTTATCATTTTTCCAAAATTGAAGTTTAAAGTTTAATGTTCCTGTTTCAGTCTGGCAACTCAGTGATCCAGATGCAAATTCTGAATGGTTACAATTTGTTCCATTAGTTGATATGTTTCTCAGTAGTATCTGTGGAGTATTAGCAACTATTGCATCAATTTTAACAGCTGCCTGTAATGAAAGTCAGGGATTCCTCTCAGCAGGGCCAAAGATAAGAAATGTATCGACTAATGTATCAGTATGTGCAGGTCAGGTAAAACCAGACCCGAACCCGCCCTCCCTCCATCCACGCCCACATGCACCCGACTTTCAGGTTCCTTTTATAGAACCACGCAGATGAGGTCACAAAAGGGGTTCGGCGAGCAGGTGGACGGCTATAAAACTGGAAGCCAGCAGTGCAAGGTGGCTGGTAGAGAGAGCAGGAAGAAGAGCTCGACCAGCCCACCACCGCGAATGGGGGTGCAAGGTCGGCCCGAACCCACGGTTATCGGCCGGCCTGCACATCATTACAGTTTACAGAATCGGTTACCCCCCCCCGATCTGCTTTAGAAAGACATAAGAAGGTGAAAAATGTAACTTTAAACGTCAATATTAGAAAAATGAACACAGAGAGATTCACAGCATTTCCTGTAGAGCCTCCAGTGATCTGCACCTCTGTTCTGACCACAGAAAAAATTCTAAAATCAGGATGCCACCCACCTGATGTTATAATGGCTCAAAGGGGTTGTTCACCTTAAAAACACTTTTTTCAATTCAGTTGTTTTTAGATTGTTCCCCACTTGTTCCTTACATATTTTTTTTTACTGTTTTTTCAAAATCTAAGTTTAAAGCTGAATGTTCATGTCTCTGGTGTTTGAGTCTGGCAGCTCAGTAATTCAGGCGCAGACTCTGAACTGCGGTCAAATAATTTTGTGTGAAAATGTCATAACCCCATTTCTTTTTTATCTGTTGACCATAGTTTGCCAAATCTGAAAGCCAATCAGAGAATAAGAACCGAAATTGAACTGATCCCATACCGAACAGGCCAAAGAGGCATCATTGCTGGTTTCTCGTGCGACAAATTCTCTGATGTGAAGGGTTACCAGGCCATTGATGTAGCTGCAGCTTAGAACTGTCAGTACTGACAGCGGCAAGATATTTCTATAGGATTGGAAGAAACTTTTTATATGAATAGAAGAATAATATATATTCCTATGAATAATGAAGTAATAAAAGATCTGAACCAGACAAGGTTTTCTAACCTTTCCTCATAAGCACACAAAATACAACTGACCATACTGAAGTTCAACTAAGCTAACATATCCATTAAGCATGCGAACAAAACCTAAAAATATGTATTATTAAATAAAAATATTCTCAAACATTCTCTCTTGTTTCTATTGGGAGCAGCAGCGTAATTAGTCTGCATCAGGCCCCCCACAAAAAAAAATCTTTGGAGGGGACGGGAAAACAGTGACTCGTACCTGACCCCATGGGCCAGAGTGTGCCAGAGCGGGGACAATATCTGGCTCTAGATAGGCAAACTTAGTTTTGAGGTCCTTTTTTAAATAAATAACATTGATGTCCTTTGCATTTTTAAGTACTAGTAAGACTTTCATTAAATAGCTATATTTCTCCAGTAGTTACAATTATACTCTTTGAGCTGCAATGTACCCAGCATTAGCCAGAAACCAACCTGTTTGGTAGACAATGGACTGCACAGCCATGCTCAGCACCCTTAAAAACCCCAAGCTCCTTTGCCACAAAGCACTGATGTGTCTTCCACAACCCAGAACAGATAGCAAATATTCAGGTACTAGAACCCCCGGGGGAACAGTGACCATCATATTTCATGTAATGTCTTTTGCAAAAAGTAAATATACACTGGATCAGGGTATAAACTGTAAAAAAAAAAACATGCAACCGAATTTAAATTTAAAATTATATTAAATTACTTTTCTTAATATATTCCCTTAAGAAGGAAATGAAAGGAAATGCCCTTGTGTGTTGTATAGCATCAATCAAGAAGAAAATGAGTCTAACAATAGTAAAAGGATGTGGGTTCCATTAGAATATAATGGAAATATTATGGTGGGACTTTATAAAAGCTAAATCAGTTTTTTTAATGAAGAAGTCGTTAATGACTCACTGAAGACTCACTCTGTTAGCACTGTTTGCTTAGCTCAATCAAGTCAGTGGCACTTAAATGTTTTCACTAAGTTAATTTGAACAAAGCTCCAGGGCCCAGTGTCGGACTGGGTGTACAGAGTCCAACGGGGCTGCAATCATAAGGGCCCAACACCCTCACCGCATAACCCCAAGTTATGTACGTTCTCTCTCCTCCCAGCCCATGGATCTTAACCAGCAGTAGGGGTGGTGTGACCACAGATCTCAGGCAGTAAGTGGTTGTGGGGAGCCCGCAGACGCTGGCAAGCAGGGAGGGAGGAAGGCAGCAGTCCTCCTCTCTCCTCCTACTGGTCCCACAGTTCTCAACAAGCATGGGTTTGGTTCAGCAGTGTGGTGTTGGGCCCCGCAGAACCTGCGACATTGGAGGGAAGAAGGCAGCAGTGTGGTGAGGGCCCGGAGCCCATTAAGTTTTTGTCTCAATGCCCAGCAGCCCAGTCCAACCCTGCTAGGGCCTAATGGTATGCACCCTCATGTATTTATAGGACAAGGAAAGTCAAAAAATAAAATCCAATTTTTACTTTCTTTAATGAAAAAGAAACCTATCTCCAATATTCTTTAATTAAAAAATGTGTAACGTTTTTATAAAAAACCTGACTGTGTGCAGTGAAATTCTCCCTTCATTTACTGCTGTGGATAGGAATTGTCAGACAGTCCCTAACTGCTGAGCAGGGAAACAATCATACTTATGAACAGCAGCTTTACTTACCAGCCATGCAGAATTCAAGCAGCTTTGTTTATGATGATCCCTAAGCAGCCCAGACCACACTGAGCATGTGCAGGGTCAGATGGCAAAGATGGCAGCCCCCTGTGGCCAACTTTGAAAGCATAAATCATTTGTTTGATTAGGCTTGTGGTGCAGTTAGTTCATGCTTATGTTTAGTATTCAAAATACAGCATTTCTAGCCTTATTCTTTTTTAGACTTTCCTCCCCATAGACGCAAAGATTTTTTCTTTGCTGAACGACAGATTTTAGCGAAATCTGACCAATCGGTCAAATTATCTTGAAGTTAGTGGGAATCGAACGATTGTACATCTTACGATTTTTAGTCCCACATCTGTCAGAAAATTGATCGTCCAGGTTAAAAAAAAATTATTGGTCCCTTTGCAATCTATGTTTGCAGGCAATATCGCCTGAAATGTTCTTTTTAGTTGATGGACAAGTCTTACATTTAAACGATCGTTTTGAGATAATCGTGATAATAGAAAGATCTTTTAAAGATCTTTACATCTATGGCCAGCTTTAGGCTCGTTTAGTCCTCAGACTAACTTTCATCTGGTATGGTATCTACAGATTGGAGGTAAACTGATGTAATTCCATTATTTAAAAGAGACATCAACCTTGCAATTACAGACCCATACGCTGACATCTGTGTTGGGCAAGTTATTGGAAAGTTTGTTAAGGGTTCATAAACAAGATTATGGTCTGGAGATGTGTGAAACTTGGTGGGGTTGCGGTAGATGTGATCTATTTGGGTTTTACTAAAGCTTTTGATACAATGCATCTGGGAATTAAAAATATGCAAGCCACTTATACCCTTAATTGGGACTAAGTTAGGCAAATCCCTGATGGAGCAGGACCTGGCTGTACTTGCGGATAATAAACTTGGTTGTTGCCAAGTCAGCAAAAGGAAGGGTCAACAACAGGAAGGGCCAGCAAACTGTTCTCCTGTATTAATCGGAGTATAGATGGGTACAAACCAAACCCAGTTTTATTGTCTGAGACTTTATTCATAAGTGCAATAACATGTTCGTTATTCATTATATTGTGGTGCAAATAAATGCATAATAATAAGGGGTATAAATTAATATGTGTACATAGTAATTCTTCCCCTTTACAAAGCACTGGTAAGGCCTCTTCTAGAATATACAGTGTTATTGACCAGAGAAAGGGAAAGAGATTCTCTAAGTTGGGATTGGTTATACTGAATAAGCAGCACTTAAGGCTAGATACTGTATCATAACTATGTATAAATATATAAGGAAACCATACAATAAACTCTCTGATGCTTTATTCACCAGTAGATTCTTCCAGCAGACACAAGGGCATCCACTGACATAAGAAGAAAGGAGGTTCTGTCTTATTATTTAAAAAATGGTTGTGTACAGAGTTGTGGAATTCTGTACTTGAAGTGGTTATATTGCCAGATACATTAGATCACGTTTATGTAAGGGTTGGATTGCTTTTAAGCAAAGGAAAAAATACATTGTTAGTGAAATTAGTCTTGTACAAATTGGAGAGGCTTCAGATGGGGTTTTTAATTTAGGCCAATGGTTTAACTTAATGGACATGTGTCTTTTTCAACCTCAACTGCTATGTTACAATGACATGGTCACATGGATGATATTAGTTATCCCTTTGCCCTTCAATATTCCGGCACATAATTAAGATACATAGGTACAAGGAAAAGGACTTTTTAAACTATATTTTCCCTGAAGCATGTTCATACTGCACATAAAACTGATCAGCTGAAAGGTTCTTAATACCTGCATGTTACAGTAGATGGCTTCTTGTTCTATCTGGAATGCACATAGCCACACCCTATCATTTACATTTATCTGCTATATTGCACTTAAAGGGTGTGCACTGTTATTTACCTGTTTGGTGATTAAAGAGTCTACGAACTACAGAAACATGGTGTTGCATTACACCTTTTCATTGCTAGGACCTAGTATAAGGCTGGCTAAAAATAGCATATTTTTTATCAAAAGTTAGGTATGTTCCAGTAAGGAACAAAAAGGTAGAATTAATATAAATAGCTAAATTAAAACCAGTTTTCATAAAGTATATAATCATACATATTGTTATATAATGTTGGCAAGCAATAGCTACATTACCACTATTTCTTAAGGTCTTAGTATTGTTTGTACATGAATAGAAAACTGGTTAAAGGAGACATTTGGTATAATACTCATTTTCTACTATAATATTCCCCCTTCTTTACAATATGTATTGGTGCTAGAAAAAAAACGTTTTGAAAGCTTTTTACCCCCTAAAATTATGTTTATATCAGAGCTGCAGAGAGATGCTTCTAGGCTGAAATGCTGAAATGAGGAATGGGAGTGTCTCTCAATTCTACCGGCAGGAAGTTGTCATAGCTTTTACTGACAGGCTGACCTTAGTATAAGTAGAGAAATCCCCTCCCGAGTTACTGCTTCCCGGTGTCTCCATTTCCACCTTGCCCATATGTGTTATAACCTTAATTTATTTTTAATTCTATTTATGATATATTAATAAACTTTATATTATTTATTTTCCTCTAGTTAAAATTTATTTTAAAATTTTGGGGCTTGGGTATGCAATCAGCGTTACAGTTAGGGAGATTGTAACGTATGTTAGTTGGAACGTTTGGTGATTGCAGGTACACACTGATGCACAGGGCACCCCTGTGGATTCCGGTGTTCACCAATGCCCTTTTAGGGCCCTGGGCTTTTTGCTGCTAATCTACAATGAGTAGTGTAAAATAGTAACTGGTCCAAAACAAGGTACCGTCAAGGATTAAGCAAAGACGTAGTCGAAGGTCAATGAAAGGGGTCAAGGCAGGCGACAGGAATCAGAGTCAAAAAGTGAGGCAGAAATCAAAAACCAGGAATTCAAACAGGATAAATACGCTCAAAAATAAAAAAAAAACACACTCAAAATGGAGGACTGGGCTTTTCAGGCTGTTTTGGTGCCAAGAATTCAAATTCGACGCCTTTTCGTGACATCACAATGCAAGCATCATGATGCTCAGCGTCAGGCACCAGTGTCACTTTGGCCCTGAACCCTGAAGTGTGAGCCTGCACAGAGAGACGCGTTGGGAGGTAAGCGACACAGAGGATCTCCTGGCGCGTCTCACAGAGATGTAGGAGCTACTCACAGTTTGCAGGAGAGAGCTGAACAGGGTGTATGGGAGGGATCCGGGAGGAATCTATACACTGCTGGCAGGAGAAAGATGAACACTGCGGGTGGGAGGTAGCCCAGAGGAATCCAAAGACTGCCATCTGTAGTGAGCTGATTAGGGTGGATGGGAGGGAGCCAGGAGGCATCTAAACTCTACTGGAGAGAGCTAACACTGCAGGTGGGAAAGAGCCACAGGTGTAATAGAGACGAATACTGTAGGCAGGGTTACAGGCAGCTCCGCAGTGCAAGAGTGAGCTGACCAGAATTTGTTAAAAGAAGCGCCTCCTACCTCTGACCACCCCATCCACAGTGCCTGTATGAATCCTGCCATCTACAAGGGAAAGAGCCGGCAGCCCCAGAGACAAGTGGTGAGGACTCAGACAGGAAATAGGGGAAAGGGACAGGACGATAATAGTTTTTGACATTTTTAAAATATATTTACCGCAGAAAGGTTGAAGGAAAGATTGATGGCTTCTATTTTAGATCATATACCATCTATCCATGCAGTATGAAAAATGATGATATATATTCCCTTTAAAGGATGATGTACAGAGGGTGGTTGTCCATGGAGCATTCTCTATTTGGAGTGGGATATGTGAATAAAGGATTACTATCTTTACTTACTTTGTTGTACTTTATTTTCCAGGATTCTTTGAGGTCTAGTATGGTGTAGAGAGGTTATCACATTGCTAGTGTGGTGTTAATATCAGAATGGGATCCTCTTTTTAACCTGCTTTTGGACCAGTGTTGTTAGTTGTTAGTTGGTCTGTCCTTGGTCCTTTGTTTTTTTTAACTTGTTTATTAATGACTTGAGGTGGCACTGAAAGTACTGTCTCAATTTTTGCGGATGATACAAAGCTGTGCAAACTATAAACCTGATTTATGAAAGCAGCCATGTGTGTGCATGGTAAAATGAATGCAAATATGGTGCTTGTTGACACCATTCACAGGTACTTTCTCTAATAATGTACTTTGTGTTATATCTATATGCTAGTCTTAATGTATTATTCTCTGTTAGGGATATTTCACCCACACTGAGTTAGTCACTCAATAAGTAACTTACTCTAATTGAGTCTGACTCTTAAGTTTCCATGACTGACTAGAACCATTCAGGTCCACTCAGGATATTAACCAGGCAGCTTTATTAGAGGTTTACATTAATAGAGAGTATGCATTTCTTCATCCATGGGGATGATTCTGTGCTATGCAGTCATCATCTTTGTTTTTTCATGCATCTCTTTGTTCATCTTTAAGGAATGGCTGACTCATTTGCTCAGCACAATAGCCCAACAATTTATCTTTCTGCTAAAATAACTGAATTATTATGTCAGCACAGTGTCCAAAATTATATTCATGCCGTTAGTGTTTCTGAGATTATCTGTGACTTTCTTAGCTTGCACAAGTAATACTAGTGACAGGAGACAACAGATGTTTGTGGTGTTCTGTAGAAACATTCCAAGACTCTAGCAAGTAGAATGACATTGAGTTCTAAATTCGTTTTTCCAATGTTCTGTTCTATTATCTTTGTTCTTTATGACTTAAAACTAAAAACTCTATCTACACTTTGTACTTCTATATAGTTGCTTTTAGCTCCATTGTGTCCTGCCTCTTCTGCTGAACCCTGGCCAAGTGTGTCAATGGAAACCAGGAGAACCTTCAAGCTGCTGCTACTCAAACACGGGATTAATGCCAGAGTTTTCAGTATGGGTTGCAGCAATAAGTGCAGAAGATGTGGGCTTAAAGAATCACAAGCTAATGTCACACCAGAAGTAATACAATCCCCATTGTGAAAATGATATTCACAATTACATCCAATTTTCAAGAATGTGCATGTGCAATTGAGTTTCATCAGGCACATCTGCATCATGCAGAAGCTGGAGTGATCCTGGAGTTCTGGGGAAAAAACTGTATTTTGTTAAAAAAAACATGCTTCAGAAAATTGTACTTTGCATACTGAACCTCGTTCAAAAATGACCCTTAATAAGTTCCATGCAAGACATTACTGCTTTGCAGAGAGATGTGACTTAACTGGAGGACTGGGCAACAAACTGGCAAATGAGGGATCAGTTGTTGATAAATGCAAGGTTATGCACTGCTGTTGAAATAACATTAGCATAATTACAGTAGATCCTTTATGGCAGATGCGAAGTTGCTGTCGATGGCGAAAATTCGCCAGAAATCCAATCCGTAGGGACATCGCCAATTCACTAACAGGTGCAGCTGACAATTCGCTAGTGAAAGAGACCGTCGCTCGCGTTTGCTCACACTTTATCGCCTGTCGAATGGTTGTTGATTTTATTGAATGTTTCCTCTTTTGCCAGAGTTTCCTTTCCCACCTCAGACCAGCAAACTGCTGAAACAAAGCTACATCTTCCTCAATCTGATGTCAGTGACCGGCAACACGGTAAGTCACAAAAAGTATAAAAAAAACAGGCGACTTTTCTATTTTTAAAGAGGGATTGCCTTAAAAAAATCTGAACTATTAAAGATTTATGTGTGAACTTTTTTTTAACATATTTGATGGGCCTGCCAAATATATTTTAGGGTGGGCTCATGTCTAGGACATTAGTGGAGCTTTTATGTCTTTATTAATCTCCCTTGGACATTAGTAATAAAAAGTGGCCACTTCAAGCATTTACACCAACATCTCTAAAAAAGACATATGTATACAACTTTTATGACCTAAGCCTAAGATTACTAGCGAAATTTCGCTAGGCACAAACGAACGCTAGCGAATCTTCACTATGAAATGCGCGCACTGAAGAAGTATCTCTTGCGAAAAGTCACCAGCGTTGGGCGCCCAGGATGCAACCTCGCATTTTAGGGAATTAGCATAGTAATGAATTTGCGCCTGGCAAAGTTGTACGAAGTGTGCAAAGCGGTTGCTGGCGAAAATTTGCCCTTTAGTGAATCTGCCTCCTAGACTGAATAACCTTCTTTAAAATTGTCAGTAGCTCAAGGGTTCCAACCAGGGCCGCCATCAGGGGGGGACAGGGGGGACAAGTGTTCCGGGCCCGGCAGTGCTGCTCCTTTGAAAAAGCCCCCCTTCCGAGCGCTGAAGATTTGCGGCCATTTTTGAATCCGAACAGCCGAAAATGCGGAAGTGCCGAACAGCCGAACTCCAGAGTGGCGAAAAGACCCAAAGCCACGAAAATAGCCGAAGTCCAGAATCGGCGAAAAGACCCAAAGTCATGAAAAGAGGCGAAGTTGAAGTCCTGAAGCCACGAGTTCAATTCTACTGAAACACTGGCCACCAATGGCCACCACCTGGCCACCAATGTATTATTTTAATATTCTATAGGCCCCTGCCACCAATGTTTTTTTTAAAAATGTTTTTTGGGGCCCCAATTTTTTTTTAACTTGTAAGGGGGGGCTCTGGCACAATTTTTTTTTTAAAAAAAAATTTTGGGGCCCCAATTTTTTTTTACTTGTACGGGGGGCCTTGGCGCCAATGTTTTTTTAAAAAAACATTTATGAGGGGCCCTGGCGCCAATTTTTTTTTTTTTTTTAAACTTATAAGGGGGCCCTGACCATCAATAGCTTTTTATAACTTGTGTGTGTGGGGGGGGGGTTACATTTTTAGCACTGATGTCTGTGTGGTCTTTTAACTGTGATGTGGAGTGGGCGGGGGCTTGGGCACTAGGGTGGGCGTGTTGTTGTACAGGGCCCCGTTATTTATAATGGCGGCCCTGGTTCCAACAGCAAACCTACAACTAAAGACTGTCATTTTGCTAATACAGAGTAATTGCAACCGATTCCCAGTACAATTGCGGTGTTCTAGTACTCCACCACCTCGCAGCCACAATCACTGTAGAAATTGTGAGGGAGAGTTGCATTGTTAGTATAAAAACAAAAACTCAGTGACTTCCACCTGAAATTTTACTTTGCAACAGCACTTCTCTCATAAATGAGTCCATGTGTTTTCTTATGTGTTCTTTGCTAGAACAAAGTCATCACAGCCCTTTAGCAGTGAAGTTCTGTGGATATTATCCAGTTCCAGTTGTTGCACCCCTGACAACACACCAGTCTTTGCCTTTGCACCTCCATCATTCCCCACTTCCTCACAACTGCCATATTCCATTTCACATTACAAGGCCTATTTTTGAAGTCTAGATTTTTTTTCTGATACTAATAACGCTCAAAAGCTGCAGTCTATAAGGCCAGTCTCAAGGGCCAAAGTCTCAAGTTTCAAAAAATTATACTCCAAAATGTTCTATTCAATGTTAAAAATCAATATTTATTGAAAATAAAATTTAAAAAAGTAGGCATACAGACCATTGATGTTCCTTACGCGTTTCATACCCACTGGTACTTAATCATAGGCACTAGTAATGCTACATTTGGCTCCAACATTTAAACCCATGGAGATCCCTCCCTCCCTCAAAACCTAAAACCAATGACATGTTGCCACACCACACCACATTGTTAAAGCAACAATGCATATAAGATCAATTGGGTCACATTTCCTTTTCATATTCCCTTACTTGAAACATATTGGCACAAATCCCTTGCAAGTTTGTAGAGAATATTCACATCACATAGATAACAAGTGATTACTATTAAAAACAGTATAGTATAATATACACATCAAATGTCATTACTTTATAATGACGAATTACTAGCAATGCAATACTTATTATAAATATTTTAAATATTATAACCCTGTATCATCTGAACCAAGTAAAACATGTTACGTCAAACGAATAATTTAAACCAAGTGGAAGTCTAGTATGCAAATAAAAAATCCAGAATAGGGATGTAGCGAACGTCGGAAAAAAAGTTCGCGAACATATTCGCGAACTTGCGCAAAAATGCGAGCGGTTCGCGAACGGTTCGCGAACCCCATAGACTTCAATGGGAAGGCGAACTTTAACATCTAGAAAAGACATTTCTGGCCAGAAAAATGATTTTAAAGTTGTTTAAAGGGTGCAACGACCTGGACAGTGGCATGCCAGAGGGGGATCAAGGGCAAAAATGTATCTGAAAAATCTGCCTGTGTGTGCTTGGAAGAGATAGTGTAGGGGGAGAGCTGTTAGTGATTTCAGGGACAGATGATAGTAAGTTTGCTGGCTAGTAATCTGCTTGATACTGCTCTGTATTGGAGGGACAGAAGTCTGCAGGGATTTGAGGGACATTTTAGCTTAGGTAGCTTTGCTGGCTAGTAATCTACTGTTCTCTTTAAACAACTGCCATACGTTGACCTTGTAGGCATTGTTTGCCCAGTTTTTTTGGACGCAGCCACTGAAGCACAGTTGCCAGAAAAAATATGCCATATAAATGCTGAAAATAGTCATTTTTCGCCATACGTTGACCTTGTAGACATTGTTTGCCCAGTTTTTTTGGACGCAGCCACTGAAGCACAGTTGCCAGAAAAAATATGCCATATAAATGCTGAAAATAGTAATTTTTCGCCATACGTTGACCTTGTAGACATTGTTTGCCCAGTTTTTTTGGTTGCAGCCACTGAAGCACAGTTGCCAGAAAAAATATGCCACATAAATGCTGAAAATAGTCATTTTTTGCCATATACGTTGAGTCAACGTATGGCAAAAAATGACTATTTTCAGCATTTATATGGCATATTTTTTCTGGCCTCTGTGCTTCAGTGGCTGTGGCCAAAAAAACTGGGCAAACAATGCCTACAAGGTCAACGTCGTTGACCTTGTAGGCATTGTTTGCCCAGTTTTTTTGGCCACAGCCACTGAAGCACAGAGGCCAGAAAAAATATGCCATATAAATGCTGAAAATAGTCATTTTTTTGGTCGCAGCCACTGAAGCACAGTTGCCAGAAAAATTATGCCATATAAATGCTGAAAATATAAATTTTTTTGGTTGCAGCCACTGAAGCACAGAGGCCAGAAAAATTATGCCATATAAATGCAGAAAATATGCATTTTTTTGGTCGCAGCCACTGAAGCACAGTTGCCAGAAAAAATATGCCATATAAATGCTGAAAATAGTAATTTTTTTGGTTGCAGCCACTGAAGCACAGAGGCCAGAAAAATTATGCCATATAAATGCAGAAAATATGCATTTGTTTGGTCGCAGCCACTGAAGCACAGTTGACAGAAAAATTATGCCATATAAATGCTGAAAATATAAATTTTTTTGGTTGCAGCCACTGAAGCACAGAGGCCAGAAAAATTATGTCATATAAATGCAGAAAATAGGCATTTTTTTGGTCGCAGCCACTGAAGCACAGAGGCCAGAAAAAATTAAACCAGTAGGGTTTGCACCCTAGTTTGTAACGGTGGCGGAGGGAGGAGGAGGACGCTAAAGGACAGCTGTGTGTGGAGTCATGAGGCTTGAAGAGAAGGACAGCTGCATAGAAGTCAGAACAAGTCTTCCGGCGTGCAGTAACCCTCCGAGATCCACCCCTCATTCATTTTAATAAAGGTCAGGTAATCGACACTTTTGTGACCTAGGCGAGTTCTCTTCTCAGTTACAATCCCTCCTGCTGCACTGAAGGTCCTTTCTGAGAGCACACTTGAGGCTGGGCAAGACAAGAGGTTCATGGCAAATTGTGACAGCTCTGGCCACAGATCAAGCCTGCGCACCCAGTAGTCCAGGGGTTCATCGCTCCTCAGAGTGTCGATATCTGCAGTTAATGCCAGGTAGTCCGCTACCTGCCGGTCGAGGCGTTCTTTGAGGGTGGATCCAGAAGGGTTGTGGCGCTGCCTTGGACAGAAAAACATTTGCATGTCTGACGTTACAGACTGGCCAAAGGGCTTTGTCCTTGCAGGTGTGCTCGTGGCAGGATTACTGGCACCTCTGCCCCTGGAATGTTGATGAGTTCCTGAAGTGACATCACCCTTAAAAGCATTGTACAACATGTTTTGCAGGCTGGTTTGTAAATGCCGCATCTTTTCGGACTTGTGGTATGTTGGTAACATTTCTGACACTTTATGCTTGTACCGAGGGTCTAGTAGCGTTGCGACCCAGTACAGGTCCTTCTCCTTAAGCCTCTTGATACGGGGGTCCTTCAACAGGCATGACAGCATGAAAGACCCCATTCTCACAAGGTTGGATGCAGAGCTATCCATCTCCGCTTCCTCATTATCAAGGACTGCATCATCCACGGTCTCCTCCCCCCAGCCACGTACAAGACCAGGGGTCCCCAAAAGGTCACCACTAGCCCCCTGGGAAGCCTGCTCCTGTTGGTCCTCCTCCTCCTCCTCCACAAAGCCACCTTCCTCCTCTGACTCCACTTCTGGCACCTCTCCCTGCGTTGCAGCAGGTGCCTGGGTTCGTTCTGGTGATTCCGACCAGAAATCGCGCGCTTCCAGCTCCTCGTCACGCTGGTCTACAGCCTCATCTGTCACTCGTCGCACGGCACGCTCCAGGAAGAAAGCGAAGGGTATTAGGTCGCTGATGGTGCCTTCGGTGCGACTGACCATATTTGTCACCTCTTCAAAAGGTCGCATGAGCCTGCAGGCATCGCGCATAAGCACCCAGTAACGGGGGAAAAAAATCCCCAGCTGTGCAGATCCAGTCCTACCACCCAGTTCAAAAAGGTACTCGTTGACGGCCCTTTGTTGTTGCAGCAGACGTTCCAACATAAGGAGCGTTGAATTCCAGCGAGTCTGGCTGTCAGAAATCAAACGCCTGACTGGCATGTTGTAGCGCTGCTGAATGTCAGCAAGGCGTGCCATGGCTGTGTAGGAACGTCTGAAATGGGCCGACACCTTTCTGGACTGGGTGAGAACGTCCTGGAATCCTGGGTACTTGGAGACAAAACGTTGGACTATTAAATTTAACACATGTGCCATGCAGGGCACATGTGTTAAATTGCCTAGTCTCAACGCTGCCAACAGATTGCTTCCATTGTCACACACCACTTTTCCGATCTGCAGTTGGTGTGGGGTCAGCCACCGATCGGCCTGTGACTGCAGAGATGACAGGAGTACAGATCCGGTATGGTTTTTTGCTTTCCAGGCACGTCATCCCCAAGACAGCGTGACAACGGCGTACCTGGCACGTCGAATAGCCTAGGGGGAGCTGGGGGTGCACAGGTGTGGAGGAGGAGAAGGAGGACCCAGCAGCAGAGTAAGAAGAAGAAGAAGACGAGGTAGAGAGCGATGGAGGAGTAGAGGTGGTGGCAGAACCGCGTGCAATCCGTGGCGGTGACACCAACTCCACTGTTGTTGTTGAGCTACCCATTCCCTGCTTCCCAGCCATTACCAAGTTCACCCAGTGGGCAGTGTAGGTGACATACCTGCCCTGACCATGCTTGGAGGACCATGCGTCAGTAGTCATATGGACCTTTGGCCCAACACTAAGTGACAGAGATGCGGTAACTTGGCTCTGCACATGTTGGTACAGGTGTGGTATTCCCTTTTTAGAAAAAAAATTGCGGCTGGGTACCTTCCACTGCGGTGTCCCAATTGCTACAAATTTGCGGAAGGCCTCAGAGTCCACCAGCTGGTATGGTAAAAGCTGGCGGGCTAAGAGTGCAGACAAGCCAGCTGTCAGACGCCGGGCAAGGGGGTGACAGTCAGACATTGGCTTCTTACGCTCAAACATGGCCTTCACAGAAACTTGGCTGGTGGCAGATGACTGGGAATGGGAACAGGTGGTCAAGGTGGAAGGCGGAGTGGAGGGTGGTTCAGACGGGTCAAGGAGAGCAGAGGTAGAGCAGTAAGATGCTGGACCAGAAGGAGTGTGGCTTTTAGTTTGCCTGTTGCCTTTGAGGTGTTGCTCCCAAAGTGCTTTGTGCTTGCCGCTCATGTGCCTTCGCATAGAAGTTGTACCTATGTGGCTGTTGGGCTTACCAAGGCTCAGTTTCTGACTGCACTCATTGCAAATTACAATGCTTTTGTCAGAGGCACACACATTAAAAAAATCCCACACTGCTGACTTTTTGGAAGTGTGCGATCTGGCGGTAACAGTAGAAGTTGGCGGAGTTTGCGGTATTGGCGGCAATGGCGGGTGCGTTGGCCGGCTGAACACAGGTGCCGATACATGTTGTTGCCCTACTGATCCCTGCGGGCTGTCCTCCCTGCTTCTTCTAAGTCTTATTCTCCTACTGCCTCTCTGACTCTCCGTCTCTCCATCTGAACTACCCTCCTCTTGCTCTCTTCTACTAGGCACCCACAAAACATCAATCTCCTCATCATCATTCTCCTCAGATGCATCAATTTCTTCTGACACATCACAGAAGGAAGCAGCAGCGGGGACCTCCTCCTCATCACTCATTATGTCCATCTCTATCGTGTTCTCTGCCAGAATTAAATCTGGTGTAAGGTCCTCATCTCCTTCATCTTCTTCTGGCAATAATGGTTGCGCATTACTCAGTTCAAGAAACTCATTGGAAAATAACTCCTCTGACCCAGTGAAGAAGGGGCACCGGTGGTGGAGGAAGTGTTACGTGGGGTGGCCATAGCAGTGGAGGATGAGGAGGATGTTGTGGTAAAGTTAGAAACGGTAGAGGATGGGGTGTGCTGTGTAAGCCAGTCAACTACCTCTTCAGCATTTTGGGAGTTCAGGGTCATTGGCTTTTTAAAACTGGGCAATTTGCTAGGGCCACAGGATTGCATAGCAGCACGGCCCCTAGCACGGCCTCTGCGTGGCGGCCTGCCTTTGCCTGGCATTATTTTTAAAAAAACAACAACAACAACAAAAACTCAGTTGGTTTTTCTGGAAACGATAATACACACAGCTAGATGGCGGGTTGAAGAAAACACTGTGCAAATAATGCCTACAAAGTCAACGTATACACTACTACAGCGGTGGATACGGATTACGTAAAATATATGAATGCTGCTTGAAAAAAAGTAACTCAAGTGGTTTTTCTAGAGACGATAATATTATCAATATTTAGACAAAATGTGAACAAGGTCACACAGCTCGATGGCGGGTTGAAGAAAACACTGTGCAAATAATGCCTACAAGGTCAACGTATACACTACTACAGCGGTGGATACGGATTATGTAAAATATATGAATGCTGCTTGAAAAAAAGTAACTCAAGTGGTTTTTCTAGAGACGATAATATTATCAATATTTAGACAAAATGTGAACAAGGTCACACAGCTCGATGGCGGGTTGAAGAAAACAGTGTGCAAATAATGCCTACAAGGTCAACGTATACACTACTACAGCGGTGGATACGGATTACGTAAAATATATGAATGCTGCTTGAAAAAAAGTAACTCAAGTGGTTTTTCTAGAGACGATAATATTATCAATATTTAGACAAAATGTGAACAAGCTCACACAGCTCGATGGCGGGTTGAAGAAAACAGTGTGCAAATAATGCCTACAAGGCCAACGTATACACTACTACAGCGGTGGATACGGATTACGTAAAATATATTATGGCTGCTTGAAAAAAGTGACTCCGGTGTTTTTTCTGGAGACGGTAATATTATGGATATTTAGACAGAATGGGAACAAGGTCACACAGCTCGATGGCGGGTTGAAGAAAACAGTGTGCAAATAATGCCTACAAGGCCAACGTATACACTACTACAGCGGTGGATACGGATTACGTAAAATATATTATGGCTGCTTGAAAAAAGTGACTCCGGTGTTTTTTCTGGAGACGGTAATATTATGGATATTTAGACAGAATGGGAACAAGGTCACACAGCTCGATGGCGGGTTGAAGAAAACAGTGTGCAAATAATGCCTACAAGGCCAACGTATACACTACTACAGCGGTGGATACGGATTACGTAAAATATATTATGGCTGCTTGAAAAAAGTGACTCCGGTGTTTTTTCTGGAGACGGTAATATTATGGATATTTAGACAGAATGGGAACAAGGTCACACAGCTCGATGGCGGGTTGAAGAAAACAGTGTGCAAATAATGCCTACAAGGCCAACGTATACACTACTACAGCGGTGGATACGGATTACGTAAAATATATTATGGCTGCTTGAAAAAAGTGACTCCGGTGTTTTTTCTGGAGACGGTAATATTATGGATATTTAGACAGAATGGGAACAAGGTCACACAGCTCGATGGCGGGTTGAAGAAAACAGTGTGCAAATAATGCCTACAAGGCCAACGTATACACTACTACAGCGGTGGATACGGATTACGTAAAATATATTATGGCTGCTTGAAAAAAGTGACTCCGGTGTTTTTTCTGGAGACGGTAATATTATGGATATTTAGACAGAATGGGAACAAGGTCACACAGCTCGATGGCGGGTTGAAGAAAACAGTGTGCAAATAATGCCTACAAGGCCAACGTATACACTACTACAGCGGTGGATACGGATTACGTAAAATATATTATGGCTGCTTGAAAAAAGTGACTCCGGTGTTTTTTCTGGAGACGGTAATATTATGGATATTTAGACAGAATGGGAACAAGGTCACACAGCTCGATGGCGGGTTGAAGAAAACAGTGTGCAAATAATGCCTACAAGGCCAACGTATACACTACTACAGCGGTGGATACGGATTACGTAAAATATATTATGGCTGCTTGAAAAAAGTGACTCCGGTGTTTTTTCTGGAGACGGTAATATTATGGATATTTAGACAGAATGGGAACAAGGTCACACAGCTCGATGGCGGGTTGAAGAAAACAGTGTGCAAATAATGCCTACAAGGCCAACGTATACACTACTACAGCGGTGGATACGGATTACGTAAAATATATTATGGCTGCTTGAAAAAAGTGACTCCGGTGTTTTTTCTGGAGACGGTAATATTATGGATATTTAGACAGAATGGGAACAAGGTCACACAGCTCGATGGCGGGTTGAAGAAAACAGTGTGCAAATAATGCCTACAAGGCCAACGTATACACTACTACAGCGGTGGATACGGATTACGTAAAATATATTATGGCTGCTTGAAAAAAGTGACTCCGGTGTTTTTTCTGGAGACGGTAATATTATGGATATTTAGACAGAATGGGAACAAGGTCACACAGCTCGATGGCGGGTTGAAGAAAACAGTGTGCAAATAATGCCTACAAGGCCAACGTATACACTACTACAGCGGTGGATACGGATTACGTAAAATATATTATGGCTGCTTGAAAAAAGTGACTCCGGTGTTTTTTCTGGAGACGGTAATATTATGGATATTTAGACAGAATGGGAACAAGGTCACACAGCTCGATGGCGGGTTGAAGAAAACAGTGTGCAAATAATGCCTACAAGGCCAACGTATACACTACTACAGCGGTGGATACGGATTACGTAAAATATATTATGGCTGCTTGAAAAAAGTGACTCCGGTGTTTTTTCTGGAGACGGTAATATTATGGATATTTAGACAGAATGGGAACAAGGTCACACAGCTCGATGGCGGGTTGAAGAAAACAGTGTGCAAATAATGCCTACAGGGCAAATAATGCCTAAAAGGTCAACTTATACACTACTACAGCGGTAGTAAAATAAAAAAAGTAAAATAAAAAAAAAATGAATATTAAAAAAAAAAAATTAAAGTTGGTGCTGCTGAACTACTAGGAGCAGCAGATTAGCACACCAGTCCCACTCCCCAACACTGCTAGACTAATAGCACTGGGCTCTTATAGTAGTAGTAGTAGTAGTAGTAGTAAAACAACAAAAAAATAAATAAAAGCAGTCCTTACAAGGACTACTGTTATTGCAGCAGTCAGCAGATGAGATCAGAAGCAGGACAGCTGCCCACTGCAGCTACATACAGAGCACTGCAGTAGAAGGTAGATTACTAGCCAGCAAAGCTACCTAAGCTAAAATGTCCCTCAAACCCCTGCAGACTTCTGTCCCTCCAATAACAGAGCAGTATCAAAACGATTACTAGCCAGCAAACTTTCAACTGTCCCTGAAATCACTAACAGGCAGCAGCTCTCTCCCTACACTATCTCTTCAGCACACACAGGCAGAGTGAAAAAACGCTGCAGGGCTTCGGTTTTTATAGGGAAGGGGAGTGGTCCAGGGGAGAGCTTCCTGATTGGCTGCCATGTACCTGCTGGTCTGGGGTGAGAGGGCAAAAAAAAGCGCCAACAATGGCGAACCCAAAATGGCGAACGTCGCGCGACGTTCGCGAACTTCCGGCGAGTGCGAACACCCGATGTTCGCGCGAACAAGTTCGCCGGCGAACAGTTCGCGACATCTCTAATCCAGAATAATTCCCTTTGCATGAAAAGGCCTGCCAGATCTCCTCCCCTACTTCCTAGCCTCACTTCTTCAATGCCCTGTGCAGAAAAATATCCTACATCACTCCCATTGCAGTGTGCAAAATCTCTTGTTATATTACTTTTTTCCACTGCCTTTGAGTTTTTAATCTGGCTCAGGTGCTCGCGTATACGCTCTTTAATGTTATTTTTGTGCAGCCCACATACTGGTTTTGACATTTTAGGCGTGTCACCACAACCGTCGATGTATTACAATATTAACAGGGCCAGAACTAGGGGTAGGCAGAGTAGGCAAGTGCCTAGGGCGCAAAGCTGGGTGGGCGCCAGGCACGTACCTCCTCTGTCACCTACTCCAAGTCCGGTTCCCTTCTCTAGTCTTTCCTTGCTTCTTTGCTCTTCTGCTCATGCGCGCTAACTTCAATTCAAGCATGCGCACGCGAGTTCAAATTCGCACATGCGCACGTGAGCTGCCGGGCCTGCCTAGGGCGCCTGCCCAGCGTGGCCCAGCACTGAATATTAATTAGTATCAGGGGTATGTAGCATCCCTTGGTGCTCACACACACTGAGGGACTTATTGTCACCGAATATATGTATAGTGAGAAAAATAAAAGAGATAGAATAGGGAACATGGGCCCTTTAAGGGTGGAGGGGTGCTATGAGTGTGGCAGCCGTAGTTGTATAACATGCCAACATTTAAAAATATCAGAGGAGTTTAGGTCAACTGTAACAAACAAAAGCTTTAAGATTAGAGACTATTTAAATTGTTGTCTATCTGGAGACATGCCTAAAATGTCAAAAACAGTATGTGGGCTGTACAAAGGAAGGGATCTCCATGGGTTTAAATGTTGGAGACAAATGTAGCATTACAAGTGCCTATAATTAAGTACCAGTGGGTATGAAACGCGTAAGGCGGAACATCATTTTTTTCTGGTACAATTTAAAGATGTTTCTTGACATTGTGATCTGCACTGGTTTTCGTACAACTCAGGTTTTCAGGTGACAACTCAAAAAATGTATGATTCAGGCGTCAAATTAGAAAAAGTTGTGCGATTTTGTCCAGACTTTTCCTGCACCGACTTCTTCAAACTGATTTTTTGATAAACTATTTAAATTTGTGCATGTGAGTTAAGTCGACTATGTTTTGATAAATTTGAGTATTAGTAAATGCCCCCCAATATGTTTACACCACTTCTTCCACCTTCTTCTCAGCTGCTTCACCCTTTCATGCAGAAAGAAGTAAACACTATAAAATACACAAACTCACACACATATATAAATAGAATGAGAGAAACTATAGAGCAAAATTGGGATTTGGGATCCTTAATAACTTAGTGGTGTTTCATATCATCCTGCTTCCTTAATGTTTCCATCTGAAGTGACTAAGAGGAATAGATTGCAGGAAGCAAACGTGAGCAAGATCCCCTGGATCAATCTAAAGTCTAATTAGACTATTAAAGTTCCTCTGAATCATCTGTTTGTCTATGGCACGAAAATAAGAATTTTAAAGAGCAGTAGTGTTCATGTATGTGCAAAAGAAATACATGAACACTAGGCTTGGATATGTGGAAAAGCCATAAAGACCTAGATCGACAGGATTTTACGCATGATGGCCAGCTGCATTGGTTACAATTAACTTTTTTTAAAAATTTCCCACACCCAATCAACTTCATAAAGCTGAAGCGATCCGAGTGCCATCCCGCTGGCGATTTACATTCTAGCCGACGGGAAGGCATTAAGAGGAGATCAGTCACCCGAAGAAGAGGAGATTTGTCGCTGGACGACTAATCTCTGATAATACAACTTATCAGTCTCAATGCCAGACCATCTCTGGGTCCTCAATTCTTTAATTAGTGTGTGGTTGCAGAATAAACAAGTAATATACAGTATATATATATATATATATATATATATATATATATATATATATATAGTGGTGAGGTCACTACCAGGATACCTGGGAAAGTCCAGGACGGAGCTTATTTATGCCCCAGGTTCCTAACAGAGTGGTTCCGGGACTGCTAGTCCAGCCCGGGTGTTTTGAGTTGTCCTGAGGTATCTCAGGTGGTTAATTAAAAAGGCAGCTCAAGCCAGAGTGGAGAGTTCCTGGCTGGGAAAAAGACACAGGAAAGCTGCCTGTGTAAGAGGGATTGAAATCACTAAAAGGTTTGGGATTTTATATATTCCTGTATGTCCTTTGTTTTGGGGAGACAGGCGGTAGGCCTTCTCCTGGTAGTTAGGAAAACTGACCTGTATTAGTTAGAAGCCCATTAAGTGGCAAGGATTTTATTTTGAATTGTTTATGTTGTTTTGCTGCAAGAGAAAATAAACTGCCAGAAAGAAACAACCCCCCTTATGAATTCTGATTGTGCCGTGGGCTGCTTTACCCCCAGAAAGCTAATCCCAGCTACCTAAGCCCTTACATATGGTGGAGGGTGCTCTGGCACAAAATAAAGCAACAAAAGGCAGTATAATATTGCAGAGACTGTGAAATAAAGGGGTGGTGAACTGTGCAGCATGGAGGAGATTGTGAAACAGTTAATGCTGTCTAATGCTGCACTTCAGCAAGTTAATGCTGAACAGAAGGCAACAAATGCCTCCCATCAACATGCGCAGCAGCAAGCGGAAGCCCGCCATAATGCCACCCAGCAGCAAGCGGAAGCCTGCCATAGGAGCTGGTCCTACAGTTGCAGCAACAGACAATGGCTTAGCAACAGGCACAGCAACAGCAGATGATGGCCATGTTTAAAAAGCTGGCAGAAGATGCAGAGGAAGACCGGCAGGTACTGACAGGATTGGTCCAACAGTTGGCACAGAGACCCCAGGAGCCACCTGCAGTAGTACATAGCAATGGACCCAAAATCAATGTAAGCCGATTCCTCCAAAAGATGACATCAGAGGATGATCCGGAGGCATATCTCACTACATTTGAGTGGACCGCAGAAAGAGAGGGTTGGTTTAAAGAGCAGTGGGCAGGTCTTTTGGCACCCCTGCTAACAGGTGAATTGCAAAAGCATATTTTGATCTTGACTCTGTTACTGCCAAGGATTATGAGAAACTGAAAAAAGATATTCTGGCCCGCCATGGAGTTACCCTGGCACTTCATGCCCAACGAGTCTACAGCTGGGTTTATCACCCAGACAAGCTTCCACACTCCCAGATGTTTGAGCTGATCCACCTGGTGAGAAAATGGTTGCAACCGGAGTCCCTGACTGGACCGGAGATTATTGAGAGGGTGGTGCTGGATCTCTACCTGAGGTCCCTTCCTGGGGCCCTGCGCAAATGGGTAACCCATGGCGACCCTAAAACTGCAGATGACCTTGTGTAGTTAGTGGAAAGGTACTTTGCCGCTGAGAATTTTGGCACCTCTTCCTCATCATTCCGGGCTCCACTACCGGGCTCCGGTAGTTTAGTCACTTTGGTAAAGTCAGACTCAGTAGGCCCTGTTAAGTTCCAGTCAAAAAGGGTTGGTGTGGTTTGTATTCATGGTGACACACGGAAGTATCCCATGGCAACCCTAAAGTTTAAAACGGGCCTTGGTACAGTGACTCACTCTGCAGGAGAAGTACCACACCTTCTGCATGATGCAATAATTGGGAGGGATTTTCCCCAGTTTTGGGATCTCTGGAATCAATCAGTTTCTCCCTGCTCTGATGCATTGGTTGAAGGACCTGTGCCCATAGAAAATTCAGAGCTAACAGTTTCAGAGGATCCTCCTCAGGAAACCCCAGCTTTCCCTTTCTCTGTATTAGCAGGAGACTTGGAGGACCCTGAAGATGGTCCAACCCCTAGTGGGGAAACTAGTGAGTCAGGTAATATTGACAATGTTGTGGATTTCTCTGATTTGAATGTACACAAAGGGAATTTCGGTACAGAACAGTTAAAAGAACCTATCCTTATAAAAGCTAGAGAAAATGTGAAAATAATTGATGGGGAACCTATTGAGCCAGGGCTCAGGTTGTCCTATCCTCATATGGCTTTAAAAGGGGATCTACTGTACCAAGTATCAAAAAAATCAAATGAGGTGATTGAACAATTAGTGGTACCCAAACCATACAGAAAAATGGTGTTGGATCTTGCCCATGGTCATGTAATGGGGGGACATTTGGGTGTGAAAAAAACTACCAAAAGAGTTTCGCAGAGATTTTTTTGGCCTGGTGTATATCAGCAGGTAAAGGATTACTGTGAGTCCTGTCCTGTTTGCCAGATTTCCACTCCAAGGCCACATTTTTATAGTCCCTTAATCCCATTACCAATTATTGAAATACCCTTTGAGCGGATAGACATCGATCTCATGGGCCCTTTTTTAAAATCTGCCCGGGGTCACCAATATATTTTAGTGATCATGGACTATGCCACTCGCTATCCAGAAGCTATTTCTTTGCGCAACACTTCTGCTAAAACCATTGCCAAAGAATTGCTTCATGTGTTCAGTAGAGTTGGGATCCTTAAAGAAATCCTCACCGATCAGGGTACCCCTTTTATGTCCAGAGTAACTAAGGAACTCTGTAAATTGTTTAAAATTTCACTATTGCGAACCTCTGTCTACCACCCTCAGACAGATGGTTTTGTGGAACGTTTTAACAAGACCCTAAAAAGTATGTTGAAAAAGGTAGTGGACAAAGATGGGAAAGACTGGGACTGCCTTTTACCTATCTTATGTTTGCTATAAGGGAAGTTCCCCAATCCTCTACAGGTTATTCCCCATTTGAGTTACTCTATGGGAGACATCCTAGGGGGCTCTTAGACATAGCTAAGGAAACCTGGGAAGGGGAAGTGACACCCCACAGGAGTGTAATTAAACACATATCACAAATGCAAGACAGAATTGCTTCAATTATGCCCATTGTAAGAGAAAACTTGGCCCAAGCCCAGGCTGCCCAACAAAGGATATACAACCGTAATGCTAAAATACGTGTCTTTTCACCTGGAGACAGAGTACTAGTTTTGGTCCCCACGGTGGAGAGTAAGTTCCTTGCAAAATGGCAGGGACCTTTTGAAATAATTGAGAGAGCTGGGGAGGTAAATTACAAGGTACACCAACCTGGCAAGAGGAAGCCAGAACAAATTTATCATGTTAATTTACTTAAACCCTGGAAAGACAGGACATCATTAATTGCAGTACCAGCCTATGCTGTTTCTAAGGACACTCACGAGACCCATCTGGTCCCTGAGGTTACCATTGGAGAAACTTTGTCCACCTCCCAAAAACAGGAGGTAAAAGAATTCTTAATGAGGAATAGGGATACTTTCTCTGACCTCCCAGGAAAGACTCCCGTTGTTGAGCATGAGATTGTAACCGAGCCAGGAGTTTGTGTTAAACTCAAACCCTATAGGATTCACGAAGCTAGATGAAAAGCCGTGGCTGATGAAGTGGCAAAAATGCTTGAGTTAGGGGTAATTGAAGAGTCCAATAGTGACTGGTCTAGCCCGATTGTTCTTGTTCCTAAGCCAGATGGTCGCTGGCGGTTCTGTAATGATTTTCGCAAGCTTAATCGGTATCCAAGTTTGACACTTACCCAATGCCTAGGGTAGACGAGCTCATAGACAGGCTGGGTACTGCTAGTTATCTGACAACATTGGATTTAACAAAAGGGTATTGGCAGATACCATTATTGGAACAGGCCAAGGAAAAAACTGCTTTTGTCACTCCAGGCGGTTCTTTCCAGTACAGAGTAATGCCCCTTGGCCTACAAAATGCCCCTGCCACGTTTCAAAGGGCTATGGATAGAATATTAAGACCTCACCAACAGTATGCGGCTGCATATTTAGATGATGTGGTGATATACAGTACAGATTGGGAGTCTCACCTGCACAGAGTTCAGGCTGTGTTGGATTCCCTCCATAAAGCAGGCTTTACTGCCAACCCCAAGAAATGTGCCATTGGTTTGGAGGAGGCCAAGTATTTAGGTTACACCATTGGCAGAGGTGTGTTAAAACCCCAGGTAAATAAAACAGCAGCCATTCAACAGTGGCCACGCCCTCTTAATAAGATGCAGGTTAGAGCTTTTCTGGGTATCACTGGCTACTACAGGAAGTTTATTCCTCATTTTGCCACCCTGGCTGCTCCCTTAACAGACTTAACAAAGGGAAAAAACTCTGTCATGGTCAAGTGGTCCCCTGAGGCAGAAAAATCTTTTCAGGCCCTCAAAGATGCGTTATGTGCACAACCAGTCTTGTATTCCCCAGATTTTTCAAAGGACTTTGTGGTCCAGACAGATGCATCAGATGTGGGGTTAGGGGCAGTGTTATCCCAGCTTTATAACGGAGAAGAGCATCCAGTGGTGTACTTAAGCAGAAAGCTCAATGACTGTGAGAGGAAGTATGCCACAATTGAAAAAGAGTGTTTGGCCATAAAATGGGCCCTAGATGCCTTAAGGTATTACCTCTTAGGCAGAAAATTTGACCTTATTACTGACCATGCACCTCTAAAATGGATGGCCCAAAAGAAGGAGACCAATAGACGAGTGAATCGTTGGTTCCTCACGCTGCAGGACTACTGTTTCACAGTGAAACATAGGCCCGGTTCAGAAATGGGCAATGTTGATGCCCTGTCCCGGGTTCATTCCTGTTGGGCCTCAGTTGTTCCAACCATTGGGTTGAAACAAGGAGGGGGGGTATGTGGTGAGGTCACTACCAGGATACCTGGGAAAGTCCAGGATGCAGCTCATTTATGCCCCAGGTTCCTAACAGAGTGGTTCCGGGACTGCTAGTCCAGCCCAGGTGTTTTGAGTTGTCCTGAGGTATCTCAGGTGGTTAATTAAAAAGGCAGCTCAAGAGTGGAGAGTTCCTGGCTGGGGAAAAGACACAGGAAAGCTGCCTGTGTGAGAGGGATTGAAATCACCAAAAGGTTTGGGATTTTATATATTCCTGTATGTCCTTTGTTTTGGGGAGACTGGTGGTAGGCCTTCTCCTGGTAGTTAGGAAAACTGACCTGTATTAGTTAGAAGCCCATTAAGTGGCAAGGATTTTATTTTGAATTGTTTATGTTGTTTTGCTGCAAGTGAAAATAAACTGCCAGAAAGAAACAACCCCCCTTATGAATTCTGATTGTGCCGTGGGCTGCTTTACCCCCAGAAAGCTGATCCCAGCTACCTAAGCCCTTACTATATATATATATATATATATATATATATATATATATATATATATATATATATATATATATATATATATATATATACTGTGAAAGGCTTTAGCACACACTTCAAAAGTTACATACCTGGGTGCAATTCAGAAATCAAATATCCAAAGGCAGAAAAAGCTGAAGCACACCAGGATTTTCTTCATAAAGTATTTATTACATCAACGTTTCGGCCCTCGCATGGGGCCTTTATCTCTTCCAATTTTCTTTGTAATAATAAAAACAATACCTTATACAATCCCTTATACTTGATGGTAACTGAACTGCATGAATCCATATCAGTGGCACACATATGAAGAACAAGCTACCACTAAAGGTTTTTAGAAAAATTAACGTTTCACCTCTTTTATATTTTATTTTTAGAAAAAAAATATATTTTCTAGACAAATATTATATATTTAATATATATTTTTAGTTATATAATATATAGATTTTAGTTTTTACATAACAAACAAACACTCAAACAAACAATTTTTTTTATTTTTTGTTTATTAAACTCAAGGTGGGGCTTGATTTGAATCTGTAATATAAGCTTGGATTTACGCTGCTTTTTTTTTTTTTTTTTAGGCAAATTTAATATGGTGTGTATTCCGGCATCAGTTAAACCTGTCTCCTGAACAAAGCTTCACCTACAACACGTGCCCCCATTTTACATGGGATTATTTTTTATTGTGAGATAAAATATATATTTTTAAGAAAAATATAGTTTGGGGGCAGTGTCTGACTGGCCCACCGGGATACCAGGAAAAGTCCCGGTGGGCCCAGGTGTCTGTGGGCCCTCATGCTGCTAAATATTGGGCCTATTTCATGGCCATTACCTATTTCTATAAGAAAAAAGAGGCTAAATAGATGGAATAATAGATTATAGTATGTAAAGAAAAGAGACTAGGAGAATAGAGGTTGAGTGAGGAGAGGAAGAAAAATAGTACTAAGAGTGGGCCCCTGGTCTCAAATTAATTGGTGGGCCCCTGGTCAAAGGTTTTTGGGTGGGCTCCTGGTGTACCAGTCCGACACTGTTTAGGGGGAAGATTTATCAAGGGTCAAATTTCAAAGTTAAAAATACTTCGAAATTCGACCATCGAATTTAAATACTTTGACTTTGAATATCGAAGTCAAAGTTTTTTTCATCGAATTTGAGTATCCTTCTTTCGAAGTAAAATTGTTCGAACGATTAAATCATTCGAATCAAACAAAGGATTTCATCGATCGAAAGATTTTACTTCGACTTCCAAAAACATAGAAAAATGCTCTAGAAGGTCCCCATAGGCTAACATAGCACTTCGGCAGGTTTAATTTGGCGAAGTATTGAAGTCAATGTTTTTTTAAAGAGACAGTACTTCGATTATCGAATGGTCGAATATTCAAACTATTTTACTTTGAATCTAATTTGAAGTCGAAGTCATAGTATCCTATTCAATGGTCGAAGTATCCAAAAAAATTACTTTTTTACTTTCGAAAATTCCCTCGAATTCATTTCGACCCTTGATAAATCTGCACCTATATATATATAAAAAAAAAAAATATATATATATATATATATATATATATATATATAAAATATATTTATATACAGTATTTTAGTAAAAATAAAATATAAAAAAATAGTTTTTACATAAACACAATCATTAAAATAAACACTTTTTCAAAGCACGCTGTTGTTTATTAAACTCACATTGGGGCTTCATTTAAATCTTTAATATAAACTTGAATTTATGCTTCTTTTGAAAATTAGGCAAATCTAATTTGGTTTAAAACCATAGGGCATTCCCTGAAACTCTAATGGAAGAACTTTGTCAGTGTCAACAATGTTAGCAAACAGGTTCTGCTAATTTGAGCTACTTTAACTAACGCCCAGCACTGAGTAATCTTAATGTTTGTGCAATGCATAGGGAAATTATTTTTAAAATTGTTAAAATAAACCTCGCCCAGTGCAATTTGCATATTTCAGGCCCAGTGCTTAAGGACAGCCCAACAAGTATAAAGAACCCCAAAATCCGTCTACTTATTTTCATAGTAAAGTAAATCCAAAAACAGCAACATGGCCAGTAAGTAATCATGATCTAATATTATTTTTTCCTTGCATGCTTATGTGTCATTGTTTTTTTCTTCTAAATTGTATATTTTGTTTTTCAACTTTGTTACAGACTAATGATGGTACTGAATTAGTTTTAAAAACATTGACCTAAGTTTGTTGCAGCAAGGGGAGCCTGAGCTTTTGCCAGCATTTAGGTGCTAAAGTTTTTCTTTGCCCATTCGGGCAAACCTACAAAGATTGCCAAGGTTTTTTGGCAATTAGTAAACTCACATAGGGGTTCCTTAATGATTGCCTGGGCACAAAAGCTCAGCCAATTATAAATGGGCTCTAAGTGTGTTATGCAAACTCTATATGGAATTATGGAATTTAGACTTTGAGTGGGACTTATGTGAATGATAGCAAACTTATTGGGTTCTTTAGATTAGCAGAATGTCTTTTTCCATGTTATAAATTACAGACCTTTACATTTTAGAGTCTCAAGAATGTATCTGGACATACTGTAGCTTATTTATTTTTGGTGCTGTTATTTTGCTGTTTATGGAGAATGTTTCATCTAAGGGTAAGGCCACACGGCGCGATTTCGCCGCGATTCGGCGCTGGGCGAGTTGTCGCTGCGGTTTTAAGCGTTTTTTAAGCCGAAATAGCTTTGTTAACTTTCGCGCTGGCGTCAATGCAAATCGCGGCGAAATAGCTGCGCTAATTCACACGCGGCGATCCTTTTTCTATTGTCGCCCGAAGTTGCCTCGCTGGGCGTTTGCGGGCGACAGTAGAAAAAGAATCGCCGCGTGTGAATTAGCGCAGCGATTTCGCCGCGATTTGCATTGACGCCAGCGCCAAAATTAGCAAAGCTATTTCGGCTTAAAAAACGCAGCGACAACTCGCCCAGCGCAGAATCGCGGCGAAATCGCGCCGTGTGGCCTTAGCCTAAGACAGGCTATATTTATAGATATGAGGGTAAGGAAAGTCGTTTGTGCACAATAACATAAGCTCTTATATTAAGTGCAATATAAATAAAGGGGAGAAACCCTTAAACTCTGGACTCTGATCTCACTGCCAGACAATCTCAGGTGCCAGACAATGAGCAGGCCTGGATTCCTTTTTTTAGTGCGATCCGAGGCCGCTCCATGTCGCAGGGTCCAACGGTGCACTGCAGGGTCCTAGCGCCCATCAATTTAAGTCCGCAACCCCCTGCCCCCCCACAAGAGCACTCACGCACAACCTCCTGCCCCCCCCCCACAGGAGCACGCTAGCATGTGCCGCTGCACTGATGATTAGCACTTTTTAGAATGCGGCAGGGCAGCACGCCACCCCTACAGCCTTGTCACCCTTGGCCCAGGACTTTGCGGCCTCGCCACAAATCCGGGCCTGACAATGTGGGTCAGCAATGTGAACTCAACATATAATGGACCAGATTAAATTCATTTAATCATTCTCATGATTTATCTCTTAAAAACTCATGGACGAGATTCAATTTGAGGAGAAAAAACTTCACTTCAAATTCATTTCCAGTTTTTTCCTATAGACTTCAATAGAGTTGTAACAGGTATATGGAGGTGTATAGATCAGGGGTTCTCCCAATCTGTTCTTTTTTTACTGACTTATGTTGTCAAGACCTGGGCAAGGTGTCTGACTCATGGCAACTCCCAGAAGGCACTGATATACTTTGACTCTTCAGATGGGCCCTTGCTTATGGTATGGAGGAAGAGATATCATTCTGGAATCTCTCAACTTTGGGCATCAGTGGTTCTTAACAACAAGCAATCACTTGGTACAATTTGGGTTGCCAGTCTCTTCCAATTTGCAGGGTGTGCTCAGTTGATATAACAAGCAAGTGGCAGGAGGACAGTTACATGAAAAGTACTCACAATCTTTCTTTGTTCCTTCCTAATCTTGAGCCTGACCACTCGAGTCTTTATAATGGCAGCAGAGGTGCCGCAGGGTATTAACTAGTGATGGGCGAATTTCTCCTGTTTTGCTTCGGACAAAAATTCGAAATGGCAAAAAATTAGTGCTACTCGAAAATTGGCGGTGGGTAAAGTCAATGGGCGAATAGTGTTGACGCCCTGCAATTTTGACACAAGCAACTTTTTGGCCGCGTGTCCAAAATCTTTTGACGCCAGCAAGTTTATTTGCCCATCACTAGTACTAATACCTGATTAAACTTCTCGTTGGAGCCTTAGCTGCTCACTAACTTTCCTTATCCTAACTGTCACTCCTAGAGTGACATATAACAATTTCTCTCTTGACATTTACTTCTCCTATACTGGGGTCTACCTAACTGCAACACCCCGCTTCCTCAAGCTAGTGGGTGCACTTAAAAGAGACAGAGCACATGGGGACTACTCCCCCCTCCCCTCTGGGAAAAAGGACCTAGCCTAGCTGGCCAACTCAATCCCTGGGTTTTAGAAAAAACTTACCCCCCCCACACTGTTTTCACGTGATAAAAAGTGAGATACACTTTTCTTAATTGAATTGCAACTCAAATTGAATCTTGTCCACGAGTTTTCACATGATAAATCTTTTTCTCTGTGAATTGAATCTGGCCCAATATCTGAAGGAGAGTAGGAGATGATGTAAGATTAAATATGACAGTTATGCGTTTCATTACACTTTATCAACAACAACTTGGTATAAATGCCCTTTCTATTAGTTCTTGGACTGTTTTAGCAAAGCCATCCATAGTTTTTCCCCACCATCTCTACAGAGGATGCAAATTTATTGATGTATGTGATGAAAAGGTTGTGTAACACCAAGTAACGATAGATTCAGTAGGTAAACCTATAACCACGGCTTCCGTCCAGTGAAGCAATATAATCAAACAATAAAGGTGGTGGTTAATAATAGGTCCAATACTTAGAAAGAGCTCAGCTCAAAACATGTCGTGACACATTAAAGCACTTGAGTTTTGCAGTAAAGTTCTGCGTATTGGACCTATTATTAACCACCATCTTTATTGTTTGAAAAGGTTGTGTATTCTGGCATCAGTTAAACTTGCCTCCCGAACAAAGCTTCTCCTACAAGTAGAACCCCCATTTTACACTTTACAGTGCATCATGAAAAAAATGGTATAAAATGTGTGGCCACAGAAAACGGGTTGTAAAATTGATGTGTCATTACATTCAATTACATTGCTCATTGCTTCATACCTTTCTTATTATGTCTTCAGGACTTCAGAAAAGTGCCTCTCTACAATAGACATAGATGTTGCTTTTTGAGTTAAGATGGTCCGTGCCTTCTTTTTTTATGTCTTTGCACTGTTTCCTAAATGTAAACCATTATGTTCAGGCCCTTTAAGAGCACTAAAGATAATAAGAACTACCGGAAAAAAATGTTAAATAATGTTCTTTCCATTTTAGCCCTTCAGCTGAGAAGTGTATATCTTCAGAAAGAAACCAATGCTGCTAATCACCACACCAGTGACTATGACTATGACTACAAGACCGTTTTAGCAAGAAGAGGAAATTCCGTCCAAATTATACTGAATTTCAGCCGTGGTTTTTATACTGGAGAAAGTCTGTCAATATCTGTGGAAACAGGTAATGGTGGCCAGTTCACACACAATTGTTTTTTTAGAGATGTTGGATTTTAATTCTATTTGCACTGCATAACCATGAGTAGGACCATTAAAAGGGGTTTAAAATGCCATATACTGTAGCTTTTGAAGCAAAGGTCTGTTGTTTATACATGGTTAGGAAACTGACTAAATAAACATGTTGAAGGGTAATTGTAAATGGTACATACTGTACTTGGAGTAGGGTTTTAGTGGGGTCCCACAGGCTTCGGTAGTAGCTACACTTTTATTCAGTTTCTTTAGTGATAATTTGGGGATGGGCATTGTAGGTGATACATCTGCATTTGCTAATAACACAAGACTATAAAGGTCAATTATTAATGTTATGTATCTGGGCAAGCTAGCAGTCTGGGTGGCTAAGTGGCTGATGAGATTCATTATGTAGATAAATGTAAAGTTATGTGTTTGGGACTGTGAAATATGCAAGTCACGTATAACCTTAATGTGACTTATCACAAACAGAAAATTATTAGATTGCTAAACCTTCAGTTTTTCTCCTACTGCCGGTCAAGACAAGCCCAGTTTTGTGTAAAGGCCACATAGGCCCAGTCCTAGGGTGGCAGGATTTTAGGGGGGCAGCATACCACCCAACCTTATCCACACTGGTTCAGGAACAATGGGGATGCGTGGGAAATACAATTGTTTTTTACCATTTCCTGTGTGCAACTCCCCAGTGCTCCAGACCTGATGAGGAAAATTTGTGCATGAATAAAGGCGAGGAACAGCAGCAGGCCTAGGGGCACCCATTATGTAAATCCGGCCCTGGGTCCATATACAATCTCTTCAAGTATCAATACAAAATGTCTAACTAAATGGCCAGTGCTGCACAGCTAGCGCAGGAGTAAACAACATATAAAGTGCTTATAGTGTATTATGTTTTAAAATAATCAAATCAATTGTGTGTGTCTTATAAAGTTTAGGTTAAGTTGCCCTTTAAACCCTTAATAGAGGCCAGGGAGGGGTTTTAATGTGAGGGTTTGAATTATGCAGTATCCATTTGTGCAAAACAGACAGCACCGGTTCCATCAGCCGAATTTCCTACTCACCTTTTCAGATGCGTATCAATAAAATAACATGCTTCCCACATGGATCCTTAGCATCACTCTATCAATAGATTAAAACGGAAGTGCATCGTCCATAGCGTAAAAAAACTTTTATTATTTAGAAATCTTAAAAGTAATGCACTTACACTGTGCTTTAAAATAATCGCTTCCCAGTCCCAACATTTAAGCGGTTTTGATGCTCAATCCATAAGAGATCAGGTAGCCGGAATTCCTTCTTCTTGTGTCTCAGCTCGCCGTCCAATAGCTTCATCACGCTATGGGGCAATGCTCCTCGGTTTTAATCCATTGATAGATAAGGATCCATGTTGGAGGCAAGTTATTTTGATATGCATCCGAAAAAGTGTAATCTTATGAGAACGAAATTTGGCTGATGGAACTAGTGCTGTCTGTTTTGGACTAATAGGATACGGCATGATTGAAATCCTCACATTACAACCACCTCCCTGGCACCTGTTAAGGGTTTAAAGGGCAACATAACTCAAACTTTAAAGACACACAGATTTGATTTATCACAAAGGGTGATTTGATAATACACTATATGCACTAAATATTTGGTTGTTTACTCCCCCACTAGCCATTTCGTTGGACTTAATGGGACTAACTAAACCCTTGATTAGGAGGACCTAGGGGTACTTTGGATAGTGAATCTGTATTAAAAGAGGTATACATTTACAGGAGGAGAGAGTTATTGTTTCCCTTTACAAAGCACTGGTAAGGACTCATGTAGAATATGCTGTGTACTGTACATCTGGTCTCCATTTCTTATAACTCATATTAATGAAAATAGAAATAGAAAAACTCCAAAGAAGGGCAACTAAGCCAATAAAGGGTATGGAAGGTTTTCGTGATATAGAAAGGCTGCCCTAGCTGGAAATGCTTACATGTACTGGCAGTCTTGCATATAGGACATCCGCTCACCCTCATCATGATGCCAGGGTTCAAACAAGATACTGGATATTTTTCTTTCAATGTTATTTAAATGTGTAAATGGCTACAGTTGACATGTTTCTCACTGGTAACTAATCTTGGCAGGTCCATCGCCTTCAGTATCCAAGAAAACTAAAGCTGTAATGCCAGTCTACAGATATGTGAACCCAAAAACCTGGAGCGCATTCCTTCATCAAAGAACTAGGGGGACTGTAACTATTAACATAAATATTCCAGTAGATGCTGTCATTGGCCGTTACAAGGTGACTGCAACTGTCAGCAGGTATGGCCGTTCAATGTCTTACAGACTTCCTGAATTGATTGTTCTCTTTAACCCTTGGAATCCAGGTATGTATTATTATTTATCTGCTACAAACCATTAGCTTTTTCCAAAAGGCATAACTTTTTTAGATGAAGAATACACAGGACTTAATGCCCTTTATGACATTACCCCTTGGACCTTAATTATCAACGGATTAATGTTTTTCAGGCCTAGTACCCCATAGCAACTAATCTGACCAGTAAATCCTACTCAGTTACTGTGATTATTAGACCAATGGCAAACGTTGTTCCTTTAATAAATGATGCACCGAATGGATGTTTAAAAAAAACACATTTTCATTTCTCAGAGGACCAGGTATACATGAGTAATGAAGCAGAAAGGAATGAGTATGTGCTCAATGAAACAGGACTGATTTTCACTGGGAGTGCAAATTCTAGAGGAAGCAGAAGATGGGACTATGCCCAGGTATTATATTTTATTTGTAGTACAAAGTTATTGTTGCTGTCGAGATCTGAGAAAGACTAAGATTCTAATGAGAGACATCATTAAAGTGAACCTCACACATCCAACTTACCATTCCTATGTGTATTTCTGTTTAATAGTTTGAGGGGGATATTTTGGACATTTGCTTACTCCTGCTAGACAAGAGTCTAGAATACAAAACAGATCCCACCACAGATGTCTCTAGAAGAAATGACCCTGTGTATGTGGGACGGGTGTTGAGTGCTATGGTGAGTAGATGCGCATTCATTTCTTTTTTTAAAAAATGTATGCATTTTGGCTAAACTTAGGGAACAAATACAGAATTTAACTGTAATACTTTTTAGGTCAACAGTAATGATGACAGTGGTGTCTTAGTGGGAAACTGGAGTGGAAAATACACAGGAGGTCAAAGTCCTGGGTCATGGAATGGAAGTGCAGCAATACTCCGGAGCTGGAGTAAAAATGGATCAGTGAAATTTGGACAGTGCTGGGTATATGCTGGTGTACTATGTACAGGTTTGTGATTTTTTTCCCCCCTTAATATTTATATAATGGAATGAGCTATGTCCTGTCACAAAAAAATACTCAACGCATAGAATTGGCATTAGTGATGGGCGAATCTCTCCCATTTTGCTTTGCCGCAAAATTTGTGAAAAATCGTGGAGACGGAAAGTTCACAGAAAATTCGTGAAATTCTGCCATTTTCACGAAAAATCAAGCAACTCGAACGTTTTCAAGAAAAAAAACCCAGCATTTCGAACGTTTTCACGAAAAAATAGTGAAAATCGGAAATTGCAGCAGGCGAATTTTCACGAGAGATTCGCAAATTTATTCGTCTGCGGCGAAACGCGGGTATTCGCCGCAAATTCGTACCTGGCGAATTTATTCGCCCATCACTAATTGCCATGACTAACCCCTATTTTCTCAAAGTCTGGATGAAAGGATATCAGTAATAAAATGTAGCCATAGGTTTTCCCATGTTCTGGGCACAATTCAGGACATATTTTAGGACAATATAATAAAAACACTATCTTTTTAGGACACTATCATAAAAAAATAGTGCCAATGCCCAATGTTAAAGGAGAGGAAAACAATCCGCAAATGGGATAAACAGTGAGCTTAAACTTAATCAAACGATTCCAACGATTTTATCGTACGATCGAACGATTTTTACTTCGACTTTAAAAACTTAGAAAAATGCTGTAGAAGGTCCCCATAGGCTTACATAGCACTTCGGCAGGTTTAATTTGGCGAAGTATTGAAGTCGAAGTTTTTTTTAAAGAGACAGTACTTAGATTATCGAATGGCCGAATATTCGAACGATTTTTACTTTGAATTGAAGTCGAAGTAAATTTGAAGTCGTAGTATCCTATTCGATGGTCAAAGTATCCAAAAAATTAATTCGAATTTCGAATTTTTTTACTTCGAAAATTCCCTCTAATTCACTTCGACCCTTGATAAATCTGCCCCTAAAAATTGTCTGACGCCTTTCCTTCCCACCATGGTAGGTAATCATAGGCTTGTTTAATGTTAAATTTGCAGGCATTCAATACATTCAGTTGCACTAGATAATATAGTGAATAAAGTACCCCCTATTGTAAAATATAGGGATATCATAAGTTACCGAGGAGTTTCATGACCATATAAAAACACGAGGCCAAAGGCTGAGTGTTTTTATACAGGTCATGGAACTCCTAGGTAACTTCTAATATCCTCATATTTTGCAACTGGGGGTACTTTATTTATTATAATACACAAATTTCAGTGAGTCATGTGACAGAAATGACATCAAAACTCACCGTTTATAACTGATGACATCAGAACTCACCATTTATAACGATATAATTTACAAGATCTTCATGGCTTTTGTGTATTATAGAAAGATAAAGCCCACAAGGCATATTTATTCGACATTCAATTGTTTTTCCTGGCAAAATTTGCATTTTTGCTTTGATCGTTTTTTTTTTCAGATTTATGAAAGCTTATCTCCAAACATTTTTCCCAGCATTGTGAAAACGGTAGATTACTTTCCTCCAGAACTCATCACAATTTCAATAGTTCTGGGAAGTTTCTCTAAGGGTACAATGATAAAGACATACTGACAAATAAGTTTTTTTTTTTCCTTTTGTAATTAAATAGTGTAATTAAATAAAAGTTAATTATTTACATTTTTACGAGATCTAAGTAATGGCCACCCAAAAGCCAAAATAGTGTATTCGGTACATCCCTATTTAAAACCTAATTTCTCTTACTTCAAACATAAATCAGCATTTCCCTAATGACATGACTGGCCTCTTTATACGTTTATAAATATTATCTTTATTTTTACATTTTCTTTGGCAATTTAGCACTGCGATGCCTGGGGATACCTGCACGTGTGATTACCAATTTCGAATCAGCACATGACACCAATACCAACCTGCTGATTGAACAGTATTTTGATGAATTTGGAAAGAGTCTCCCTTCCCCTGACAGTGTGTGGTAAGCAGACCTTCCAACTCTCCTCTTTTATTAAAGGTATACAGTGAAACCTCAATTTTAAGTACCCTGATTTTGTTTTCCTGCATTTTACATTTTTTATTTTTGGTCCCACCAATTTATAATGCATTTCAATGTGTACATTTCCCTGATTTTAATGTTTTCTCGGATTTTACATCCTGATTTTATGTTCCCAAAAACTGCTTTATCCTCTATGAATGTTATTATTTGTGAAATCAAAGTGGTTTAAAATACTGACCAGATGTATATTTTGCCATGGTTTTGCCTGTAAATGGTCAATTCCAATTAGTCTGCCCCTTATACAGTCCTGCACCAATCACTTATTGAGAGGCCTTGCACATGAACCCCATAGTGTAACATTAAGGGGCAGCTTTATCAAGGGTCGAAGTGAATTTGAGGGAATTTTCAAAGTAAAAAAATTCGAAGTAATTTTTTGGATACTACGACTTCGAATTTACTTCGAGTTCGATTCAAAGTAAAAATCGTTCCAATATTGGACCATTCGATAATCAAAGTACTGTCTCTTTAAAAAAAACTTCGACTCCAATACTTCGCCAACTTAAACCTGCCGAAGTGCTATGTTAGCTAATGGGGACCTGCCAGAGCATATTTCTAAGATTTTGGGTTTCAAAGGAAAATCATACGATTGTACAATAAAGGATCGTATGATCGTACTACGATCGGAAAACATTCGTACGATGAATAAAATCCTCTGACTTTGAATTCAAAAGTCAGAGGAATCTTTTCGATGGTCGAATTTCAAAGTATTTTCCAAATTTAATCACTGCATTGTTAACCCTTGTTATTAACACAGTAAATATTGTATCTTAAAGTAAAACAGACTCCTGTGCTTATATCCTTTCAGTACTTGAAGAGAAAGTTATTTTAACACATTTCCCTGATTTTACATTTTCCCGGATTTTACATAATTTTTTCCACGTCCCCTGAACTTAAACTTAAAATGGGGGTTCTACTGTATCTATATTCAAAGCATAGTGTGCAGAAATCTCTGAATTAGGTGTAGTAGCTGTAACACTGCAACTTCAACCATAACACTAAGGGGCAAATTGATCAAAATGTGAGATTAGAACTCAACACAGAAAAACTCACCCATGTTCTATTCATTCCTATGGGATTTTTGGAATCGTAATTATCAATGAAGCTCTCCATTTGATAAATAGGTTTTTATCCCATAGGAATGAATAGAAAGTGAGTGAGTTTTATTTTGGTGAGTTCTAAATTCACACTTTGATAAATCTGCCCCTAAGTCTACTCAGAGACACCAGGGGGCAAATTTACTAACGTCATTTCGGAACTCCGCCGATTTACTAACGGTCGCTGGCGTAATTTTGCTAGCGAAGGAGATAGACTCTAGCGGTACTTCGCTCCTTAATGCAAGGCCAATTTGCATTCTGGCCAAGGGATATAACTGCGCAAATTCACTAAGAAGCGGATTTTACTGAACATTACCTCTTGCGTCAGACTTGCCTTCACCACCTCAGACCAGGCGAAGTGCAATAGAGTAGATAGAAGTTCTTCAAAATACAGCTGAAAATTTTTCGAAGTCCAAAAAAACGCTGGCGTCTTTTCCTTTTTACAGGGTGATAGGCTGCAAAATAATGTAGGGGACTTCCCCCCTACATTTCCTAACATATGGGACATAAACTATACAGTGGGCTCATGTGTAGGGCAATATAACAACTTTATTTTATTAAGGTTTCCCGGGCTTGTGTAGTGTAATGTATTTGCTGCAACATATACGTCCATTGTACTTTAACTTCCCACCGTATGCAAATTAGCCAACGCTAGCGCAACTTCGCTTTGCTTGCCGCAGTAATGCTAGTGCAACTTCGCCAGCGTTTGGCGCCCTGGATGCAACTTTGGATTTTAGTGAATTAGCGTTGTCGTGGCAAATCTATGCCTGGCGAAGTGTTGCGATGTGAGCAAAGCCGTCGCTGGCGCATTTTCGGAGGTTAGTAAATTTGCCCCCAGATGTTGGGCTGCTTGGGGAAGTAAGGTTGCACTTATTAGAACAACATACAACACCTATACAGAATATATGTAGACAGACAAAAAAGAAATAAAAAAGAATAAAAAGTTTTTAAAAAATCAGAAAATAAAAACCTGATTGAATAAAATTGAGAAAACACTATAATATATGAGTTCACAAGCTCAAAATACTTAATAAAAATATAAAAACTTGAATGGGGAAAATTGCTTCTATTTTGCCTAGGACAACTCCCATTGACTTCTACGTGCAGCTTTTGGATGCCGAATTTTTTAATTTGCCTTTTTTCGAGGTTTTTTTGTGCTTAATAAATCTCTAAAATTCATGTTTTTTAAACTCTCATTTAAATTTGCGAGTTTTAGCTCAAAAAAACTTGAACTGCATCAAAAATTTTAATTTGTGCGTTAATAAATATAAAATATGAGGCTCATTAACCATAAACAATTGAATGCAAACTGTAAAATCTTCAGTAAAATTTCCCCATCTACAGCCTCAATTAAGATCATAAGCTCTGGCATGATTTCATAATGCTTCTTCTTCATTAAAGCTGCTGGGACACTAGGGTTGACATCTTTGCTGGTCTAAATACCTGACAAAAGAGGGGGGGGCAGTGACATCTGGGGGCTGGGTAGTCATGTTGAGGGGCAGATATGAATTTTTTTTTTCAGGAAAAAATTAGATAAATTCAAGTTTTAGTGAATCAGCTTCTGTGTCAAGTTTTCCCTTCACTTGGTTTCAGATCCAGACATTTTTTTGAACATTTTGTGCTGTCTATGTTTAGGGGGCTTTTTTGGAGGACGTTTTAGTTGGCCCAAGATCATTTTCTTTTTTTTTATGGGCAAACTAAACCTTGTAAATCTGATTGATGTCTGTAGCAAGATATGGGTCTCTAAATACCAAGACAATAGGTCATATTTTTCATAATATATCAAAAACATATTTTATCACAATGCAATGTTCTGTCTCTAAGGCTGCTAAGATGGCTCCAGAGTTTCTGCAGCAATGCAATTTTCCAAGGAAGAGGGCTCTATCTTAGCTTTCAGAATAATTTATATTTATACATTTTGGTTGGATTGAAAATATATAATGAATAAAAGTATATAAAGACATACATTAAAATTGTTAGTTCTGGTGCACTAATAAAATCATTAGATTAATCATCTATAAGTATTAAAGTCACCAAAGTCTTGTTTTACTGGGTGTGCATTCACCAGTAGAGATGTCGCGAACTGTTCGCCGGTGAACTTGTTCGCGCGAACATCGGGTGTTCGCGCTCGCCGGAAGTTCGCGAACGTCGCGCGACGTTCGCCATTTTGGGTTCGCCATTGTTGGCGCTTTTTTTTGCCCTCTCACCCCAGACCAGCAGGTACATGGCAGCCAATCAGGAAGCTCTCCCCTGGACCACTCCCCTTCCCTATAAAAACCGAAGCCCTGCAGCGTTTTTTCACTCTGCCTGTGTGTGCTGAAGAGATAGTGTAGGGAGAGAGCTGCTGCCTGTTAGTGATTTCAGGGACAGTTGAAAGTTTGCTGGCTAGTAATCGTTTTGATACTGCTCTGTTATTGGAGGGACAGAAGTCTGCAGGGGTTTGAGGGACATTTTAGCTTAGGTAGCTTTGCTGGCTAGTAATCTACCTTCTACTGCAGTGCTCTGTATGTAGCTGCAGTGGGCAGCTGTCCTGCTTCTGATCTCATCTGCTGACTGCTGCAATAACAGTAGTCCTTGTAAGGACTGCTTTTATTTATTTTTTTGTTGTTTTACTACTACTACTACTACTACTACTACTATAAGAGCCCAGTGCTATTAGTCTAGCAGTGTTGGGGAGTGGGACTGGTGTGCTAATCTGCTGCTCCTAGTAGTTCAGCAGCACCAACTTTAATTTTTTTTTTTTAATATTCATTTTTTTTTTATTTTACTTTTTTTTATTTTACTACCGCTGTAGTAGTGTATAAGTTGACCTTTTAGGCATTGTTTGCCCAGTTTTTTTGGCCGCAGCCACTGAAGCACAGAGGCCAGAAAAAATATGCCATATAAATGCTGAAAATAGTCATTTTTTGCCATACGTTGACTCAACGTATATGGCAAAAAATGACTATTTTCAGCATTTATATGGCATATTTTTTCTGGCAACTGTGCTTCAGTGGCTGCGACCAAAAAAACTGGGCAAACAATGCCTACAAGGTCAACGTATGGCAAAAAATGACTATTTTCAGCATTTATATGGCATATTTTTTCTGGCAACTGTGCTTCAGTGGCTGCAACCAAAAAAACTGGGCAAACAATGTCTACAAGGTCAACGTATGGCAGTTGTTTAAAGAGAACAGTAGATTACTAGCCAGCAAAGCTACCTAAGCTAAAATGTCCCTCAAATCCCTGCAGACTTCTGTCCCTCCAATACAGAGCAGTATCAAGCAGATTACTAGCCAGCAAACTTACTATCATCTGTCCCTGAAATCACTAACAGCTCTCCCCCTACACTATCTCTTCCAAGCACACACAGGCAGATTTTTCAGATACATTTTTGCCCTTGATCCCCCTCTGGCATGCCACTGTCCAGGTCGTTGCACCCTTTAAACAACTTTAAAATCATTTTTCTGGCCAGAAATGTCTTTTCTAGATGTTAAAGTTCGCCTTCCCATTGAAGTCTATGGGGTTCGCGAACCGTTCGCGAACCGCTCGCGTTTTTGCGCAAGTTCGCGAATATGTTCGCGAACTTTTTTTCCGACGTTCGCTACATCCCTATTCACCAGACCACCAAAGTCTTGTTTTACTCGGTGCTGATTCACCAGACCACCATTCATATAAGTATCATATTAAAAACTTCTCATTTTAATGGAACTTGCTTAAAACACGCTTTAATGGTCTGGTGAATGCACACCCATTGAAACAAGACGTTGATTTTTTTTCCTGCTATGGGCTCAGCACCTTGGCCACCAATAACTCCTGGTGAGTGTACCAGAGATTTCAAATCAATTTTCAAGACTTTAGTGAGCTGAGGAATTGACGATGAATTCAAGCGATGGGCTCGGGCCCTGAGCACCCAAGCATATTTCTAATTTGGTGTGTATTTTTTAAAATATATCACCTTTGGGGTATAACCCACCAAAGGAAGTAAAGAAAATGTAAATTCTGTAGCGCCAACGAAGTAAAAAAATTCACACAAATACAGGTATAGGACCTGTTAACCAGAATGCTCGGGACCTGGGGTTTTCCAGATAAGAGATCTTTCCATTATTTGGATCTTCATACTTTAAGTCTTCTAGAAAATCATTTAAACATTAAATAAACCCAATAGGCTGGTTTTGCTTCCATAAAGAATTAATTATATCTTAGTTTGGATAAAGTACAAGCTACTGTTTCATTATTACAGAGAAAAAGGAAATCATTTTTAAAAACTTAGATTATTTGAATAAAATGGAGTCTATGGGAGAAAACCTTTCTGTAATTTGGAACTTTCTGGATAATGGGTTTCAGGATAATGGATCCAATAACGTACCTCCTACCACCACCCTGACATAAAATATTAGCAGTAGAGAATCCATATTCATTATTTATTTACAGGAATTTCCACTGCTGGGATGAAGGTTGGTTTACTAGAAAGGATCTTGGTGAGGATTATGGTGGATGGCAGATTTTGGATGCAACCCCACAAGAACCAAGTGAAGGTAAGGAGTCTGGATAATGTGACTTTGCAGCAGCATCATTCTTGAAGGACAAGGAAAGAGTCAATTAGTGATGGCCACTAATTTGTCGATAACCTCAGTGAAGTTGCTTAAAAACACACTGGCCCCTAGTACTATTCCATTCCAGGAATCCCTTGTGGCTACCCTGTGTAGTATTCACAGTAAATTAAAAGCTTTAATTCTGTTCTCTAACTTCTGATATAATATACAACTACTGAGTTGGAGAGATCGGTTTGGATTAAATTGACAGTGATTGATATCATCAGGTTTAGATGGAAAGGAGTCATACTTGGCTGTAGCAAGAATGTGAAGTTAGATAATATATTCATTAGAAGCTACACTGCAGTGTTTGGTGATAACATGAGTCTAAATGGCAGAGTTTTGTGCTTTGTATCTTCTAAAATAACCACTGGAAGGTCTTCATTGACAAAAAATGGTGTGTCCTTATTAAAATGGTTGTGTTTCTGCTATTCATTTTTATATTCTTGTTATATTAGGCATCTTTCGCCTTGGGCCTTCCTCCCAGAAAGCTGTCAAAGAGGGAGAAGTGACCTCGGATTATGATACTACATTTGTATTTGGTGAAGTAAATTCAGACAGAAAGCGATTTATCAGATTTAATGATGGAAGACCTCTTTCAAGTGTCTACACTGATACTGAATCCGTTGGGAAATTTATCAGCACCAAGGCAGTGGGCTCTTTAACCCGCCTAGATGTAACAAATGATTACAAATACCCTGAAGGTAAAATCCATTATGGTTTTGCAAGAGAATACATTTATTTTGCAGAGGGTGCAGAGGTATAAGTAAGCAGATCCTGCAGCTGCAGGGGGCCCAAGAGTTAAAGGGGCCCCATGAGGTTCAATAATTATTGGTAAAAGTGGTCAACCTGGGGGCTTGACAAATAATCTGCTGTGGGGCCCAGCAATATCTAGTTAAACCACTGAGAGGGTGTAAATATAAATTGTGTGCATTCAAGTTGCACTACCCTGAAAAAGAATACATTCCTAATTCCCCATTTTTGGACCCTCTTTTCACACCAACAATGTACTTTCAGTACATGAAGGCTTGTGCCTATCTTTGAAAGCTACGTTTAAGGGGAGGTAAAGTCAATTTTTTCTGATAGAATCCATAAAAACAGGCAACTTTCCAATGTAGATGCTTTATTTTATTCTTACTGTTGTGAAAATAAAGGACCCAGTGTCTTCAGTTCTAACAGGCAGCCTCAGCAAGCCCTTTGTCAGCTGCTAAGGTGGCCATCAGACCAAGCTTACTGGCCAATATATGGGGCCTTCTGATGGCCTTCTGTAATTGATGTTGATCAGGCAGGTGTACAATTACTGTTGGATTGAGGAGAGCATTGGTAAGTTGATGCAGTCCTCGATCCCACCACTTGCATTCCTTGCCCAGTGATGCAATCATTGGGCCCTAGGGCCCACGAACAGATCAGCCTTATATCGCCCACTCAGAGTGGGCATATTGGGGCCCATATATGGCCACCTTAAGATGGCCACTGGGTGTGCTTATCTCTCAATGCAGCCAGACCCAGCTGGAACAAAGAATACACAGACAACAATGAGCATGCTTGCCTTTGATTGGCTCCTGCTGCACTTATGGTACTGAACAGTAGTAGGCAAGGGATTACAAAAGAAACAAAGCAAGGCGCTGAATGAGGCTGCCTGTGGCAAAATTAAATAAAGCATGCATATTGGGAAGTTGTTTTAGGGATTTTATTAGAATTCCTTAACTTAATGGGATGACTTTACATCCCCTTTAATATCTAGTTTTAAATTAGCAATCAACCTCCCTAATTTCCAGGTAAATAAAGGAGCATAAAAACTCAAAACTTGAAATATATATAATTGTAAATAAATATAAATATAATTGTATTTTATTTTACACATAGCTTGAAAGGAAATCATGATGACGTCTGTGTCCCTTTGAGACCAGTTCCTTGCCCCCTCCCTTAGGCTCACAGGGTAATGCAACCTCTCTGAGACTAAAAGTCCCTTTGCTTTTCATATAATCTGTGCACTACCCGATATGGAATTCAGAGGGACTTCAAGCCCCAGAATCCATCGCGGGACATTGGAACAATGTAAGGGAAGGTTTACGTGATACTGTGAGCCTAAGTGGGGAAGGTAACGCATTCCAGCAAGCAAACACAAACAAAATATATATTTTTGGAGGTGCAGATTGTGCTATTCATCTTTTTCTACATCGATCGAACTGTATAAGCTTATGTTAAAAATGGGTATATTTTCCCTCTGAATAAATTTGACCAACATGTGGTAGGCTGAATTTTTCAAATATGTTTGAAGACATTGTTAGACGTTATCTAGACCTGTTCTCTATACTAATTTTCCGAGAGGAATAGCATTTCACTATATGAAAACTAACGTCTAAACTGATTGGTATACAGATTGCAACTACTATAGCCAGGCAACATTATTGTACTGAATTAATATTTTTCTTCCTAATTACCGAAGGTTCTGCCAAAGAAAGAGAGATTTTTGATAAAGCACGAAATACATTGCTAAGCTTGGGAATTGCTCCAATGTTTGCCAGAACGAGTATGAGGTCGGAGCAAGATGAACCAGAAGCGCCAAAACCTGAAATCACTAGCAGCTTCAAGTGGAGTGGAGATCCACAAATCGGGGATGATGTTACATTCATCCTCACAATTAAAAATCCTACCTCTGCCAAGAAAAACATAAAACTCAAGTTTACTGTTACAGCGATTGTATATAACAGAGCAACTGTGAAAGACATCCTTACTCATTCCCAGTCAGTCACCGTGGCTGCTAATAAAGGTATATTGCATGCATTTAACCAACATTTTTATTTTTTTCAAAGAATTTTAAGAATTTTTCAGATATTAGTAATAGCCAAGGTAGTCATAGGCGAATGAATGGTGCTCTAGATGGTGGATTACTATAGCATTCAGTGTTCACCTTCTATTTCAGGAATGCTGGGAAATACAGTTTTAAAACTTCTAGGGTTGTAAAGGTTGTCTATCTATGGTCTAATATTGTGCCACAGACTTAAAAAATGTTTTTGCCAGTCAGCATTGCTTAATAATAACTTTAGGTTTTTTTGAAACTTTAGAGGAATCTGTAAGCCTCATTGTAGAATATGGAAAGTACCAGAAGGCTCTCACCTCTGACAATATGATCCAAGCTGCGGCTGTGTGTGAAGAAGAAAATGGAGCTACTTTGCTGAGTGAAACAGTTCTGACCTTGAAGAACCCGCCCCTGCAGATGAAGGTATCCGTTATGTCCAAGAACCAAAATGCATATACAACTCAAAAGTCTGGCTTCAAGATGAATTCTAGCAATTCTTCTACCAACCTTAAATAACAATGTAGAGAAAGCAGAATATTTTTCACTGAGAAAATATACATTTAGTATAGATGGGACCTAATCTGCCTACCCCTAGTTTCAACCCTGGGACGCCTCCAGTCATAAACATTTAGAAGGTGTTTAATTCAGGCCCGGACTGGGAATCTGTATGATCGGGCAAATGCCCGAAGGGCTGCTGTATTTACTGTTAAAATGGGCTGCTTCTCTTTTGTGAAGTGAAACTGTATTGGTTATCGCGGGCGGGTAGAGACTGCACGCTGTCCCTGTGCTTCTCTCTTCGCACACGTACTAAGCAGCCCCTTCGTTCCTCCCTCCTCCTTTGATTCTCCTTCAAGGAAAGTTAAAACACCACGCCCCCTCTCATTGTCCAGGAAATGTGTTGGGAAGCTAATCAGCAAGGGAGAGTTCGTGTCTTCCTTATTGGAGCAAGAAGCCTCGGAGAGAGACAGAGAGGTGTGTGTGTGTTTGGGCCCCGCCAGCCCAGATCCGATCCTGCGCTTCCTGCGCTTCCTCTTCTAAACTAAACTAAAAAGAGCGCATGTGAAGGGGACAAAAGAGATACTCAATAGTTTGGGGGCTCGGAGCCGCTACTGCACTCCCTGTTCTGCAGAATAAACTCACAAGCGTGCATACATTGCGCGCGTATGCGCTCACATGCAGAGGGGTGCAGGTGATATCGGCGGCACTCAGTTTGTGGCTGGGGGCCCTGGACCCGCTCCTGCACGGTCTCCCTCTTTGGTCGGGTTTCTCTTCCCACGGCTTGCCTATTACTGCCCAGATCCGATCAGAAAGGAGGAGGAATCACGTTCTAGTGGTGAGCAGAGCAGTGACATTCAGGCAGATCACAAGCAAAAAGGTTTTAACATTGGAATTTAATGGGAGGGAGAATGGAGTTGTAACCTAAGTGACCTGCTGGCAAAGTGCTTATATACAGTTTACATAATCTCTTTGCCTTGGCAATGTTCATACAGTATATATAATATTTCTGCCCTGGCACAGTGTTCATACACAGTCTATATAATATTTTCTGCCCTGGCACAGTGTTCATAGACATTATCAGGCCCGGACAGGCACAAGGCTGCAGGCTGAGTTATACAGGGAACTCTGAGTATCACTCATGTATTATAAGGGATAATGTACCCCCTACTGTAAATGATAAGGATATTAGAAGTCACTGAGGGGTTGTTCTGTGACCATATAAAGGCACAAGGCTGCAGGCTGAGTTATACAGGGAACTCTGAGTATCACTCATGTATTATAAGGGACAATGCACCCCCTACTGTAAATGATAAGGATATTAGAAGTCACTGAGGGGTTGTTCTGTGACCATATAAAGGCACAAGGCTGCAGGCTGAGTTATACAGGGAACTCTGAGTATCACTCATGTATTATAAGGGATAATATACCCCCTACTTTAAATGATAAGGTTATTAAAAGTCACTGAGGGGTTCTGTGACCACATAAAGGCTGAGGCTGCAGAATCTTTAACATATTTTACATTAATTACACTTAAACGAGAAAGGCAGCTCTTTATGCACATACTTTTTTGCAGTTGTACCCCAATATATGTGTGGATGAGTAAAAGACCATCATGTGTTTACATGTGGGCTGCTTTGATTTTTTTTGCCCGGGCTGCTTTTTACTCCCAGTCCGGCCCTGGTTTAATTCATGCAAGCCGCTGACCTGTAGCTTGTCCCAGCTGACAGCTTTTATTGGACACTGCAGCAGCTCTTCCAGTTGAGCTGCAGAGTAGTTAGTAGTTTGGTTCCACATAAGCAGAGCCTTACAAGGGCAGTTTTTATACTGCTATGGCAGCACTTGGACATACCTCCGTGGCTGCGGGTCTAAAATGAAGCCATGATTTATTGTAAACAGAAGTGTACCCCACAATGTTTTCCCTATCCAGGGATCTTTCTTACCTAACAATGCGCTGCCAGACAACAGACTTGGGAGATACTGAAAAAATGGAGAAAGCGGCTACCCTTTTCTTGTCCTTTAAAGGAGAAACAAACCCTTAATAAAAAAAATCCTACCCCCCTACCCTACATAGACCCCCCCCTCCCTCCCCCAGCCTAACTCCCCCCCCGGGCAAATGCTCCTAACTCTTTACTTACTCCTCCATGCAGATTCTGTCCATCGGAGTTTACGGCAGCCATCTTCTTCTCTTTGGTAATCTTCGGAATGAGACCAGCGAATCGGCGCATGTGCAGCTGGAGAATTTTTATCTTTCATGACAACTGCACATGCGCCGAAACTCATGAAAATTGCCGAAGCACCGGTCTCATTCTGAAGATTATCGAAGCGGCTGAAGATCGCGCCTGTGAACACTGCTGGACAGAATCTGCACGGAGGGGGCAGCTATGCTGGGGGGAAGAGGGAGGGGGGTCTATGTAGGTTTTTTTTTTTTTAAATAAGGGTTTGTTTCTCCTTTAAGGACCAAAGCAGTTAGAACCAGTATTGCAGAACTAGGTATGCACCGAATCCACTTTTTTGGATTCAGCCGAACCCCCGAATCCTTTACGGAAGATTCGGGCGAATACTGAACCCGAACCCTACTTTGCATATGCAAATTAGGGGTGGTAAGGGGAAAACATTTTTTACTTCCTTGTTTTGTGACAAAAAGTCACGTGATTTCCCTCCCCGCCCATAATTTGCATATGCAAATTAGGATTCGGATTTGGTTCGGCTAGGCATAAGGATTTGGCCGAATCCGAATCCTGCTGAAAAAGGCTGAATCCTGGAATCGGTGCATCCCTATGCAGAACATGGCCAAACCGATACTGGTTACTTTTAAAGCCACTGAAAATGTTTAATTATTGTTTTTGGGAAACGTGCTTAGAATTAGTCATTGTGTTTTTGGTGTGGCTCCCCAAGAACAGATTCCTCCAGTTTTAGTTTATTGTAATGAATTTACATAAATGTGAAAGCTGTGAATAAAATGTTCTTTTTTCCTTCTTTCTCTTTGTCTATAGGTTCCTGAAAAAGTAGTCATAAATCAAGACATTTCTGTCGAGGTGACTTTCTACAACACAGTTGGAGACGTGCTTAAAAACGGTTCATTAACCTTAGAAGGCAGCGGTCTGATTAAAGAGCCTACACAAATTCAGTAAGTTACCCGCCTGATGTGCAAATGCTTGCAGTCAAAAATGACCCCTTATGTTCAATTAAAGGAGAACTAAAGCAGGATAAGGCTAAAAACTTACTGTACCAGTAGAGAAAGCACTACACTAGTACTGATTCATGCCTGCATAGCTATTCATAGCAGCATAATCATCTTATCCTATTAGGCCATTTTTTGAGGGCCGGGGGAACTACCGGGGGCATCTCTGGAGGCACAGGTCTTTGCTGGTAAAGGGTTATGATGGCCTTGGTCTGGTACAGAACTTTAAATATAAAAGAATATTTCAGCATTATAGTAGCAATACAGTTCAGATCAGATAATATCTAATAGGCTATTTATTAAAAACATACTGATGACTTCTAAATTTCTTCTTCTATTTTCAGAGTGACAGATCTGAAACCCGGTGAAAAATATTCAACCAAAGTCGCCATCACTCCATATAAAGTCGGTGAAAAAAACCTCTCGGCTAATTTCTCCGCAGACAAATTGTCTGATGTAAAGGCATACGCTACTGTTAAAGTGGGTTCTACTTAGAAATGACTGGCAACTGCACTGGATAAAAAGAGACCAGCTAGAACAGCTTTGTATTGGAATCAATTGTGGGCTTTTTAGAAGAATAGAACATCCATGACATTATAATCTTATGAACAAACTATAATAATAAATATTACCTGTAAAGACTTGATCATTTAACTCTTTTTACTAACCAACAAGCATTCAAAGCTCAAACTACAAAAATATATATATATATTTATATATTGTTTTGAAGTGGTTGACTAAATCAATGCTATTAATTTCTAGGAAGAACCCAATTTAAAGGGATGCTATCACATGAAAACGTAGTTTTTTTTTTTTTTTAAAAACGCATTAGTAGTGATGGGCGACTTTATTCGCCAGGGGCGAATAAATTCATGAAACCGCCGCGAAAATTTCGCTGGAAATTCGCAAATTTTTCGTGAAGCAGAATGTGCCAAATTTGCCCATCACTACGCATCAGTTAACAGTGCTGCTCTAGCAACTCTCTAGGCCACAAATAAAAACACACCAAGTCAGTGAAATCTATTAAACCTAATCTCTTCATCTACTTGCCAAATTGCTAATGCACTTCCCTGTTGGCTGGCTGGGTATGATCACTAGCTCCCTACCCAACTGCTGGCTCATTAGTATTCCTGGGTGCAGTAATTAACTGGGTTGCTTCCCTTCCGATAAAACATCTTTGCATGCAGATAAAGGCAGTAATAAAGCATGAGTTTTACTGGGTTTGTGTCAAGTTCGGCACCCTATATCCAGAACCCAAGCTAAGTTCCCTGGTCTCGGCTTTCGCTTCTGACTTTAACCGCTGCCTTTAACCTCGGGAGGAGCCCTCGGCTAATCAGATGCCGCCAGGTCTTAATTGAGAGAGGAGCTAAGCTAACGGTTCTGGACGAACAAAGGGGCACGATCATCTCACCAGGATACTGGAAGGAAAAACTCCACCAGGAACAGGCAGGCCGGGCCCACACGAAGAGAAAAGCGCAGAATAGTCGGAGAACAGGCAAAGAATCAGGATTGGAGAGATCAGAGTAGTCACAGACAGGCAGGGTCAGGATTGGAGAAGTCCGAGTAGTAAAGCAGGCAGGCAAGGGCCAATACACAAAGGATCAATATTATTCACTAAGAATAACACACCCAGGAACAAGACTAATTGAACCTAACAACGGGCAGTGAGAAATTCAAAAAGGTCCCTTTAAATAGTTTAAATTTCGCGCCGTTGCGTGATGACGTCATCACGCCAGCGCATAACTAAGGGAGCGTGCGGCCTCTCACGCCATAGAGGAACCAGCACTGCAAGAGAGAGGACGCATGCAGCGGGCACCCCTGCATGCAAGGGGAAACACCGCTAGACCACCAGGGTAAGTGGAGGACATTACATTACCCCCCCTCTAGGAAGGGCCACTGGACCCTCAAGCTTACCAGGAGACCTGGAATGTGACTGTCTCCTAAGATGGTCAACCCTAACATCCGATTTGACCAGATTCTTTACCAACACAAGAGGACAGGATTGCTGGTGGACCTGTATGGCTAGTTTTAACACAGAAACATGAAACAGGTTAGATAACAAAAATATCTCAGTAACTCAAGACAGGCAGAGGTTGGGTTCACAATTTCCACAATAGGGTATGGACCTATAAATCTGGGCCCCCGCCTAAGAGCTGGAATTGTAAGATTAATATTCCCTGTGGATAGCCAAACCATGTCCCCAACCTGAAATTTGGATACTTTCCTATGGGTCTTATTGCCTGCTCTTTTATGAGCGGAAGTAACTGCCGATAGGGAACTATGTACCCCAGAACAAGACTTAGAGCAATGCTCAACAGAAGGGAGTTTTTCTAGGGAAGTAACTGTCACCATTAGAGTGGAATATAGACATGAATCTTTGCACTTGGAACCCCACTGAATAACCTCCCCAGTTACCCAATCAATGTGGGGGTTGTGTACCTGTAGCCATGGTAACCCCAGAATTAAGGAGGACGAGGAACCATTGAGAATGTGAAAAGCTAATTTTTCCCAATGCATATTGTTCACACACATGGATAATGCCTTGGATTTTTGGTTTACCAGACCTGACCCCAGTGGGTTTTTATCAATAGCAGAAATCCTCATAGGAGGCATGAGGGAAATATTATACCTTTCTGCGAAGGCAGCATCCAAAAAATTTCCCCCAGCCCCAGAATCCACCAAGGCCGAAACTTTAGCTGAACCCCCAGGCCAGAACAAAACTACAGGTACTAAGTATTTTGAAGCTTCCCTTCTCCACTTAGGTTTTGAAAACTTCCAGGCCTCTTGGGACAATTTTTAAGGAAATGCCCCTTATCCCCACAATATATGCATAGACCCAGGGATCGCCTACAGGCCCTTTCCTCGGGAGACAAGTGAGTAGCCCCCAATTGCATGGGTTCCCCCTGAGGGTTAGGAAACGAGGGAGTTGGTGACTTGTCATTACATATAATAGGGAAATCTGTATCCCCCTCAGCTCGTCATCACGCCGGCGCATAACTAAGGGCCATTAATAAACAAGTTAATAAGGAAGGGCCAAAGCCAGACCCATATGGCACCCCACTGGTCAAATTCGAAAATTCCACATTAACCAGAACTTTCTGTAATCTATCCTTCACCGGTTCTCTATCCAAGTATGAATATTATGTTCTAGATCAATATTTCTTAATTTAGGCAGTAATAGGAATGGGCGATTGATGCCCATAGGCTTGTATGGCGTTGTGCGTCAAAAAAAAATTGGCGTGCGTCAATTTTTTTTTACCACCTATAGACTTTAATGGGCGTTGGCTACATTTCGCCCAAGCCTACACAGTAACCTTCTGCGTGGTACTGTATGAAATGCTTTGGCAACATTCAAGTAGATTAAATCCACTGCCACCTTAATGTCAATGTTTCTGCTCACCTCCTCATAGAAGGCAATTAAATTTGTCTAACAAGATCTACTATATATATAATTATATAATGGTGATTACTAAACATACTGCTGGCATGATTGTACTTGCCAAATACTTTACAGCCCCTCCTATTCCAAAAACAGAATTTAGAGCACACTTCCTTGATAGATCTCATTTCACCAGATGTGGATTTGTGCAACAATTGGGCACAGTTAAGGATTGCTGAGTCATTGAAAAGTATTACACCTAATCATTACACTGAAACTACAGATCATTACTAAAATATTAATTTTATTAATATTAATCAGGAGCTCCAGCATAATTCTGTCCTATGTAAGGGCCAAGCATGCACCTTGTCCTGCATAAAGCAAACTGATCGTGATGGGTGAACCAGACTCGTTTCACGTCGCCAAAAATCCATGATAAGGCAAACATTTGCTAAAATGCTTTGAAGTCTGTGGGCAATAAAATTGTTTTTTCACCCATTAGAGTCTATAGGCATCATTTTTGCGGAGAAACTACAAACTAACCCTTATTTAAGAATCAAACTGTATTAAAGAGCTACCATTGTGAAGCCACATATTTTTAGATCAGCATAACTGTGTCAGAATGACGGACTGGTCCATGTACACTTAAGGCAGTGTCGCAGAATATTGTGTATTCTCCGTTGATGGACATACACCAGCAGAGAGAAGGCCAAACCACTCCCATCTGCACAGTCTTGAGTATAGACTGACAGGCGCAGGATAAGCTTGGCATAAACATAAAAAATTATATTAAAAATTAAAAAAACAGAAACATGGATTAATTTGCCTTTGTCCTGCGACAATGTGTACTGGGGCATGGCTATGGGTATGCAGATGGTGAGCACTTATTTTGTTGATACATTTGTGCCTTGAGACCTTTTAGAAATCTGCTCAGATAGCCCTTATCCAGAGTAATCATATTTATATAATGTATATTTATTGTTAGTTATACACTGTGTGATGCTGTTAGATGGATTATATAGAACATTTGTTAGAATTTTCCTGGGAGGACATCCATCTATATTTACTGCACTCTTCCCTTCTCAACCAATTGGTTCAAAAGCTCCCCTTGTAAAATGAAAAATAATAATACATGAATAAATGTAAAACAAATTAAAAAGTCAAGAATATGCAACCCAGATATCGGTGCTGTACCTCCAATGGCAAGTTCCACAGATGGCCTAAAAAGCACAAATGAAAATGTGAAGGCTGTTTTTCTGGTATGGTAATTACTGCTCATTGCAATGCAATGAAATAATTACATGGCTCACCCTCAAACATTATATCTTGTGAAGAGAACAATCCAGTTTGATGACTTGCTGGTGGCCTTCTTTTGATATGGTAAACAATGCTATTAGTTTCATCAGTAGCTTAGTATTTTTTTAGAGGTAAAAGTATAAAACAGTTGAAATCCTTGTTTGCTACTGATGCCAGTGGATCCCAGTGTGATGGTGGGGGAAGCAAACCTTCTAGACATCAGTGCTGAAAGGCTCCAGCCTGTAGTCTATTACTTGTTTGAATTCTCTCTAACATTGGCCTATGGGTTTTGTCACCTTGGAACCACCTGCAAATACACCCATAAAGTTTTTTAAATGCACCCAAGAGGGTTTTAATTTAGGGAAGATCAACATTGTGTTTTGATCACCTTGGTCTTATAGCTTCCACCTGCCTCCAGACAGTAAGTGGATTATCTCCAAACACATTCTGGATGCATACAGATGTAATAAGGGATATTATAATGTATTTTATGCTGATTTATTGGTATTTCATGTTCCAGTCGCTAGACTGCAGCATGGGACAGGGACTCCCCTTACACAGAAATGTTCTGGAAGGAAATGGTGCCAATCAGGAGGGAGGAGATTAGAGTGGAAGTCCATAAAAAGGAGAGAGCGTTAATGAAGGTTTAGTGAAGTTCACCTTGTTTTGTTGAAAGATAGGAATAGGCTGGCTGGTTGAACAGTTTTGGCTCCCAGGATGATGGAGGGGTCAGCACCCCAGTCGCACTTTGCCACTCAGGGCCACAGTGACAGGCCTGTGAGGAACTTTAGTTTATTCACCATCAAGTATCCATATCAAGTCTCCTACAAGACATGGTGAGGAGCAAATGTGGCCTTAGTCCAGAAAAGTAGATACACCTTCATTACACCCAGTTGCTCACATGTTGTGTGCTCATAAATCATTCTAGATACCGTACTTAGAACTCCTGCACTTGCACCTAGCCCTTAATAAATGAGACTACGGGTGGTAATTGAACCCAGACAGTTCCATAAATATTACGGTACATTATTTGTAGTAGTGGGATCTGAGCTCTGTCCATTGCTTTGTATCAGTATATAAATTCACCACAAGGTGCTGAGTGTAGCTCTAACATGTCCTACCACTACAATAGGGGCCCTGTTAGTCAAGCTACATAAAATTGTTACTGTGATAAAATGATTTAATGTGTAATTAGTGGTGTATTTTTAAAACTGTCTGCCTCACCCTACCTGTGCTATTAGGGCATGCATCACTATCTTAAAATCCCAAAGTGTATTTTCTTTTAATGCCTCCCAAACACCATTATTTAAGGCATTAAGGTTACATGCTGTAACTAATTTATGTGGGAAGAATTCAGAAGCCAGCATTCTGTTATTTATGACACCTAAAACTAGTGATGGGCGAATTTATTCGCCAGGCGCGAATTTGCGGCGAATTTGCGTGATTCGCCGCCCGCGAAAATTTGCCCGAAAAAATTCGGGTTCCGGCGTCAAAAACGGGTGCCAGCGTCAAAAACGAGACGCCGGCGCCGTTTCGCAAAATTTTTCGCAAATTCGTCCATCACTACCTAAAACCAATACTTACCTTCATAAATACTGCAGATTTTATGTAGCGATGTCTGGTAATCAAACACCGATATATTGTTGATCTATACACGTTTTTCTTTTACACAGGGACAAATAGGTATATTTTCTTCTATCCACTCAAAATTTAGTTCCAGTGACACCAGGTCATAGCCAGTCTCTGTTCTGCCGCTTGATTTAGTCACAAGTATCTTGCTGGGTGGATTTATTTCATCTGTATATATACAATATAGGCACAAAAAAGGTCCCCTTTTGTTGACATAGACTTGTGTCCTTGGGCCTTTACAGATATGTCAAGTTATTCGGGTGCATCTTCATGCTGTCCTGTCCCAGGCCTGGCTCTCCCCTTCCACCCCACTGCCCTACTGTGCTCCCTGCTTCAGTACTTCAGACAATATGGCAGTACCTCAGGCAGGGCCGCCATCAGAAATCACAGGGCCCCATATGAAAAAATGTCCTGGGCCCGCTGGGCTGCACTCACCACAAGCCCCACCTACAGGTGTGCCCTCCCCACCCCACAGGTCCACACCACACACTAAAAAAAAAAAATATTGGTGGTCAGGGCCCCCCATTAAAAAAAACAGTTGTGGTCAGGGCCCCCATTAAAAAATATTGGTGGCTAGGACCCCACATGGGGAAAAACAATTGGTGGCCAGGCCCCCCCCCACTTGTAAGAAAATTGGCGGTCAGGGCCCCCCTTAAATGTCCATGTAAAAAGATTTGCCCCCCCCCAGAAGTGCCCGAGGCCCCACCACACAACAGGGAATCTGCCCCCTAAAGGTGAGTTGCCAACTACAGAAGGGAGGAGGGGAGCACAGGTGGCTGCATCTTCTTCCAGTGACAGCATTTTCTTCCCTTATTGGTCACAGAATTTCAAGTCCTGGTAAAGCTGCATGGTGATTGGATGAGCTGGAGGAGAAGTTCAAAACTCAGCTATCCAATCCCTGAGCAGCTCAACTGGGACTTAAACTCAGTGACCAATAAGGTAAAGGAATGGACAGAAGAGACCTCCCCTTGTGCTTTCGCCCTGCCTTCCCTAAGTCATCAGCATTCAGAAAGCAGGGGGGCCCGGCTAATCAATAAATTGCGGCGTGGCTGGGCCCCCTTACCTTCGGGCCCCCTACAACTCTCCCCCCTGATGGCTGCCCTGACCTCAGGTGAGGGTTCCATACATGTTCTTGGAGTAAGCTAGTAAGTAATTTGCATTACTACTGCACTACTACTTTAGGTCACTGTGGAAGGGCGGCTAAATTCTGGGTAAATTTGTCAGCTTGATAAAAGACCAGTGAGATCCAAAAGGTTGCTGTGCCATATGTGAAATAAAGGCAATTTTAATATCATTAATTAGGAGTGCTGTAATGCTATAGATTCAGGAAGGGGTCTAAAATCAGGGTAGCTCCCAAAAAATAAGATTGAGTTAGCATGTCTGCCTATATGGTAAATATGACCAGTGGGTAGGGCTTAAAAAATAACTAGACCAGTTGAACCTCCTGGAAATCCTTTTTCTTTGTAATAATAAAACAGTACCTTGTACTTGATCCAAACTAAGATATAATTAATCCTTATTGGAAGCAAAACCTGCCTATTGTGTTTATTTGGTGTTTACATGATTTTTAAGGGCAGATTTATCAAGGGTCGAATTAAAAAAAAAAATTTAAATTCGAATTTCAAGCTATTTTTAGTGTACTTCGACTAGGGAATAGTCCAAATTTGATTTGAATTTGAAAAAAATGTGAACATTTGAATATTGAAATGTATCATGTACTGTCTCTTTTAAAATTTGACTTTGACTATTTGCCATCTAAAACCTGCCAAATTGCTGTTTTAGCCTATGGGGGACCTCCTAAAACCTTTTTGGAGTAATTTGGTGGACTTTGAAAAATCAAAGTTTTTTGTTTTTTTTAAATACTTTGAATCAAATTCGATCTAATACAATCTGAATTCGATTGAAACGATCGAATACAGCCTAGTCACTCAAATTTTAAAAAATCGATTTTCTTAATAAATTTTGGTTGGTCATTTTTTATTTGAATTTCTATTTGATCATCACCTTGACATTTGACCCTTGATAAATCTGCCCCTTAAAGGAAAACTATACCCCCCAAACAATGTAGGTCTCAATAAAAAGATATTGTATAAAACAGCTCATATGTAAAACCCTGCTTCATGTAAATAAACCATTTTCACAATAATATACTTTTTTAGTAGTATGTGCCATTGGATAATCATAAAAAGAAAATTGCCATTTTAAAAAATAAGGTTAAAATCTGTTGATTAAGTGTTCATTTTGGGGATATAGTTTTCCTTTAAGGTATGAAGATCCAGAGGATTCTAAATACAGGTCCCATACCTGTATATATTTTATATTACTAGGCTAGGAATATCAAATGTTTATAGCTTTTCTGTGTTATCATTTTTTAAATTACAGATCCTATACGTGTATTAATTACGGGCTCACTGCACGCTGCATTACTGTCATCTACCACAGATGGGCAGTAAGTAACCATGAATCGTCAGGCTTCTTTTGTGATGTTTCATGAAAGTTCCTTTAACATTTCACATTTCCTGTTAACAAATGTACTTTACAGATGCCTATTTTTATTAGAATCTTTACTATTAAATATAGATCTTATAAGGAAGTGGACATTTAAAATATGTTTCTTTTGCATTTACACAAGGGTTACTAACCTAGGGTTACCTTCACATAATAGTTCTAGTATAGAAAAACAGAGATTTGAAAAGTCATTTAAAAACAGCAGCAGGCAATAGCATTCTCCTTTGCTGAACATCACAGAGAATTATTTAAGATGTTGTAAATGAGAAGAACATAATTCTAAAAACATTTTAATAAAATAAAGAGGCAAACTGTGTTCCTCAGACTGTGAGGGTGGAACCAACCAATGAGTCACTGGCCTGTCTGCTCCAGCCAAAATAAGTAAAAGAGCAGTGATCCCCAACCAGCGGCTCACATGCAGGATGTTGCTCCCAGTGGCCTCAAAGCAGGCATTTCTTTTTGAATTCCAGGCATGGAGGCAAGTTTTGGTTGCATAAAAAACAGATGTACTGCCAAACAGAGTCTGGTTTAGGCTGCCAGTCCACACAGGGGCTGCCAAATACCCCATTCCCCATTTCTTTTGACATTTGAATGTTGCTCACTGGTAAAAAAAAGGTTGGGCCCCCTGAGTTAATTGGGAGTTGGCAGTCCATAGTATATTTAGCTGACCTGTCCGTGTCTACTCAATCAGCAGAAGGTTTTACAGCAGGGATCCCCAGCCAGTGTCTCTTGGCCCCCATGTCTGTTGCTCCCAGTGGTCTCAAAGCAGGAGCTTATTTTTGAATTCCTGGCTTGGTGGCAAGTTTTGGTTGCATAAAAAACAGGTGTACTGCCAAACAAAGACTCATGTGGGCTGCCAATCAACAAAGAGCAACTAAATAGCCAATCATATCCTTTATTTAGTACCCCTGAGGAACTTTTTTCATGCCTGTGTTGCTCCCCAACTCTTTTTACATTTAAATGTGGCTAAAAAGAGTTTGAGGACCTCTGTAATAGAGGAAGAGCCAAATCAGCTGAGCTGCTGGGTTCTTAAGAATCATTTTTTGGCTGTAATTAAATATCGAGCAGCATGTGACAGTTTGTAAGGGTTCGTAAACAGGAGATTCACTTATTACTGTGTCATTCTTTTTTCATGGTTGATTTTCAAATTTTTAGTTATTTTATCATAAACTGATTGGGTACACAACAGGCTAATTGTGGATACTGGTGGGCAGAACACAGCAGAAAAAGACCTGCAAAGGCACAGATTTGCAGACAGGGCCATCTACTTTACTATTCCCCTCCTGTTCCTTTCCTTTCTTACAGATCTGCCTGTATGGCCTATCCCCCAGCCCAACCTCTAATACATACTTCTGTGCTGACAACTTTTTCTCTGTTGCCTTTTCCATATGTTTATTGCTTTCCCCTGCTGACCTTGTCTACTGCTCTTTGCCCAATTTTTGTTCTCAAACTTGTAGTAAAATGTAGACAGGAATACTGTTTGGGATTCAGACAAATCTGAGCCTTTTTTAGCAGGATTCAGCCAATCCAAGTGCCTGACTGAACCTTTAAACTTACTAGGGTCACATGAGATCAGAAAATGTTTTCCATGTGGATTTTCCCCTATGCTAATTGGGATTTGGTTTGGGAAAGATTTGGAGGCAAATTTATCAAATTGTAAGTTTAGAGCTTAATAGAAAAACTCACCCACGCTCTATTGATTCCTATGGGATTTTTAGAATTGTATTTATCAATGCAAGTTAGAACTCACCATTTGATAAATACAATTTTAAAAATCTCAAAGGAATAAATAGAACATATGTGAGTTTATATTGATTAAGCTCTAAACTCTAAAAACTTTTTTTTCCCCACCACAGTGTGTTTATTTCTTTGGTCTGTGTATCCCCACATTTTGTTTTCCCACTCCATGATGGGAGGGTTACAGTTGGCATAAATTATGTGAGGGATTTCCACTAATGGGTTTAAAGGCTGTAGCTGGCTAAAATGAGGGCTGGCTTGGGTCAAGGTGGGGGGAGGGGTTGTCTCGGCTCACAATGCCCTTAGGTGAGTCTAAGTATGATCTAGCTTCTCCCTTTCGAATTCCATCCAGGGGAGCCATAGAAGTTCATGGTCGTAACCCGATAGTAGTTGGAATTAGTCTAATATGGAGCTGAAGTAGGGCAGAGATGTCTGGGGTGAGCTGAGGGTGAAGAGGATGTTATCTTCATATAAGCCGATTTTATGATCCACTCCTTTTACTGCGATGCCCTTAATGTGCGGATCTTGACGCACTGCATTCGCTAAGGGTTCTCAAGAAAGGGCAAACAGAAGCGGTGAGAGGGGGCAACCCTGCCACGTTCCACTTTTAATCTATATGTGCATCGACAGCAGCCACATTATTGATACCTTGGCAGAGGGGGAGCTATACAACTGCTGTATCCCTCACCTAAAGGGGAGAGGGAAGTTAAGGCCTTCCAACACTGCCATCATATACTTCCAATTCAGTCTATCGAACGCCTTTTGGGCATCTAGGGATAGCAACATGGTCGACTCGACACTGGTAATTTGGCTCAGAGATAAATTAAGTTAATGGCCTTTCTGATGTTATCTCCTGCCTGCCTACCTGGGATAAATCCGACTTGGTCAGGATGTACCAAATCTGGTAGATGAATGGCGAGTCTCATGGGCAGAACTTTTGAAAATAATTTCATGTCTGTGTTGATGAGAGATATGGGGCGGTAGCTCTCACAGTTCAGGGGTCCTTCCCTTCTTTGTGGATCATGGAGATAGTGGCCATTTGCATGTGGGGGGTTGGGGGGTGTCCGATTGGAACAAGGTAGTGAGTTGGGGGTGAGGGTCTCTGTAAATTGTTTATAGTATCTAGCAGTGAAGCCATCGGGTCCGGGTGCCTTGCCCACTTTTAGGGATTTTATCACCTCCAAGATCTCCTCTGCTGTTATGGGCACCTCTAGTTGCTCCCTCCACAATCGTGATAAAAGAGGCTTCGCCCAGTTTGTGATGAAGTGTGAGTCTTGTGCCTGATGTGCTAGCGTGGCTTTATCATCTGCATATAGCTATGTGTAAAATTTATGGAACATTTCAACAATCTTAAGAGTCTTTGGTGGTTTGACCCTGAGAGTCCCTAAGGGCATGAATAGTATGTACCGAGGCATAGGCTCTCAATTTCCTTGCTAGCATAGTATGAGGTTTGTCAGCCAATTCGTAGTATTTTTGTTTAGTCCGTAAAAGTGTGAACGCCGCCTTATCTGCCATCAGCTGTGATAGCTCTGCTCGTAGTTGGTGTATTCAGGAATCTACCAATGTGTCAGGGTCTGTTTGTGTTGGGTAGCTAGGGAATGGAGCTGGTTCGAGATATTAGAGACTTTGGAAGACCACACCTTTTTGGCTTGCGAGGCCAATGTTATCAGTTGACCTCTGATAACCGCTTTGTGAGCGTCCTATCGGCAGGATTATTTTCGTAAAAATAATCTTTTAGGGCTTTCTGAATCTTTTGACAGGTAGCCTGATCATTGAAAAGAGTGTAATTTAATTTCCAGTGGCCACCATCCCATGATCCAACCAGTTTATGTCGTGCAGTTTCACTGACCTCACTTGGGTTTCTCTGGTGAATAGAAAGTCTATGCGGGCGTAAGAGTTATGCACAGAGGAGTAGTAAGTGAAGTCTCGGTCGAGCGGGTGCTTCTCTCTCCATATGTCAATCAGAGCTAGGTGTTTGAGATGAGAGGCTAGGTATTTTGTGTCACTTAAAGGAGAAGGAAACCCCCTGGCCGCAAAACGCGCGTCTTCTTCTTGCTTTGACCGGCGTCTTCTGGCGCATGCGCAGTAGGAACATTTACCGGTACGGTTCTACTGCGCATGCACCGAATGTCACCTTCGGCGCATGCGCAGTAGAGCCGTACCGGTAAATGTTCCTACTGCGCATGCGCCAGAAGACGCCGGTCAAAGCAGGAAGAAGACGGCGACTGTGAACTCCGTGGACAGGACCTGCGCAGAGGGGTGAGTAACAAGTTAGGGGCATTTGCCCAGGGGGACAGGTAGGCCAGGGGGGAGGAGGGAGGGGGGGCAACACAGGGGAGGGGTTTTGCGCCCAGGGGGTTTCCTTGTCCTTTAAGATCGGTGGGGGGTGTTACGTTGTCAGTATGTCCCTGGTTCTGTCTAGATTGTTCTGAATAATAGTGTAAAAGTCTCCTCCAACGATCAAGGTTCCTTGCTGTACTGCTAATTTGTTGAAAAATTACCTGAAGAAAGGGTCTTTTCTAGAGTTTGGGGCATACACTGAAGCTTTGGTAGCTCTCGGGTTTTGGAGTAAGCCCGTTACTATAACGTAGTGACCCTCCTGATCTACATGCTTGCTTATAAGTTGAAATTTGACATGTTTATGGAGCAGTATGGCAACTCCTTTAGATTTTGTATCTCCATTGGAGCAGTACCAGGTGGGGTATCTTTTGCCCATGTATTTTGGGTTTCCTGTAGTAAGACTACATCTGCCCTCTCCTTAGCATAGTTTGTAAGGGCCATTGTCCGCTTCTTTGGACAGTTGAGTCCTCTGACATATAGGGGTAAATTTATCAAAGAGTGAATTCCTCCACTAGAGTGAAATTCCGCAGCTCACAATTCATTTCTATGGGATTTTGAAAGGCATATTTAGCAATGGGTGAAAGTGAAAGTTCACCCTTTGATAAATACGCCTTTAAAAATCCCATAGAAATGAATGGAAAGTGGTGGAATTTCACTCTAGTGGTGGAACTTCACCAATAACTTCACTCTTTGATAAATATACCCCTATGTGAGAGCACTTTAAGGTCAAATGGCATTGGGAGCCAAGGGGTCAGGGTTAAGTCTGGGGGTTGGGTGTCCATCCTTAGCAGCAGTGGGGCATTAACTGAATAATAAAAACATAAAAACAAGGTGTAAATCTTAGGTATCAGCTGTGCTTTGGGGAAGGGGACCCACGGAGACAACTATCCCCGGGGTGTCTTGGTCCTCTCTAAAGAGACGCGCTACTAGGCTAGTCTCAGGGGGATACCAGGAAGAGAGTGTGGCTATGAAACAGCTGAGTGGGTGAGCCCTTCCCCCCACCTCTCTATTGTGGGCTACTGTACTGAAAAGGCTTAGCATGATACCATAACATTTGCAAGCTAACTGCAACAAACACAACAGTATAACAGCAATCAAATTCAATTATATAGAAAAAGAATGAAAAGCAAAAAAGAAAAAACCTGGCTTTGGGCTAGAACCGAGTCTATGGGGTAAATTTATCAAAGAGTGTAGTTCCGCCACTAGAGTGAAATTCCGCAGCTCTCCATTCATTTCTATGGGATTTTGAAAGGCGTATTTATCAATGGGTGAAAGTGAAATTTCACCCTTTGATAAATACGCCTTTAAAAACCCCATAGAAATGAATGGGAAGTGGCGGAATTTCACTCTAGTGGCGGAACTTCACTATTAACTTCACTCTTTGATAAATATACCCCTATGTTTGAACTTCTTGGGTCAACAACTCAGGTGATTGGTTCTATTTGATAGAAGCGGAATTAGGCCTCCATACACTCTGGAGCATCTTGGGGTGCAGCATTGATTACCTCCAAGTGTTTAAGTGCTTCCTCTAAATCTACCGAATCCCTCACTTTTTTGCATTGTAGAAGGGGCCAGGTCAGTGTACAACTGGGGACAAATGCCATCTAGTTCCAGTGGGTTGTCACGTGCTGCTCAGAGGATAGCTTCCTTGGCTTGGAAATAAAGGAAGCGCACGATAATGTCTCTTGGAGGCGCATTATTCCTTGGTCGGGCTCGAAGTGCTCTATGGGCCCTGTCCATAAACAGTTCTCCTGCCGGAATTTGAGGGAGTAGTTGCTTGAAGTACTTCTTCATTAAATAGTCTAGAGGTGTGTTCTCCGGGACTTTTGTAATCCTTAAGTTGTTTCGTCTGGAGCGATTCTCGATGTCCTCCTGCGCATCTTGCAGCTCTCTCAGTTGGTATTGTAGGTCTTGTATTTGTGTTTCCATGGTGGTAAGTCTCTCTTGAGCTGCTTCCTGGTCCTGGGTGATAGTATGGAGTCTTTGATCCATGGAGGAAAGTTCACTGGAGATGTCTGCTAAGGAGTTCTGAATTTCAGCTTGTATGTCTGCTTTAAAGCCTTGTAGGAGTAGATTTAAATCCTGCAAGTCCTTTTAAGTACACGGAGCATTACCTTGATCTGCATCTGGCATTTCCCCACTTTGGAGATTTGCAGCTTGTTTCTTGGCGGAGGTGCGACTTTTGAAGAAGTCTGTGCTCTGGTCTGCAGTGCTTGCCTTGCCCTTGCCTCCCGCCATGGTTGCTGTGGGTCCAAGCCTGCTCTACTGTTGTTGCTGTTTCATAGGTGGTCTGGTGTGACCAGGCCATAGTCTTGCGAGGAGGCCTTTGTGTTTGTTAACCTCTCTAGTAGGAGGTGGTCGTGCTGGCTCCCCAGTCCCTGGGATATGCGTAAGGGCACTGGTGAAATTATGTGAGGGCCCTATAAGACCTTTATGTCTGTGGTCGCTTTGGGCCGCTAAAGCAGACTCCTATGGGTGTTAAGTTCTCAAGGGATTCTCTCTTTGGGCCCAGGGTCTCAGGTCAGTTTGGCTCCTGCAACGCTGTTGTTACGCACCTAGCTCCTGTTGCATTGTTGTTGTGCAGGCTGAGTTAGGCCTACCCCTCCCTCTCTCCACTCGACTATGCCCGGTGCACACACCTGTTTCCTGGCTCGTCTGTTTCCTCAGCCGTGTTGGTGCTCAGCTGTTCGCTAGAGGGGAGGTGTGCATATTCCGGTCCTAGGACGCGCCAGTTTCCCTGCTTCCTTTTCGTGGTGCGGTCCGATGTTGCTGCTGCTCTCTCTGTGTCTCACTCTCCTGGGATCGCCACTCTGCATTGGTGAGTGACACGGGGAGCTGCGCTGGAGGCTGGGGCTCATTAGGTTTTGCTGTTGGTGTTTGTCGTCAATTATTGCTGTGCTGGTAGCTGTGAGAGCTACATTTTTACTTTCTTTAATGAAATTTAATTAAAAAATGTGTACAGTTTGTATAAGAAACCTGACTGTATGCAATGAATTTCTTCGTTCATTTACTGCTATGGATAGGAATTGTCAGATGGTCCCTAACTGCTCTGCAGGGAAACAATCATACTTATGAACAGCAGGGGGAGTCCCTGCCTTACTTCCCAGCGATGCAGAACTCAGGCAGCTTTGTTTGTTTCCCTGTAGAGCAGTCAGTGACTGTGTAGAGATTTGTATTGGATTTTATTTTGGCTTTACAACCCCTTTACTCTTTCCAACTCCAGCTGCAGGGACAAAGATCATGGAGACAGATTTAAACAGATAAAGTGGGATTCTATTTGGAGGATTATTTTGCAACAGCCACTGGTTCTGCAGATTTGGAGAATGTTTGTATTAAAAAATACAAAAACTATAAAATCCACATTAGATTACATGACAACACAGGACCAAGTGCAGTCTGCATATTCTGATTATTAATCAGTCTTGTTGTATCGGCTTCTGGCAGATATTATTTGACCTGTGCTGTTTTGATCATTTATGACAATCCCTAAGCAGCTCAGACCACACTGAGCATGTGCACAGTCTTGGTCTTGCAAATATATTTAACAAAGTTACAAGATGGTGACCCCCCTGTGACCATAAACATAAAGATGTTTATGTTTAGTATACAAAATACAGCTTTTCTATCCCTATTCTATTTTAGACTTTACTTCCCCACAACACGCAGAGCTCATTTTTAAGGTTCCTCTCAAGGCAAAAGAAGAGGAAGGGGGCAAGATGCAAATTAACCTGTGGGACAATTTGTCACAGATCTGACATTACTAGCTAGGGATTGTGCATTCACTGATGCAATGATTCATGACAGGATAGTATTTGGCAAAAATTCTCCAAAAGTACAAGAGAAATTAATAAATCAAGGTGCTGATCGTAATCTAAACAAATAAATTGATATTGCAATACCTTATGAAGCAGCTCAGGCACAACTAAAAGCAATGGCAGCCCCAGATAAAGTACATACATGGGGGAATGTAATAAAAGTTGGTAACTGAAAAACTATTTGCAATGCGAAAAAGTTATGCCTTTGCACGAACAAATTTTGCTTTGCGAGAATTTAATATAGCCTTTGCGAACCCGGAAACTGTTTACTATTCGCAATGCAATAACCGTTTAAGGAACAATATTGCATTGCGAGATGTGGATTTTTAATCTTAGTGGTGCGAATTATTTTGCTCTTTGCGACTTTAATTACATTTCCCCGAATGTGGGCAAAACTCCCGCTCCCTACAAACAGTCACAAAAGTGGAGATAAAGGCCCACAAAATAAATGCAGCAGATGTGTCAGATCACACACATGGCAAAACTGTCCTGCGAAAGGCCAGATATACCACAAATGGATGTGCAGGTCATTGATGAAGTTTCAAATGAGGATTCATATGATTTAGCCATAAAGATGTTAACTACATCCAGCCAGTCTGCATTCATAAATGCAATTGCAAAAGAGCATCCTGACCAGGTTTTTACTGAAATAGAAGTGGGAAACAAACATTCACTGGTAAAGTTCAAACTGGATACAGGTGCACAAATAAATATAATACCTTTAAAATATATTTCAAGAGAAAAAGGTTTTCAGATCAACAACTTGGTGAGGATCCATACATTGCCATGCTGGCATACAGAAACCAATTGATGGCATAGAGTCACCAACTCAACTGCTTCAACTGCTCATGAGCCGTCATCTGCGCACTACACTACCCATAACCCAGAACCAATTACTAGCACAGATCATTCCACCAGCTGTTGTTGGCATGAAACTGCAGAATAAACAACAAAGACGATCCAGATACTACAACAGAGGTGCAAGACCATTATCTAATCTGCAGGAGGGAGATCAGGTCATGATGCAAACGCCTGGAGGAAAATGGCTGGGTCACTTATAAGTTACACACTCCAAGATTTTACCTGGTACAAACTGATGATAACTGTAGACATTTGATCAGTCAAAAAATGTACAACACTGTCTACAAACAGTTTAGATGATGATTTGGTAGTAAATGAAAGTACACCAATGGAGAAACCTGAACTGCAAAATGGTTTTCAAGTTCCATCAACAGGCGCTATTGCAGCACTATAGAACAGCAACATCAAAACTACAAGATGTGATTGAATGGTGAAGGCACCTCAATGATTGAACTTATAAATATGCTTATTTTGCATTATCATTAATGTTTCTCTATGCTTTAATACTCCTGTGTTTATGGTTATGTTCTATAAAAGAAGGGAAATGTAATATAATGTGTTGCACGCTAGGTGTCGCAGAATAACAGAACAGAATAATGTTTATTGATGTAGGACAGTGCTAGCCAACTTCTGTGGTACCAAGGGCCGGACTTTATCTGGCCTACGTGGTGGAGGGCCGATAATAAAAGCCAGTGTTGACCACTCCTTGTTTTTAAACCATACCTACTTTAAACCACAGCCATGGTACCAAAAGAACTGTTAAGATCATTTCCACATTAAGGGTGATAGCACACCAGCAGGGATATCAGTTATCACTCATATGTGAAACAAGATTATTAAGTCATATTGAGAAATACCCTTTAATTCATAAATTAATATACAGGGGGCGCTTTATCACAGTCTATAAAAAAAATAGTGTTTGTGGAAGAAAGTCGTTTTATAAAATAAGAAATACCCAGAGTTCAATTCGTATTAAAATATATAGTCCAAGTAGATCCTGATCAGAATGAAAATGTATAGTCCAAGTAGATCCTGATCAGAATTAATCTTGTCAGTCATTCAACTCCTGGGGCACTGCCACTTCGGAAAACCGTGTGGTCAATCCAGGGGTAGTCTAAAAATAAATAGCAAGAAAGGTGTGCTCCCCTAGTGTAATATCTTTACAATAAAAGTATTTAATATGAATAAATTGCTCTTACAATCTTTGCAGACATCAATAGCGTATAGTTGTACAGTAGGACGTTTCGTCTCTCTCAGTGACTTCTTCAAGCACTTATCCAAATTATTCAGTTTGCTCTGAGTTTGGTGAAAAACAGGTGTGTCTTCATCTACACACTTCTGTATTTCACCAATCCAATCATGTGGGGGCCACAAAAGGGGACAGCACTGATGTAGGAGGTTCAGCAGCCACTTTGGAGTGTGATTTCACTGAAAGACAGATCCCTTACAGCAGTGATCCCCAACCAGTAGCTCAACATGTTGCTCTCCTACCCTGTGGATGTTGCTCCCAGTGGCCTCAAAACAGGTGATTATTTTTGAATTCCTGGCTTGGAGGCAAGTTTTAATTGCATAAAAACCAAGTGTACTGCCAAAAAGAGTATCAATGTAGGCTGACAATCCACGTAGGGGCTACAAAATAGCCAATCACAGCACTTATTTGGCACCTCAAGAACATTCTTCATGCTTGTGTTGCTCCCCAACTCCTTTTACTTCTGAATGTTGCTCACAGGTTCAAAAGGTTGGGGAGCCCTGCCTTACAGCAATAATGTCTCCTGTGTTATTGTAGCTTAAACCTCACAGTCAGAAACATTACACGGAGAAGAATTGAAAGGTTGCTCCTTGCCAACCCACCTCTCAGGCTGCCAAGAGGCCTGTCTGTGATTATGTTCTATGTTCTCTGCCAGCAAGCATGGTAAAGTAGGAATAAACATTTCAGAGTACACGTTTTACATGAATAAAGAGACATTAAAATTTTAATATGTTAAAATTCTTACCCCTACTGCTGCTGTACAGGATATGAGATTGGTATCTGGAATGTCAGCAAATTTACTATGCGAACATTGACGTGAAATCTGGCACTTAAATGCTGAACACAATATTGCTGACAGCCCTACATTTCAGCAGCTAAAACAATGCTGCTAATTATATGGTGGCACTGGCATTACATAAACTGTATTAACAGCTCATTGTTATTTAACACTGTGGGACTTAACTATCTAACATGATATGCTATAATACACCTTGTTATTATGTGCTAATGTACATGCTGGTTTTTTTTTATGTAAATAATTTAGAAGACCAGGGGGGGAGAGAGAGAGAGAGAGAGGGAGAGAGAGAGAGAGAAAGAGAGAGAGAGAGAGAGAGAGAGAGAGAGAGAGAGAGAGAGAGAGAGAGAGAGAACAAAAAGAAAGAGAAATGTTCTGAATATATCTAATTACACATGTTACATCTCTTACTACAGTTTCTAGACTTTGTTTAATTGGCATAGAGAGCACTCAACCGATTTAAAGGGTTTATGTCTCTGTGTCTCCTGACTGTGGGATAATGTATTTGGATGGTGACTATGAGTAATTGGTGTTTGGTTATGTCATTCTAATATAGAAGCCATTTACCTCTGCCTTTTTTCTTCTTCAGAGAATGAGGTAATAATAACCCCAATAAATGTCTGAAAGTTCCACAAAAAATGTTCATTTTTCCTGCAAATAATTTTCTCTTATGACTATGTCACTTGAGGAAAAAAATGAATGCACTGGCCACATCCAAGCAGAAAAATTCCATGGTTTATTTTTCTGCTAAAGCTTCATGAGTTTCCAAAGCATGAAAACCGTTCAGTCAAAGCTGCTGCTAAAATAATTTATCCATTACGCTGCTTCTCCCACATCAAAACAGGCTTGCTATTCATTTTTATGATAATATCAAAACACATATAAAACTTGTCTTTCATTTTACAAATTAATATTCTTACTTGCAATTTGCTAAAACTCTATAGAGCATTTTTTTCAAAGGCCTCAATCAAATGTAATTGCCTTCTATAAGGATGTAAGCAGCAACCTAGGCATTGAGGTGGCAGTGGATGTGATCTGCTTACTGTAGATTTTGCTAAAGCATTTGAAACAACTTCACATAACATATTACTGTTTAAATTAAGGAATATTAGCCTGGAATATAATATTTGTACTTGGATAGAGAACTGGCAGAAGAATAGAACAGGGGAACATTTTCTAAATGGATCAGTGTTGTTGGTGGATTAGTGCAGGGGTCTCTCATTTGCCCTTTGCTTTTTAATTTGTTTATTTATGGCCTGGAGGTTGGAACTGTAAGCATTGACATTATTTTTGCTGGTGGTACTAAATTGTGCAAAACTATTCCATGCAAGATGCTGCCACTTTGCAGAGATTTGATTAAATTGGAGAATTGGGGAGGCAAATTGGCACATAAGGTACAATGTGAGTGATATATATAAGTGAGTGTGATATACTGTATTTATGCTATTTAACTCAAAGTCCCCACACAGCTGTGTAAGGTTTATGTTGTACAATAATAGCACACAGAGTAGTTTTGGGTAAATGAGTAAGCACCGTGTTTTTAACTTTAAAAACATGGTGATTACTCATATACACAAAACTACTCTGTGTGCGATTATTGTACAACATAAACCATAAACAGCTGTGTGTTGTATTTTGGGTATTTTACAGCTTCATTTTTGGGCCACTTAGCCCAAAAATAAAGCTGTAAAATACCCAAAACAACGCCCATAGATTAGCCTGTAATTGCCTAACAAGTGTTTTTGCCAGCTAGTACAAATGTTATGCAGTGTATCTCTGATGTAAATCTTAACACTACATAGATGAACTCTACAAAAAATATGCAATATATCCCTTATTATACCCAATTAGGCTCATTTCAGTCATTTGTTCCTTAGTGTAAGGAAGCCTCCAGCCTGAGATTGATGAACACCAACACAATCACCTTTAGCATCATGTAGTGAGATGGTGGATATCCTTTTCCAACTCCTGTGGTGTGAAACTGAGCGAGATGTGTTTATTCTGCTGCAAGATTTCTGCCCAACTTTATTTTTTATTTTTTTTATAGTAAATTAGATACTAATTTTACTAACTCCATTTTTTCATGAATCTCAAATTTGGTGGTTTTTTTTTTTGCTAGGAATTGTCAGAAAAACATTTTTAGAGGTATTTGTATTTTTAGAGCATATTTTTCATTTGTCCTTTTTTTATTCGGATCTTTTAATAAATGTCATGACATTGATAGTTTTAGAGTTTGTGAGTTTATTTGTGGTTTCAAAAACCTCTAAAATCCGACCTTTGATAAATAGGCCTCGATGTGAGATGTTCTTTTGGTAATTCTGAGCTTTCTAGATAATAGATTTGCAGATATGAGATTCCATTCCTGTACCTGATACTATATAAGTCGCTTGTGATGTTACCCGTCTGTGTTATGAAGATTATTAAAATTGTTGCTTTTTACTATGCTAATATGATATTACTTGCTGGCCTGCACCTTCTCCACAAATACGTTTCCTATGTACAGTACCTAGCACAAAAGGCAATAAACTTGAACTTGAACTTGTGCTATCTCTAATGCAGAGACTAATTTAGACTTCCTCTAAAGGGAAAGTCAATCTAAGGATAGTATCTTTAAATCTGATTATGCAGTTTGCCTGCTTTCACTAAAACAATGTTAAAACGAAAACTGCGCAACCTCAAACATACACGTGGCTTTTTATATACATCCTTTCTTACTTCGAAGCACTAATAAAAATGCTGCGTTTATATACAATCTTAATGTAATAATTATAATTAAGAAAGAATATAAAATGGGGATTTAGTGTTTTGAATTATTTGGATCCGACTCTGGCTGGTACATGTGTGACTCATTTCTTTTTGCGTTTGTGTTTTTTTTTTTTCCAAGAGCAGCTTCCAAATACAGAAAGGCGTTTCCAAAAAATAAAATGTACAAAGTCAGAACGGTTCAGGGACCACAGAATCAAGTCTGTGATTCACTAGTGACGGGTGTACGGCAGCAGAAAGGTGAGTGTTCCATTTCCAAGTTGATAGGATATGGCATAAGACATAGACAACTAGGTAGTTGGGTGACTTATACTTTAGAACAATGGACCCTGCCCTAAATATATTCCCCATTAAGCTTTGTACAATCTGGTTTTACCTTCCAGCTGGAATGTGCATGAGCCCAGAAGGATGTTTGTCTACAGAAAAGGAGGGCTTCAATGTTTATAATCTGGTAATAGTTAAAGTGCAGCTCTACAGATGCCCAGAGGGTTGTTGTAGAGACATCAGGTGGCAGTTGCAGGTTTGAAGAAAACTTTGAAAACATCAGTTGCAAGAAAGATTTATTAATTTTGTTTTCTCTAATAGAAAGTTTAATTTTTATGACACAGGTATAGCTGTAACATTTCTGCGTAGGAGAGACAACGGTTTGCAGTAACATGGGTAAAGCAAAACTAATGTTGAAATGTTACTTGCTAGGTGAGAGAGCATTTGAACTACAGATTTATTTACACAAATCAGTATCATATTTTAAAATGATACTAGGGGCTCTACACTTAAGCAGCAGTTCTGTTTTTGTATATTTTCCATGAATGATTTCCTCTGTCACCAAAATAGCTGGATAATGAATAGGTTATTGTTATCAGCTATTTGTTATGCAAAGACAGCTCAAATATGTCTCAAGTTTCCTGTATATCTGCTTGTACAGCTGTCAGATAAAGTCATTCTTTAAAAATGTTTTAATTTAAAATTGTTTAATTACCTTTTCTCTGACTTTGTCCTTACCTGCTATGAACTTGGACTGGCTCCTTCGTTGTATCTGATTCTTTCTCATCTTTATCCTCTCTACCATCATCTTCTTTTAACCTACCCTCTTTTTTTTCCAGTAAGCCCACCCCATTATACCCCCAATTTTACTTTTCCTATTCGTTTCTTTAAAATATTACTCACATTGTTTATCTCTTTTCAGTAAGAGCAATTACCTACCAAATCCAATAGATTTCACATTTTTCCCATCATCTCTTTTAACAATTCTCCCTCATTTCATCACATTTTTTTTTCTTCCCCTAACCCGTCCTTAGCTTCGCTACTCACATCAACTCTGCTTCCTTTTGTTTTTCCCTTTCTCTAATTTGGTTTCCTTCTTCAGTCACAGCCAAACCACAGCTTCACTTTCCCCCTTATTATTCCTACTTGTTCTTGTGGTTCTAATGGTTATCACTCTGTCTCTTTCTTTTAATCCATTTCCTTTTGCTATCTTCGAAAAAAGAAAAAGGACCGCTCCAACTGTTCCGTTTTGTTTCGGTCCCCTTTCGGTGCATGCGTGTCGGAGTGCTGGTTACAGATAAAGTTGCATGAATCAAATCTTGAAAAACGTAAACCCTTATCCAATAAAAATATATCCTTTATTGTTTGGCTATCAAATTATTAAGATCAAAGACCGCATCATTGCCTGACGCGTTTCGGACTACACTAGTCCTTAATCACAGTCTATGATTAAGCCTATGATTAAGGACTAGTGTAGTCCTAAACGCGTCAGGCAATGATGCGGTCTTTGATCTTAATAATTTGATGGCCAAACAATAAAGGATATATTTTTATTACATGTGCCGTTCACGGTTTTCAACCTTTTGCTATTTTCCCTCATCTATTCTTAGTGCTGTACACAAGTGGTTTCAAAGATTATTTTAGCAGGTGCATTTGCTTCTAACAGACCAATGCAGTTTATAACAGGAGCAAGTCAGGCTAGCAAAGAAGCTAGCAAGTACATGACTCAAACTAAATAATTGTATAAATTATGTGTAATTGCAGTCCACATGCATACCAACATATTAAAATGTTTATTATTAAGAACTAAAGGTTATATATGTAAAAGCATATTATTTTCATAATATACTGATTAAAAGCAGGTGCAATATCATATGGCAGATTCTACTTTAGGGAAATAGGTTCATAGTGTACCCACAGATATGATAAAGCAGTCTTTCAATTTGGGCCTTTTTGTATACTATTACCTTTTCAAAGTACTTTAAAGGGATCCTGTCATCGGAAAAAATGTTTTTTTCAAAACGCATCAGTTAATAGTGCTACACCAGCAGAATTCTGCACTGAAATTCATTTCTCAAAAGAGCAAACAGATTTTTTTATATTCAATTTTGAAATCTGACATGGGGCTAGACATTTTGTCAATTTCCCAGCTGCCCCTGGTCATGTGACTTGTGCCTGCTTTTTAGGAGAGAAATCCTTTCTGGCAGGCTGCTGTTTTTCCTTCTCAATGTAACTGAATGTGTCTCAGTGGGACATGGGTTTTTACTATTGAGTGCTGTTCTAAGATCTACCAGGCAGCTGTTATCTTGTGTTAGGGAGCTGCTATCTGGTTAACTTCCCATTGTTCTTTTGTTTGGCTGCTGGGGGGGGAAAAGGGACGGGTAGATATGACTCCAACTTGCAGTACAGCAGTAAAGAGTGATTGAAGTTTATCAGAGCACAAGTCACATGACTTGGGGCAGCTGGCAAATTGACAATATGTCTAGCCCCATGTCAGATTTCAAAATTGAATATAAAAAAATCTGTTTGCTCTTTTGAGAAATGGATCTCAGCGCATAATTCTGTTGGAGCAGCACTATTAACTGATTTATTTTGAAAAAATTTTTTTTTCCCATGACAGTATCCCTTTAAGGAGGTTACAAAAAAACACTAAAATCTCTAAGATGTGGATTGCACTCTCTGATCTGATCATACATTCCTACAAGAGGCCTTTTTATTGTGGAGCTACTAAAGGGTGTGACTGTTTCTATTGGAACTATTTCCCTTTCTTTTGACCCCTCTAAAAACAAGCAGCTAGTCATCTACACAGCAACATAAGGTCATTGCCAGACTATAAATCATCAGGCAATACTGGGCTAAAGTAAAGGGACGTTCTATGTTCCAGCTGCTATAAAAGCAAAATTACTTTTATGCCCAACTAGCTTATTGTGAAACGTCTTTGCCTATACTAGGAGGGAACTCCTGATCACCCATCTCAATGGATCACCTAACAATCTCTATCACATATACTTTTCCTTTCGAGAGGGAACCTAAGAGTTAGAGGAGCACAGGTCACAACCTGCTATTTCAATGCATTGGGGCTTAAGTATAGAAAGCTATAAACCCCGTCTAAATGAATTGTCAAATATGCCAATCTTCTTAGCTGTTGGGTGGTACCATTGTTCTGTAGTGGTAAATATGCTCAACACAACATAAGCTGCCTCTTGTAATCATAGTGAATCACATAGGGTGTGGGAACCATGGAACTACTTCCACATTCAGGGTAGTAGCAGCTCCTGGGTTCAACAGCATCAGTAGGCTCACTTGCAGGAATGCCACAATTGGCACAAATGTTTTGAAGTACAAGAAGCATCTTTGACCACATCTTTACGGAATAGCATCAACATTATTTGCTTTACTTTACTTTTTATCTCCTAGCTTCTAAAATGTTCCTTTATAGTGTCATAACTAGAGACTATAGACTCTTAAGGAAATCCTTATTTAAATGAAATGATAATAAAATTCAGGCTAGTTAGAAATGGAAGATGGTCCCAATGCCCTTCATGACAGGGGGTTTGTGTACTCTTGAAACAAACATTTTTGAGTTCCAGTCAAAGCACAAATGTTTAAGCTCTAGCAGGAAGATAATAATTCTCAGAGTACCATTGCATATACCATCAGTTCATGTTAGAATTACAGTCTACCAGGGTCTCTAAACCTTTTTAGACAACTCCTTAAAAAATGGTCCTGATTATGAGTAATACATTTTTTAACAAAAACCCTTGGGTAACATTAATGGAATTTAGGTTGTTAGTAAGTATAGTTGCTATGGCACTTGCTTAGAACTGTTCAACTATGGGTTTGTTATGGACTTTAGGGTGTTAGTAAGTATAGCTGCTATAGCACTAGCTTAGAACTATTCAACTATGGTTTTGTTATAGTCTGCACTACATGTTTACTCAACAGATAGTATTAAGATTATATTTTACCAAAATATCTATGGAGTTCTTTGGCAGATGGTTCCTAAAATTCTATGAAGGCTTATGGACCTCCTGCAGGACAGCTTTGCACTAACATATGACTTCCCACAGACAACCATCTAGATAAACGTTAGGTAGAAGAGAGAAACTCTTATAATAAGCTACCTAGATTTGTGTAATGCTTAATCTCAAGCATGGAAAACATTCATGCCTAAATATGCTCCAGATGACTATTCTGGCAGTTTAACAATGGTTGGATCTTAGGACCTTAAAACATTTTTCATGCTTGACAACGGCATAGCTAGGATATGAATCGAATAACTGGATTCTTTGTTTACAAAACAAAGATCATCAAAGCTCCAATGAGGGAGGGGAGCCAAACCTCGGGATAATCAAGATGTTCTGCAAATAACATCACATACTAGAGTTTCAAGTCAAACAGGGTGTGCTCCTTCTGATAAAATGATACCCAATCCCTGCTCCATTTAGTAATGTGTTGATGACTGAGCAGACATCACTGAACAAGGTGAGGATTTCACAAAGCTAAGGTATGACTTTTCTTTATTGAGAAAGCTGTGATATTATCTTTCTGAGAACTTTTTTGTGTCTCAGCTTGAAGATGACAATATCCTAAACTGTGAATCTATAGATTATGTTAGCTCCATAACTACAGTATTCTGCTTCTTGTGCGAAACCAGTGTAGAGCATTTTAGATGAGGCCTCGAACCATTGCTTTTGTATGTAAAAATCACTAATTCCGACATTATCTAATCTTTAAGAATCAGAGCAAATCTGTCATGTAAGCCTGGTCTGCACATACCATAGCTGTGCTTTGTTTAGAAGAAACCTTTGACTTTGTAATCTGACCTTTTTTGGGCTGTTTTTACTTTAAAGACTCTCACAATTAAATATAAGTTGGACTAAAATGTAACATTCACAAAATTACTAAACAACACTGTTCATATATAATTATTTACTGTTCTGGGGGAATGGTTTTCATTATTGTTTGTGCTTGCTGTCTGTAAAAATGTAATGCATGAGACAACAAGAAATCCATCCTAAATAGTGTGTTATAACACCTTAAAAGACAAAATAAATGAATGAAGTTAGGAATCAGAATGGTAAAGATAGCAGTTTAGATAGTAGGGAAATGTAAGCCATCACACAGCTGAAGTATCTTGTAATGGTGCAAGACCTATAATTAGTAGAAAAAACTAGATGATGGGCTCAGAATAACACTTTATAATGCTTCTGCTTATTTGTCCAGTGGCGTGCTGTGGTTGGTTGGACCTAAAGGGCACAATGTGTAGCACATTATGGTGAATGGGAACCCTGCAACTGCACTGAATACTATCCAAGTACACCCAAGGAAACTCATTCTTTCTCCAGCTTCATGCCACCTTTTACATAGGTTACAATAGGAAGTGTTTTTTTTACTGCAGGACAGTCAACTTATGGTATTCACCACCATTCGAATCAATGCTTGGCGAATACATTTGCCCATCACTAGTAGTAATTGCTACATACAATGTAACAATGTGCCCTAATATGAACTTTTGTCTTTTTTTTACCAAGCTAAAAGCTACAATTACTGTATGGAGCTATAGCTACATAACCCAATTATTACAGGTTGCACCCAGCTATCTAATAATGTCTTAGTGCATGTAATTAACTCATGCTGTTTATCAGCAGCAGATATCATTTGTCATATTTGCCCAACAGTAATGAAACTACCTGTACCAACACATGCAAGAAAGAAAACAAAGGCAATTTGTGATGTATTCATAAACATACCTTCATGATACTATGCACAGCTTTTTTATTAGTGAGTGTATTTTCCTGCAGGCCCTTATTGAGACACATCCAGTGAAAACTTTTAAACATTTCCATTAGCCATGTCAAGCTCCTTTCCACTCTCCACTGCCACCTACATATCTGGGGCATTTAAGATCACCGGTGAACGAGTTGTCGGCAAAGATGTGACAGTTACGTTGGCGATTACCAATCTAACTTGTAACAGCAAGGCCATCAATGTGAACATCACTGCTTTCTCAATCCTTTACACCAACAAGGAAATGCACCAACTCTTGAATGAAACCCGGAGGCTTTGCCTGAAAGGCAAGGAAGGTAAGAAGATTACAACAGTCTTTTTCCTTTTTTGATTTGTAGAGGTAAAATACAGCAGGAAATAAAAGCATAGACATTTAAATGACCACCATTTTATACATTTTAAGGGTGTAATAATAATCAGTAGTGCAGTAAGCAGCCACTAACAGAGTTTTTGCTGCTGTAAATTTATGATTGAGAATGTTTAATTGGCCCTTCTTTCATGTTTAAGAGAAAGACCTTGAGATCTGGTAGAAAAAAGAGTGACAACATACAAGCATTCTGGTTCCAGTGGAATTCGTCAGCCTACCCAAATGCTGTCCGAATAAGTTCCAGTTAGTTATGGGTCCCTCCCGTTTTGGGCCCAAACACTGACTAAGAGGATAATAACATTTATATGAAAATGTAATGTCCTATCATTTTAATATTATTTCTCTTTAGAGAAGGAGGTTCCACTGACAATAAAATATGCGCAGTACGAGGATCTCTTGACTGCAGATAATATGATTGAGGTCCATGCTGTTTGCTCTTCTGAAGAAACCAATGAGAAATTAGTTGTGCAAACGAATATTGTACTGGAGAATCCTAAATTTGACATAAAGGTATGTCTTAAAACTTGTGATAATGTGATAATGGGGTATTTAATACCATAAGTGGGAAAATATATGAAAGCCCTGTTTAGGGTGGCAGCTTTACATGGGTCGGCCCATGGGTGATTATATAGAGAAAAAAGAATTTTAGAAAAAAGAATTCCCCCCCAGCCCTCCACCAGATGCTTACATCTGATGACTGATATGAGGGTGAGGGGGTGCCCCCTTTCTTTTCAATCGGTGCATGTTCAGACACATGCACCAGTCAATGGGAAGGTCCAATTGGAAGGGTACAGGTTGAGATCAAGTGCCTATAGCAGCACCAGACCTAAAAATAGCTCTGGCCAGACCCAAATGTCCCTTTCTTTGTTTTTACTGTTCTGAGTGCCTTAGACTACTTGGTTTCTGTGGGTTACATGGCTCATGCAACATTTGGCTTTGTTTTTAGAACTTAATTGTCTCTTCCACATCTAATTGGTGCAGTCATACTTGGTGTGATGATAATGAATGAAGGTGTTTTACATAACAGCTTAGGCAACATTCCTTTGGAAAAAATGAACCATATGAATTAGTATAATTTAAAAAAAGTTCCATACGAAGGGAGTAGGCTGTGCTGCCCTGTTTGCCTGACAATAGCAATTCCACCAATTGTTCACATCCCTTCTGGCTTAGGGACTAGTGGCTTCTACCAGAACCAGAGGGATATATATATATATATATATATATATATATATATATATATATATATATATATATATATATATATATATATTTATAGTAATAAGAAAGTTAGCCTGAGAGATAATGGCAGCTAAATCAAGCTAAAACAGCAAGCTAATTATAGCAGGAAAATATAACTTTTATCCTATTTGGCTTTTTTTTTTTACTTTTTATTCTATCTTACTTATTCTATGGTATGAATATATTAGACAACACCAGGGCTATGGATAAGCAGGATAGGCACCTGTCTAGTAACACTGTTGTGAGTGGGCATCAGGCCAAGTAGTATCGCCTCATGTGGCAATGACCTGACTCTCGACATCACTACTGCCATACTACCTAAACCTCCAGTTTCAACCCTTCCTCCATGCTCATGTTATAAAAATAAGCCTGCTTTAAAATAAAATCCTGCTGACATCGAATCGTTTTCTACGATAAGTACTTTACACAGCCCCTAACTTCCACGACTGTATAATCCTGAAGCAAAAGCCCTGACATAAATTCTAAACACTTATTTAAACAAAAGCTGTAGATGAAAAATATTAAATCTGAAACAAAACATACCGATTAAACCAGTTGCTCAGCTTCATTAGTCAGCAAACACTAAGGCAGTAATGATAACCAGGAGTCTCTCACTGATGGAAAGTTCAAAGACGTGGACTATACGTCAGACCCACATTATATCTCAATAAATTAAGACTCTATTTATACAGTACGTACAGTGTGAAAAACTCTTAAAAAGCTGTTTCACTTATGAACAACAATGCACTAAAGGTGGCCATAGACCTACAGATATTGTCATGCGAATGATAAATAATTGGAGATCGTTCGTTAGTACGACAGATCCACTATTATCTTAAAGATGTCATCGTTTGACAGAGAATTATCGGTCGAAAGTAAACATTATCATTAAGGCAATGGTCATGGATTACAACATTTAAATTCCGGAAGTGACATAAGAGTGCATGGAAGGGTTGACGTGCATTTAAATGAAAGATAGTATTTGTTGTGTGAATATACAAATAACCAATCGAAGCAAGAGGAAAAAAAATAGCTCTTTCTTAACTCCAAGATAAAGAGCAGAACTTGCAATTGCACTGGTCTATTCTTTGGAAAAGAAAAATAGAAGGAAGAAGACATCAGTCTTGAGCAAAGAATTGCTCTTAAAAAGAGACACCCTTTCACACATGGCACTACTGCAAGAACTAAAGGAACGCAACCCTGACGATTTTAAAAACTACTTGCGGATGTCTGAATCATGCTTTGCGGTGCTTTCTAAGGCTTTGTCACCTTTGATCCAAAGACAAGACACTGTCATGCGAAAATCTATCTATCCTGAGCAAAGATTGATAGTTTCACTGAGATTTTTGGCAACAGAAAGGACACTTGAGGATCTAAAATTCTCTACAGGAATCCACGCACAAGTACTTGGTAATTTAATCCCAGATACGTGTTGTGCTATTGTGAAAGCCCTCACAGGTAAAAAAAAATCTTTGATAAAAGTATGATATTTTACAAATGAGCAGCCATAAAAAAATAACGTACTAATATTTAATGTATTTAAATATATCTAATATAACAATAAAACAATAAACAATATATATTTTAGAAGCAAAAGATTGGCAATGGAGAATGGAAATGGGCAATATAAATAACAAAGTACAAATGCAACACAATTTTACAAACTGGTATACACATGCGGAGGTGTTAAAGATGCTAAGTGGGTTGCTGTACAGCAGACAACAATTAAAATATGCATTTAATTTGTTTTGTTAAAAATATAAAAACATTTTACACTTGTCCACCCCTACTGAAAAAACATGCTTCCCTTTGTGAATATGAATGGTTGCTAAAGGTAGGCGAAGGTGTTGATGTTAAAGGTGTTTAGGTAAGTGGGTTGTTTGCTGGAGGAGTACCATGAGGAAATGGTGGGTAAGGTGTCCAGCTACTAGAGGCATATGGTTGTGGGTTGTTAAGTGAAACAGGATTATGTTTTTTGGATTCCTTTTAGCAGAATGTCCAGTATTAGTAATTCTGAAATTAGCCGTGGATCTTCATCCATTCTGCGCAGTTTCGATGCTACAGTATATGCAAAGGCATCAAACTCATTCCCAGGCCTCTGCAGGATTGCTGCAGCATCAGATATCATTTTTTAACTATAATCATCACTCTGTTGTCTTCTTTTTTTATTTTTGGTTTGTTGACTGTGAGCTTAAGGCTTGAACATCATCATTCACAGTTTTGTATACGTCCATTCTGTTCGAAAACATAGAAACAATGTTGATACTGTTTTTACTTTTCAACTGTAGTCTCCGTCCACACAAAAACAATGGTTACAAGTTACTAAGCAGTTTGAAGACTACTGGAATTTCCCAAATTTTGGTGGTGCCACATCCAAAGTCTGGATCTTATTATAATTATACTATTATTACTTTTACTAGAATTATACATTTTCTTTTAGCACTTGTAAATGCTAGGTATGACTAGTCGATGTTGGTAAAAATGGACGAGTATCTGATGGTGTTATTGAACACTTTGTTGTACCAGAAACTGAAGGAGAAGCAGTTACAATTGCCATCAAACTCTAAAACATGGAGGGGCTTAGTTTTGTTTTTGTGACTGATGAAGCATTTGCCTTGCATGAAAATGTACATGTCCACGGAAGACACTAGCACCATCAAGAAGATTTTTAACTACAGACACATGCAATACGAGTTGTTGAAAATGCTTTTGGTATTTTAGCAAATCAATGTTAATTCTGAGATGGTATCAGATTCATGTACTTCATTTTAATGTTGATCATTGCTTTCAAAGCTTGAAATTGAGGCCCTGGGTATATATTGATCAACTGTGAAGGTCAGGAGATCATAGTACAAAAGCCGTGAAACATAAATGTTGTCAGTAGAGGTCCCTGACTTTTTTGGATGATTGTATTTTATCATAGTCTTCTTTAAATACAGTCCATAAATATGCAATTAACTTTTTATGAAATCAGTATTGGAGACAGGAGTAATTCATTTATGTAGCTCATTAAGCTTTTCATATGCCTCATTTCTTTTGTGCCAGTTTGAATATTCTGCTGATTTAATTTTCTATAAGCATGGTAAGGAATGGTACATTTCAATTAATTCTTTGAGGAAGTCAGGGTTGAGAAATAGAAAAAAAATAAACAAAAATTATTTGCAGGTTAAATTATAAATAAGTTATGTATCTATGCTTATATACGAGTACGGATGTCCATGTAGTTACATTTGTTTGCAAAACACAAAGAAATGTTAGAAACGCACCGCGATAAACGGACAATCGCTTTTAGTAAGTCGAAAACTTCCGGCTACGTCACTTAACGCAAGGTACATTATCTATGCAGACGAACATTTGTTTGTATCTCGAGACTTCCCGACTTCCTGTTACAAGAGTTCCTGTAGTCTTCACATCACTTTGCTTGCTACGCTGAATGGAAGTGGACACAGAGCCTAATACTGCTGTGTCAACAAGCTCCAATGTGCAGATGAGAAAAACACTCTCCAGGCAATCCAAAAACAAAACGAAGTCCACTCAGGCAAGAAAAGGAGTCCTATGAAATGGATAAAAGAAGGGCAAGTGCTATGTCTTGTGCAGAGATGATTTGCATGGTACAATGTTTTGAAAGAAGAGATTATGATTGTAAAAAAGAAAATTATAATCGGCTCAATACAAAAAAAAATGTTTTAAATGAAGTTATTGAAGCCCTTAACAGGAAACTTGGGATGACCAGGTCCAAGATCAATTAAGGAAAAGGTGGTCAGATCTTAAATTGAAAGAAAGTAATCAGCTGAAAATGATCACAGCACCATCAAAAAAGTAGGTTATGTTTTTATTTGTTTACTATTTTGTTGTGCTTTACTACTGTGCTTTACTTTTTGATCGTGTTTTACTGTGTACTCTGGTATTGTGTTATACTAATTTCAACTGTGCAAAAAACAACCGTTTTTTCCTAAATGCACTTTTTTCCTCTCTCCATAGGGCAACCATGGATGAACATCATGCAGCTAAAGATGTCATTCGTAAATAATTTCCGCCATTTCGCAAATTTCTCAGATTTGCTCATCACTACTCACTAATGTTTATTATTGCAGATTTGGAAATACTCACAAGTACTGCATCAGTTGACATTAAAGATTCTCCTTGAGCCTAAAAAACTATTAAAAAGTGCATTGTACAGTTGCAATCTGTAAAAGAGGCAGTATCATGTCTGGAAGAAAACCTTGAGCTTCTGCTACAGGAAGTTCAGAATAATGTTCAGTTTTTAGAAATCAAAAAACAACATTTTCAAATGATTTAACAAACAAAAGCAAAAGTATTGCCATATATTTTGCCTGAATAGTTTTATTACTTTAGTCGTTAAAAAAAGCACATTTTTTGTTCATGTATTTTTTTTATTCATGAAGATTGTGTGTTTTCTGAGAACTGTACTTTCATAACAATTTGACAATATTGCTTGTTGTACAGATGATGTCTTTCAAATTAAAATCGTTATGATAACCATGTTTTCTAAAACCTTTGAAACCTTCGGAAAAATATTTATTTTTTTATCCTTTTGAAAAAAAAATAGCAATTACATTCTTTATTTGTTCTATTTTTTTATATGTTTTAACAAACATAAGCAAAAGTATTGGCATATATTTTGCCTGAAGTTTTATTTAATTTTAGTAATATCTGTTTCCCAGGGCCAAGAAAAGAAAACACATTTTCTGTTCACTAAAATGTTATTTATGTGTGTTTTCTGTTGTTTAGGTGAGAAAAATACCTTTTCAATGAAAATCATTATGTATGATAAAATTGTTTTCATACATCTGTGTAAATTTTTATTTTTTGTAATAAAAAAATTGAGTAATCACAGTTCACAGTTATCTTAACCTGTCCTTATATTTACATTAATGAATACAAATACAGTATAGAGAAATATTTGGAAATATGGATATTATAACAACTATATGGTGATGAATAGAGATGGGCGAATTTATTCACCAGGCGCGAATTCGCTGCGAATTTGCGTCAAAAACGGGCGCCGGCGTCAAATTCGCCCATCACTAGTGATGAAACTCCTTATTGACCTATACCTGCAACTATGCTATACCATCTCTTTCAGATAAACACTTTCCCACCTATTAACCAGAAAGATAAAGACTTACAAAGCTCTACATTCAAACCCATATTTGACTGAACACTTCAGCTTCAGATATCTCCAAATTTGACATACCTTATCTGTTTATCCAAAAGGAAAACTCCCAGACACAGATCCCATTTTTTCAGTGGGGGTCCCCAACCTTTTAAGGCCACGAGTCACATTCAAATGTAAAAAAAAAATGGGGAGTAACACAAGCATGAAAAAAATCCGTGGGTGGTGCAAAATATGGGTTGCTATTGGCTATTTGGTAGTCCCTATGTGGACTGGCAGACTACTGCTGTTTGGCAGTACATCTGGATTTTATGCAACCAAAACTTGCCTCCAAGCCTAGAATTCAAAAATAATCACCTGCTTTGAGGCCACTGGGAGCAACATCCAAGGGGTTGGTGAGCAATTTGCTGCTCCTGAGCCACTGGTTGGGGATCACTGCTCTACAGAATTTGACCTACACCCCCATCCTTACATGAATAAATGAGATAGTGCTTCAAACCACAATCAACCTACCCAGGTGGCAAAGAATGTAGGAGAATGCAACTAAAAGCTCCATTTGCACCACTATACAGGATCATACATATAACATGAAAATAAGATGGTACCACACACAGAACTACTACATAAATTATTCTACCACACACCTTCTCAAGATTTCTGGAGATGTAATTCTGCAGAAGGAACTATTCTGCATATGTTCTGGACATGTTCAAAACTTATTGAATTTTGGAACATGATATCAAATTGGTTGAATAAAGTACGCCTCTTTGACGTACCAAAAAACCCCCATAATATTTAATCTAAGAGACAAAATGCCAAAACTAAAAACTCCAACTCGAAGATTGGCCAACCCAATTCTATCAGCAGCAAGATGTTATATCAATGGAAGGCAACACATCCACCAACGGAACAAGAATTTGTAGACAGCATCCGGTACATAAAACAAATGGATTTCCTTACAGCCTCAAGGAACGACACTGTGGACCAATTTAACACAATTTGGAACAACTGGGACATAACCATCTAGCACCCTCAGAAATTCCCAAACTTCCCACTTCAATGTCAAATATATAATCTCTTACTCATTTAACCAGCCTCACCTAAATTTAATCTATACTCATGCATTCATTACCTAACTTCTTTTTTTTTTTTTTTAATGTGCATTGTCAAACAAGGTTTTTTACTGTTAATGCAAGATGTTTTACTTTGATTCCTATGGCATAATTTCTGGAAGAGGTGTGCCGTCTACTTTATTCTGTGTTAACATAGGATTTATTTTACTCATTGTTAATCTGTATTGATTTCTGTTTAACTTTTATTTTTTCCTAACTTTAGTTATAGCAAAATTGTATGTTTAAACACAAAATTCTAATTAAAAATATGAAAAAAATAAACTTCCCATACCCAAATATTTTATACTGCCTGGCTCTTTTCATAGGATTCCATGGTAGTGTACTATATAGATTATGGAACGAATGTTTGTAGCATATGAAAGCAACTCACTATGAAAGATGTATGTAGTTTACAAATGTTGTGCCATATGAATAAAACCCACCCATCAACACGTCCACACATATATATATATATATATATATATATATATATATATATATATATATATATATATATATATATATATATATATATATATATATATATATATGTCTCAACACGCCCCAAAAATACCATCATCATATTGCTGTTGTCGAACAATTTGCCATAATACTGTCAAACAATTGCAGGAAACTGAACAACTTTTTCAAATTTGGCTGATCCACTTAACGATTGATATCTGAACGACAGAATGTGCAACAATTGGTCGTTCGGCTTACAAGTTACGAAAATCAAATGAATCCTTGTATTGGATGACAATATCTGTACATCTATGGCCACCTTAAGCAACATAGCAAAGTGCTAATACACTATAGAGAACATGCACGGGTCAATTAATCTGATATATTTCATCCTCTATCCCAAACCAAATCAAAAGGACCTCATTTCTCTTTTGATCTGGTGCTTTCACCTGCAAATTTTCGTGGGAGATTCGTGAATTTATTCGCCGGCGGCGAAACGCTGGAATTCGCCGCAAATTCGTGCCAGGCGAATTTATTTGCCCATCACTACTGAGAACCAGCTGACATGGAATTCACAAACAGTTTCTAACCTACAGTAACATTTAGGTTGTATTGGTTTTACTAATTCTCGATTGGTTGCTACTGGCAAAGTTCTGGATTAAAAGTTCACTGTTCTGTGACTTCTCTACTTAGACATACAAAACAACTTATATTTAACACACTCAAGCTTTGCACTTTTCTTTCTTTTTTTTGTAACTAAAAATTGTATTTGGTTTTAGCATTTAGGTTTCCAAGCATTACAGCATTTTTCAAGATACAGGTACATGAAGTCATGGATACTGTTTTACAAAGTTGTCCTATAGTGAAATAATAGAAGCTTAAACTGGTCGTGTTTGCCTTCTCAATATCACATAAAAGCATAAGAAATAGAATTACCATGAACAGTGAGGTAACATGGAGCGATTATGTTCTCAGCTGAGGTTATATCTACCCTGTCCTGGCTGAACGTTCTGAGATATAAAGAAGTCCCATTTTGACCATATTTTCTCATGTTGAGCTACAGACCCTTTTCTTCCATTAATTTCATGTCCCGAATATGGGAGATAGTTGTGCACTTTTCTTTCATACCTACTTTTAACCAAAGTACATTTTAAATGAAAGTAAGACTGTTTCATGTTGTTGTTCCAGCTTGTGGATAAGGCCATATTAAACAAGCCAGTAACAATACAGATCATTTTCACAAACCCCCTGAACCAAGATCTTACTGACATAGTGGTCGTTGCGGAAGGCAGTGGCTTGATTAAGGATCCAATCACAAAACAGTAAGTAAAACCCAGTGTATGTAGGCTTTTGCTGTATTTCTTTATAATCCATTGCCATGGGTTTTTCCAGCCACCAGTTATCATACTGCTTATAAAGGCGGTGGTACAGTTATGGGGCTCATTTATTAAATTGCAGTAGGTTGTATGTAATAGTCAGCTGGCTGAATTCAAACATGTGATTGGCTATGGGTTACTAGATGTGGGCTTGCACTTACAGCTTGAAGGTGCACATTTTCCCAGTTAGCTTGCCTGGTTGCTTACTTGATATGTCTAACATTAGCTATCCTTGAGCAAGTAGGTATGCTTTGTTTGATATATATGGTGATTTGTGCCATTATCTTGGAATGCATTTACTGCAGCTCAGTTAAGCCTGCGGGTGCAGCATGTCAAAGGAGAAGGAATTTAATTTTACACTTGGGGATAGGCACTCCCAAGTGACTACTTTTACTTGCCTGACATCCTGGGCCAGCTCTCCTATCAACAGAAAACCACACCGGCCCGGGGTTCTTGTAGCGACCACCATGGAGAGATCCTCTTCCTGCTTCTTTGGGACTTCAGTTGCGCATGCTCAGAAGAGCGGATAGCTGGACTTTAACAAAAAAGCCAGCTATTTCGCTCTACTGCGCATGCATCATCGGTTTGATGCGGTTCGTCAAACCGATGAAGCAGGAAGAGGATCTCTTCGTGGTGCGGGTGTCTAACTTTTGGCACCCCAATTGTAAAATGCTATTACTTCTCCTTTATGTTAATCCAGGAAGTAACACCTCCTCAAAGCAAAATAGGGGGACCCCTTAGTGCTTATGCACTTCATGCCTGCCCCCCAAACTCACCATCTAGGGGACCATGGCTGTCCTATAGGGCTTATTTGCTGCAGTCACAGAGATGGAATGCACAGAGATGGAATGAGGACAGTAGAAGGAGGCCCAAGTTAAACTTTAGAGCTTTAGTTCTCCATCCTAAAACATACCACATGTATCATCTCAAATCTGAATTATATAGACTGAGAGCCACCTGGTGGAGCACAATATACTGACTGCCTACAAACAGCACCTACAAATGGCAAATAGCTGAATAAGTCGTAACATGCATATATTTAAGCTTTAGTTCCTACTCATGTGTATGAAGTTACAGTGCAGGTCCCATTTGTAATATAACTTTCTTTTCATCTCTTAGGGGCGGCTCTGTTAAAGCAAAAGGCACCATCACAATCCCTGTAACATTCACACCCTATAAAGAGGGAGAAAGATATGTGCTTGCTGATTTCACCTGTAACAAGTTCAAGAATATTAAAGGTCACTTGCAAATCAACGTGCAGGCAGAATAACAATATTGTTATTACCATGTTCCGACAACAACATATGTACTGACAGTGGTTAAATATACACAAATTAGCCTACTGTTTGCTTTTATTCTTGCATTCATGACTTACTCATATCCAGGAATACAAACAAATGAACAGAGTGGATGGTTCAGAACCACAAGCAAGGGTGTCCAACCTGCTGTGATTGGATGGTCATCATGGGGTCTATGTCTTCATGTCCACATTAATGACCCTGTCTTATTCTTTCATAGTTCTTAGTCCCTACATACATTGACTGTATGTTGTCACCTTCTACTTCTATATTAATTTGATTCTTTGTTGGGCCCATAACAACCAATCAATAGATGTCATTTACTGGTCTGGTTGCTGTGGCTCCCTAGATGTGGGCAAATGGAAGTGCAGCCCAACATTTCAGTGTACACATAACTCTCAGGGTTTTCTGTCTATCACTGTACAAACAAACAAAGTGATTGACTGGAATACCTGTCTGTTTTCTGGATACTCTGTTTAAAAGAACAAATCGAATGTTTCACATGTGCTTCTCATTCCTAGGACAAAACAGAGAGACTGATTGGTTCTCCTCAATGATAAAGTAAATAGCTCACCAGGTTGATCGTGTGGTCCAGGTGCACCAGCCCCAGACCCCCAGCATCAGGGAGCAGCAAACTAATGTATACAGCAAGAGAAAGGGCTGTCCAGCACTCAGAGGCATCCACAGGGCCAAAAGTATAAGCTAAAAAAGTCTTTATTGATCATAATTAAAAGTATGAATGCATCTCCATAGGCCCGGTGCGTTTCGTACCTCCAAGCCCATGATTAAGTACCTTGGAGGTATGAAACGCGTAGGGCCTATGGAGATGCAGTAATCAATTTTTCATTCTTGACACCATGCTGCATCAGTTGCCATAGTAACACAGTTATTTCCTCCAGCACCAATACATTTAGCTCCTACAGTCTCTCATCAAAGCTAATGGTCTATCCAACTCCACTAACACAACTTGCTTGTTCTGTAGATTCCTCCAATGAAAAGGCTCTGTAGATCCTAATACTAGCACTTCTATGGACCAAGAGCTCTCTCCAAGGTTCCACAGCTTACTTGTGACCAAAAAGCCAATCCCCAAACCAATGACCCAAATACCACAAATGCTTTGACCCTAGGGAAACACATCTAGTGTGGAAGGACTTGGCTGGTTGGACAAATGTTCTGGATAGCACAAATAAACCATATTGTGTGCTAATTTCAACATTTGTAGAAAGAAATGTATGCAGACATAAGTGCAGAGAAGTATTTTTTTATAATTTGTATCTGTATTACATGTTATATATAAGACTCAACATGACTAATGAGTCAAAGCTCTGCTAATGCACCAATAAACTTTGCATGTGGAAATAACTGACGGATTATTAATCTTTGAACTAAACCTAGACAGTGTAAGGGGGACGGAACAAGTAGATGAGGTGGGAAAAAATGGGTTGCGCTCAAACTAGTAATAAACCAGGAAATAGGTGGTCTACTCTTGCATGAGGCAAACAAAGTTATTAGAATAATGCTTGTTTTATTTGTTTGGTAATATTTGTTATGATTTGAAGGTTGGGTAAGATAAAGTTTTAGATATTTTTTAAATAAAACATGATTTATCAGGAGAGAAAAAAAATGTGAGCAAGATGAAGAGTTCACTCAAGGTCAGTATTAGCACCTTAGTGTTTCTTCTCTCCCAATTTCTATAAAAGAGACAAATGTATACGTTACACCTTAGTTTGAGAGTTTCCATGTCTGTAGGGCCAAATATTCTATATTTTCTTATATTTGTCCATTCTGTTGAGGAGTAGAGCTGTGCTCTCAATAATTCACCATATATTCTTTCAAAAATTATTTGCAATACACTACAATAATACTATAAAGAGTACTGACTGGTGCTCTCTGTCATTTACGTTGTATCACAGTAACATAGCAATTAGGTTGACAAACGACACATGCCCATCAAGGTCAATCTTTTGGTCAAGATGAAGCTGTCCTAACTGCTAGCTAGGAAAAAAATCCATTGGGATAGTCCCTGGATCAATTTTGTATTAAGAATTAATTTTAATTAATTTTCTCCATTCCAACCACCATTCCACCCGTCTTGAAGCTTGAATGTATCTGCCAGTAGAACCACTTCAGGGATAGAATGTTACAACTTCACAGCTCTCACTGCAGAATATAAGAACAAAATTTCTATTTCTGTTCTGGAAATTCTAGGTTGTGTACAATAACTTCTAAGTAGACATCATACATGAATGGAATAGGTCATTATTATTAATTGCTTGCGAGTCTTGAACACTAATAGAACCCTAATCTTAATTTGTGATAAAAATGAATCACTGAACTACCTTGTACCTAACAGAGCCTGGTCAAAATTAAAGTGCCCAAGGCAAGTCCCTGGCCATCATCAGTCACTTGCCTGCTTGTTGATCCTGATGAATAAGGTCAGATTCAGGGAAGACAGCAGAGATATGTGATTAGTGTCCTAGAACCCACCCACTGTTGCACACTAGATATGTGACCCTGCTGCCTACGCCAGCCCTGGCACTAGGGGCAGATTTATCAAAGGTTGAGTTGTGTTTTCCTGGAACATTTTAGTTCGAGGGTAGTTTTCAGTCAAAAACTTGAAGTTGCGGGTTAAAAAAATAGAATTATTCTGGGTTTAAAAAAAAAACTCCAATTTTTCTGTTTTTTGTAAAAAAAAGATTCATTATACCCCGAAGCTGGAAACAGCTTGAATCTGAATTTGAGCATGGTAATAGCCATCATGATGTTCAAGTTTATTTCGGTGGGTTTTGCTCGAAAACTCAATCAATTTGAGTGATTCGAGTTTTTTTCCTGCGGAAAACTCGATTAATTCGAGCTTTTTGGGTTATTCGCCCCAAATTCACTGATTCAAGTTTTTCTATTTAAATTTTTGCTTAAATTATATAATGTTTGCGAGGTATAAAAAAAACCTCACAAAGATCTAAAAGTCAACCTTTGATAAATAACCCTCTTAATGTTGACCTTTAGGGGCTATTAGGTTACAACCATGGTTTTTTAGCTATCCAGCTACAGTATCTGTCCATGTTGTTGCCCATTGTGTACTGAATGAATACCAGATCATGTGAAAACTTGGGGATAGAGAAATGCAAATAATCCTGCCTAACCAATTACATGTACCTGCAATGGCAATTCTGTGATTGTGTTTTTATCTTATTGTGATTCATTCTTGTTCTTTCAGCTATAAACACAGCCAAAACAGGGTAGTATACACAGTTACAGTCTTGCACATGTTGGCCGTTGCCCAATAAGCATATGGGTGTGTTGCATCTCAAGTACAATTTAAAATCACAGCGTGGTACACTTTGGTAGCAGATCTTTTATCTAGGTCACATTTGTTATAAATGCAAAAAAATTCTTTCGACTCAGCAGAAAAAAATAAATTATGCTGGCTAGGTACTTTGATGGCAAACCCCTTTTAATGCATGTTTAAAAAACCTTGTATTTATACTCTTCTTACTCTGTGCCATTCATATCCTCTTCTTGGCAGCTGCAGGACATGATTCATCTGTAGGCGTCAGCCAAATTGCCCGCTGCACTGTAGGACTAGTCTCTTTAGCAGCGGATATTGTGTTTTATAAGCCCTGAGAAATAATAATATTTTGGTACCAACACATCAATTAAGAAGCATTATATTCCTGAGCCCCATAACAGATTTGCACCTGGAGACAGATGACAGAAAAATCTCAGAAAACACTGCATTTGGAAGTTCCCATGAAGAAGCATGCGAGGCATTGACGAAAATTAGCTGTAGGACAGCTGACTCCTACAGTAATAAAGGAATATTTTAGGATTTATATACTCTTTAATATGCAATGAGGCTGGGCTACAAAATAAAACTGTAGTTGCTAGCCCATAATAACCTCCTTCCACAGAGATTGTCCATGTTGACTCATAAGTCAAGTAGGGATGAGAAATTTTACATTTTTCAAGGACCTGTTCACTTCATTTAGATGAGCCTCTTGGTATGAAATTACCCAAGACATAGAACTTTTAAGAAGTATACAGTGGCCTCATACATGCTGCAATAAATGTATGTTATTGGAGGTGAGTCTCATACCTAGTTGTACTTTCCCTTCACTGATTTAGTCATGTTGCACAGAACCTTCATATAGAATGATGGCTAACTGGTTCAAATTTTAATTCAACATTTTTTAAGTGATTTCTCTTTTCTCTTTAATAATGCAACAGTACCTTGTACTTGATCCCAACTAAGATATAATGATCCTAAGGGCTCTTACACACGGCCGTTCCGACCTGTGCTCCCCTGCGTTCCGTTTTTTGGCGTTCAGCCACAGGGGAGCGCAGGAATAGACGCAAGTCATTATTTGAAATGGGCCTCTACTCACGAAGGCGGGTGTAGGCGCCGAACGCAGGAAAAATGCAGCATGTTGCGTCTGAACCTGCGTTCGGCGCCTACACGCACCTTCGTGAGTACAGGCCCATTTCAGATAATGACTTGCGTCTATTCCTGCCCTCCCCTGCGGCTGAACGCCAAAAAACGGAACGCAGGGGAGCGCAGGTCGGAACGGCCGTGTGTAAGAGCCCTTATTGGAGGCAGACAACAATTCTATTGGGTTTAGCATTTAAATGATGTTTTAGTAGACTTAAAAGAACAGTAACATATAAAAACAGATCAGTTTTACCAGTGCAGGGCAACGCTACATGATATTTTCATTACTTTAAAATGCTTTCATTTTTTGGTGTTACCGTTCCTTTAACTAGATCTAAATTCCCCTTACTGTTCAACTCCGGGTTCTGAGCATTTTGGATAATAGGTCCCATACCTGTAGTTTTTTATGGGGCTTTAAACACAGGTATGGGACCTGTTATCCAGAATGCTCAGGACCTGGGGTTTTCTGGATAACCAATCTTTCCATAACTTGGATCTTCATACCTTAAGTCTACTAGAAAATCATGTAAACCTAAAAACAAAATGATATATATATATATATATATATATATATATATATATATATATATATATATATATATATATATATATATATATATATAGCCACCTATGTTGACCATTTCCTGCAACCCCTGGTACAAAGCATGTTTTCTTACACTCAAGACTCTAGCCACGTCATCAGGCGGCTTCAAGAGCTATCATCGATTCCCGCTAAAGGCATTCTAGTTACCATGGACGTAAAGAGTCTATATACTGTAATCCCGCATGACCAAGGCATATATGCATGTAAGAAGGCGTTGCTCTCCTCATTACCAAGCCCAGTACCGACAGAATTCCTACTACAGCTACTGGAATTAACTCTGACAAGGAACTTTTTCAGATTCGAAAAAACCTTTTACCTTCAAACCTCGGGCACCGCGATGGGCAGTGCCCTGGCGCCCTCATACGCTAATCTATATATGCTAGACTTTGAGACTGCACATATCTTGCCATTACTAGGACACTCCATCCTTACATATTTTCGCTATATCGATGATCTGTTTCTAATATGGACTGACTCACAGGAGGCCCTACTAACATTTCACCAAAAATTTAATGAATTGGATACCCCCATTAAACTGACTATTAACTATGACAACAACAAAATTGATTTTTTGGATCTTAACATCTTTATTGCGGACTCTCAGATCGGCACAAGACTGTTTAAGAAACCTACCGACCGCAATTCAATTCTTCATGCTACTAGCAACCATCCTCCAGCCACCATAAGAGGTATCCCTTATTCTCAATTTTTAAGAGTAATTCGGAATAACTCATCTCGTGATACAACAGTGACACAACTCCGAGAAATGTTTGATAGATTCATTGAGAGAGGCTATACTGAACAATTGTTATACAACCAACTTGACCGGGCCTTACAACAGACCCAATCTGATCTATTAGCCCCTAAAACGCCCTCCAAAGGACTGACTGTCCCATTAATTTTTACTACCACGTATTCTTCAGCATCTCGTCATCTCACCAATAGTATCAACAAGCATTGGCCAATGCTCAATATGGATGAGACTTTATCCCTGCATACCCTACCGAAACCCACTATGGGGTACAAAAGGGACAAAAGCTTGAGGGACCTATTAGTCTGCACTGACTTTATTCGCAGGACGAACCCTGAGACAGACTGGCTTTCAAATTCCAATAAAAAGATGGGCTGCTACAGATGCCCAAATTGCGTTACCTGCAGAAGTCTCCTGATTGGCCCAGATTTTCCCCATCCACACACGGGCAAGAGATACAAGATTTACCACAGGTTGAGCTGCAACTCGTCATTTGTAATCTATATAATTACTTGCCCATGCGGACTCTATTATGTAGGTAAGACTTGCACAACACTAAAGGACAGGATCGCGAATCACAGGTCGGCCATAAGCAAAGCCCTGAAGGAGGGAAAGGCACTCCAACCAGTAGCTAAACACTTTCTACTCAAAGGACATTTACTTCCAACCTTCAGATGTATGGCCATTGATTTCCAACCCCCTTTGGACAGGGGGGGGAACAGAGACCAAGCTCTACTGAGGAGAGAAGCCAGATGGATATATAAACTCGATACTGTAGCCCCTCGGGGCCTTAATGAGACACTTCCGCTGGGCTGCTTCATATGATTTGCCTTAGCACATCAGTTTGATTTCTGACATTAATCTTGCCTGAGCGAATCCCCCAGACAGACACTGTATAGATTGAGTATGCTTGCTACTATGTTTCGTACTATTTGTAACCTCTGTTTGTTTCTTTTTGTCCTCTCTTTAGATACTTGCAAGTTTTTGCAGTTTATCCACTACCGTCCCGCTCTCTTCCCCCTACTAAGAGGAAGGGTTATACATCTTTAAGCTGACTGGCCCTCCTCAAACCCTTACTACTGTGCATGACTATTTGAGCACCCACGACAGACGAGTAAGTAAGCCGAATGTAATAAATTATGAAGACCTTGCCCTGTTATGTGGATAGTGAGCGGAAGTGCAATATGGAATCCTAGGCGAATGTATACCCATAAACAGCCATATGCACCCGCTGGTCTAACGTTGCTAGGCTCAATATGTGTTGGCAAATGCGGACGCTTTTACTAGTACCCTGCATTTGCCTAACATTCGTGGCCTTTGGAATTGTCGGCGCACACCAGCATTGAGAAGCTGGAGAGCTGCAGGTTTCATTCTGTGTGAATGACCTAGGCACGGCAAAGCGCGATGACATTAGACCGGCAAGGCGGGTTGCTTGGCAACGCAGTAAACTTCCTACGCACTGAACCTCCCGGAGACCCTTGCGTCTCCGCTCCACCGCTACAGGACGTAGGACGGGTTTCATATCCGCATATTGAGCGACACGGAGGATCTGTTGAACCGGCCTGAGCGGTGCCACTAGTCACGCGATAGGGATACCCCTACGAGGACGGTAGTGTGATTTTTAACCTTTTTTTATTTGCTGGTTACCTTGATCGGAGTTAAGCTTCATTACACATCTGTTTACAGGTTACCTAGCAACGGCCTTTGGCGCCAAGACAAGTATTTAAACGTGATTTGTGTGTACTGCACTGTTTGTTTCCCTGACGAAGGTTCCGGTTAGGAACCAAACGTAGGATTTATTAAACCTCACCTTTGATTCATATCACTGCTGTTTTGGTGAAATTCCTAGGAGTGCCGTCGCTTGCTGCAATTCTTATATATATATATATATATATATATATGCAATAGGCTTCCAATAAGGATTAATTATATCTTATTTGGGATCAAGTACAAGGTACTGTTTTATTATTACAGAGAAAAAGGAAATCATTTTGAAAATTTTGGATTATTTGGATAAAATGGAGTCTATTAGACAACGGGCATTCTATAATTCGGAGCTTTCTGGATAAAGGGTTTCCGAATAACGGATGCCATACCTGTATTACTTTTCATCTGCTCTGTTTACAATTTAATAAGATTCAGCGTAGATCTGATAAACTCAAGTTACTTATTATTAGGATGCTTCCAGCCAGGACAGGGGTTAATCGTTGGATGGCCTCCTCCAATCAGCTTTGAGAAGAGGCCTCTTATAGCCCCAGCCCCCAATTACACCTTGCCTGAGCAAACAGGTTTTCTGAGTGTTCCAGTAATCTAGTTGTGAGTGCTGTGATCTAACAATTGTGTATGATTCTCAAGTGGCTGACTTTGAGCTTCCAAAATCCCTGGTGCTGTGTTAGTGATTGAGAGATCTGGTCTATATCCCAATTACTCCTATGCTAGAAATTCCTGGTTTAGTTGTCTAAATCCTGTAACTATTTATCTTTAAATTCCCTAGTACTGTGCATTTAGTAAATAACTTGTAAGCTGCACCTGCAGTGCAGATTTCTGTATTTAGTGTCTTTATCACGTGGTAGCCTTCCTGCAGCTTCTGAGCTGAACTGCAAGTCTCTACCTTTAGCTGGGAATCTTGCCACTTAAGGGTTGCTTATGTTATTAGTTACTTTGCTATCAAAAGGCTGCCAAAAGCCTCCGTGTTTTAACATGTTATTTTAACATTGTAACCTTTTCAGGCAGCGTTCAGTGCCCCTGTCTGCCAGGGAATTGCCTGTTCTCTAGAACTAGTGCTTCTCTGTACCCAGCCACTGGGATCCACTTCAAGTAACAAAAAAAAAGGGAAAGTTGTGCTCATCTCTAAATTTTAAACGATTAGGCAGGTGCAATGAGGCTGTGACCACACAATTAATACAAACATAAACAAGAGGACATCTTCAGGGGGCCTCTTCTCCTTGTTTGTATCTACTTCAGGTAGAAATTCATAATATTTTGCCAAGGCCTGCATAAAATGGATGTTGCCGGGACTGAACAGGTTTTTATTAGCCTTTCTAAGCAGATACCTACAAGTTCAGCAGCTACAGGTGGCTAATCCTCCAGCTGCCCCCACTGATCCAAAAATACTCCTTCCTGATAAGTTTGAGGGTAATTGAGCCAAGTGCCACAGGTTTTTAAACCAACGCAAGCTTCGGGTTTCACCTACAGCCCCGATACAATGAAAGTGGGTTTATTTTATTTTAATTTTATCTATATATCTCGACCCAGGATAAACACGGCACTTCCTCAAGTCGGCAATAAAATTTATTTTTCCTTTAATCTCTTTAAAAGCGGTTGGCAGTGGCATGGCGTCTGAGTTTGGTGAGCTCCGCTTTTGCTTACAAGAGAGACTTTGTTTTAATTTTAGCCTTGGTGCAGGGCAAAGTTCTAGCCTCAGCTTCCCCTTTAATTGAACAGAAAAGGCCTTTGCTGAATGAATTTGATGGTTTCAATTGTCTCAGAATATCACTCTCTACATCATACTAAAAGTTAAAAGTGACCAAACCCTTTAAGTATGTCACAGTGTCAGTCCTCTGTGGCTTAATATGCAGCCTTGTTTAGGAGATGGGTGGCACACTGCTTGCAGCCAAAAATATAAGTATTAGATCCTTCTGGGAAAAAAAAATAATTACGGTTGATGGAAAGGCAGAAGGAGGAACTGGGAAAATGTGTATTAGCCGTGTCAATGAGGATTTTTGATATTAGGCAGCCACTCCAGATAGAGGAACCTTGGCATCTCTGGGTTCATTTGGGGCCCTATCTCTGCAGCAGAAAAATTACACCAGAGATTGTGCCTAAATTGTGCTAGGGCAGACAGTTATGCTGCTACCTGCTCAAAAAGCCCCTGAAAACGAAATCTTCCTAAAAGTTTCATACTAGTAAAATTAACCCTATCCTTCCCTCTCATAATAAATATCTTACTGTAACCATTCCCTTATATGCTTGGATAGCGGTGGGTTAAATGATTCAGTTAGTTCAGGTGAAGCAGTCAGACAACCACAGAAATTTTTGGCACATTTATTAGAACACGGCAGATAAGACCGGCCTGCCCATACTTGCTCTCAGCTTATACAGGAAAAGATGAATTATAAGGCAATGGCGAAACAGCAGGAATGCCCACACAAGCAAGTTAACTACACCTTACAGCTGGGAAATCATAGAATTGAGGGGACAGCATAAATCAAATCAGGAGCAGGAGGGAATTTTATATCCTCTTAATTTGTTTAGGGTACTAAGCTTCCCAATAGTTCCAAAATCTGCCCTTTATCTATGGAAGTTGCTTATGGCTCCCCAATTCAGTCTTGCCCTATGTGGTTTGAAAATAAATAAACAATGTGTTATTAACAGCATATTGAAAAAATGTATCTCCATCTCATCCCTTTCTTGTCTTTTGATATCATTCTGAATTTTCCATGGTTGGTGAAAAATAATCCTAGCATTGATTAGGTTACTAGAACCTTATTATTTCCTTACTCAAATAATTTCAGTGTGATTAAAAGTACATTTGGTTCTAAGTTCCCAGACTTAATCCACCTACTCACTATCCATCCTACTCCCTATCATGACTTTGAAGAAGTTTTTGATAAAAATATAAAAAGGAGACTGATAGGCTTCCCCCTCACCGCACTTATGACTTCCTTAGTTATCCCCTGCCTGGTGCTAAAATTCCACATGGTAGAGTTTTCAATCATTCTGAACCTGAATTTAAAGATGTTATATACAAGAGAATTTAAATAAAGCGTTTATCCGCCACTCTCCTCTGCTGCTGGGGCTCTTATCTTCTTTGTCAAAAAGAAGGATGGGCCTTGCACCCCTGTATTATAGGGAGCTTAATCGTGTTACTGCTAAAAAAAGATACCCTCTTCCTCTCATCCCACAATTACTGAATCTTTGAGCATATTTACTAAACTTGATCTCAGGGGGGCTTACAATTTAATTCATATTAATCAATCATGAAGAACGGAAAGCTGCCTTGAAAACAAAGTATGGGCCTTTTGATATTGATTTGCAATAAATATACAGATTATCAATTACCAGACTGTTGAGAAAAATGCTGATTTGAGATCAGTACTGAAAAGCGATTACCCTGTCCTCTACAAAGTTATGACAGAGTGTATGGGCATTTTGAATATCTAGTCATGCGCTTTGGTCTTTGCAATGCTACTTTACAGTTCAACATTAACAATATTTTTCATAATATTATATGTTGTCATATATTAATTTGATCTAATTCCATAGATCAGCAAAGAGTTTTGGTTCGCCTCACTTAAAAAATTGACCTCACATTATCTTCACATTAAATTTCTAGGGTTTGACATGGATATGGATGAATTTCCTTCTTCCAGTGGTAAGGAGGTCCAACAATTTATTGGTTTTTCAATTCTTTACAGGATTTTTATTTGTGGATTCCTTTTAAATAGACTAGTACTGCCTAAACAGCCTTTGAAAAGCCTAAGACACTTTTCACCTCTGCCCCAATTTTGGTTCATCTTGACCCCCCACTTACTATCCATTAGAGGCTTCTAATTTTGCAGTCCTTTCTTAAAGGCAAAGGGATAAGGGTGTCCTTCACTCATGTGCCTTTCTTTCCCACAAACTCTATGACACTGGAAAAAAATATGATATTGGGAACAAGGAACTTTTTGACATTAAAATAGGTTTTCAAGAATAGAGACATTTTTTGGAAGGGGTTTATAATCCCATTAATGTTTTAGCAGATCACAAGAACCTAGAATATCTTAAAAATGCTAAAAGGTTGAATGTCCATCAGGCCAGATGGGCTTGATTATTTTCTTGGTTTTATTTTCAAATTACATATCAGCCTAGGCCAAAGAATGGTGAGACCAATTTCCTTTCAAGACCATCGGGTTGGAGCCATATAGAATTAAAGCTGGCATTCCTATTATAGATAAAAGCATTCTACCTAGCAAGACTCTGAGTCCAAAAAATCTTGACCTTTGTAACATTTATTATTCAAGAAACAAATCTATGTTCTTAAGTCTAATCTAAGTCTTAAGTCTTAGAAAACCTTCTATGTTTAGCATAGCTTTGCAGTTTGGTGATTTGCAGTAGACAGTAGTGATGGGCGAATTTGCGCCGTTTCGCTTCGTCGAAAAATTCGCGAATTTCGCGAAATGGTCGAAAAATTTTCGTTCTCGTTTTTGACGCCGGCGCCAGTTTTTTTGACGCCAGCGCCCGTTTTTGACGATGGCGCCCGTTTTTTTTTTTCGGAAAAAAACAATTTTGACGCCGGCGAATTTTTGCCGCAAATTTTCGCGGCCGTTTCACAAATTTATTCAATGGCGACGAATCGCGCAAATTCACCGCGAATTCACGCCTGCCGAATAAATTCGCCCATCACTAGTAGACAGATGTATTTACACATTTTAGTTTTGTCAAAATGTGTCCTTTTGGAAAATATGTGGTTTTCTAGGGTCTTTGTACTGTTAAGGTGTTGTATGGCACATAATGTGCATACTGGGTGCTTATATTGCAGCAGCCACTAGAAAATTCATATGCACTATTTTCATTTGGGTGCCTTTGTAGACAATCGTAGTTTGGTAAATATATGCACATAGGGTACCAAACTGTTCAGTAGACCCTGGTTTTCAGATTTAGGGTGTTTTGTGCTGGTATGTTATGAAATGTGAGGCATATAATGGGGTGAAATGCAAGCTTTGTGACAATTTTCAAAAATGGCATAAAACCCGTTACGTTTAGCATAGCTTTGGTAGTTTGCAGTATAAATATATATTTACCCATTTTTGTTTTATCAGAATGTGTAGTTTCAGGAAAACGATATGGTTTTGGGGGTCAACGTATCTTTATGTGTTCTACATTACAAAAAATGCAGTAGATGTGTTGATTTTTCAGTAGCTGATGTGATTTCTGGGCCAAATTGTATGTGCTAACTTGATTTTTGGGTCTCTAAATGCCAGATGCTTAAGTAAACCAATACCCAATGGGCATAACACTGTTCAGTGAAGCCCTGGCATTCATTTTTAGGGTGTTTGTTTCTTGGTACCTAATGCTTTGTGGGAGATAAGGTGCTAGGAAGTGGAAACTTTGAGGTGATTTTTAGGTATTTTATCACAACTGACAATTTTGGGAAAGCATTGCAACTCGGTATTTTGGAGTAGAAGGGCATGGTTATCTATTTTAATTTCACCTGAATGTGTACTTTTCCAACGTATTTTTTGTGTTTTTACCCAGCACAAAATGCAGTCATTTTGTTGATAATTCAGTAACTGAAGTAACTTGCGGGACAATTTGTAAGCGCTAACTTCATTTTGGGGTCTCTACGCTAGATACTTTAGTAATCCTATGCATAATGGGTATCAAACTGTTCAGTGGACATCTGGCATTCATTTATAGGATGTTTTCTGTTGGTACCTAATGTGAGAGATAAGATGCTAGAAAGTGGAAGCGTTGAGGTGATTTTCAGGTGTCTCATCAAAACTCACCAATTTGGGAAAGCATTGCCACTCAGTAGTTTTGAAAGACATGGTTACCCATTTAGGATTTGGCTGAATGTGTTCTTGGGGGGGGGGGGCAATGCATTATTTTGTGTTTTAACCCACCAAAAATGCAGTACATGTGTTGATTATTCAGAAGCTGCTATGTGGGAGATACAAACTTGCAAAGTAAAAGTTTTGAGGTGATTTTCCAGAATTTTCATAAATTTGTATAGAAACAGCTAAGTTCAGAAAAGCTTTGATGTGTGGTACTTTGGAGTAGAAAGACATGACTACTCATTTTGTATTTGACAGAATGTGTACTTTTCAAAAATATATGGTTTCCTGAAGTAAACCTGCTCCAAAATTTTTTGGGCTTGGCTTTGGAATCCAAAGTATGCCATATTCTGCTGTAGTGCTTTGAAAATTCGGTAATTTACTTTGGGGAGTTTTTGATTTATAGAATTCCAAAATCTCCATAAAACTATACTTATCTGGTACATTTGAGACACTTGAAGCTTTCAAAATTACTTGAATTTGTGTGCATAAAATAAAATATGTTTGTGGTATAAATCCCAATATCATGAAATCCCAATTTATTTATTTTTTAATTTAGAGCTCTTGTTCCAGTAGTGGACATAGACAAAAACTCAGATTTCCAAAGGTCAGGTTCTCCCCCCCCCCCGGAAATGCCCCTTAAATGAGAGAGCTCGAAATGTTAACAAAAAATGTATGGCACTAAGTGCATCTGAAATTCTGTGTGCAAGGGATGTTCAACAGTTATGAGGTCTTTTTTTAAATGAAATTTTGCCTTTTTTAAATATGTTCTACCTTCTCTCATCTTTCAAATCATTCCCTGTACCAATGGAGTTTTTTTTAAATTCCAACGATAAGTGTCACAAAGCTCTCTTAGAGGGGGTTTCCCACTGTGTCCATTCCTTAACCATGGAAAATTAAATTTCCCTTTTGAAACCTGTTTTGGAAAACAACTTTTAAATCGTTTCTGAAATAACCATGAAACAAGGAAGGAAATAGGAAACACTGGAAGTTTTAGTATTCTGTGCCAAATCTTGTTAAGTAAGCCAGACATCCAATATTGCCTGTTATAAGTTTAATTTCCACGTATGTCTGGAACATAATTATGGCCTATTATCCATTAATTTTGCATTCATTTACACTCCCTTGATGTGCAAATGTCTTTACTGAATTAACTCACTACCTGGATATAAATTCTTTAAATTACATAATGACATCTGTCATGGTTCAGTACATGTTACTGTTGATCTCAGATATCGTGAATTGAATTTTGCTTTATTTTGGTAAAACATTCAAAACTGGCAACATCATATTGTTCCTGGTCCACCAGCCTTTAGTGGTCATATATTAAAAGTTTTATCAGGTCTACAAACCCACAACAACAAAAGGTTTGTTCAGAAACTAGTTTCCAGTGACTGCTACCTGCTGATTGGCTTTTAATTTATTCTAAAAATGTTTCCAATGGACTTATATGGAGGGTTGGTCTGGTCTGTTTATGTGTGGGTGGATAGAGTAGTAGCTCCATCTAACTACTGGTGTGCCCAGAGGGTGGGGGGGTAAATGATGGTGCAGAAGGCAAATACTTTCCCCTTGGTGGTTTCCATTGGCCATGCCAATTCTCTTCCTTCATGGAGGAGTGTAAATAGTGTTCAAGGCTGGTATAGGAAAGAACTCAATGAAAGAACAGCTCTATGGTTAGATCAAACTTCATTGGAAGCCGAGGTAGAGAGATCCAGAGGACTAGCTACTGATAGGCTGTATAATAATTCAGGGTTATATACAATGTACCCTCGAATTCCTTCTCTGCTATGTGTGCAAAAAAATATTTAGTGCTCACATTTTAAACTTGTGTGCACATGTCACACTACGTGCAAAAATGTGATTTCACACTAAACTCTTTGTGCACACCACAATTTGTTGTGTGCACTGGCTTCAAAAAGTGTGTTTGTGCTCTTGAGCACACAGCTTAGTGGAAACATTGTTATATGGTAGAATAGCCTGATACTCCAAGGAGAATAATGGTGTAGAGCCCTCCAGTTTATATACAGACCAATGTAAATATTTACATAATTATTTATTAATTTTCAAGTTCTCTGGGGAAAAATACTTGCCTGTTTAATGCTGTATAATTTTAAAAAAAGAACATCATCTTAAATCTTTCAGATACAACCCCCACACCCCATTGGTGGCACAGTTGATAACATGGAAAATGTGTGTTCTTTAATAGGAATACATTTTCCCTTAGTGTAGCAGAGGAATCACACCAAGTTCATCAGGCAGGGTGATGTATGCTATATATTTACAAAGTTGTAATTGGTCCCTGCACCATGCACGTATTATGACCATCCACCTATTATGCTGTACAGTGTAGTGAGCCAATCTATAAATAACCGCTCAGTAAGTAGCTCACAGGAGTAACACAGGAGGACTAAAAAGGGACAGTCTTTTGAGTACAGCAATGTGCAAATTTTGGATAGAGAAGGATAATTTGAAATTGCCATGAAGGAGCCCCTAAACAGAGAAGGGACCTGTGTCAATGCTTGTCACCAATATACGACGAAGTGTTAGCATCTTTTCCCCCCAGTGGTTTCATTACCATTTACACTTTCAGCCATGTAGCACCTGCCTCAAAGTTTCAGCACCTACCTAAATTGGTGTTAGTGACAGTTGGTGAAAAGTCTGTGATACATTTCCAAGAATACTCAGCAAGTTTGGTTTGCTCTAGACTTATCACTCCTAGAGACTGCTGTGATGTTTTCCAGAACTCATTAATGCAGAACTTAGGGACTAAATTCAGGAAAGACTACATGACACCCGTTTCCCCTCCCATAATAGCCCCATACTGCTAAGGAAATCTTGCTGTTTCTACCTACAGCTCTCTAGTTCTCACTATCGGTGGCCAGCTAAAGCCATTCATGGCTCCTGGAACACACACACATGAGTTGAGTTGAGCTTAGTGACCATTATTTAATTCACACTGTAGTTGGAACCTCAGAGTAAGTTATAATTTAGTCTGTAATTAAGTAGCTTAGTAAGGCAATACAACATAGTTCACAAAATTAACCAATGAAACAGTCTGGAGCTAAACTGCGCAAAAGTCCTGAGTAATCTATCAGTTCTAATGGAGCTTGCCAGTTGGGTTTGTGGCTAAAATAGTTCTAAAGATATGAAAGTTTCTATGCCATTTATAATAATTTGTCATAATCTTCTCCAGTATAAAATGTTGTGCATATTCATTGCTCCACCCTCTGAGACAGAGCCAGAACTCTTACAAATTTCCCCTGGGAAAGAGTGATTCACCTGGAGCATGCTTGTTAGATTACTGAGTACACATATATATTTATATAGCATAGCAACCCTAAAGAAGCACTGTTGTTCAGACCTGGTACTAGAGTAAAAGTACTTAAAACTGCTCTTGTACATTGGTGGAAACACCATCGACAACAATAAGTTTCATAGTTATGCTACAGCTCCTAGACCTACAGGGCAGGATTATCACTCTGAAATATTAGAACTTGATGAGAAGCTTTAATGTGATACTATAAATTAATGAAAGCGATGAGCTCCATCCCTCCAGGCATCTGTACTGCCATAATGCCCATGAGTCAGAACTTGGCATGGCATCTGCAATCCAAATCTCTAAATCTTTTGTGTGTATTGAGTAGACAATTTAGAATAGCTGGGATGGTTTGAAAAAGAATATGAAACCAAAGAAAAAGGTTCATTGATTCAAGGATCTACTAATGATGCAATTATTGCATAATTATCTACCAGTGCAATGTGAGCACAATTCTGAAACATGTTGGAACTTACAGAACCTTGCCTGAAGCTGTTTGGTGGAGAAGTACTGTATAATGAAACATAGAAAATGTTCCTGGTGTAAAGTCCCCGGGATGGGGTAGGGCAAGTGTAGAAAACAAAGGTGCCAACAATGTAGCAGTTACAGAGAACAGTTTGTGCGCAAGGTTGAAGGGCAGTGATGAAGTTCAATACAGTAAATGGAGAAGATATTTCATGGCAGATGTGCAAAGGGCTTGGGTTTTCTCCTTGTGTCCTACTGTATCAGTCCACCTGCCCTAGTGGTAGGGTCAGAACTAAGGATTGTCATGTTAGGCATGCCCGTAGGGTGTAGTAGCTGAGGGAGGGTACCGTTCTGATCAACATATAACGAAAGAAGAGAGTGAGACAGTTGGGATGGGGTAGTGGGGAAATTTATGTTAGAAGCAATGGAGGAAGGGGTGGGGCTGTTGAGGGTATGGATGAACTGTTGGGACACCTGCAGAGCTGTCAAATTTTTAGGCTCATTTCTAGGTGGATTTGAAAATTTTTGCAATCTGGAAGGGTCATAGGTGGAAGTGACATCACGCACATTTGCAGACCTTTCCTGAAGCCAAAGATTACATTCTCCTCCTACGCACATCACTTCACTGATATCACTGCACACATCAGATTTTCACCACAAATCTTCCAAAATCAGGAAAAGTGCAATAAATTGGGAGAATTCTTAAGAGTGACAGGTGACTGGGAGATGGAGTCCAAAACCTGGTAACTCCTGAAAAATTAGGGGAGTTGACAACTCTGCACCTGCCAAGTATTAATGCCTTGGGCATTAATACTATTTGGCTTGGCTCTGCCCCAGTGGAGCTTACAGCCCCTATCACATTCATACACACACTATGGTCAATTTTATTAGAAGCCAGCACTACTGCACTCTTTGCTCTAGCAGTGCTCCCCTCACCCTCCCAGAACTGCTCTGGTAACCAAGGGAGACATCATTGGAGCTGCGTCAGGTGGCAGCAGCATGAAAACATCCCTGAACCTGCATGTAGAGTACCCGGAGAAATCCCATGCAGACACAGGGAGAACATTTACTGTATAGGAAGTGTGTTTTACCATTTACTGTATGTGAAATTACTTTTTAAAAAGAACCCCAGGTAGGTGTATTTTTCAAGTGGTTGCTCATTGTTATTTCTGGATGCATCATTGTCGTTCTTGTTTTTCTCATGACCGAGGAGTAACATGTACCTTTGTTTTTCTTGCGGGCTCTCTTCCGCACTTCAAAAACATGCCAGTAGTTTAACTGGACATTCTGGTAGGCTAACTGGTTGCTTAATTTGAGTTGATTAATTTGGCCATGGTGTGTGCCTACATGTTTATGTGCGTGCTTGCGTGTAAATTAGCTCCAGTGGAACAGGGATGAATAACTTCCCTGCAAAACAAAGCTATATGTTGGTTATATAAAGCATTTAACAACACAAAATTGTCAAAATCATGCCTACATCTGCCGTAAAAGTTGCAGATTAATTTGGCCATAGAGTGTACATATTGTATGTGCTTACATGTAAAATTGGCTCCAGGGAGGTAGTGTTGGATGTAAATCATTGACGTCTCTGCAAAGCACCACAATATAAGAATTTAACAACACAAAACCTTTACTTGGTGCAATAGCCACCTACTGTATGACTTTTCATTGAATAACATCTATATCTACTGTAGATGTGTTTTGGGTGTGTATTACCGTCACAGCTACATACTGTCCTAATGTTTTAGAGACCGTGACTGATTGCTGCAGTAGTGCAGTTGCACATCTAGAATTTGCATGCCTGAAATGAGAAAGCATAAGTCCTCCATCAGACAACTGAGGGCATTCCAAATATTTATAGCTCCAAGCTATACTTGGGGGGTTATTTACTAAAATCCAAATTATCTAATTTCTCATATCTCATTATTTAAATAAAAAACCACAACCAAACTCCCATACGCGATTTTACCTTATTTATTATTTAAAAAGCTCCATTTAATTAGTTCAAGTAAAACTCGATAAAATCGAGTGGAAACCTGAATCATAGGATTTTTTTTGTTCATGCTTTTTTCCCGAAAAGCTCGAAATGGTCAGATTTGCAGGCTCTTTCCAGCGCAGACCACAGAAACTGAGATGGTCTCAGATGGCGGATTTTCAGATTTTGACTTTGCAGCATCTGGAAAAATTTGAGTTTTTACAAACTTTCTTTCGCCCCAGAAAGCCCAACCAGATTCAGAGTTTAGTAAATAACCCCCTTGATGTAGCAGCTCTCAAGCTTGTCATGTGACACTGATACCTACATAGAATTTTAAAAATTTAAAAAAGGTTTTTAATGGAATATCAGTGGCTAAGATGATCTAAATTAGTGATGTGTGGGTCAGGAAAAACTCAACCAGCACCAACCCTGACCCACAAAATTGTAGGACCCACACCCAGCCAGTACCCACAACCCTAACTGACAATTGTCATCTAAATTTCAACCCGGACCTGCCCAACAAGCAGTAAAGCCACAGGTTTTCGGGTCCACTTTCTCATCACTAATCTATTATATGCTGATTTTTTTATTTAGCTGGAGGCACCTGCTATAATATTTTGCTCCCCTTGGAAATAACTTATTTAGGCTGACCAAAAAATGGCAGTGCTTTACTGATACAAATAATTAGATTAAAATTCCATTTCAGTTTGTGGGAAATAAAAAAATCAAGGCAATTTTAATAAAATACAGTCTTTTTTTGCCAATGGAGAGATATTTCCCCACCAAATGACCACATCATGACTATCACCATGTCTTCCCATTAACCTTAAGTTTAGTCTGAAAGCATTCCCATGATAAAAAAAAATCTCCAAAGTCAGCAAACCAGTTATAAACTCAGAAATCAGGTTATGACGACTCCTTTTGCTCCACCTTGTTTTGTTTTATACATATTTTTCCAGCCGGAAAGGAAGCTGACAGCGACTTAGACATCTGCTTGTGTAAAGCCATAAAGTAGAAGAACAAACAAGACGCAGAGGGGATAAAGGCAGGAGCAAGATAGGAGGCATAAGGTACAAGGCAAAGAAGCAGAGGAAGCACGGGAGGAAGAGGAGCCAAGAATATAGGCAGAAGGAACTGCTGAGACAGGTAGAGGGAGCAGAGGAAAGCAGCACACAATGACTGCAGGTTTGTATTACACTGTATGCAGAAATAATAATAATCCAGTCTTCTGTGCCAATTACATGTTACAATAGAGCACATTATATGACAAGTGGACAGCTTTAGAACATATTATAACATTGACTGGTAAGTCATTTAATTGTTTAGTACTTATCTACTGTGCTACCTTCAGCTGCTTATAAAGGATCTAAGGTTAAGTGAAAAACAGGGAAGAATCATTCTGAGTCAATGACTAATCAGTCCATGCTCCTTCATAAGAGAAACACAATCATCAAATAATAAAGCTTTTTTTTATTTATATGGCATTTAATTGAGTCATTCTAGAAAAAAATATATGTAGAAATATATTATTACATTATATCATTATATATAAATATATATTATAAAAAATATTTACTTAAATCTTGAACAGTTGTGAATTCTTTATTTTTATACAAGTGCTTTTCCTTTTTAAGCCTTTTTAAACCAGTTCCATCTGGAATGGAAATGCAATAAATAAATAAAGTGTGCTTTTAAGCACTTACACCACTGTGTAAAACAAATGTTAACACTGGAACCATGTGTTTAAATATTACGGATCATCACTATGTAAATGTGGCAGATATCTGCAGTAATTGCTTTTTTTCAGGACCCCTTTGTCTCAAGTCATCATGCTATTGTGTTTTTATCCAGTCTTTTCTGTTTATTTCAGTTATTTTGTTCAGTCTTTCCATTTATTTCAGTTATTTAGTTCAGTCTTTCCATTTATTTTATAAATGTAAACTAGAATAATGAAAAGCAAGTCAATTATATGTTGGTTCATTGTATAACTAGGACAGGACTGACATTGTTCTACATGTGCACAGTGGGCCCAGGAACTGACCTAAAGGTTGTAGCCAAAACAAAATATTACTTATGAGGTGAACTACTTATTTATACAGGAAATGTTGGTACAGGATTAGGTAAAAGTCAGTTCCAACTGCAATACTCCCAGTCAATACTTTGGCCATGTTAAATAATTAACTTTTCTCAGAATTTCAAAAAAACACTGGCAAAGAAACACCACGACTCTAATTGTAAACAAGTAGTTCATGTAACCAGTATCATTGTCATTGCTTTCATCTTCTATAAACCTCAATATGTAAATTTATCCAGAAGAGACTTAAAAAATATCTGAAATACTCCTATTTAAGAATTCTGTAGGCCAACATAAGTCATACTTTTAGCTCAGCTTTATTATCTACCCCTGAGTCTAATTTATTGCAAATGAACAGATGGAAGAACTTTTGTAATAATGACTTGGCAGTGGGCAAAAGACCAAGAACAAGAACAGTATGCACAGGCTAAAGCTATCAATCTCTGTAAGATGACTTACTGCTTCTACTGTTGAGAAAGAGACTACCATACTAGTCTTTTAAAGCTAAAAAGGGAAGAGAACGAGTAGCATCTGCACATTCATGAACATTCATGAACCTGTAGCAGCAGATCAGAGTACAGTAAGAGTCGAACAGAGTATAGTAGAGTGAATTAGAACACAGTAGAGCAGCAAGGAGTAAGTGGAATATAGTAAACTATACTTGTACTACAGTTACAAGCACAATTACATGTAGATAATCAGCCCTATAGCATCAGCTTCTATGACAGGTCAGTCTTATTTTATTTTTGATAAATTGAAACGACCCTTAAGCTAAGCTTCTCATCAGCTGCCCAAAGGACACTGAGCATGTGCAGTGTGGATGACACTCCTAACAATGGTGAGTTCCTGTGACAGCTGTGAAGGCCAGAATCAGAATCATTACTGGGAACAGGCAGAAATATCCACGTCCTCTGGCCCAACCCTCGGCTTTGGTTCAAGTCCTTAAAGGAAAACTATACCCCCCAAACAATGAAGGTCTCTATAAAAAGATATTGCATAAAACAGCTCATATGTAAAATCCTGCTTCATGTAAATAAACCATTTTCATAATAATATACCTTTCTAGTAGTATGTGCCATTGGGTAATCATAAATAGAAAATTGCCATTTTAAAAAATAAGGGCCGCCCCCTGGGATCGTACGATTCACTGTACTCACAAACATACCAACAAACCATACATGTTAGGTCACATGAGCCAATTAACAGACAGAGTTCTGTGTTTTGCTTCCTCACTTCTTCCTGTTACAGTTAGAGTTGAAGTATTTCTGGTCAGGTGATCTCTGAGGCAGCACAGAGACCATCACGAAATGGTGGCTCAAGGCAAGAGATGTAAAAGGGCAATATTTACTTTAATATATATTCCAGTTTGGTAAGATTCTTTAATATGCCACTTAATATGATATGAACTATCTGTTGCTTAAGTGTTAATTTTGGGGGTATAGTTTTCCTTTAAGCCCGCTCAGCGTTTAAGTCCTGTGGCCCTGGACTTAACGCTTCAGCTCTGGAGTCCTTCACTAAGAAGAACGTATTCAGCACACACCAATCGTTGTGTCAGCAGGATTTTTTTAAAGAATCTATGTTTCTCGAATATAGGTAAAAATCATAGTCTTTATTGATGCATCTGATTTACACGTAAAACAGCGTCTGAGGTCTGACGCATTTCGTGTCTACACACTAGGGATGTAGCGAACTGCCGATTTGGTGTTCGCGAACGCCGTTCGCGAACACCGGCAAAAAATGCGAACGTTCGCGAACAGTTCGCGAACTTCGAACACCCGCTAAAATCGTTCGATTCGAACGATCGAAGGATTTTAATCGTTCGATCGAACGATTTCATTCGAATCGAACGATCGAAGCATTCGATCGAATGCTTTTCATTCGATCGAATGCTTACAATCGTTCGAATGAATGGAAATCGTTCGATTTTTAGCGGTCGAAGGAATTCGAATGGTCGAATGGTCGAACGATTTGTATTCGAATCGAACGCGAACTCAAAATGCGAACGTCGCGTGATGTTCGCGAACATTCGGCGGACGCGAACGGTCGAAGTTCGCGCGAACAAGTTCGCCGGCGAACAGTTCGCTACATCCCTACTACACACTTCCTCAGAGAACTCCCAGAATCATTACTGGCATGTTAAGTATATAAAATATGGCATTTCTAGCCATATTAACTGGCTTCCCAAATACAGAAAACAACAATGTTCTAGTAATGCATGCATTACACTCATTGCCAAATCTTCATCCAATAACCATGACTGTCTCTCTTTTCGTTTCTTTTGCAAAATACCAGAGATCTCGTTCTCAGATTTTCAAATCAAAAGAAATAATACCGCCCATCATACGAATGAAACTGGAGACAGGCGTCTCTTTGTTAGAAGAGGACAACCATTCTTTATTACCGTTCACTTCAAAACAAGGGGCTTTCAACTAGGCCAGGACAATGTCATCTTCCTCGTGGAAACAGGCAAGTTACAGCAATTATATTTACATTGAGTCACTCAAAATGCTTGCTAAGTCTTGAAATGTATCATGTGAAAGAAAAATTAACCATAATGTAGTAATTTTTTCCCCTTTTCCTTATTTCCCTTCTAAAATACAGTAAAATATATAGAGAATATCTCCAGTGGCACAGGCAGTATAAAATAGCTCCCACTCTGTACTCTGCTTCCATATTGCTATAATGTAAATAGAATACCCTAGAGCAGTGTTACCCAACCAGTGGCTCGTGAGCAACATTTTGCTCCCCAACCCTTTGGATGTTGCTGCAAGTGGCTTCAAAGCAGGTGCTTATTTTTGAATTCCTGGTTTGGAAGAAAGTTTTTATTGCATACAAAACCAGATGTACTGCCAAACATCCTGTTGTCTGCCAGTCCAGAAAGGGGCTACCAAATAGCCAATCAATTGCTCCTTCGCTCTTTTTACATTTAAAAGTGGCTCATGGGTAAATACGCTTTGGAACCCCTGCCCTAGAGCCAAGAATTACACAGAAACTGTGCTGAAAGAAGAACTAAAGCTTAGCTAAAGAAGTAGGCTACAAATGTTGTACATTATGTTTTGGGTACCAGCCCAAGGCAACCACAGCCCTTTAGCAGGGAAGATCAGTGGGGGTCATTTATAAACTTCGCGCAGGGCAGATTGGTTCGCAAAGTGAATATATTTGCCCTGCGCATGGTTATATTTATAAAGCTGAATAAGAGGGTGCATACAGAATTGCGAATTTTTTATTCACAATGCGAATATCTAAAGGGGCTTTATAAATATGTCACGATTCGCAAATTGCGAATCTTTATGCGCACACTCTGCGACTCAATTACGCCACAACTTTGGTGGCGGATAAAATATACGCAAAAGAGTTTTGCAAACTGCGAATTTAACGCTATTTTCGCGCACAACAACCTCGCACATTGGGATCTTGAAAATAAATGTCTTTAAAGGAGAATTAAAGTTTAACTAGGCTTAAGAAGGCTAGAAATGTACATTCTGTTTTGTGCTTCTGTACCAGCCCAAGGCAACCACAGCTAGGGTTGCCACCTGGCTGGTATTTTACCGGCCTGGCTGGTAAAAATGATGGTTGATCCCAATTTTCTTAATAGGGAAAAAAGATAAATATATAGGAAGGCCTTTTTTTCAGAAAAGATGGCAACCCTAAACACAGGCCTTTAGCAGTAAAAATCTGTGTCTCCAAAGATGCCCCAGTAGCTCCCCATCTTCTTTTCTGCTGATTCACTGCACATGCTCTGTGCTGCTGTCACTTACTGAGCTTAGGGACCCACTCACAATATACAGTACACATAGAATATAAATGTCACAATATAAGGCTGATTTGTAATTAATACAGATAATTACTACATGGCAGCAGAGAAACCAGTGCAATTAGCATCAGAATGTAATAATTAGCCCTAAAGCATCAGCTTATATTACAGACCAACCTCATTTTCTGCTTGATTATTTGGACGACCCCTAAGCTTAGCTTCTCAACAGCTGCTCAGAGCCCACTGAGCATGTGAGTGTCACAGAGACTTTCCAAGATGGTGACCCCCTGCGACAAGTTTGAAGTCTTGGATCATTGCTGGTATTGAGAAGCTAAATCTTTAAGTTGGTGCAATAAGTTCAGTATATAAAATGTGGCATTTTTAGCCATATTCCTTTTTAGGGTTTAGTTCTCCTTTAATTTAATCATTAGCAATAACTGTCACTTGTTCACATGACTCATTCAAATTCCGGCACACCAGTGAGTGGGTGAGTAGGGGGGAGAGGGTCCGGAGGGATGTTATTGGTGTACAATAAGGCTCCTTTTTGCCCTGGACTGGCAACTATAATACAGGTGTGATATTTCATGTGTACATTCAGTTAGAGTTTTTATGTATTGTTTAATTGGTTCTCGAATCTGACCTCAATAAAGGGAAAGGTGAATTATCTCTATAGCACTTTTATGCCATGGGACTTTACAGGGTTTTTCAGGGCAGCCATGATAGTTCCACTAAGTATGCCTGGGCACCATGAAAGGCTGATGACTCATAGGCTGATACCTATATGCCAACTGCTCCTATAGGTAAAGGGATGGAAAGGGGAATTTTCTAACTTCTATACTGCACTTAACATTCTGTCAATGCTTTTCCAATAAAAGGACCTTGGCCCGACGAATCCGCTGGAACAAAAGCCGTATTCCCTTTATCAAAGGCTTTAAACAAAACAATGTGGAGTTCTGCACTGCAGAACAATGGATCCAACTCTATGGTCCTCTCCATCCTTTCACCCCGTACCGCTATTATTGGACAGTATCAACTAAAGATGCAAATTAGCAGTGGAACAAAAACCACCAACTACAATCTGGGGACATTTATGTTACTGTTTAACCCTTGGTGTGCAGGTAAGTGTTTTTAACTATTTTTAGTTTCAAAAACATTCCACTCTATTGACTGCAGTAAGTCTGCAGGCAAAACATAGACAGAATGTTTTTCATTACTTTTAGGTAAGGTCGAAGGTTTGTGGCAAACCAACATTGTTGTGGAACAGGAAGAGGCTGTAATTGTTGTTTTAGATAAATGGAATCTGCACGTTACTCTATTATACTTGTAATTAAACACACAAAGCGATGCAATTATCTGTTTGCTCACGGCATGTAAATCATGCAGCATTTGAGAAAAGATCTTGTGTTCAAAACACTCTTCACATTCTTTATATATCATGCACTATTCACTCTCATCACATCTACCGTTTGTTTATTCAAGCTAGTTTAAACACCAGCCAGGGCTGAGAGATTTTTGCACAATAAATTCCCCAAAAGCGTAACTGGTTAAACAGCAAAATGTACTTTTTAAGCACATGTTTCAGCAGGCAGAGAGTTCCAGACTGGAAATATACAGTAAAGATTTGTTATTCAGTTCATGGTGCCACTGACCAATGATATATATATATATATATATATATATATATATATATATATATACGTCAAAGTCGTAGTTGGCCAGCTTAAATATATTGCAATATATGGACAAACAATCCCTGTTTTGTTTAAAGGGTAAGGCATTTTTTAGTAGCAGTATGCACAAAATGTCTCTGTCTTAAATATATTGATAATGGGTTGAGTGCAGAGGAATCTTGTATTTGACTATATGTATTTTGTGGTCACACCCTCATTGCACCCCCGCCTAATGGTTTTAAAAATTAGTGGTGAGCACAACTTTCCCTTGTTTGTTATATATATATATATATATATATATGCACAATCTGCAAGCAACTTTTTTAGTTAATGCTGACAGATCCCTGATATTCATTATTTGGCAACATGTCAGTGCCCCTTTAGTAACATTGTCTGTGATTTTCTAAAAAGTTTAATACAACATGCCTCCCAAATGTCCCTTTTTCGGAGGGACAGTCCCTCTTTTTACAGCTCAACCCGCAGTCCCTCATTTGTACTGGAAAGTCCCTCTTTTCTCTGCACTGAACAGCCAGAAAAAGAAACAAAGTTTCTCACTTAATTGGCTTTTAGCAGAGAGCCCAGAACAGCCACAGGTGCAAATAAGATACTTTGTGACAATTTTGAGACACAAAAACACAGTTTAGATGAGGAGAAATATTTTCAAACTTTCATAACCTGCCAAATTTTCTAAAACAAACATGGTAATTAGGGGGTGTGGCCACAGAAAGGGGTGTGGTCAAAAAAATTGCTGTGCTACATGCTGAAAAAAATTTTTTGTCCCTCTTTTTATTTCCAAAATGTTAGGAAGTATGATACAATTCAAACCTCACGACCCCCTGGAACCTTTCTGTGTCAAACTGTAACACTGATCCTTTTCCAACACCATTATACTGGAGTCAGGGTTTTTTAACTCTAGGGGTTTTCCTAGGCCCACAGTATGCTCTGAGCATTACATTTACAAACTGGAAGGCAAAGTGCAAAAAATGCACACGATGCACCTTTTTAATACTTTGCACCCTGCCTTCCCTTCTAGATGAATTGTTGTAGGTCTCTGACCTCCATGTTGGACTGGCCCACAGGGATACCAGGAAAACTCCCGGTGGGCCCAGGTGTCAGTGGCCCTCATGCTGCTAAACTTTTGGCCTATTTCTAGTGATGGGCGAATTTGCGCCGTTTTGCTTCGCCGAAAAATTAGCGAATTTCGCGCAAAATTTGCGAAACGGCGAAAAATTCGCGAAACGGCGCCGGCGTCTCGTTTTTGACGCCGGCGCCCGTTTTCGACGCCGGCGCCCGTTTTTGACGAATTTTTTTGGCGAATTTTCACGGGCGTTTCGCGAATTTATTCGTTGGACGCGAATCGCGCAAATTCGCCGCGAATTCGCGCCTGCCGAATAAATTCGCCCATCACTACCTATTTCATGTCCATTCCCTATTTCTATGAGAACAAAGAGGCTAAATAGATGGAATAGTAGATTATAGTATGTAAAAAAAAGAGACTAGGAGAATAGAGGTTGAGTGAGGAGAGGAAGAATAAAAGTATAATATAGAGTGGGCCCTGGTCTAAAATTACTTGGTGGGCCCCTGGTTGAAGGTTTTTGGGTGGGCCCCTGGTGTCCCAGTCCGACACTGTTCAGATGTACAAAATTGATGCACAAATTAGGAAGCTGCAGCTAATGCTAACAGCAACAGGCCTAGGCCAACCTGTTACTATAGGGCAGAAGTGCTCTCATTCTCCCCTTAGTCATGAATGGTCATTATGCACCTTTTTAACATAAGCTCAGCTGCAGTTCTGTTTTTAGCTCATTAGCCTCCTGAGACAATGCCGCCTCCAGCATTTACCTTTCCTGCAACGGAGAGGGTCCTGGGGTCTGCATCGCTAGTGCAGCAATTGCACTATCTTGCTCTAGAAGAGCCAAATTCCCAGTTTAAAAACTGGACATTCAGCTCTTAAAGTTACCAGGCAGCCTTTTTGTGTTTCAACTCGCCTCATTGGCGCAGCGCCCCTGCTCAGCGGAATGATTTTATGTCAGAAAGGGAGGCATTTGTTCCTTTTAAGAACAGTTCAAAATATATCTTCTGCCAAGCCTCTCAATATTATTTAGAACATTATTATGTTAAGTAGTAACTAGTCTGAAAATGGCCTGTCTTTAGGGACAGTGACACATGCACAATGTTAAACGGGTTGTTTACCTTTGAGATAAATTTAAGGGGGTTATTCACTAAACTCCGAATGCAAAAATTTGTGATTTTTTTTTTTTTAAAATCGGACTCACAAATTTTTGGGAATGTATTAAACCCAGAGGATGGAAAAGTCAGAATCTGAAAATCCAGCATCTCAGACCTGTCGAGGTTGCATATAACTCAATAGGAGAAGTCTTAAGTCTACTAGAAATTCATGAAAACAATAAATAAACCCAATAGGCTGGTTTTGCTTCCAATAAGGATTAATTATATCTTTGTTGGAATCATGTACAAGTTAATGTTTTCTTATTACAGAGAAAAAGGAAATCATTTTTAAAAATTTGGATTATTGGATAAAATGGAGTCTATGGGAGATTCGGAGCTTTCTGGATATCGGGTTTCCGGATAAGGGATCCTATACCTGTACTAAATAAGCGTAAAAAATGTTGAGATAAAATCGGACTTACCCCCTAAGTATGATGTTGAGAGTAACATTCTAAGACAATTTCCAATTGGTTTTAATTTTTTATTATTTATCGCGCTTGAATCATTTAGCTTTTTATTCAGCAGCTCTTGGGTTTACAATTTCAGCTGGTTTTGGTAGCTGGGGTCCAAATGACCCTAGCAACCATGCACTGATTTGAATAAGAGACTGAAATATGAATAGGAGAGAGTCTTAATAGAATAGATAACAATACATTTGTAGTGTTGCAGAGAATTTGTTTTTAGATGGGGTCAGTTTTGAAAGCTGGATAGAAAGCAGAAAGAAAAAGGCAAATAATTTAAAAAAAAACCTATAGAAAATAAATAATTAAGATCAATTGAAAAGTTGCTTAGGTCTGGCAATTGTAACATACTAAAAGTTAATTTGAGGGTGAACCACCCATTTAAAAGAATCTTAAAACAGGAAGGTGTCATGGATTTACTGTATCATTATCTCTTTTATTACAGATACATAATAGTAGGAAGCTGACCATAGATTTCCAAATGAACAGCTTCCTGTATAATTTAGCCCATGGGTTGTTGCTTTTCTCAGCAAAAAATACGCCTGTGAATTCAACAGCTACACAAAAATGTCCTGTTTTCTCTTTCTTTCGCCCGCCCTGTTTGCTGATGAAAATAAAATGCCTCGGTAATAAAATGATTTCTCACTACAATTACTTGATTCATCTGTCCACAAAAAGTTTTACACAGAAACTCTCTTGTCTCGGCTTGACAGATGATGATGTGTTCATGGGAAACGAAACCGACAGGCAGGAGTATGTCATGAACGACTACGGATTTGTTTATCAAGGAAACCATAACTGGATCTCCCCTTGCCCTTGGAACTTTGGACAGGTTGGTCTATTAACAGGGAAAAAAGAAACCCCCATTGTAAAATATATATTGAATTAAGTACCCCCTCTTGTAAATTATAGGGATATTATAAGTTACCGAGGAGTTTCATTTATACAGGTCATGGAACTCCGAGGTAACTTCTCATATCCTTATAATTTACAAGAGGGGGTACTTTATTTATTATAATACACATGTTTCAGTGAGTCATGTGACAGAAATGACATCAGAACTCACCGTTTATAACTGATGACATCAGAACTCACCGTTTATAAGGATATAATTTACAAGATATTCATGGCTTTTGTGTATTATAATGATATAATACACAACATCCCTGATAAACGATATCCTCATAAATGGTGCTTTAGATATTTGTGACGCATCACTCACTGAAACTTGCGTATTATAATAAATAAGGATCATATTTTCATAGGTTAGTACTTGCCATGTTTTTTTCTTGTAAAAAGTGCCCCAACCCAGTGATTTGGCCCTACAGTCTAATTCTCCCCCAAATGATGCAAGGAAAGAGCAATCAATTCTTAAAGGAGAACTAAAACATATAAAAAAGAATGAGTAGCAATACAGAAGAAGGCCAAAGAAGGCGAATTTAAGAATAAAAGCAGAATACAATCGACACTATATCACTGTGTTACAAAACGCTCCCCAAAATTTCACACTAATGAATGATTTGTTTTTTTTGTTTGTAGTTTGAGGACGACATTGTGGATATCAGTCTAAAGATTCTAGACAAGAATTTAAACTACATTCAAGATGCATTTAAAGATTTAGCCTGTAGGAATAACCCTGTATACATCAGCAGAGTCATCTGTGCTATGGTGAGTATTCCTTTAAAGGGGAATAAATGTTATTGAAGCCAAAAATGTCCAGAGAGTGGTTTTGGCCATTCAACTGGGATAAAGATTATACTGATATGCTATTGGGGGTCATTTACTGCCAATAAATCTAGATGCAGTTGCACAAGTTTGTCAGTTCGAGCAACGCATAAGTCAATGGGTGTCAAAATAATTTTGACACGAGAGGCAATTTTTAAATACGTGACTATTTGGTCCAAATGCATTAAAGCCAATGGGCGTCCGACCAATTTTGACGCACATCAATTTTTTTTTTGACGCAGTGGATGTTTTGTTAGCGAATTTGCTTCCAATGAAATACAGAAATTCATTGCGAATTAGTGTCTGTTGAATTCATTCGCCCATCACTAGTACTTGCATCAAAAGACACTCTGCTCTTGCACTTCTGCATATTTGTGCTTGGTCCCTTCTATCCCCCCTTGTGAATCGAGCACAATGTACCTATTGACACAGGGGAACCCCAGAGCTGGATTTACATAGTGGCCCCTAGGCCCACTGCTGTTCATCGCCCCTGTCCCCTCCCTTTATTCTTGTACATTTTCATCATCTGGACTGGAGCAATGGGATTGGTGCACGGGAAATTCAAAAAAATTCGTATCTCCAGGGCATCCCCAGTGTTTTTGAACCAATGTATGCCACCCCCCCTACAATCTTGCTTACCTAGGCCCGGCCTAGGTGGCCTTTCCACAAATCCAGGTCTGGGGAACCCTGGAGCAACCACCACCTCCAAAGATGGCATTAGCTCCATGGTTTCCAGAGTAACCTTCATCAATAGACTGCACACTTGTATCTCAACAATCATTTGCAGACAGCATCCTGAGCAAATACCAGAAGGGATGCCATTCAGACTGTTCAGGGAAATTGCATCTAATACAGGTTCAAGTACATACACAACTGTGCAACAGCTACTTTGCTGTGATTGTGAGGGTGCAGTCAATAAGGGGCTTATTTATTAAAGCTTGATTTTTTTTCTGTTTTGAAAGGGGAAAACCTGAATTTTTTAGAGGAATAAAAATTGAATTTTTAGAGATTTATCATACCCCAAAGCTGCTTAAAATCTTAATCCGAAAATCTAAAATCTGTCGAGGTCATGTAGAAGTCAATGGCAGATGTTCCTGAAGTTTTTTCTTGACATTGTGATCTGCGCTGGGTTTTGCGCGATAATCGAAAAAAAAAGTCTGGGCTTTTGGGCGGCATCTCGAAAAAAACGTTTCAATCGAAAAAGTCATACAATTCGAATTTTTATTTAATTTTTATGCAATTCGATCCGAAAAAGTCATACAATTCGAATTCTGTTGAGTCTTTTCCTGCCCCGACTTTTTCAAGCTGATTATTTGATAAATGAGATAAATTTAGTGGATAGGAGTTAGGCCTACTTTGTTTTAATAAAAAAATAAGATACATTTAAAATTTTAGTAAATATAGTGTGCAATGTGTACTTTTGGTCTCAATCATAATGTTTTTCACTAACAATGCAGCATTTTGTATCGAATTCCATCATTGCGGTCGCAAGGGAGACTTGCACCTGGCGCAATTACGTCCAAAGCAATATTGTCCCAATTTCACGATTGCATTGATGTGAATCAGACGGTTATCCCTGGATTTACCAATTGGAAAGTGGTGTTAGCTCCATGGTTCTCCTGTGTCAATAGGGAAAGCAGCATTCAATTTGGAACAGGAGGAAGGCAGCAGTGCTGAGCACAACAATGCAAGGAGCACATGCAAGAAAATTTGTGAGCTTGCAATCGTAAATGACTCCTATGTTATTGCCTCCAAAATTTACACTATAAATATTTATTCGGCACTCACAAATGAGCATTTCAGGCCCTTGTGCCACCCTGAAGTGGCCAAAGTGATGCTACACCCCTCCATGCTTAACTTTACAGCTCCCCTAGTAACCTGTGGGACTCTGCTGCCTCATGGCTGGAGAGCCCCTATCTATAGTTCCTCTTTGCTTGGCTCCAGTTTAATTGAAACAAGAGGTACATTATTTCATTCGATATTCGATTGATTCTGTAGAACAACAAGATAATGTTACTGTTAATGTTCAGTGACGTGTGAGCAACCACACAAAATAAGCAGAGATGTGATAATGTATACATCAATCAAACCTCGTTAGTACAGCAATTATCTGCTTAAAATCGGTGTACTTGCATATATGGTGTCATTAGATTAAAGCTAACAAGGCCAACGTTTGCCTGGTCCAATAATTCCAGGCACCCCATAAGCAATTAGCTTTAACTGGTCTGTTTCAGTTACTGTAATGAAAGTTAGTTGTTGGTTGACTGCTATGGATTACCTGACAACTGCGAACCTTGCCTCTGTTATTTGCTTTTTATTTTTCTCAAACTAAGGATTGATTTCATTGTGGTTACTAAACAACCTGGCTTTAGGGTTTATACACAAGATTCTTTCGCATTTATAGACCAATAAGAGATTAAGGAAAAGATTTTTCCTTTCCATTTCCACATGCCTGATCTAGCCCGCACATGACTAACTGAGAGTGGAATGCTTTCACTAACAGTATCATCTTCTGCTCATTATGGGCACAGTCAATGGAATAATAATAGCCATATTTAATAGCCCACGTGCACATGTAATCAGGTTAATTTCACTTAAAAGTGCAACCAACTTCCTAACACAGAATCGTTTTAGCAGCTGTATGTGTGTGTCTGTGTATAAAGGAAATACCAAGGGATTATATAATAATAATAATAATAATAATAATAATAACTGCAATGCTCTAGTAAATCGTGACATTCAATAAGCATTTACTGTTGCTTGACTTGGCAGTCCATCATCTCTGTTAGCCCAGCGGTGCCTTTTCTTGTTGGGTATCCTGGAGTCACTGGAGTGAACACATTGGCATGGTGGGGATTCCTCTTCCAGGGAGTATTTCACATTACTTCTGGTTGGACACCATTGCTAAAATCAGCAGGCAGAATTTCATAACAAATAGTGATATTTTACAAGGTGTGTAATTTGATTTACTCCAGAAATGTACATAATATGTACTGCATTATATACTCAGGGGCGTAACTACCAGGGGAGCGGGGGTGAAACTGGGCCAGGGCACCCCCCCCCCCGGTAGATCGCGCACGCTGCAGCCGGCTGGAGTCGGCTGCAGCGTCAGAGAAAAATCGCACAGACGAGGGTGTAGACGGGCCCGGCTGCACGGCCCGCACCAGGGTCCGCCCCCACCAAGTTCTGTACATATATACAGAACATCTGTACTGTATATACTTCTAAACATATATAGAATGTGTCTTTCATTTAGTTTTCAATTTTCAGAGAAAATTGCCTCCAAAACCTTGCTTTCACCAGCCAATCACATCTGCTGCCACTGTAGGGTGTCAGCAAATCCAAGCAACCAGCAGCTTGGCAGACCTGAAATATATTAAAAGGGGACAAATGTTTAGGTATTGAATAAATGTTTTGGTTTTATATCTATCTGATTTATTATTATTATTATCATCATCATCAAGAAGAATATTATAGACAAACAGCCCCATTGGCTGTGTCATCAGCAACCCACAAATGCACAAGGCTGCACCTCTGTGCTGTGACAGTGATTGAACCAAATGCCTTACGAAAGGAGGAAGACTATGGGGTTTTAGAGAAATATTATGATTTTTCCAATGGCTACATGCCCTTGCTCCCTTTAGTGATGACAGTGTGGATGTTTTAGGGGAAGGCTAGAAGTTTGAGGTGATTATTAAATACACAAAACATATTGTGGAAAATGAGTTCCATATATGTATTTGTTTATTTTTGAATAATGCGCATCTTTTCATACTTTTCTGCTGCTGTTCATTCTTTGTTTTATTATAGATCAACAGTAATGATGACAATGGGGTGTTACAAGGTAACTGGTCTGGGGACTATAAAACCGGAGTCTGCCCATCTGCTTGGAATGGGAGTGTACGCATTTTAAGACAATGGTATAAAAGTGACTGTCAGCCAGTGAAATACGGACAGTGCTGGGTGTTTGCTGCAGTCATGTGCACAGGTAATCTGATTGGGAAATGTATTTAAATGAGGGTAAAAAAAAAAATACACGTGCAGGAGATAAACTCAGTGTTTCCGAATAGGCAAATACCATTTTTACCATTTAAGCAACCTTCCATTTTAGTATGTCAGTTATTTTCAGATTTTTCTCTAGTTTCATGGGGCCACAAAATAGAGCAACATGCCTCAAGAATGTCCTTTCTCATCAGTGGAAAGTTGTGTTATATTCCATTAAGTTCTAACTGTTCGTCTCTCATTCCCAGTGATGAGAAGTTTGGGAATTCCAACCCGGGTTGTGACCAACTTTGACTCGGCTCACGACACAAACCAGAATCTGCTGATTGACGAATACTATGATACGACTGGAAAGAAATTGAGTAAAGAAAATAAAGACAGCATTTGGTGAGACCTCAATTTACCATTTACATAAAGTTAAACGATTTTCTGTCATGGGGAACTGAAGATCTAAGAGCTGTTGTCACTTTAGTTCTTTGACCCCCATATCTTAATCTTTGTCTTTTCTATTCATATGGGTCAGTCAGATGACTTCAAAACTGGTGCCTGTATGCCCACCATTGAAGGTGTTCAATATGAGTGAAAGTACTAGGACTTATGCTAAACATACATTTTGCCTGTTTTTAATAAAAAAAAAAAGTATGGGTTTTGTTATTTCTTGAGGTAAACAGGGAAACTGAAGCTACTCCATGTTTGGTCCCAGGTGTCTACTTTACCTGTGCCACATCCAGTTGGACTGTGGAATATGTAGTAGCAAGAACAGAAACTATGGAAAAGCAAAAACAGGCATAGGACCCCTTATCTAGAAAGTTTTTAAGGGAAGGTCATCTTCTATGGACTCCATTTTAACCAGATAATTAAAAATTATTTTTTTTCTCTGTAATAAAGCAGTTAATTGTACTTGATGCAAGTGAAGCTGCATGAATCCAAATTACGGAAAGAAACCTTCACCAGAAATACCTCAGGTTTTAGCAGTCTTTTTAGCAACAAAATATTCAACAAAACTTCAGAGCACATGTTAACGCTAAACCTTTGATTAGCTATAATGTGCAATGTAAAATTCGACAGCAACTGATTTTACATTGCGAGCAATGCTAAACATTCGTAAAGACGCCATTTTAAATATCGGTTGCGACATTTAATTAAATTCCCCCTTAAGTTTTAGAAGAATTAATTTAGACATCTCATTAATCATACAGCAACCTTTTGCTGTTTGTCTTCCTTTAGGAACTTCCATGTGTGGTGTGAATGTTGGATGGCACGGAGAGACTTACCTCCAGGATATGGAGGGTGGCAAGTGCTTGATCCAACTCCACAGGAGACAAGCAATGGTAAGCACTGCAGAATTAAGAACAAGTTCACAGCAAAAGTTTATTGATAAACGCATAACCCATGACGAGATAATATTAAAATAATTTTTCATTCCCTTAGGGATCTATGTCTGTGGTCCTGCTTCAGTGAAAGCTATTCGAGAGGGAGAGATACACCTCAACTATGATGCTCCATTTGTGTTTGCCATGGTGAATGCAGACTCTGTGTCCTGGGTGGTCACCAAAAAAGGAAACGAAAAGTACCACTGCGACCCACATTTAATTGGAAACCAAATCAGCACAAAACGCGCTGGCAGCGATGAGCGTGAAGATGTGACCCATCAATATAAATATGAAGAAGGTATTAACAGTTGCACAAATGGGATTACCCAGCATAGAAGGGAGTTGCCACTCCCTGTGTCACATACTGTACAAGAATTAAGGCATTCCCCACCTGTTAATGCATACTTTGGAAAAAAATTTGGGATCTGTTTAAGTCATGCCCCATTTAAATCCCTCTATGTCGCAAATATGTCCAAAACCCTGCTTTCTTCCCAGTTTACCCATTACTGTTAGTTCAAGGCTGTCCCAGAGAAATCAGGACAGGACAACCAAGATGCTAGTGGAACTGGGTGGTAAATGCCATAGGACACGAGCTCTCTGAGAATGTGTCTTTGGGAGTCTGGAGGAGAAGCAAAATGACAGAACCTTTATGGAGATTGATGCTTGAGGGTCCATGAAGAGACCTTGCATGATGTACCCCTATTCCTAAACCGATATTCTTAAGAGATCAAAGGACAATTATATATGCCAGCTTTATAGGACAGTGACCGTTTATTACTCTTTAAGACTCTTGTTAACAGAAATTCTCTATGTGCTTTAAAATTTAGAAACAGCCGAAGAAAGAAAAGTGTTTGAGAAGGCCCTGAGCCGACTACACAAAGGAGGTGCCATGATTCCAAATAGTGACACCAATGAGAGTGGGCATATGAATGGAGCTAACAGACCATTATCCAATGGTATCACTCCTTCCCCCGGTGGATCTTCTGGATACACCCCTCGAAATGAAGATTCAAACCTTAATCGCCCCCTGAGAGAGGCTTTATTGTTGCTGAAGTTTAAATTAACTGAATCTCCCCAGCTTGGAGATACCATCAATTTGGTGTTACTGGCTGGAAATCTGATCTCCACTGCCAAAACTTTAAAGCTGTGTTTGAGCGCCCAGGCTATGAAACATGACGGCAAACCAGCTCAACAGTTCTGGAAAGATTCCATGTATATAGAAATGGGGCCACTTGAAGGTAAACTATTGTGTTTTATCTGTTTCTTCTAAATTACTATGATGATATTAACATATATATTGACATGAACTAGTAGCATTGGGATGGGCTTAGAACTACCAAAGTCTCTATGTAAGGTCACCATTTCTTTTATTCCTTTTGAGCTGATTTGGGAGGATAAAGAGAGTATATTAAGAGATAATGGGAATAATGGGAATAAAGCATTCCATGTAACTCCCACAGTGACTTACTATCATCAATTTTAACAGAAAAATAGACTCCATTTTCAATGAATTGTACTTATCTTGACATTTGTTGTGTATTGTCCTTTTAAAAGCATGTCTACAGTCATTCTTTTCATATTACTACCCACATGAAATTCTAAGGAAGGGCTAAACACAGTTCTTTTTTAGACATCCAAATTGTTTCCACAAAACCTTTATATGTGGTATGAACATGTAACCTTTAATTAAATTTGTGAATAAATTGTAATTTTGGTTTAGAAATAGTCATGGCTAAATCTGGTGGCATTTAAATATGGCAGACCCAAAATTCCCAGCCAATTCTCCATTTTACCAGAAGCACTGTAATAGTAGAATATTTAACATGCAGTCATTCTGTAAATGACCCCAAAGAAAGTCCTTTGAGTATTAAGACATACTCTTAATACTCAAAGGACTTTCTTGGGGTCATTTACAGAAGAAATGCACACAATGGAGAGCAACTACTTTTGTAATTCATCCGAGTCCCAACATGCTCCTGTGCTTTGATACAGGTGCAAATTGTGTCCTTCCTAATTCTGATAAATTGTGCTCAAGTGCATGTATTGATGGTGAGGAATCCTGGAACTACTATGATCCTGGACCTGGCAGCATCTCCAGGGCTTTAATGAACACCAGACTAGCGCCCAGCAAATTGGATGCAGAACATGTTCTAGAAGTGACGTGTCCTTTACTTTAGTTTGAAAATACTACTGTATATGCAACTTGTATTCAATTTGAGTCAAAGCGTAAGCACAATTGCATCCTTTCTGACACCTTAAATTTACTAAAAAGTCATTTAAATATACAAACAATAGAATTGTTTTGCCACTTATGTGGATTGATTATTTCTTAGTTGGACTAAAGTACAAGTTACTGTTTCATTTATACAGAGAGAAGGGAAATAATTTAAAAAATGTATTTAATTAAAATGGAATCTTTGGGAGATGACCTTACCATAATTAGGGATTTTCTGAATAAGAAATTTCTGGATAATGGATCCCATACACATGGTACTGATTATAGAGCTAATATCAGGAATGTAACCTATTTGTCATTTTCTCCCTTACAGAGAAATGGATTTTAGTCAAAATCCCTTATGCAAAGTATGGACCCTTCCTAGAAGACAACCATTTGATCCGATTTATTGCGGTTGGAGAACAGAACATTACCTGGGAGAAAGTTCTAGTGGAAAAAGATGTTAATTTGGCTTTACCTGCAGTAGATATTAATGTAAGTTTTTATGGCTCTTGAAGGGATTGCTTCACAAAATAATGAGATAATTCCATGATATAAAAGGAAAACAGACTACTGCTTACTGGTTGTAGAATTGGGGCTCTTGCTAAATAGGGCTCAATTGGCTATCCCCTGTACCCCAGAAAGTCAAGAAAAGGGGGTGTGATTCATGGCCAGTGAAAGTGAAGCATATAGGCGCAATCTGTTTATTGCAGTTTATTCTTCCAAGTTCTAAAATTCATGATTAATAAAGAAAAAACTAAAAAAAGGTTCTCAAGTGCAAGCCAAGCCCCCACAGCTCTTCTAAACTTGCAAGGTGCCGTGGTAGGTTAACGGGTTAAAATGAAGATTGGGGGAAGCATGAGAAGCAGTAACTGTATGAAGGTTGCAATGACTGTTCACCCTTGGGATATTGCCAGATAAAAACACACTGTATTTGTGCTGTGTTGGCCGTTCAGCTTTCATATGGGGTAACTGATGCTGCAAAGTAAATCTGATCCTGGTATAGAGCAGAGGTTTTCAGACTTTTTGACTTCAAGGTCTCCCCCCTACTTTTTACTGGACTCCCTTTGACTCAGAAAAACATTACAGGTACAATATATGAATACTTTCTATAAAAGGATTCTTGTTCCAACTTCATACTGTATATTAGCAAATCAGCAGGAATCTCTAACCCTAGTATCAGCCCTGTGTTCTACAAATTTGTGTGTTTTGCCCTGTGTTTGCACCATAACAGGTGCATTAAAGATGCCCCTGGATTGTTTCAGTTTCCAAGTTGGCATCTCTGAATGATCCTTTTCCTATCAGCAGCATTAACAATAACCTTGCAGGAAACATGACCTAGAACCCAAGTGGCAATTTAATAACTAGTAGGGATGTGACCAAATCAGTGAAAATAGAATACCCCAGGTACAGCAGTTTTCTAATACTGTACCTGTACAAACAGGTCCTTTGAAATTGGATTGAATACTGAAGGCATTCCCCTGTACTAAGCACAATTCAGTAGAACAGCATGAAGTTACAATTACAATGAGCGTCTCCTTATTCTCCTTATTTTTCAGTTCCTCGGACCTGCTGTTGTGGACAAACCATGTAAAGCGGAGCTCTCCTTTTCTAGCCCCATTAATGAGGAGATAAGTGACTGCCAGGTCCTGATTCAGGGCAGTGGTTTGCTGAAAAATCAAGTGAAATTAAAGTAAGTGCACATTAGTAATTTGGCTATAGAGAACTCTTGAGTATCCATATAGTTAGCCTTAACTTAAGGTTCTCAATGTTCCTGGGTCCAGTTTGAGGTTACTAGGGTTACCACACACATTACAGGGCCTTGCATCATCATATGGAGTCATCTATCTGGTATCAGATAGATGGTCAATAGCCTGGTTAGAAAAATCATGCTTGTTACCAATGTTATTAATAGGGAAGGAACATAAGACATTCCCATAGGTCACATTACCTCACTAGTAAGGCTACCCAAATCCCCAAACTGGGCCCTAACCCTTTTTATTTCTGGAAAATACTTTTTACATGATTATTTAGGAGTAAATCATTTTACACCTCTTCACAAATAGGTCTCATGTTTATATTTTATGGTGAACACAACAACTTCTTTACTGAGTTTTGTTCTCTATTGTTAGCATGGGCACCCTGAAGCCAGGACAGAAGGCAGTTGTGTCGTTTGAGGTTGTTCCATACAAAGTGGGTTACAAACAGCTACAGGTGAACATCAGCAGCGACCGGTTCAAGGGACTCAAAGGTTTCAAGAGTGTCGTGGTGAAACCTTAAGCCTAAACTTTATGAACTTTTTGAAGAAGCCATGATGGAAGTCTAAATGGATATAGTGAAGTGTAAGCAATTCAACTCATCAAAGGAAACAATGTCTCGGAGAAAAGGGTTAATGGATACTACATACATGTGAAAATCTTAATGGGGTGGGCAACTACTCTGTAACAAGTTGGGAAACCAACTGGAATGTAACCAGCTTACATGCTAAGGTGTTAACTAAGCTATTGTGGACTCAACTTTGTTTGGTCAGAGGTGGGAAATTCTCAAGGTTATTTTGGGCCATTTTATTTGGGCTTTGTCTCCTTATCCCCTCTTCATCTCCAGACATTTTATGTTTTTTTATTGTATAGATATGGGGTCAATTATCCAGAATCATCATGATCCAAATGAGATTTTGGTGCCTTTTTAAAATAGCTCTGGCACATCAGGAAGGCCTGCAACCATCCTCTGCTCCCATCTTATTTTCGCTCTGGATCAGATGGGGGAGAGAGTTTGCAACCCACTCCTAGATTTTCCTGGCTTAGGTTGTGGTAGGTTCCTTGGTTACGATCCAAGTATAGGAACTCCAGCAGTATTACTGCAAACAACTTTCTTGGTAAACACTACCTGGAATAAAAAGTTGTTTGCAGTAATACTGCTGGAGTTCCTCTTCCTTCTCCTATACTTGGATCATTTGCAGCAGTTGCAGCACAGAGCAACTATTAAGGAATTGGACGCATACCATTTGGAAAAGCTGTGCTGACCACCATCCCCTCTTCTATTTGAAGGTTCCTTGGTTACCCAGTTTTGGGAGCACTCCTGGATAAAGATCCCATACCTGTATTTTTAATTTTATGTGGCCAGATTAAATGTAAAATGTTTATTGAATTGATTTTTAAATAAACAAAGAACTTGCAATTGTGTTTTGTTATGTTTGTTATTTTAAAAAAAACATAATGTCTGGTTACATACATAAGCAGGGAAAGAGCATCACTTTTAAATGATAATAATTACTGAATAGTTGGGGTTTCCAGTTTCAGTGAGTGGTTTATACAGAATATTTTTCAGCAGATGCTAGGCATACATCTCTTGCTTTTAGTATAGTATATCAGCTTTGAACAGCCTTATACACTTTAGAAAATAAAAACAAAGTCTGGTGTCCTGGTAAGCAAGTTTTACTTGGTCCTCTGCCCCTGTATCCCTTGCAAATATTGGGTCGGCTGGTTGCATGGCTATGAGTCTGCTTTTATCTAAGTAGCAGATAATTGGCTTCTGCTGGAAGGTGAAGTTTAGGGCAGAAATGTACAAGAAAAAGCCCCCAGCAGGTTGAGCTAATTTACCTGCACCTTCATGGAGTCAAAATAAGCTAAGAGAAAACTTTCCTGAACCTCATTTTTTACAGCCCCAGACACAAGTGCAAAAGCACAATGGGGCACAAAATCTCGCCCTTTAATTGTGAACAACTTCAACATCAGCTGGATTAAGAGAATGGCACAAGATGCCTTGAATGCCTGCCTGCACATCTCAATGACTTGCAAGTAAGAGGATGGGTTAGGGGGCACCCTGCAAAGTTCTCTTCTGGTAAAACCATTATGACTGATAAAGACTTCAGGCAGAGAATGCTTGTATGGAGGCTTGTAGGTTTTATTTTCAAGAACATAAACAAGCCTTATCTAAATGGCATATTTTCCCTTGAAATAGATGTAATTGCAATGCAGAGAATAGAGTTCATAATAACAAACTTGGTCTGTTCTTCTAATATTCAGTCATCTTTCTAATTCATTGAGAATTAGAAACACAGTCATTTAAGTCAAAACACCACACCCGCCAATTTCTCACTCCAAGGGACACAGGCCCTTAGGGAGGACGCCTTTTTTAAAGATAACAGGGTGTGAGTAACTGATAAGGATTCTCTGAAGGCATCACTGTTTTTTTTTTAGAGCACTTGCACAGAAGCTGCTAACGGTCAGAGAAACAAGACGAAGAGAAGAAACCCAACTGATCGAGCTACCAGAATGGGGATTATAAATATGCATGGTAAGTAGGTAGATAGATTATGGGTGATTAAATAAGACGCCTGCCATAAAGCAAATCCGCTATTTTTAAAGTTCAAATATATTAGAAATTAATTTACATCACTGTTTGTAGCCTATAAGGGTTGTATTTAGCTGGAGGGAGGCCCATGAAAATATAGAATATATTTGGGGATAACCAGCTAGTCTGTATCTGTCAAGACTGTATCTGCTCTCCCACCTTCCAAAAGCCTCTAATTCCAACTGCTACTATAGTCACAAATTCTTTCTGTATATCTTCTTTCCCACCTTGTTATGCCTGCTATTTCACAATAATGTTGCCTTCCTATGGGCTACTATAGACACTGCTATTATACTACCGTTTCACCTTACTATCCCTTCACAGAGACTATTATCCCCACTGCTAATATAGGCCATCTCTCCATACTATACCTGCTATCCCACAATCCCTTCCCAGAGACTATTATCCCCACTGCTACTATAGGTACCATCTCTTCCTACTATACCTGCTATCCCACAGCCACAGTCCCTTCCCAGAGACTATTATCCCACTGTTACTATAGGCACCATCTCTCTCTACTATACCTGCTATCCCACAGTCACACTCCCTTCCCAGAGACTATTATCCCACTGTTACTATAGGCACCATCTCTCCCTACTATACCTGCTATCCCACAGTAACAGTCCCTTCCCAGAGACTATTACCCTACTGCTACTATAGGCACCATCTCTCCCTACTATATCTGCTATCCCACAGCCACAGTCCCTTCCCAGAGACTTATTATCCCACTGTTACTATAGGCACCATCTCTCCCTACTATACCTGCTATCTCACAGTCACAGTCCCTTCCCAGAGACTATTATCCCACTGCTACTATAGGCACCATCTCTCCCTACTATACCTGCTATCCCACAGTCACACTCCCTTCCCAGAGACTATTATCCCACTGCTACTATAGGCACCATCTCTCCCTACTATACCTGATATCCCACAGTCACACTCCCTTCCCAGAGACTATTATCCCACTGCTACTATAGGCACCATCTGGAAATGTAGACTAAGGAGGAAAAGCCATGTACTCGCACTTATTTTATTAACCATAGAACAGGAAATGGTCATTACATCCATGGACCAGTTAGGAAATGCTATCTCACCCAGGGGCATAGGTTACATGTACTGGGACTTGCCATTAGGAGATTTACAAAGGCAGTAGGGGATTTCCTAAACCAATAGAGGATTTAATCCTACTAGTTAACATAATAACATAGTAATATAGGTTACAAAAAGAAACACATTTGTCAAGTTCAACAAATGTGAAACCTGTTTTAATGAAATGAAACCTGTCCAAATGATATTTGATTCTAAAAAAAAACAAAAACAAAAAAAAAACACCTCACAGGGGAAAAAATCTTTCCAGATTACAAGAGATCAGTTGAACCAGTGCCTGGATCAACTTTATGAGAACTGCTATGGGATAATTTCAGTAGCTTTGTATTTTTCAACTCCTTTTTGAATCTAGTGCATCCACAGTGCCGGATTTCTTTTCCGGCCGCCTGGTCGGACCGACCAGGCGGCCGCGCGGTCCTAGCACCCGCCTTCCCAGCACGCCGGCGAAAAAACGCCGGCGCAGCTGGTGTAGTTGAACGGGTACAGGAACGTCCCCATAATGTGGCTGGGCGGCATGCCGCCCCTATTTTTTGCCGCCCTAGGCCCGGGCCTATGCGGCCTTGCCGCAAATCCGGGCCTGTGCATCCACTGCACAGAGAGAATTCCAACTCTCACTGTAACAAACCCTTTCTTACATATTTAGATGGAACTTCCTTTCTTCTATTGTAGATGGATGCCTATTGTCTGCTGGAAGGGTCTACTTCTAAATAAAGCATCAGAGAGATCATTGAATTGTCCTCTTATATATATATATATATTTATCAGATCTCTTGTTAAACTCCTCTTCTCCAGTGTAAAAAAATATCTCTTGGCCATCCTTTCCTTATAACTCATATCCCATTATCATCTTAACTGAATAAAAAGCTTCATGCAGGGGCATTTTCCCCTCTGAGGCAAATTGAAAACGCTTCAATTCTAGACCAACAAGTAGGTAGGTTCCACATAGACAAAATGTTGAACTTTACAGAAATGTCTTTTTTTTCTACTTTACCTACTATGTTTTTACTCTGAAATGTCATGGATGGTGCTGAAACGATTAGTCTCAATGATGTCTGCAGCCTTTGCAGGAAAATTAATTGTTTTGTACTGGAACCTTCCAACAATCATGGGACATTTTGGAATATGATGACTGCAACTGCAATATAGAATATTAGTGATCATTAGATCAGAAAGGCTCATTTCAGTGATATTCTATAATATCATATACTTTATTAAAAAACTCTTGAATAATTTTTTGCCTTAAAGATCTGCAGTTTGTAACATGTGACCTTCAAGTGTCAAAAAACAACAAGAACCACCAGACTATTGATTTGTGCAAAGAAAATCGGCTTTTCCTTAGAAGAGGGCAGGAATTCACCATAACGCTAAGATTCCACAATCCAACATTGTTTTCCCATAAGCAGCTGGAAGGGATCACCCTCACGACAAAGACAGGTGAGACAAAACAGATGCCTAATAGCCAGACATTGCAATGATATTTTACAGTTTAGGAGATGGAATTAAACACTCACAATCACTTGGACACCCAGTGGAATCCATTCTCTAGAGCTTGTCTGCTATGGGTGCTGGTGCAAGTGTTGTGTTAAGGGGCCCATTCATAAAAGGGATCCTGTCATTGGAAAACATGTTTTTTTCAAAACGCATCAGTTAATAGTGCTATCCCAGCAGAATTCTGCACTGAAATCCATTTTTCAAAAGAGCAAACAGATTTTTTTATATTCAATTTTGAAATCTGACATGGGGCTAGACATTTTGTCAATTTCCCAGCTGCCCCTGGTCATGTGACTTGTGCCTGCACTTTAGGAGAGAAATGCTTTCTGGCAGGCTGCTGTTTTTCCTTCTCAATGTAACTGAATGTGTCTCAGTGGGACATGGGTTTTTACTATTGAGTGTTGTTCTTAGATGTTCCAGGCAGCTGTTATCTTGTGTTAGGGAGCTGTTATCTGGTTACCTTCCCATTGTTCTTTTGTTTGGCTGCTGGGGGGAAAAAGGGAGGGATGATATCACTCCAACTTGCAGTACAGCAGTAAAGAGTGATTGAAGTTTATCAGAGCACAAGTCACATGACTTGGGGCAGCTGGGAAATTGACAATATGTCTAGCCCCATGTCAGATTTCAAAATTGAATATAAAAAAATCTGTTTGGTCTTTTGAGAAATGGATTTCAGTGCAGAATTCTGCTGGAGCAGCACTATTAACTGATTCATTTTGAAAAAAAAATTTTTTCCCCATAACAGTATCCCTTTAAGGACTTGTAATTTTACTCACTGGAAGCACAACATGCACTCTCTTTAAAATCACGGACTGCTAAAGACTGCAAGGCTATAGAGTGCCTAGTGTTGTTCCTAAATAAAGTGAAAGGAAGTAGCATGCCATGGGATGCCCATGTGTTTCCTCTCCTGCATGCAGCACTATAAGTGGTTTCTTGTGCTACAAACAGAGATAGGCGCAATATTTTGCAGCTGGAAGCACCAGAGGATTCGTAGCATTATAGACAAAAACAAAGGAATGTGTACCTGTTCTTATGCACTTTGCTTTTCGTTCAACAGGAGTTCCCTCCTTTGCACCTTGCAACCAACCCTTCTTCCTCCAGTGTAGAAGCTAACAATGAGTCTCTTCTCAACAATGTTTCTAATATGTGACCAGAATTCGGTATATTTTTTAATAGGCAAGTAATGTAACATATGCAACAAATGACCGGTTGTTATTGCATCTGCAGGACCTAACCCATCCAACAAAAATGGAACCAAGAACAGTTTTCCAATATCCAGCCTTAGTGATGAGAAATCTTGGAGTGCAAAAGTTATTGATTTCCAGCAGGGATTATGGACACTATCAGTCACCACTCCTTCAAGTGCCATCATTGGGAATTACACTCTTTCACTTAAATCTAGAAAGCCAACTTCATTTTCTCAAGACATTGGCAGCTTCATGCTTCTTTTCAACCCTTGGTGTAAGGGTAAGTGCATCTTGTGTCAGGGACCTGGCAGCAAATAGTCCAAGCAACTAAAACTCAAAGAGAATCAATAGGAATATTATGAGGACATTCAATATGTAAATGATACGCAAGCATACAAACAATAATGCTCTCAAGCATTTATATTTGCTGTCTACATTTATATAACTAAATCTTTGACCCCATATTTGCTGCTTTATATCCCTGTAGACATTATAATAGGACAGGAGTTAAAATGCTCATAATTGTGAAATACAACAATTCATGGTACACAAGATCTGCCTCATTCTATCTAGGTCTCCAATCTTCTGACACCAGCATTGATCTGTTATGTCCTTTTATGGATTGAGATAGGATGCTGGAAAATGTTCAGGATTGTGGAAAAGCCTAGGCCATATGTGTAGTACACGTGTAGTATCTACATCTTCTTTCTGTGTTGACTAGTCTCTAATGACCCCTTTCTCTTCTCCTTTTTTTTCTGAATTGCTACTACAGATGATCCTGTATTTCTACAGAATGAAGGGCAAAGGCAGGAATATGTCCTCAATGAGGATGGCATTATCTATTTAGGCACAGAGAACTGCATTCAGCAACATCCCTGGCATTTTGGGCAGGTGAGTTTTACTTTGAGTATATCCATTTTCCTTATGATGATTACAGACCTCAATACCCAGACTGAGCCCCCATGAAAGACAATTTTGTTGCTCGTTGCTGACTGCGGTCAGGTCTATGTTTGTCTCTTGTCAACAGAACATCTAGACAACTAAATTTGTCATTTACAACTTAGCTAGTGGGCTTTTGCCTTCCTCTCCCAACTGCCATTAGCAGTAGCATCATCATCCACAAATTACAGAGGTTACTAGGTTTAAAGGTCAAATCATCAGTTAGGCACAGTCAATGGACAGTCGTTTTCTTTGTATTACATAATATATATCAGTACTTTGAGCAGAGTTTAATGGTGAAAATACTTAAAAACAGGTCTTAAGCATGAACATTTCATTTTGATATGCTTTATTAATACATCTTCATCCTAAAACTATTATTATACAGTTTGAATATGAAATTGCTGATCTCTGCATCAAGCTTCTGGACATGAACCCAAAATACCAAAAATTTCCAATGAAGGAATATCTTAACAGAAATGACCCCATCTATGTGTGCAAGGTTCTTGGTGATGCGGTAAGAAGGAAAGAACATGCATGTTTGTATGTCTTATTTATATTAGAGACATTTTGTTTCAATACATTTTATGAGAAATACTGAAGATAAAATCATATGTTAGCATTTCACAATATATTATAGACATTTTATAGCTGTGCCTGTTTCCAATCTGCAGATTAGTAGAAGAGATGAGGAGGACAGAGTCGCCTTCATGGTAGAGAACAGAAGACCTTCTTATGGCTGGATAAGCAGTGTTCCCATCCTTCAGAAGTGGTTCCAGACTGGATGCAAAACTGTCTATGGTCACCACTGGGTATTTGCTGCAGTGCTGTGCACAGGTAATCTTCATTATCATTATTGAATGTACATACACAAGTATTCTGTGCAATGGGAATATAAAGGGTATATATACAGCAACAAAAGCATAATACAACTTTGACATTTTACAGGTAAACCCAAACTGTAGGGAATGCTTAATATTTTCTTTTCCAATAGGTTTTATAATTTGTTTTACTTATAGCTCCTAAGATATAAATGGTTTATTCGTGTTCTTGGTATCAGCCAACTCTTAGCAGGGGAAAATCTGTTAGTGACTCACAGCATGTGAGTGTTTGGTTGCAGCTGGAAAAAATGTTAGGCTGCAGAAACATATAACTGATAAACATAGAAGCCACTATAAAAATAAATACTATATGTAAAACATATTAATTTTACATCTGCTACTGTTTAGTGGATATTTTAAAATTATAATATCTCCACTTCAGCTCTATGATAAGCCATATTGCTGTAAAATATATAAGCTACAATGACAGCCAATCTCTCTATTGAATCTTAATGTACTATATTAAAAGGCCAATAAATACTAGTGAATGCTCTATATTAATTAATAATTCATTTTGTATTATTTTTTATTTTTCCTAAATGTATTTATTAACATTAATATATTTTAAAGGGTTTATCACTAACACCAGTTCCTACTTGAGTTTATAAGCATTGGGGTCAATGTGTGTATTGTAGTGATGGGTGAATTTGGGGCATTTTGCTTCGCTGAATTTCCCGCGAAATTCGCGAAACGGTGAAAAATTCGTGAAACGGCACCGGTGTCTAGTTTTTGATGCCGGCATCCGTTTTTTTTGGACGCCGGCATCTGTTTTTGTCAAAATTGCGCTGGCGTCCAAAAAAACGGACGCTGGCATCCATTTTTTTTTGACGGCACCGAATTTTCACGGCAGTTTCGCAAATTTATTCGCCGGTGACAAATCACAGGAAGTCGCTGCAAATTCGCGCCGGGCGAATAAATTGGCCCATCACTTGAGTATTGCTGTCACAATTTTGGCGCAGTGTGTGAAAATATTTGCAATGTTTAAATGCAAATTTCACAAATCCATTCAGAAAAATGAGGCTCATCACTTGAATTAGACAATAACAAGTAGACAGACAAGAAAATGTAATAAAACTAGCTCAAGTCTAGTAATCCACAGCAACTACTTAGATCCTTGCTTTCAAATAGCTGACCAGTAAATGCTATCTTTTGTTTGTTTTGTGTTACTAGATATGCAACAAGTGTGTTATCCTTTATTACATTGCACTGCTCAGAATATTTTTATTTTACTGTTTAGTAGTAGCTGATACTTAAAATGTAAATTTGATCTTTTTGAAAGTGCTCCGCTGCCTCGGGATTCCCACGCGACTTGTTACGAATTATAACTCAGCATTCGACACAAAACGGACCTTGCAGAAGGAAATTTACTACGATGAGAAAGGAGCACGCATTCACAGAGCAAGGAGCGACAGCATCTGGTAAAGTGTAAAAATGAAATATTGTTGTTATTCTATTCTGCATAGGAATTCAAGTGACTTCACCTGGTTTTAATAGTGGTGGGGTTTTGAGTTAAGAGAAAACTTTGGAACAGGTCTCAAGTTTAGAGTACTATTGTGCAACTCAATATGGCCCAATAGCTGTTGCTGAACTAAAACTTCAAAAACCAACAATATCCTTTAGCTTTCAGGTTGGTGGCCACCATTTTTTGTTTTACTGTCGCTATCCTGCTCTACTTGATGCAGTGTTAGGGCTTTTTTACATGGCCAGCAGATTTCACTCTCCTGTGCGCTCAAATAATTGTCTCCACTAATGAAACTTCCTTCACTACGAAGGCACGCTATAGCTGAAACAAAATTATGTTTCATGAGAAACATAATCCAGATTGCAATCCACTTCAGCTTCATGATGTAACTAGCACTCGAGTTGAGGATCATATTTTTAAGACCCATAGGGTCAAAGCTTTGGTGAAGTGACAGCAGCATCACTTGAACCAACATTCTAGCACATCAATCCATCTTACAGTTTGTCTTTATGCCAATTATCTCCATGCTGTTATGAAGGATTATTGATTGGTATTGACCCTAGAAACAAATATGCAAACTCCTTCTAGTATGAAACGCAGCCCATCACCATGGTTAGACTGGTTAAGGAAGATATATTGTTATCTTACAGGAACTTTCATGTGTGGAATGAATGCTGGATGGAGAGGAGAGATCTGTCCACAGAATACAATGGATGGCAAGTCCTTGATGCCACAGCTCAACTGAAATCCAGTGGTAACATTTTCTGTAAAGTCTATATTAGTCAGTGACTATTAAGATTCTGTATATTAGTCAGTATAAAATTGTTTTGGCTCAGTCTCAAATTCTTTCCAACTTCACACATATTCCCTCAGTGAACATCTGTGGTGGTCAACACAATTCCATATAAATTGGCCTTCAGTTAGTAGAGTAATTTCAAGCTCAGTGAGCTTTTTGTAGTACAGCAAATAGTCTAACTTTGTATATAACTCCTAGATGACTAGAGGGTTCTACAAATCTGTATACAACATGTTCATTGTTTCTTTTTCATGATGATGTTATTCTGGGTAATAATTTGAGTTCTTATTGCACATTATGCTATTGCAGAGAAATTATGTGTCAGTGGTCCAGCACCTGTGAGAGCTATTAAAGAAGGCCACGTGGATCTCAATTATGACGTAGACCTAATCTTCTCTAAGTTGGTAACAGATAACATGGTGTGGGTGCGGAACCCAAAATGTTTCAGTAAGGTGCTGTGTTGGGCAAGACATGTGGGAGACAGCATCAGCACCAAAAGTGTTGGGAGTGACATGCACGAGGACCTTGTCCATCATTATAAATACCCAAAAGGTACGTGAATAATTGAACTGGGTATTTCTTGTTAAAATACAATGGCTGACATCCTTGTCTCCAGCCTTTGGTTCTCCAGAGGTTTTGCTTAACATCTCACAAAATTACCCAAGTGTTTTGCAAAATGAGCAGAGGATCAAGGGATAGGGGCCCTTACTTTAACAGCGGAAGCAGTAGACTGTCAAAAACTAGGTTTTAGCATTCATGCTTGATTGCTCTTCTCATTGCCAGGCTCAGCAGAAGAAACAGAAGTGCTGAAAAGTGTCACACAAACAATGTTAAAAAACCACCAGACCAAAGTCAGCAAGGAGACTTCCCTCAGCCCAGCCACAGTGTCCATATCATCAGAGAGCCTCCATATGTATGGAGAAGACATTCGCTTTAAAGTTACAGTGGCCAATGTGAGTTTGGAGGAGAGGAACTTTAAACTGCTAGTGGGAGCCCAGCCTGTACATGATCAGGGCTTCACTCAAGCACAGTTCTGGAAAGAAGAGTTCTCTTTTCAATTCAAATCATATGAAGGTAAATCAGAAAGACCACCAAAATGTCAAAGTTCCACACACATACTGTATGTAAGGGTGGTTCACCTTCCATTGATGTTGTTATCCCAAAACCATGGGGATCCTGTAACATTCTAAGGTATAAAGTAAAAAACCAACATAATTCATGAAACAGATCAACAAACCTTAACGCTATTTACTGCATTCAGACTCAAATGTAATTGCCCTCACTTAATCAATTGACCACAGATAGTCAAATCTAGTCTTTGGGGGCTGTCATGGAAAATCCAAATCTAAGGCCACCATTAACAGCCAAATGGCACAGATTTAGCAGTGCAATATTAAATGGTGCATCTGACAACATACACATGATTGTGACTCCACTATTACAGTCTTTCCCCATATGTAGGTGCAATCACCCATAGCAACCAATATAATGTTTGCTTTTTAACAGATGACCAGTCAATGCTTCCTGCTGATTGGTTGCTATAGGTTATATAACCAGTAGCAAAGTTGTACCTTTTATTACATATATATCATGTCAATTATACTGATTGATCATTTTTCTGGTGGTGGGGTACATATGGCACAATAATGTACACTTACGCTACAGAAAGGTTGCTTAGATTCCATGCTCGTCAAATATCCTAAACTTGCTTAGACTGCCCCAATAAGTAGAAAAAGGAATGGTATTGGTACCTTGACAACACACCAGTAAGTGGCCACAATTTGGGTAGAACATGGGATAACAGGGCATGGCCACAGTGGATCAAGGGAATGGCCTATAATGTACTAAATTTTCATTTGAATCGTGGCAAATATGGATTATTCCTGTCTACAAGAATTTATTATATTGTTATATATTGATATAATCCATGTTCCCTGTGGCGTTTACAGTGCAAGTCTCGCATTCGCAGCCTTTGTGGTCAGTTTTTATCAGGAGCCAGTTAACCTGCCAGAACATATATGTATTAGGAACATATAAGGATATCGAAGAAATCCCACACGAGTATGGAGAACATACAAAGCCCTTTGCAGAAAGTGTCTGGCCTGGAAACAAACCTATGTGAACCCCCAGCTCTACATGACAGCAGTGGAAACCATTGTGCCACCTTGTTATTGTCCACATATTTGTTTTTTCTATGAACCAAGGGGAAGATATTCATTCACTACACACACACAATAGTTAGAATGTAATTTGTGAATAAATAAGTGAATAAATATAATATTAAATATAATATTCTGAGCAACAGAAATGTACTTTCACAAAATGTACTATAACATTATAGTTCATTGAAAGCAGCACAGTTTAGGGTACTCCAATTCTTGTTCATTGCAACTTTTCCCGTTCAGGGTGCAATCTCTCCATCCAGTTGTGCCACTCTTCATACGAGGCCTGCCTGCTGGACAATAACCTGCTGCGGATTACAGCTTTGGTTAAGGATCCCACTTATGAGAATGGTAATGTGGCTTTGGCAGAGCAAGATATGATGATCTGCAAACCTTGCCTGTCTGTTCAGGTGAGATAAACACTAAACCTGATTTCTGGTAAAAATAAAAAAAAAACTTTCACTGTATGGCCAAAAATATCCAGACTCCTCCTTGTCCAACATGTCGTTCCCAAACCAAGGGTATTAATATTAAGTTTGTCCTCCTGTTGTTGCTACAATTGCATCCTCTTATCTGGAAGATTTCCACTCAGGGCAGTGGCACATGCTGCTACTGGGGTTGACAAACTGCCTCGGGACGACTAATCTCCCCTAAATGCCTTCCCGCTAGCTAGAATGTAAATCGCCGGTGGGATGGCACTCGGATCGCTTCGGCTTTCCAAAGTCGCTCAAAGTTTCCTCGTGTGGCAACTTCAGGCAACTGGAAAACGATCGCCATCCTGCCGGCGATTTACATTCTAGCCAGTGGGAAGGCATTTAGGGGAGATTAGTCGCCAGAACAAGAGGTGATTTGTCGCTGGATGACTAATCACCCCCAGTAACAGAGTGTGCCACTGCCCTAAAACATATTTGAGAGGATTTGCTTTCATACAAGGAAAAAAGCAATAGTGAGGTTGGGCAATCAGGCCTGGCTCACAGTTAGATTGAGTTCTGTTATTTATGCAGGCCAATAGGATTCTTTTATTCCCATCTAAGCAAACTGACTTTCTCTGGACTTTGCTTTGTTCCCCACACCCTCTATGAATAGTCCTTATGCACCAACTTTTCAACCAAGGTCTGTGGGATTCTAAATATACCCGTAAAGTAGACGGCTACAGTAAAGAGCTACATGGTGAGAGTATTATGGGTCAGGAAAGTTGGGGGTTAGCAGGTGCTGGTTGAATAATAAACTGGGGGACTATCTAGAATAGTTTTAACAATATCATTAGAAAAGTACTCCCAGATGATGGTTGTTGCAAACAAGGCTTTTTAGAATAAATTCTCAAGGGTGCTTAGTTTAGTTTGCCAAGTTCGGCAAATGATTTTAATTCTCACTCTCCAGACCCCGAGAGTCACCTTGCAGTACCAACCCACGACGGCCATGATCCATTTCAAAAATCCTTTGGAAAAGACCCTGTTGCAGTGTGTGTTGAAAGCATCAGGAAAAGGGCTCCTGCACAATGAGAGACATTATCGGTAACTGGGAAAATCCTTTGCTTTGAAAGCTTTTTTACAGTGTTGATCTCCGGCCAATAGAAGGAAATCAGTATATATGTCCCTGCCTATGTGTGAACATTTGTGATGTATTTGTGGCCCACACAACCTGCAGAAAATGACACAATAAATATCTCCTTTTTACTTGCAGGTGTGGGAATGTGGCTCCAGGAGGAACTTTGCTTTATCCAATTATATTCACACCAACACAGGTTGGGCCCAGGAGACTCTATATTCAGCTGGAGAGCAGCATATTCCGAAATATAATTGGCTTTCAGCAGTTTGAGGTCCTTCCATCCAACGTCCAAGAATGTCAGTAAGATTTTATAAATATGGTTACTAAATAACTAATTAGAAAATAGGGCCATAACCAGTATGTTGTCTATTTTTAAGTTGTAAGATTGCTATTTTATTTTTGGTAGGGACCAATGAGCAGTGGCAGGAATTCCAGAAGGCTCCAGAGAGCGCACATGCCATTAGTGTAAATCCTCCGCTCTCACTTAACATCCAGTTTGAAGAGTCATTCTTCTATGGGCAAGATATTACCATTAAAGCGTCATTATCCAATCAGAGCAAGGCTGAGAAGGACTTATGCTTTGTTCTGTATGCTCAGTATGTGCACAGGAATGGGAATTTCTGTCCCAACTTTTGGAAGCAAGAGTATACGGTTTCATTAGAAGCACATGAAGGTAATAACATCATTTAAAAGAACAAGGTTATTTTAAATAGAATTAGAATAAGTAATACTGTATGCATTTTAGAAAATGCTTTTAATTTTGGAATGTGAATTCTGACCATATTATGCCATAAACGTGTCTACATCCCACTTTCCCTCACTATTGTTTGGTCACAGAGAAAACAGTCTTTACCTGTATCAGACCCTCGGAGTATGGAGACTTCAAGTGGGAGAGCAACCTTATCAGACTCACTGGCTTAGGAAAAGATGTTACCAGCACAATCTCCGCCAGCAGGCATGTGACTTTGTACAAACCCACCCTTTGCATTCAGGTAAAGACTGCAAGTTATATGATATAAGGGCTTGTTAATCTCTGTCTTTGGAAACAATGTTTACAGTATCAGTGGATGTATGCACACATATGAGTCCAACCCCCTTTTACCACAAATACACTCAAACCCATTTATTATCATATATATGTATATATATATAGCCAGACAAACTCTCTTATGACCAGTGCAGTGTACTGTGTTTTACCCATAATTCCAGGGTTATTGCAGTCATCAGGGGAGCTGCATGTGATACAGTAGAAAGTGAAGCATCACAATTGATCCAGTTGCACTTCAATGTAAATTGAAAAATGTTCTAGTTCTGGTTGGCGTTACTTCTGGCACTCGCTAGCAAAATAATGTGTGTTGCCTATAACTTGAAAACTAGTTAACTAGTAAAGTCATCAAGGTCCTTACCAACCTTTATCTACATATAATTGTTATCTATAGATGCAGACAGAGGCATTGCAATACCAACTCATCACATCCATAATCAGCATCACAAACCCAATAGAGGAGACTTTAGAGGACTGTGTCCTAACAGTGTCTGGGGAAAACCTTATATACAGAGAAAGACTGTACAGGTACGTATTCTCCTTCTCCCAATGACAGCTTTAAAACTGACTCAAATTGTCTCTTTTTAAAGGTAGATGCTTGTGTATTCAACAGGGAATTTGGGCTTTGAATAGAAAGTATATTAATGAAGAGATGGTGGGTTGCATAATTTACCGTAGGATGTCTGCTTTGTGGCGCTATTAAATATAATTTGTGATGGACGAATTTTTCCCATTTCGCTTTGCAACAAATTTAGCAAAATTCGCAAAACGGGTGAAAAATCGGCGAAACACCGATTTTGATGCCGTTGACAATTCGCCAGCGCCCATTAAAGTCAATGGGCGTCCGTTGATTGTCGCCAGCATCTAAATTGTCGTCGGCGTCCAAAAAACTTTGATGCCAGCGAATTTTCGCTGCAAATTTATTTGCCGACAGCAAAACACACAAATTTGCAGTGAATTTGTGCCTGGCGAATAAATTTGTCCCTTATTAAATTTAATTACAGAGGAAGGGCACCAGTTGCAGATGGCTGAAGAAGCCCATTTTACCCAAATTTCTTTACATTTTAGAAAATGCTATACAGGTACGGGATCTGTTATCCAGAATGCTTGGGACCTGGGTTTTTCCAGTTAACAGATCTTTCCATAATTTGGATCTTTAAAGTCTATTTAAAAATCATGTAAACATTAAGGGACAGATTTTTCGAATAAATTCTAATTCAAATCTGAGATTTATCATATCCCTATCCTGGAAGTAACTCAAATTCAATAGGTAGTCACCTAAAACCTGGCAAGTTCATGTAGAAGTCAGTGGCAGAGGTCCGCTGACCAATTTAAAGAAGTTAATAGCCTTCCTGACATTCAGTTTTTTTTGGAGAAAAACTCTAATTGCGTTCAAATTCGAGTTTTTGGTTCTGTAACATTCATTAGAATTTTAGAAGTTCAAGTTTTTTTTTAAAATAAGATACCATTCGAGTGGTTATTTGAGGTAAAAAAAAAAAACCCTCTAACATACAAACTTAGCCCCTAAATAAACCAATAGGCTAGTTTTGCTTCCAATTAGGACTAATTAATTATATCTTAGTTGGGAAGAATTTCAAGTTACTGTTTTATTGCTACAGAGAAAAAGGAAATCGTTTTTAAAAATTTGGATGATTTAAATAAAATGGAGTCCATGGGGTATATTTTTTAAAGAGTAAAGTTAGAGATCACCACAGTCCTCTAGAGTGAAATTCCGCCTCTCTCCCTTCATTTCTGTGGGATTTTGAAAGGCGTATTTATCGAAGGATGAACTTTCACTCATTGATAAATACTCTTTCAAAAATCCCATAAAAATGAATGAAGAGTGGCAGAATTTCACTATAGAAGACTGTGGGGCAACCTTAGAATTCACTCTTTAATATACAACCCATGGGAGAAGGCCTTTTCGTAATTTCGAGCTTTCTGTATAACAGATCCCATACCTGTACTATCAATAGGGTAAAGTGGTGCATTGGCATGGTGCAGATATCTTGGATCCAACTGCTTCATGGCCTGACTCAAATAAAAACTGCACTAAAGTCTATTGTATGCAAAAGCTTAATTAAAAACTACCTGTAGTGGATCAGGGTTCTGTGTGGGACAGAACCTACAAATCTGTCCCTGAGCAGCAACTCCACAAGAACAACCAATCAGAGCTTTGCTTACGTCAATATATCTGCACTAGACTGAGCCAAGCTAATTACTGCCCGTTGCTACAAGTTACTACACTCGGGCAGACTTGTAAATGGATGCTCATAAGAAATGACCTTAGAGAGAATATTTATTTATACTTTATTTATACTTAGTCGCCGCCGGCGAATAAGATTGTGAAACTGCCGGAAAAATTTGCAGTTGCTTGGACGTGGAAAAGTCAAAATGATATAAACGCCCATTGAATTTAACGTTGGTGTCAAAATTGACGCAAGCATCAGAATTGACACAGGCGTCAAAATTCTTGTTTCGGGACAAATTCGCCCATCACTATTTATACTATAACGCTATGAACATCTTTTTTTTTTTTTATTTCGACTACAGCTGCAAGAATATTGAACCGGGCAGCACAGAGGCTTACAAAATCAGATTTGCACCGACTCAAGTTGGGTCTCTGAAATTTCACGTCAGATTTGACTGCAAACAGTTCCGGGATGTGAGGAGGAGCCAAGCAGTGGAGGTCCTGCCCTGCACAAATCTGTTTTTAAGCGGGTAGTGTTGGACTACAGAGCATTAGATCAGTTCATTCTAACCAAGTTCAACTGCTGCCCCTATATTTTATAATTATTTTTTATAAAGCTTGTCTGTGCAGTTTCTTTTAAACTAGGGATGCACCGAATCCACTATTTTGGATTCGGCTGAACCCCAGAATCCTTCTCGAAAGATTCGGGCGAATACTGGACCGATTCCAAATCCTAATTTGCATTTGCAAATTAGGGGTGGGAAGGGGAAAACATTTTTTACTTCCTTGCTTTGTGACAAAAAGTCACGCGATTTCCCTCCCTGATCCTAATTTGCATATGCAAATTAGGATTCACATTCGGTTCAGCCGGGCAGAAAGATTCGGCCGCATCCTGCTGAAAAAGGCCTTATCCTTGGCTTGTGTGCATCCCTATTATAAACCATAACCTTTCTGTTTTGCTTATTTTATATGCGATACTTATTTCACTTTTACTGCACTGCTGTACACGATGTACCGCAGGCTGGCAGCATTGGTTATAACTAAACCCATGATTATTAAGAAATAAAGCAGCTTTTGCAGGTGTTTAATGTCCTGCAACATGTAATTTTGGACTGTCCTTTAAAAATAATCACAGAACATATGCTTCCAAGTAACTGGGCAAGTTCATTAGAATGTTTGTTGTTCTTCATGTCCACCTAATAAATACCCGATATATATGAGCACTGCCCAGAGCATTTGCATTGCTCAATGAGGCACCAGCTCTACACAGTCTATCTCAGAGAGCTTGTGATTGTATAGCAACTATATTCAAAAATCAATTTAAAAGGGGAAGCTCATCATAGCATTAGATTTTAGTTCTGTGTAGACACTGATATTCAGAGACAATCTGAAAATTCCCCCACTTAATTTATAATATTTATTTTCTGTTCTGCCTCTTTTAAACCTAAAATGTTGTGTAGTTGCAAAGGACAATAAATTCCGACAACCAGAAGGCAGATTCATCTCAAGGCTACATTTTTACCATTATTTTTTATATCAACACGTTTTCTATTCTGGCCCTCTCTTGCTCATCTTTCTGTTGTTCACCCTACTGCCTGGTTGCTAAGGTCAGTGGCTCACAAGCAACCAGAGAAACGATTGCAAACTGGAGAAGAAACCCCTATATAATTAAAAAATAAAACTCCAAATAGTAATAAAGGCGGATTCCAAAATCCTTAGAATAACATTGCCTATATAACGCTTAAAGTTGAAGGTGATCTTCCCCTTTTGTGAGGACACAGGTCATCAGCAAATTTCTCCCGTTCCGCTTCACGAAACGCAAATTTTGACGCCAGCTTCAAAATATTTATGACACCAGCGACAATTCTGACACCGGTGACAAATCCGATGCTGGCGACAATTCTGACACTCAATAAAGTCAATGGGCGCCTAGAATTGTCTCCGGCGTCGGAATTGTCGCCGGTGTCAGAATTGTTTTCGGCGTCATAGATATATTTTGACGCCAGCGAAATTTCACTGCAATTTCGCTAATTTAATCGCCGGTGGCGAAATGCGGAAATTCAACGCAAATATACGCTTGGCGAATAAATTCGCCCATCACTAGTCATCGGGTCTCAGCAGTGTTATTATAGGTAACTAGGCAGTGCCATTTCCAGTAATTTGACTTTACCTTGAAGCCCCTTTATTCAGATTATAGCTTACCACTAAACAGAGATGTATTATCCATTACGTTGTCACAAATGTCCATAAGTGAAGTATAAAAAAACTGTCCATCCTCTTTATTAGCAGATACCACTTTTATTATTATTTATTTATTATCCACTTTTATTGCCATACTGAGTGTGCGCTTACAATCAGCTAATAATACAATAATTATGATTTATGGTGCAGTGTCAATCAGTATAAGGATCAAGCAGTTCCTTTCTTACTCCAGACAACATATTGTATATTCATCCACTGAACAAAAGGGAAACAACACAATGCCATTATCAAGAGCCATAACAGATTTTCAATAAAAGTAATTTTACCAGGTACAGGCTGGATGGGTCCCATTATAGAGATACAGCAGCCATTCTTGCCTCTTATTATCTATGTCATATGTTCCATGCTCATATCCCACATACCTCCCAATACCAATACATGTATTCAAATTTCAGCATTAATGCTCGCAATGGCATAAGTACGATTTCAAAGGGTTTGTTCACCTTTAGATTAACTATTAGTATAATGTAGAAAGTGATATTTTTGAGACAATTTGCAATTGGTTTTCATTTTTTATTATTTGTGGTTTTTGAGTTATTTAGCTTTTTATTCAGAAGCTCTCCAGTTTGCAATTTCAGCAATCAGGTTGCTGGAGTGCAAATTACCCTAGTAACCATACACTGAATTGAATAAGATACTAAAATGTGTAATAAAAATATATTTGTAGCCTCACTGAGCATTTGTTTTTTTAGATGGGGTCAGTGACCCCCATTTGAAAGCTGGAACAAGTCAGAAGAAAAAGGCAAATAATTGGAAACACTATTAAAAAAAGAAAAAATGAAGCCCAATTGAAAAGTTGCTTAGAATTATCCATTAGTGATGGGCGAAAAAATTCGGCAGGCGCAAATTTTTCAGCGAAACGGGACAAATTTGCCCATCACTATTATCCATTCTATAACATACTAAACGTTAACTTAAAGGTGAACCACCCTTTTAAGTTAACATGCAATGTCACCATGAAAATATGCTTGATGTATTTCTGTGGAATCAAGTAGAAAATTCACCCGTTTATTTAAATATGTCCCAGTGCTGGCAAATACCAGGCAAAGGAGCACTAACAAATCAGATTTCTTTATCCAGAAAACATGTTTCCATTAGTCACACTTCTGATTTTTTGCAGGTTTCTGTTTTATTGCCGTACATTTGCTCATATGCTTTCTACATGCAGGAATCTCTGATGTGATATATACACAAATACCCTCCCATCTATTCTCACATCTTCTATGCACGCGATATCATTTATGGCTTGGGCCAAACAGCTGACAATTTTAATCCATTTAATTAAATTGTTCAAGTGTTTTATAAATTAAATGAACTTGTAATGGAATGTTTTCTGTAAATTTTATGGTGAGCTCTCCAACTCACTGTCACTGTGAGAAATACTAGGGAGCACAGAATCCAATCCTTGGATTCAGTATTTGCTTGATTTCCACAATTCTGGATTTTGTGTATCCCTAAAATACACCTTTAAAATGATGCTTGACCTTGACTGGAAGATGAATAAGAGAGGCCTGAATAAAAAAAAGCGAGGTTACTGTATAAAATAAGACCAATTGAAAAGTTGCTAAGAATAGGTTATACTGTAACATACTAAAGGTTAACCAACCCTTTAAGTTGACTGGAATTTAGAGGGAAGAAAACAGTTTATATGTATGAAGTATATTAAAATGTAATATCTACCCAGCCCTCCCAAAGAAAAGAAAAATTTCTAGACACAACACACAGTAAAAAGCTGGAAAAATATGAAGCTATAATTTGGAGTCATGTGATGAAGCCCAAGCCTCCTCGGCATAAACCCTCCAAGCAGGTTCTTTGGCAAATACAGAATGTTCCATTTCTCTTGCGTGGCAAACTGGACTGTATATATTGCAACTAGAAAGCAAGTATCCATTCCATTGGGCATCATAAATAATAACTTAATTGTAGAGTCATTCCTACTCGTAGTCTTTGAGCCCTAATGAGGAATAGGCAGGACCCGCGTACATATGTTCTTTTTCTGGGCTGTAAATGTTCTCGTTTACATCAGGACCACAAAGCAACAAATCCAAAATCCCGTAGGCAGTGCTGGTTGATCATATGGATAAGTATTGTATAGTTAAACAATCCAGAGGGCTCCCTGCGTCAAGTTCTTTGTCTCCTCCATATTGTGGTCGACAGCACTGTCACGGAACTGAATCCAGGCCAACTCTGTTTCAGGACAAAGATGGCTGGGCCTAAAGGATGAATATGAGTCATCCTCATTTTAAGATTTTTTCTATACCTTATTAACCCCTTACTGCCTTAAACGTATGTCTACGACCAGTGATGAGCGAAAATTCTCTCCAGATTTTCTCCAACAAAAAAAATGGCCATAGACTCCAGCGAGTGAAAAAAAATTGTCACACCTCAAAAAGATTTGTTGCCCATTAACTTCAATGCATTTGGTGAATTTTTCACAATTTCGCGAATTTTCGTCAAAGTGAAATGGGTGCAATTTGCCCATCACTATCTATGACCCCAATCTATACCCTCACTCTGATTGGCTCAGAAAAATGATAATCACCAGTGAAGCTAAGGGAGTGCTTGGCAATTTCTCATGTATCAGGGGCTGCAGCAGCTCTGGTCACATATAACAGCCACATGAAACCAGTGAGCTTACATAGTAAAATGTAACATCACACTATCATCCCACACTTGCACCTCCAAGTTAAATACTGTAAGCAATCTTTAATTGTATTCCTTATTCTCTACTATATGCTATATCAGTGATTCCCAACCAGTAGCTCATGAGCAACATGTTGCTCTCCAACCCTTTGGATGTTGCTCTCAGTGGCCTCAAAGCAGGTGCTTATTTTTGAATTCCAGGCTTGGAGGCAAGTTTTGTTGTATAAAAACCAGGTGCACTGCCAAACAGAGCCTCAATGTAGGTTGACAATCCACAGAGGGGCTACCAAATGGCCAATCACAGCACTTATATGGCAGCCCAAGAATATTTTTCATGCTAGTGTTGCTCCCCAACTCCTTTTACTTCTGAATGTTGCTCACGGGTTGAAAAGGTTGGGGATCCATCCCTGTGCTATATAGTAACATTTTTAAATAAAGGGGTTTAGCTTTCTTTGTGTTTGCAGCACTCAACAATTACAACGGTTGCCTGAAAATGTTGGCAATTACCATAAACCATAATAAGAGGGATTGGATATATGGAATACACAAACCTTGTGATAGTGAGAACATTTTTCAATACAGAAGATAACTTTGCAGCCTGTAAAATACAAAGTACAAAAACATAACATAAAAGTGGTGAAATGCCAGACTCAGAATATAGAAGAAAAGCCAGAATCTGACTTACATTAAGGTGCACGGTTGCATGGTTCATTGGAGGGTACATGCTCATTGCCAGCTCATCAACACTAAAGAAAGAACAAAAACAGAATAGACTTTCTGTAATAACAAAAATGGTTCATTTTTCAAGGCAAAGTTGCCACTATCAGACCCATACAGGATAAGGAGCAGTAACTACCAACAGTGGATTCTAAGAAAACAGACCAACATGTGCTCTCTAATCAACTGTCAGTGACTAAAAATGTAATTCAATTTATATTCATCTATATCATAACTGTTGTTATTCACTGTATCAGTAGCTAGCCTTAGGATTATGGGTGCACTAAATCTAGCATTCAGCTGAACCTGAGCCTTTTTCCGCTGTGTTCATAGCTGATTTACATCTGCCATTTCCACCCACGAAGACGGTTTGGAGGCGATTCTGTATTTGGCTGGATCCAGTGCAAAAGATTCAGTAGGCTGAATCCAGAACCAAATTGCATCTCTACTTCGGATACAGGCAAAAGGACTGAGACATTGCTGAGAAGGGCAACCCGATGTCTGAGAAAGGAGAATGTGGTTTAATAGGATCATAAGGATACTGGATATTTTGGGTTTATTGAAACATTTGACGATCCATATCACAGGAAAATGTGCTTAAAGGAAAACTATACCCCCCAAAATGAATACTTAAACAACAGATAGTTTATATCAAATTGAATGACATATTAAAGAATCTTACCAAAATGGAATATATATTTACATAAATATTGCCCTTTTACATCTCTTGCCTTGAACCACCATTTCGTGACTCTATCTGTGCTGCCTCAGAGATCACCTGACCAGAAATACTACAACACTAACTGTAACAGGAAGAAGTGAGGAAGCAAAAGAGACAACTCTGTCTGTTAATTGGCTCATGTGACCTTACATGTGGTTTGTATGTGTGCACAGTGAATCGTACGATCTCAGGGGGCGGCCCTTATTTTTTAAAATGGCAATTTTCTATTTATGATTACCCAATGGCACATACTACTAGAAAAGTGTATTATTATGATAATGGTTCATTTACATGAAGCAGGGTTTTACATATGAGCTGTTTTACTCAGTATCTTTTAATAGAGACCTACATTGTTTGGGAGGTATAGTTTTCCTTTAAAGTGGGCCTGTCACCCAGACACAAAAAGCTTTATAATAAAAGTCTTTTTCAAAATAAACATGAAAACCAATTTCTATTTTTATTAAAGCATTCATAGCTGTTGTAAGCTCATTTAAAAATCTCAGCTGTCAATCAAATATTGTCTGCCCCTCCTCTATGCCTAGGCAGACAATTACTTTCACTTTCCATTCAGCACTTCCTAGATGTCACTTTTCTCCCCACATTCCCCTGCAGGCCTGGATTTGTGGAAAGGCCACCAAGGCCCGGGCCTAGGGGGGCAGGATTTTAGTGGGCAGCATGCTGCCCAAACACATCCAAATTGGTTAAAAAATACTGGGGATGCGCAGGAGATACAATAATTGTTTCAATTTCCCATGCGCCAATCCCCATTGCTAAGGTCCCAATAAAAATTTGCACGAATAAAGGGGCCACAAACGGCATTGGGCCTAGGGGCGCCCGGTATGTAAATCCGGCCCTGTTCCCCCTGTTTTTTTCACCATTTAATTGTGTAGCCAGGACATGGGGATGGTCATTGGGTCCCCCATTCTGGTGCACAAACAAGATTCTGAGATGATGCAAGGCTTGTCTTAATAACAGTGTCCACAAAATGGCTCCTGCCTGCTTGATATAATTATGAATTCCCAGAATAAAGGAAATAGGATTCAGATAATTTATATAGTATAATTAAAGTACAGTTTGCTTGACTAATGTTATAAAAAGGATTTAAGATATTATGAACAGAATGGTGTTAGAAGCCAGTTGGTACCTAGGGGCTGACCTCCTGAGTTACATCCACCAGGTCATCTAGCTGAGCCACATGTTCTGCTGTTTCTGCTTCCCATGAGCCTTTATGGCACCAAGCACTTTTTTCAGGCAGGCTTTGGATGCTTTCATCAGGCCCAGGCAGGGAGCCATAAGCCTGTGATCTGCCTCTAACCAGTATGTGTCCTGATTTCCACGTACACCAATCTCATCATCCTCTGGGATATCACTGAATGGATCTTCTCCATCAGTTTGAGCCTGCAGGGGATTGTGGGATAAGAAAGAGGATAGAGACAAATATGCAAGATTACAAAAGATCACAAGGATTGAGATGGTTGATTGTATTAATTTATACCAATGCCCAGGGCTGCTGTATGGGCCATAATACTGGAGAGGCAGTGTATTACCTGTTCCACTTCCTCTATGGCATCCTTCACAACAGCTAGTTGTTTGCCAGTTTAAAAGTGGCAGCTAAAAGAGAATTCACACAACCCAAGTGTTGTTTCCACATCTACCCTCCAGTCACCTCTAAGCTGGTTCACTTGTGTACAATGTGCTCAGTGGCACCTCCTGAGTCAATACAGTTTGAAACACCATTTGGCTTTTAAAGGAGAACTAAAGTTTAACTAAAGAAGTAGGTTAGAAATGTTGTACACTATGTTTTGGCATTCTGTACCAGCTCAAGGCAATCACAGCCCTTTAGCTGTAAAGATCTGTCTCCAAAGATGCCCCAGTAGCTCCCCATCTTCTTTTCTGCTGATTCACTGTACATGCTCTGTGCTGCTGTCACTTACTGAGCCTTACGGTCCCACTCACAATATACAGTACACATAGACTATAACTGTCACAGTATAAGGCTGATTAATAGTTAATACAGATAATTACTACATGGCAGCATCAGAATTTAATAATCAGCCCTGTAGCATCAGCTTATGTTACAGACAACATGTTACTCATTTTCTGCTTGATCATTGGGACGACCCCTAAGCTTAGCTTCTCAACAGCTGCTCAGAGCCCACTGAGCATGTGAGTGTCACAGACACTTTCCAAGATGGTGACCCCCTGTGACAAGTTTGAAGTCCTGGATCATTGCTGCTATTGAGAGGCTGAAACGTTAGGCTGGTGCAATAAGTTCATTATATAAAAGATGGTATTTTTAGCCCTATTGATTTTTAGGGTTTAGTTCTCCTTTAACAGCAAAGACAATGACAAAGCAGCTGAAAAATCTAGTACCTTGCAAAGTGGGACCACTACCATATTAATAATTATTACTAATAGCCCCAATACATAGAACACCTTAAAAGTTGAAATAATACAAATGGCAAGGTGATAAGACATCTCAATTTATGATGGCAAACCTTTAGGAAGTTTTTCCCACTGGTCACATGACTCCCACACACTGCCTGTGGATCTCAGCTGTGCCTGTAACAGACTGAGAGGATATAAAGAATGAGAAGAGGAGACAGTGAAGAAAAATAAGACAAAAAGTGAGCAGAGGCAGCGTTATAAATATAATATTGCAATATAGCGATACCTCTGAATACGGGAGCTAAGGATCACTTCTGCAAGTTGGATGGTGCCCTCTATAACATCTGCAACAGCCTCGCGCACTGTTTTACGAAACATGGTAGATTAGACTGAAGGTTTAGGGATCACTGATGGGTTATTTGCTTACAGTTGCAGGAAGACAGTTGATGGGAATTACTGCAAAACTACATACAAATGAAAGAAGAACAATCTATAAACTAATTACTGAAACTGAGAAATAACACAGTACCGACAACTTATCCAGGACACTGCTTCTCACCTTGTGGCAGCTGCTAAGACACCATTGAGAAGTCCATCACTTAGCTTCTGGCTGCCCTGGAAAGGGTGAAATATATCATATGTTATCCTGAGTAAAGGTTTCACAAATACTCTGTTTGTCTGTATGGGATATCTCTTAACTCTTCCAAAGGTAGAGGAGGTTTAGTGACAGCCAAACTCAGTTTGGTATCTTCTTGAGATGTTGCTTTAATCTAATGTCCTATGAAAAACATAAGAAATAACTGTAGGAGACAGGTAACATATTTATAAAGAAATGTCCTTGCTTCAGGGCTTTGTGGGACTCAAAGATCTTAAAGGAGAAGGAAAGTTTAAAACCAAGTAAGCCTTATCAGAAAGGTCCATCTAAATATACCAGTAAACCCCCAAAGTAGTGCTGCTCTGAGTCCCCTGTCAAAAGAAACATTGCATTCCTTTCCTTCTATTGTGTACACATGGGCTTCTGTATCAGACTTCCTGCCTTCAGCTTAAACCTCATTGCCCTGGGCAAGAGCATGCTCAGTTTGCTCCTCTTCCCCACCCCCTCCCTTCTCTACTGTAATCTGAGCCCAGAGCAGGGAGACACTCAGGCAGGAAGTGATGTCACACAAAGATAATACTGCAGCTCCTATCCTAAACAAACAGAGAGTTTCTAGAGCTTTTTACTCAGGTATGGCAAAACATTCTACAGAATAAATATAATGCCTCCGTAGCTTTCCTTCTCCTTTAAGAACAATTTCCAACAAGGCAACAACTCCAGGTGTAAGGAATTAAAGGTAACATATATCTCCTTTCTGGCATGAAGCCCACTCAATTGGACTTACATCAAAAAAAATTTTTGACCAATATAAAACCTATATAGATTTTATGCCTATTTATGCTTTTTCAGTTTGGTTGGTTTCAAATAGTTTACCAGGAATTAAGACTTTTTCCAGTTACTTTCTATTTTCTAAGTGTGACTGTGTAAAAAAAATACCTGTGCGGCGGGGTCGCCAGGCTGCGCAATCGGCGGGGACGCCCACCGCATGGTCTGGTGCCATCTTGACTTTCTAAAGGGTGCGCGCGCCTCTGTGTTTCTTAAAGGGGCAGGTGCGCTGACGTGATGACGCCAACGCGCAAAGGCGCCAAATTCAAACTGTACAAATAGGGGGAAAGGACTTTCAGAGTTTGCCCGTGATAGAACTTGTTTCTAGTGGTTTCCTGAGCCTTGTGCATCCGATCTGTTCTGTATCTAGTATGTTTGATTACCCGTGTTTGACCCAGCCTGTTCCTGACTATTCTGCATTCTGTATCCTGACCCTTGCCTGCCTACGACAACTCTTCCTGCTTAACCCCTTGATTGACAACCTGGTTTGACCCTTGCCTGCCTGACGATTCTTGATATCCGCCTGCCTCGACCCAGCCTGTCTGCCGATTCTCTTGCCTGCTCCATTTGTACCGTGACCTTCGGCCCAAAAGACTCTGCTAACAGCCGTGCCCCTTTGCCAGCCAGAACATCTCGCCTTGCACCCCTCGTTAAGTCCAGATGGCACCCAAGTAAGCTGAGGGCTCCTCCCGAAGCCCAACACCACGCCATCGGCGGGGATGCCTGCCGCATGGTCCTTAAAGCTCTGGCGCCATGTTGTTCTAGGCCGCACATGGCGCGCCTGTGCGCCTCTTAAAGGCGCAGGCATGCTCGCGTGTTTGCGCCAGCGCGTTTTGGCGCGAAATTTGAATGCTATTTAAGGGCCATTCATTGTACAGCCCTTTGCCCGTGATAGAACTTAGTTCTTGTGGTTTCCTGAGCCTTGAGCGTCTGTCTTGTATTCTGAACTGATTATTCATGTTTGACCCAGCCTGCTTTCTGACAATCCGACAATCTGTATCCTGACCCTTGCCTGCCTACTACAACTCTTCTAGCTTAACCCCTTGATTTACTACCCGGTTTTGACCCTTGCCTGCCTGACGATTCTGATATCCGCCTTCCTCGACCCAGCCTGTCTGACCATCCTTCTGCCTAATCCTTTTGTACCATGACCTTCAGCCCAAAAGACTCTGCTAACAGTCGTGCCCCTTTGCCAGCCAGAACATCTCGCCTTGTACCTCTCGTTAAGTCCAGGTGGCACCCAAGTAAGCTGAGGGCTCCTCCGGAAGCCCAAAGGTGGTCACACTACTGGTGAAGCCGAGCCGAGACCAGGGTGCTTGACAGACTGTTTTTCTAATTTTGAAATTTATTTTTTCACCTTCTAAAGCAGCTCTGGGAGTAGGGGTCGCTGACTTTGTAAACTGTTCTAAATTGATAATTTAGTTGATACATTTCTTATCTTTGTACCCGCTGAGCAGAAGTGCTGGAAGGTGAACAACCCCTTTAAGGCATAAAATCTATATATAAGTTTCATATTGGTCTAAAAATGCAATTTTTTGACTTAAGTCCAACTAAGTGAGCTTCATGCCAAAAAGGATGTATATGTTACCTTTAATTCCTTGCACCCGGAGTTGCTGCCTTGTTGGAAATTGCTCTCAATAGCTTTGAGTCCCACAAAGGTGAACAAGTCCTTTAAAGCAACAAAGAACTGCTGTAGTTTCCCCAAAAAGAAAATAGAACAGTACGTAGTAAATTCCATAATCTTCTAATAATATATAAGTGAGTCTTTTATTCTAATGCCAGTCGGGCTCATTACCAAATTTTCATTATATGCAATGATACTCCATAGATGAAAAATAAGACATGCAAAGGGTATTTTTTGTGTAAATTTGGAATTTGTCAGTTCTGTGTCTAGAGCAAACAAAATGTTCAACAGATGTTCTTGAAATGATATAGAACCACACCTAGCAGCCTATTGCTGATAGTGGAAGGCTCAGACAAACAGAGACAACAAGTCAGTGACAGAGGCAGCAGCTAATTAATTCAGCCACTGTGTTTCTAGAGTAGGGTGCTCTCTTTATTCTAAGGAAAAGTCTTTATTCCCCAAATAAGAAAAAAACAAAGCAGGAGCCATGTTCCTGTGTCACATTCTTGTGAATCCCTGCATCCCCCAAAATGCAACCGGGCAAAAAGACCCATTTATTCCTGCATGGAATAGAAAACCTTATATATAATAACCACATAGCATGCAGCTAGCTCAAGCAACCAGGTACTACATATAAATAATATGCCACAGGCTTCTCTAATTAAAAGTATTAAAGTCAAAATAGAGTCTTTTCACGTATATATAAAGGTAACTTTGAGCTTCAGCAGGAATTTTAGGGGGCATATAATGTTTCATTACCCTTTTATTTCCAGAAGAAATTTTCCTGGAGAATTCCCAGCAGACAAATTCTGTGCTACAGTATATATGTTGTAACGTAAATGAAACGTATGTTACAAGTGCTGCATCAGTTGCTTACCCGGTGTGTCCCAGAAATGCTGCCCATTGAAACTATGGGCTCTCCATCTACAGAAACAAGGCAAGGTCACATATTATCACCTTAGCTCCAATTAATTCTTCTTTTCTATAAAATACAGGATTTCTCAATCTGATATCAGCCTCGCTTGCAGTTTTGGAGAGGCCCTAGGTAGGCTCCAAAACGACTTTTTTCTTTGTGTTTCCAAGAAAATACATTGCATTCCAGTTCTTATGAATACACATCCATTCTGCAAGTGAAGCCTGCAAGAGCACCAGTGAATCTCCTGATGGGCTACATCAATCTGTCATTTCTGGCAAATGCCACATGGTCTGCTGGAAGATGCCATAGACAATCACTATTTAGTGGGCATGTGGGGGGCTGTTTGGGCCCCTGTGTATATGAAATGCCAGGGCGTATTATGAATCTCAGTCCAGACCTGGCTCCAGCTTATGATAATATCTATGAGACATTTCCTTATATCCATCATATAAAATGTATATTCTTAACAAACAGACGTATTCATGTAAGAGCATCTGAAGCTATGGTTGTCACATAAGGCAGTGATGTATAGAGAACTCTCACTTTACTGAAGGCTGCTGAGTTCTATACAGACATTTTCCCCCAGGTATTCCTTTCTTTGCAAATCTCTCATATTCATCCCTTTTATTTAAAACCTATATATTAAAGAAGCTCAAACAGGGCCGGATTTGCCCTGAGGGCGCCCGGAGCCTGTCGTCCTCCATCGCCCCCTCCCTTTCAGAAGATTGCACGCATGCGCATCGTCAGCTTTATTCCGGAGCACTAGTCGTTCGGCGCTAGTGCTGCCACCACATGTTAATGGGGTGGTGGTTCACCTTTAAGTTAACTTTTAGCAGTGCCGGACTGGGAAGAAAAAACAGCTCTGGCAAAAGTATCAAGCAGCCCATGTCACGCGCATGATAAGTATTTCCGACCCCAAGGTTAACTAGAACTATTATTAATAAATAGAGCTCAAGTTCCTGGACCAAGTGGGGCCCATTAGCATAGAATTCCAAGAATTATTATATGCCCTATGTGCTGAAGCTGGGCCTTGCAACAAGTATTTGGATCAGTGACCCTATACTCAGAAGCATCACTAGAGGGGGGCGTGGTTCGTGGTTCGTGACGCACAGCCGGGCCCCGCCCCCTCCGAACGGCCGCATTTGTCAGCGGCGCACGGTCTGCTGGGGGGCCCTGAGGGGTTGCGGGCCCTGGCCCACTCGCACCCCCTGCTCCCCCGGTAGTTCCGCCACTGCCTATACTCATAGTATAATCCCGTCAGTAACTCATTACAAAAGCAGCATTTTTTTCAACCACATCAACTAGCCTGTCTCTAAAGTTTGGCCCCAGTTCCATGCCTGTGTGATTGTGAAGCCAGATCAGCAAAATTCAACTGCAGTCTTCAACACAGCCCTTAGCAGGGACTCACCCCATACAGCATGGACCCCAAAAATAATGCTTACAGTCTGCTATTTTCCAATTGGGTACAAAGGCTAAGGTGCAGGCAAAGCTTGTTGGATCTTAGATAGGCAAAGGGTGGGATTAGCCCTACTGCTTGGGTAGATAGCAGAGTTCCTGGTCCCTCTGCATTACCATTAAACAAATACAGGCATCGGCTTAGATGTGGGTGTTTGTTACCTACAACTCATTTCCATTTTTAACCAGTGGCTCATTTACATAATAAAGACAGACCTCAATTTCATTTTTTAAGTGAGTGGCCTATTTACATTTTAAAGACAGCAGCCCATCGGCATTTGCCCGAACCCACAGATGGCCAGTCCGGACCTGACTTTTAGTATGTTATAGCATGGATAATTCTAAGCAAGTTTTCAGTTGGTCCTCATTATTTTTTTGTTTTTTTTTATAGTTTTTTAATTATTGACCCTTTGTTTCATACTGAAACTAAAAGTTCTCTCAAAAGTAAACAACACCTTTATTGTCAATGTTATTATTTAATAGGGATGAAAGACAGGGTTGCCACCTTTTCTGGAAAAAAAAATACCGGCCTTCCTATATATTTATCTTTTTTCCCTATTAATAACATCAATCATAATTTTTGCGGTGGCAGCCATGTTTCCCACAAATCCGGGTCTGAAACTACCAGAGTGCATTAGAAGAATTACCATAATCTAGTGGCAATTAAGAGATCTGAATATTTCTTAGGGAAATGATCAGTGTGAACACAAAACAAAGGAAAAAGATAAGCTGTCAGTTTTATTTACTTATAGACCATCTACAGAAAAAGCAATACATCCATAAAATTATACTTATTTATGTATAATGGCTTAAAAGCATTTTTATTTTACATTTTCACTACTTTTTTACCTGAGTTTGATGCATTATGTTGCGTTCAGAATCCATTTCTAAAAATCTTAAATCTCACTTTCTGGTGACTGTTTACAGTACATACTGATGTTTAAAGGGGAACTCTACAAACACATAACTTAAGATTTTTGAAAAGTAAACATAATTTCAAGCAATTTTAAAAATATGCAGACTTTTCATGATTTTTAATTGTTTCTGACAGTTCCCTAAGCCTAGCCCCCTGCTCTTCTACTGATCTTTCTGACTACTTTGCTGAGCTGGCTGACTACTGTTACTTTGTATAAACAGCCAGCTGTCTTCAGCCTGCATCCTCCAAACCCCACAATTCCCTGCACACGTGATTTCAACAAGGAACGGAACATCACAGTGCAATGCATTGTGGGTTATGTAGTTCCTGCATGCTGAATGGAATGCATTTTAGGACGTCAGAACAAATGCTTCTGCGTGTGCTCTCCTAACGAAGAAGTATGCAGACTCGCCTCTTATTTTACTCACTGATGATCTGAAGAGGCTGCAGTCACTCCTCCGTGCTGCCCACATATCCTGTTGCAATCTCCCCCCTCATGGCTCAGCTCTCAGCCCTCCCGCCTCAGCTCCTAAACCAGGCTGATGGCTGAGGAGGGAGGGCTGATGGCTGAGGAGGGAGGGGTGGGATGGAGAGCATTTGTACTGGGGGCTGAGGAGGGAGGGCTGAAGACTGAGAGCATTTGGGCTGAGTAGGGAGGTCTGACGGCTGATGCCTGAGGAGGGAGGGCTGAGGAGAAAGAGCTGACGGCTGAGGAGGGTGGACCCAGGACAGAGATGTGACGTCCGCCTTTGAGGATGGGTGATAGAACAAGCAGGCAATGCTGCATTTCTTTGCCTTATGAGATTGCATGCAGGAGAGCGATCTCCCCTGAGGATGTCCTAAAATGAGTTCCTGCATGCTGTCTGTAAACTGTGTAGAAGTTGTTACAATTTGTAACATCAGCATTTTAGTCCCTCCTTTCCTGCCAAGGTTTCAAATGATGCAGAAAAAGAAGAACTGTTAACCAGCTGATTGTAGCATAGAAAATGGCATTTATTCATACTTTTTGAAGAAACAGGTAACTGTGATGGGTATATTAGGGGTTTCTGTGTTATGTGGGCCTCTTTATCAAATTTTAGTTTGGAAGCCAGAGTTCCCCTTTAATAATTGTTTTGAAATGCTCAATAGATTGTATGTTGTTGTAGCCTAAAATTAGTTGCTTCAAAAATGTTCAACACAAAATGCAAGTTTTGTGCAAACACGTAAGTTGTACAAGTACGTAAGTGCACAGACCCACCTAATGCAACTGCACATTACAAATTAAAACGTACACGGAAGAAAGGTTTTATGCTTGCAGCCTACTGAAAAACTAGAAGGAACACTGGTAAAAGCAGCCTTAGAGTAAAAAATGTATAGTTATAGGATCTATTATCCAGAACGTAAGCACAGAGATATCACAGAGGTGTCAAAACTAGGATCCCTCCTTTCGCTCCTCATCACAGCAGCGCTGCAGTTGGCCACTTTAGACAGGGCCCTCGCTACCTCTTGTATAGGTTATTGGTGTTTTTTTGCATGTACAGGTATGAAACCTGTTATCCAGAATGCTCGGGACCTGGGGTTTTCCAGATAACGGATCTTTCCATAATTTGGATCTTCATACCTTAAGTCTACTAGAAAATCATGTAACCATTAAATAAACCCAATAGACTGGTTTTGCTTCCCAAAAGGATTAATTATATCTTAGTTTGGATCAAGTACACGTTACTGTTTTATTATTACAGAGAAAAAGGAAATAATCTACAAAAAAACTGGATTCATCTATTATAATGGAGTCTATGGGAGACGACCTTTCTGTAATTTGGAACTTTCTGGATAACGGGTTTCCGGACAATGAATCCCATACTTGTACTCTGTATATATACATACATTAGTTGAATATCGCTGCAGAATATGTTGGCGCTTTTTAAATACGTGTTACTAATAATACAAATATCTGTATCTGGTTTTCAGTTTCAAAGTAAGGTAACCCTATACTGCATTTATTAGGGGGGGCACTTTCCCTTTCCTACTATCATATTTTTCAAATTTAATGCGGACGTTTTAGGATATTATCCATGGACCTATTCTAAGAAGCATTGAAATTGGACCTTATTTTTTATGTTTTTTTTAACTGGCCTGGATTTATAAAGTGGTCGCCCCCTCCATGCCCTCTACTCCCACAGTTCCATCTCATAATTGCGTGCGCACAGGTAGATTTCCACTTATCAGATCCAGAGCACACGGATTTGGTACCTGAAAAGTAGAGAGCTGTCAAATCTCCTGTGTGTCCCAATGCTTCAAAAGTTGCGAAAAGTTCGCCAAGAATTCGCATCTGGCAAATAAATTCGCCCATCACTAATCAACACATGTTTCAACTACGGATGCACCGAATCCACTATTTTGGATTCGGCCGAACCCCCAAATCCTTCACAAAAGATTTGGCCGAATACTGAACCAAATCCTAATTTGCATATGCAAATTAGGGGTGGGAAGGGGAAAACATTTTTTACTTCCTTGTTTTGTGACAAATAGCCACCCGATTTCCCTCCCCGACCCTAATTTGCATATGAAAATTTAGGATTTGGATTTGGTTAGGCCGGACAGAATCCAAATCCTGCTGAAAAAGGCCGAATCCTGGATTCGGTGCATCCCTAGTTTCAACCAGTAAGAATGTCTCGGAAATAATTCACAAACCATGCCAAGATGCTTAGCAAAACTTTATTACAGATAAAGTTAGTAAGAAAATTAGGAATCTGCACCAAGCAACTGGGAGATCCTGATTAAGTTGGCAGAGAGAGGTCTCAAACTGGAAAAGGACCCTGGGCAGCACGGCCTTTGCTCCACAGGAGAGATCTCTGCCAACAGAATGGGACCTCCATTTTTAAATGCTCTAATAAACACTCAAAATCACTTGGAACCCACTTCAACAAAATGTCTTTCTTCTGATGCGCTCATCAGGAACTGGCCAGTTTCCCAAGAAACACACCCAAAGGCAGAACTCAAGAGCTTATCTTATTATTAGAGTACATACTGTATCATGCCCCTAACTAAAGTTCCTATGAGAATTTTTGAAGTCATAAACATATGACTTATTTATCAAAGGGCATATTTATCAAAGGTCAAGTTGTGTTTTCTCGAAAAATTTGAATTTTTCGAGGGTAGTTTCACTAAAAAAAACTAAAATTTTTCCAGGGAGGGAAACATTTTTTGATATTTATTATGCCTCGAAGCTGCTAAAAGTCAGAATCCAAAAATACTCCAGCTAAAACCTGCCAAGGTAATGTAGAAGTCAATGGCAGATGTCCCTTTAACCATCTGAAGATGTTGTTTGCCTTCATGATTTTTGTGTTTTATAAGGTGGTTTGTGCTCAAAAACTCAATCAATCCGAGATATTCTAGGTTTTTTTAGCCCCATAACAATAATTTCGAGGTATGCAAGTTTTTTCCCCCGATTGCATTCAGGTTTTTTCATAAATATGCAAACATTCGAAATGTGAGTTTATTCAAGGTAGAAAAAAACCTCACAAACTCGACCTTTGATAAATAACCCCCATTATGTAATTGACTTCGGGGCACCATGCCAAACCATAATTGAATATTTATAGGTCAACGGTTCTTTCTACAAAACTGCTTTATAGAATTTATCCAGAACTTTTATCAAAGTATTACTCTGAGCCACCATTTAATATAAAAAAGGCTCGACATAAACTTCTCTCATTACAACACATGAGCTATCATATTATTTGAATAGGAATGACAAGGTGCCCAGAGAATTTTATGACCTTTTACAATACAGTCCACTTTATTTGTGCTTATCTGTTCTAAGTTAATTCATGCACCAAAAATATATGCCTGTAGGATTTTTTTTTTCTCATTTATGATAAATTTATTCTTCAGTAGTCTTGCTTTTGGCTGTTGAAACTTCAGTCCAGTTCAAAGTTGCCCAGTTCTCTTTGCAATTCTTCAAAATTCATCATGTTATTTGCAGTATTAGACCAGGCTGCATGACGTGCCCCATCCATTTCTGGTGCCAGGCGGTTTGTATGGTGAAGGTTATGATGTGTGCCTCCTATGGTCTCATTGCATTCAGGACATTTAGACCTCTCCGTTGCTCCACCACATTCTGTTATGACATACACATGGTTATTGGGACATTTAAACCAGTGGCCTTGCTGCAGCTCCATAGCCTTTACAATCATGATCCGCTCATTGTCGCTTATGCCAAGACCAGAGTGTGGGAGGTTTTTCTCCAGCTCCTTCAACTTCACCTTTACTAACTGTACATCCTCCTGAGTGAACCTTTTGTTTCTTTCCAAGATTTTTCTTAAAAGCTCTATTTCATTTTGATTTGCAGGGCTAATTCTACCGGCCATCTTGCATCTTACAAGCAGTTCTAAGAGGAAAATAAAACGCCCAAGTTCATTTTGCAGGTCCAAGACCTCTTGTTCAGTGAAGGAGGATCTGGTTCTCCCCACCCATTCCTTAATTTCAAGTAGGCGATTTTTAAGTTGGGATTTCTCTTTCTCATCTACTTTTTGTATGTTAGAAAAGAGTTTTGCTATCTTTTGGTAAAACAAAGACATATTCTCCAGTTTGAGCAGTTCCCTAAGTGAAATGTCTGGGTTCTCCAAAGCCAGCTTCATATCTAGGTATTCCACAGAATGTGTTCTCCTAAACTCAACCATCTGTTGTAAAGAATCCTTTAGTCTTTGTTGAGTTTCCTTCCTTTCATATTCTGGACCTAGTATTTTTTTCTTCACTTGCTCAATCTCATCCAGAGTTCTGTTAATAAATGTGCCATATCTCAGATTTTTCCTGATAGGGGTCTGGCATTTAGGGCACACCTTAAGCTTTATACTCATTTCTTCTTGGGATGTAATATCTGTTGTCACATATTGGTCCATGCCAGATCTTTCAAAGATATGGCCACAGTCTTCTAATTCTATGAAACAAGCATCAGACTCATCTTCATTACCAAAGAAGATCTGTGTTATCTCATCCTTATTACATGTACGACATTTTGAAGGGCATGGCTCTCCACACAGTCCGATGCAGCGGTGTCCACACTTTAGTTTCTTAGGACAGGCAACATCACAGGGTGGACGATCACAAGGCTCTGAGCATAGTTTTCCACACTTGTAGTGCTCACATTTCCACTCACAGGGCTCCATGCATGGGGCGCATCTTTCTCCACACTTCTTTTTGCATTGACTGTGAATGCAACGGTTTTCACATATCCTGATGCAAGGAGGACACTTATTTGTGCATGGCTCTTGGCATGGATGTGAGCAGATTAGAGGACGCTTGCACGGGTGACGGCAGGTCTCATGGAATCGCCCCTGTGTACATGAGTGACAACTGCCAGAACATTTGTGCTCACAGTTCAGTGTTGTGCGGCAAGGTTCATTGCATTTAACCGGCATTCCAAATTCTATATCACGTTTTTTCCAGCACTTAATTGTCTGAATGTGCCCACATTTCAGTTCTGCTTCAACATCCTGTGTACATCGTTCTTCACATTCATCTCCACAGAGTTTGACACAGCGATGGCCGCAACTCAGGAACTTGGTACAGGGCATTTCACAGCAGTAGGTTCTTACAGGGATGCTACATGGAACCATTTGTTGGTGCCCACACAATGGCATATTCTTTGATACCAACTTCATGCATGGCCCACAGGGTTGAAAGCACATTTTTTTGCACCGATGTCCATCCTCACAAAGTTCCTTTTGGCAGGGCTTATTGCATTGATACTCTTTGTGCTCAGGGTCATAGGGGTGGCACACACGGGTACAACGATGTCCACAATCCAGCCTGAATTCACAATCCTTAGTGCAGCCCCCTTCAGGGACATTTTTGAAATCATCAGCAGTTCTGACAGGGGTGGACACCTCTGGGTGGTTCTGGCAACAAAGCATAAGGTGATTACCGATTTGATGCCTTTGACGCAAAGTAAGTATGATGCTGCTCCATAAATTCACTTTGCCCAGCATGCCCATGTTGCCAATACAGAAAAGTCCTTTTTTTGCTCTAGAGAGTGCCACACAAATTCGATTAGCGATATGAAGAAAGCCAACTCTTCCCTCTTTATTGCTGCGGACCAGCGAAAGGAGGATAATATCATTCTCTTCACCCTGGTACTTGTCCACCACATGCACCTTTACTCCAGAGAACTTTTTGGCAGGCATAAGCTTGCGGAGACAGAAGAGTTGACCTGTGTATGTGGTGAGGATGGTGATCTGAGATGGTTTATATTCCTGGCAGAGGAAGTACTTGCAAAGTTCAACTATGAACATAGCCTCGTGCATGTTTTCATGACTTTTTCCATCTTGTATTTCTTTTTCTAGGCAGTTGTGTTCCACAAAGAAAAGATTGGTGGAGACTCCCTAAAAGACAGAGGAAACATTGTTATCTAGAGAATCCACCTGGTTCCATTATTGTCATCGAATTGTCCAAGAATAGTCTCCAAGAATATTCGCCGGCGTCCAAGAATGGTATCCGCCATCCAAAAACGAGACGCCGGCACCTCCAATGGGAGCAGAAACCCTCAATTTTTTGATTGAAACTTACCAGAAGCTGCTGCATTTCTCACCCTCGGCTTATACTCGAGTCAATAAGCTTTCCCAGTTTTTGGAGATAAAATTAGGTACCTCGGCTTATACTCCGGACGGCTTATACTCGAGTATATACGGTATATGGGTGGTAACTAGAAAGAGACACAACAGAAAGGTATGAACTGTTAACGTGAGGTTCCCCTGGTTGGGATGTTTCTCACCTTGATGTTTTCATAATTGAGCACAGATGGGTGATTGTCCAGTTCTTTGTAGATGTGAGGTGTGAGGAGCCGAGCGATCTCAGGCCGCATTCGATGCTAGAAGAACATGGAAGGTTCATTGTTAGTACTAGATATAAGATAAATTCAGATTTTAGTAAATAACCCCCTAAATCGTAACATTCTTTTGATAACGGGAGTTATATAAATAGTTCGGACTTGGTATTCTGCATATAAGATATTACATCTTATAATATTTATGCTCATATATATTGAATTGTTTCATTTTGATATTGTGATAGAGGCGCCCCTCTTCTGACTGAGACTAGTTTTGTTTTTAAGGTATTTTTCAACTTATTGTTGGCAGAGATGTGAATAAACATTGCCTTTTATCTTAATATATATGGAACATTTACAGTTTTCTATTCTATCAAGGGTTAAGTCCATTTCATTTTTGAGTATACTGTAAATAAGAATAATTTGTTACCCATTGTAAGCCCTTTGCACTTTTTAGTTATGTTCCGAATCCAACTCCCTGATAAAACTACAGGGAACATTGTTAACCCATCAATCTAAAAATTGCTCCGTAAAACAGTTTCCCGGTTCTTCACCTGATAATTCAGACGGACAAATGGCAGGTTGGATTTGATGAGACGTTCAAACATTGACACCTCCAGGTTGAAGTTCTTTGCCAAATCATAAACATTGGCACTTGGCCTCAGCTGAAATACAGGCAAAAATCACAAATTGAAGTTAGTGGGATAAAAATGGCCACAAACTTAGTTAATGAGAATAATTATACATGGTATTTTTTTAAAATGAGTGTCTGTGCAGGCTAAGTGAGAACTTATTTTTCCTTTTTATTCTACCAAAAGTATTCCATTAACGTCTTTGCTCATCTGGCCAGGCCCCCAAGTTACATTCAATTACACTACTAGTTATATGACCCTATGGGAGTAATGATCAGTGGGTGAGGGGCAGGAAACGCAAAGTAACATAAAGGAAATTTAACATGAAATTTCAATGAGGGATGCTGGCTTATCCACCATATTGCTAGATTTATAATATCACAAATACAAATCTCTTTGACACGTTTTTCAAAATGAATAAGGATATTACTTTATTGAATACAAATCAAATTTTATCCGCAATGGTACAGTGCATAATGCTCACCACTGACGTATTTCGTGCCCCATGGCATTTCCTCAGAGTGTAATGTATTTTTTTTTTACAAAACACAACTTTATAGCAAATCGTAATTACAGACAATACACACTATGGGGTTATTTATCAAGGTCTGAATTTATCTCAATATCGGCTGCTACAAACTCCAGTCTAAGCTGCACTGGTTTTTAACGCTTATTTATGATTACATTTTGCCGAAAATTTGCTTTGCAGGAAAAACTATTTTTTCGTGATTTTTTCGGAGTTTTCACCCGAATGCTCCAAAAACATCATGAAATTGCCCGAAACCCCCGACACAACCAAAAATCAATGGGACTGTTCCCATTGACTTTTATGCAACCTCACAGGTTTGAGATTCCGTGTTTTTATATTCGGGCTTTTTAGCCCTCGGGGTTTAATAAATTCCAAAAAATTTGTGATTTTTTTAAAAGCCTATTATAACACAATACATCACAAATTTTTCGGATTTTTTAGTAAATAACCCCCTATGTGATCCTTAAAGGTACATTACCTAAAGTCTTTTTTATTTCCATACCTATATACTTTAAAATCTTAAAAGCAACACAAGCTATAAACAAGTATCGTCCACGCATGCTTTTTTAATTCAGGGATAGTTTATATTATATTATGGATGTTTTCATAATTACCAACATTTTTGTCTCCACATTCTCTGCTATAGACATCCTAGTTGTCTCCTATTCAATATAATATTTAATTTCCCAATCTGGATTTACAAGAAAATAATATGTAGGGGGCGAAGTTTTCAAGTACACACCATTTTGTTATTTACATAACACTATACTGTAGCACATTGCTTAATGGTTATTGGTGGTAATGAGGGTCTTGAGTTGATTTCTAACCCAGCCGATATCTGTGCAGACTTTGTATGTTCTCCCTCTCTTTGTGGGGTCTGACATTATTGAAATAAACTGGTTTAATACAACGTAGTGCATTTATTTGTGTATCTTTAAAAATGAAACTAGTTTTCAAGATCCGTTGGGCTGAGACTAATGGTAAATGATTAAATAATACCTGTAAAGTTCTTTGTGATATGTTGTTGCCATATAAATACTGTGTGAACACAGAGCAAGTGTGAAACATCTCCCAGTGTAATGGGATTGAGATGGTTTTTTCTTAATCTAAATGGCCACAGGCTGACACAGCATACAGAGCACCTTTACCTTGGCATTGGAACCTTTATTATTTGACAACACTGTTCCTTTGCCTTTTTATAGGGTGAAACTAGGGCTTTTATGTCATAATTCCATTATTCCATCACCTGTATTCAACTGTGTAGCCTAATGAAGATTAAATTAAAAAATTCCAGCTATCCATGCCACACAGCTATCGTAGAATGATTTATATCATTCATCTCAATCGTTTTATATTTTCAACAAATCATATGAGTTTAGGATAAGAGAAAAGCTTTGCCAACAAAACTATAAAGTGTGTGGGGAGGGTGGTGGTATTAGATTTGGCAGAGATAACATTTGTGATAGAATAAATTGTGGACAGCTTAGTAAATAAGAGCAGCTGGAGGTTTACCTGCTGATGATCCCCGATGAGGATGAGATGCTGACATGCCGAGCTGAGGGTGGTTATGATATGGGCTTCCAGAACTTCTGCTGCCTCTTCCACAATGACAATTCGTGGCTCCACTACCTGCAGTAGTTTACGATATTTGGCAGCTCCTGGTAAAGAGACAACAGAGAGAGGAAATAATTAGACAGACTGTCGCCTCATATCTAACAACCTGCTTCTCTCACGGAGTGTAAACTGTCTGCTCACCTGTGGTTGTCATGCCAATGACCTGGGCTTGTTTGAGGATGACTAAATCTTCTTGTAACCTCAACTCTGCCAGCCGATCGGCATGTTCCTGATACTTCTCCTCGTGGGATAGGATTTTCTGGCGTATTCCCTGCTGGTAACGTTGTAACCAGAGTCTGTACATTCATAAATATATATATATAGATAGTGTCAGTTCATAAAACATTCTTTAGTATAAAAAAATCCTGTGTTTAGCGTGGGTAATGTCCCATACTGCATTAGCAATATATAGGGGGGTTTCTACAATTTGCCTAAAAACTGAGAAATGGGTACAAAATGTATCAGCTATTCGTAATTATTTGACTCCCTGAATCAGCATATTGGGGTCACACTATTCTAGACATTGCAGCAGCCTGGAGTAGATACTTATTCTGGGGTCATTTACAATGTGGAAGGCAGGGGGCACAATTTCACCATATTTTTGGACATTGCACCCTGCCTATCCTAGATGAATTGCTGCATTTCTCTATTTAAGGGTGAGCAACATACATCATGAATACAGTGTTGCCAGGAGAAATATTTTCTTTGTACAGGTATGGGTTCAGCTATCTGGAAACCCGTTATCCAGAAAGCTCTGAATTACGGAAATACTCTATTTTATCCAAATAATCCAAATGTTTTAAAATGATTTCCTTTTTCTCTGTTATAATAACACAGTGGTTTGTACTTGATCCCAGCTAAAATATAATTATTCCTTATTGGATTAACAAATAATTATGCAATTAGCCCATAATGTGCCTATTGCCTATTCGTGCCTATTGGGGCACTTACTCATAGCCTAAGTGCCCCAATAGGCATGAGACGCGTCAGGCCTTCTCCTGTATGTCCCAATCAATGGATTGAACTTTTAACTATATTTTGGTCATTACTTTTGGAGAAATAACTCACAATTTTTGATTTCTACTATTCCTTATTGGATGCAAAACAATCCTATTTGGTTTAAATGATTTTTAGCAGACTTATGGATCCAAATTATGGAAAGATCCATTATCCGGAAATAGAAAAAAACCCCAGGTCCTGTACACTCTGGATAACAGGTCCCATACCTGTATTAACTTTTGCTATATTTATAATAAAGGTATGGGACCTGTTATCTAAAATGTTAAGGACCTGGAGCTTTCCGGAAAATGGGTCTTTCTGTAATTTGGAACTTCAGACTTTTAAGGGGCAGATTTACTAAGGTTCGAGTGAACTTTCGAAGTCCAAAAAGTTTGAATTTCGAAGTAATTTTTTGGATACTTCGACCATCGAATAGAATACTACGACTTTGAATTTACTTTGACTTCGATTCGAAGTAAAAATCGTTTGAATATTCGACCATTTGATAATCGAAGTACTGTCTCTTTACAAAAAACTTCGACTTCAATACACCAAATTAAACCTGCCGAAGTGCTATGTTAACCTATGGGGACCTTCTACAACATTTTTCTAAGTCTTTACACATTGAATAAAAATCCTTTGATCGTAAGGCAAAATCGTTCAAATCGTTCGATTCAAACAATTTGATCGAAGGATTTTTATTCGACCACAGGATTGCCAAATTTGCTGAAAAAATTTCTAATTCGATATTTGATTTCGAAGTTTTTTAATTCGATGGTCGAATTTGAAAGTTTTTTGTACTTCGAAATTCGACCCTTGATAAATCTGCCCCTTAGTCTACTAGAAAATCATTTAAACATTAAATAAACCCAATAGGTTGGTTTTGCTTCCAATAAGGATTAATTATAACAAGGTCCTGTTTTTTTTTACAGAGAGAAAGGAAATCCTTTTTAAAAATTTGGATTATTTGGATAAAATGGAATCTATGGGGCAAATTTACTAAGCGCCGAAAATTCGCTAGCGTCCGCTTCGCTCACATCGCAACACTTAGCCAGGCGCAAATTCACAGTCCCATAGTTACATAAAAATAGAGACTGCCATAGTGATGATTGTTCTTCACATTTTAGATACATATATCTGTTGTACAAAAATATGCACCCATATTATCTTATGGGCTGTCCAATGTCAAGGGGTGTGGTTCCTCTTTGGGTTTGAGTTATATATAATTTGTTAATGAAACTCTGGATAGCATTTTGATATGAAGACAATAAATATTAGTCGTGTCTTACCTGTACAGCCTCCAACGTGAGTTAATGTTCAGATTCCAAACATCTGTAACCTTGGCAGCCTCTTCTGCTGTCATTGCATCGAGTTTCTTCAGTTCATTCTTCACCTTTCGCTTCCTCTTCTTCTTTTGCTTTTTAGTCATCTTGACAGAGAAAACAGTACATTATTTTTTTAGGATTAGCGGGCTGAGCTTCTATTGTCCCTTGGTAACACAGTAAAATAATTGGCTAGTTTTAAAAAAAAAAAAAGAAAGATATGTGTTCATCAAGTTCAACTTTTTAGTTTAATAACATTGTATTTTCTCACTTAGTATTAAGGCATCTAACCCTTTCTTGATATAAACACTTGTATGCCAGTAGAACAGCTTCTGAGTAAGAATACTAAACTTTACAGCTCTCATGCATAAAAAACCTTTGCCCATCTTAAAATAAAATCTATGTTCTTCATATCTCAGTGGATACCCTTGTGTCTACTTACAGGTCCTGATTTAAGGGAAGGCCATGAAGGGCTGGGCTTAGGATGGCTCAAAATTAGGGGCAGAATGCTGCCCAGGTGCACCTGCCTCTGGAGCACTGGATGGCTAGGAGTCCCTAGTCCCCAGCAGCTACAGAACAAACAAAGTAGCGGGTGGGCACGCATGAGTACATGAAGACAAGGAGCGTTCGAGTTACTGGGTTGCCAGCTGGGTAGATTAGTGGCGTGGTTGCATCTCGCCTAGGGGCATCCATTTTTAAGCATTCTACCTAACCCAAAGGCTTTTCTGGGGTATCAAGTATCAGAGCAATTGAAGGCGGCAAATGCATGCACAAACACACCTACTGAGGCACACATTCACATTCAAAATGTACAGCAGCAGTGTAGTCATTGTCCCTGTATGGTCATAGTCTAGCACAGGGGTCCCCAACCATTTTCTACCCTTGAGCCAAATTCAAATGTAAAAAGAGTTGGGGAGCAACACAAGCCTGAAAAAAGTTCCTAGGGTGCCAAATAAGTGCTGTGATTGGCTATTTGGTAGCCCTGTGTGAATTGGCAGCCTACAGGAGACTCTGTTTGGCCATAAACCTGGTTTCTGTGCTACCAAAACTTGCCTCCAAGCTACTGGTTGGAGACCATGGGTCTTGAATATGAGCACCGTCTTTTCCCTATTTCCTGTTCAGTGTCCTGCTCTAGCTGCTGACCCCACTTAAATGTCATCATTTGGCCCATACATTGTATCACATATGCTGCATATCAACAGAGAGGACCAGTAGAGTCAGCACCCAAAAAGGAAGCCACAGTGTTAGATTGGAGAGTTGTGAGACTTAATTTAGTTTGCATATGGCTGCTATATGTAGGGATAAGGACACGATAACTCTAGTTACCCTTTGCACCATCTTGACTTGACATGATAGTGAGTTTGCTTAGCTGTGCAACTCAAAGCATTATTGTCTATCCTAATATTTCTAGACTAGTAAAAGGTATCTTTTGAACTGTTGCCGTGAGTTAAAGACCAGTCCAATGTTCTGGTTTCTTTCAACGCAGCAAAAGCTGGTTCTTACCTCCCAATTGCCTGTCTCCACAGTCTCTTTACTTTGGTCGTTGTTTTCGAAGGACATTGCAAGTATAAAGTCTGCCAGTTCTCTACCATTGTTTGTCTCTTTCCTCTTCTTTGGTCTTTTTGCCTCCTCATCACCATCAAGCACACGATCAGCCTGAATGATGTCTGCTTCCTCTGCAATGTCAATCAGCTTGTCCTCCTCACCTTCTTCTTCTTCTTCTTCTTCCTCTTCTTCTTGTAGATCCTGAGGCTGTGCCCCTAGGAGACAAATCAATGAATCATTGCAAATGACAGTATGCATGATATAAACAATGGCATTAAACAACTTTTTGGAATTATTTTTGCTCTATAAATCTTAGTCTATATGGTTGATGACTGATCCCAGAAAATAGCCATTTGTTTGAATGTCAAAGTGATACTAGTAAAGTAATTATACAGAAATACTGTAAGGAAAAAAATCATCATCAGGGTCAATGACCCTACCAACTAAATGACATTTTATATTTTAATATAGATAATTGCCAAATAATTAAGCAAGTTGCTTAGATGACTTCCATTCTATGTTAGTTGGTTATGTTGGTTGGTTATTTTAATATTTTTTAAGAAGCATCTCATGCAGAAATTCAATTATATAAAGAATTGAACCTGACCCCCAAATCCTAGCCTAGTGAAATATTAAAATCTCCATTGTTACCTGCTCCATTGAGGTCTGGGGTACGTGCATAAGGGATGACACCCAGTGCTAGCCACTCCACAATCGCAGAAGGTTTCCCACGGCTCTTCTGGAAGCAAAAGTCATCATGCTCCTTTTGGAGGAAAAAAAGCATTGTACCAATGTTAGCTGTAGACATTTTCCAGGAATAAGCTTCCATAGGGATCATTTATAAACACTGGGCAAATTTGCACCAGAGCAGTAACCCATGGCAACCAATCAGATGATTGCTTTCACTGTTCAACCTGCAGCTGGCTGAAAAAAAGCTAATCACTGATTGGTCGCTATGGGTTTTGACCCCAATCTATGCTGTAATTTGCCCAATCCCATTTCTATTACCACTATCCCTTTATGTTTGGGCCTAGTCAAAGATCAAAGCACTTCATTAAACCCTTTACCTGCCATACACAATAAAATCTATGGCTCCTGTTCTCAGAAGCCTTAAAACTAGGGATGCACCGAATCCAGGATTCAGTTCGGGATTTGGCCTTTTTCAGCAGGATTCGGATTCGGCCTAATCCTTCTGCCCGGCTGAACCAAATTAGAATCCTAATTTGCATATGCAAAAAATGTGCGGGGAGGGAACTTGCATTCAAAGAATAGGGCTTGTATTGAACATTTTTGCCTATTCTTTAAATCATGAAAAATGTATGGTTTTGGTTATTTCTTAAACTAAACAAGGCAAACAGGGAACTTGAAGCAACTCCATGTTTGGTCCTTGCAGGTTAGATAATTACATTGCAGGGCATAGATAATCCCCATATATAATTCACTGCTGCTACAACAGAGGGTGGAGGGAGGGGGTTGTGTACTGGTAATCTTGTAATCTACCTTGCATGGGCCAAATATAGAATAGGTTAAATTTTCCTGTTTTTTTTTCCCTGTTTTTAGGTTTTTCATGATTAAAAGAATAGGCAAAACGTTGAAAAGGGGGTATACTGCCACTTTAAAGGGGATGTTCACCTTTGAGTTAACTTTTAGTATGATGTAGAGAGTGATATTGTAGTTTGAAATTTGTTTTCATGTTTTATTATTTGTAGTATTTGAGTTATTTAGCTTTTTATTCAGCAGCTCTCTAGTTTGAAGTGTCAGCTATTTGGTTGCTATGGTCCAAATTACCCTAGCAACCATGCACTGATTTGAATAAGACACTAGACTAGAGAGAGGGCCTGCATATAAAGATGAGTAATGCAAAGTAGCAATAACAATACATTTGTAGCCATACAGAGCATTTGCTTTTAGATGGGGTCAGTGAATCCCATTTGAAAGCTGGAAAAAGGCAAAAAGTTTAAAAAAAAAACTACAAAAAATAGATAATGAAGACCAATTCAAAAGTTGCTTAGAATTAGCGATTTTACAACATACTAAAAGTTAACTTGAAGGCGAACCACCCGTTTAAGGTCCCTTAGTACATAGTAAATTTGATCTTTAATGTTGTTGAACAACATACTGACCCTTTAAGGTTCTCGGTTAATTGCGTGGTTCACATAGACGTGAACCACGCAATCAATGGTTTTGATTAGACTACTACAAATTAGAAAACTAAAATCTAATTGTCTACAACGTGTCTGTTTCTCTAACTGCACTGAAGGATAAATGTAACCAGTGCTGTTGCTAAAGTATGCCAAACTGGTCCACCTGGAACCTCAGCTATAATGATTCTTATCTATGTACCAGCAAGCTACACAGATAAAACATCTACATAAAAAAAGTAACACTGACCACAATGCTATGAAGACTATCCCAGTGTTCCTCTTTTATGTAATTCTCCAGGAATCTCTCATGAATTATACCAGATATAGAGCAGTGCAGGAGTTGGGACCCCTCTTGTAGCTTTTGCTCAGACTCCTGCATACTTTGTTTGATCTACAACGGCAAGAGAAACATGTAAACGGTAGCGTTAGGAAGCATCGAGAATGGCAAACAGGGATGAAACACAGCAATGGAATTAAAATGAATTGGAGCTGATTAGTGACGGGCCAATTTTCACGTTTCGCTTCGTGAAATGGCGAAAAAGTTTACGAAACACATTGAAGTCAATGGCCGTCTAAATTTTTTTGTCAATTTCGCACCTTGTTTTTTATAGACGCACCTATATTGTCCAAATGCATTAAAGTCAATGGGCGTCCGAATAATTTTGAAATGCGACAATTTTTATGCGTGCGACTAATGCACCCAAATCTTTTTGACGTGGCAGATTTTTGCACCGGCAAATTTTCGCCACAGTTTCACAAATGTATTCGCCAGCTGCAAAAAGCAGAAATTTGCACCTGCCGAATTTATTCGCCCATCACTAGAGTTGACAAACTCCTTGGCTCTTGCTCATGGATTCTTTATAAACTGTATCTAGAGCACTATCTTTCTGACCACTTGGGTGCAGCATAGGAAAAATGAAAACCAAGCCATCATTTGGGTACTCTCCAACCCTAGGTCCCTTAAATTGTACTGTCTGGCCTAAATAGGAGCAGTAGGGAGGAGTGTATTATAAATGCAAATATGCAGAAAAGAGGTGTTCCTGGAATGCAGTAATTCCATAATTTATACTTATTATTGGGCCGGAGTTGAGCACTCGCATTGCACCTACGTGCTGTCTTCTTTGCACTTGCAAACAGGGGCAACTTGTACAAATTTACTAACTGGTACAAAAGTTGGTGTGTGAATTCCTAGATGCAAAATATTGATTTTGGTTGAATATTCAGGATAAATATGATGGCACATTAGCAGATCATCCCCACATGTTTAGAGGTCAAGGAAAGCTGAAATCACTGGTGGGTGTCAACATGCTAGGCACCCACCAGTGAATTAAAAATGCTAAATGTATTCCCCTGGGTTGGTGATCCTTTGCAGAAAGAAATGCTACTGCCTGGGGAGTTTGTAAAACTGCACTGCCCCCTTGCTAAACTGGACACCTCTTGCTAAACTGGAGTAGTTGAGGTTTTTTAAAAATATAACTGCAGAAAAAAATTGTGCTTAAACCTAACTGTTCACATTGTTCTGTTCATTATCTTTTTTTTTTAAAAAAAAAAAAACTAGAATTATAAAATGTCTTGAATATGGAAGGTACACCTCCTATTTACTTTTATAGAAGCTTGCTGGGTTTTAGTTGTAAACATTTTTTTATTTGAAATTCTGGAAGTTTTTTAAATGATAAAGCTCAAAAACTCGTGTTTTGAAAACTTGAACAGTAAAATATTAAAATGTAAGTAAATGTTCAGGGATGTACAGGCAAGATGACAGCAGGATGCTTTTTTAGAATAAATGTGGGTCGTTGGGGGTAATTAACATTCTACTATGCCCCAAATAAATTCAGCTTTTCTTCTTTTACCTGGGTATATTTACAAAGGCATTGGGTTCAGCTAATTTCAGTGAACTAAATGCATGGAATTTTTATGTTCTTGTATGTTGTGTTTACATGGTTCTTTTCTGGGTACTCAAGATTCCTTTTACACCAGGGATCCCCAACCTTTTGAACCCGTGAGCAAAATTCAGAAGTAAAAGGAGTTGGGGAGCAACACTAGCATGAAAAATGTTCTTGGATGCCAAATAAGTGCTGTGATTGGCCGTTTGGTAGCCCCTATGTGGACTGACAACCTACATTGAGGATCTGTTTGGCAGTGCACCTGGTTAGTCCTTGAATCAATACTGAACCACAAATGGTTAGACTTCAGAAAGGAAGAGTGGGAGGACAAAGAATATAAATAGGCAATAGGGTGACAGGTATAGATTATTATAAACAGTAAGTTCATGATAGTTTATAACTTACTTCAAAATAGGCCCTGCGAAGATGAGGTGGGGAATTCCTGCGGAAGTCTGGACTGGACCTCAGCTCCCTGAGGGTAAACTTCTTTAGAACCTCACTGTTGCTTCTTCCACCCACTCGCACTATCCCCTTGCCCAGGAACTGTTGGATTCCTTAAGGGGAAAGACAGAAACGGAACACGGTTTCACATTTAACAAATAGCAATCAGAATATTGCCTGTAGGCAATACCAAAGTTACAGAATAGGTTCATAGGCAAAAAGAAATGCTGGGGTTTCAAATTAAGGGAAAAAAAAATAACTCAAATTTAACTAAATCCGTTCCATAATGTGAATGTGTAGGAGATGGTGCAGGCAGAATTGAATATGTGGATGCTGATTCGATCAGTGACCCCTTTCCCCCCATTTGTAGTGAACAAATATAGTATACAAACAAATACCTTCCAGAAACTGATCGAGCGCATGATTTGTGTAGCACACAACAAGCACTGGGTAGGAGCGGACTTCAAACTGCCAAGCATTTGTATTAGAAAGAAGGGCTCTTGCAATTTTCAATCCCACGTACGTCTTCCCTAAAAGCAAGGGGGAAAAATGGATAAAAATGATTCACCACTGTGGACAAGATTTGAACACTGGACTAAATTATATTAAAAGGCCACAGTAAGCTGCGAGCTGGCATCACAAGAGTATACATATCACCAGAAATGCAAAAAGTAGGAACCAGGATCCTTAGAAATCCCTGTGTTTCAGCTTCCTAGGGTCCTACATCCCATGTATAAATTTGAATGGCCAACTGGAAGATGATTATAATAAGGTATAAATAGACAGAATAACTCTCTTAAAACATCTGAAGAAACAATAAAAAAATATAGCATTACAATTATTTTTCACTTTGGACAAATACAGAATTATGGCGGTATTGCCTGAGGGAGAGGCAATCTGCCATGGGCAACAATTCTTCTTGTCTGACATTGCCCTTAAATCCCAAATCTCTATCACTCTTTGCTAAAACATCAATGATGAACTAGGCATATTTTTCCCACCTCTGCTTTACTACAAAGACAATGTTACAGGATCTGTGGATTTTAGCTGATTAAAATATAGCATTTAATGTTTGTATCCGTGGTTTTATTAACCTTATAATTAGTCTGACATTAATATTTTCACATTCTCACCTGTGCCTGGAGGCCCCTGAATGATAGCCAACTCCTTTGTCAGTGCTAGCTGTACAGCCTCCATCTGAGATTCATCAAAGCCAAAAACATCCATGGAAGGCCACTCTCTAGACTCCAGAATGTTGATGTTCTTCTTTATGCTGGCTTTATTAATGTTTTCAGCCAGCAGGCAAGAGATATCATATGAAATTCCCATGTCAAGATATCGAGGAGACCTCACTTCTTTCTGGCACTCTACAATATATTTTTGAAATGGGACATCCTGATCATTCATTTCTTGCAACCCTTCTAGGACATGGCGACATGCTTCAAAATATGCAGTGGTCTCCACCATGAGGAAGGAGTCATTTGGCTGAGTTTGTGCAAGAAGACCTCGGCTCTGCTCACTGAATTGCAACTGAACCTCCCCATAAGCTAGCTCTGCAGCATCACGATTGGCCACTGTGGCAAAGAGAAAGGTTTCAAAACTGTCCTTGGAAAGGCATACCAGAGATCCATATAACAGCCTTTTGGAATTTTGCCATCGTACCATCTTTAATGGAGTGACGTCAAACTGCACCTTGTACACAATCCCTAATGGTGTGCACAGAGGAGAGAGAATTCTTGTGTCAAAGTAAATCCGAATGTCATCACATTTTCTCCTGTGGGAGCCATGATCATGGTACATGAGAAGTTCTTGGATACCATCCCTCAATGGGCGTACAAAGTCTTCACGCAAGAGGCGAAAGTGAGTATCCAAGTAGAGGACAGTGCTTTCATATTTAGAGTTGAGTGTATTTGGCCGGAGAAAAGGCTTTTCACCGTGATGAATTTCATTATAGCTGGGATACACACTCATTCTTCTGTAATCCTCAGCTGGGATCTCAGTGTCAATAGTTATATGTGTGTCCACTCGCAGTGTTCCCTCCCTCTTCTTATCTTGCAAGTGTCTGGCTAAATCAGATACCCTTTCCAGGCTTTGTTCTATTTGCTCTTCTATTTCAACTCCAGATGTACGTAGAGCATTAATAGAGCCAGGGATAAGTGAGATCAACATTGATGTCTCCGCAATAGTACTTGCTGGGAATATGCTCATCAGTTCTTGCAAGAGTCTAAGTATATTGGAAATGTGCTCTGGGTAACTTTGGCGTCTCTCCTGAATGTGATCTGTCATCATTCCTACAACATATTGTGGAAGGCAGGCACTCAGGAAGTAAGAGGACTTGATTCGTCCCAGAAGGTGCTGGATGCTCTGACGATCTAACTTAGAACTGCAGGCTCTACATATAACCTTGCAGAGCAGCTCCACAAAGTTTGGCTTCATAGTTATGAGTGAAAGCAGTTCTCCAAGGCCAGAGTGTGAGGCTAGTGTGATGACTACTTCTGAGGGCTCCTTTTCTAACAACGCCTCTACAGCTTTATACCCCAGATGTCTAACCTGCTGCTCAGTACCACTACCTCTGTTGGCCCCAGGCCTTTGTTGGTTTGCTCTGTGATTCTGCCGTGCTTCTTGATTCTCATTTCCTCTTCTCCTGTTTTCTTGGTGGCCCCCAGCTCCATTTCCCTGTCGCCCTCTCAGCTGCTGCTGATTCTGGATTTGCCAAGGGCCATTGTTTCCATCTCTACCACCTTGACAAAAATAAGAAAAGAGGCAATAAGAATAAGAGTAGAAAATTCAAGAAAAAAGGCTTGGCATATAATGTAATTTGAATGGAGATCATCACTGTATTTTCAGGAAAGGATCAGTTCCTGTAAGAGATGTATTTACTTTGGGCACAGGCACTGTCTCTCCTAAGCATGATTACTCATCATTTCATTCCAATGTGGAAGGAAACTGACCAACTCAGAGAAGAACTTAACCTGAAAGTTAAGAAATTCAGTGCAAGGCTATGATCACTTCTTCTGAAGGCTTCTTATCTAACACTGTCTCCACAGATATCTTACCTGCTGCTCTGTTTGCCACTGGCCTTTGTTGGTTGTCTCTGTGATTTTGCCCTGCTTCTTGGTTCTGATTTCTTCTCCTCTGGTTTTCATGATGGCCTCCGGCTTCATGACCGTGACGCTCTCTTTCATTTCTCTGATGCTGATTGTTTCTACCACCTCCTTGAAGAAAAAAAGCAAAGTGTTACCATCAGCCTAAACTGGTAAACAGGCACACAACCTGTTGCAGGCCTGGTAAATCATTGCTTTAACGGCAGACTGGTAAAAGCTTGCTGATGTTTTTTATTATCGGTTACTCGAACTCAAAAGGACAAGGAAAGTCATATTCATTTGAGGGTGACAACCAGTGTGAATAAAATCACGTTTAGTGCTCCTTTTTGATAAAAATACATCGGCCTGGGGTAATATCCTCTACCAATGAAGTTTATTTTCTTTTTTTCTTGAAGCAAATGTTGCACCTCTATTACAGTACTCCAGTACAAGCCAGCCGATTAATAGGGCCTGGGTATATTGCCTTCCTCTGAAGGCATAAGATTCTAGATATTATTACCTCTCCTGTTTTGGTAATGCGGTTCCATGACTCAGCCAATGGAAGCCTGCAAGAGAAATGTTCCATTATCCATAATACCATGTACAGAGAATAATGCCCATGAGCAAAGACATAATAGTTGGCTTATGTTTTTATTATTTACATAGCACCATTATCTCCTACACTATGCTGAAAAGAAGAATGCACAAGATATAACAGTTTTTGACATCATACAGAAGAAGATTCCCATTGCAGCGTTTGCACTGTAGGAGTAGGTAAGTGTAAAAGAGTTAACAGTATAAATAAAGGGGGGTTAAATATAAGTTGGTATGCATATGAAAGGGCTGTTTTTCCTTTTTTTATTTTGTGTTTGTATAAATGGATATTTTTAGAGACAAATGCTTACTTATTTTTCTTTTTGGTGTTCCTCCATAGCTTCAATGAATGGTTGGCTGCAAACTTAACTAATACCTCCCATCGCCCTTCCTATTATAGAATAACCCCCAAGAGAAATGGCTATGACCTAGCAGCCAATGCAGATGGGGAATATACACTAAATAAATGTGGAATATAACACTAAGGGCTGCCCTGTCAAAGCCTAGCAGCTTTTTTAGTGCTAGAGTCGGGACCAAGGAGGAAGAATCAGATTAAGTCCATCTAACAGTACACAAGGGGTTAAGCAAATCAAGGTCGATATCCAGGCACGAAGTCAAGGGCAGGCAGCAATCAGCGTAGTCAGGAGTCACAACAAGAAGGTCAGGATCCAGGAATCAGGCAACAAAAATCATAGCACACCCAGGAACACTCAGGAGTAGAACCTAAATTAAACCCATGAATTCCAGCCTGTTTTATTTTGAATTTGGTACCAAACCATAGTGTAATGACATCACTATGCCGACCCTGTGACGCACGTGGACATCATTGGTGCCACCATCTTGGATTTGCCACAGAATGAAGAGTGCCGGGCAAACAATCCTGACATTGCCAAGCCAAACTGGCTCATCAGTGATACTGTCCATGTTAAGGGAAACTCACTTGGTTTGAAAAAACATTATCTATACTAGCATAGGTATTCCACTATAGTAACCCGAATTTACAGGATGCTTTGAGGATACAGTGGTCTCTATATATAAGGCATCTGATCTATAACAATGTTAACGCAGCCATACTCAATGACCTACCCTCTAGCATACAACAGGCAACACCCGTTATGGCTGCCTTCCATTAACGATTGTTCCAGCAAAGCACACAAACTAAGTTTCATTGTTAGTAGGGATGTAGCGAACTGCCGAGTATGTGTTCGCGAACGCCGTTCGCGAACACCGGCAAAAAATGCGAACAGTTCGCGAACTTCGAACATCCGAAAATCGTTCGATTCGAACGATCGAAGGATTTTAATCGTTCGATCGAACGATTTTCGTTCGAATCGAACGATCGAAGCCATTCGATCGAATGATTTCATTCAATCCAATGGCTTCGATCGTTTGATTCGAACGACAATCGTTCGATTTTAGCGATCGAATGGTCGAACGATTTTGACGCGAACGCCTATTGGCGAACGTCGCGCGACGTTCGCGAACTTGCGGCGGACGCGAACAGTCGAAGTTCGCGCGAACTAGTTCGCCGGCGAACAGTTCGCTACATCCCTAATTGTTAGTTAAGTTGGGTTGAAAAAAGACCAAAGTCCATCAAGTTCAACCCCTCCAAATGAACCAGATGTAGCATGTGTAAATGTAAAGGTGGCCATAGACTTAAAGATCCGCTCGTTTGTCGACATCGCCAAACGAGCGGATCTTTCCCCGATATGCCACTAAACTGCGTGGCTATATCGGGGGTAATTCTAGCGTTCGGCCGTGCCGAACGCTCGAATTACGATGCGCCAAGCGGCTCCGACGGGTCGGTCGGGTAAAAATCCAACCTTCCCGATCGATATCGTGGCCAGATATCGATCGGGATGACCCGTCGGAAGCCCCCATACACGGGCAGATAAGCTGTCAAATCGGTCCAAACGACCGATATCGGCAGCTTTATCTGCCTGTGTATGGCCACCTTAACTTACTGACCCCCAAGTCTAAGAATTAATAATGAATAGAGGAGGCACTTAATACAATGATAAGCAATTAAAATAACTGAGATGATAAAGAGCTAAGGAAATACGTTTCTCAGTTCTCATCTGTATTAATGTCAGGTGACATAGGCTGGAGTTTGACAATAGCATTATTATCATTATTGTCCTTTATTTATATTGTGCCAACATTTTAAGGTCCCTATCACCTTCACACACTATGGTTAATTATATTAATTTAATTTACTTTCCTCTATGTATTTGGAACATGGGGGGCACGCAAGCATGAGGAAATCTTACAAACGAATTACAGATATTTTTAACAATTTTTCTAATATTAATCAGACTGCATCTGTATTGGGGTGTGAGAAGCATTATGCTTGGGTTACAATAACAGTTTTACTTAACATTAGCCATAAAGGATATATAAACCTGAAATTGCTCCTAAGCACTTTTGCAATTTACATTATTTTTCTGATTAAATTACTAAAGTTTATAAACTTCTAATACTATAGTATCAATTTTGTAACAACGGCACCACCTGCTGGTTAGTTCTTTCACAGACAAGAAGAAAATGTTCCAAAAACTGTTCTGATGTTGCTTTGCTCAGGAAAGAGATCAGAAACCTCAGATCCTTTCTCATGCCTTTCCTGAGCAGAACAACTTTATGAAGGTATATTACATTCTTTTTTTTTTTTAAAGGTGTACATATTCTTCAGGTGCTCGCAATTGCAATGGTTAAATAATATGCAGCTGAATGCCCATGTCATAACCTTGTGATGCCCCTTACAAGGAGGGTGCAACTTGGACCCAAATTTAATATTCACTACTATATATGTGCTACTAGAATGGTGCCGGATAGTGGCAGCTGTGTGTGTTCGGGAAAGTTAGTGTATTGCATAACATCACTTATTATCTGGCCGGCCAAGCTAGCCGGGCACCCAAGGCAACCCGTCCGGCCACTTGGCCCCCTCCCTGGCGTGTGTGCCCCTGACGTAGCTATGAGCGCACAGACGAGTGCACCGAGCGCCAGTGGGGGAACAAAGGTCTGGACCAGGGGTAGACAAAAGAAGAGGTACGTTTTGGCTCCCCATCTTTTGTTGCGCCCTAGGCACGTGCCTCTTCTGCCTACCCCCAGTTCCGAACCTGCTTATTACTATTTGTGTCTAAAAGTTATGCTCCCACTTAGACTGTAAGCTCTGTGGGGCAGGGCTTTCCTTCTTCTTGTCTCCTTGACACTCATCTCTTTATATATTAAATGTAACTGTACTTTGTATTTTTTGTAATTATTATTGTACTGTACCCTCTGCGCAGGTCCTGTCCACGGAGTTCACAGTCTTCTTCCTGCTTTGACCGGCGTCTTCTGGCGCATGCGCAGTAGGAACAGTTACCGGTACGGATCTACTGCGCATGCGCCGAATGTCACGAAGTTTGCGCAGTAGATCCGTACCGGTAACTGTTCCTACTGCGCATGCGCCAGAAGACGCCGGTCAAAGCAGGAAGAAGACGGCAACTGTGAACTCCGTGGACAGGACCTGCGCAGAGGGGTGAGTAACAAGTTAGGGGCATTTGCCCAGGGGGACAGGTAGGCCAGGGGGGAGGAGGAAGGGGGGGCAACACAGGGTAGGGGTTTTGCGCGCAGGGGGTTTCCTCCTCCTTTAACCTTTTTAAAAGCGACCTACTCTTGCTGGCACACACACAGTGTCGGACTGGCCCACCGGGATACCAGGAAAACTCCCGGTGGGCCCAGGGGTCAGTGGGCCTCTTGCTTCTAACAATTTGGTCTATTTCATGGTCTTTCCCTATTTCTTTATTAGAACAAAGAGGCTTAATAATGGAAGAAGATAGTATAGTATGTAGAGAACAGAGACTAGGAGAATAAAGAGGTTGAAGAGAGGAGGTATAGTAGTTTGGAAAGTAGGTCCTCAGCCTAAGGTTTTCTGATGGGCCCCTGGCATCCCAGTCCAACAATGCACACACAAACATCTTTGTATTTGGGTTTCCAGGGTGAAATAGGAGCAGTACAATCAGCAAAGGGAAGTTTCACTTGGACAAGCTAAGGGGACTTTCTGGGTTTTCCCAGTGTTCAGCTCTGAGTCAACTCTGAGTCACGCTAAGGAATCAGCTGTGAAATAAAAAAAAAGGATTGCTTTGTCATCAAGCTGCACCCACTGACAATTCAAGACAGTTCAAGTGGAAAGGGTGATGATGGAAGCTGCAGTTTAGCAACACCTTTGGAAGCTCAGGGTGCATACAGTATACCAGATATGACTGCTGAGAAAAACCCTCAAGCAACTTATCTTTATTATCATGTTTTATCTGAAAGGACAAGTAAATTCTTCAGCTTTCAGGTAATGCTGTGAGCTGTCATTTCAAGAACAGCTTGAGGCTGTTCTTCTTCCTTGTATGACAGACTGATCCTCTCATAATGTGAAACAGTCTCAGAGTGTGTTCTTATGGGGTTGTTCACTTTTCAATTAACTTTTAGTATGATGTACTGAGACATAATTTGCAATTGGTTTTAATTTTTTATTATTTGAGGTTTTTGAGTTATTTAGCTTTTATTCAGCTGCTCTCCCGTTTGCTGTTTTAGCAATCTGGTTGCTAGGGTCCAAATTACCCTAGCAACCATACATTGGTTTGAATAAGAGATTGGACAATGAAGTAAAGAGGGCCTGAAAAAAAAAGATGAGTAATGCAAAGTAGTAATAACAATAAATGTATTGCCTTACGGAGCATTTGTTTTTTGGATGGGATCAGTGACCCCCATTTGAAGCTGGAAGGAATCAGAAGAAAAAGGCAAAGTATTCAAAAACTATCAAAACGTAAGAAATGGTTTAGAATTAACCATTCTATGACATACTAAATGTTAAAGGTGACCCACCCCTTTATAACCTGCTGCTCTCTAGAAGAGTATTGGGTGGAGTATTTTTGCAAACTGCATATGATCAGTTTTGGGAGGTTAGAACCTTATTCATTGTTGCTATTTGATAGAATAAGATCTTGCAATGCCAGGGCTTATTGATACCCCTGGCTGATGGCATGCAGTTGCTGCAGTGTAATGCAAATACAGTTCATCACTGTATTCCAGTCTCTTCCTGTATTTATTTCATTACCAACCTAATATGTTGGTCATGGCGACACCAATCTAACATGTTGATCATGGCGACACCTGCCTTAGCACACAGTCTAATCCCCAAATTTCCCATTTACCTTAATGCTCTGAGGATCTTGCCTCCTTCTTTCTGCCGGTCTGTTTTGTTTCTGTTGAATCAGCTGCTGTTATAAGTACTCGATCTCTGAGCCCTCCCATGTGATGGTTTCGGTTTCCATTCCTGCAACTGAAAGCAGGAAAGTGAGACAAGGAGAAGGGAGGGAGTAATGATGAAATGAAAGAGCGAAGAGCAGAAAAGAAACAGGATGTCAGCTGGTGGAAGATTCCAAGATTCCCATGCTGTGGGTCAGTTATCAGCCTTAATGTTATAAAACAACAAGGTCTTTAAAGATCCTGCAAAACAACTCACTGTGGAGGTGCCCTCTACAGACCTCTTGGATATGGTAAAAATCAGCACAGCGTTATTTTGTATTCTAACAACAACACGTTTTGTGTGTAATCATAGGCCAAACCAAACGTGTTAGGTGTTTAAATGCAAAATAAAGCTTTGCTGATTTTTACCAGACCAAGAGGTCTGTGAAGTGCAAGTGTACAGTGTGTTGTTTCGGTGGGCTCTCTTTCCCTGCTACGGTTCGGGACGTGGCACCCGGACCACTATTGGAGAACAGTGAATGACCCGACTTTTAAGCCTATGTGCAGGGGCGATCATGAGACTGCTGCTGAGCTCTAAATGGAACATGTCAAAGGGGGACCCTCTCTGCACTAGTGGAGCTGAATTTCTATTTTAAAAACTGGAAATTCAGCTCTTAAAGTTACAGGAGGAGGCTAGCGTCCTGCAGCGGGTCGGGTACCCTCAGGGTACCCGCAAAAAATGCGGGCACCCTGTGGAATGAGGGGAGGATTTTCAGGTGTGGGTATACCCTGCAGGTTTGAAGATGTCACTTCCAGTTTGCAGTACCATCACTTCCTGTTTGATGGTGGTCAGCGGGTTGAGAGTTGGATTGCGGATAAGGCAGTTGCAGGTCCGGGTCGGGTAGTGGATCAAAGTGGGTAAATATGTGAGTTGCGGTTTCGGATGTGGGTTCGGGTCGGGTCCGAGTCTTAGACATTGATTCCGCGTAGGACTCTAGAGGAGGCTTTTTGCCGCCCCTGATAACTGTCTGCTCACTGCTGCCTGAGGGGCTGGCAGGAGGGGCCTATGTGTGGGGTGTTATAAGTGGTGGGTTTGGGGCATAGGCACCCGAACCATAGGATTTGTCTGGTGAGCATATAAGGAAGCGATATTGTTTGAATATTTGTTGGTTTGAATGCCATTATATCTCACTGATAATTAGAAATGCTTAAAGGAGAACTAAACCGTAAAAATGAATATTTAAAAATACCATAGTTTATATCCTGAACTTATTGCACCAGCCTAAAGTTTCAACTCCTCAATAGCAGTAATGATCCAGGACTTCAAACTTGTCACAGGGAGTCACCATCTTGGAAAGTGTCTGTTACACTCACATGCTCAGTGGGCTCTGAGCAGAAAACCATACCTCCCAACTGTCCTGTTTTGAGTGTGACAGTCCCGCTTTTGACAGTTCAACCCGCTGTCTCGGATTTGTACTTTGATCTGCTGCACTGAATAGCCAGAAACAGATACAAAAAGTTTCTAACTTAATTAGCCCAGAATAGATACTTAACATTACTTTGTAATGATAAGATAAGATAAGAACGAACACTCACAGCTTAAAGGGCAATTCACCTTCATTTGCAAAACTGTAATAACATATAAAAACCACAGAAATGTGTTCAAACTTTCATAACCTGCCAAATTATGTAAAATGAACATGGTAATTAGGAGTGTGGTCACAAAAATGGGCGTGGTCAAAAAAATTGCCATGCTACGAGCGCCAAATCTTTTTGTCCCTCTTTCTGTTTCCTAAATGTTGGGAGGTATGAGGTTGGCCTGTAATATAAGATGATGCTACAGAGCAGATTATTAAATTCTTATATTATGACATTTCTATTCTATGTGTACAGTATATTGTGAGTAGGTCCCTAAGCTCAGTAAGTGACAGCAGCACAGAGCATGTGCAGTGAATCAGCAGAAAAGAAGCTGGGGAACTACTGGGGCATCTTTGGAGACACAGATCTTTACTGCTAAAGGGCTGTGTTTAGGGTTGCCACCTTTTCTGAAAAAAAGGCCTTCCTCTATATTTATCTTTTTTCCCTATTAAGAACATTGGGATCAACCATAATTTTTACCAGCCAGGCCGGTAAAATACCAGCCAGGTGGCAACCCTAGCTGTGGTTGCCTTGGGCTGGTACAGAAGCACAAAACAGAATGTACATTTCTAGCCTACTTAAGCCTAGTTAAACTTTAATTCTCCTTTAAAGACATTTATTTTCAAGATCTTAAGCACCTTAAGGTTTGTTTTGACCATAGAAATTTCTATGAAGGCCCCCTTGTCTCCAGCTTCCCAGCCCACACTTAAGCTGGCCATAGACGCAAAGATCTCATCGTACGAATCGAGGATTCGTACGATTTTCGAAATATGCGTGGAGAGTCCGGACATTTTTCGTCCGGCGGAAATCGGTCGTTTGGTCGATCGGACAGGTTAGAAAATTTCTGTCGGCTGCGGGTAATATCTCTGCGTGTATTGCCGATCGTACAATTTTCAGTGGGAGATTATCACCAGCTTTGTCTATCGTACGATTGCTGTCAGGGGCAGAACAACTACTTTATTTGGTCGGAATGGTAAGACTTTGATCTGAATGCTTAGTGGCAGGTTGGGAGATGGGAAAGTCCAATCGTACATTGATTCGTACGATCGGATCTTTGCGTCTGTGGCCAGCTTTAGGGGCAAATTCACTAACCTGCGGAGTTGCGCTAGCGCAGGCTTCGCCGCACTTCGACAGGCGAAGTTTCACCAGGGCACGCTAATTCACTAAAATCCGAAGTTTGCTCTCAGGGAGGCGAACGGTAGCGAAGTTGCGCTAGCGTTAATTCGTCAAGGAAAGCAATGCCTAATTTGCATAAGGCGCCAAGTTAAAGTACAATGGACGTATATGTAGCAGCAAATACATTACACTACACAAGCCTGGGAAAGCTTCATTAGATAAAATAGAGTTGTTATTTTGCCCTATACATGTGCCCATTGTATAGTTTATGTGCCATATGTTAGGAAATGTAGGGGGGGAAGGAGGGTAACCCCAAAAAAAATTCCGATCTTTTTCAGCCTATCACCCTTAAAAAAGGAATAGACGCCAGCATTTTTTGGGAATATCATTTTCCAACTTGTAGCAGACGGTTCAAATCTAAGGGACCAAGTTATCAAAAGTTGTGGGGTTTTTTTCACGATTGTCTCCCAGTTCATTAAAATCTTCTATTTTTTTTTCATTGTCCCTTTCTCAGACATAATCAGGGTTAGACTAGACCGGGAAAAAACCTGATGGGCCCTGTCTCTTTTGGGCCCTGCGAGTCCAGACCCATTACCTCCTTCTCCTCACCTCCCTCCCTGAACCCATTCGCGTCCCTAACACGGGGCGAGGGGAGAAGACTTTGCGGCTGGGGAATGGTGGGGGCCCTGAGGCTGCAGGCTCAGTGTGCCCTGGGCCCCCCCAGTCTGACGCTAAACATAATATACATAAAAATCCAATCATGTCCCTTTGTACCGGCTTAAAGCACTACCCACTAGCTTTGTATTAAAGGTACATGGTCATATAATGTATTAATGTTTAACTACAACTCACAAAATTATATTTTACAGAAATAACACAAAACCATATAAGTCGTAATCACGATTCATCCCTTGGGGAGCTAATGTCCCAAGAGTGTAAATCCAAAATGCTTCACGTTTTTTCAAATATCACTCTCTATTACCTCCACGTCTAAGTACCGGACTTGATTCTAATTGACAGCATATCGCAATTGAGAGACACTGGGGCTCATTTATCAACATTGGCCAAATTTGCCCATGGGCAAAGTTACCTATAGCAACCAATCATTGATTAGCTTTTTAAAGCCAGCCGCAAGTAGAACAATAACGGGGGAATGTAATACCACGCGCAATCACATAAACTGTTCGCAAAGCGAATTGCGAGTAGTTTGCGCGCGAGAGTGGGTATGTAATAATTCGCTTTGCGACTGTTCTGCTACATTTGCGACTGTTTCCGCGAACTTTTGTTATTGCGCTTTATTGCGTTGTTGCGCAAAAACTTCTTATCGCAAATTGCTTATATTGCGCTTGGTTTTTTAACGAGTCGTGTCTGTAATCGCTGTTCAGTGCAAATGTTATTCGCAATCTAATCGCAATGTAATTGTGTTCACGTGACTTTGCTATCAGTGTTGTGAGAAGAAGGTGTATGTTCAACTTTTGCAGAAAGATATTCGTGAAGCAATTCCACCGTTCGCATTGCGTACGTTTTTTCGCTATTCTACATGTAATTTAAAAATGTGGTAAAGTTATATGTAGTAAAGATATATGTCAGCATTTTTTTTTATATGTGGTAGAGGTATATGGTTATTAGTTTTTTTCCAGTGACAACATCTTTCATTGCGACTCTTATTTTTGCGTTTGCTACTGTTTTGTGCTTAAGTAATATATCTGTGTGAAAAATATTGCATTCCGCTTAGCGCAAATATACTCGCAAAAGTGCGAATGCGTGCTGCGATAACGCCAAATATTACATTTGGGGGTAAAAGCAGCAATTTAATTGCCATAAGTTATTTATGCCCAGTGTTGATAAATGACCCCAACTGGTTCCTGCTTGTTTAAAATGATGTGGGACCATTCCTAATTGTGGAGTGATGCTGGGAAATACGATCCCTAATTAGTTGTATTTTCTATGGACATTAGTTCACATGGATATTTAATATAGTAAACTGCATACGGTAATTAGTGGAACATGTATAATATATTCTTATCTTGTATATTTTACCTGACTGTGGGTGACTAAATGAGGAGCCTTTTATTACACTACCATATTGTGCACATCCCAAACACAGATACATACAATCTTTCCTCAGTGCCAGTGCTATCTGTCTGTTCTTATTAGATCCCATATCGGCTTTCATTAAAATATCCCTCACATTTCTGGGTCTCCTATATGATGGCATAAAAGGGATTAATCATGTTTACGACTTGTATGATTTTGTGTAAATTGTATTGGTGTTATCTTGTGTCATTGTGAGTTGTAGTTTAACATTAATACATTATATGACCATGTACCTTTAAGACAAAGATAGTGGGTGGTGCTGTAAGCAGGAACAAAGGGACTTATGGGTATAAACCGCATGATTCAATTCGTATGTATATAATGTTTGAGACAGGGACGTGAGTCTCGAAAGGTCGCATGTATTTTTGTATAATGCTTTTTTTCAGTGCAGCTGGGCTTTTGTATGTTCAGCAAGTGCCGGTGACTTTTGTTTTGTATGTGGTTCATCCTTGGGGAGGGTTTGACACTGTGCACCCAGAGAAGAGGTGCAGTATACTGTATCCTATATAAAATTTACAGCACATACTGGCATGTAAGAGAGCAGAAAACAGAAGCTGCCAGCAAAGACTACAACTCCCACAATGCCTTGCATGTTCTGTGATTAACAAAGTGGAGAAAAAGTTGTTGTGGTAATTGGAGTCCTGGTTGGAGGAAAGAGTTCACATAGTTTCTGTAGTCTAGCAAGCTGTGTAGAAGCCAGGAACAGTAAGAAATTGCTGGCATTTCAATTTCACAATTGCCTTACCATTACTGAAATCCTTTACCCTCTAAACACGTTCGGCGTATGTGCTGGTGGGTCTGGGCTCTAACCGCCGGCAACGTAGCATGTACGTTTTTGCCGGCGGTTGCTGTTTCTCTTCAACTGTGTCTGTCCTGCGCAATGGAAGCTGCAGCTCAGTAGCCAGCCCCTTAGGCAACGAGCAGGGGAGGGCTGGATGGATGTCCCATGGAGCCGATGACCCCCACGCCGACCCCAAATGCAGCAGGTATTGCTGAACACATGGGGGTCATCGGCAGGGCTGCTACTGTTCAGCTGTGGCTTTCTTCAGGCAAGGAAAGCCACAGCTCAGTAGCCAACCCCCCTAGGCAATGAGCAGAAGGCTGTTTTTTTTTCCCCATGTGTCCAATGACCCCAATGCCGACCCCAAACCCACCAGGCACCTCTGATGACGTGGGGGTCATCGGCGCCACCTCGACCTTTGATAAATCTGACCCTTACACTTACTTACACACTTATAATTACACACCTTTATCTAATTTGTCTTTCTTATTTTAGTTTTCCCTTTTCTTAATTTACTTTGACTTACCTTCACTTACTTTTGCACACACACACACACACCTACATTTGTATAACTGTTTATTATATTTTATTGCTTGTTTTACACAGTGTGATAGATTATGTTTTTGTATTTTTCTTTTATTGGCTTATATTTCATTTTCAGTGATTTTTATTGCTTTTTTCTCTTTTAAGTTGTTGCCAATTACTGTTCTTTATTGATTTTTAGTGATTTATTTCATTTCAGTGTTGCTTTACTGTTGATTTATTGTGCTAGCTGGTTTGTGTTGGTGCTTTGCATTTTCTTTACTTTTCTTTCTTGATTTTCAGTTCTCTTATTGAATCGCCATTCCTACTTTGCTGTTTACTGGTTCGACCTTGTTTTTGTATAGCAGATCAGTATTGTGTTTTCTCGATTACTGTTTTTGTGTGATTAGTGATCATTTGTCACTTCATTTTATTGAATTTCCTGTTGTTGCTGTTCCATAGTTGTTCATTTAGTTGTTCATTTAGTTGTTCATTTAGTTGTTCAGTAGTTCAATGCCTGCTCTTTTTGTTGGGTCACTAGAGATCAGATCAGAGTCACTAGTAGTTGTTTTTACTTGGTATTGAGTCTTTGGATTGTGAGACAGGGTTTTTGTTTCAGGGAGTTTGAGAGTCCAGAGGGATAGGCTTTTTGTTCTAGAAAGTTCAGGGGATGGACTTATAGTTGTTGGTTTTTTTTTTCCTTTTCTTGGTCTGCTTTGTTTATCTTAACTTCAGGTTTTTTTCTCAAGTCTCTGCCTTGCCTGTGTTGCAGTAGTTTTGCATAGTGTGATCCAGTTAACCTTTTCTGGCAGTGAAATTACTTGATTTTCTGTTTGTAACTGTACCTGATTGTTCTTTGGATTAGGGGATCTATTTTGTTGGCAACACGGCAAAAACTGTACTTTACTGTTGAAGACGCTGCTGCCCTATGCATGGCCTCTCGCTCAGAGGAGTTTAGCGACTTTGATTCTGAGTATGTGGCCCCTGAATCAGAAAGTGGCTCTTCTACTGATGAGTCACCGGGTAGTAGTAGCATGATTACTGCCCTTGAGGAGCCCATGGAGTTGGAGCAGGATGTAGAAGAAGAGGTTGAGGATCAGGAAGAGGGTGATAGGGGGGCTGATGCTGCAACTGGAGGAGAATCTACGTGGGGGCTTTCTGACTGAGACCATCCTACAGGATATGGTCCAGTACACAAATATGTATGCCAAGCAATATCTTGCCCAAAATCCCCTTCCTAGATATGCTCGAGCTCAGGTGTGGCATCTCACTGATATTGCTGAAATGAAGAGGTTTGTGGGACTCACTCTAACTATGGGTCTCATAAAAGCAAATTACCTGGAATCCTACTGGGATACCACGACTGTGCCATCCATTCCAATCTTTTCTGGTATCAGCTACTGCTCCGGTTTATGCATTTCAATGACAATGCTCGGGTTGTACCCCCTAATGATCCTTTCCGTGACAGGCTGCATAAATTAAGACCCCTAATAGACAGCCTGTCTGAGTGCTTCGCAGAAGTGTACACCTCCTCCCAAAACATTGGGAGGAGGTGTACTCGTATTGACGAGTCCCTTCTCCTCTTCAAAGGGCACCTACACTTCCGTCAGTACATCCCAAGCAAGTGTGCCTGCTATGGGATCAAAATTTATAAACTTTTTGAAAGCAGCTCGGGGTACACCAACCACTTCTTGATTTACGAAGGAAAGGACTCACAATTATACCCCCCTGGTTGTCCCTTTGACCTGATTGTCAGTGGCAAAATTGTGTGGGAGCTCATCACTCCACTTCTGGGCCAAGGTTACCACTTATGCCTGGATAACTTTTACACCAGCATCCTCTTATTCAAAACCCTACATTGTTTAGACACCCCCAGGCTGTGGCACCATAAATCATAAGCGAAAAGGATTGCCCAGGGACCTCCTCGACAAAAAACGGAACTGTGGAGAAATGTATTCCCTAAGAATCGATGAGCTCCTTGCCATCAAATTTTTTGATAGAAAAAATGTTTTTATGCTGACGACAATCCACGACACGTCAGTAATTGCAGAATAGAGAACTGGTAGGCCCCCAAAATCTTTTCATTATTATGATGCCACCCAAAAAACAAAGGCTTGGTAAAGGAAAGTTGCCATATACCTTATTCAAATAGCACTTCGAAATTCCTATGTTGTCTATAAGGCAGCAGTATCAGGCTCCAAATTGTCATATTATAAATACCAGTTGCAGATAATCCTTGCCCTGTTTTTTGGTGGTGTAGAGGAGGCAGTGCCTGAGATGCCTGCCAGTGACAATGTAGCCCGATTGGTGGGGAAGCATTTTATAGACACGCTTCCACCAACTCCTGGAAAACCAAAAGCCCAACAAGCCTGCAAGGTGTGCCACAAAAGGGGTATCAGACAAGATACACGGTACTATTGCCCAAAGTGGCTTAGCAACCCCGGGTTATGTATCAAACCATGTTTTGAAATATACCACACTCTGAAAATGTGGTAGATTGTTGTGTACTGATTGACTTTGAAGAGATGAAACAGAAGATGCTCCACTAAACAGATGATGATAAGTAGAATATTCAATAACTATTCAGTAGTTACTTGTCTTTTTTTTGGAGAGAAATCTAGTTTTGAGTGTTTTTTTATCTTCAATTTATGCCAAACTGTAGCATTTTACAAAGAACTGTGTCCACAGTTCTGCAAGAAGGAAAGCAAGGAATATAAAGTTTATGGGGGTATTTCACAGGTAAGGGGAGGAGTTCAGACTCAAAAACTGCAAGGTGGCCACTTAGAGCACAGCCTCAAATTTAGCTGTTGCCCCTGTTTTAGGGAGTTTAGTGGCTGTGTCTTTAGCTGCACCCATACATGTAGGGTATTGTTTTGTTCGGGAGAAGTTGCACATTGATACTTAGCAGGGTTTTTTTCAGTTTTCATGGCAATTTTGTGGAGAGATCTAACTTTTAAACTTTTTTTCCCTTTATTTCAGGCCAAACCACAAACTTCTACGGAGAACTGCGCACGCAGATCTGCATGTAGGAAAGGAAGGATGACGCCTCTGAATATCTGCAGGTGTGAACTTTCAAGGAATATATGTTTTGTGGGGGGTATTTAATAGGTAAGGGGGTGTTTAGACAGAAGAACTGCAAGGTGTGCGCCTAGAGTGCAGCCCCAAACTTTCCAGTAGAGATGGCGCGAACTGTTCGCCGGCGAACTTGTTCGCGCGAACATCGGGTGTTCGCGCTCGCCGGAAGTTCGCGAACGTCGCGCGACGTTCGCCATTTTGGGTTCGCCATTGTTGGCGCTTTTTTTTGCCCTCTCACCCCAGACCAGCAGGTACATGGCAGCCAATCAGGAAGCTCTCCCCTGGACCACTCCCCTTCCCTATAAAAACCGAAGCCCTGCAGCGTTTTTTCACTCTGCCTGTGTGTGCTGAAGAGATAGTGTAGGGAGAGAGCTGCTGCCTGTTAGTGATTTCAGGGACAGTTGAAAGTTTGCTGGCTAGTAATCGTTTTGATACTGCTCTGTTATTGGAGGGACAGAAGTCTGCAGGGGTTTGAGGGACATTTAAGCTTAGGTAGCTTTGCTGGCTAGTAATCTACCTTCTACTGCAGTGCTCTGTATGTAGCTGCAGTGGGCAGCTGTCCTGCTTCTGATCTCATCTGCTGACTGCTGCAATAACAGTAGTCCTTGTAAGGACTGCTTTTATTTATTTTTTTGTTGTTTTACTACTACTACTACTACTACTATAAGAGCCCAGTGCTATTAGTCTAGCAGTGTTGGGGAGTGGGACTGGTGTGCTAATCTGCTGCTCCTAGTAGTTCAGCAGCACCAACTTTAATTTTTTTTTTTAATATTCATTTTTTTTTTATTTTACTTTTTTTATTTTACTACCGCTGTAGTAGTGTATAAGTTGACCTTTTAGGCATTATTTGCCCTGTAGGCATTTTTTGCCCAGTGTGTTATTCAACCAACTGCCATCTAGCTGTGTGACCTTGTTCACATTCTGTCTAAATATCCATAATATTACCGTCTCCAGAAAAAACACCGGAGTGACTTTTTTCAAGCAGCCATAATATATTTTACGTAATCCGTATCCATCGCTGTAGTAGTGTATAAGTTGACCTTTTAGGCATTATTTGCCCTGTAGGCATTTTTTGCCCAGTTTTTTTGGCCGCAGCCACTGAAGCACAGAGGCCAGAAAAAATATGCCATATAAATGCTGAAAATAGTCATTTTTTGCCATACGTTGACTCAACGTATATGGCAAAAAATTACTATTTTCAGCATTTATATGGCATATTTTTTCTGGCAACTGTGCTTCAGTGGCTGCGACCAAAAAAACTGGGCAAACAATGCCTACAAGGTCAACGTATGGCAAAAAATGACTATTTTCAGCATTTATATGGCATATTTTTTCTGGCAACTGTGCTTCAGTGGCTGCAACCAAAAAAACTGGGCAAACAATGTCTACAAGGTCAACGTATGGCGAAAAATTACTATTATCAGCATTTATATGGCATATTTTTTCTGGCAACTGTGCTTCAGTGGCTGCGTCCAAAAAAACTGGGCAAACAATGCCTACAAGGTCAACGTATGGCAGTTGTTTAAAGAGAACAGTAGATTACTAGCCAGCAAAGCTACCTAAGCTAAAATGTCCCTCAAATCCCTGCAGACTTCTGTCCCTCCAATACAGAGCAGTATCAAGCAGATTACTAGCCAGCAAACTTACTATCATCTGTCCCTGAAATCACTAACAGCTCTCCCCCTACACTATCTCTTCCAAGCACACACAGGCAGATTTTTCAGATACATTTTTGCCCTTGATCCCCCTCTGGCATGCCACTGTCCAGGTCGTTGCACCCTTTAAACAACTTTAAAATCATTTTTCTGGCCAGAAATGTCTTTTTTAGATGTTAAAGTTCGCCTTCCCATTGAAGTCTATGGGGTTCGCGAACCGTTCGCGAACCGCTCGCATTTTTGCGCAAGTTCGCGAATATGTTCGCGAACTTTTTTTCCGACGTTCGCTACATCCCTACTTTCCAGCTGTATTGGGGTGTTTGGAAGCCTCGTATAGGTGCACCCATACATGTAGGGTATCATTTTGTTCAGGAGAAGTTGCAGATTGATACTAAGCAAGGTTTTTTTAGTCGTCATGGCAATTTTTGGAAGAAATCGAACTTTGGAACTTTTATATTTCTTTATTTCAGTCAAACCGCAAACTTCTATGGAGAATTGCTCCCACAAATCTGCATGTAGCAAAGCAAGGATGGTGCCTCTGAATAGCTGCAGGTGTGCACTTTCAAGGAATATATAGTTTGTGGGGGGTATTTCACAGGTAAGGGAGTGTTTAGAATAAGCAGTAGTGATGGGCGAATTTATTCCCCAGGCGCGAATTTGCGGCGAATTTGCGCGATTCGCTGCCAGCGAATAAATTCGCGAAGCGCCCGCGAAAATTCACCCGAAAAAAATTCGGCGAATTCGCCCATCACTAAAAAGCAGTATATGTGGATCTGGTGGATATATATTTATATACTAGAATATAACCTCAGGGGTTGAGGTTTATATAACAGTTTATTGTTTAGACTACATAGAACTACTAAGCATTCATAAATCAGTTCTCCTCCAACTCCCACAATACCTTGCCAGGTCCGGACTAGGAATCAAAATAGGCCCTGGAATTTCAGTACAAGTTCACTCAGGCCGAATAAATAGTGAATTTAAGTGGTATCTTAAGCTAATAGCAGTTGTGACTGCTTCTTGGCAATAAATGTAGGCTGAGAAACACCCTTACAGTAGCCCCTCTGGCATTCACCAGTATGTACAGGCCAGTCCCAGCCTGCATTCATGTTCTGTGATTAAAAGACCTGAAAAAAGTAGTTTCCACCCACACCCCTAGTTTCCACCCAGAGTGCTACCTCAAATGACCAGGGCTCATAAATCTACCAGCCTCATCTATACCATCCTACTGAGATCTCTAGATACCCACCTGACCAAACTGACCTGAAGACATCCCTGCAGTAAATGAGGAGGCCTGGAAAGGGACACTGGAATATGTCCCCCAACTCACCATTTCAAATAGAGATAAGTGGATTTACATAAAATTTCTCCACAGAGTATACTTAACTCCTGCCCCCACACACTTGCCAAAATATACCCAGGCACACCAGACACCTGCTATCAATGTGGGGTTCAGGTTGGAACCTTATATCATGTTTTCTGGGAATTTACACATATTAAAGGAGAACTCAACCCCCCATTAAGAAAAGCCCCTTCCTACTAAGTTAAATAGTATTCCCTCCATGTCCCCCCCCCCCCGCATACTTCAATAGCCCTAAAAATGTCCCTGAATTATTTCTCACCTATCAGTGCAGAGTAAGCGCAGAGAAGCTTGTTGGTGCCATCTTCTGGAACGCCAGTCTTCATCTGTAATAGAGTGCCGTACAGTCGCATGCCCAGTTTGAACAGTCTTCTGGTTTGTACCAACTGCAAATGCACCAAAAGTGCCGGAAATTGCTGAAGAAGACATGAAGAAATCCGAGGAGGACCCAAAAAAATCTGAAGATCCGGAAGATGGCGCCCACAAGCTCCAATGTGCTTACTCTGCACCGATATACATATTAGATTTGCCCTACACTCAAGTGTGCCTACTGGGCCATACTACTTATCCTTAAGTCATATCAAGGTTGTTTTACCTATAAATCTTATACTATGCAAAAATAATCATCCTATTAACTTGGAACATCATTAGGCCACCAACACTAGAAAAAAAAACATTAATGAGATCCTCCCAATGCAAAAGAAGTTTTTGAAGCTATTTGGGTCCAGCGGCTAGCTCTGCCTAAGACTGAGCTTTTATAATAGGGCAGAAGGCATACGGATTGACCCTTGTCCCAGTAATAGTTTGAAATACAAGCAATTAAATAAGGAACTGTATGCTGGAAAGTAACTTCAACCAATTTTGTCTATTATTTCAGTGGACATCCCCTTTCAGGGACAGTGGAAAGTTTTGGTTTCTTAAAAATATATGGAAATTGAATTTCTAAGGAACAGGCAACTCAGCAGAAGTTTAACATGCAGATGCTGTGCTATTAACAGTGACATATATGAAAGATATGCTGACTAGTGACAAGCGGGTCTACAAAAACCATAACCATTCCCCAAGCCACCTGCTCCCAACCCAACTTGGTAACGTCTTTGGAAGTGGCAGGACAGAAAGGAGTATATAAATACTTTCAAAAGTGATTTTAATGCAGAAAAAAAATGCAGTGTGTAAGGACTGAACAGCGCTCCAGGGAGCAATCTGTCCACATGCGATGACACGCTTGTGACGTGTTGGATGTACAGAAAATAAAGGAAGTGAATGAGAAATCGCTGGTAAAAACTACATGTATCTGACTGTCGGTTGAAAATGCTGCATGCTGCGTCTTCATCCGACTGTTGGATACATGTAGTTTTTACCTGCAATTTCTCATTCACTTCCTTTATCTTCTGGACATCCGACACGTCGCATGGGTGTCATCGCATGGCGACGGATCGCTCCTTGGCACGCCGTGGAGTTCAGCCCTAAGAGCCCTAAACTAGAATGATTTTAATTGAGGGCAGGTGAACTAGATATGCACATGTGTGTCTTTTTGAGAGTTGCACCTCCAGCAAGACTCCTAACTGTTTTGTATGTTTTTTTAAGTTTAGCAGGTGTGTAGTGCCATCTAGTGACCCGTTTTACATTTCTGTGACTCTGGAGGATTTGTGTATGGAGGAGAATATTCTATCCCACTGTTGCTCAGAGATTTCAATATTCTTTTTCCTATTCTTTGCAGAAGAATTGCTTTGTTGTTTCTATATTTTGTAATAACATTTTGTATCTTTGGTAATAATGTTGGATTGTTTATTAATAGGCTTTCCAATATAATAGTTTGAATTTAAGGGTGCAACTGATGATATTTCCATGTATCTCTGGGGATGTTGGCGCCACCTTTTTTCCTGTGTCATCAGGAGAGAAAACAATCAGCATTAAATGGTGGTGCTGTTTGGGACTCTGTCTTCTTGCAATGCCAGGGACTACTTTGACTCCCAGTCAGGGCTGTATTTTGGCCTGGTGCCACTCCAGATACCTTTGGCTCACGTGCATTACAAATAAAATGTAATGCGCATGCACATTAGTGACATCATGTACATAAGCATTACATCACTTCTGTTAGATCGATGTCTGCAAGGTACCCACTACGCTCATCTGGAGGTGGTGGGGGAGCAGATTTTTTTTTTGCAGAAAACTGTGTTTACCATAGAGGCACTCAAGGGCCGCTAGGCCCGGATTTGTGGAAAGGCCACCAAGGCCGGGCCTAGGGTGGCAGGATTTTAGGGGGCGGCATGCTGCCCAACCACACCCGCATTGGTTCAAAAACACTGGAGATGTGCAGGAGATACAATTGTTTTTTAAAGTTCCTGTGCGCCAATCCCCATTGCTCTGGTCCTGATGATGAAAATTTGCATGAATAGGGGAGGGGACGGGGGCGACAAACAGCAGTGGGCCTAGGAGCGCCTGCTGTGTAAATCTGGCTCTGAGGCCCGCCCCCCTAAAGCTGCGCCCGAGGCACAAGGCCCTCCAGTGCTTATATGGTAAATATACCCCTGCTCCCAGTCCAGTGTTCAGGCCAGATTTGCAGCAAGGCTGCAAAGGCCTGGACGGCATGAATTAAGGGGTGGCATACAAAACTATGTTCCCATGAAAGATTGAACTTCATCCGCACTGGGGTCAGCTCAAATGGAGAAACCTTTTTTCTGCGTTAAAGCTTTGCTGCTACATAAATTGCAATTGGCCCAGACAGCTTTCAATTCACTTAAAGTGCTGCAGGTTCAGTGTCCAGACCATAAAATAGTAAGGGTTATTAATCCAGTGCTTGGAAATCAAAATGCAGGGCACCATATAGTCATTTAATGGCCATCTGGGGTGGGTGATTGTTTATGGATTTACCTCCACAACTGTGTCACCTGCATGTAGCTTTCTCGCTCTCTACTTGACACTACCTGCTCATTGTTACTCAAAGTCCTCCTTTTTCCTCTGCTCCTCCATTGTACCCAGTAGCCTCCTCATTGGTTACTGGCAGTAACATGGTGGTGGAGGATTTTGGAAGGCAAAATAGTTTGGGGAAAGCAGGGCTCTACTCACATACAGCTGCTGCATTGTAAAAAGAAAGCTGGGGGAAGGCAACAAAGTCCATAGATGCACAAGCATCACCTAGTTAAGGATATATGTGTAAATCACAACTTCTAAATACAGGTATGGAATCAGTTATCCAAAAAGCTCCAAATTACACAATGGCCTTCTCCCATAGACTTCTTTTTATCCTTGATAAAAGTCCTAATGTGGACCGAAACGTTGACACAAGTGGTATGTGAAATAAAGCACCTCTCCTATAGACTCCATTTGATCCAAATTAGCGATCCTCTTCCAGCTTTTTAAAGTTCGGCTTTTCACTCGAATGCGCGGGAAGCCCCGTGGTGCTCGCTGGTATAACACAGGGCCGGTGCAGTTTTCTGCTGATAGGAGCACCAGCCCGGGGTTTCAGGTAAGTAAATACATTCACTTGGGGTGCCTAACATTTGGCATCCCCAAGTGGTAAACAACTTTCCTTCTCCTTTAAGGGAAGCAAAACCAGACTATTGGGTTTATTGCACTGGTAAGGTCCCATCTAAATATGCTGAACAGTTTTAATCTCCAGAGCTCAAATGGGACATTAATGAATTTAGAGGATCCAAAGAAGGGCAACTAAGCTGGTAAAATGTATGGAAAATCTTGGCTATGAAGAAAAACTGGCCAAGTTGGGGTTGTTCATGGTGGAGGGGGGAATAGGATAGAGATGTAGAAATATCTAAGGGGATCATAAATTAATCTCTAATGATTTATTTACCAGTAGGTCTTTCTAGCTGACACAAGGTCACCCATTCTGATTCTAAGAAAGGAGCCTTAATATTCAGAAGGGGTTTTTTTTTTTACAGTGAGAGCTGTGAAATTCTCTCCCTGAACCAATTGTACTGGCCGATACATTAGATAACTTTAAGAAGGGGTTGGATGGCATTTTAGCAAGGGAGGGAATACAGGGTTATGGGAGATAGCTCATAGTACAAGTTTATTACAGGGACTAGTCAGTCATTTTTGGAGTCAGGAAGGATTTTTTCGACCCTGAGGCAAATTGGGGAGGCTTCTGATTGGGTTTTTTTTTGCCTTCCTCTGGATCAACTGGTAGTTAGGCAGGTTAAAATAAAGTTAAAAGGTTGTACTTGGACGGTTTTTTTCCAACCTAATTTACTAGGTAATGTTTACACCTTTCTAGTAGTCTTAAAGTATTATGATCCAAATTAGAAAAAGCAAATATCCAGAAAACCCCAGGGCTGTGTTTTTATACGAGAAGATAACCACTAAACTCCATTACCAAAGCACCATTCCACTATGGAATCTTGTATAATACTGGGACTTTTCCCAACAGGTAATTAATCTTACAAAGCCAGGCAGGATTTAAGAACACAGGGTTTGTCAACTGAGCCAAATCAAATCCTAATTGGGGGGTTAGAAAGGAGGGAAAAATGTAACAGTTTCAATCATGAGATCTAAAGTAAAATTATACCCCCAAAATGAATACTTAAGCAACAGATAGTTTATCATATGAAGTGGCATATTAAAGAATCTTACCAAACTGTTCTATATATTTAAGTAAATTTTGCTCTTTTACATCTCTTGCCTTGAGCCACCATTTCATGACGGTCTGTGTGCTGCCTCAGAGATCACCTGACCAGAAATACAGGAAGAAGTGTGGAAGCAAAACACAACTGTGTTAATTGGCTCATGTGACCTAACATGTATGGTTTGTTTGCATAGTGAATCGTATGATCCCAGGGGGCGGCCCTTATTTTTTTAAAATGGCAATTTTCTATTTATGATTACCCAATGGCACATATTAGAAAAGTTTATTATGAAAATGGTTTATTTACATGAATCAGGGTTTTACACACGAGTTGTTTTATGCACTCTCTTTAGAGACCGATGTTGTTTGGGGGTATAGTTTTCCTTTAAGGTTTTGGATTCCATGCATTCCTAGTAGTGACGCGTCGGTTAGAATTAACCTCAACCTGCGAAATGTTGCCATTGTGGGATCTATGCTGACTTCCAAAAGATTTTTCTTTCGTTACATGTAACGGACAATGGTGTTATTTCAAACTATTTTTTCATAATGCCCAAACCTTTACCATAAACTGCTATAGTAAACAGTTTAACAAGCAAATACATCTCTGAAATTTTTGGACCACTAATTCTCTCTAAGGGCACAGCAGTAACAGTGCCGTGTCCAATCAGCCTAGAGCATAGACAGTGTGAAGTGCAGCTTTCTAGATTAGTTGCCATAATTAACGGGGTGCTATAAAAAAAAAAGGGTGCATTCATATACCCTTTTATCAGGTTGATACAGCGCCAGTCTAATCTTATTAGAGATGGTTAGAAATGGTTACCTATATGCCACTTATTTACTGCCGATTTTTCGAGCAGGATCCTGGACAGACCAAACCTTTGGTATTTCTAAGAGGTCACCTCCTACAGCTTAAATTTGTATTTAAAAATCAAAAGGTTTGTTGTTGGTGGGGTTAGATTAACCCCTTAACAGAGTCTGCACCTACATCAAAATGGTGTTTATTTAAAAACTGCTTCATTTACAATATAAAACAAACAAGAACCAGAACAGTCAAAGTGAGTCAACAGAAAGGTCAGGAGTTGGAACACAAATGTATTGAGTTTATGGCCGAGCGGGTCGCATGCCAGGTGGGGGAGGTCCTGTAAAGAAGAGACATTTCAATAAGTAATCAATGATATATAAATTGCCAGAATATAAACATGCAAGTTGTGGTTAATGAACATTTAAAAAAAAAATATATTATATAATTTTGCAGTAGGGTCATGTATCTGATGTTTAACCAAAGGATATCGTTAAATGATCAAATCTTAAGTCAGTCGGGTATATAGATTTGACAGGAGCTATTGAAAGTCAGAAGCAGAATAGCTGGCATTTATAATTACTCTGGGTTGTATTGAAGTGCTTGGCTGCAGTTTAAGGCTTTGTAAATGTAGTTTTAATCTACAGCCTCTACAGAATGTAGTTTTAATCTACAGCCTCAAGTCAAGAGCAGTTTCAGACAAATCGATTTTCAGCCCTCCCCAAGATGTATATGCCATCTTATTTTGGCATACAGTGTGCACCATGTTAGATGACAATGTAGTTAGTGGTATTTCTCCCCCACTATATTTCTATAACATACCAGGTGGAGGTGGTCTCATGCCTGGAGGTGGCATTCCCATAGGTCCTCCTCTGCCTGGAGGCATTCCCATTGGTGGACCCATTGGCGGCCTCATGCCAGGGGGTGGCCCCATCATGCCTGCAAAACAAGGGATACAAAACACTGAGTAATCTGCAGGAAAGACCGATAATGTGATTAAACACATGTTGATCTCAGTGTAATCCTGCTTAACATGAGCTCATCAGCATTATCAGCTATGTTGATTATCATCACAGATCACAAAAGGAAAACATCTACATTATCTGGAATTTCATACCTGGAGGGGGTGCTCCTCTGCCCATTGGTGGAAGTAGTCCTCCACGACCTGCTGCATACTGTGTTGGGGCTCCAGCAATGCTAGCTGTGGCAGCTGCTACCACATTACCACGACCCTGAGGCGTCATAACCTGAAGAATACAGAAATTAAAAATGACACGTTTGTTCTGGTTGTTTGAGCATTTAAAGATGAATCAGTGGGAAGCTACCCCTACAAGAAACACTAATGTTTACCTGCTGTGATGGTCCTCCCACACCACGTACTGGTCCTGCCAGTCCAGCAGGAGCCTGAGGCATAGGTGCTCCAGCAGGTACACCTCTGCCAGCTGCCCTGCCTACTCCAGGTCCTCCAGCAGCTCCTGCCAATGGAACCCTGGCAATGCCAGTCTAAAAGATAAAGAATTAAGAGTCAGAACAGACTGGGATAGAACAGTGTTTTAACAGATTCTCCCCCTCCCAAAACAAACTATCATGCTAGGTATAGATACAAATTAGATTGGTTAAAAAAAAAAACAAAAAAAAAAAAAAAACACCTCTAGTCTATTGTCTCCCCATAATTTTACTATGAACAACATTTCCCCCACACAGTGTTCAGGACATATTGGCATCACTTTAGGGAGGTAATCTAATTGCTCTAAAGCTATTCTCTCCCATTCTTCTGGGAAATGTTGGAAACACACAAGTGTGTCAAAATATGGAAGAGAAAACTTGGCCATAACCAGTTTTCCCTGCAGATGGCTTGTTGTTGTCGTCAGGTTTTTCCCCAACCTTAAGCTGCCCTCCCTCAGCATCAGACTTCCGGGTTCCTTTTATAGACCTGTGCCAATCCTCCCATGACGTCACAAATGGTGCGGGGCAAGCAGCTATAAAGCCAGCTTTTGAAGATGGCAAACGGGGAGAGCAGGAGAAGAGCTCAACCCGCGAAGAAGAGTGCACAGTCACCCCAAATCTTCCCAACCTGTGGGTATCGGGCCGGCCCACATTTCGCTAGCCCAATGTACTGTACTCACATCTTTGGGAGGTGGGCCTTCAACAGTCATGGACACCAAGTTCTCCCCTCGAAGCAACACTAGACCAAGTACCCTCTTTTCTTCACGTTCTGGCTGTTTGGAGTTCTTTGGCCTAGGGTGAAAAAAATAAAAAAAATACAAATTACAGTTAATCACAGGGTACAATTGGGAACACCTAAAAAGACAAACCACAAAAATGTGGCATCCCCCATATCCCTGCCGTGCTTTGAGCCTTACTTAATCTTTCTAAATTCATCACAGTCACATAAGATGAGATTCATGTGTTTGTCAAATGCCTTGAATGTTCCAATAAAGATCCTTCCATCTTGAAGGGTACAGCGCATTCTGAAGTCAATGTGCTGCAGCATCTTGCTGCTTTTTCCCACCGTCTGAAAAACAAGAACATGCCAAGTATGTCATTTAAGTGCCACTAGTCTCCCTCTATAAGACACAAGTACAACTGGAAAAAATCCAAAAGAAACAATAAGTTCTTCATGACTGTGGAATAAGCTAGTGGGGTGTCTGTAGAATAGGAGGCTCAACCCTGTTAAAACCCATGGATAAACACTAGCACAGGGCTGCTGTTTTCTGTGCAACTTTGCAAACAGACCATCACCAAGTACCCCACAGCTACTCATTCCTCCTTCTTAAAGTGCATCTCTGAAGCAAAGTGCTGCACATAGACTTCTTGGTAATGGAGGGCTGTCCTGTAGTATTAAGGAAGGCACATTCTGGGGGTGCTCCAACATCAGACTTAAGGGCTGCTGGAAGGGTGCTAATCAAATGACTATTACAGTTCTATTTAACTATGTATTTATCCTTTAAAGGGAACCCGACAAATAATTCCAAACCCTATTTTATCACGTTAGTTGAGCAGAATAAACTTTAAATATGCTACAGAAATATATGGTGTCCCCTTGCAACACACCTTAAAAACCAACACCTTATTGAGGCCAGGACCCCCTTTGCAAATTATGCAGCAAAACCATTACACTTATTACCCAGAATGCTATGGGAGCCAGGATGCGAAGTCCCAAGTACAGACACTTTGAAATGGAGCATCTTGCTCATAGGACTTTGAAAGGTATATTTATTAGACAGGGGTTGTGCAAAGATGTTGGACACCACATTTTGCTTCTAATCTCTTTCTCCAGAGGCTGGCAATCCTTTACCAAAAATGCATTGGTCCAGTTCCCAAGCACCTCTGCTCCAGGGTTGCCAGGTTGGCGGCTTTCCAGCTAAATTGGGCTTCTAATTTAAACCCCAGGTGGGTTTTGAATGTATAAACTAGCCAAGGTACAGATTTGGGCTACTTTTTGGGCCTTTGGCTGGTCTGTTCTTTGGAAACCAGCCAAAGATTTTCTTGTCCTAATGTGCCAAGCCTGCGTCTCAATGCATGTTGGGTAATGTTTAATGTAAGTCTGCAATACCCAGCATGCAATGGGACTGACTAGCTACCAGATTTTGGGCTCTGTACCCCAGTCTCCCGTCACTCTTAAGTATGGATGCACCGAATCCAGGATTCGGTTTGGGATCCGGCCAAATCCTTCTGTCCGACTGAACAGAATCTGAATCCTAATTTGCATATACAAATTAGGGATGGGAGGGACATGGTTACAGTCACAAAACAAGTAAAAAAATTTTCTCTTCCCACCCCCAATTTGCATATGAAAGTTAGGACTTGGTATTCGGCCGAATCCAAAATGTCTATAGATTGACCTGTTTTACCTATATTTATTGAAATTGTATATGTATTTGGGACCAGTATACCTCCTGACCCCGCTCTGTAGTTATGCCCCTGGTGACAGGTGAATCTGTTCCATTTTGCTTCATGGAAATTTTTTTTTTTTTAAAAAATGGCTATTTTAACATTCATTTCCCCCCCCACACACACTTTTTACAAATTGTGCTATTTTTGGGCTACTTTTGAAGTGCCTTTTGGCTAGTTTTGGGCTGGTTTTGTAGTGGACTTGGCTGGTTTTGAAAATCAGACCTGCTGTGCCCTGGGCGAGTGGTATACAAACAAATACAATTTCTGCAGGGTACTGAGAGGAGTATAGCTCTGAGAAATAAACTACCCCAGACTGCTGCAGTTTTTGCAAGAGGAGGAATAAACAACTACAATGATGGGGGAAGGGAAAGGTGGCAAACTTCTTAACACCCCTGGGGCCTCTTACCTTTCCTTATGCTTAAAAGCTACCGAAATATATTCTTTTAAATGCTTTTAAATGTAAACAACATTCAGATTAATTACAGGAGCCTATAGGAAGGGGCATTCTCGTGTTTTTGAGCTTCCTGGAAGAGGTTTACAAATAGAACTACTATATATATATATATATATATATATATATATATATATATATATATATATATATATATAATATATATATATATATATATATATATATATATATCTCGTGTTTTTGAGCTTCCTTGAAGAGGTTTACAAATAGAAATACTATATATATATATATATATATATATATATATATATATATATATATATATATATATATATATATATATATATATATATATATATATATATATACATACAGAGAAATGAATGGAGGCAGGCTAACACAATGCAATGGACCCTACGTTTATATAAGTGAATTATAACCCTAATAAAAAACTAAATATACTGGGTAGGTCTTTAGCGCCACTGCCCCTCCCGCACCCCAGCAGCCGCTCTTCTCTTGCACCCCCTCACTAAATAGCCCCAAGCACAGACAGACATCATGCATCCCATAATAGCACTTAGTTCTCACCATGATTGCACCGAGGATGCCGCCGATGCGCAGCCGACAAAGGGAAGAGAAAAAATTGCGCCAAGGAGCCTCACTCCAACGACGATCTCTTATAGAGGACGTGTAATGGATTAACCCGGAAGTTGACGCGTTCCATTGTGGCTCCACGCGCGGTGCGTTCCATTGTGCTGGCTGGTTTCCGGCGACCTCTCTGGTACGAGCGCCCTCTGCCAGGCGCCTGGAGAATGAAACAGAGCGCCCATTCTGTTTGTATGGACTGTTGTTGTGGAAGTTTATTTCCAAACAAATAACATTTTGACTGACAGATATATGAGGGTGCAACGTAGGTGCCAGTCCGGATGTCGGGTTTGATGTGACAGGAAGCCAGTTATGCAGGACAGCAAGGTGACTGGACAGTGTATTTTCACTTGATATATTATATGTTTTCTTTTGGTCTGTTGTTCCACTGCTCAGAGGTGGGAATTCCCCCTGACTGAAGGGAAAACCTTCCACCTCATTGTCCAAGTCTCAATAGGAATCCATTGCAATGCTCCCCCCTTTAAATGAACTGTTAGTATGATGTAGAGAGTGATATTGTGAGACAGTTTAGCATTACTTTTCATTTGTTTTTTTATTTGTGGTTTTTGACTTTTTATTCAGCAGTTTGCCATTTCAGCAGTCTGGTTGCTAGGGTCCAAATTACCCTAGCGACCATGCATTGATTTGAATAAGAGACTGGAATATGAACAGGAGAGGACTGAATAGAAAGATGAGTAATACAAACTAGCAATAATAATACATTTGTAGCCTTACAGAGCATTTGTTTTTAGATGGGGTCCCATTTGGAAGCCGGAAAGAGTCAGAAGAAAAAGGCAAATAACCCAAAAACTATAAAATATAAATAATTAAGGCCAATTGCAAAGTTGCTTGGAATTGGACCTACTATAACATACTTATAGTTGCCTCAAAGGTGAACCACCCCTTTAAGGGCAGAGACACACACACTGCTATTTTGGGAGATTAGTCGCCCAGCGACAAATCGCTTCTTCTTTGGGCGACTAATCTCCTCGAACTGCCTTCCCGCCGCCTAGAATGTCATTCGATGGCAGGATGGCACTCAGAACTCTTCGTTTTCCGAAGTTGGCTCACAAGGAAACTTCTGCGACTTTAGAAAGCCGTAGCGATACAAGTGCCATCCCCCTGGCTATTTACATCCTAGCCAGCGGGAAGGCAGTTCGGGGAGATTAGTTGTCCGAAGAAGAAGCAATTTGTCGCTGGGCAACTAATCTCCCGCAATAGTAGCGTGTCTCTGCCATTAAATGGAAAGTAAAGTCTAAAATAGAATAAGGCTAGAAATGCTGTATTTTATATACTAAACATAGATATGAACTTACTGCACCAGAAGCCTAATCAAACAAATGATTTATACTTTCAAAGTTGGCCACAGGGGGTCACCATCTTGTAACTTTGTTAAACATCTTTGCAAGACCAAGACTACGCATCTACTCAGTCTGGTCTGGGCTGCTTAGGGATCATCATAAATGATCAAAACAGGGAAACAAACCAAGCTGCTTGAGTTCTGCAGGGCTGGAAATTAAGGGCGGCCCCTGCTGTTCATAAGTATGATTGTTTCCCTGCAGAGCAGTTAGGGACCGTCTGACAATTCCTATCCACAGCAGTAAATGAAGGAAGAAATTCACTACATACAGTCAGGTTTTTTTTTTATAAAAATGGTGCACATTTTTTCATTAAATTATATTGAAAAAAATAGGTTTCTTCTTCATTAAAGAAAGTAAAAATGGGATTTTTTTTTTTTGTCTGTACATGCCTTTTAAGAACTGCTGGAATGGGGTATATTTGTCTTATAGTCAACACTTCACATTTAATACAATTTGCATTGAAAGGTAGCAGTGGGCAGGAACATTATCAATGATTTCGATTAGTGATATCAAAACTGTCTACACACGGGATGATATTTTCATTCTCTTTTCTGGTCTAATTGTATCTTTTAGGCTCTACAAAAAAAAAGCATATTAGTTAATTGAATCTGGTACAGTCTGAATCATTGTGGATCTATGCAAACTGATTGAGCAGTCGTCCATGTAGGAAGGTGTGGTCTTCTCAGAAAATGACTATAATCCCCCTGGTATTAAAGGGAAAATAAACCCTCATTTTCACAGTAGCTCCTTTCTTGGTCCTGTGTAGAAAAGTTGCATTAACACTATCCAAAGTTCCAAATATAAATGTATTGTTTACACATAGATACATAATTCTACAGATTAAAAGAAAGCCATAACCGTCTGCCTTGGTTTGCAAGGAACACCACATCCGGATAGTCTCACACTTTTATTCAAATCCTTCCTCCCCTTGTTCCATTGTGAAGTGATGGTTTCTGGGACTTGATGTTTCTCCGCTTTCCTGAGTGGTGCACAGATTCTCTGAAAAGCAGAGAGAGACTTCAAGTCCCACAATGCAACATGGGGAGCGAAGGGAAGCATAACAGACTATTGTGGTTTCCTTTCAATCTGTGGAATCATTTATATCTGTGTAAAGAAATATTTATTTCTCGAAGTTTAGTGAGTGTTCACACACCTTTTCTACATTCCTTTAAATGGGTGGTTCACCTTTAAGTTAACTTTCGGTATGTTAGAATGGCCAATTCTAAACAACTTTTCAATTGGTTTTCATTATTTTATTTTTTATAGTTTTTTAATTATTTACCGCCGCCTTATGACTCTTTCCAGCTTTCAAATGGGGGTCACTGACACTATCTAAAATAAATCCTCTGTAAGGCTACAAGTGTATTGTTATTGTTACTTTTTATTTCTTATCTTTCTGTCCACGTCCTCTCCTATTCATATTCCAGTCTCTTAAGGTGGCCATACATGTGCAGATTAAAGCTGCCAATATCGGTCCTTTAGAGTAGACTGATTCGGCAGCTTATCTGCTCAGGTATGGGGGCTTCCGACGGGTCTCCCCGACTGATATCTGCCCAAAAATTGGACAGATATTGATTGGGCACGTTTTAATTTTCCTGTTATTGAGGACCAAATCAGCTAATTGATAAAGTCAAAAGAGCGGATCTTATAATGAATGGCAACCTTTACGCAAATCAATGCATGGTTGCTAGGGTAATTAAGAACCCAGCAACCAGATTGTTGAAACTGCAAACTGGAGAGCTGCTGAATAAAAAGCTAAAAATCACAAATAATAAAAAGTGAAAAACCAATTGCAAATTGTCACATAAAATCACTCTCGACATGTACTAAAGGTTAATTTAGAGGTGAACAATACCTTTAAAAGAGAATTCAACCCTTAACTAAAAAAAAACCCTACCCCGCAGTTCACGGCAGCCATCTTCCCGGTCTTTGTGTCTTCTTCGGTGCTTCTGCATTTTCCGTCAATTTTGGCACATGCGCAGTTATTGCAAACTGGAAATTGCTTCAACTTCACATGCGCCACTTCGATGGTCTCAGTATCAGATTACCAAAGACCCGGAAGATGGCTGCCGGGAACTGCGATCCCTGAATCTGCACCGAGGGGTAAATAAAAAGTTAGGGACATGTCCCTGGATTAGCAGCTAGACTGGGGGGGGGGGTCTACGTAGGGTAGGGGGTTATTGTGTTTTTTAGTTAAGTTTTAACTTAATTTAATGGAGCTTGAAGGTGGCACCAGATTTCTGAAGCCCCTAAAATTGATAATTTCTTGTAATGGCTTGTGGATAATCTGTGTAGCCACTGACTAGAGCTAAAAGAAGTAATCCTGAAGCTGAGAGTTTGGCTGGAGAGATGTCATTTACACCTTGCAGACAGAAAGTAAGAAAACAAGCAGGTAGCGTTACTGGAAACTAGTCTAAGACTTTTGGTAATCCCAGTACAAAACGGTTCCCTAGTGTATTTGTTTTGACTTGTTTGATAAATCCAAGTTTGTTTTGTACAGACAAATCCTTGGTCCTGAGTTAAGTAAGTCTATACCCTAAGTATCGCATGAATTAAAATCACATAACAATGGAAAGTCACAATTATTTTTTGCATGCTGAGGTTTTTTAGATTGTGCTTTGTTAAATATGCAAATTTGGGGCAAAGCATCTGTAGTGTATCGGATATTCAGCTGAATCCCAAAATTCTGGATTGCATGCATCCCTAAAAGTGACAGACAAGAGCTGTGTGTTGCTAAGATGGTAAGAAGGGTTCATTCTGTTTATTAGCAGGCTTAATAATAGTAGAAAATTTGGCTCAGGATCCTCCTACTCTACCCTCAAAAGTGTTAATAAATCAATGTGCAGTCCAGGGGATATACTACATTTATAATATGCATTAGGAATAATGGAGGGCCAGCCTACAATTCTTCAGTTGTGGATGAACCTTTACTCCCAGAGTTTATGGTAGCCCGTCCATTATATAAATGTATAGCCCTGTTAGGTTTGCTTCCAAACCCCATAATGAATGAGCAATATTCACCTGTATAGGCAACGGATGACCCTATCCCTGCTGTGTGCCCATATCCCAATCAATACACAGACAGCACATATGTGGAGGTCACAGGCTTTATTTACAACGTAGAGGAAAAAAGATTAGGTACACCCTGACCCCTGCTGCAGCTCTTTTACAAACTGTGGGCTTCGCTGCCCATACCATAATACCAGGGATCATGGGGTGAAAAACTCCCTTTGCAACCAACTTGTATCCCTTCCCCTACTCCAAGTGCAGGTAAAGTTGCTGTACTGTGTTAGCCAGTAAAAATGTTACAGGGCAACCCTTTTGAAATAAAATAACAAACATAGTATAAAGGTGATACCTTTATTGGCTAATATTTATCTAATATAATCATAGCAAGCTTTTAGAACATTTTAGTTCCTTTTTCAAGCTGATTTCAATGAAACTGTGGTGTTCTCTGGTATATTTACAGCATTCAGCTCATAGGTCAAATGACCAACAAAAAGAAATATCAATCTGTGTGTAAGGTGTCGAGGGGATCTGCAAGAGACAAGCAGATAAGGTACAAGATAAAGGGGCTGAGTATAAATTAGGGCTGAATTATTGTAGAATCAAAGGAATTCCATATGATCTTAGTCCATATCCAGATATGTTGATATTTCTGACCTGGTGCAGTCCTTAGTCCACGTAATTAGCCATAAATCCAAGTCCCAGGTTTAGTCCCTTCAGGCAATTGAAAGTTTCCATTAATTTGTATTCCCACACTTTTCTTTCATTATCTGTTTTAAAAGTGCCCTTAAGAACCAAAATTCTTAAATTCTGTATGGAGTGATGAGGGCCATTAAAATGATTTCCTATTGGTGTGTCCAGTTTTTTATTGGTTATAGTCAATCGTGGTGTACTTAATACAATGCACTAAATGCATAACAGGGGGACTATATATATATATATATGAGAGACTGGGCAAAGTCTGAGAAAGAAAAATACACACCACGATACCGATAAAGGAACTAAAATGTTCTGAAAGCTTGCTATGATTATATTAGTTAGCCAATAAAGGTATCACCTATTATACCACTTTAGTTACTTTTTTATTTCAAAAGGGTTGCCCTGTAACATTCCCCTACTCCCAATCCTGTGCATTAATGGTGCTAACCCAGCCTCTTGCATGACTCCCACACACTGTGCAAATAAAGTCTGATCCACACTAGTTTCTCAAAAAGGGTAGGCTTGCTGCTCTCTAACCGATTATGGCCCCAAAGAGCCGCAGCTGGTTCATGAGTAACCTTGACCCACACATAATAAGCTATTCCAGAGGAAGGAGAAAATGCTTTGGCTGTTTGAACCTTGAGGAAAATTCCTTCTTGACCCAACATTGTCAATCGTTTGTCACAACCCTGGAGCAACTTCTTCATCCTAGACCTAGGGAGGACAGGAGGGAAAAGAACAGATAGTAGGTGTATGAAAATCTGTGCATTTATGGTGCTAATCCAGCCTCTCACATGACTCCCGACAAGACCATGCAGTTAAAGTCTGATCCATGCTAATGCACTTCCATCGATTTTAGCTGCCAAGAAGCTGCAGTAATACCACCCATTGGAAAAACAGGGAAGGAATGACACCTAACCTAACCTGCGACCTCCACCACTCAATCATAAACCTTTTTCTGATAAATGAATTCCAACACCTCTGTAGAGGTGGGGCTGTTTACATTTGATATTTAGTGCCTTATTACTCCCATACCAGGGAAGTCAACATGAACATGAAAAAAAACCCAGTAGGATTGTTTTGCCTTCAGTAAGGATTAATTATATCTTTGTTTCAATCAAGTACAGGTATTGCACCTATGGCACCTCCAAAATGCTCTGGATCTGAGGTTTTCAGGTAAGGGTGTCTTTCCATAATTTGGATCTCCATACCATCTACCAAGTCTACTGAAAATCACTGAAACATTAAAACCCAATAGGCTTTTTTTTGTTTTGCCAACAGTACGGATTAATTTTATATATTAGTCATGATCAAGTACATGATGACATTTTATTATTACAGGGAATTTTAAGGGGTGGTTCACCTTTAAACAACTCGTTGTCAGTTAGATCACCAGAAATAATAACTTTTTCAAATGACTTTCCATTTTCTATGTGTGACTGTTTTTCTAATAGTCAAGTGTCATTTTTCACCTTCTGAAGTAGCCCTGGGAAAGGGGGGTCAACGACCCTGTAAACTGTTCTAAATAGATACATTTAGTTGATACATTTCTTATCTTTGTCCCTGTGAAGCAGAAACTCTGGGTTTCATTACAGGCAGCTGTTACACTTGATACAATAGTTGCTAATACTCCAGAGATGCTGCTGAGAAATGTAACCACTAAATTGTAACAGTTCAGAGTCTGCACCTGAATTACTGAGCTGCGAGACTGAAAACCAGAGACATGAACATTCAACTTTAAACTTAGATTTTGGAAAAACAGTAAAAAAATAAATAATGGAAAGTAATTTAAAAAAAGTCTTTATTTCTGAGGAAATATCTAACAACAACTGAATTGGAAAAAGTTTTTGGAAGGTGAACAACCCCTTTAATTAAGCTGGCCATAGACGCACAGATCCTATCATATGAATCGAGGATTCGTACGATTCTCGGATTGTGTGTGGAAAGTGCACGGCGGAGATTGGTCGTTTGGTCGATCGGACAGGTTTGATTTTGACCCGACCGATCCCGCCAGAGCCCATTGCGCATCGTAATCGCATCGTTCGGCCATAAGGCTGAACGTTCAGATTACCCCTGAAATAGCCATGCTTGTTAATGGCATATCGGGAAAAGATCCGCTCGTTTGGCGATGTCGCCAAAGGAGCAGATCTTTGCGTCTATGGCCACCTTTATTTGATTAAATTGGAATCAATGGGAGATGGCCTTCCTGTAATTCGATTCTTTCTGGATAATGGGTTTCCAGGTAACGAATCCCATACAATGTACTGTTTTATTGTTACAGAGGGAATGTTTATTTCAAATTTTTATTTATTTGACTCTAGGGTTGCCGTAATTTGGAACTTTCTGGATAACAGGTTTCCATATAACAGATCCTATACCTGTACTGTAATTGAAACAAACAGTTTTCAGTTAAATGCTTATAACTCCCCCCCCCCCTATTGATATTGCTGGAAGCCTCATTATCCTTGGAGACCCATGTTGTCCAAAGATCTATATCCTTCTGACCAAGTGTTAATATCTTGCTACCCACAATTATTTTCCCAAATGCCAGTAATAATCCGACCAAGATGAACCTGTGTAAAATGTGTCCACCTTCGAGACAAGGTCCTTTATATTACAGTATTCCTCTGGTTTTGACTTTAAGTAAACACTTTCATTAACAAGGATATCTTTTAAAGTGGTTGTTCACCTTCCACAAACTTTTTTTTTTTTATCAGTTTAGTTGTTTTCAGATAGTTCAGAAATAAAGACTTTTTTTCAATTACTTTCTATTGCTGTTATATTTGACAGTTTTTACAAAATTGAAGTTTAATGTTCGTGTCTAGTGTTTGAGTCTGGCAGCTCAGCGACTCGGGTGCAGATTCTGAACTGTTACAATTTGCTACATTAGTTGATACATTTCTCAGCAGCATCTGTGGAGTATTAGCAACTATTGTATCAATTCTTTTTTTTTTTATTAACAATTTTTGCAATTTACAATTATTCAGTGAAAGGGAACTATTGTATCAATTCTAACAGCTGCCTATAACAAAACTCTGTTTCTGCTCAGCAGGGACAAAGCTAAGAAATGTATCAACTAATGCATCGATTTAGAACAGTTACAGAATCATTAATATCCCCTTCAATATTCGAAAAATGGTCACAAATAATAGAAAGGAAGTAATTGAAAAAAAGTCTTGATTTCTGGTGAACTATCTAAAACCAACGGAACTGAAAAAAATGTTGGTGGGTGAACAACTCATTTAACTCAAAGATAGGTTTATTTCTTTTGCTCCTGTTCAAGGGAGAAGGAAAGCTTAAATCCAAGGGGGGTCCAAATGATAGGGCACCCCCCCCCCCAAGGATTATAATGACTTAACTGATAGCCCCGAGTGAGTGATCCTTTTCTTTCTTTGCATGGGTGTACATGTGCAGTAGCGTGAAAAGACACCTTTAATGAAAAAGCCAGCTCGATTTTGAAGAAAGAAGAATGGAGGATCACTTGCTCGGAAGTGCCCTGGGCCAGTGGAGTTTTCTGCTAACAGGAGAACTGGCACAGCGTATTGGGTAAGTCATTACAATCACTGGGAAAGTGCCCTAACATTTTGCACCCCCTTGGATTGTAGTTTTCCTTCTCCTTTAAGACTAATGCCACACCAGGTTGAAATGCATACTGATGCATTTAGGTGCCAAAATCCGTTGTGCGTGCCTTCATACTGTGGTTCCGGGGACAGGCAAGGTAGAAGTCTTATACCAGTGTAAAAGCTGACTCCTGCCCTTATTTTTTCCCTCAGCCCTAAAATAAGCCTTTTGTGACATTAGCTTAAAGGTGGCCATAGACGTGCAGATTTAACTTCCTATCGGACGAACAATCGTTCGGTGCCATCTCCCGACCAGCCACTAACCATTCAGATCAAATAAAATAGTAAAAGAACAGATCAGCTCATCATGTTGTGCCCCTGACAGCAACAGTTCGAAAGTTATTTCCGAGAAAAGCTCTTGACTGTCTCCCACTGAAATCATCAGATCGGCAATACATGCAGAGATATTATCGGTAGCCAAATTTTCTAACCTGTCCGATCATCTGAACGACCGAACGACATGGCGCGAAAAATGTCGGGACACACCGCCCGAAAATCGCACGAAGCGAAGATTTGTGCGATCAAATCTTTGCTTCTTTGGCCAGCTTTACCCGGTCTTCTTTTGCTTGCATTGCTTGATAATAATCATAGATCAAAAATGAAAGCTTATGCTCAAGCATAAGAATCTGCTGTCCCGACTGGTTTTAGTTCTGGCATTTCTTTTTCTGTTCCCCTGTTGTGAGCTTTTTCCTGCTTACCCTTAAAGTATTTTTTGATTAAGGCTAATATTTTACCTGCCTCTGCTTCACTGACCCATCCGAATGGGAATCAGATACCAAATTACAATTATTGTTCCACTCACCCAATGGTCGTACACTGCCTGCTGCTGCCCTGAGTGCAACTTTGACTCTTGGCACAACGGGCTGCACTGATGTGGGTGCCATAGACGTAGCTTTCCTGCTGCTGTCTGCCCTGCTGCTTTCAGTCCTATTGCTGTCTGTCCTGCTGACTTGCATTTTGTTTGCTTCTGTGCCTTTTCCCTTCCCCATTCTAACCAACCCTCTTCCTCCACCCCCTCCAGCACTCCCTGATTTTTCTCTCAACTAGGCAACCCTCCCCCTACTTCTATTGTCCCTGACCTGGGGGCTGGGGGTTTGCAGGGACTGTGCAACTTGTGGAGGAAGGAGGGGCCCCAGCCTAAGCTTATATCAGCCCTCCGCTTCATTCCTGCAAAACATCATCCAGGCTTAGTTTCCTTATGAACAGTAAGACAGGCTGTACACACCAGACACTAGGGGATGCCCCTAGCATATGATCTCTGTATAGTGACCCACCTATTTGGTATTACTAGTCCTCGCTCATCACTTGAATGATGTTTTAGTATAATGAATAACTCGGCACTGTCACTTTAACAACACTGAGCATGCTTGATTGGACAAGCTACATCTATTCTGGCCAATAACTTGTTTAACCAAGACCCCACCCACTCTGAAGTTGACTCTCATTCCTTAGGCACTGAGTGACACCTCAACCTGTCTAATGAAAGCCTAGAGATTATAGAGCCCACCTCCAGGGCGTTACCAGGACAACAAGCAGAAGAGAGGGGCGAAGCCGGGTGGAGGTGAGGTAAGGCCGGGTAACCGGGATTTGGGACCTGGAGGCTGGAGGGGATTGTGGGAAGATGAAGGGAGCTGGGTGGGGTTCTGAGAGAAACAGCAGCTACAGGGCTTGAGGGGACCGGAAACTGGAGACAGGAGAGCCTGGGAAAAAGAAGCAAGTCTTGCTGCTGCCTTTATGGGATTTAGAGGCAAGGTGGGGTCCTTTCCTTTTTATGCCTGTTTGTCTGTGATATTCAGTCTGTTTGTATGTCTTTCTGTCTGTGATATTCAGTCTGTTTGTATGTCTTTCTGTCTGTGATATTCAGTCTGTTTGTATGTCTTTCTGTCTGTCATGGCAGTCTGTGTGTATGTCTTTCTGTCTGTGATGTCCAGTCTGTGTGTATGTCTTTCTGTCTGTGATGTTCAGTCTGTGTGTATGTCTTTCTGTCTGTGATGTTCAGTCTGTGTGTATGTCTTTCTGTCTGTGATATTCAGTCTGTGTGTATGTCTTTCTGTCTGTGATGTCAGTCTTGTGTGTAAAACTGTTTGAGATGGTGATAAGTCTGTATGTGTGACTTTCTGTGATATATACTGATATATACACACTGGGATATATACATACTGAGCATCATAGACAGACATAAAAAAATACTTATTATCGCAGACAAACAGAAATACATAAAAACTGATCTTTGTCTGCGATAATAAGTCTTTTTTTTATGTCTGTCTATGATGCTCAGTATGTATGTATGTTTGTCTGTGATGATGATGATTAGTCTATATGTAAGTCTGTCTGTGATGATGATCAGTCTATATGTTTGTCTATTTGTCTGTAATGATCAGTTCATATTATATCTGCCTGTGATGATCAGTCTGTATGTCTGTTTGTCTGTGATGATCAGTCTGAATGTATATCTGTGATGATAAGCAATCTATAGGCATGTCTGTTTGTCTGTGACGATGATCAATCTGTATGTATGTATATATGGCTGTGACGACGATCAATCTGTATGTATGTATGTATGTATATATGTCTGTGATGATGATCAGTGTATATGTGTCTGTTTGTCTGTGGTGATGATGAGCAGTCTATATTAGGGATGGACCATATCCCAGATTCGGCCAAGTCGGGGCCTTTTTTTGAGTGTAATCATTTGCATATACAAATTGATTCCTGAAAATAGATATACCTAAAGGCTAGCTTGAATTGTTGTCAGATGAGGAGCCCATTGCCCCGTATTGAAGGATGAGCCAGAAATCCATGTAAGAGGTTAATTTACTAGGTGCAGTTCCCTGTATGAGATTATAGGCTGTCATATTAGCTTTAACCTATTTGTCATTGCCTTTTCTGTTCTCTATTTTAGCCCACAAGTTATTTTCACCTATGCACATCGTTATAAATGCAGCATCGAAATAGCTGTCTGTGTACAACACAATTACGCATTCTGCTTTCCTTACAGGCTCGGCTCAGTGCGAGGGGGTTAAATAGAAGGACACTGAGGTTTCACAGTGAGTAATATCAGTTTCCTCTTCTGACAGCACTTTATATCACTTGTATCACATAGTAGCCCTGTGTTGTTAACTTTACCACTCCTAGTCCATACTTTGCGGTGCTCACTGACCCACTCCCTGTACAACCTCATACGGACTGGAATAAATTGGTAGCAGCAGAGGTTGTTGGTTTTTTATCTTGTCTTCCAAACAAAATCCAATTTTCATTTCCAGCTCAAGTTCCCTGCGTGGTGTGTGTAGGGTTCTGAACTGCTTAGAACGGCAATAGCTTGAATTTCATCAGCAACATCTACTGTATATTTGTTACAAGCACAGCTCTGCATATCGTATAGGAAAAGCTTGATATCGCATGTGGCACTTTCCCTTGTGTCAGCAGTTGCTCTGTGTACAATTGATACTTATTAATTTCCTGGCTGATTTGGCTTTTCAAGCTTAGAGCTAAAGTCCATAAAGGAGAACCTGTCTGCAGGTTCCATTGTGTCAGTGTGGATGCTTCTTTGTGTATCTCAGGGTGTATATGTTGCATCCTGTGTTGGTGTGTCTTTGCTTTCATTTATAAATGCATGTTTCTCGCACTCTCAGGGAGGGTGTTAGAGATGTTAGATTTTAGATTAGTAAGCCTTGTGTGTCTTTTGTACTGTCTCATATTGCACACCTTTTACTGTGGGACTAATACCTGCTTTTTCTACCCTAATGATCCTGTGTCACTCATCGTGGTTTTTTTTTTTACTTTGACTTACTTGGGTAGCACCTTATGAGGACATTCTTGCATTTCACTCTCCGTAATAAGTTTGGTTTGGTTTACCTCTCTTTCCCATCATTGTGCTATTTCTGGCGTTGACATTGTGTGCATTTGATCATGACTTGCTTTCATTTTAGTGTGAGCGCTCCGGCAGACTAGCTGGGAAACCATAGCGGGAAATGCCTCCTCCCCTGGACATCATCAAGGTCGCCATTGAGTGGCCAGGAGCTAATGCCCAGCTGATAGAGATTGACCAGGTAAGCCGTAGGCCGGAGAGTAGGTACCCATGTATATATGCTGCTGTAATTAGAACTAAGATATGTGCAATTTATTGGATTAGGACGTAGGGAGAGGAATGAAGACAAGTAAAGGGACAATTCCACAATATAGTGTCATATTAAAGGAGAACTAAAGCTTAACTAAAGAAGTAGCTAGGAGTGTTGTACATTATATTTGTGATTCTGTACCAGAACAAGGCAACCACAGGCCTTTAGCAGTAAAGATCTGTGTCTCCAAAGATGCCCCAGTAGCTCCCCATCTTCTTTTCTGCTGATTCACTGCACATGCTCTGTGCTGCTGTCACTTACTGAGCTTAGGGACCCACTCACTATATACAGTACACATTGAATAGAATTGTCACAATTTAAGGCTGATTAGTAATTAATACAGATAATCACTACATGGCAGCACAGAAATCAGTGCAATAAGCATCAGAATTTAATAATCAGCTCTGTAGCATCAGCTTATATTACAAGCCAACCTCATTTTCTGCTGGATGATTAGTGACGACCCCTAAGCTTAGCTTCTCAACAGCTGCTCAGAGCCCACTGAGCATGTGACTGTCACAGACACTTTCCAAGATGGTGACCCCCTGTGACAAGTTTGAAGTCCTGACTCATTGCTGCTATTGAGAAGCTGAAACTTTAGGCTGGTGCAATAAGGTCATTATATAAAATATGCCACTTTAGCCATATTTATTTTTAGGGTTTAGTTCTCCTTTAAAGAAGGAAAGTAATTTTTTACTTGTTGTGCCCCCAAGTTAGGCACCCCCAAGGATTGAAAACAAAGGTAAAAGACCGCTACTGCTCACCGCATACACTCGTCCAGGTGCTCTGTCAAGCAGTATCCACACTGCTAACATTCAATAGACTCAAGACAGGCTGACGGCACTTCTGGAAAAGGTTTATTGGGGTTGCTGCTGTGAATCCTAACGCGTTTCGGGAGTAAATCCCTTAATCCCAAGGATTGTATTTACCTAACTGACACCCCGGGCCGGTGCTCCTATCAGGAGAAAACTGCACCAGCCGTGGGTTCTTCCAGCGAGCACCACGGAGCGAGCACCACGGAGCGATCCTCTTCCTGCTTCCTCTTTCAGCTTGCGGCTGCATGCGCAGTAGAGCAAAAAGCTAAACTTTAACAGAAAAGACGGTTATTTTGTTCTTCGTCTGCAGAAGAGCAAAGAAGCAGGAAGAGGATCGCTCCATAGCACTCGCTGGAAGAACAGGATTAAGCTGCACCTTCTAATGTTCTAGTGGTGGGAGGCACACATGCCTCCCTACACCCCTCTTACATCAGCCACTGACTAACACAGTCAGTGGGCAATCTAATGGCCTTGCCAGAAAAGGAGTGCAGAGGCCTGCAGTCATTCTACACATACCTCACCCAGTATTCATTTTGCACACTGCATGGCGCATTGAAATTAGCCTTTTCTTGTGCCTGCAATGGTTCTCCTGGTGACATAAAGCTTTATATGAAATGTTGAAATTATGCAGAATTGAGAGAAAGATTATATCCTGAAAATAAGCATCGTTTGTAGCCATTTATTGTGCAAGGGGACCACTCCCATGGCTGATTTCCATTCATTATGATCGAATGCAAATATTGACAGATCTCACTTGCTTTGCCAACCACAGTCTCCTATACAAAATCACGATTACTGTTCCTGCTGTATTATTACAAATAAACGTGCATCAGTCCATTTCAGTTTATGTTTTAGCCCCTATGGTCTACCCCATGTAACCTTCTGGGTTTCTACATTGAAGCCTACCTATGGTGAACTGTATGTGCAGTTCACACGTGGATCAGATTTCTTGCACTACTCGTTTACTTTGCTCCAGGCAATAAAGAGAAGACATCAGGCTGCATAAGAGGAAGCCAGGAAGTCTATTCTGGTAAATGTGAAGCTGAAAGTACATAGGCCTGTTTGAAGTCTGTTTGAAGTGGTAGAGTAGTTCTCTGAATTGCTACAACCTATCCCCTATGTTTCATTTAAGCACAAAGCTTGACCACGTGCACTGACTAACAGCAACTAATAACATGTTTGATATGATCGGTTACTATGTGCCGCACTGCACCTAGGCATCTTTTATTATTAAGTGGAAGAATTGCACACAGACTTTTATAATGATTTACAGTGATGTATCTATATCTATTGACAGAAACGACCCCTGGCATCGATCATCAAGGAAGTATGCGATGGGTAAGTACATTGATGCAGAAGTCACCGGCAAAAGGAGCAGTTGCCTACACTTAGATTACTGTATGGTCTACAGGAGGGTGCTAATAGGGAGGCTGCACTATCACTTCCATGACGAATGCATATAGCGAGTGTTTGAAAATGAGGAAGCAGAGTAGCCGTGTTTGTATGTGGAAGTTGTGAATGAAACTGCAACGATCAGAACTCCTTGGAAAATTACCTGACGGGAACAGTCAGTTTCTATTTGCAACACTGTTAAGAACAAAAAGCAAACCAAAAAGGTTATGCTTAATAACATCTGTTAATCCCTTGACCCATAGTCTTGTTCATAATGGAATTAAATTTCGCTGTATTCTTGTATAATAACACGGCATGATGACTTCCTGGTAATCTCTTGACTCATAGCCCCTTTCTTAATGAAAATAAATTGCGCTCTGTTCATTTTCCCAGTAATGGTAGTAGGATGGGAATTACAGAGGCCTCTGGTTTTAATCTGCTTAATGCAAAAGGCCAGTAATATTGCAGCATGAACAATCGCAAGAGAGAATATTATATGTGTGTACATTTATTATAAAGTAAATTTATGTGCATATGTGATAGAAGCAGAACTCAACCTCTCCAGTCTGCATGGGGCTGAATTTAACATGGGGCAAGTAATTATCCTTGTTAAAAAATTTTTAGCCTGAGGTGCTGTCAATCATGTATTCGGAATTCTGCACCTCAGATTGCTTACAATGGGGGTCCTGCCTTTGGGGAAGCAACTGCTTATTGTTACATGGCCTCCATTAATGAAATAATGGAAATGGCATGCTAAAGCGCTGCCTTTAAACATATTGTATTTCTCAGATGCAAGTTTCGCCCTTGATATCGTTATCATTTTTACTTCTACATACGTGCAAATGGTTATATTATAATGAAAGGGGAAGTACTGATTCTCATTAAATGCTTTCTATTGGTTTTATAAAACTACCATGTGATTTGGGAAAAAAAGGGGGTTCTGATTTCATTCAAACCTTATTTGCATTTTGAAGATAGTTATTTGCCATGCCACAGTTTCCTTAAAGGAGAGTAAAAGTTGAAATCAGTCAGGGGGTTCCACATTTGACACACCCCTCCAGTGATTATAATCACTTACCTGATACCCCGGGCCGGTGCTCCAAAAACTTCACCATTCAGACTCACTACTGTGCATGCATCTGTCTGTACATTAAAGAAAGAAGAAGAAGAAGATTGCTCCGTGGTGTTCTCTCACCACCCATCCGGGCTATCAAGTAAGTGATTATAATCACTGGGGGAGGGTGCTATCATTTAGCACCCTGTAGTGATTTCACCTTTACTTCTCCTTTAACCTGCTTTATAAATTTACTGCTGATTATTATTTTCCAGCCATATGCTGCCACAAAACAGCCAGTATTGAGTCATCTAACAGTAGTGTATAATTCCATTTTAATCTGCTGTAAGAGCTCTGCAGCATATCATTTTTCATAAGAAAAAGTGTATTATTATTTTAATAATTCATACAAAGCCACTCAGTTTTTACTGGGAAGCAAAGATTTCTCAGCGTGCAGTGGTTTGTGTTACTGTGTAAGAAGCCGACACATTATTAGCAGTCATTGTGCAAAGAAATAAGTCAGCTCTCTACTAGTCTTGCCCTGTGTATAAATCAATGATTTCTCCCCCTCAGTCTGGCACTTTTTTAATGAGAAGATGTGTTCTCATTAACTAGGCCATCTATTGTGTTAAGTTTGCAACTCCCTGCTGGCTGAGGGAATAGGAACCATTTGTTCACATGCCTTTGCAGAATATATACACTAAGCTGCTTTACTGTAAGCTCTAGTCTAAAGTGATAGACATGGAAGGTACAGACTGTGGATACTATGCTCAAAGATTTTCAAATGCTGTGTTCAGTCTGGAATCAGATTTACTAATTAAAATGCTGTGCAGGACCCTTGGGTTGTGCTGACAGCCTAGAGGAACACAAGCTGAGACACATGGTGAATGCTGCAGGGAACACATCCCCAGAAACTCGGCTGTAGCTAGTGGAATGCTGAGCTATGTGGGTTGCTGGCCTCCAGCCATTGCTACTCAGTGATGTATGGCATGGTGGGTAGAACCACTGTATTTGTCACTCTTTCTGCCTGAAAGGTGGAATGAGATCTGCAAATGTAGCAGCTAAGGGGCTAGTGGGACTGCGACTCTATTAAACATGATTTTTTTTATTACCCACTAAAAGGAGTCATTATTCAACAGAGCAGGAGTGGAAAGGTGCTACTGGGAGCAAGAGTGTGCCTCATGGTTGTCACTTATGCAGCTTTTGCACCCGGGATTTCTACTCTTTGTACCAAAAGCCGGATCAGAAATCTGGCATTCAGTGCAGAGTGCACCATCAGGAGGCACAGCTGAATGGCACACAAGTTAGGGGGCAGGAGGGTGGGCGTCTTATGTGCCTCCTACTACCCATCCATCACCAATACAGCACTTACCAACACAATCGGCACTTTGTGGGGAGATTTGTGGCAAAACTAGAATGGCAGAGTGAAAAGTGCAAAACAAATTGTGGTCAATTGCCAATTAATCGGAGCTGCACAGGCCTGAGCATCAACCTTATAATTCCATTGGTTGGATCCGAGCAATTTGTATGTATGTATGTATGTATGTATGTACAAATGTACTTATTACAGTTTTAATATATTCATCATCAAACCACTATTACCGCTGCGGAACGCTGATCAAAGCATTCTTGGAGTCTGGTATGATTAATATCAATGTATCGGCTTTATTTACGCGCTTTTAAAAATTACAAAGGAGGGAATTTACATCTAACGCGTTTCGAGTCAAAAGACTTGACACTTCATCAGAATATATTCAGCACTATACAGTTTTACAGTCCAAAATAGGGAGGACAAACACTGCAATAAACATAGTGTCTATAGGAAATGTTGAACCATTCAAAGGTTTTTAAGTTTTCTATCCATCGAACATTGAATTCCATTGGATATGATTTTTTTTAATACCGACTGAAATAGGCTTTTTCAGGTCAGATCTTTTCACCTCAATTACACAAGATAAATAGCATAAGTATAAGTTTAAGGCAGTATTTAGTAGACATACCTTTGGCAGCTTTAAATTCTGTGTGGATATGTCTGCATCAGTTTGCTCATCTGGACATTCCCATTTTTCTCTATTCCTTTTTGCAAAACTGCTCAAGCTTTGTCAGGCTACACAGGGATCAGGAGGGAACAGCTTTTTCCAAACCCAGCCACAAAGTTTCTATTGGATTGAGATCTGGGCTCTGACTCAACTATTCCAGGACATTACCATTGTTGTGCTTAAGCCACTACTTGACTTATGCTTGGGCTCATTGTCATGATGCTGCCACTGCCATTCTTTAACATAGGGATGGTGTATTTATGGCAGTGTTTGGCCAAAAAGCTCAATTGTGCTCTTATCAGACTTTAGAACCTTCCTTCCAGCTGACTTTAGTCTCCAATGTGCATTCTAGAAAACTGTAGGTGAATGCTGATGATCTCAAGGTGGAAGGTGAATGTGAAGTGAATGTATAGTTAAAGTATTTAAGCAATTAAGCTGAATGAATGACATTTTAAAGAACATAGAAAAAAAAGCAGTAAGGAATTATGGATAGGCTTGCTGGAGTAGATTCGTTTTAGCTTACATAACCATTTCTTTGTGTGTTCCCAGGTTCTCCCTGCCCAACCCAGAGTACTATGCTTTTCGATACGCAGATGGCACCCAGCTGTACATTACAGAACAGGTGAGGGTGTGTGTATTATGCTTTCTGTGCTTTGTGCTGGGCCTGTTTGTGGTTTGTGTCTCCCAACTGACTCTGTAGTATTTCAGACTCGCGGTGACATGAAGAATGGAACAATCCTCCGTCTGGCAGTGTCCCCAGTGAGTGTTATGAATGGTACAATCCCTGTCCCTTTTTTTTTTTTTAATCCACTGGTCCTCATGTTATTGGGCAAATATAACCCTGATTTCTTTATAATATCCCCTGTCAACTCCTGATTTCGGTGAGTTCTTCTCAGGCTCAAGACTTAACTCCCCCCCCCCTTACTCAGGCTTTTATTACCACCCCTGTGTATCATAATCACCTCAAACCTGATTTTACTCTTCAATTCAGTCCAGAGCAGCTCGGCAGATTCTGGAGAGAATTCAGGGTCACAGTACAGATGGAAGGCTGGAAGCCATGAAAGAACTAGCCAAGCTTTCTGCAGACACTACCTTCGCCACTGAATTCATCAATATGGAGGGCGTGACAGTCCTTACCCGTTTGGTGGAAGGTGGCACCAAGCTGCTGTCACAGTGAGTATCATTTCTCTATAAGGAAAGAGTGACATGGAGATTAGAAATCACTTTTAAAGGGATTCTGTCATGATTTTTATGATGTCGTTTTTATTTCTAAATTACACTGTTTACACTGCAAATAATTCACTCTACAATATACAATTTAATTCCTGAACCAGCAAGTGTATTTTTTTAGTTGTAATATTGGTGTGTAGGCAGCCATCTCAGGTCATTTTGCCTGGCCATGTGCTTTCAGAAAGAGCCAGCAGAACTGCTTTCTGGCAGGCTGTTGTTTCTCCTACTCAATGTAACTGAATGTGTTGCAGTGGGACCTGGCTTTTACTATTGAGTGCTGTTCTTAGATCTACCAGGCAGCTGTTATCTTGTGTTAGAGAACTGCTATCTTGTTCTGTTGTTAGGCTGCTGCTGGGGGGGGGGGTGATATCACTCCCAACTTGTAGTACAGCAGTAAACAGTGACTGATGTTCATCAGAGCACAAGTCACATGACTGGGGGCAGCTGGGAAACTGACAATATGTCTAGCCCCATGTCAGATTTCAAAATTAAATATTGAAAAGTCTGTTTGCTCTTTTGAGAAACAGATTTCAATGCAGAATTCTGCTGGAGCAGCAATATTAACTGATGTGTTTTGAAAAAAAACATGTTCCCATGCCAGTATCCATTTAACAATAAATGGGAATTGCCCACGATTAAGCTACATGTTGAAAATGCTCCTGCCTGCATGCTTGGGTCAGTTCCAGTTGATTGTAACGTGCAGTCATTTATTTCTCCATGCTTCAGTGCTAAAACATTTCATAAATAGCTGTGGAGGCAAAGTTCGTGAAGGTTCTTGTGACCTTTGTAATTTGGTCCATATCATTAAAGGGGTTGTTCACCAACTTTTAGGATGATATAGAGAGTGATATTCTGAGACAATTTCAAATTGGTTTGCATGTTTTATTATATGTGGATTTTGAGTTATTTTGAGTTATTTCGCAGCTCTCCAGTTTGCAATGTCAGCCATCTGGTTGCTAGGGTCCAAATTAACCAAACTGCCAAAATTAACCAAATCAACCATGCTTTGATTTGAACTAAAGATTGGAATATGAATATGAGAGGGTCTAAATAGAAAGATGAGTAATCAAAAGTAGCAATAACAATAAATGTGTAGCCTTAGAGTTTTTTTTATTTTTAGATGGAGTCAGTGACCCCCATTGGCAAGTCAGAAGAAAAATGTAAATAATAAAAAAAAACTAGACAAAATAAATAATGAAGACGATTGAAAAGTTGCTTAGAATTAGACATTCTATTACATACTAATAGTTCACGTAAAGGTGAACCACCCTTTAAATATGGCCACAACTGTGTTTCCAGCTTCATTGGTTGTTCCTCCCAACCTTCTTCTTTATGCCACATTTTCAACACTTCTTCCCTTTGATGACTTTGGGGGGTTGAAGAGTTATAGAGGTTGTGTGCCATTATATCCACTTTGCCCAGGGGATGAATGGGTAAGCAGTTGGCACATTGAGAGGTAACTTAGTAATATAGTTAGGTAGAAAAAACACACGACCATCAAGTTCAACCAGAGGAAGGCAAAATAACCCATCTGAAGCCTCTCCAATTTGCCTCAGAGGGGGAAAAATGTCCTTCCTGAATCCAAAATGGACTAGTCCCTGCATCAACTTGTACTATGAGCATAGGCAGGGGCGTAAGTACAGAGGAAGCAGACCCTGCGGCTGCAGGGGGGCCCGGGAGATACAGGGGGCCCCATGAGGCTCTCATTGATGAGCAATTTCAACATATATTGTTAAAACAGGACAAACACTGAATATGTTGGGGGCCCTAAAATTAATTTGCTGTGGGGCCCAGCATCATCTAGTTACGCCACTGAGCATAGGTAGGTTTTCATGTGCAGCATATCATAAATAGACTGTTTACCTAATTAACACTGTTTTACCTCATTATTGTTCATCTGAGTTGTTTCTTCCCATGATTCTAAATGACTGCTTTATTATTTTGATTTACGTTTGCGTCTCATTTTGCTGTAGTGATTTATGGTTTAAACCTTCATGTTTACCTTTTTCAACCTGTGCCAGAGAGTGTTTTACAAGCTTTTCCTGCAGACATTTGAGTCCATAAACCAGTGGGAATCATTGCAGGTTACTTCCTTCTCCCTACAGTGAGTCTGGGAGCATTTAGAGACAACTTTCTAAAGGTTATAAAGAAGGATACTGTATTACATTATATCTCAGTTATAGGGTTCCTCTTATATCTGATTTTAGTCAGGCCTCAGAAAAATGTATTCTAAGCAGGTCCGGACTGAGATTCTGGCATTTCAAGTAAACAGAGGCTCAAACAGCCCCCCTCACACACAGGATCAATAAATAGTCTATGGCATCAATGTACAGTACTCTGCATACAAGAATCAGAGTTTAAATGACAATTCTAATACATCCATGGTACATTCTCTCTTTGCCTAAACAACACTGGGCAAATTTAAATCTGGGCAGTAACCCATAGCAACAAATCAATAAAGTGGAACGTTCATAAAGGGGAACTTTGTTCACATCCAACCTACCAGAGATGATGCCTAAGAATTTGCATTTGCAATTTGCAACTTCCTCCTTTGCATGGATTTAAGCGTATGCATATTTGGTGTGCTTTTCCTATTTAAAGGTGACTGTTGCATGGGTGCTATAAAATCCATCTGAATGATGAAATCAGTTCCGATGCATGGGATCGAGGCACACCTGCTGCATGAATCATCTCTATTACTGATTAGCTTGTTAATGTATATTTCAGGGGTGCCAAGTCATCTCTTTAACACTTACACTAAATGAAGTTTTCCAATTTGTTTGATTGTGTAGAAACATAGAGAGCACTTTATTTTATTTATTTAAATATTTTATTTATATATATATATATTCGAAATCTTGCTTAAAGCCAGCACAGCACGTATAAAGGTTAAGTGTGCCTGGGTGCAAAATGCAAACAATACGGTAACTGTCCCAAATAAGGCATGCACTCCCAGGTCTTATCCAATGTGAAAAAATGGTATTTATTGCAGTTTTTTGCTGAATAAACACAATTTTTTCATCTTGGATCTTGCACCTTTGAGTGCATGCCTTAAAGGCTGCCTTTGAACATATATATATATATATATATATATATATATATATATATATATATATATATATATATATATATATATATATATCAAAATGTATTTTTAAAGGGAAGATCTGGCAGCCCTACACTAATGGGTTAATTTATTTAATAGTGTGTCAGGATAGGGTTTTTTTTTGTTTTTACTTCAAAAGACCCTATCCCAACAGACTATGAATAATAAATCCTGACCCAAAATAGGCAATGGTAAGTCACTTCCTGCTATTTCTTGAAATGATAAAAACCTATGCAGGCAATAGTCCTGTTTATTTTTCCATCATTCCCATCCTGCTGCCATGTGTATATTCACCAGACTTCGATGTCTGTCTCCCACAGTTACAGTGAGATGTTGGCCTTCACACTTACAGCTTTCCTGGAGTTGATGGATCATGGGATCGTCTCCTGGGATATAGTCTCTCTGACGTTTATAAAACAGGTCAGGCTCTCTTGTGAACACTTGTCTTTCTTACAGTTTATCCAATTCAGTGCAGGTAGGGGTCAATGTCTTTTTTTCCCCCCTCAGATTGCAGGGTTTGTCTCTCAGCCATCAGTGGATGTATCAATCTTGCAGCGCTCTCTTGCAATACTGGAGAGTATGGTGTTAAACAGCCAGGCGCTATACCACAAAATCGCAGATGAGATCACCGTGGGTCAGTTAATATGTCACCTGCAGGTGTAAGTTTGCCTTTTCCTATGTGGTCACTTTTCCTCGCAGCTTAACGTGTCCTTGATGGTGCTCATTGTTTCTCCTCTTAGCTCTAATCAGGAGATCCAGACCTACGCCATTGCTCTGATCAATGCTCTGTTTCTCAAGGCCCCAGAAGACAAGAGACAGGTGTGTAAAGTGCCCTTGGTTTGTGTGCAAATGCTTTGTTCATCCACTCCTTTTGTGTTGTCTGTTTTGTGGATTTAACCCCTTGCAGGACATTGGTCTCTGTCTGCTCTTAACCCTCCTCTTTGCTTCTGTTTGTGTGCGTTGTGCATCAGGAGAAGCCGCTGAATCTGATGGACGTTCCTGTTAGTGTGAGTATAACTGGGGAAGGGGGCACATAGTATAGTTTCCGTGTTCTGTGTTCACTTTAATTTCTCATTAGCTCAGTTTTTAACCTGGATCTCCCTGGTCCTTTCTTTTCTTTTCCCTGCTGTTCTCCTTCCCTCTCCCTCTTATGCGTTTTTTTTTTTCTGGAGCAGGAAATGGCAAATACATTTGTGCAGAAGCATCTGAGATCCATCATCCTTAATGTAAGTACAGTATTTAACTGAGAAAAACGTACTGAACTTGAGTAATAGAAGGGGATGGGGAAGCAGTAGACCATGGGGAGGGGGGGTTAGACATTGATATTACTTTGGAAGGTAGAGAGATTTAAAACTCATTCATTGAAGAGGAAAGGACTCCAGCTGTCTCTTCTGCTTCCGCCATGGTGAGTTTTGATCTCCCTCTTTTATTTAACAAGAACAAAGATGGGATCAGCTCAATATCGCCTAAAACATGGCAACGTATTGGGAAAAGATCTGCTTGTTCAAATCTTTCCATGTATGACCAGCTTTAATCTACCTGGCTGGGGTTTCCCTGACTCCTCTCATTTCTGTTTTTTTGTTTTTTTTTACAATTCACTTTGCAAGGGTTTTTGAAGAAGATTTTATTTGGGGGTTTTTGGGGAAGAAGATTTTTCCTGCTCTATATCTCACACTTTCTGGACTCATTTACCCAGCATGTTATAAGGGGTAACCGACCAATCAAAACAGAGATGGCCCATCAGCTGTACGTGCTGCAGGTACTGACATTTAACCTTCTGGAGGAGAGGATGATGACCAAAATGGATTCTAATGACCAGGTAACTTTAGTTTTTTTTCCTGTTATTATACAGTAATGGCACCCTCTATAGCAGCACCATTAGTGTCACAGCCGTTCGACTTTTTTTTTTTTCGCTCAAACCCTTGATTCTTGCTGCACCTATACGTTTCTTTCCTTTGGCATCATCACAAACCTTCTAATGTGATATCACATTAAAACCATTTCTTCAGGGACAAAGGGACTGTATCTTTGAGCTGAGGAGAATTGCATTTGATGCTGAATCCGACTCCGGTGGCATATCGGGAGGAGGAACTGAGAAACGTAAAGCTATGTACAGCAAAGACTACAAGATGCTGGGCTTCACTGTGAGTAACTGCTATTTTTACTTACTGCCTTCATTACTTTACTTGAAATACATGTTAACTACAACACTGCAGGGACAATAACTACTGTAGGAAGATGCACTATATAATGCAATATGCAAAAAAATGGAACCATAAGGCTTTTTAAGGGGGTAACTCATCATACACCAGCATGTATATACTATTATTTGGAATTAATAGCATTAATCACTCCTTTGCAAAAGTTCTGGGTCTGAGTGAAGTCGTTGCCACTGGCTTGGTTGTGTTTAGCTGTGCTTTTGTTCTATACATGATCTGCTCCCAAAATCCTTAAAGGGGAACTATCGCGAAAATGAAAATGTAATATAAGCTTCAGCATACTGAAATAAGAAACTTTGTAAATACAATGAATTAAATATACTGCATCGTTTCTGAAATAATCAAGTTTATGTTCACTATCCTTCTCTCGGCATCTGTTTCTCTTCATTCTTTCTTCATTTTGGGTGTCGAATATTCATTGACACATCCAATATATCTTATTGGGGGGGCTTCCTTTCCCAGCAGATGTATTAGAGCTCAATCAAATAACTGATTCCAGTATAAACAAAATAACTGCCTTTTGCACAAATTCTGCATGTATAGAGACATAATGTCTAGCGGGTTTAAAAGAGTGAGCTCTAATACATCTTCTAGGCAAAAGGAGGCCCCCCTATAAGATATATTGGATCTAACTGTCAATGATTATCTGACACCCAACTTACCTTTTACAATAAATATGGCTGTATGCCCTGGGCTGCTCTTTTCTGCATTGTTCCATTCCAAAAAATCACCACTTCCATAGTAATGCATTGAATATGAGCATTTTTGGGCATCTTTAATTGTTTCTACCATAAATTTAAGAGTTTCCCCTACTGTGTATAGAAAGCTGTGCTGGGCATTTTCAGGTGTATTGGCCAACACTGTTTTCCGTATGAGCATAACAGCAGTCAAATGCCCCATGTGCCATAATCCGAAGGTATTTTTAAATTAAATTTAAGGATGCATTGAATTCACCAAACCCCCGAATCCTTCATGAAAGATTAGGCAGAATAAATTATCATGCTTTCTAGTAATGATGAAGAATTATTGAAAGCTCTGAGTTTCCTGCACATTATCTATTGTTTTTTGGAAAAAGTAAAACCTATTATTTGGGAGACCAGTATCCAGTTAATTTAAATAGGCAACACCTACTTTTTTCTGAAACTAAATGGGACTTGTAGAAAAATAATAATTTTTTGTTTTTATTGAAAAAAAAGTGCACAGAGAAAACGGCTACATTTTTAAGTTTGCATTTTCCTTTTGAACGCTATAAACTTGTTGTGGGAGTGAAGGGATTTGTTTTATCTCATCCCTTCATCATTATTTATTATGCCTGAGATTGGCAGCACTGTGGACAAGTCACAGTTGACTAAAAATAATTCATTAACCTCCTCCCATTGCAATGGGATCAAAATTAGGGATAATTTATTACCAATTCCTACAGCATCCAGGGAAGGCAATGTATAAATCTACAGTATAGTGGAGCATTCAAGTTACATATACTGTTTCTCTATTAGAATCATGTGAACCCTGCGATGGATTTCCTTCAGACTCCCCCAGGGATGCTGGCTTTGGACAACATGTTGTATTTGGCGAAACACCACCAAGATACCTACGTTCGGGTGAGATATTCCAGATGTTGTATCGCTGTACCGTTCCCTAACTTTGAATACCTCCACCTGTTCACTGTGGATTTCAAGCTCCATATTTCATATTTTATTGGATATTTTATGGGATTTGGTCCATGCTGGGGACACTATGAGAAGGCCCAGTTGGTCAGGGGCCCCCGTATAGTTGGAGTTTTTCCGGGACTACTCGGGTGAACCAGCCTCCTGCCAGCATGACATTTAAGTGACAACTGGTATATACTAGGGGTAAAGTGCTCTAGTCTCTGATGTGAATGAATCTGTATATGTAATTTAATGTCCATGCCTGTGTGTTATACACCTCTTCAGATTGTGTTGGAGAACAGCAGCAGGGAAGATAAACATGAATGTCCATTTGGCCGCAGTGCCATTGAACTGACCAAGATGTTGTGCGAGATCCTGCAAGTCGGCGAATTACGTAAGTGCTGTAACTGTATCTTATATTCATTTTTAAACACTTCTTTTCTATGTATGTCCTTGGACACCCCTTTGTTTGTAGTTTTTTTTTTATAGCCCTTTATGTTAACGACCTTAGTTCACCATGTAAATGCTTGGTTCACCCAAACCCACAGTGACTCTTTACACTCTACTCCCTCCCACTCACTGTAAGTATCCCTTGCACTTTCTCACCACACAGCTAATGAAGGCCGGAATGATTATCACCCTATGTTCTTCACACATGAGCGCTCCTTTGAGGAATTCTTCTGTATTTGCATCCAGCTGCTTAACAAGACCTGGAAAGAGATGAGAGCCACTGCAGAAGACTTTAACAAGGTCAGAGTTTTTCCATATCTTTATTTGCACTCACCCCAAAATATTAAGGAGCCTTGCCTACTGTGTAATAATTCAAACACTAATGCAGACTGCAAAAATATGAGCACAGACTGGGATTAATTTTTGCAAGTGAGATAAACCCCTTTGTTTCTCTGTAAATGTTCTCTAGTGATAGTGCTCCCCTCTTAAAGGGGTTGTGCACCTTTGAGTTAACGTTTAATATGATGTAGAGAGTTGCAATTGGTTTTCATTTTTTATTATTTATGGTTTTTGAGTTATTTAGCTTTTTATTCAGCAGCTCTCCAGTTTGCCATTTCAGCAAATGGTTCAAATTACCCTAGCAACCATGGATTGATGCGAATAAGAGACTGGAATATGAATAAAAGAGGGTCTGAATACAAAGATGAGTAATAAAAAGTGGCAATAACCATATATTTGTAGCCTTACAGAGGATTTGTTTTTTTACACAGGGTCAATGACCCTGTGTAAAAGTTGTAAAGAGTCAGAAGAAATAGCCAAATACTCAAAAGATTATAAAAAATAATGAAAACCAACTGAAAAGTCACTTAGAAATTTGCTTAGAATTTGCTATTGTAGATACATTAAAAGATTTTGGGGCCATTTCAGGCTTCCGAGCCAATTTAGATAAATCGGAATTACTCTGGCTGGGAGCCCCTCCTGATAATAATACAAAACTGGCAGCTAATATGTTCCAACAGACCGCTTCCTATTTAAAATATCTGGGAGTAAAGATACCAGCGGATATAATGCAGCTGTACGACCTAAACATAACGGAAACCATGGAAAAAGTAATACAAGACCTGAAGAGCTGGGAAAATCTACCCATAAATTACATTGGCAGAATTAATCTATACAAAATGATTGCCTTTCCTAGGCTATATTACAAGGTACAAGTGTTACCACTTATAATAAAACCCTCTGACATAACTAAACTCGACAAAAAGCTACAAGCTTTCATATGGAAACGTAAAAGACCTAGGATATCGTTAATGAAACTAGCACAACCTAAAAGCAATGGTGGCCTTAACCTACCATTATTAAAATATTACAACTTGGCTAGTCTTATGCGAATAGCCAAAGACTGGATCAACCGAGAGAGTATGTACACTGATACTCAAAGAGATCAAAATTTCACACCAAATATCTCTTTAGCATATCTGCTACATGCCTTACCCTCGGAAATTCCAGACCACTGCCAAACCAATCCGCTGATACACACCACAATTGAAGCATGGCAAAAAATCAGAACCAAATTATTCGGGACATACAAACTCTCACTTTTCCTGCCATTATTAAGCAACAAACACTTCCAAGATGCTAAAGCAGACCCCCGTTTTAAACTATGGCATTCCAAAGGCTTAACCATGATTGGCTCACTACTTAACCCAAGCACAGGTTCAATTTATAAATTCCCAGACCTACAATCCAAATATGACCTCCCTAACAATCATATCTTTGCCTACCTGCAAGTAAAAAGCTATGCGGAACTAGTGACTCGGGGTATAAAAGCACAATTAACAAATAATCCATTGGATGTCTTAATAAAGGCGCATAAGGGACGGCTTCTTACAACATCAGGAGTATATGCTATCATTCGACCACTTATAGACTACAACTTACGTACAGAAGGAATATCAAGATGGCCAAATATAATACCAAACACGACAATAACCCAAATTACTACGGCATATATGAAACGCACCAAAGCCTTATCAGCAGTCTATTTCCAAGACGTGGCCCTTAGACTTCTCCATAGAGCATATGTGTCCCCCAAAATAGCACACACAATGGGCCTAACACAGACGCCCAAATGCGCAAAGTGCAATCATACGGACGCCACTTTGGAGCATGCATTGTGGTCATGTACTAAATTAAATGCTTTATGGAATACAGTTCTATCACATATTGCAAGTTGGTGTGGAATCATAGTAACCCGAGCAGACCCACGAATTCTGTTGGGTTTATATCCCACACCCACTGACAACACCTTCAAAGGTAACCTCAGACTCGCAGATATAATGGTACTAACAACAGTTAAGACCATCTTGGAATATTGGACTAACACGCAACCACCTCCAACACAACTTTGGAACCGCAAATTACTATATACAATGCAACTCCAATGGGTCTTGGCATTACAAGATAAGGAACTCAAAGGCTCACTTTTCTTTGATATTTGGAGCAAATACCTAGACACATTGGAAGGACAAAAACAGCAAAAATTTCTGGCCCCCTTCAGATGTACCAAATGGTGGGCAGAAAGCTCCCTCAGAGGTGAACTTAACTAGCACCTCCAAAGCAAGAAGGCGAAATGAAAAAAGAAAAAGATACTCGCCCCCTCCTCCTCCTCTCTCTTCCCAACTCATGTATCTGTATTGAAGACAACTACCTCCTAGCTGTCGCAAATGACATGATAAAGAAGCTCCCTCTACCCCCTCCTTTCCCTCTCTCCAAAGTTTCTTACTCTTTCCTTTCCCCATCTTTCTTTCTATTCTGTTTCCTACTCCAACTGTCTATTCTCAAATTTTATTGTGTTATACAGATATCAAGAAACCTTGTTGACAGTGATTGAATTTGACTGGTACACTCATGGAACACTGATATTTGTATACCCAATCTGTCATAACGAACATACCATATTATGCACAGTTTCTTTGCTAAATAATGCTATTTGTTTGTTTGGTTTTTTGAAAATACAATAAAAAAAGTTTTAAAAAAAAAGAATTTGCTATTGTATAACATACTAGAAGTTAACTTAAAGGTGATCCACCCCTAAAAGTCAGTAGTACTTTTTCAGTTTTGGCTCCCTTGGAGTTAACAGCCTTTGTTCAGGGCTTCTCATTAACAAAGTTACATGCATCCAAAGTTCAAATAATACCTAGCACTCCCTAACCTAACAGATTGCCTCTTCTTCAGGCGACTAATCTCCACAAACTGCCTTCCCGCCAGCTAAAATCGAAATCGCCGTCGGGATTGCACTCGGAGCGCTTCGTTTTCCAAAGTTGCCTCACAAGGAAATTTTGGGGCGACTTGGGAAAATGCTCCGAGTGCCATCCCGCCAGCGAGAATTGTTTTTCGTGGAGATTAGTCGCCCGAAAAAGAGGCAATTTGTCGCCGGGCGACTAAATCTCCCGAATCTTCGAGTGTGTCTCTACCCTTAAACTGAGTTTTCCAGTGTATCTGGGAATGCGAATAGGCGTTCTCCCCAAATCTCTCCCTTACTGGTCTGAGGGACCCAGTGCCTTAGGTAATGCAGTGTTCTAGTTTTATGTGTTCAACTTTTTGTAACAAGTACAAATACTTGCAGGAGAAAACCTGCTGAATACTTGCAGTGTCACATGACTAGAAGGTGAATTAGTAGGGCACACCCCAAAATTTTGTATCCATAGGGCAAGTCACTAGGAATTCTTAAAACCCAAAACTTTGGGGGGTTATGTAATAAATGGCACTAAGTTTGCCCAGGAGCAGTAACCCATAGCAACCAATCAGCAGGTAGAATTTACTAGTCACAGGTTTAAAAGCAAAAATCTTATTGGTTGTTATGGCTTACTGCTCCTGGGCAAACTGGGTTTGTCTGTTATGGTTAAAGAAATAGAAGTTTTACCCCACTAATTCACTCGCATGTAATGAAATATACTGTCCATACAGTCAGGGCAGTTGCTTTTCATTACAACTGTTCTGTCTTTCCTAGGTTATGCAGGTGGTGCGAGAACAGATCACTCGTGCTTTAACCTCGAAACCCAACTCCCTGGAGCAGCTGAAGAATAAACTCCGCAGCCTGAGTTACACAGAGATTTTAAGGCTACGGCAATCCGAACGGCTGAGTCAGGACGACTTTCAGTCCAAGCCTATTGTGTATGTAGGATGCATTCCTTGCTAACGTCTTATCCAGCATGTAGTTCTGTGCAACTTCTACTTCCCCCTTGTTTTATGAACACTGCATAATACAAATTTCCTTGTTCCTAAAAATCATTTTGCTTTCGCTTAGTTGGTTAGTATGCACATGTTTTCGGTTCCTTTTTATGCCTGAAAATTGGATATTCGCAAGCTCAACCCACACTGCTTGTGCTTATAGACACATACATACTTAAATGCTGTTTTCAATGCCTGAGCTTCCTATTACAGAAGTCATGGGGCCTCTAGAGCAGGGGTCCCCAACCTTTTTACCCATGAGGGGTCCCCAACCTTTTTACCCATGAGCCACATTTAGACTTAAAAAGAGTAGGGGAGCAGCACAAGCATGCAAAAAGTTCCGGGGGTATCAAATAATGGTTGTGATTGGTAGCCCCTATGAGGACTGGCAGCCTTTTGTCTCCAAGCCAGAAATTCAAAAATAATCACCTACCGTGAGGCCACATCCAAGGGGTTGGGAAGCAAGCTGTTGCTCAGAAAACACTGGTTGGGGATCACTGCTCTAGGACATCCCAAATCTGACTGGCAATAACATTAGAGGAATTATGGCACATTCCATATAGCAGGAGAAGAAACCCACCAGTAATAAGCAGCCATTCATATTATTTAAGAGAACAAGATGTGCTCCAATGGAAAGCGTTATCATTATTCACAAAACTCTCTCTCGGTTCTTTTCCTCCAGCGGTAGTTTTTGTCTTTGTGGAGGGCTTCTAAAATCCTAGCATATGTTTCTAAGTACTGTAGGTTACTGACCATGTGCCTGCAGAATGGAGGGCCCAGGTGAAGGAAATTCAAGCCACTTATTTCTTGCAAATATCCTGCTTTCCATAGGCAAGATCTCTCCCCAATACCCCCAAGAATCCCTCCCTACCTTTGTGTTATTCTTCCTTTTTAATCCCCCTTTTCCCCCATTTTAGTGAGCTGCGGGAAAAGATTCAGCCCGAGATTCTGGAGTTGATTAAACAGCAGCGGTTGAACCGGTTATGTGAGGGAAGCAGTTTCCGTAAGACTGGAAACCGCAGGAGGCAAGGTGATTTACGATTTACAGTCCTCTTTGTGCCCTAATCAAACTAATCGACGCAAACCTTATGGTTAAAATGCATGCAACATCTCTATTATGTGACATAACCAGGATCAAAATCAAACCGATTATTTAAAATTCTTGCTGTAGCCAAGGCTGGTTTTCAGTTTGTCAACAAAGCTGTCATGGGAAACACTTTGCCTCTTTCTCTGATCTCTTCTATGGTAGTTAAGTGATCTATTGAGAGAAAAGCATTTTCTTGTGGCTGAACTGCTTTTGATTTCTAATACTATTGGAGAATAAGTGGTGTATCTGAGTAACCTTATTACCCCACATTGTCACCAATCCTCATTGATCAGGAGGAGTTAAGGCCTGTGACACACAGGAGGGCAGGTGGGCTGAGCCTGGAGGGGGGACGCCTACATTTCCCCCCCCCCATTCCTCTTGAATTAAACGCTGCCTAAGGACCAGGGCACATGGAGCATTGGCTCTGCTGCTCTCCGCCTGCCTTTTCTTTGCAGGCTGAGAGAAGCAGATCCGCTCCCTTCTCCAGCTCCATTTATCTGCATGTAAAGGGCTTGTAAAGACAAAAAAATGAAATCCCATTTGTACTTTCTTGAATAAGAAAGAAACCTATCTCCAATATACTTTGATTAAAAAATTGTACCGTTTTTATAAGAAACCTGACTGTATGCAGTGAAATTCTCCCTTCATGTGTTTACAAAACAGGGATTTTTAGTTACAAAGTTATGATCATAAAGTTGAAAAGCCACCATACCACGTCAAGGTAAACCCCATATGGCGGTCCCTAACTTATTTATCTCAGGTCATAGTATAAAAAGACTTGGTTCTCTGCATAATAGCATTACCTGTATTCAGTGTGTGTTGAACATTGGTTTCAGTCTGAAGGCTAAATCCTCCCCCGCCCATAAGGGCTTTTAAGAGAGAGAGATTGCCCAAACCAACGCCATTATGCTTTAAAAGCATAGGACCGCCATTAGTTTAAAGGGGTGGGTATGGGGTGCTATTAAAAACCAGAGGAAGCTAAGCCACGGCTTCAGGACTAATACAATATATACGAAATTTAGGGGTTGTGGAGGCACTCTTAAGGCTAAATCAAAGTATATTTAAAGGAGAAGGAAACCCCCCCGGGCGCAAAACCCCTCCCCTGTGTGCCCCCCCTCCCTCCTCCCCCCTGGCCTACCTGTCCCCCTGGGCAAATGCCCCTAACTTGTTACTCACCCCTCTGCGCAGGTCCTGTCCACGGAGTTCACAGTCGCCATCTTCTCCCACGCGCGTCTTCTTCCTGCTCTGACCGGCGTCTTCTGGCGCATGCGCAGTAGGAACAGTTACCGGTACGGCTCTACTGCGCATGCGCCGAATGTCACAAAGTGAAATCGGAAAACTTTGCGACATTCGGCGAATGCGCAGTAGATCCGTCATGCGCCAGAAGACGCCGTCAGAGCAGGAAGAAGACGCGCGTGGGAGAAGATGGCAACTGTGAACTCCGTGGACAGGACCTGCGCAGAGGGGTGAGTAACAAGTCAGGGGCATTTGCCCAGGGGGACAGGTAGGCCAGGGAGGAGGAGGGAGGGGGGCAACACAGGGGAGAGGGGAGGGGTTTTGCGCCCAGGGGGTTTCCTTCTCCTTTAAGTATAATGGAAGAGCTACTTACAATGCACTTCCCTGGTCCCCGTCTCATAAGCAATTCAGTATAAATGCAAGTGCATGTGTTTACAAAACAGGGGTTTTTAGTTACAAAGTTATGATCAGCCTTCAGACTGAAACCAAACCCCTGTTTTGTAAACACATGCACTTGCATTTATACTGAATTGCTTATGAGACAGGGGACCAGGGAAGTGCATTGTAAGTAGCACTTCCATTATACTTAAATAATATACTTTGATTTAGCCTTAAGAGTGCTTTCACAACCCCCACATTTAGCATAATCGTTTGTTTGATTAGGCTTGTGGTGCATTAAGTTCATTTTTATGTTTAGTATACAAAATACAGCATTTCTAGCCTTATTCTATTTTAGACTTTACTTCCCCTTTAAAGGTATTGTTCACTTTTGAGTTAACTTTTAGTATGATGTATTCTGAGACAACTTGCAATTGGTTTTCATTTTTTATTAGTTGTGTTTGAGTTATTTAGCTTTTTATTCAACAGCTCTCCAAATTGCTTTTCAAGCAGTCTGGTTGCTAGGGTCCAAATTAACCTAGCAACCATGCCCTCGTTTGAACAAGAGACCAGAATATGAATAGGAGAGGACCTGAATAAAAGGACGAGTAATAAAAAGTAGCAATAAGAATATATTTGTAGCCTTACACAGCATTTGTTTTTAGATGGGGTCAGTGACCCTCGTTTGAAAGCTGGAAAATTAGAAGAAAAAGGCAAATTATTAAAAAAACTATATAAAAAAAAAAGGCCAGTTGAAAAGTTGCTTAGAATTAACCATTCTATAACATACTAAAAGTTAACTGAAAGGTGAACCACCCCTTTAAAAAAGTACAGTTTCCGTTTGAGTACAGAAGCAAAGGAAAAAAGCAAAAGCAGGCATTTTTGGGCCGACCTTTGCTCCTTGTACCTGCAATAAAGCAGAAGTTGTACTTTTCAGTGCAGATGAATTGAATCAATGCTTCATACAGAACTCGATTCAAGGCACATTCTGTCGGTCCAAAACTAAGAACAGAGGCATGCGGCTACTTGCCTAAGGTGTTTTGACCTCCACTATGTTCCACAACTGCTTTAGGCTGCAGATTTCCTGTGTATCTTTATGTGAAGCTGTGACACACAGACAAGCATTGTGTTGGTCAACACTGTTTCCTGTCTGAGCTGCGCAGCGATCAAAACGTTCTGTGTGCCATATGCCTAAAGCGGATGAAAATCCTTAAAGGAACTGTTCAGTATAAAAATAAAAACTGGGTAAATAGGCTGTGCAAGATAGAAAATGTTTTCAATATAGTAAGTTAACCAAAAATGTAATATATAAAGGCTGGAGTGACTGGATGTCTAACATAATTGCGTGAACACTACTTCCTGCTTTGCAGCTCAGAGTTAGAGAGCTGAAAAGCAGGAAGTAATGTACTGGCAATTATGTTAGACATCCAGCCTTTATACATTACATTTTTGGCAAAAGTAAAAGTAACAATATTAGATTTTTTATTTTATTTTGCACAAACTATCTATGTATTAACCCAGTTTTTATTCTGAGGGTAACACACAATAGCAACGCGTTGTTGAGTAGCAACCCCATATCGTAAGTTCAAATGCATAATATGAGAATCACAGGCGGAGAGCAGAATAACTGCTAATTAAATGTTTATTGTGCTTCCACATGACATGTTTCGGCAACAAGGGCCCTTTTTCAAGTGTGTGAATTATTTAAGGTTTTTATTTTTACACTGAACTTTAAACTTGAAAGGTAAAAGTTGATCCAGGGAGATGTCCGAAAGGATTTTTTTTCCCTCAGGGGCTTCCGTTGGGGCTTATGCCTTCCTCTGGATCAACAAGCATTTAGGCAGGTTTTATATAGACCAGGGATGCACCGAATCCAGGATTTGGTTCGGAATTCGGCCAGGATTCGGCCTTTTTCAGCAGGATTTGGATTCAGCCGAATCCTTCTACCCGGCTGAATTGAATCTGAACCCTAATTTGCATATGTAAATTACGGGCGGGGAGGGAAATCCTTGGGAATCTACCGAATCCACTATTTGGGATTCAGCTGAACCCCCGAATCCTTTGCGAAATATTCAGCTGAATACTGAATCCTAATTTGCATTTGCAAATTAGGGATGGGAAGGGGAAAATATTGTTTACGTTATTTATTTTGTTTTGTGATAAAAAGTCACACGATCTCCCTCCCCACCCCTAATTCGCATAAGCAAATTAGGATTCAGTTCGGCCGGGCAGAAGGATTAGGCCAATCCTGCTGAAAAAGGCCGAATCCTGGATTCGGTGCATCCCTGTGACTTTTTGTCACAAAACAAGGAAGTAAAAAATGTTTTCGCCTTCCCACCCCTAATTTGCATATGCTTCGGTATTTGGCCGAATCTTTCGCAAAGGATTTGGTGGTTCGGCCGAATCCAAACTAGTGTTTTCATTGCATCCCTAATATAGACAGAAAAGGTTGAACTCAATGGACGTGCATCTTTTTTTCAACCTAACGTACTGTGTGAGTAACTTTCATAGGAAAAAAACCTCCAATTGAAATGTATGCTCCAAAATGATCAGGCTTAAAATGCTTACTGGGCAATTTACCATTGTTGCAAGCCAAAGGAAGCTGCCAAGTTAGTAACAAAGTGCCTCTACACTGCCTGCCAGATAACATTGGAACTCACAAGGTACATGTGTCTGATGAATCGATAGGCTTGTCAAGCATGTAGGTGCACTGGCAGGAAAGATGTCCAGAGAGCAACCAATCAAATGTAGGTTGCCAAGATGCCAGTAATGACAAGGTCTAACCTTCCAGCAGTAATCACATAATAGCAGCTTGCACCCCTGCATTGCTAGGTTGTCGCAAATACACTGCCATACACTTCTTGTTCTGGGTTTCATTTAAAGGAAAACTATACCCCCCAAACAATGTAGGTCTCTATAAAAAGATATGGCATAAAACAACTCATATGTAAAATCCTGCTTCATGTAAATAAACCATTTTCATAATAATATACTTTTTTAGTAGTCTGTGCCGTTGGGTAATCATTAGGGATGCAGCGAATCCAGGATTCGGTTCGGGATTCGGCCAGGATTCAGCCTTTTTCAGCAGGATTCGGATTCGGCCGAATCCTTCTGTCCAGCTGAACCGAATCCGAATCCCAATTTGTATATGCAAATTAGGGGCGGAGAGGGAAATTGCGTGACTTTTTGTCGCAAAACAAGTAAGTAAAAAATGTTTTTCCCCTTCCCACCCCTAATTTGCATATGCAAATTAGCGTTCAGATTCGGTTCATATTTCAGTCGAATCCTTCATGAAGGATTTGGGGGTTCGGCCGAATCCAAAATAGTGGATTCGGTGCATCCCTAGTAATCATAAATAGAAAATTGCCATTTTAAAAAAATAAGGGCCACCCCCTGGGATCGTACGATTCACTGTGCACACAAACATAACAACAAACCATACGTTAGGTCACATGAGCCAATTAACAGACAGAGTTGTGTCTTTTGCTTCCACACTTCTTCCTTTTACAATTAGAGCTGCAGTATTTCTGGTCAGGTGATCTCTGAGGCAGCACACAGACCATCACAAAATGTTGGTTCAAAGCAAGAGATGTAAAAGGGCAATATTTACTTAAATATATATTCCAGTTTGGTAAGATTCTTTAACATGGCACTTAGTTTATATCATATTATCTGTTCATTTTGGGGGTATAGTTTTCCTTTAACAGTAGAACCTACTTTAATGATATGTTGCTGTAACGTTGTATATGTACCTACAGGTTGTAGCAAGGGCATTTTTGGCTCATTGATTTTATCTTTTTAACCTCAGAGCGTTTTTGGTTTTGTCGCCTGGCGCTGAATCACAAAGTTCTGCATTATGGAGACCTTGAGGATAACGTACAGGGGGAGGTGCCATATGAATCCTTACAGGAGAAGAGTAAGACATACATCCTCATCACCCTTGTCTTTCACTTCCACATTGTGTGTTCCTTACAATAGGTGCATGCTAGTCTCTAACATCATATTTCTTTCAGTTCCAGTTTCTGATATTAAAGCTGTGGTTACTGGAAAAGATTGCCCTCATATGAAAGAGAAGAGTGCCCTGAAACAGAACAAGGTACAATATTATTGTATGATATGTATTATATATAATATATGTGCTTCCTCATCTGTAGCTCCCGCCTTATCAATTCATTGGTTTCTGTTTTTATTCCATTGAAGGAGGTGTTGGAATTGGCATTTTCTATTCTGTATGATCCCGACGAGACTCTGAACTTTATTGCACCAAATAAGTATGAGGTAATAAAGGTTTATAGTCAGTAAAAAAAACAAAAAAAAGACCGCTCAAGCTCACCGCTGTTTCCCCTGGCCCGGTGCTCAGTCTTCAGTGTCCCCACTGTTCCCAAACGACAGAATTCAGCAAATAGACGGCACTTCTGGACAGCATTTATTTTTAGGCCTTTTCTAATTATTTTAGAAAAGGCCTAACGCGTTTCGGGATTAAATCCCTTAATCATAGGCCTATGATTAGGGGATTTGATCCCGAAACACGTTAGACCTTTTCCAGCAGTTTTGCTAAAATAAATACTGTCCAGAAGTGCCGTCTATTTGCTGTAATAAAGGTTTATATATATTTTACAGGTATGGGATCTGTTATCCAGAAACCCATTATCCAGAAAGCTCCAAATTAGGGGAAAGGTCGTCGCCATTTTATCCAAATAATCCAGATTTTTTTTAAATGATTTTGTTTTTCTTTGTAATAATAAAACAGTACCTTCTGCCGATCTTTATTGGAAGCAAAACCAACCTATGGGGTTTCTTTAATGTTTACACGGCTTTCTAGTAGACTCAAGGTATGAAGATACAAATTACAGAAAGATCCGTTATCTGGAAAACCCCAGGTCCTGAGCATTCTGGATAACAGGTCCCAAGCATTCTGGATAACAGGTCCCATACCTGTGTATTATATACTTGTCTAGAAGCAGCCATTATGGTATCTTGTGGCTGCATTATGTCCCCCAAAAAAGGTGACAAGCTGACCTCTTGGGTCTAGGGGTTGCCATCTTTTCTGGAAAAAATATACCGGCCTTCCTATATATTTATCTTTTTTCCCCTATTAATAACATTGGGATCAGCCATCATTTTTACCGGCCAGGCCTGTAAAATACCGGCCAGGTGGCAACCCTACTTGGGTCCTGTCTAGTCCCATATAGCAGGGAGGAGGCTGTGCTGATGGTGCTGTTTTATTCCACTGATGCACCAGCACCAAAATCAATTTTTCACTGCCATGGTCCCTTTTGAAAGATAGAAAAAGGCAGAAGAAGAAAAATTATTTTAAAAAAAAATGAACACCAATAAAAAAAGGTTCCCAATTATAGTACATACTATGACATACTGGGGCTCATTTATAAACACTGGGCAAATTTGCACCTGGGCAGTAACCTATGGCAACCAATCAAATGTTTGCTTTCATTGTTCAACCGACAGCTGCCTGTAAAAAGCCAGTCACTGATTGGTTGCTATGGGTAACTGCCCAGGTGCAAATTTGCCGTGTTTATAAATAAGCCCCACTATGTTAACCCAAATATGAGCTATCCTTTTAATAAACTCGAGAGCTGTCTACTCCATAAGAGTCAATGGGAGTTATGTAATAAAAGGCACTAAATTTGCCCAGGAGCAGTAACCCATAACAACCAATATTATGTTTGCTTTTAAATAGGTGACCGTTAATGCTACCTTCTGATTGGTTGCTATGGGTTACTGCTCCTGGGCAAATGTAGTGCCTTTTTTTTACATAACCACCAATATATCTAATTCTAGATCACCTCTGTTGCTAAACGTCTGTGCTTATACATTTAGTAGGCCAAATTGTTAATCTGCAAAATCCCTACCATTCTCCAGAGCTCCATTTGTGATTCCACCAGCCCCAGTGTTGTGCCTTGGGCACTTGCAAATTTGCACCTGGGCAGTAAACCATAGCAGCCAATCAGTAGGGATGCACCAGGATTTGGTTCAGGATTCGGCCTTTTCAAACAGGATTCGTATTCAGGCGAATCCTTGTGCCTGGCCGAACTGAATCCTAATTTGCATATGCAAATTGTGGGCAGAGTGGGAGGACTTTTCGTCACAAAACAAGGAAGTAAACCATTTTTTACAAATACAAAAAAGGGGGGTTGTGGGTGCACACCTAAGGCTAAATTTTAATACGTTCAAATACAATGGAAGTGCTACTGATCCGACCAGTCAATCAGTGCACATTCCCTGATGCCCTGTCTGAGTAATTCAATAAATATGTTTTTTTTTTGTTACAAAGTTATGGTGGTCCCTAACTTGTTTACCTTTGGTCATAGTATAAAAGGTCTTTTACCTCTTAGCATTACTTGGAGTAAATGTCTCCTGTGCCTTGGTTTCAACATGTTGGCTAAATCCTCCCCCACCACCTGCTTATGCAGCTTTTAAGAGAGAGAGACTGCCCAAACCAATGGCCATTTTAGAAAAAATGTGATAGTGGAAAGAAATGAAAGGCAAAGTAAAATGATGTGTACAGTTATACACGTGTGTATGTATGTGTGTTTGTAGAGTGTAGGTGTGTGTATAGATGTGAGCAATTTTTTATTCCACTTTTTCCTTTCCAATATGCAAATTAGGATTTGGATTCGTTTCGTTATTCCGCCGAATCTTCCACAAGGGATTCGGCCGACTCCAAAATAGTGGATTCGGTGCATCCCTACCAATCACTGATTAGCTTTTTTTTTAAGCCAGCTGCAGGGTGAGCTCTCAAAGCAATCATCTGGTTGCCATGGGTTCCTGCCCAGGTGCAAATTTGCCCAGTGTTTATAAATGACCCTCATTATATTATAACTCTAGTAGAGATTTCAACTCCTATAAAAGCAAAGTTGGAAAAGAGCAGCCAGATTATGTAACGTTACCTGCCGTGAAAGAGATTGCCCTCCCCTGTGCTAATGTTTTTGCTCTTTCATTCAGTACTGTATCTGGATAGACGGTGTAAATGCGCTGCTTGGGAGAGAAATGAACAGCGAGTTGGCTCGCACTGATATGGACACATTACTCAGCATGGAAATGAAGCTACGCTTACTGGACTTGGAGAACATCCAGATCCCTGAAGTTCCTCCTCCTATCCCCAAAGAACCCAGCAGCTATGACTTTGTCTACCACTACGGCTGATCTAGAACAGCAGCGCGAGGAAATCCACGCCCACTAATTGGGGATAGATTCTCTCATTAACCATCTTTTTAAGGGACCGTGGGGCTGACCCTGAGGCGGATTGTGTTACCCAAATCTGTGCCCCGAAAACCCTCTGTCTATACCCTCTGAAGGCCTCTGGCTGGATCGGCCTATACAGTAACTCAATGTATGTGTGATGCTATGCACGTTACACGTCTGTAACCAGGTACAGTTTGACATTCCGCCAGGTACTGAAGGGGCCGCGGCATGCTGAACTTGCTGGCTTTGGTGTTGTAAAATCCAGTCTATGCCTTAAAAATGTAGATTGCAATGAGAACTTCTGGGCACAGCTCTGCCGGTCAAAGCTTAGTGCACTGATCTCCAAATGACACAGCACAATTGCTTCCCCTGTTTCTCCAACAGTGAAATCCTATTTTTTTTTTTTTTTTTTTGAAAGCTGCAAAATGGTTTCTTTTCTGGGAGGAGTAAAACCCCTCTTACTTTCCCTTGCAATAGGAATAAAATCGGGGGTAGGGCTGCCACCTTTTCTGGAAGAAAATACCGGACTTCCAATATATTTATCTTTTTTCCCTATTAATAACATTGGGATCAACCATAGTCAGCTAGACCGGTAAAATACCAGGCAGGTGGCAACCCTTACCGGGGGGGTGATATAATATTTTGACGAATGTTTTCTTTACTCGGTACGAATAAAATGTCCTACAGTCTCAATCATAGCCTTGGGCAGGGGCAGTTAGATGTGGGGCCGAGGTGCAGGTACAAGGAAACTGCCATTAAAAATAAGCTGTAATGTTACTAATAAATAATACACTCCAAGGATACAGAGAAAGTCTGTGTGTGCATTTGGCTTTGCTTTGATGAGACTATGGGGTAAATTTACTAAAGGGTGAAGTGGCTTAACTATGGCGTAATTTCACTAGTGAAGGAGATAGACTCTGGCGCAACTTCACACTCTAACACCAGGCAAATTTTCGCTCTGGCAAAAGAGCATTACTACGCAAATTCACTAAGTTTTTGATTTTACTGAACGTTACCTCTATCGCCTGATTTGCCTTCTCCACCTCAGACCAGGCAAAGTGCAATGGAGTAGATAGGCCGTAATTGAAATTTTGTTGGACATTTTTCTAAGTCCCAAAAAACGCTGGCGATTTTTCCTTTTTACAGGGTGAAAAAGATCAAAAGATTTTTTTGGTGTATCCTCCTTCCCCCCTACATTTGATAACATATGGCACATAAACTATACTGTGGGCTCATGTGTAGGGCATTATAACACCTCTATATAATTTTAAAGGTTCCCTGGACTTGTGTAATGTATTTGCTGCAACATATACGGCCATTGTACTTTAGCCAACGCTAGTGTAACTTCGAACTGCTGATTGTATTTTCGCTAGCGCAACTTCGCAAGCGTTCAGTACCCTGTGTGCAAATTCGTATCTTCGTGAATTAGCGTTGTCCAGGCGAATTTACGCCTGGCGAAGTGTCGCGATGTGCGCGAAGCCAGCGCTGGCGAATTTTCGCAGGTAAGTAAATTTTCCCCTTTATCTCAATGTGTGGCATATCATATAGCTGATTAAACAGGTGGTTCACCTTTATGTTTTCTTTAGTATGAAATAGAATTGCTAATTCTACGCAATTTTTCAATTGGTCTTCATTTTTTATCTTTTTTGAATGATTCGCCGCCTTCTGATTCTTTCCAACTTTCAAATGGGGGGTCACTGACCCCACCAAAAAAACTGTTTTTAAAAATGACCCTTTTAATGGAGCTCCCCATGGTTCCTGTCGTGGGTGTGTCCTTACAGTCCTTGCTAGAAGCTCAGTAAGAGCAGATCCATCAGGTAGCCTACAGTTCTGAGGCCAGGCCTGGACTGGCAATCTGTGGGTTCTGGCAAATGCCAAAGGGGCTGCTATAAGGTGCCATAGAAAGTCAGTATTTATTGGGCTGGTGGAGGGCTGTTTGGGCCTCCTGTGTGGGCTGATTGGGCCTCTGTGTACCTGAAATACCAGGGCCTATTTTAATTCTCAGTCCGGACCTGCTGTCAGCTCCCCTGCACAGCCTGGGAAAACAGCCGACAGAAAGAGAAACAGATGGGGCAGTACTAGTAGGGTTTTGAGGGAATATTGGGTTTCCTGTATGAGGGATCCCATACCTTTATTTAATAGAAAGGGTGAAGTCTAACAAATCTGAGGTAAAGCTAAAGGGGTGGTTCACCTTTAAATTAACTTTTAATATGTTATAGAATGGCTAATTCTAAGCAACTTTTCAATTGATCTTGATTATTTATTTTTTATAGTTCCTTTAATTATTTTCCTTCTTCTGCTGACTCTTTCCAGCTTTCAAATAGGGGGTCACTGACCCCATCTAAAAAACAAATGCTCAGTAAGGCTACAATGTATAGTTATTGCTAATTTGTATTACTCTTCTTTCTATTCAGGCCTCTCTCTCCTTTTCATAGCCCAGGCTCTTATTTAAATCAGTGCATAGTTGCTAGAAACCAAGCTCTTTTTTCTATTACAACTGCTTTACACAAAAAGATGTAAGTTGCAAAATGGGTCATTTTGCACTTTATGTGCCCTTTAAAAAAATTCAAGGCCAATTCCGATCCCCTGCACTTGGCCGTTTAATATCTGAGCTTCAGTATTTTGTTGCTGTAACTTGAGCACCAGACAAAACACCTGGGTATAATTAGGGATGCACTGAATCAAGGATTCTGACAAATACAAACGACATTTGCAGGATTCTGATTTGATTGAATCTCAAATATGCAGCTGAACTAAATCTGTTTCAAACTGTGACTTTTAAACCCAGGGCAAGAAGAGCAACCAAGAGCAGTGACTGAATCTTTCATGAAGGATTCGGCCGAATCCCAAAGAGTGGATTCGGTGCAACCCTACCTATTATCCCCTATTAATAGGGAAGAACCTATAGGAAGGCTGGATCCAGAACAGTGGCTTAACTGTATATTACTGGGCCCCACAGCAAATTATTTTTCAGGCCCCCAAAATGTCTAAAAGTTGACCTGCATTGACCAATATGTATTGAAATTGTGTATGAATAGGGTCTCATGGGACCCCTATACCTACTGGCCCCCCTGCAGCCACAAAGTCTGCTTCCTCTGTAGTTATGCCCCTAATCCAGAAGAGGTGGGAAATTGGGCACCAATGTTGTTTTATTTTATTGAACCCCTGGCCACCACATCATTTTTCTAAATATTCTATGGGGTCCCTGACCACCAATGTTTTTTGTAAAAACCTTTATGGGGGGGGCCCTGGTGCAAATTTTTATTTGTAGAGTGGGGCCCTTACCACCAATGATTTTTTAAAAACTTGTAGGGGGGCCCTGACCACCAATGTTTTTTTTAAAAAACTTTTATTGAGGCCCTGGCGCCAATAGTTTTTTTTTTAAACTTATAGGGAGGCCCTGACCACCAATCATTTTTTAAAAACTTGTTAGACCCTGGCCGACCAATGGCTTTTTTCTTTTTTAAGTTATAAGGGGGCCCTGACCACCAATGGCTTTTTATAATTTGTGAGTGAGGGGGTTACCGATTTTAGCATTGGTGTCTGGGTGGTCTTTTTACTGTGGTGTGGGGTGGGGGCCAGAAAATTTCGCTGTATGGGGCCCTGCGATTTCTGATGGGGGTCCTGGGGGACTGCTGTAAGTTGCCATAGACAGTCACTATTTATTGGGCTGGTGGGGGACTGTTTGGGCCTCTGTGCAGGGCCGGGCGCCCCAGGCAACCCAGCCAGCTGTGACGCCCCCTCCGCCGCACATGCGCACTGACCGTACACGTAGGACGTCTGCCCGCGCATACGCACTGACCGCACGCATAGGAGGCGCGCACATGCGCACTAACCGGCTGCATCGACCTCTCCTCTACAGGTACGCTCTCCCCTCATGTACGCGCATCACACAAACAGGCGCATGGACTGGAGCGGCACTTACTCAGCCGGACTAGAGGTAGGTAGCAGTGAAAGGTACATGCCTGGCGCCCCTCAAGCTTTGCGCCCTAGGCACGTGCCTTCTCTGCCTCTGAAAAGGAGGAGTAGAAAGGCTAAGGAGGATACTGGGGTGGGCTCATGAAAGATTCAAGTATTTAGGTGGCCCAGATCCAGAGAGGAGGGACTACAGAGAACTGACAGGGGAAAACATTCCCACTAGTGATGTGCGGGTCAAGAATTTCTCGACCCACACCCGAGCCTAACCCGCCCCCTCCCAAACCACACCGGGCCCGCTGCTGCCCTCTATTTATAGTCCTGGGCGGAAGTCCATTAATTTCCGGTGCCAAAACTGCTGCTAGGTCGAGGAGAGCAGGAGCAGAGCTCAACCAGGACCCACCTGCAACCCGAAGATTTTGTGCAGGAGTCGGCCCGAACCCGCCCTGACCCACAGGTATGTATGTATGTATGTATAACTTTGTTTGTAAAGTGCTGTTAAGGAGCCACAGTGCTGTACAGTGCATAAAAGTACAATATATATATATATAGTGAATAAAGTACCCCCTTTTGTAAAATATAAGGATATTATAAGTTACCGAGGAGTTTCATGACCATATAAAAACAGGTCAGGAAACTCCGAGGTAACTTCTAATATCCTCATATTTTGCAACTGGGGGTACTTTATTTATTATAATACACAAGTTTCGGTGAGTCATGTGACAGAAATGACATCAGAACTCACCGTTTATAACTGATGACATCAGAACTCACCGTTTATAAGGATATAATTTACAGGATATTCATGGCTTTTGTGTATTATATATATATATATATATATATATATATATATATATATATATATATATATATATATATATATATATATATATATATATATATATATATAGTCTACACAGGGAAGACAAATCACATAAACAATATATACAGAATCATAGGACAAAGAGCCCCCCTCCAACCCCTGCCCATACTGCAAAGCCCCCCCTGCACGCGTGCTTGCTTGTACCTTACCTGACCAGGCTCAGGGCAGCAGTGACAGGGAATGAGGTTTGGGCAGGACCCATGAGAGCTGGGGCCCACTGGGTTTTTTCCCAGCATCCTGGGTAAGAGACAATGTGGAAGGAGGTCCCTGCCCCTTAGAGCTTACAGTGTAAGTGGATGGGAGGCTAACATACAGGCACAAATTGGAGATGAAAAAGTGCACAATGTAAAGCATAGTCAGTAGGGACATGACTAAGTTGATGTTCTAGTGCTCCAAAAGGTAGGCTCTTAGTTTTTTCTTGAAGAGATTGAGAGAGGATTCCTTATGGAGGAATTCAGGGATGGAATTCCAGAGGTAAGGAGCAGCAAGATTGATGGGTTTGAGACGAGAGGTGTCAGTGGATGTAGTTGGTTAAAGAGAAGGTGACTCTGAGAAGAGCGGAGAAGACGACCAGGAATGTATAGTGAGAGGAGAAGAAATGTAGTGAGGAGCAGAGGAGTGAAGGGCTTTGAATGTTAGTAGAAGGGTTTTATATGGTATCCTTTGCTTAACAGGCAGCCACACTAAGGATTTTAGTTGGGATTGAACAGGTTCCCTTTTAGGAGAGAGCAGAAGGATCCTGGTAGCAGAGTTTAAGATTGATTGGAGGGGAGAGAGATGGGAGTCAGGCAGACCAGTTAGGAGGAGATTGCAATAGTCTAAATGGGATAAGATAAGGGCATGGATTAGTGTTTTGGCTGTTGTTTGTGAAAGAAAAGTCGTATCTTGTCTATATTACAGAGGAAGAAAGACAGGTTTTGGCAGTATTATTAATATGGTTAGAGAAGGAGAGGGACTCGTCAAAGATAACCCCCAAGCAGTGCGCTGAGTTAACTGGGTTAATGATCATACCATCAATAGTAAATGGGTCAAGCGAGTTTCAGGCCGGGCCTCACATCACTAATTCCCATAACATTAATTTGGGTTGGTCACCTTTAAATTAACTCTTAGTATGACGCAGAGAGTGATATTCTGAGACAATTTGCAATTGCTTTGTATTTTTTATTATTTCTGGTTTCTGGTTATTTTGCTTTTTATTCAGCAGATCTGCCATTTCAGCAAAGTTTGCGATGGCTGCAAATGCAATCCAGTTGCTAGGGTCCACATTACCCTAGCAACCATGCACTGCTTTGAATTAGAGACTGGAATATGAACCGGAGAAGCCTGAATAGAAAGACGAGTAAAAAGTAATTATGACAATACATTTGTAGCTTTACACATCATTTGCTTTTAAATAGAGTCAGTGATCCCCATTTGAAAGCTTTAAAGAGTCGGAAGAAAAAGGCAAATAATTAAAAAAATGCTGAAGACCATTTGTACAGTTGCTTATAATTGGCCATTCTATTACGCCTCTTTAAACCATCCACAGAGATATCCAGTTGCAGTTGTTTAATCCCCATTTACTATTGATGGCATGACCCTGACACAAGTGTGCGGTGATGTTTTAGGAATTTAGAGACGTCATATATGTTATACTGCCCAAAGCCCGTACTTTCTCATTGGTGGATGCCCGGGATGCATTCCTACAAATCAAATTGGACACTGAGAGCAGCTTTCTTACTACCTTCTGGACACCCTGGGGGCGAATGCGCTGGCTCAAACTACCCTTCGGTGTGTCTGTAGCCCTAGAGGTGTATCAAAGAAAACAACATGAACTACTAGCCGGCTTGCGAGGTGTGGAGCCAATTGCAGATGATATACTAATAGTGGGTTGTGGAGACTCACTAGAAGAGGCCACTCGCGACCACGATGCCAACATGATTGCCCTTATGAACCGCTGCAAAGAAGTGAAACTGAGACTGAGCATCAAGAAGCTACAGTTTAAACTTAATGAGGTCCGCTTCCACGGTCATATACTATCAGCAGAGGGGTTAGAGCCAGATCCTGAGAAGGTGAGGGCAATAAAAGACATGCCTGCTCCAACCGATTCAAAGGGAGTGCAAAGGTTCATCGGATTCGTCACCTACCTGTCAAAATTCATGCCCCGCCTCTCATCGGTGTGCGAGCCCTTGCGCAGGCTCGTGGATAAAGACATGCCATGGCACTGGCTGCCAAAGCACCAGGAAGCAGTTGATGAGGTCAAGCGACTAATTACCACAGCACCGGTACTAAGATACTATGACATTAGCAAGCCCATTACAGTTCAAAGTGACTCCAGTCAGAATGGCCTCGGATGCTGCCTATTGCAAGATGGACAACCTGTAGCATTTGCTTCCAGAGCCCTCACTGCAACTGAGCAGAATTACGCTCGGATCGAGAAAGAATGCCTAAGCATTGTGTTTGCCTGCCACCTTTCCACAGTTATTTGTACGGTCGGGGAAACATCACGGTTGAAACAGACCACAAACCGCTAGTCGCGATATTCAACAAACCTTTGCTTAGTGCCCCAAAACGACTTCAAAGCATGCTACTCTCGCTCCAAAACTATGCTCTGGAGGTGACCTATAAACCGGGCCCATATATGTATGTCAGTTATACACTGAGCAGAGCCACAGCACGCTGGCACGAAGCGGACGCACCTCATGCCCAGCATTCAGTCTGCAGCATGTACCGTGAAGAGCTCGACATAGAGGGCATAAACCAGGCCGACTATTTAAATGTCACGCATCAGCGTCTGTCGCAGATCAGGGAGTCCTCTGAGCAAGATGAACACCTCAAGATCCTCAAATCAGTTGTGCTCAACGGATGGCCTGATTCAAGGGCAGACACCTGTGGCTATTAGAGAGTATTGGAACTACCGGGATGAAATAAGCTTACAGGATGGGGTGTTCTTCAAGGGCCAATGCATTATCATTCCAAAGCAACTACGTGCAGAGATGCTACGTCGCATTCATTGGAGCCATATAGGTGGTGAGGCATGCTTCAGGCAGGCTAGAGAAACACTGTTTTGGCCGAATATGCATGGGGAGATTAAAGACTATGTAGAACAGTGCACTGTGTGTAACGAATATGCACATGAACAACAAAAAGAGACTATGATGTCACATCCCCTCCCTACACGGCCATGGCAGATTCTGAGTATGGACATATTCAACTACGCTGGCAAGGATTTTCTGCTTATCGTCGATCACTATTCAGATTTTTGGGAAATAGAACTGCTGCCTGACCTGTCGGCGGACACCACCATTAAGAGATGCAAGGCTCAACTTGCCAGGTATGGCCAACCCGACCGAGTCGTCACGGACAATGGTCCACAATTTGCTTGTGCTCTGTTCACCAAGTTCTCTCAGGAATGGGGTTTTGAGCATGTTACTTCGTCACCAATGTACCCTAAAGCTAACGGTAAAGCAGAATCGGCAGTGAAAATTGTTAAAGGCCTGTGCAGGCGAGCAAAACGTGCAGGAGACGACCCATGGAAATCAATCTTGCTGTGGAGAAATACGCCAACAATTGGCATGGACACTAGCCCCGCGCAACGCCTAATGGCCCGCAGGCTGAAAACTCCCCTCCCAGTGACTGACACACTACTGGAACCTTGCGTTGCATCAGAAGTTCCTGGCAAGCTGCATTTCAAACGGCAAGTGGCAAAACATGCATATGATAAAACTGCCAGGGACCTTCCGGCACTAAATGTGGGGCAAAATATAAGAATGAAGCCTCTTCCAGGTGACCGGACTGGCATATGGAGACTAGGAACTTGCCTCCAACAAACAGACCCTCGCTCCTATCTGGTTGAGGTGGAGGGTACACTGTACAGGCGCAATCGAGTGGACCTCAGGCCAGCAGAGCGAGTGGACCTCAGGCCAGCAGAGCCCAGTCCTAGCAAGCCTACAGTAACAGTAACAGAGTCCAGTGAAACGCCGAGACTAGAAGTGGAGGCCACAGTGGAGAGCCAGTCTGAGCACTTGCCTGCAACGGACTGCACATCGGCCTCACAGCCTGAGATTGAGTCTGAGATCCCGCGTTACTCACGCAGTGGCAGGCGAATTCAGCCACCAAAAAGACTTAACCTTTAAATAGTTTTCAAACAGTCATGTTTGGTTATCTTTGAAAAAAGTTACATATGTGCATATTATTTAAGTACAGTAGGGCAAATAACGTTACTACTTGAAGGCTTGAAATATTGTTTAAATATGTTGGATTATACAGTTAGAAAAGGGAGATGTTAAGGGGTTATGCTGTCACCTAGTGGCAGACCGTATATTAGCACAGGATGTGTTTTGTATTCCTAGCACAGGAAGTGATAAAGCTGTGACAGGCCATGTTATGTATTGTGAGATCTGCACTGCAGCATGATTAAACAGCAGCTCTGAGTGGACCTGCACAGTCTCTGCATTATTGAACAGAACCACTGCAAACAATATAGACAGGGCTGGGCCGAAGAGCTTGTCATCTAACTCAGTCCTTGTGGTATACATTTCTAGTACACCAGAAAAATTATTTAACTGTGCACCCAGTGCTGGAGTCATCTCTGTCCTTATATGTGATGGAGCTGTCATTTTAACAGTCCCATGCTTGACCACAGTGCTTGCACTCTAATATAGTGCTTGGGAGGCCCCAATGAGCAGTGACAGCAGACTTATATATTGCAGTATATTTTCAATATAGTTTTTAATTATCTACATGTCTTGTTCTGTAGGCTGGTTGCTATGAGTTAATTACCCTAGCAACCTGAAACAGTTCATTATAAAATATGAATAATAGAGAGAGCAGTGCTGTAAATCAGGTCCCTCTGCTTGCCGAACTCCCCTGCAGCATAAGGTTAGGAAACCAGTGGGAGCTGACACTCAGGCCGGTCTAGACTCCGAGGGCCCCCAAAAACTGTAATTATGCCACTCATAGAAGTCCTGACTCCTGAAAATACAAAGAAACAATTATACAAAAAGCCTCATAGTATATTTTTGGTGGCCGGGGTCATGTTTTGTTCTGCAGAGCTAGAGGTTAATTACCTTTAGTAAAACTAAGTAAGCCTAATCAGAAAGGTCCAGCTAAATATACCATTAAACCCTCAAAGTAATGCTGCTCTGAGTCCTCTGTCAAAAGAAACACCACATTTCTTTCCTTCCTTTGTGTTTTCAGCTTAATGGAATTGTTTTACTGGGTACTGATTTGCCTGTGGACGCATATATATATATATATATATATATATATATATATATATATATATAATCTTTTCTCTCCTTCTGACTTGATTGTAATTTTGAATAGACCAATGGATTCTTTTAGAGTATCTAACTATTTAATTTCATTTTGGTCTTTTGGGTCTTTTTGCCCATAACAATATACTAACAAAAATACCATTAGTGTCCCGCTTTTTGTTTTGAACATTTTTTCGATATTGATTTCAGCTTCATTCATTTTGATATTTCATAGATTTGTATTTCGATATCTATTTATTTCTTTATATCATTTTCCATATGTATATTTGGTACGTACAAATTGATTGATTTACTCATTTATTCAATTTAACCAGTTTGTTGGTAAATACTGTCTATGTACTTATATTACTGTAATATTTATCCCCGTTTCATTTATTAATTAATCTATTCATGAGTATTATTAGGTTTTCAGTAACCTTATTTCTATTTATAGATTCTGGTTTCCCCTTTTTGTTTTCTTCTCCTTTATTATTTCCCCTTTGATTTAGATACACTCTGTTTCTCTTATTTTCACGTCATAATTACAGACATATATGGAAAAATGGAAATTTACCCATTGACATACGCTAGTGACCTTTGGTCTTAACTTAATTAGCAATTTTAATTGGAGTGGTTTTATATGCTGGACTTCTGTAGGGGCGCCTTCTGATGAAGTGACATTTGGTCACGAAACGCGTTAAGCTGTTCCCCTGCCTGCTCGCATGGTGTGTTTTAATTATGAACATTAAAGATTCTTCATTTTAACAAGTTCGGTTTCCCTGGTCCCTGTTTGATGATGCGTCCACACAATCAAGTTTGCTTTGCATTTGTACTTCCACAGCCAGAGCAGCTTTGGATGGAATTTTCTGATTACAGGCCCAACTTTCGCTCTCCCACATACTTCTGTTTTCAGCTTAAACCTCCTTGCCCTGGGCTTGAGCATGCTTAGTTTGCTCCTCTTCCCCCCCTCCATTCTCTGCTGTAATCTGAGCCCAGAGCTATAAGTGAGCAGGGAGAGACTCAGGCAGGAAGTGATGTCACACCAAGCTAATAATGGCAGCTGCTTACCTAAAGAAACAGAGAGCTTCTAGAGCTTTTTACTCAGTTATGATGAACAGTCTACAGAATAAATATAGCATTCTAGCTTGCACTATTGCAGCTAATCTATTGGCAATAAACTGCCCCCATAGCTTTCCTTCTCCTTTAAATACCAGGAGCAATTAAATATAAAATATGATTAATAGACAGCACTGGTGTAAATCAGGCCCCTCTGCTTGTTGAATTACCATACAGGCTGCTTAGCAATTAAAAAAAAGCCTTACAGTTTATTTTTGGTTGCCAGGGTAGTTGACCCCTCATATTTAAATACATGCAAAATAAATCATAAATACCTGCAGGCCACTTCCCTTTTTTTTTTTTTTTTTTGAGTTACAGCTCTCCGCATCACCTATAGAGTTCTATAGGTTGGCAGAGAGACGACGACAGTGCATGAAATATTTATCAGCTAATTATAATATGATAATAAAAAATTAAAATAACCTAAAAATACTATATACTGTATATATCCTTGATAAATGTACAGCCATGTCTCATCTGTCATGTCCCACTTGGGTTTTTTTCAGAGGCCAACTGAGCTGATGTTACACAGCAAGGCCCAATCGTCTATACAAAGGAGGAGATAGTTTGGGTTGAGCAATGGCTTTCCAATGCTGCTCCATCCTAGGGAAGGTTTCTCTGACCTTGGGACTAGTCCTTTTCTACTATTGCTTTTCCATTGGCATCACTTTCTACAACAAGTGGCTGCTCAAGGTATGGGAATGGAGATCCTATGGGTTGGCAGGTGCCAAGGGTATGGAGGAAAGTTTTCTGTAGACTTTGGCTACCATGGCTCTTCACTAAAATTACATAATTATAGACTTTGTCTCCATTGCAGTGAATGCTTAAACATAAAACAAAATAAAGCTTGCTCCATCTGTAGGTTTTTTTGCTTGGTACTGTAGTATGGGGGATGTCTGTGTATGTGAAAGATTAGTGCTCCTGTTTTCACCTCGGTGGGACTGTTGTTTTGCCTACAGAAGGTAGTCCTGGTGCTGCCATAACCCTTGGACATCTTTTCCTCTCCTGTAAAGTTTCCATTTTCCTCTCTTTATGACACTTGTGCACCTGATAATGATTTTTCTGCTGTCGGGGGTTCAGCAGATTGATAATGTCGTGTTACACCAGTCATCCGCGGGTCATACTGCCCTGGAAAGACTACCTCAAGAAAGTGGCCCCCACAGGTAAAGTATGGAAAATCCATTGACACTCAAATTACATCATTTGCATTGTGTCTATTTTATTGTCTCTAAAACAAAGATAGGCAACTGCAAATCCGTGCATCCCACTGCCAACTATCCTCTCATAGAGATAATAGGAGATCTAGTTTCATGGTAGTATATTTCTCTCAGGTTGCTTATCCTAGGGTTAAAATAAAGGCTTTCTGAAAATCAATAAAGTTCATTGGTTAGATAAAAAGGTCACATGCACTGGTCTCCTCCAGTAGGTGTTCTTTAAAGGGGAACTAAAGTCTAAAATAGAACTATGCTAGAAATGCTGTGTTTTGTATATCAAATATAAACATGAACTTGCTGCACCAGAAGCCTAATTACGAATGATTTATGCTTTCAAAGTCGGGCTGTCATCTTGTAACTTTGTTAAACATCTTTGCAAGACCAAGACTACACACATGCTCAGTGTGGTCTGGGCTTCTGTTGGAAGGGTTATGTCTAGGGACTGTAATTAATTATCAAAACGGCACAAGTCAAATAATATCTGCTATGGAAGCTGATACAGAAAGACTGATTAATAATCAAAATATGCAGAATGCACTGGGTCTGCGGATGCGAATCTCTACACGGTCGCCGGCTGCTCTACAGGGAAACAAAGAAAGCTGTTCGAGGTCAGGGAAGGAAGGTGGGAGGGGTGGCTCCCGCTCCCCCCTGCCATTTGAAAGTATGATAATTGTCTGAAGTATCCTATCCTCTGCAGTAAGAGCAAGGAAAACTAAGGGGGAATTTCACTGCGTACAGTCAGGTTTATTGTAAAAACGGTACACATTTTTTTAATTAAAGTATATTGCAGATAGATTTATTTTTCATTAAAGAAAGTAAAAATTGTATTTAATTTTTTTGCCTTTACATAAGGCTTCAGCTTAGTACATACAATCTCGCCAACCCATGTGCTCCCCTCTTCAGTTCCAGAGCAATACATTTTGTCATTTTAGTATGGTGATGGTAAGTTGTACTAGCGCTGCTCTGGGCATCAACAGTTTCAGACTGGGAGCCCTGATGATAGTGGGGAAGCGTGTTTTGGTCATCATCATTGCATTTTTCTATCCTGTGCTGAGTTAACCCACAGTTGCAGTTGACCCCTGAACTGAAGAAAATGTTATGATTCATTGAAATCCCTGTTTATCCCTATTTATTGTATCTCAGCATTAACTGTATCCTTTACCTACTGATTTGAATGAGTTACCATGGGCAATTACTATCCATCTTGTGCATTTTTAATTGGCCAAGCAGTCCGGTGTTGTGTACTTTGGCTCTGTTTTGATTGTTGACCCTCAGACCTGCACTGATAGGGTCTCTTGCCAACCCAATTTTACCATTTTGGATAAACAACTTTGATGCACCTATTCAATGCGTTTCTGTTGCACCTCTGTGTCCGCTTCTATGACCAAACTGGATGACTAGGATGAGTTGTTGGTGACCTGGTTTTGATGTCTTATGGGTGGGAATTGTAAGAGTTTCTAAAAGGACCTTGATGACCTGATTCTAAACCTGATCTGCATACAAGAACTGATGTGTTTCTTGGCCAGTGAGATTTTCTTTGGCCTTCTGAATGAGCCCAGTCAGATAAGGAGGAGATTGTTTTGGTCCAATACAAGGGCCAAAGGTTTGAATTCTTAAACAGTAAGCTGCCATGTAGGGGCACATTAAGATAGCAATACATTTACTGGATCTTGTAATTAATTTGCCTCCGTTATATTTGTTCTCAGCTCTGGCCACAGCCCTTCACATTGGACTTTCCAACTGGAGCTTCCTGTACATCTCTGTATCACTGTAAGTGGGAATGGTGGATGTTTGTAATGATAATGAGCCAGATGCTTATGGTATATTGTCATCTCCTCAAAAAGGGATTACAGCTTGTGGCTACTTTTTCTCTATCAGGTGGTCCAAACAACTATTGTGCGTGCCCATGTCAGATTTCAGAATGATGTACGGGAGCAGAACATGGCCTGCTGTATTACTCTTGTAATACTTATTAGTCTTGTTTGCTGACCACTAGATCCCCTGCATTCATTCATTTAGTGACTTGTAGAGCTGGATCACTTCAAACATACTTCCTTAGCCTGTGAATGGAGCAGTGGTCTGGATCCATATGCAGATGATGAGACTTAAAGGGGTTGTTCACCTTAAAATTTACTTTTATTATGATGTAGAGAGCGATAATCTGACACAATTTACAATTGGTTTTCATTTTTTATCATTTGTGTTTTTTGAGTTAGCTTTTTGTTCAGCAACTCTTCAGCATTCTGGTTGCTAGGGTCCAAGGTACCCTAGCAACCATGCACAGATTTTAATGAGAGACTGGAATACGAATGGGAGGACACCTGGATAAAGAAATGAGTGATAAAAAGTAGCAATAACAATAAATGTGTAGCCTTAGAGAGCATTTGATTTTTAGATCGGTGACCCCCATTTGAAAGCTGAAAAGAGTAAAAAGAAGGCAAATAATTAAAAAACTATATAAAAAAAGAAAAAATGAAGGCTAAATAAAAAAGTTGCTCAGAATTTGCCTTTCTATAACATACTAAAAGTTAACTGAAAGGTTAACCACCACTTTAAATGTCACCAAAAGAGCTGTTGATTCTCTCATACTACATTCTGGCAGCTGCTTTGAACGTGTTTGCCATTTTACGAATAGTTGTTCTGCCTCTGCTTCAAGCTGTGGTTAATTTTGTTATGGATGACCTTATGCTTTCAGGGTGAAACAGTAACAATGCTGATTTATCTTTGTCTTCTTGAGAATATAGTTACACAATGACAAAGTCTTCCGCTGTCCTGTTTATCTTGTTCTTTTCACTGGTGTTTAAGTTGGAAAAGATGGTGAGTTTTAGGGGTGATCGGCAGGCCCCAACTGTCAATCTGTGGGTTCTGGCAAATGCCAGAGGGGCTGCCATAAGATGCCATAGAAAGTCACTATTTAGTGGGCTTGTGGGAAGCTGATTGGGCTACTCTGTACTTGGAATGCCAGGGCCTATTTTGACTCCCAATCCAGACCTTGTGATCGGGGTTGGGGGAGAAAGAAGAAAGAGAGAAAGACAGATGGAGAAGGGTGGAAGACTGAGATCAGTTGGAGTAGGATGAGAGGAAAGGTAGGAAAGGAAATAGAAAGAATGAACGAGGAGCAAAAACAAAAATCTAAATTCTTTGCTGTTTTCCATCAGCATCTCTTTATGGTTTTTACACTGGAGGGGATGTAGAAACAGGATGGAAAAATGCTGATGTAGTTCTACTTCTACATTGCAATCTGTTTGTTTCTTTTCATTTTGTTTCCAAATGTTGGAGGTGAATAGAGCAGTGACTCTTTTCTTTCTTCTCTGTTGCATAGAGGCCGGCCCTAATCCTTGTGGTGCTGCTGATCTCAGGTGACCTCTTCATGTTCACATTTAAGTCCACACAGTTTGACACTGGTGGCTTTTTGCTAGTCCTTGTGGCATCGGGTCTCTGTGGTGTCCGATGGACCCTCACCCAGCTCCTAATGCAGAAAGCAGAGTTAGGTGAGTTATCAGTGTAATGGATGTGGAGGTTTGTAAAGGAAACCTGTACCTTTATGACAGTTTAACCTTGTTTTGTTTCTGTATCTCTCCATTCCAGGTTTACAAAATCCCATAGACACAATGTTCCACCTGCAGCCTGTAATGTTTCTCAGCTTATTTCCTCTCTTCATTGGAATTGAAGGTGAGGCAACGAGTGTTGTGAATGTTGGCTTGGCTGGATCGGCCTGGATACATAGCATCTCTAACTATGTGGTCTAAAAAAATAACAATACGTTTCTAAGTTTCACCTTCTAATAGCCAAAATATGATGGTCTCCATTGGTATTAAAGGCTCTGCTGTAAAAGGTCCTAAGGACCTGTTGATCTTTTGGAGTTGCAGAAGCATCATGTTTGGCTTTTTAATTTATTCTTTGTATATTTTTCAGGACTTCATGTTGTTACTTCAGAGCAGCTGTTCTGTTCCCAAGACACTCGTCAGCTGCTAACTCTTATAGCTACTCTGACTTTGGGGGGACTACTAGCCTTCAGTTTGGGATTTTCTGAGTTCCTCCTGGTGTCCAAAACATCCAGCCTCACACTCTCCATTGCAGGCATATTTAAGGTTTCCCTCTGATCATTAACATTCTTTTTGTATTCTCTTTTGCCATAGTCTCGTACAAAGATAAAGGCATATTGCACCACCATGAGAGTAAGAACAGGGGCAAGAACAAGTGAGATGAACAGAAACGTCTAGACATATGCTGGGAGAAAGAACAAACAGCTCCTACAAATGAAAACAATGCTCCACATGAGAAACAGTGAGTAGTGCATACAATGGGTTTTATACATGAGTAGCCATGGTAGTTGAATGGCATTGAAGTTATTTTGTGACTTTCATACTGTGTGTATTGACTCTGGCGCAGGTTTTAGCAGCAGTGTCTGTACCCAAAGCTCCGTATGTGCAGTGTTGTGCATATGGGTACAGTGAAGGAGCATCAGACATATATATTTTTCCTTGGCATTATCCTATAAGATATAGGCACAAGTGCTTGTGCATCTATTGAGGTTCAGTGCAAACTGATGCACTGATTTACATACCTGGTCTTTTAGATGTCCAGTTCCATCCTGTATTAAATTGCTCAACCCCCCCCCCCTTGGCATTCTACTTTCTCTTTACTACCTCAACCCCATATCTTTCTGTGCATTGAATCTATAATTGTTGTTCCAGGAGCTCTGTGTTCTGCTGCTGGCAACCCACTTACTTGGTGATTAGTTGAGCATCCTGAATTGGCTGGGATTTGCTCTCTGTATTGCTGGCATTGCTCTTCATGTCGCACTTAAAGCCACCCACTCCAGAGGTAACACATAGTGGAAGCAGGCCATATAATTAGGCAGAAATGGGAGGGGGAGCAGGCTACAGTATGTGCCATCCCTCGTGTGGGCACCTGCTTAATGAATAAGAGATCAGCAATTCTCTTGTATTTACACAGGAAAAGAGGCTCACAAACACAGGGCAAAGAAGTACTGACTGCAGACATGGAGCTCTTGCTTAGAGGCTACGAGGATGAAGAGGAGGATGAGACATGACAGTCTGAAAAAGGACTCTAGACACCAGTGTTATGTGCTGGGTACCAATAACACTACCTCTGAGACGCTCCGGGGTTGATTGAAACCTAATGTGGTCTGTCTCAAACAGTGAGGAAGAACAAGTTATAAAAAGCTATTGATGGGTAGGGCCCCCTTATAAGTTTAAAAAAAAAGCATTGGTGCCAGGGCACCCCTTAAAAGTAAAAAAAATTGGGGCCCCAAAAAATATTTTTTAAAAAAACGTGGCACCAGGGCCCCCCTTACAAGTTAAAAGAAAATCTGCTGGCCACAGATCTCCGGCTCTTTCTAAACTGCAGCACTGCCAGGCCCCCCTTCATGCCCCCCCTGTCCCCCCTGATGGCGGCCCTGCTGACCAGAGCTGTACCTAATGCAATGCAGTGGTAACAGACTCTTCTGATTCTGCTTCTGGTCAGCTCTTTTTTTATTTCAGGATTAACGGTTCCACCTTTATGATTTGTCTTGCCCTTTGTTTATGGACACTTCTGTGCATAGTGCTTTTCTGGATTTTTTACGAAGAATTTTTCATTTAACTTAAAAATAAAATTGCTGTTTGTGTGGATTAATAATGTTCTACCAGAATAACCGCCTACAGAAAAAACATTTTCTTCTACCTTACCCACAGCCTATAGAAGATACCTGCCAAGCCCACATGCAAACACTAACAGCACTGTTTAACAGTGTCAGGTATTGCTGGGATTCGAGCCGGGGACCTTTGGGTTTCTGGCTCGATACCTTAACCATTTGGCCAGGTGAGCAGCCTGTAGGGTTGCTCGCTATGTGTAACCTGGCCTCTGCAGTCCCAGCCCAACTGCCGCCTTATTGGCCTCTCCAACCCCAGCTCAGCTGCAGCCTGTTTGGCATCTACAGCCCCAACCCAGCTCCTGCCTAGTTTAATCAGCCAATCAGGGTTGACTCTTCCCTATTTAAGGGCAGCACTTAGACCACTCCTTGCCAGAGCATTGCATGGTTTCTCCCTAGTACTGTGGCAGCGCCCCTAACTAGGTAGTTCTAGCTCTTGCCCCTTATTCCTCCTTGCCTTTGTCTGCCTGTCCTTGTCTTGTCTTGCTTTACCTTATCTTACCTTCCCAGCCTAGACCTTGATCCTACCCTGCCTTGCTTGTTCCTGATTTCTGCTTCCTGTTTCACCTTGTGTCGCCTGTTCCTGATTCTGGCTTTCTGACCCTGCCTTGTACCTTGCCTCCCTCTTGCTATCCTGCTCCAGTCCTGTCTTTCTATCCTGCTCCAGTCCTTTCTTTCTATCTATCCTGCTCCAGCCCTCTCTTGCTCCAGTCTTGCTATCTGCTCTAGTCTCCCTCTGCACTCTATCCCCAGTTTGATCTGATCTATGCCTGCACCGTCCTGTCCCATCTAGTCTGTTCCTGTTCCACTCCTGCCTTGTCCAGTCTGTTCCTGTTGAGTCCTGATCTTTGCCCTATCTGTCCTGTTCTGCTCCTGATCCAGACTGACTCTTCGCCCTCATCAACCTGTTCTTGCTTTCCCTTCAAGTGTTCCCTAGGAACATACAGCTCCTGCCTCAAGGACTCGCCCTTTCCCTTCAGTCTCTACAGCGCCCCCTACCTAATCTTTGACAAAAAGCAGGGAAATATATGTGTCTCCAGGATGCAGAGCCAGACTTGGATAAGAGAAAATTTTATACAAAATACTTTCCTGAGACATAAAATGGCAGTGATCACAAATGGGTTAATATCCCGTTGTCATGTGAGGACAGGAAGTATCATGCTTAATTATAAAACCACCCCCCTTGACTCCCACCTCGTCTTTGTTATCCTGTTATTCCAAAACTTAAATACATACATACAAGGGAGGGATCGTGACCACTGCCATGTTACGTCTCAGGAAATGAAAATTTCGGTAAGTATTTTGTAAAAATATTCTCTTTTCCCGATCCTCACATGGCAGTGGTCACGAATGGGACATACCAAAGCTAATTCCAATTAATGGGCGGGAAATAATTTATTAATGAAAAACAGATTCCAAAACTTTGCGACGAAATTTAGCTTGAGCCGCTGAAAACACATCGAATTTGTAATGCGTGATGAAAGTATTAACGGAAGACCAGGTAGCTGTATTGCAAATCTCTTCCAGAGTAGCCTGAGCCTGGAATGCCCTTATAGATTTTGGACTAGCCATCGCACTTAATGAGTAAGATTTCTTGATGCACTCTTTGATCCAACGAGTCACAATATTTTTAGATGCTTTTTTTCCTTTCTTAACACCTTCTGGGCAAATGAACAATGTGCCTGATTTGCTTAGAGTTTCTATTCTTTCCAGATAACACTTCAGACACCTTATTACATCCAGATTATGCCAAAGTGCTTGTTCCTCATTAAGAGCTTCTTCAAAAAAAAAAAATGTGGGCAATACTATAGATTGATTTAGATGAAACTCAGAAACTACTTTAGGTAAGAACTTATCACTCAGTTTCAACACTTCTTTATCTGGAAATATTGAAATAGGCCCTGGGGTCACCGATAGTGCCTGAAATTCACTGATTCGTCTGCCCGATGTTACTGCCAATAAAAAAAACTGTCTTAAATGTTAAAACATTTTTAGGGGAATTTCTTTTGGTTCAAATGGAGAATCTATTAAGCACTTCAGAACCAAAGGCAAATCCCATGGTGGAACTTTTTCTCTGATCTTGGGTTTTAAGTGGATAACTGCTTGGCAATATCTGATCATAAGAGGATTGTGTGCCTGCCAATATTTAAGCCATAGTGATCTACGGGCTGCCACTGCCAACCCCATGCTTTTAGCTGACCATTTTATTACATCAAAAGATGCTTCCGCAATGTAATCTGTAGCCACTTTTATCACTTGTAAATCTTCCAGCATCACTTCTCTGTTGGTTTTGTTGACCATATTATCTTCTAAGTTATTCAGCCATAGCTTCATAGCTCTTGCCACTGAAGTAATGGCTACTGCTGGCTTATAGAGTAGGCTTTTTTCAAGGTGTTGTCTTGCCTTCGCTCCATTACATCTCTGAGGGAAATGCCCCGACCCGGCCTGTACTGATTACGATTCTGTTTCCTGTTTTGTACCGTGACCCTCGGCCCAAAAGACTCTGCTACCTGCCGTGCCCCTCTGCTAGCCAGAACATCTTGCCTTGTATCCCTCGTTAAGTCCAGGTGGCACCCAAGTAAGCTGAGGGCTCCTCCCGAAGCCCAACGGTGGTCACACTATTGGTGAAGCCGAGCCGAGACCAGGGTACTTGGCACCTGTTCTGGTATTGGGTGCCAGCTGTGACACTATCATAGTAAAAATAATCATGCTTTTACAAGCAATACCTCTCCAGAGACAATAATCCAACTTTCTTCATATTCTAAGTCTTCCATTTCAGCCTAACTAACCTTGCAAGGATAACACCTAAAGCTGCAGTATGTATTCAAGTTGAGCCCTTAGCAGAGACCTATAAAATTATATTTTCTTCCCTTGAGTCAGTCTATTTGAATACAAAATAATCTTTATTGTCAAGAGATTGCTCTATGTAGAGCTGTATGACTTCATTTGCTGTAGTAGACACTGACTTTGACTTCCTAGAGTTGCAAACTATGTTATCCACAATAACCCCCCATCCTTCTCAGTGAAGAAGATCCCCAATATAATTGAATTACGTTTATAATTCACATTTTTATTAATTGTGCCCAAGTGCAAAATCATTCATTTATCAACATTGAACATTAGTTGCCAATTTGCTTCCCAGTTCTCTTTGAGAGGACCAGGGAAGTCAATTGCATAAATGTGCTGATATTTTGAAAGGATGGCTGTATTGTTGTTAACACTGTATTTGTTGCCTTTGAAGTGGGACTGCACCAAACTCAGATGATATGCACATACATTTTTATCCTGTGTCCCAGAGAAGGCCTTAGAGCAGTGATCCCCAACCAGTAGCTCATGAGCAACATGTTGCTCTTCAACCCCTTGGATGTTTCTCTCAGTTTCCTCAATGCAGGTGATTATTTTTGAATTTCTGGCATGGAGGCAAGTTTCAATTGCATAAAAACTAAGTATAGTACCAAGTAGAGCCTCTTATAGGCTGCCAGTCTACACAGGGGCTACCAAAAAAGCCAATCATAGACTTGGCACCCAAGGCACTTTTTCATGCTTGTGTTGCTCCCCAACTCTTTTTACATTTGCACGTGGCTCACAGGTAAAATAGGTTGGGGACCCCTGCCTTAGAGAATGACACATAGAGGAAAATATCAAAGTGGATGTTATACACCAGACAGTTTTGAAGGCACAATAGTCCACAGGCATTATTAGTATAAGTTTATTTATTAGTATAAGGTTATTTATTGCAAATGGTCTCTTCCCCTAGGGTCTACAACATCACGATCTATCATTTTTCCATACTCTGTCCTTTTGTTCCTCTTACTCTGTGGGATAAGAGCAAATTGAGAGTTAGAGCCAGGGGAATATGTCTTGGAGCAGCAGTGATCTATAAAATGACATTTGCATTACCTGGATTCATGCAAGAGAATTTTCCGCAGGTGTTTGGGCAGCACTTCCATCCTTGTTCACACCCTGTGTCCTCTGTGCATTCCCTGCCACAAATTCCAAGGGTTCCATCTCTTACTTCAGGGCAGGAAGTGGCATTTCCTGGTCAGTAGGGATGAAAGAATTTCAGAAAACATGCAGGAAAACATGTCTAAATTAAGCACAACATCTCTGAGCTATGGCCCAGATTATTTGTTATTGCTATAGTGTCTATGGAAGATCTGTGGAAATGAAAACACAAGTCTCCACCAGATGTCTTCCCATTTACTTGTATATCAAGAATGCTGTCACTTGGCTATTTGTTCAAATATCTTTCACGGGCAGTGCATATATGGAAAGTAGTTGGTGACAGATACAGACATTTTTTATCACCGTGGTATACCCTTAAGGCAGCATTCCTCAACCAGTAGCTTGCAAGTAACATGTTCATCACCAACCCCTTTGGATATGGCCTCAAAGCAGGTGCTTATTTTTGAATTCTTGGTTTGGTTGCATAGAAAACAGGTGTATTGACAAATAGGGCTTCCTTTAGACTTCCAGTGCACATCAAGAATACCAAATAGCCAATCCCAGTGCTTATTTGGCACCCCCAGGAACTTTTTTCATGCTTGTTATGCTCCCCAACTCTTTTTACGATTGAACTTGGCTCGCAGGTGAAAAAGGTTGGGCCTAAAGGAACTACCTCAGTCACAGACACCTCAACACCAATGATCCAGAGAAAAATTCCAAAAAAGGACTTATTGGGTCCCACTAGCTAATACATAAAATACTATTATTACAGTCATTTTTCTATAAAGTAAAAATATCTATAACGGCAGGTCCGGACTGAGATTAAAAATAGGCCCATGCTTTTCAGGTAGACAGAGGCCCAATCAGCCCACAGAGAGGCCCAAACAGTCCCCACCAGCCCTCTAAATACTGACTTTCTATGGCACCATATAGCAGCCCCTCTATAGCCAGAACCCACAGATTGCCAGTCAGGGCCTGTATAACGGTTACAAATGCTTACTTACAGCTTCAGTAACTACACATCACTCAGTTTTTCCAGTTTGGGAAAACTATGCAGAATGTTGGGTTATGATATAGTGGGCAACGTTTAGGATAAAGTTACTAGACCTGTCCAATGTTGCCCGTTATTCCCTGACTTCCCATCTGTTAGGAAAAGCTCTCATAGGAGACCATGTTTTCCTTTTGAGAGTTAATGGACTGGGTACTAAAGACTTAGATCAGCTCTCATGTCAGATATCTCTTACATACTTAAGTGTTTAGCAAATAGCCAGTCCTTGTCCCACCATATAACCGGGCTTCATCATTCTATCCATCATACAGTTATTCTGGTTGGCTGTTTTGTACCCGTGGTACAGAAGTGTATAGAGATAGCAGCTACTTTCTGGTGCACTCCCCTTTAGGATATGTTAAGCATTGAAATTGCTCCTGCATAAGACAATTATCACCTTATATTCTTCTTTCCACTATCTGCCAGCTCTTACCTGCTGCCTGTGCTTCCATCCTCTCCGCCAACACAGCCAGGAGTAGGAAAAGTGTCAGATACTTCAGTGTCTCCATGCTGAGCTGCTTCTAGCACTAGATCTGAGTTTCTCCAGGTGAGGCTGGGAGAGGCACATTGTCTCCCCCCTCCCACCTGTCTGGAAAAAAACATCTAATGACAAAAGATATTTGGCACAGGGACACGTTCCACATCATAGGGCAAATTGCATGAGAGAAGGCGGGGAAGGAAAAGGAATTCAATACTCTATAAAGGAGGAGGACAGGGATGGATTCAGTAAAGTTTCTTTTGTGCCAGGTCATGAACAGTACGTTATTGTGCCCATAGCACAGAAATACCTGGCAAACTATTAATAGCTTGTATGTATCATTTCAAGGACAAATGATGTAATGCATCAGTTTACACTCATGTAATGTTTGTTTTTACAGTATAAGTCATACATATAACGCTGTAGGCATTGAGTGCATTATGATGAATGTTTAAGGAATGGGTTTTTATTCGTTTTTATTCGCCAGGCGCGATTTTGCATCAAATTTGCGTGATTCGCCGCCGGCAAATAAATTCGCAAAACGGCTGAGAAAATTCACAAAAAAATGGACGCCGGTGTCAAAAAACAGATGCCGGTGTCAAAAACGGATGCCGGCATCAAAAACGAGATTCCGGCGCCGTTTCATGAATTTTTCGCCCATCACTAATGGCTATTCATTCTACAAGTACCACCCTGCTTGACCATTGGGGGCAGGTTAACAGTAATAAGTTTTAACAGTGTCTTCTGTATGTGCAGGGTACATCTGTTGTTAACCAATATACATGTACTGCTTACCTTGTCTTCTGTCTATGTATGGTACATCTGTTGTTAATCATCAATATAAAAGGAACCACTTACCTTGTTTTCTGTCTATGTATGGTACATCTGTTGTTAACCAATATATATGTACCACTTACCTTGTTTTCTCTCTATGTATGGTACATCTGTTGTTAACCAATATATTTGTACCACTTACCTTGTTTTCTCTCTATGTATGGTACATCTGTTGTTAACCAATATATATGTACCACTTACCTTGTTTTCTGTCTATGTATGGTACATCTGTTGTTAACCAATATATATGTACCACTTACCTTGTTTTCTCTCTATGTATTGTACATCTGTTATTAACCATTATATATGTACCACTTACCTTGTTTTCTCTCTATGTATGGCACATCTGTTGTTAACCAATATATATGTACCACTTACCTTGTTTTCTGTCTATATATGGTACATCTGTTGTTACCCAATATATATGTACCACATACCTTGTTTTCTGCCTATTCAGGGTACATCTGTTGTTACCCAATATATATGTACCACTTACCTTTTTTTCTGTCTATGCAGGGTACATCTGTTGTTACCAAATATACATGTACCACTTACCTTGATTTCTGTCTATGCACGGTATATCTGTTGTTTCTAGTATGCATGTACCATTCACCTTGTCCTCCATCTGTGCAGAGTATATCTGTTGTTCCTCAATATGTAAATGCGGTTTATGATAAATTAAAAATGTTTTTAAGCATTTTGTATGTTCCACTCACTATTAATTTGTCCGGGCAGGGTATATCTGGAGCACTTCACCCTCTGGTTTGACAAGGTACATCTATGGTTACTGATTCTGATATTTACTTACAATTAATACTTAATGTATTCAAATGTAGATATATATATATATGTACTGGAAATTAATTTGTACTTACTGGTGAAAATTGTATTGCTGTTTACCACCATGAACTGTAGTAGCAGATACGTAAATATCAGCATATCGAGTATAGGTAAATCTAAAAACTAATTAGTGGAAGAGTTTGTATGCCGACATTTTCCCACACTAGTCAGTTGAACTGAAGAAGCTGCTCGGATGAGTAGTGAAGCGTCTTCATTGATTACTCAGCAAGTCCAGTTGTTTTTAGATTTACCTATACTAGATATACCATGACCTGGATGAATGGAAATCTTCATAGTCATAAACATCAGTAGTAGATACGCATAAACAAAAACATTACTCAATGTCAAAATGGCTTGGAATCCTTAAAGAAGGTGCCGTCACATATGTATGTAGAGTTGTGCAATTAGGGTGTTTCATGCATGAGAATCGGTAGCATTACTGGTGCAGATTCACAGAGAGCGAAAGCACAGGGTTGCCTCATATGTAATTGCACACCCATCTACCTCTAAAGGATGGGGCATATCAGTGCTTAATTAGCTTTTTATTTAACAAAACAAAAATTCAAAACCAATTTAATGTGGGCCAGATTTGTTAGTGCAGTTTGCTTAATTTTCTACCAACCATCTGAACTTGTCTGGTACATTGATAGGGTTCAGTTTTAGCAGACCATCCGTTGAACCTATATTATAATTCCATTTGTCTGTCCAGAGTGAAAACATCTGGCAATGCCCTGTCTCAGAGGGTGGTCGGGACCCTTTACTAAAGGTGACCATACACAGGAAGATCCGCTAGTCACTTGTCGCCAAACGAGCGGATCTCTCCCCGATATGCCCACATTGAGGTGGGTGAAATCGGGCTGATCCAATCGTTGGGCCCTAGGGTATCAGAATGGATGCAATACGGGTGGTCAGATCGCAGGACTGCATCAACAAATAGATGCAGCTACAATCCGACTGGATTTTTTACCCTGCCCCATCCACATCTGCATGACTTTTGGCCAGATATCGACCGGGGAAGCCTGTCGGTCAATAAGTTGCCGACTCTGTCTGTCGGCAGCTTTTATTGGTCCATGTACGGGGGCCTTTAGGCTCAGATCTCACAGACTGTTTGATCAGATAGCTCATCCCATGTATGGCCACCTTTGGTTGCACCACCTCCTTAGGCTTATGGATCTTCAAACTGATCGTCAACCTTGCTTAGTCAATCCATCAGATGCATTGTAAGTTACGAGCAACTGAGAAGACCTTAGAGGCAAATTAGTAGATGTGGTAAATATTACTTGGTAGAGAAAGTTTCAATTGAATATAGCCGATGAGCTCAGATTACAGAACCCGTTGGGCTCTTAATCACCACCAGGACTGCCTTGAATCATGTAGTTAAGTGACCGCACCCAGTGACCCAAATTGTTCACATAGAGTGTCAGCTGTCAGTGCCACGAAATATGATAATATGCAATATGTATATTGCACACACCCCATATTTAATTGTCATTGACAATATATTAACCTAAATCAAATATACACTATATCTGATCAACTTGGGTTACTACGTGTTGTCAATTAATTACATGATTCACATAAGTTATAGTGGTTTATTAGAAAATAGCTTATTAGAAAATGAATTAGATGTATATTGCACTACTATGCATGTTACTGGGTAGTCTTGAATCTGATATAAGGTGGCCATGAATAGGCCGATAAAAGCTACTGAAGCAACCACTCCAGACTAAGTGGCAGCTTAATGGTCAGCGTATGGGCCTTTCTGTAAGGTTGCCCGACATACATATGGATAAAAATGTGCTAGTGTATGCCCAGCTTTATTTGATAATTGATGGATTTTCTTTTGTCCAGTTTTAAAGGGGACCCAAGTTTAGCTTTGTTGGGGCAGCCTAGAGCATGGCGACCGTATACAAAGTACTGTACCAGATATTGAACTGATATCACCTCTGTAGGCCTCTGTCTTATCTGCCAAAAGACTGGAACACTAAATCTTAGCGTAAAGGTAAATCACAAATCTTCGATCCAGCTTAACTTCTCCTTTAAGTAACAGGTAGACAAATAGTAATCTTATGCTTTTTTATGCAGGAAGGGGAACAAAAATTAAGCAATTAAATTGCCAAGTATCTGGTGTCTGCAAAGTGTGCTTTGCTCCTGGTGCAGGTTTTACCTTTGTTGGCATATTAAGTGCAGTTATTAGTGCAGGGCTTGTATCCCAAGGTGCTCCTTCCTGTGCCTTATAAATGGTGAATGAAACAGAGACATGCACGTGCAGCCACTCACATTTGAACCTATCAGTGTGCCATTTATAGTAGAGCACACATTTTTGCACCTTTGCAAAAAGGCACACTGATTTTGGGGCCTGCAACAACAGCAGTGGTAAATACAGGGTAGCAAGGGTTTGTGTCTATATATGGAAGTCTACAAAGTTCCGGAGAGTATTGTTGGTCAAGTCTCGGGGTGCTAGTTGCCTGTCTGCTATACAACACTCTAGCATCTGGAAGTACTGCTGCAGCTGCTGTTTCTTTGCTGGTTCTCCAGACACTGAATCCCAAATTCCATTGTCAACATATGTGTTATACAATTTGAGCTTTAGCCATCCCAAGGGGGGTGGGCTACATAATATTGTTGATAGAAGGCAAAGCACTGGGGTAGTTCTTCACTCTGTGAAAAGCCGCTCCCCTTGCTAAAGGCACTAGGCTCTTCCTGGAGTACATAATTGCTCTTAGCATTAAACTTGATACCTACCTCTGTAAGTGTCAAACTTCAACTTAATCTGGACCCACAATTCCATAGGGAAAAAGTCAGCATAAATGTGTTGAAGGGACCAGGGTTCAATGCCGGTTTGCTAGTCTAAGTTCCTGCTTGTGCTATTGCTAGTTTCTGGCTTTGTTACTGATTATTGATATTGCTTCCTGACCCGAATACAAATCTGAACACAAACTTGATTAACCTTTTGGACTTTGGCATGTTCTTCAGTGTAAAGCATTTGACAGTATCCCAACTTCTGGCCACAAAGGCCGTTAATCCCTGATGGAACAATCGGGCCCTGGAGTCTTCAGACTTGAAGACAACTCTTTGTAGGATGGAGACACCTAAGGAAGCCTACGAAGAGTAGTGTTTGACCTTCTAATACTCCTGCTGGCCTGGTCTGTTTAACACATGACCTAAGCCTTTCTATCCTTCTCATAGTGCCAAACCTGCAACCATCCAGGAGTACATGCAATTTAACAGCCATTCTGTGTAACATGTCAACACGGTGTGAAACAATACAGCTCTTCAACTGCTCTTCACTGATTTCATAAAAGACTAAGGGGTACATTTATCAAAGAGTGAAGTTCCGCCACTAGAGTGAACTTCAGCAGCTCTCAATTAATTTCTATGGGATTTTGAAAGGCGTATTTATCAATGGGTGAAAGTGAAAGTTCACCCTTTGATAAATACGCCTATTAAAATCCCATAGAAATATATGGAGAGTGGCGGAACTTCACTATTAACTTCACTCTTTGATAAATATACCCCTATAGCCTTTTAAAAATATGCTATATATTTTATGCATCTGTTTCCTAAAGCTGGTGTGCAATTGCATAGGTAAAGCAACCCTAGTACAGCAACATTATTTCTGTACCCCCCATATATCATTGTTTGTTCTATGACACAAGTACATTAATACAAAGGATATTTCATAAGGGATTTAGCTAAATGTCTATAAATATTTGCTAAAAGTTGATATAAATTAAGGTAATTCAAGACACACTAGTGTGAGGAAACATTCGGCACACCTCCTCAATACTGATTACTGTGTCAATATTGTATGTACAGGGAGTGATGTGTCAAAGCTGCCAGAGACTCACACCATCAAAACATGGATTATACTCGTTCTGGTTATAGACCCAAGTCTGTTTAGGCTAAATATGGGAACTTGTTCCAATGACATTATGCATGTTATTTTTAAATATTAAGTATTTTTCTTGAAGCTCAAACATTGGAGGCACATTCACTGGAATTGGTATTAGAGGCTGCTTGATAATGCTTGATAATGCCATTCTGAAAGAACCAAACATGTTATTGTATTATAACAGCCTATAAAAGAAGATATATTTAGGGCTCTTACTGACGAGCGGTTGAAGCTGCGCTCCCCTGCGTTCTGTTTTTCTGCGTTCAGCCGCAGGGGAGCACAGGAATAGACGCATTAATCTTTTTTCAATGGGGCTGTACTCACACAGGCGCTTGTAGGCGCTGAACGCAGGTTGAGACACAACATGCTGCATTATTCCTGCGTTCGGCACCTACATGCGCCTGTGTGAGTACAGCCCCATTGGAAAAAGCTAAATGCGTCTATTCCTGCGCTCCCCTGCGGCTGAACGCAGAAAAACGGAACGCAGGGTAGCGCAGCTTTAACCGCTCGTCAGTAAGACCCCTAAACATATTAATTTGTCATTCATAGAAACACCTGCCCCCAGACTGTAGAGGAAGCTTTTTAACTCTTTCACAGATAGGCTTTATTATTTTTTGTTCTCAAGTTTATTTAGGGCGTTCTCACCCTAGCGTCTGCTTTTTGTCAATAGTGCATTGTAAATTGCTCACTCATGCAGTTCAAGAGTATGAGTCTGTTACAATCAGAAATTGAAGTCTGGTTGAGAAACTCAAAGGCCTGTTACAGGAGATGCTCTGATTCAATGTGCCGATTCTGTCATTGTCCAATGGGATTTTTAATACCTGCCCAATTGATATCTGGGTGATTTTCAGACAGATATTGGTCGGACAGGCTATTTGGTGGGTGCCAATAAACTGCCGACTTGATCTGGAGATCTTAAGTAGCAGGTTTTTTTTTTTTCCAGACTGTCTATGGCCAACTAGTTAGGATGCTTCCAGGCAGGACAGCGGTTAATTGCTGAAGGCCTCCTACAATCAGTTTTGGGAGGAGTCTTCTTATAGTTCTTGCAGCCATGACTCCTTGCCTCAGCAAACTATGAATTAGAATTGTCCAGTGATCCTATTAGAATGTTGTGATCTAGCAATTATGTATGATTTTTGAGTGTCTGACTTTGAGCTTCTAAAATCCCTGGTACTGTGTTATTGACTGATAATTTGTCTCTATCCCAACTACTCATTTGCTAGCGATTTCTGATTTATTTGCCTTAGTTCTTTGCATGACCTGGCCTGTTCTATGACTATCCCTCTGCAGATTCCCATCTTAAAAAATTTCTGTGAGCGGCTGCCCCTCCACAACAGTAGTGATGGGTGAATTTATTCGCCAGGCGCGAATTCACGGCCAGCGAATAAATTCGTGAAACGCCCGCGACAATTCACCGGCGCCGTTTCTCAAATTTTTTGTCGTTTCGGGAAATTCGCGAACTTTGCGGCGAAACGGTGCAAATTCGCCCATCACTACACAACAGGTTTCTGTGTCCATTCTTTCTCTGTCACGTGGCAGCCTTCACTCGGGCTTCTGAGCTGAACTGCAAATCTCTACCCTCAGCTGTGAATTCTGTAAGGTTGCTTATATTTTGATTTACATTTGTGCAAACTGCTCTCGCTGCAAAATGACTTGTGTTTGAATTGAAGGGGTGGATCAACTTTAAAGAGTACCTCTTGGGCAACATTTTTCCCAACCAATGTTTGGGGGTAACAGTATTTTTTTTTTTAATTGCCCCCCGCCAGCACTAGGACACTACCTCCTGGTGCGAGTGGCCATGTTGTGCAGAGCGCATGCATGAGCTTCTGATGTCACGTGTATGCATGTAATGAGCAAGTTGCAGAATTTGCTCATTATGCGCATGCGTGTGACCCAACATTGCCGCTAGAACCGGGGGCAATATTTATTATTTATTTTTTTAAAAAAAATACTTTCACCCAGATCCGGAGTGCGGGCTCTATTAGCCTGCACCTTTGGTTGTGGAAAAATATTTTCGCTCAATAGGGGCCAATTAAGTATGTTATAGCATGGCCAATTCTAAGCAACTTTTAAATTTGCCTATTTCTGACTCTTTCTAGCTTTAAAATGGGAGTCACTGACCCCATCTAAAAAGTAGTTGTTACCTTCGACTTCTCATTCAGACCCAATTATATTTGTCGGCTGCATTTCGTTGGCGGGGGCGTCGATCCGACTAAAAAACGTTTGTGGAGCTCTACTGTATCCTACTTGAATACGCTGTTTGTGTGTGATTTAAAAAAACAAAAAACTCACTCTCCAGCCAGGCAAAGGTGTTTTGTGTTGCCTGATGGATACAGGTGCAACCTTACACCTAAGATTTATATATTTTTTCTCTCTTGACACAATGAATATTATATCATATCAATCACTGCTACAGAACTTCCACTAGAGGGTGTAGTTTAGTCTCTTACTATCTCTGTAATGCATTACACCCCTGCTGTTGTTGCATTACTTAGCAGGGTAGTTTAGGAATGTAAAACGGTTATGGGATCCGTTATCCAGAAATCTCAGAATCACAGGAAGGCCATCTCTCATAGATTCCATTTTAATGAAATAATGAAATATTTTAAAAATTATTTCCTTTTTCTCTGTAATAAAACAGTATATTTTGCTTGATCCGACTAAGCTGTAATTAAGCCTTATTGGAGGCAAAACAATCCTTTTGGGTTTAATAAATGTTTAAATATTTTTTTTTAATTTAGATTTAAGGGATGGAAATCCAAATTACAGAAAGATCCCTTATCCAGCAAGCTCCAGGTCCCAAGGATTCTGGATAATAGGTCCCATACCTGTAATACCAAATACAAATATATAGATCATATTTTGCTATAGAAATAAAATAGTTTTGTCATGCTTTTTTACAATATAAAAGGTATGTTACTATGAAGTCACAGCCCCGAAACAGGAAACTGATCACTACTTACAATAGCTCTTGCGATACCTAATTATCTTCATTCAATTCGGGATAAAATGTTATGCAGAAAAAAAAGCATTCACCGCATTCCTGCTGCTGTGGAGCTTACAGTCTAATTTCATGGCACATACTAGGTTTCTGTTATCTCCACTGTATGAGTTTGCAAAATCCGTATACTAAGGGGGGTTATTTATTAATGTTCGAGTTCTATTTTGCAAGAAAATTCAAGTTGATTTTTTTGGTCAGATAACTTGAATATTTAGTTTTTTTAAAAAAACAAAAAAAAAATTGTAGGAGTTAATGGCAGAGGTCCCTTGAACCATTTGAAGATGGGGGGGATTGCGAAAAACTGTTTTTCACAAAAATTTAGCTTTTTCCATGTTTTTTCTTAAATAAGATGCCATTTGAGTTGCGAGTTCATTTGAGGTATAAAAAACTCTAAAATGTGACCTTTGATAAATAACTCCCTAAATGTCCTGGTTGGTATCAAATATATTTGCCTATGTCAAACTGTACCTTATTCCATACCAAAATCTGCCTTTTGTGAATATTGTAAAGCTTAGGTTTCCTCTTTTCTTAATAGATAAGGCTTTTCATCAGCTTATTTATAAACCTGCTCTTTATAACCCCTAATATACTGTTGACGTGTTTTTTGCTAAATTAAAATTAAATAGTAAAATAATTGAAAGTTTTGACATTTAAATTAGGGGTTTTTTTTAACATATTTTAGGCACAAAAATACAAATTAAAATATACAATACAAAGATTGGGGGCAGAAAAGAGAAATTAAATAAATTGAATGTGAGATTAGAAAGAGTTGAAACTTAGTAAAGTTTGAGAGGTGTAGGAACTTGGCTACCTTGGGTTGTGTCTGGGTGCAGCCAGACTAGAGTTCATGTCTGAACACGTTGATTTCTGCATAGGGCTGTGCCTGACACTGTCAGTATGTTGAGAACTGATGAACAGAATAGTTGTTAAGACTCATTGCTTAATGGGTGGGGGGTGGAGGGAAGAGGTTCTGACGTACATTGCATGCTGAGCAATTATGTTTCTGTTGAATTTGGTAAAAGGAAGCCTTGATCTAGCTTGTGGATTAAGCATTTAACCTTATTCTAGTTTCACCATCCTTATAGATATAACTGATATGCAACAGTTTGGGATACAGCCAACCAGGAGATATCTTTCAGAGCTATCAACTTAAAATCTTTCCACCCTGGAATTGACATAAGCGGAAGACGAACAGCCTCTCCTGAAGCCACAGATTCCGTTACGCATGCACACATCGCTCCGCTGACATCACTGAAATGTTCTACTTATGCACGCATCACATTTTTAATAGGAATGCACCAAATCCACTATTTTGGATTTGGCCAAACCCCTAAATCATTTGTGAAAGATTCGGCCGAATCTAAACCCTAATTGATATAGAAAAGGATATTGCAGCAAGCAGTAAAAAAAATCCAAAATTATTTTATAAAGATGTTAATAGTAAAAAAATTAAGCAGGAAGGGGTGGGACCCTTACTATCAGAGGGGGGTCAGCTCAAAATAAAAGAGCAGATTCTGAACTCATATTTTTCATCTGTCTACACAAATGAGGAACCAGTAAGTAAAGGTTTCCTTCTTAATAGTCCCAATTCTAGTAATACAACTAATGATGCATGGTTCACACATGATGAAATTCAAAAGAGACTAGAACATGTTAAGATTAACAAAGTTCCGGAGCCAGATGGTATTCATCCCAGGGTACTTAGCGAGCTTAGCTCTGTGATTGCCAAACCGCTTTACTTAATTTTTCAGGATTCATTGAGATCTGGCATAGTGCCAAGAGACTGGCTAATTGCTAATGTGGTGCCTCTATTCAAAAAAGGATCACGTTCTCAGCCTCAAAACTATAGGCCAGTTAGTCTGACGTCAGTGGTAGGAAAGCTTTTCGAAGGGTTAATAAAGGTGCAGGTACTGGACTTTATATAAATCATAATACTATGAGTGTGTGCCAGCATGGTTTTATGCGTAATAGATCTTGCCAGACTAACTTAATTTCTTTTTAAGAGAAGGTAAGTAGAGACCTCGATTCTGGGATGGCAGTGGATGTGATTTACTTAGACTTTGCTAAAGCATTTGATACAGTGCCACACAAAAGGTTACTGGTTAAATTAAGGAATGTTGGCCTGGAACATAGTATTTGTACCTGGATAGAGAACTGGCTAAAATAAAGACTACAACGAGTGGTGGTAAATGGAACATTTTCGAATTGGACCAGTTGGACCAGCTCTGTACTAGGTCCCTTGCTTTTCAACTTGTTTATTAATGACCTGGAGGTGGGCATTGAAAGTACTGTTTCTATTTTTGCAGATGATACTAAATTGTGCAGAACTATAGGTTCCATGCAGGATGCTGCCACTTTGCACAGTGATTTGTCTAAACTGGAAAACTGGGCAGCAAACTGGAAAAGGAGGTTCAATGTTGACAAATGCAAGGTTATGCACTTTGGCAAAAATAATATAAATGCAAGTTATACACTAAATGGCAGTGTGTTGGGAGTTTCCTTAAATGAGAAGGATCTAGGGGTCTTTGTTGATAACAAGTTGTCTAATTCTGGGCAGTGTCATTCTGTGGCTACTAAAGCAAATAAAGTTCTGTCTTGCATAAAAAAGGGCATTAACTCAATGGATGAAAACATAATTATGCCTCTTTATAGGTCCCTGGTGAGGCCTCATCTGGAGTATGCAGTGCAGTTTTGGACTCCAGTCCTTAAGAAGGATATAAATGAGCTGGAGAGAGTGCAGAGACTAAGTGCAACTAAATTGGTTAGAGGGATGGAAGACTTAAATTATGAGGGTAGACTGTCAAGGTTGGGGTTGTTTTCTCTGGAAAAAAGGCGCTTGCGAGGGGACATGATTACACTTTACAAGTACATTAGAGGACATTATGGACAAATAGCAGGGGACCTTTTTACCGATAAAGTGGATCACCGTACCAGAGGCCTCCCCTTTAGACTAGAAGAAAAGAACTTTCATTTGAAGCAACGTAGGGGGTTCTTCACAGTCAGGACAGTGAGGTTGTGGAATGCACTGCCGGTGATGTTGTGATGCTGATTCAGTTAATGCCTTTAAGAATGGCTTGGATGATTTTTTGGACAGACATAATATCAAAGGCTATTGTGATACTAAGCTCTATAGTTAGTATAGGTATGGGTATATAGAATTTAATTAAAAGTAAAGAGGGGTGTGTGTATGGATGCTGGGTTTTCATTTGGAGGGGTTGAACTTGATGGACTTTTTTCAACCCAATTTAACTATGTAACTAATTTTCATATGCAAATCAGTGAGGGGAAGGAAAAAGAGAGCTGCGCTAGAAGTGCACAGCAATTTTTTTCTTACGGTCTTTGTTTTGTGACAAAAAATCACATGATTTTAAGGATTCGGATTTGGTTCGGCCAGGCACAAAGATTTGGCCGAATCATGCTAAAAATGGCTGAATCCTGGCCGAATACCGAATTCTGGATTCAGTGCATCCCTAATTTTTACCCGCAAATTTCAGAAAATCATCAGAAATCATGGGAATGCTTAGAGTGACAAGAGACACAAAACTGAACTCACGGAAAAAATAGGTGGGGTTGACAACTCTGTGCTTTGGATCAGGAATTGGAGTTGTCATCCGGCTGGTGTTTGGCTGGTCTAGCCGGCAAATCATACCTCCCTACACTTGAAAAATGTAAAAAGGGACAAAAATATCTGCTAAATGTTCTGACAACACCCAGTTTGGCCCCACCCCTAAATACCACATCAATTTTTACTAACTTTGGCAGATTATGGAAAGTCTGAACACATTTCTGGGGATTTTAGGTACATGTTTTATGTGTTATTACAGTTTTGCTAATGAAGGTGAATTGTGCTTTAAGCTGAAAGTTTCAGTTCTCCCGAGACTTGTTTATCTTGCTAGTTACAGTTTTATCTTAATCTTATTTTAAATACTTTGTATCTAAGGGCAGATGCTGAGTATTCTGGGCTCTCTGCCAAAAGCCTCTTATTTAATTTAAGTTTCAGAAACGTTGTATGTTTCTCTGGCATCCCTGAAGGAGATCAATAGGAAATGCAGTCTGAGCTGTTAAAATCTGGGCTTTTCTTTTAAAATATGGGACAGTTGGGAGGTATGGGCAAATTACAAGCTAGTGCTGGGGCTGGTATTACAAACTTACTAGCAATGTACCTGATGGTAAATTTGTGATATCCCTCCCTTCCCTGACTCTCTCTGCTGTGATTGTCCTGTATAAAAACAGGCCTGCCTCTACCCTGCCCATTTCCCTGCCCATTTCCCTGCCCGCTGCATTCTGATCCATTTGCCCGATCCATTTTCCTGCTCAATCCACCCATTTCCTCACCCCATGACATCATCACCCTTCCCCAAGTGACTACCCCCTGACCCAAGGGTAGGGTTGCCATCTTTTCTGGAAAAAAATACCGGGCTTCCTATACATTTATCTTTTTTTTCCCTATCAATAACATTGGGATCAGCCATCATTTTTACCGGCCAGGCCGGTAAAATACTGGCCAGGTGGCAACCCTACCCAAAGGCCAGTATTACCGGTGAATAAAGGTGGCAACCGTAGTCAGGAAAGATATTGTGATGCTGGTGTCAGGAAGTGTTATCCTTTCCTTAATTGCATTACCCTGTGACTTTAAAGGACCCTTAACATCAAAATTTTAAAAAAAAATCATTAGTATACATTGAAAAAAAACCACCAAGACAAATTAAACTTTAAAATTGTAATGTCTTTATTAATAAATAACTTATTGAAACTCCGCTTGCGCTCCTCTTCAGAAAAGGCATTCGTGATCCATATGTGCGGTGCTCAATTTCTCCTCCCTGCTTTCCTTATAGGAGATAGCCAGAGAGAAGAAATCGAGCGCCGCACGATGGATCGTCCCCATGTCACCTTTTCTGAAGAGGCACGGAAGTGGAGCTTCTGTAAGTTGTTTCTTAATAAAGGCTTTGGGATTTTGACATTTAATTTGTCTTGGTGTTTTCTTTTTCAATGTATACTAAGGAATTTTTTTTAAATTATTTTGATGTTACTGGTCCTTTAAATGGCTGCTGATGTAATGCAGTGAGCGTTATAAGCCACAGCCTGGCCCAATCAGCAGGAGGGATTTGCTACTGACCTTGTGACCTCTCTGGAAGGAGGATTTGGAGCCAAAAAGATATGAGAGTGAGGCAGAACTTTTCCAGGAAGTACAAAAGTAAGGAAAGCATGGGCACAATAGTACTGAGAGGCAGCCTGGGCTTGTTCTTGTATCTGTGTGCAAATAGGGAGCCAGGAGAAAAGGGCTACATTTACCCACATAGGGAACCCCATAGTCCGAGTGCAGGGAGTTTAGCAAAAGGGGTTGTTCACCTTCCAAGCACCTTTTTCAGTTCAATTATTTTCAGGTTGTTCCCCAGAAATAAAGACTTTTTTTTCAATTACTTTCCATCTTTTATTTTTTACCGTTCTTTTAAAATCTTAGTTTAAAGTTGAATGTTTGTGTCTCTGTTGTTTGAGTCAGTAATTCAGGTGCAGACTCTGAACTGCTACAATTTTGCAACATTTAATTTTGCAACAGCCGCATCTCTGGAGTATTAGCAACTATTGTACCAATTCTAACAGCTGCCTGTAATGAAACCCAGAGATTCTGCTCAGCAGGGACACAGATAAGAAATGTATCAACTAAATGTATGAATTTAGAACAGTTTACAGGGTCGGCGACCCCCCGCCCAGAGCTGCTTTAGAAGGTGATCAACACTCCAATATTAGAAAACGGTCACACACAGAAAATAGAAAGGAATTGGAAAAAGTCTTTATTTCTGGTGAACTATCAGAAACCAACTGAACTGAAAAAAGTGATGGAAGGTGAACAACCCCTTCAATCCTTCTCATTCAGCCATCACAGTGAATGGGAATAGTGCAGCAGACCTGAGCTATTGTTAGGGGATTCACCCATGTAGGATAGTTAGGACTTCAGTCTTTTAGGGCTCTTACTGACGAGCGATTGAAGCTGCGCTCCCCTGTGTTCCTGCTGTACTCTCACAGGCGCCGAACGCAGGAAAAATGCAGCATGTTGCGTCTCAACCTGCGTTCGGTGCCTACACGCGCCTGTGTGAGTACAGCCCCATTGAAAAAAAACGAATGCGTCTACTCCTGCGCTCCCCTACGGCTGAACGCAGAAAAACGGAACGCAGGGGAGCGCAGCTCCAACCGTTCATCAGTAAGAGCTCTTAGTGAGTTGCCAGCATGTATACTAATTCTGAATTATGATTTACCCATCAGCCTCCATGACACCTGCAGCGGATCTCCTCAGGATTTCAGGAAGCCTTTTTCTACTCCAGCATTTTGAGCTCAATGTGAATTAAAGCTGCCATACTGCTTCCCTGCATCTGCTCTGCCTCACAGGATTTATTCTCTTTTACTACGATTGGGAGTTGGTGAGACCCTTTTTATTTTACACAACCCGGGGTGCTTCCATTTGGTGTTTTAACACATAACTCTGCTTATATTACTCTCAGACCTCTTGTGTGATAGTGGACAGTTTCATGCAAGGGGAGAGGGGCACCTTTATATTGCCTAATATGTATTATGTTGAAAATGTTATTTGACTGTCGTATTGTTTATATATTTTATGTTCTTATATATTACAATTACTACATTTCTACATATTGTGTGGTTCATTGTCTTTTTGGTATAATAATGACTCCAGCTGTCGTCCTCTGGGAGGTGTATGCCCACAGGTACCCCACAAACTCCACCAATCTCCCACTTAGCAGAGGCTTGGGAATTATTTTGTTAGTGCCCCAGTGTGGCCCTGAATATTGGTGCCAGGAATCGGTTACACTAGCAACCACAGGCTGATGGTCATGTCTAGTAAATATACTTGGTGCATTGGGTTATGCAATAAAAGTCTTACAGTTTGCACCATCTAGCAACTTACAGCAACCAATTGGCAGATGGTGCACATTTGGTTAGTTGCTATGTTTTAATTTTAGAGAAAATTTAACTTCGTACTGAAATTTTCTTTTCCTAGTAACCAGGGGCAGCCTTACACTAAGGGTGTTCCCCTCTCCTCACAGCAACAGGACAGGTTAATAATAAAAACTCCCTTCCAATCCAACCACCTAATTACCTATAAATACCTCCCCCCCCTATCTGCCCTTTGTCTTTTACAGTCCGAGCAGTTAGTTGTTTTCAGGGAGGGGTTAGTGTAAAGGCTGCCCATAGTTACCAGGAAAAGAGAATTTCGGTAAGTATAAAGTTAAAATTTTCTTTTTCCCATGGTCACTATGGCAGCCTGTCCACTAAGGGTGATGCAACATATTTGCAGAACTCCATGAGGCTGCCTTGCATACGTCTTCCTTTGAAACTGCTGCCTGAAAAGCCCATGAAGCACTATTTGCCCTAGTGGAGTGTGCCTTTATACCTTTCGGCAACCAAATTTGTTCTGTCTCATAAGCCAATTTAATGCAGTTAATTATCCATCTGCTTATTGTGGCCTTTGAAGCCAGTTGTCCATTTCTATTTCTGGCTGGAATTACAAACAACTTTTCTGTTTTCCTCCAAGCCTTTGTTTTCTTCAAATATAATGACAGACTCCTGACTATGTCTAGGTTATGCCATTCTTTCTCCTGTTCCATCACAGGCTCTGGAAAGAATGATGGCAGAACAATCTCATTATTTAGATAATGTTCCTTCACCACCTTTGGCGAAAGTGCTGGTACTGTTCTTAACAACACCTTGTCTGCTTGTATCACCGTATAAGGTTCTTCTGACAAAAAAAGCTTGCAGATCACTGATTCTTTTTGTTGAAGTGACCGCCACCAACAGAGTTGTCTTTAGCATCAATAACATGTCTGAAATTGACTCCAGAGGTTCAAATGGTTCTGTGGTCAGTCTTTTTAAGACTAACGGCAAACTCCAAGTCACCGATAATGAACTGACTGGAGGTCTTAAATGAAGAACTCCTGCCATAAATGTCATCACTTTTTTTTCTTTTGCCCATTGGCTCTCTGTTAATACTGAAATAGCAGAGATCTCATGCTTTAGATTCTTGTCTAATCCTGCTTGCAAAAATTCTAACACATGTGACACTGTCACTTGTTCCAGAGGGACTTCTCTTTCATTTAACCAAGATAGAAATGTCTTCCAAATTCTCTGATACATTTTATTTGTAGAAGATTTTTTTGCTGCCAATATTGTTTTAATTACTGTCTCGAAAATCCTTCTTTTTCTAGCCTGACCCTTTCAATCTCAATGCTTTCAGAGATAGTACTTGTGGGCACGGGTGACTGACTGGCCCCTGCATCAATAGGTCTTGTCTGTTCTCCAAACTCAGAGGTTCTTCTATCATCATAGACCTCAACAATGAATACCAGATTCTCCTTGGCCAATCTGCTAGAATTGCTATTTTATTGTCTTTTTCTCTTCTTATCTTTTTGAGTACTCTTGAAATCAAAGAATTTGGAGGGAAAATGTATAACAGACTTTGACTCCAGTCTTGAACAAGAACATCTATTGCTACTGCTTGGTAACATTGTCTCCTCGAGATGAATTGTTCCAACTTCTGATTCCTCCATGTCGCCATTAGGCCTATCACTGGTTGCCCCCATATCTGGACTATTTGAAGGAACATTACCTGATTTAATTCCCATTTGTGTTTGCTGATTACACTGCAACTCAAGAAATCTGCTAAACGATTGTGTTTCCCCGGAATGTGTAATGCCGTCATCTCCTGCAAATGCTGTTCCATGCCCATGTCATTATCGGATTTATCTCTTCCAATAAACTCATACTCCGAGTTCCGCTCCTTCTATCTTTATATACATGACTGCTGCTAAATTGTCTATTTTCACCATTAGACATGTCCCCTTCAGTTGATAATGTAGTCTTTGAATTGCTTTCCATACTGCTCTTAACTCCAACACATTAGATGACAAGTGCTGTTCTTCCATCTCCCATTTTCCTTGAATCCACGTCTGATCCAGATGTGCCCCCCAGCCCCACAGGCTGGAATCTGTGGTTAATTTCCTCCTAGGACCTTGCCTTGGCTAAATTTGCATCCGAAATCCACCACTTTGCATTTCTTTCCTTACTTGATTCGGAATCCTTATCTTCTGACTCCAGGACTGATTCGATTGTCTCCATTGTTGGATGAAAATCTGCTGTAGAGGTCTTATATGCCACCTTGCCCATTTTACCATCGGTACTACTGAGTTTAATAAACCTATTATACTGGACACTTCTCTTGCTGACATCACTACTGTCTGGATTAGATTCAATATCGTTTTCTTTATCTTTGTTTTTCTTCCGGTAAAGTTACTAATGCTTGTATTGTTAAGAACCTTGCTCCCAGATATATCAGATCTGGCGAAGGTATCTCAGATATATCAGATATTTTAGATCTTGCGAAGGTATGAGCTGGCGCTTTTCGATAGTCAAGGTCCATCCATGCTTTTAAAGAATATCTATTACTGTATCTCGATGTTTCACTAATGATTCCGGATCTCTTGCTCTTAACAGGATGTCGTCCAAATAATGGTATATAATAATGCCCTTCTTTCTGATTTCTGCTATTAGTGCTTGTAATTATGGATGGGCGAATTTGACTTGTTTCGCCAAAAACTTGCTGCCGGCGAAATGTCGCTGACACCCATTAAAGTCTGTGGGCATCAAAATTGTAGTCTATGAGCGTCATTTCTGCAGCGAAACAAGGCGAAAAAATTCACCCATCCCTATTTGTAATATCTTTGTAAACACCCGGGGGGGGGGGATGTTGCTAGTCCAAACTGTAGGCATGTAAATTGCAAATATATATATTCCCCAATCGCAAACCTGAGAATGTGTAAGTATGCATCTTTTAGATCAAATGACAACATCCAATCCTTTAGCTGGATTACTGCGATGATCATCTGTAGTGACACCATCTTGAATTTCTTTACATTTAGATATGCATCGATCGGTCTCAAATCCAATACTGGCCGATAATCTTTTGTCTTCTTTTCCAGTAAAAACATTACTGAATAATTTCTTTTTCCTTGAATTTTCTGGGAACTGGCACAATCACTCCATCATTTACCAACTGTTGTACATAATTCAACATGATCTCGTGACCAGGGGCAGCTGGGAAATTAACAAAATGTCTAGCCCCATGTCAGATTTCAAATTTGAATATAAAAAAATCTGTTTGCTCTTTTGAGAAATGAATTTCAGTGAAGAAGTCTGCTGGAGTAGCACTATTAACTGGTGTGTTTTGAAAAAAACATGTTTTCTGATGACAGGATCCCTTTAAGAAATAGGGCCCCAAACTCAAGGTGAGGCCTTATCAGGGACCTTTAAAGAGGCAAAATTATGTTTTCATCCTTCAAGTTATTGCCCTTTTTATGCACGACAGCACTTTATTTGCTTCTGTAGTCACTTAGTGCCTAGAGTTAGGCAGTTTATCCACAAACACCATGCAAACATATCCATGTCAATAATATTTTATCTTATGACTGGACAGATAGACTGCAAAAAGCAACTGTCTCCATGCTCATATTCCAAAAGATGTGCTTTACGCGGCTAAAATATAGTAATTTTTTATAATACATGATAATATATATAATATTTTTATCGTCTTACACAACAATGGTGTTGTTCCATGTTGCATTTTGCATTACATAACTTTACATTGCCTGTAAAGGGCCACTATGCCTTTTTTCATCCTGAATAGGTTTCACTCATAGTTACATAGTTAATCGGGTTGAAAAAAGACAAAGTCCATCAAGTTCAACCCCTCCAAATGAAAACCCAGCATTCATACACACACCCCTCTCTACTTTCACACAAATTATATATACCCATACCTATACTAACTATAGAGTTTAGTATCACAATAGCCTTTGATATTATGTCTGTCCAAGAAATCATCCAAACCATTCTTAAAGGCATTAACTGAATCAGCCATCACAACATCACCCGGCAGTGCATTCCACAACCTCACTGTCCTGACTGTGAAGAACCCCCTACGTTGCTTCAAATGAAAGTTCTTTTCTTCTAGTCTGAAGGGGTGGCCTCTGGTACGGTGATCCACTTTATGGGTAAAAAGATCCCCTGCTATTTGTCTATAATGTCCTCTAATGTACTTGTAAAGTGTAATCATGTCCCCTCGCAAGCGCCTTTTTTCCAGAGAAAAAAACAGTTTAGTTGCACTTAGTCTCTGCACTCTCTCCAGCTCATTTATATCCCTCTTAAGGACTGGAGTCCAAAACTGAACTGCATACTCCAGATGAGGCCTTACCAGGGACCTATAAAGAGGCATAACTATGTTTTCATCCCTTGAGTTAATGCCCTTTTTTATGCAAGACAGAACTTTATTTGCTTTAGTAGCCACAGAATGACACTGCCCAGAATTAGACAACTTGTTATCTACAAAGACCCCTAGATCCTTCTCATTTAAGGAAACTCCCAACACACTGCCATTTAGTGTATAACTTGCATTTATATTATTTTTGCCAAAGTGCATAACCTTGCATTTATCAACATTGAACTTGAATTTTTCAGGATTTATTATACCCTGATGCTGCAAAAATCCAGAATCCATAAATCCTCCATCTCAGACCGTAGAGGTCCTGTATAAGTCAATGGGAGAGGCACCTAACTCAATTTGAAATTGTCGTGGTCTGTGCTGGTTTAGCACGAAAATCAGACCTTTTTCAGGGTGTTTGTGTAAAAACGCAGAAATTAGAGCAATTCGGGAAAAACGGCAAAAAAATTTGCACGATTTTGAGTTTTTCAACGATCCAATTTTGAGTTTTGTTATTAATAAATAAGCTAAAATCGGCATGGGAGTTTGGTGATGGTTTTTTCAACAAAATATGAGATAAATTCAGAGTTTAGTAAATATTCCCCTTAATGTATATTGTATATCTCTCTGTAATCTCCCTAGAGAGTTGCCTTTGTTTTCTCTCTAGGGCGATTTTGTTTTGTATGGAGAATGCTGATTTCAGCACCGCTCCAGTGACCATGCCCCCATTTTCACACTCCCTTTTTCTGGTTTCCAGTAATGGGGTTGTAAAGGAGAGGAGATCATATGGATAAGGAGGTTCTAAATAAAAATAACTATACAAATTCGAAGTCAAAATTTTAAAAAAATGAAGGATTTGTGGCCCATTTTCCAGAATAAATGTGGAAAGAAATTCATCAGCAATTTTGACTTTTATTTCACTGACCAACCATTGCTTTGTGTTGTGGGCAAATGCTTGCTTGTTTAGTGGCCAAATCCCTGTAATACAATTCTATACCCTCATGTCATCATTGTCCGTTTCTTTTATAATAGAAAACACCTTGTGAGTCAGTAGAATTTTACTTTGACTTTATTTTACTTTCGTCAAGGTCATAAATAAATATTATACAAACCCAGGCAATAAAGCTCCAACCCCATCACATTACAAAATAAAGCAAAAACATAGGAAAACATCCGGTATGAAGACATAAATATGCACTTTCTCTAGTTCTCGTATGTATTTGTTGCGTGCGTATGCAAATATACACAGAATGATTAAACAAGTGTATGGATAAATTGACTTCATTTCTTAGGGCTTGTTTGGATTGAGGGGGAAGACTGGTATCCCTGGCCCGAATACAAAGAAGGTTGGCACTAGAATGAGAGAAGAGAAACAGATATGGTAATTCCTATTGCTGTACATTAGCACAAGAAGTATGAGGGTAATGCAGTAAAAGTTGTAGTGTTTGTACCTGGTCTTGCAACCAATCAGATATGTGCTTTCAGGTGAGCAGTAAATGGTTGCAATCATTTATGATCATGTAGCCACTGGTGATACTTTTATCATTTGAGCTTGTGGATGATATTGTATTTTACCTCAGCAGAGTAAACAAAATGGTGGCTCCAAGTCATGACAGTGAATACAATTATTCAAGCAAATAAGTAAGTCTCTCATCCTTTCCCCAGTTTGCCAGTGCTGAGATGACTCAAACTAGAAGTTCTTGTAACCTCAAGCCTCTGAGAGGTCCATTAATTATTTAGGGGACAAAAAGAAAATCATCTCAACTGAAGGGATTTTTTTTAAAACACAGCTTGTTGTCTTTTCGGACAAGGAAAGGGGACTCTCCACACTTCTCATTAATAATTTTCTGTTTCAAGCGTGTACTCAACATGGTATAGTTCACTACATGTATTGGTTGATTGCTTATTCTTTTATACCATTTTCTCTCTCCCTTTCTTCCTCTATTCTACTCTGCCCTCTTCATCCCCCTTCTTTTTACTATTCTGTTCTCATTTCTTTCTATTACTCCTTCCTATTGTGCCCTCTTCTCTTGCACTCTGATCTGCTTACCCCCTTCTTTCGTTCTCCATTCGGCTTTCACTCCCTTTTCCCAACTATTGTAACTTGTTTTTTATTACGTTTTTGCTTTCCCATTCTTTCTCTGCTATCCCCTTCCTTTCTCTATTTTCATATTTTAAAGAGAGACAGCAAATGTTGGACTGGCCCACCAGAAGCAGGACCCTCCTGCTTCTATCTATTTGGCTCAGTCCTTATTTCTGTATGGGAACAATGCGGGTAAATATATAGAAGAACATAATATATTATGTGAAAATGAGACTAATAGAATAAAGAGGTTGATTGAGGAGAGAAGGAAAAATAAATTGGCAAGTGGGCCTATAATGTAAGGTTTCCTTGTGGGCCCCTGGCATTCCAGTCCAGCACTAAAGACGGCTTCATACTGAATGAAACGGCATGTGATTAGCTAGCATCTTATTCAATCAATGTTTGGCCCTCCCTCCTGATGGTATGCACCTTAGTTACAGAATTGCCAATGCTGGCACATTTTCACACTGACTTGCCCTATGTATTATGTCCTCCCCATGAATGTTTCCCCCATAATTTTGTAAACAACTAGTCTAGAGGAAGAGAAATATAACAAAAATACTGCTTACCATTTACTGCTTTCAGGCACAGCCTCTGATTTCCACATTTGGTGTTGCAGCACTTGTACAATATTTCGCAGTCTTTGTCAGATTGGCAAACTTTGTTTGCAAAAGCGGTGCAGTTAGATGGCGCTGGAGGGCATATACCTGCTCTCTCTAGAAGGCACAGAAGATGGAAACCAGACATGTTATATGGGATGTTCTTTTGTCAGACTCAAGATAATTATCATGTTAATTTCCATCTACCCAAACAGTAAAGGGCTAGTTCACCTTTAACTTAACTCTTGGTATGTTAAAGAATGATCTTTTCTTAATAACTTTGCAATTGATTTTCATATTTTATTTTGATACATTTGCCTTCCTTTCTACCTTTAAACAGAGGTCACTGAACCCCGGCAGCAAACACCTGTTTCCCTGTAAGGACACAATTCTATTGATATAAGTACTTTTTATTGCTTACCTTTCTATAAAATTGGCCAATTCATTCTAGTCTGTTATTCACAATTATATAATGGCAATCAGATGGCACCCATACTGCAAAATGTGCTTACTGCTTTTAGTTTATTGAGATCTCCTCGCAATGATTGGGGGGAGGGGGGTCTACCCCCTTTCTCGTGTTCTTCAGAGGGTAAACCCCCCGAAACATTGTGTGGAGATCTCATTAAACCAAAAGCAGTAAGTACATTTTGCAGTGTGGGTGCCATTATATAATTGTGTCTTATATGAAACTCCTGAGCAACAGAGTTCCCAGATAGAGCACCACAAAATTGCACACGCAGACCTGGGATTTGTATTAAAGTGACTATTTATAATCTGTTATTTAAACTAGTGCCTGGTTACTAAAATACATTGGACCCTATCAACCAATAAATTCCAAACTGGAGAGCTAGCGAACAAAAAGCTAAATCATTTGTATTAAAAGGTTAACTAAGTAAAAGTACTATATGAACTTTATAACTTTCCTATTACTCTTTTAGATGTTTCTACTGATCCAGATTATTTATTTCCCTTTACAAATCTACCTGCTGACCAATAATTTACCTAAATACTGCTGATCCATTTAACCCTTCAACTTCCACCTTTTGACTTTTATATAAGAAACATCGGTTTAACGTCTCTTAATGCTCCATCTGACCCCTTACTATAATTCATCCTACTGCTCCATAGAAGCTTCCTTATAACTCCTTTTGTTGCTTCATATATCCCTCCCCATAATTTCTTCTATGACTTTATATAATTATCCCTATTGCTCCATATAACCCTCCCTATAACTCCTCCTATTGCTCCATATAACACTCCCTATAACTCCTCCTATTGCTCCATATAACACTCCCTATAACTCCTCCTATTACTCCATATAACCCTCCCTATAACTCCTCCTATTACTCCATATAACCCTCCCTATAATGCCTCCTATTGCTCCATATAACCCTCCCTATAACTCCTCCTATTACTCCATATAACCCTCCCTATAATGCCTCCTATTGCTCCATATAACCCTCCCTATAACTCCTCCTATTGCTCCATATAACCCTCCCTATAACTCCTCCTATTGCTCCACATAACCCTCACTATAACTCCTCCTATTGCTCCATATAACCCTCCCTATAACTCCTCCTATTGCTCCATATAACCCTCCCTATAACTCCTCCTATTGCTCCGTATAACCCTCCCTATAACTCCTCATATTGCTCCATATAACCCTCCCTATAACTCCTCCTATTGCTCTGTATAACCCTCCCTATAACTCCTCATATTGCTCCATATAACCCTCCCTATAACTCCTCCTATTGCTCCACATAACTCTCCCTATAACTCTTCCTATTGCTCCATATACCCCTTCCTATAACTCTTCCTATTGCTCCATATAACCCTCCCTATAACTCTTCCTATTGCTCCATATAACCCTCCCTATAACTCCTCCTATTGCTCCACATAACCCTCCCTATAACTCCTCCTATTGCTCCATATAACCCTCCCTATAACAATTGCTCCATATAACCCTCCCTATAACTCCTCCTATTGCTCCATATACCCCCTCCATATAACTCCTCCTATTGCTCCATATAACCCTCCCTATAACTCCTCCTATTGCTCCATATAACCCTCCCTATAACTCCTCCTATTGCTCCACATAACCCTCCCTATAACTCCTCCTATTGCTCCACATAACCCTCCCTATAACTCCTCCTATTGCTCCACATAACCCTCCCTATAACTCCTCCTATTGCTCCATATAACCCTCCCTATAACTCCTCCTATTGCTCCATATAACCCTCCCTATAACTCTTCCTAATGCTCCATATACCCCTCCCTATAAATCTTCCTATTGCTCCATATACCCCTCCCTATAACTCTTCCTATTGCTCCATATAACCCTCCCTATAACTCCTCCTATTGCTCCATATAACCCTCCCTATAACTCCTCCTATTGCTCCATATAACCCTCCCTATAACTCCTCCTATTGCTCCATATAACCCTCCCTATAACTCCTCCTATTGCTCCATATAACCCTCCCTATAACTCTTCCTAATGCTCCATATACCCCTCCCTATAAATCTTCCTATTGCTCCATATACCCCTCCCTATAACTCTTCCTATTGCTCCATATAACCCTCCCTATAACTCCTCCTATTGCTCCATATAACCCTCCCTATAACTCCTCCTATTGCTCCATATAACCCTCCCTATAACTCCTCCTATTGCTCCATATAACCCTCCCTATAACTCCTATTGCTCCATATAACCCTCACTATAACTCCTCCTATTGCTCCATATAATGCTTAATGCTGGTCTTCTATATAATTCCGAATAGCCTAGTTCCTCCTTTGCCCCTTTATGCAGCAACCCTCCCAGTAATGCCTATTGTTAGACAATGATATTCCTCCCTTTCATGGACTACTTTTTTTTAACTGTAGCCTTTTACAAGTGTTCCCTATACAAATCCGCTAGGGTTCAATGAATTCTTTAGTAGGGAGTTCTTCCGTAAATATTTAGGCTCCTTGATTCTGATAATGCTCACTATGCATTAACTTGCAATGAATCACAAGTTTATAATTACCTGTCAGTGGTTTCTGACATTCCATGCGGCACAGTTTTGGACAACATTTTTCATCTTTATAACAATTTTTATCAGAAGCGCAATAATTTGCCTCCGAAGCACTGCATTTTAAGACTTGTTCCTGAAGACAAAAGCCTTCCTTCACTGGAAAACAAACATGTAGTGATACCAAATGGAAAAGAATACAAAGTGGATAAGAGAGAAATAAGAAAAACAATACACAGTCGCCTTTTGTGTCATGCAATGTTACGCCAAGAGCTAAGACTACTGTGTGTAGTTGTCCATAACAGCCAATCTCAGGGCAGTGGTTTAACTAGATGTTGATATTGATAAGTTGGCCAGTTCTACCAAAATATATTAAAATTGTTCATTAATTAGGACCTCCCTGAATCCCCTACACGCCTGTCCCCCCCTGCAGCAGCTAGATATGCTTCCACTGTAGTGAGTACAGGTGCTCAAAGCAAGGGCATCTGCTTGCCCATCCATGACCCACATGGCAACAATTCTTACCTGACCCACTTGCCACCAAACTTTCACAGACACCACTCTCCTTCCTCCTCTCTCTTTCCCTTAGTGCACAATATAAACAGGGCCAGAAAGAAGGCAGCAGAGACATGTGTCTAAGTACATAGGCCCCTGTCTCAATTTAGCCATTGATAACTACACTGCTAAAATATAGCAATTATGCTAATAAATAACAAATTGGAAAGCATATTCATGTAAGGGTCCCGCTATAGAGCATCATCAGGCAAATATCTACTATTTAGTGCAAGGCACTTATAGATTATGGAAAGCTTGGCACATATCAATACTAACTTTACTACGGGGACAAAGTGACATAAATACTGACTAAACTATAATTGCTTAAAAAGAGAGAGCAGATTGAGTGTGTAGAATGTTTAAAGGAGAAGGAAAGCTATGGAGGCATTTTATTGCCAATAGATTAGCTTCAATAGTGCAAGATAGGATGCTATATTTATTCTGTAGAATGTTTTACCATACCTGAGTAATCAGCTCTTGAAGCTCTGTTTGTTTAGGATAGGATTAGCAGTATTAGCTTGGTGTGACATCACTTCCTGCCTGAGTCTCTCCCTGCTCACTTATAGCTCTGGGCTCAGATTACAGCAGAGAAGGGGGAGGGGAAGAGTAGCAAACTGAGCATGCTCAAGCCTGGGGCAAGGATGTTTAAGATGAAGGCAGGTAGTGTGATACAGAAGCCCATGTGTACACAATAGAAGGAAAGGAATGCTGTGTTTCTTTTGACAGAGGAGTCAGAGCAGCACTACTTTGAGGGTTTACTGGTATATTTAGGTGGACCTTTCGGATTAGGCTTTCTTAGTTTTAACCTTTCCTTCTCCTTTAAATACATAGCAGGGTAGAGTGTTGGTTACCTTTTATAGTGGATGTGCAAGTCCGTCCGCAAGCACTTTCACAACACTTCGATCCTTCGGAGCATTCACTGTCAGAGGTGCAGAAGTCATAGCAGCTTGAGTTTCTGCTAGTTACTGTAAGTGTAGGACATACACCCTGTCTTTCTGCCAGAGACATAAATGAATAACTTATCACAAATCAGATAGCCATTATCATTATTCGTAAACCTATAATCCAGAAATACCGGAAGGACAGTTTGATCTTTTTCAGCTAATAATTTTTTTTTTAAAATGATTTCTTTTTTCTCTGTAGTATTAAAACAGTACCTAGTAATTGATCGTAAATAAGCAGCATTTTTTACATTTTGAAATGTTTTAAGGTATGGAGATCCAAATTACTGAAGGATCCAGAAATCCCCAGGTCCCAAGCATTCCATATACAGATATAGGAGCCGTTATCGGGAAACACATTATCCAGCAAGGATAATAGTATGGCCGTCTCCCATAGAATCAATTTTAATCAAATAATTCAACATTTGGGGGCCTGTTTATTAGATTTTTTTCTGGTTGAGATTTTCTGGTTAAGATTTTTTAGCTATTTATTATAACCCAAAGCTGCTAAAAATCCGTATCCAAAAATACTCCAGCTAAAACCTGTCGAAGTCGTGTAGAAATCAATGACAGATGTCCCTTATACAGTTTGAAGATGTCGTAATCGATGCTGGTTTTCGAATGATAATCCAGCAACTCAAAAAATTTTCACAATTCGGGCCCACAGACTTTTTTGATTTTTTGTTGAATGAGTTAAATTTGTGGATGGGAGTTAGGTCAAATTTAAAAAAAAAAAAAAAAAAAAAAAAAAGATACATTTTTTATACTTTTTATAGAAAGACCCCTAACCCCGGGTAAATACAATACAATTTACAGGGAGATGGCCCCATAAATTACTTTATGTATACAATTTTATTTGGGGGGGGAATAAAATTTAAGATGGAGCAACCCAGAAATAGAACACTAAAATATAGCTAAGGAGTTGCAGTGCTAGACAGCAGATTATTATTATAGCTTCTATGCCGCCAATACCTTGTGTAAGAATGGCTTGGATGATTTCTTGGACAAACATAATATTCAAGGCTATTGTGATACGAAAAGCTATAATTGGTATTGATATGGGTATATATATAATTTATGTGAGGGTATGGAGGGGTCAGTGTGTGTATGTATAGATGCTGAGTTTCATGTGGAGGGTTGAACTTGATAGACTTTGGTCTTCTTTTTTCAACTTGATTTAACTATATAACTATATGTAACTATGTGTATTTTCCTGGCCTGGCTGTATGTCTAGTTTGGTTGCCTATTCCATGTCTTGGCTTGCTAAAATCTGTCACCTTTGCATGTATAAATATGTATAAGTATGTATAAAGGCACTATCCATCATGGTTGTTAATTATGGGTAGCAAGCCTACTGGCCATGCAAAATAACAGTAAACATGGTCAGGACCTGAATGGAGACACAGCGGGGTACCAGAGTATAAGTTCAGTATCTTGTCAGCTTTCCCAAATTTGTCAGGGGTAGAAGAGGAGCATGGACAAGAATTACCCAGATTCCAGATTCATAAAGGTGGATGTTTACATTTCTTTATAAGGCTGCTTAGCCAGCTATAGAGCGAGTGTTCCTTAGGAATTTAGTTACCCTGTATACAACTTCTTCAAAGGGAATATGCTACATCAGTCTCCATTAGGTTTAAAAAATGTGCGTGCTTCATATTTAAAAAAAACAACAATAAAAAAAGTGCACTAAATATTACCAGTGCCCCAAATCCCAAAAAATAGCCCCAGATTAATTAAAAGGGGTGGTTCACCTTTGAGTTAACTTTTAGGGGCAGATTCACTAAGGGTCTTCGAAATTCGACCCTCGAATTGAAATCCTTCGACTTCGAATATCGAAGTTGAAGGATTTAGCGCTAAACGTTCGATCGAACGATTCGAAGGATTTTAATCAAACGATCGAATGAATATCCTTCGATCAAAAAAAGTTTAGCAAGCCTATGGGGACCTTCCCCATAGGCTAACATTGACTTCGGTAGGTTTTATCTGCCGAAGTAGGGGGTCGAAGTTTTTTTTAAAGGGAAAGTACTTCGACTATCGAATGGTCGAATAGTCGAACGATTTTTACTTCGAATCGTTCGAATCGTTCGATTTCGATCGAATTCGAACGAATTTAACCAATTCGATGGTCGAAGTACCCAAAAAATACTTCGAAATTCGAATTTTTTTTCATTCGAATCCTTCACTCGAAGTTAGTGAATCTGCCCCTCAGTGTATTGTATAAAAGCCAATTCTAAGCAACTTTTTAATTAGTCTTCATTATTTAATTATTTGGCTTCTTCTAAATATTTTCAGGCAAAAACCACAAATAATAGAAAATGAAAACCAATTGCAAATTGTCTCAGAATATCACTCTCTACGTCATACTAAACGTTAACTGAAAGGTGAACAACCCCTTTAAAGATAAACTTCGCAGTAAGGGCTCCAGTTTGCACTTTCTTTTAGTGGCCTGCTCCAGAAATGCACCAAGGTTAAAAATTAATTGCAGGGAAACTAGTGAAGTAAATTATCAAAAGTAAAAAGCAACTAAATCGTAGCATTGTATAAGCACATCAGTGTGGATAAGTATTGAGTCCACAAGGTCTGCTTTAGATTATACAAGACCTGGATCAGGCCCGGACTGGCAATCTGTGGGTTCTGGCAAATGCCAGAGGGGCTGCGATAAGGTGCCATCGAAAGTCAGTATTTAGTGGACTGGTGGGGGCTGTTTGGGCCTCTATGTGGGCTGATTGGGCCTCTGTGTACCTGAAATGCCAGGGCCTATTTTAATTCTCAGTCCGGACCTGACCTGGATCAGAAAGCTCAACAAAGGCAAACCAAAGCAAATTATTTATCATCAGTGTTGAAAACCCGAACGATGAAAGACAATAGGATTTATTACAGTAGTGGAAAAAGTGTCTGGCTTGTTCAATGCCTCTCTCTTATCAAGGAAGCATCATGGAATCTTCTTTTGATGTGCTTGCCTCATTCATTTGGATTATCAATTTAAACACTAAACAGACCCATGGGGTATTGATATGAAACACGTGGTGAGTGCAGTAACTGGTAATTACAGTTTAATCATCATCCCCTCTGGAAGATATGCAGAAGTGTATATTGAGGGGCTAGTTTACTAACACAAGTACTAAATTATATCAGTGCAACGCTAACCAATCGGCAATTAGGTTTGATCAACTGCAAGTCAGAAAATGAAACCAAAGATGCAATGTGACACCTATGATAGCATATTTATAGTTTACTGAATATATTACGTGGAGAATAATATTTTAATGAGGTCTGTGTGCCCATTGTAAAACCATAGTTTTTTCATCAACACCAATTCTTAAAGCTACCCCATATATATACTCATAACCATGCCCCTCTAGACGCAAATTAAAGACAGTACAGGACTGGAGAAGCACAATCTATGTGGTTGGCTGAAGTTGGAATCAAACATGGTGGCAGATAATTCTTAAAGTCATATGGGGGAATGTAATAAAAGTCGGTAACGGAAAAACTATTCGCAATGCAAAAAGTTATGCCTTTGCAGAAATTTAATATAACTTCTGCGAGCATGGAAACTGTCTAGCGACCACTTCGGACAGTGGAAGACCGTTTGCGAATTTTATAGTTTGGGCCAATGCGCAGTCAATTTAATAAAACTTCTTACTGAAAAAGTCGTTATGTTTGCTCCAAAAGATTACGACACCTTCAAGCACTTCTTAAGAGTGCACAATTATAATTGGCAATGCAATAACAGTTTAAGGAACAATATTACATTGCGAGATGTGGATTTTTATTCTTATCGGGGCGAATTGTTTTGCTCTTTGCGACTTTAATTACATTCCCCCGTTAATCTGCAAGGAAGACTTACCCTTTGCGGGAGGCTTGCAAATCTTGTGGCAGTTATCTAGACAGCACTTCTTGTCTCCATCGCATTTGTAATCATTTGTGCAGAGCGAGGCACATCTGAATGGGGATCCTGCGAGTTTATTCCTCTGTGGGGGACACGTCCCTTGTTTCTGTGGTGGTCCTGGAAAGATATTCAAAAGGTTTTCACTTTACAAGGGAAGAAGTTTTTTTTTTTTTTACAAAGTACAAAGTGTCATTGAAATTTCTAATGGTTTGCTGCACAGCTTAAAGGAACAGTTCAGTGTACAAATAAAAACTGGGTAAATAGATTGTATGTGCAAAATACATTTTTTTTCTAATATAGTTAGTTGGCCAAAAATGTAATCTATAAAGGCTGTAGTGAGAGGATGCCTAACCTAATAGCCAAGACCTAACTTCTGTCTTGAATCTCTCTAAATCAGTCAGGGGGCCACAAGGGACATAACTGTTCAGTGAGTTTGCAATTGATCCTTAGCATGCACCTCAGAAACGCAAACAGTTATGACCAATGTTGCTCCCCCTCAAGTCACTGATTGGTTAATGCCTGGCAATCAGTGGACACCAAGAGAGCTGAAAAGCAGGAAGTAGTGTTCTGGTTATTATGTTAGACATCCAATCACTTCAGCCTTTATACATTGCATTTTTGGCTAACTAGATATAATATTTTATTTGGCACATCCAGTCTATTTACCTAGTTTTAATTTTTACCCTGAACAATTCCTTTAAAGGGGCAGTGTACTGCCTTGTTAACACAAGTACAATGAAGAACTGAAACTACTCTGTGTTTGGTCCTTGCAACGTAGACTTCCAGTACGCAAAACCTATCTCTTCCACCTTTGTTGTGACTATTATGTAAGAGTCCATGAAGTAGCTTCAATTACCATAGATTTTTTTGTGCTCCATAGCCCTGTACCCCTTTCCATAACCTTTTCCCAATTGGAGCAAGGGTATGCAAAAGATAGAGGAAGGTTCCCCATTTCAACAAACTTTAGTTTGATTCTTTGAAATAATACTTACTTTTTACTACCAATGACTCTGCCAATGCGAGTACCAAGGCGCCAAGCAGGATTCCAAACAAGAAAACTTGCCCTTTGTTCATCATGATGCCCATGTTCAGCTTAACAAGATGAAGACAAGCAGGTTCAAGAGAATAAATACCTGGATCACTGGGTGGAGCAACCTTCTGGTATTCCTGGAATGCTGCTTTGCCTATATCAAATTAATGGTTCTCTTTGTTGCTTTAATAGCCTGTTCTTAGTAGCATCTATTAAGAGGAAGCCTGGAGTTCATGTAGGGCTATGACGTGTGTCATTAGTAATTATCTCGTTCTAATTTATCAATTCCAGATTTTTGAGTCACCTGATTCTTTATCATCGAACATGGTTTATAGAGAAGGCAAATGTCTTTCCTCTGTCTTCTGCTAATAAGTTTAATAATTAAAGGTAAATATTTCATGAAACAGACTAGTCTTTGGCAATATAAAAGATATATACTGGTTTGGTTCACATTACTTTCCACACAGAACAGGGTTTGGTACACCACATATTGGCTGGGACCAGATTTTGTCAGTGGTACGGACTGCTGAACATAATTGTGGCCCATTGCTATTGCTCCCAGAACATACATCCCCCCTGCTCCTCCTCCACTATTCCCATGGGCCCACTGCCCCAGAAGAAAATGCCTCTCTGTCCCCCATCTACCCCCAAAAGAGTACCTTCTTCTTTGTACGCTGATGGGTCATTTCAGCTGCGATTGGGGGGAGTTCAGCAAAGAAGCACCTCTGCCATCCATGGGGATCAGGTATGGGCACACCGGGTTTTTTCCTGGTGTCCCACTGGTCCAATCCTGCCATTTAAGATGTTGAAATGTTGACTTATAAACATAGGATATCTTTTTTGATATTAAATCCAGAGTGTGTCAGTAAATTCATGATATGTGAAGTTGGACTGCTTTGGGAAATGTAGTGTAGATTTCCTATCTGAATTGATCCAGGTGAGCCCAGTGGAGTGCAGGCCAATCCGGTTACTTTTTTTTGAAAACCTTTAATGTCCTGGTATAGATCTATTTGCTAGTTTACAATAGCAGGTTCTCAATCAATTAGGAAGTTTCTTAACATATAGAGGCAGAATTCGTTTGGTGGAATAATTCGACACACATCACCAGGCATCATTATGTAAAAAACAGTGTTAAAATGGTGTCACGCACTTTTTCTTTGAGAAACTTCCCCCTTTAAATACAGCCTAAAATCTTGGTGGCCCTTGTTTCTGCTGACTGTCATTGTTTGCTACAGCTATGTTTACTATACACAAGTATGTGAGCCCATGACTAAGTGGGTGCGAAACGCGTAGGGTGGATGGAGATGCAGATATACATTTTTTAACTTTGTATAAGTAAAAATAGTTTTTTTAACTTAATCTCTCTGGTCCTGTGGATCCGTTTGAGTGCCGGTCGGCCATGCTTTTTCTTTACATTCCTTGCCGTCAGGCCTGGACTGGGAGTCAAAATAGACCCTGCCATTCCAAGTACACAGAGGCCCAAACAGCCCCCTACCAGCCCAAACAGCCCAAACAGCCCCCAACCAGCCCACTTTATGGTAACTTTCTATGGAACCATACAGCAGCCCCTCAGAACCCACAGATTGCCAGTCCGGGCCTGCTTGCCGTACCGCTCCCTATAGCTGGGAGTCTGGGGCTGGTGCATCTGGACCACATTTTCTACTCGTTGAGTCATTTACAATTTATTCTGGAGCAGTTTGTTTTTCCCACTATTGAAATACTATACACAAGTACCCCCATGTCATTCTTCATCAAGGACTTGCCTAACTTTGTCCTACTGAAATGACTGGCAAATGTTTAAATCCCAGGTTCATAACCCTACATTGATTAACAATGAATCTCATTTGTCATTAAATCTCCCCAATTGCCAGTTTATCCAGATCCTGTTGAAAGGATGCCATATCATGGACAGAATTAATTGACCTGTATAATTTTGTGTCATTTGCAAATGCTGATTCTTTACTTACAATGCCCTCTCCATTATCATTAATGAATACTGGATCCATTAGAGAACCCTGCGGCACCCCTCTAAGGTCCCTACTCCAAGTAGCGAATGCAACATTGACAGCCACCCTATATTCATGGTCCTTTAGCTATTTTCTCTACCTGGATCACATCATTAAATCCTAGCTTGATGTTAATTTAAAGGGGTTGTTCTCTTTTAAATGAACTTTTAGTATGATGTAGAGAGTGATATTCTGAGACAATTGGTTTTCATTTTTTATTATTTTTGTAATTTTAAAGTTATTAAGCTTTTAATACAGCATCTCTCCAAGTTAGAGTTTTCACAATCTGGTTGTTAGGCTCCAAACTAACCAAGCAACCATGGATTGAATAAGAGACTCCCAAATAAATAGGAGAGGGCCTGAATAGAAGAGGGTCCATATTACGCTATCAACCATGCATTTATTTGAATAAGAGACTGCAATATGAATAGGAGAGGGCCTGAATAGAAAAATGAGTAATAAAAAGTAACAATACCAATACATTTGTAGTCTTATAGAGCCACTGTCAGACTGGCCCACCGGATACCAGGAAAACTCCCGGTGGGCCCAGGTGTCAGTGGGCCTCTTGCTTCTAAACATTTGACCATTTCATGGTAATTTGGGAAAAAAGAGGCTTGATAATGGAATAATAGAGAATAGTTAGTAGATATAAAAGACAAGGAGAATAAAGAGGTGAGGAAAGGAGGAGTAATAGTTTGGAAAGTGGGTCCATAGTCTAAGGTTTTCTGGTGGGCTCCTGGCATCCCAGTCCGACACTGTATAGAGCATCTTCAAATGGGGTCAGTGACCTCCTTTTGAAAGCTGGAAAGAGTCAGAAGAAGAAAGCAAATAATTTAAAACTATAAAAAAATAGAAAAAAATTAAGGTCAAATGAAAAGTTGCTTAGAATCAGCTATTCTATTCACACTCCTAATTTTCTGTAACTGTTACTAAGAATAGTAATCAGAACGAGAGCAGCCCTGTTAAATATCCCTTTGTATCCCTTTGTCTTTGCTAAGAATGAGTTCCAAATTTACTCTGTGTTCTGGAGACATTAAATGAGATGTTTATTTCTTACGATATTGCATATTTCTAATAATAGATGCACAGAGATGACTCATGTAAGGAAGGGTGTGAACACAGAGCAAACAAACAGCAAGAATGCTTGTCTCAGCGAGAGATATATAAAATCATTTCATCATTCACATATACAACAACAGGGCAAGTGCCACCTACATGTCTTAAACATGGATTTTAGATTCATATTAGATACATATATTAGATACATATACCAAAGTAGCATTCCTAATTTGTTCAGAAGACTTTCTAAAAAGTTAAGACTATGACTCCCACTGCTGCCTAGGAGTGCTGGGGTCTTCATTTTATTTCAGGCAGGGAACTATATTTTTGTATTTTCTCCCCGTGCTTATGTGGATTTCTTCCAGGTATCCAATATCTTATAAACACCATTCAACACAGGAGCAGATGTATTACAAAAGTTCACCTTATAATACATGGGTCTGGGTGCTTTAGCCCAAGACCTTTAGCAAGGGTAGATTTCAATATGCCAAACAGAGGTAGGCACTCATTGAATACACATTGTTTAGAATATTTGGTTAAACGGCATGTAAAGGCAAAAAAATAAAATCCCATTTATACTTTCTTTAATGAAAAAGAAACCTATCTCCAATATGCTTTAATTAAAAAAATGTGTACCGGTTTTATAAGAAACCTGACTGTATGCAGTGAAATTCTCCCTTCATTTACTGCTGTGGATAGGAATTGTCAGACAGTCCCTAACTGCTGGGCAGGGAAACAATCATACTTATGAACAACAGAGGGAGCCCCCGCCTTATTTCCCAGCCATGCAGAACTCAAGCAGCTTTGTTTGTTTTCCTGTAGAGCAGTCGGCGACTGTGTAGAGATTTGTATTGGATTTTATTTTGGCTTTACAACCCCTTTACTGTTTCCAGCTCCAGCTGCAAGGGCAAAGATCATGGAGCCAGGTTTAAACAGATAAAATCCACTGGTTCTGCAGATGTAGAGACATTTTGTATTAAACAATACAAAAACTATAAAATCCACATTAGATTACATGACAACGCAGGACCCAGTGCAGTCTGTGAAAAATTCCTTCCCTCCAAGATGGCGATCAGAGTAGTCCCTGGATCAATTTGTACCATGAGCTATCTTCCATAACCCTGTATTCCCTCACTTGCTAAAAAGTCATCAACCCCTTCTTAAAGCTATCTAATGTATCAGCCTGTACAACTGAGAGAATTCCACATCTTCACAGCTCTCACTGTAAAAAACCCCTTCCGAATATTAAGTTGAAACCTCCTTTCTTCTAATCATAATGGGTGCCCACGTGTCAGCAACCTACTGGTAAATAAAGCATTAGAGAGATTATTATATGATCCTCTTATATATGTATACATAGTTATCATGTCCTCCCTCAAGCACCTCTTCTCCAGTGTGAACAACCACAACTTGCCCAGTCTTTCCTCATAACTGAGATTTTTCATACATTTTACAGCTTAGTTGCTCTTCTCTGTAATTTAATAATCTCACGTTTGAGCACTGGAGACCAAAACTGTACGGCATATTCTAGATGGGGCCTTATGAGGGCTCTGTACAGTGGAAGTATGACCCCCTCCTCCAGGGAATCTATGCCCCTTTTAATACAGCTCAAGACCTTATTTGCCCTTAAAGCTGCTGACTAGTATTGCTTACTACAGCCAAGTTTATCATCTACAAGGACTCCAAGGTCCTTTTCCATTATGGATTTGCCTAGTGCAGTCCCACATAGAGTATAAGTGGCTTGCATATTTTTATATTACAGGTGCATGACTTTAGATTTATCAATATTAAATATCATCTGCAACTTAGTTGCCCAGATTGCCAGTTTGTCAAGATATACCACAAGGATGCCACAACCAGGACTGAATTATTTGGGCTGCAGTGTTTGTCACCTTCACAAAATGTAGATTCCTCCCAAACTCCGAAGACATATATGCAGGTTAATTGGCTCCTGATATCACTGATCATCGTATGTGTGAACATCATAGGGACCTTAGATTGTAAACGCCACTGATGTGAATGATGCTGATATGTTGGTGCTATATAGATATACTGTAGATATATATTGATAAATAAAAAAATAAATAAAAAACAATAACATTCATTTGTTTCATTTAGTTAGTGTGTTTAATATATCCTAGTGGAGCTTAATTAAATATCACTGTACCTACTTAATCAGTTTAATAAAATAATTTAAAGTGAGCCATAGAAAGGCCGAAATGAGTTGTCCACTTGCACCCATAGACAATCTTTCTCATATCTAGGTACGTGTTGTTGGGTAAATATCCCATTAGCCAATCGATTGGTGCAGTATACATCCAACATGTATATTAAATATTAATATATATATATATATATATATATATATATATATATATATATATATATATATTACATTTGGAAGTATAAATGTGAATGTTCTGAGAGAAATGGATTTGGTCATTTGGTTAATAAGTCACTTTCACTGTACATTTCAGATTCTCTTCAACAATAATAAGGTCTTTAATAACCAGAAGGTGCCCCCAAAGTCACTAACCTGTGTAAATACCTAGGCATTTATCTTTAACTAGTCTTCTACTATTAGAATAATTAAAAAAGAACATTTATTTAACTAACATAGATTATCAGACCTGGGCAGACTTTGGGAGAGCTTTAAATAACCTCTAATGATGCTTTTGCCATGGATTACTCTTGTGTTATGATGGTGGGCTACACACCTTGATATATAAACTAATGAGTGGAATGTTTATTGTCAGGCAGGTAGAAAGTAGGTTATGCTTATATAAGGCATCCTTGGTTGATCCAGTTACTAGAATAGACTTGATATACAGTAGAACCCTGTTTTACATTTTTCAGGGAACCGGAAAAAAATGGTGTAAAATCCAGCAAATGTATTATGTATTGATGGGACCTCAAAAAGCGTGTAAAATGAGGGAAAACTTATTGTCAGGGAATGTAAAATTGAAGTTTCACTGTATTTAAAGTTCAAGCACTTATTAATGAGTTTGGTTTGTCAGAGCACCCAAAATAAGCGGATAATTACAGTGAGAAGTATAACGTGCCAGTGGGATGATTGGTCCTGTAAAGGGAAACAGATTAGCCCTGTGCTTGCCATTCTGTCCCTAAATTGTTGTAGAAACAGACGTGTGCTTTATTGTTCATTGTTGTATACACCCTCCAGAACATTATACAGCATCATTTTGTGCGGTATGTTGATGATCAGACCTTAATTAGTAGAGTCTCATTTGACATTAATGGTTGAAGTGCAAAGTGGAGTGCCACTTCCACTTGTTTGGCTACTGGTGAATTCTATATGTGTATCTATTTAAAGAACAAGCGCAGTTACTCAATACACTGTAGCATTAAATAATGAGCTGGGTGTGTTTCTCACATAGTTATGGCCTTACTCATCAAAACAGTTGATTCAAATGGGTTAGTGTCTTACAAACTGTGGTTTCCTCAGAGAGATAAAGTTATCTATACAATAGTTGTTAATAGCTTTCCATGTTTCCCCTCCAGACCAAGACATTAGATCATTAGAGTGTGTGTGTGGGGGCAAACCAGCAGCCAATGTGATCATTTTCTATTGGGCAGGTTTAAAAATCCTATCAAGAGTGGAACACATAGATATAGTCCTGTACCCACAGCCATGCTGGGCACCTATTATGATTTAATCATTGACCTTAGGGTCCCAATTAGGGATGCGCAGGTTGGGTGGGTTTGGGCCGACTCCTGCACAAAATCTTCTGGTCACGGGCGTGTGCTGGTCGAGCTCTTCTCCTGCTCTCCCCACCCACGACCTAGTACTGCCTGCTTCCGGCGCCAGAATTTATAGACTACCGCCTGCCCCCTGTCCCTTTTGTGTTGTCACTGCGAGGCTGGCACGGGTCTATAAAAAGAGTGCAGCAGCGGGCCCGGACCAGGTGCGGTTCGGTAGGGGGCGGGTGCGGGTCGAGAAATTCGACCGCACATTACTATTCCCAATACCCGATAAGCCCAATTAGGGCTATCACAAGTGGCTAAATTGGAGAAGATCTACTTGTCTGGTGACCTTGGCATAGAAACTGATTTCTGTATGGCCAGATCCATTTTGACTGTCTCTGCTCAAGGCATTGTTTTTGAGGCAAGTCACCACTCCATTATTCAACTTTTTTATTGCCAGATACAGAACATTGTCTGAAAGCTATCACTGAATAAATCTGATGGCAGGCACTCAAATAAAGGCAATCTTCCAGCAAATTGTAGAAATCAAGATTTATTGTGTCCTCCGCCGAGTTTGTAACACGAAACGCGTAAGGACACAATAAATCTTTTCTACTTGATTTCTGTAATTTTTTGGAAGATTGCCTTTATTTGAGTGCCTGCCATCAGATTTATTCCCGGTTGTCCGCTCCCCAAGCTGAGGGCTCAGGGCGATGCACCTGGGCCATTTCCTATATGTGCTGAGTAAATACTCTACTCTTCAGTCTTATTACCTGAAAGCTATCACTGATTTATTTTAGGTGCTATTTAAGGCATCCCATATTGTATCTTATGGCGTCACCCATGGAGAAACGCTTGTGGAGGCATTTTGTCTGGAGATCTCATGACATGAAGTGGGTCCACTGATAAAGTAAAGAAAATGTAATACAAATGGAACTATTAAAGAATGATAGCATCTAGGTACATGGGAGATTTCCATTGTGTTACTGAAAGCCCACCATGTTGAGAATTGATCTACAGCATTTTTAAATGGTGCTTCCCCTGACACACACATTGACTGTGGAGTGCAGGTGATTACCTTTAAAGCCAATGAAGGGCGAGGGGGTGATTTCTAAGCAATTTACCACCCATCTAGTGAACTGAAAAAATGTCATTGTTTCCCATTCTCCAAAAGGGGAATATGAATATATATGTGTGTTACAAATCAACTGCCATCCAGAGGCAGAACATACTGGGGCTCATTTATAAACACAGGCAAATCTGCACAAGGGCAGTAGATTGGTTGCTATGGATTACTGCCCAGGGGTAAGTGCCCAGGGTGAGTCCCAAAATTTGGTAACACTAGGTAAAAAATGGGTACACAAAGATATGGATGGAACTTGTACTGGTTGGACTGGTGGAGAGGGCTTGGTCATACAGAGCTTTGGACCGGAGCAATGGGGGCCCACCAGGACTGCAACACAAATGGCCCTCCTGGCAGCTAAAGTGGCCCCCTCCTGACTTCCAAACGGGCTGTCTCGCTGCATCACACCTTGCACCTGTAATCTTCTTTTCTTCAGGGAAGGCTGATCGGGGGAGCATGTCGGGCTATCGGGGGCCCATGAAGGCCAGGATCCACCTGGTTTTATCCCTGTGTCCCACTTGCCCAGTCCGACCCTGAAGACTCAGTTCAGAGCTGTGTATGTTTGACATAATCAAGCATGTTTTTTTGCTTCTGTGGCGGCTTGAAGTGTTTATAGGAACTGATAAACAATGCATATTCTTTACCTCATATCTTAACAGGTGCCTGGCTCACAAAATGTGTATATTCCAGTGAAATTGTGACCGTATATTACTAATATCACTAATGATCCTGCTGTACTCAAGATAAACTGTATATCTTGTCTGTTTATGCTCCTTAGCCTTGTAGACTGTGCATTAGATTGTTTGATGCCGCTTCTGGATTTCCATGAATCATCTGGCCTACATTGGACAGCCCAACCCAGCAACCAGAATTATTTGTGGGAATGAGCTCAACCTATCCCATAGAAACTAGGTCAGTTGTATTGTAAGTGTGACAAAGCAGAAGTGTAATTCAAACTGGGTTTCATTTACTAACACTGGGAAAAACTGCACCAGGGCGATAACCCATGGCAACCAATCAAATTGTTCTATCCACTGTTTTCCATGTAGCTGACTGAACAAGATTATCACTGGTCTAGTTGACATGGTTTGCAGCTTTGCCCAGTGGTATTTATTCCAGCTTTAGACTTGCTGCCATCTTTTGTTGAATACACTCACTAGTGATGTGCAGGGTGTACCACTCACCTCACAAAATTATAATGCTCTAATACTATAATATGTTGTGAAATCTCTTCTTGAAATTAAGTCAGATTTCTTCATATTGCAATCCTGTGCATTCCATACCTTAGACCTCATTTGTAAACTGAAACAGAGCATGCAAAGTGAAAAAAATGCCACAGTCAGCCATTCATTTGCACTTTGCATGCTGCTTTTTAGTGTGTGCAAATAGCTGCATGCCTCTGCACTAAGAAAGACTCATAAAGTTTATGTAAATAAGCTGCTGTTTAGCAATGGGGACAGGCTATTATTCCCACTGCCACTATAAGCACCATCTCTCCCTACTATACCTGCTATCCCATAATCATAGTCCCTTCCCAGAGACTATTATCCCATTGCTATTATATTAACGTCTCTCCCTACTATACCTGCTACCCCACAGCCACACTCCATTCCCAGAGACTATTATCCACTGTTACTATAGGCACCATCTCTCCCTACTATACCTGCTATCCCACAGTCACAGTCCCTTCCCAGAGACTATTATCCCACTGTTACTATAGGCACCATCTCTCCCTACTATACCTGCTATCCAACAGTCACACTCCCTTCCCAGAGACTATTATCCCACTGTTACTTTAGGTACCATCTCTCCCTACTATACCTGCTATCCCACAGTCACACTCCTTCCCAGAGACTATTATCCCACTGTTACTATAGACACCATCTCTCCCTACTATACCTGCTATCCCACAGTCACAGTCCCTTCCCAGAGACTATTATCCCACTGTTACTATAGGCACCATCTCTCCCTACTATACCTGCTATCCCACAGCCACAGTCCCTTCCCAGAGACTATTATCCCCACTGTTACTATAGGCACCATCTCTCCCTATTATACCTGCTATCTCACAGTCACACTCCCTTCCCAGAGACTATTATCCCACTGTTACTATAGGCACCATCTCTCCCTACTATACCTGTTATCCCACAGTCACAGTCCCTTCCCAGAGACTATTATCCCACTGTTACTATAGGCACCATCTCTCCCTACTATATCTGCTATCCCACAGCCACACTCCCTTCCCAGAGACTATTATCCCACTATTACTATAGACACCATCTCTCCCTACTATACCTGCTATCCCACAGTCACACTCCCTTCCCAGAGACTATTATCCCACTGCAACTATAGGCACCATCTCTCCTTACTATATCTGCTATCATCAGGGATGGAAAAATATGCAAAGGAAATTAAATCACATTATTAACAATGAGAAGATAATTTGACGTGTTGACTGGATTTGCTCACCCTTTACACAAATACTTTATATAAAGCATTAAAATATCTCAAACCAAATTTAAAACAAAATACTAAATTTCCATCCCTGTTTAATACATGGAGCCTCAACAAAAAGCCAAGCAGAAGATAATATAAAACTATTTTTTTTAATTTAGAATGTACAATTGGCTTCAGGAATACATTTTGGGCAGTGATCAGTCTGAACATGAACTAGTGCAAGTATAAAGTTACAGATGAGGAAACTAAAGTGAGGTGTCTGTGGCAACAAAGAACATTCGTTTCTGTCAAGTGATTCATATTTGTACGTGTCTCTCTCTTGTGCCTGATACTGCAAGAAAGGATGTTCTATATTTGTATATGTTATTATATGGCCAGTGATACACCAGCTGCCCAGATGTCTCACTCCTGTGCTATAGGGGAAGTAGAGAGAAAGAGAAGTTTTTTAGAATTTTAAGGAGCTGAGTGTTGCTAAGGTACTATGGGATGACCTCATTTATCCAGAGAATGTTTTGGACATACTGTATAAACACTAGACTGCCAATCTGTGGGTTCTGGTAAATGCCAGAGGGGCTGCTGTAAGATGCCATAGAAAGTCATTATTTAGTGGGATGGTAGGGGACTTTGGGTCTCTCTGTGTACTTGAAATGCCAGGGCCAATTTTGACTCCCAGTCCAGACCTGACATCCTCCATATCAGCACTCACTGGGATATCCTTGCCCCCATGCCTCATCAGAATGACCCTCCCCAAAGTTTTGAAAACCCACCCCCTAAATTGGTTCTTTTTTTTTCTTTTTTGCTTTCCTTGTTCAGCAATACTTGTTGGTTTTTAACCTTGGGTTTTTTTTTTGGTCTATGACAGTGTTGTCCAACTTCTGTGGCACTGAGGGACAGAATTTCCCATAGTCACCCATGGCCAGCATTCACCGAATGGGTTAACATCCCCGTGGGCCAGCGCACAGGACCTCCCTCAATGATAAAAGGCTGCACCTCCCATACTTCCCTAGTCATTTTGTCCTGTCCGGGCCAGGGGATAGTTTTAGTCTTACAGGAGCAAGGACGAACTAATGAAGGAAGGTAAGCCTGTAAGCTCCCCTGTTAAGGGGTTATCCGGAGGCAAGAGTGTGTTTCTTCCTCAAGAAAACCAAACCAAAAAACCCAGTTATGGGAAAGCGAGGGATAAAACGTTTAGAACATCCAGGCAATACAAACCTGGGAAGGAATACTCCAGACAATCTTCGTGGAGATCAGGTCGTCAAAGTTCTAGAGGGTCGGCAAGGAGTCCTGGAGGTTTTTCCTCTGACCCTTCGACTTCCAATCAGCAATGAAGGTGGCAGGGCTCAGAACATGGTAGGGGGCATGTTAGCCGAATTCTCCCATGTCTGGGCCAGAATCATTCAAGACGGTTGGGTACAGAAGGTGATAGAGTCAGAATTCGTTCTGGAATTCAAATCAGTACCCAGGAAAGATTTTTTCATGATATATTCAAAGATGGAGAGGCAAGCAAAGTGGTCGTACAAGAGTACTTGGACCAAATGTTCAAGTCAAGGGCGATAGAATCAGTTCCTTTAGAGGAGAAATTCAAAGGCATTTACTCAAGACTTTTTCTAGTGAAGAAAGCATCAGGAACCTTGAGACCTGTTCTGGATATGAGAAGAGAGAACAATTTTCTGCAAGCAAGAAAATTCAAAATGGAGTCTCTGGCTTCCATAATGCAGGCAATCTCAAGAGAAGATTGGTTGACAAGCATAGACTTAAAAGATGCTTACTTCCACTTCCGGTCTCAAGAAAACACAGAAAGTATATGAGATTTGCAGTAGGAGATGTTCATGTGCAGTTCAGGTACCTACCATTTGGGCTCTCCCAGTCTCCGAGAGTGTTTACAAAGGTGCTAGTGACACTCATAGCAGAACTAAGGAAGGAAGGTTTAGCAGTATATCATTACCTAGACGATATTCTGGTAGTGTCAAACTCAAGAGCCGAAGCCGGAAGACATACTTCCAGGGTACAAGAGTTTCTGCTAGCCCATGGATGGGTAATAAACAAACAAAAGAGCAATTTAGTTCTCCAACAAACCCTTCAGTATCTGGGGGCTCTCTTTCAGACAGATCAAAATCTAATCAGTCTTCCTGTGGAAAAGCAGAGAAAACATATCAATCTGCTAGAAGGTTTCAGGAAACAGAAGACAGTTTCAGAGCATCAATGTCTAAGAGTATTTGGCACCATGTCTGCAACCTGTCAAGTAGTCAGATGGGCAAGGTGGCACACAAGGCCCTTGCAAAATGTTCTGTTAAGGAAAGTGAGACATCCTCACCTACACCTACAAAGAAAGATAGAAATACCTCGGGAGGTAAAAAGAAGTTTAATCTGGTGGTGCGATCCAGAAAACCTTGGAGGAGCCAGAGTGGCTGACATTAACCACTGATGCATCAAGTGTGGAGTGGGGAGCACACAAAGAAGAGAGATATGTGCAAGGCACCTGGAAAGGAGAAAATGTTTCCTCAAACATTCTAGAATTAAGAGCCATAAGAAAATCTCTTTTTTCTTTTTCTCACCTGTTGAAGAACAAACAGGTAAAGATTGTGAGAGACAACAAAACGGCAGTGGCATATATAGTGAAACAAGGAGGCACCAGAAGCCTGTCGTTGATGGAGGAAGTAAAACCACTATTTCAGTGGGCAGAAAACTGGTTGGAAGGGTTAACAGCAATTCACCTTCCAGGGAAAGAAAATCTAAAAGCAGACTTCCTCAGCAGGACAGTTCTGGATCCAGGGGAGTTGTCCTTACACAAAAGTATATTCGAAGACATTATAAAGAGTTGGGGGCAACCAGAGATAGATGTCATGGCATCTCCTCAGAACAAGAAATGCCGGCAGTATTACTTGAGATTCCCCTACGAAGGGTCCTGTGCAGTGGACGGGCTAAGACAAAGTTGGTCGGGAAGTCCAACCTCTGACCAAGGGGGTCGCGCCATTAAGAGCCACATGTGGGTGTGGACCTGGGCCCAGCAGGGCCCACAAGAGCCGGGGCCCACCGGGTTTTTTTCCTGGTGCCCCACCAGCCCAGTCCGACACTGCATGTACACACATTAATGGTGGTAGCACATGAAAAAAACAAATGGTTGGTGCTCACTGCAGGGATATCACTCATGTGAAAAATATACCGGCACGTACCTTTCACTGCTGCTTACCCCTGTCTGGTCTGGAATCCTTTTCCTTTATGTGAGAGGAGGTTGGTGTGCGCTGTTATGCTGTTGCAGCATACATGCGCACCCTTAGTGGAGGGGGCGACACCGCCTAACAACAATCCTAACAGCAATTTAAAAAGGCTAACAAACCCCCAGAACAAACCCTGCCAGGCTCATATGCCATCTGCAATCTTCATAATTGCATCAGGCACAGGCCGCTACTACACTGTAATGTAAACATGTGGTAAATGTTACCATACACAATGAATGAAACCAGTGACATTTTAAACCTCCCCAAGAATAGCAACATTACAGGAGATATGACACAAAGAGTAACATGTATCAAGTGGCTTTATCGTCTTGGTCAAACACCTCTGCCTGTTTTCTCATGGATGCCATTTTTCATTTTATGCAATATAACAGCCAAATCCAAGCATTCAAAGATAAAAAGGAAACCAATGCACACATACAGAAAATGAATTTCCCATTAAACAGATAAGCATGCTCATCTTCCCATTTATTTTCTTATTAGATAAAATTTATATTTGTGAGTTGTTGTCACTTTGTGTTGCTTGCTGGGTGCTCTGTTGTCAAGGGCAATGAAAAAAGGATATGTTTTGGTTTGACACATGCCAGTATTTGGCAACCTAAGTCAAGGGGATCAACGTTGGAGACATTTTGAGATGACACCGGCATTCCTACAGAGAGGCTTTGGGGTATGATGTGCTAGGGATCAGCTGGGTTATTCTTGCTGTGAAATTAACACAGTGCTGATGGGAGATGGCTGAATATCAGATGAAGATGGGGCACATCCTGCAGGGAATTTCCGGTCAGTTTAGGAGAAAATTGAAAATGCATTGACACTTTTCTAAGAAATGGACAGTCTTTTTAGCAATCGGTTCAGCAGGCCGCCAGCTAGTAACCTCTACTAGACCTTATCCATAGCAATGAGCTTGTCACATACTTGGGATACTTGAGATATTACAGAGAAATGGATTTAAGTGAAGAGGGGGTATATATATATATATATATATATATATATATATATATATATATATATATATATATATATATATATATATATGTGTGTGTGTGTAGCGCTATAATAAACTGACACAAAAATGGTGTGCAAGGCCAGCAGAGTAGGGCACACTCAAGGAGCATAGGGCAGAGTATGACACACACAGGAAGCATAGGGCAGGCAGAGTATGACATACAGAGGAAACATAGGGCAGGCAGAGTATGGCACACACAGGGAGCATAGGGCAGGCAGAGTATGGCGCACACACACACACAGGGAACATAAAGCATAAAAGTCACAGCAGGCAGACTTTCAGGTGGGGGCCCAATTGAACAGCACTGCTCTATTAGATTTTCCCCCTGTCATTAACCTCATATTCTGGGATGTTCAATGCTGTTATGGTATGTTTGTTCTCATATGCCTTCCTGGCTGGCCTCAAACTTTCGGCTGGCATGGTTATTTACTACATATCTGCTTCAGTTGAATGGAATTAGATATTCAGACAGGTGTTTCCCCTGTCTCCACTTGAACATCCAGAGTATATCACTAATCTTGTGTTATGTTTACTTGTAGAGAGACTGGGTAATGCATTGAACCTTTCAGCTACTCTGCATTGTGCTATGGCAGCTAATTATGTAGTAAGCCCTGAGAACTTCCTAATGAGATGCAACACCTGAGTAGCCTCAGCTGAATGGAATCATGTGATCAGCTTGTTCTACCTGACCTTTAGGGCTCTTACTCACTGGCGTTCTGACCTGCACTCCCCTGCGTTCCGTTTTTTGGCGTTCAGCCGCAGGGGAGCGCAGGAATAGACGCATGTCATTAATTCAAATGGGGCTGTACTCACTCAGGCGCGTATAGGCGTTCAGCTGTTGGTTGCAGCCCCCTTCCTTAGCAGGATTTGGATAAAACACAATCAGTCAGAAAAGGGTCCCATACCAGCTCCCTAGGAGGGTTGCACAAGAGGAGGCCCACATCTATTGCCAGGCCGAGGCTAGAGGACAGAGCGGCTGTTGAATGTGCTGAGTCAGGCCAAGGGAGAGTGATTAGGCCTTACTCCAATCAGACACCTGCTCAGGGGAACTGACAGCGTGGGACAAACTCACACATTGAAGACAGAAACCCACCTCCCATATGAAAGGAGAGAGAGTCCAGGACCAGTTCAAGACATGGAAGGGCCAGTAGCGCTACAGGGTGAGTCAGGAGAAGCCACTATGCCCATTTACAGCAGCCCTGCTGGGAGGTCAGCCAGAAAACTGAATCTCCCTACTCAGAAGCAGAGTGCTGATTGGGAAGTGAGACTCACCCGCAAAGTCTTCCAGGTCAGGGCTCTTCTGCTTAAATCAAGATTTTTGCACTCAATCTTGGGAATAAAGTTTGCAAGAGACAACCTCTCTCTCTTCCTTCCTGTACGCACATGCCTGAAAAACATAGCAGTAGAGAGTCGTGCAGGGGGTATAGAGTCTGTCCTGCCTTGATTCTCTCCCTAGAATCTGAAACTGCCACTGAGGTTGGTGAGGCAAATCCATTCTCATAGCGACTTCCAGGATGGGGCATCAATCATGCTGTCACCTGCCAGCCCCAAAAGGGCTCTGTAAGTAGGCACTGCTGCTCACCCCTCGGTGGACTTCCAGGAAAGGCCATCAGCTGGGGACAGGGGGAAAATGAGTCTCTCCTTACCAGGCTCCTGGAACTAGTAGATGAGCGCCCGCGGCCGCCTGTCCCTGATGGACTGATGGTCCCAGGAAACGGCATCTGCTGGTGCAACTAAGGATGGCTACTCTCTACAATCCTGCCTGCACATGCCTGGGAAGCATAGCCTATGGCGCTGAGAGGCCAGGCTGCTGGCTCCTCTCCCCGGGCACCTGGAACTGAGGCCTGACCGCCCACCAACGGTTCATCCTCATCCGCCCTCATCCTCAAACTTGCTTCCCTTGCTCCTGGAACTCTTGATTTCAGGAAAAAAGGGCATCAGCTGGGGACAAGAGGAAAATGTACTTCCCCTACCCAGAAACCATGCACTAGTACATGGACACATTTTGCACCTTGCCCCCCGGAAACTTCCAGAAAAGGGCACTAGCTGTGGACAGGGGAAAAAGGCTACTTTCCCTTCCCAGGAACGTTGCACTTGTGCCTGGACATATTTTACACCTCGCCCCCCCCCCCAGAAACTTCCAGAAAATTGCACCAGCTGAGGACAGGGGGGAAAAAACTATTTTCCCTTCCCAGGAACATTGCACTTGCTCCTGGACACATTTTGCACCTTGCCCCCCAGGGACTTCCAGGAAAGGGCATCAGCTGGGGACAAGGGAAAAAGCCACTTTCCCTACCCAGGAACCATGCATTCGCATGTATCAGCTGGGGACAGGGGAGAAAACCACATGCCCGGGCCAAAAACCTGTCCTGCCTCAAATCTCCCACCTGCTCCTGGAACTGTTGTTGGGTTTGAATATGCAAATTCATTCTTATCCAGACCTGGGGGTCTGGAATTGTCACAGCCACCCAAAAGAACCACCAGTGTTTGGCAGTAAATGGTTAAATATTATTTAAAATATTATTTATGCTGTATGTTTTCTGTACACTACCATCAGCAGGTTTCATTTGTTTCCTTATGTTCAGCAGTGTTATTGAAACCCTGTATTATGCATGCTTAAAGGAGAAGGAAAGCTCCAGTCCAAGGGGGGATCCAAATGTTAGGGCACCCCCCCAAGCACTGTAATGACTTGTGAGCGAGTGATCCTCTTTATCCCTTGTTCAAAATCCAGTGGCCAATGCATGCACAGTAGAGCGAAAACAAGCATAATAAAATGTCTTGTAATTTACATCATAAAGAAAGATATCTCTATAGAGAGAGAAAGAGCCTTCAGAAAGTATATTTGAAATCACGCGTTGGCGTTTCTCTGTTCTGGTTATCCGGTTTGGTTTTAATTCAGCTACGGATCTAATTTTAAAAAACTCCTAGTGACCATGCATGGAATTTGTCCTAGAGGGTTGGCTCTGTACAACCCACAGCTCAGCTCATATCACTCTTACCTCTCATTAGTGTTTACTCAACTACAAGGGGGCAATGTGTTGTGTTTCTACCTGCTTGCCTTTACTTTGTGATGTCCCAGGGATAGAAAAATACTAGGTAGCAAGTTTTGGGACAACTTCACCGCTCTTTACTTAATTTTTCCTACTACTTTCTTATGAATCTGAGCAAAGTGGTTGCATAATATATCCTAACCTATTGCTGGTCACAGAATTATTTTGCCTATCTACCTTTTATTAATTGGGGATTGGAACTGCACCAATATTTATGGCACTGCACTTTAGACAGATGAATTTCCATTTTATTAATCATTGGGATGAATTAATCTGGGATTCTGCCTATGACTAAGTGCTGGGTAAGCATGAAACGCGTTAGGCGTTAGAGGGAATACTATATATGTTTTTTAACTACTGATGTGAATAAATATATTTTTTTACTTCAATAGCATGTGTTGGAGAAATTTTTGATAATGAATTAATCTAATACTACGTGTTATTTTAGTTTATTATTGATCTCTATTGGATAATTGATTGTTTGCATTGCACTTTAGTTTACTTTATATACAGTTGATGAATACGAAATGAATTAATCGACGCACTTTATATTAGAATTATATTTTTCTACTAAGTATCAATTCATATTTTAATTAAAATAAGGAATTTTCACTCTTTGGTTTATTAATTGTACTGGCTGTTTCACAGACCAGCCAATTAAAGGTACTTACTAGGCAGCATAGACCTCGGGCTTAATATATTGGTGCTGCATAAATCACTAACTACTGATCTTATAACCAATACGTGTGCCTGATTGGTGGGGAGGAAGCTAAGGGTATTAGTGACTGATATTTCAAACAAGTTTATGCCGGGTACTTTTCTCTATCTCTCTCTATAGAGAAATCTTTCTTTATAATTTAATCTACTGACCTAGGTCGGACCTCTGCTGAAACTAAGTGGATATAATTCTATGTAGGCAATCAAGGGTACGGGCCCCTTTTCTTCTTATTTGTAATTTACATCGTAATTAGGTTGGCGGGTATCTCCTCTGCCTTGAGAAGAGTTCTTGTTCCTGAAGCTATTCTGTGGTGTTGGCAGGGGCTTAGGTGTTTGTTACCCAATGAGTAACAAGTAAATATTGCCCATGTATATTCATCTGTAGTAACCTCGCTAGACTGTTTTTGTCACTTCTGTTGGGATGCTAACCCTTGCTATTTGTATTGGATGTGGGACTGTCAAGGTTGTATATTTTACTGGTTTCTTGGAGCTGTGTTTATTTTGGCATGCTTTAAATAGGGCTTGACAATCTTATTAAAGGTTATTTTTTTTTTTTGCAGTCTCTTTTTCTGCAGTCTCCATTACATGTTTCGGGACAGTTGCTATTCTATGCACATTTCCCTTAAGGACATAAGCATTTACACTTAAAAGGTCCTGGCACTTTGCTATTCTGGTTAAAGAGGTGGTTCAGCTTTAAGTTAACTTTTAGCAGCTTTGCAATTGACCTTCATTTCTTTCTTTTTTTTTTTTTTATAGTTTTTGAATTATTTTCCTTCTTCTTCTGACTCTTTCCAGCTTTCAAATGGGGGTCACTGACCCCATCTAAAAAAAAAAACGCTCTGTAAGGCTACACATTTATTATTACTGCTACTTTTTATTACTCACCTTTCTACCCAGGCCCTCTCCTATTCATATTTCAGTTTCAAATCAATGCATGGTTGCTAGGGTCATTAAGCAACCAGATTGCTGAAATTGCAAACTAGAAAGCTGCTAAATAACCCAAAAACCGCAAATAGTAAAAAATTAAAACCAATTGCAAATTGTCTCCGAATATAACTTTCTACATCATACTAAAAGTTAACTTAAAGGTGAACAACCCCTTTAAAGTGGACCTGTCACCCAGACATAAACTGTATGATAAAAATTCTTTTCAAATTAAACATGAAATCCAAATTCTATTTTTTATTAAAGCATTCAGCACTTCCTAGATATCACTGCTCTCCACACATTCCTCCATTCCCTTAACCATTTAATTGTGTAGCCAGGGCATGGGGATGGACATCAGGTCCCCCATTCTGGTGCACAAACAAGATTCTGAGATGATACAAGGCTTGTCTTAATAACAGTGTCCACAAAATGGCTCCTGCCTGCTTGCTATAATTAGGGCATCCCAGACTAAAGGAAACACAATTCAAAATAATTTATACAGTATAAAACAGTATAAAAAGTTAATTTTAAGTACAAATGACCTAGGAGGTAAGACCTATAACATATATATTATTTTTTGTTGTACTGGACAGGGAGGTAGGATCACCCTCCTCTCTCTTTTGGTAAATACTGATCAAAGTGAAACACATAACCAACCTCAGCAATTTATATAGTCTCAAGGCAAAAAAGGTACCCCACATATGGGACCCTAAATCAGATCCCCTCCTCCCACTGTTGTTGTTTAACATTCTTCTAATGAACAGTGTTACTAGCAATTAGCAGAGAATATTGGAGGATTATTGGAGAGTTTGATATATAAAAGAGGAGAAGAAGAGGACTAGAGGAGGACAGAAAAGCTTTAAATTGAAGCACTGAAGCACAGTGTCAGCGGTCAGGAAGAAAATTAAGGAATCAGAGGAATCAAAATTAGAATAGTGGAGGATGAGTGAAAAAGTAAAGTCTGCAAATTTTGAGGCGAATAATAAGATGGTACAAGAGATTAGGAAGGTGAACAAAGAGCAGGACAAATGGGAGATTCCCTTGTGTCCCCTACAGCAGTATCATGCCCGGACTGGCAATCTGTGGGTTCTGGCAAATGCCAGAGGGCCTGTTATAAGGTGCCATGGAAAGTCACTATTTAGTGTGCTGATGGATTGGTCTTTTCTAACCACAGATGCCTTTCAGCTGGGATGGGGAGCTCACTTCAAAACATCAGACTGCTCAAGGTTACTGGGATCCAATGGAGAGCTCCATGTTGTCGAACTTCAGAGAGCTGAGGGCAGTCTTCAAAACCATTTTTCAACATCTTCTGAGGGGGAAGGAGCTAAAGATTGTATCTGACAATGTCACAACAGTGGCTTAATATCAACAAACAGGGAGGAACCAGATCTCTTGTTCTATTCACAGGCATTTGCAAAATTCTCAGTTGGCAGAAGTGAAAGTTCCCAAGATCTCAGCTCTTGTTCAAGACATCAGGTTGGTGAAGACGTTGTATCAATTATCTTTCAAGTTTTTCCATGAGTGATTTGATAAGGGTATAGCCTTCAATACTATATTCATATTTCTGCTCTTTCGGCCCATTACAACATATCCTTATGCTCACTGGCTCTTGTTAAAAGGTTCTTTAAGACCATCACAAGAATGCATCGCATTGGCCATCAGTCCTTTCTTACAGGACTTTGGTCATGAATAGGTCATGAATAGGCTGATACAGAGTCCCTTTGAACCCCTAGAATATTGTTCTTTAAAGTGTTTTAAACCCCTCTTCCTGGTGGCAATTACCTCTGCTAAAAGGACTGAAGAATTATAGGCTCTCTCAGTAAGAGAACCCTGATTTTTCTCCTTGAGAGTGTGATTCTTAGACCTTTTCCTTCGTTTAGGCCTAAAGAGCTCTCTCTCTAACTACAATCAGTAGATTTGTTCTATCTTCTCTAACTCAAACAACAGATGAAGAGGCTAGCCAACTTCTTCTCTTGGATGTGGGCAGAGCAATCAAGATATGTGCAAAAGATACCAAAGACTTCAGCAGGGATGAACACATTTGTTTGTGGCCTTCTCAGGGAAAAACATAGTTCTTAGGGTATGGACACACATACGGTTTACCGCTGCAATTTTTGCGCGGTACGCTCCGCGGTTTTTAGAAAAGCCGTCCGTTGCATAAATATGATTAGTGAGGCTGGGGCCTTAAAGCTTCTAAAACATCTTTATCACAATCAATTAAGGAAACCTATTCAGATGGCCAACATTAAAGCTGGCCTTATACCTCCATTTTGGGTCAGAGCTCATTCTACTAGAAATGTCTCCACATGCTGGGATGAGATTACTAATGTGTCAATCAATGGAGAACATATGCAGGGCAGCTACTTGGAGCACTCCAAATACCTTTATCCAACACTGCAGAGTGGATATCTTCACCTCTCAGGAAGTGTCCTTTGGCAGCAAAATTATCCAGAAGGCAGTTTAACCAGGGCCTGCCCTTTAGCTTACTAACTTACTTGGTTGCTACCATAGTGAACATAAGGAAATGAGTAAATTTATACCTACTAAAATGTGTTTTTCCCTTAGTCCCTTCAGCACCCTAATAAACCATTTGAGTGTGTACTTTCTTTTGTATTCACTGACAATTGGTGTAATTAAAATAGGAGTTCGGTTAAATCTCTATTGATCCACTTGTCCTACCCAACAGGGCGGGAAAATAAGTCACAGGGTTGCTGCTGAAGGAAGTAAGTGAAAAGTAAATTTCAGTAAGCATGAATTTATTCAATTCTTCTGAAAAGTTCAAGGTGGCCAGAGAGCAGCGCAGATAAGGAGAATTAGCCAATCACGATCACCTTTTAGCCAATTTCCTTTTTACAGATTATGGCATCAGGCTTTGCTAGCTTTAAACTCTGCCGGTCGAAATCAAAGCAAAATAAGATCAGGCATGTTAAAGGAGAAGGGAAAGGCATCGTACACTTGGGGATGCCATATGTTAGGCACCCCCAAGTGATTGTACTGACTTACCTGAAACCCCAGGCCGGTGCTCCTATCAGCAGAAAACTGCACTGGCCCAGTGTTATACCAGTGAGCACCACAGAGAGATCGTCAAAAAGCCAAACTTTAAGTTGGCTTTTCGTTAAACTATGCATGCGTTTGCCCCAAGAAAAGACGGAAGTGGATCATTCCGGGGTGCTCACTGGTATAACCCCGGGCCGGTGCAGTTTTCTGCTAATAGGAGCACTGGCCCGGGGTTTCAGGTAAGTCCGTACAATCACTTGGGGTGCCTAAAATTTGGCACCCCCAAGTATACAATGCCTTTCCCTTCTCCTTTAAATGGATTCTGTCATGATTTTTATGATGTAGTTTTTATTTCTAAATTACACTGTTTACACTGCAAATAATTCACTCTACCATAAAAATTGAATTTCTGGATTAGCAATTGTATTTATTTATTTTTTGTATATTGGTGTGTAGGCGCCATCTTAGGTCATTTTGCCTGGTCATGTGCTTTCAGAAAGAGCCAGCACTTTAGGATGGAACTGCTTTCTGGCAGGCTGTTGTTTCTCCATCTAAATGTAACTGAATGTGACACAGTAGGACCCGAATTTTACTATTGAGTGTTGTTCTTAGATCTACCAGGGAGCTGTTATCTTGTGTAAGGGAGCTGCAATCTAGTTACCTTCCCAATGTTCTGTTGTTAGGCTGCTGGGGGGGGGGAGATAAATGACAATATGTCTAGCCCCATGTCAGATTTCAAAATTAAATATAAAAGAATCTATTTGCTCTTTTGAAATATGGATTCAGTGCAGAATTCTGCTGGAGCAGCACTATTAACTGATGCGTTTTGAAAAAAACATTTTTTCCCAAGACAGTATCCCTTTAAGCAAAATGTTAACTTATCATTAATGTCCTTTATTAACTTCAGTAGGGCTAAATGTGCAGCATCTCCTTTGCCAATATAATTTACAGAAATTTTATAGAAAATAAATGGAATACAACCCCTAATGCTTACCCGGGTATATTTTCCCTATATGATATATACTGTATTTTGCAGTGGGAGCTGTTAATGTGATTTCAGAAGAAGAAGAACAGAAGAAGGAAGCAGCAGTAAGAAGAGACTCTGCCAAACAGAAAGGGTTCAGAAGTATGAATGAAGTGTTAAGCTGAGGAATAAAATCCAAGTATCAAATGCAGTTTATTTTATCTTAAGGCTCTGGAACTAGGGTTGCCACCTTTTCCTAAAAATTTTACCGGCTGGTGGGGGGCAGGAAAAAAAGGGGCGGGCTGTGGTGTAAAAGGGGAAGGGCCGTTATGTAAAAGGGAGAGTGGCCACCAGGTCTGGACTGAGATTCAAAATAGGCCCTGGCATTTCAGGTACACAGAGGCCCAAACAGCCCAATATATAGTGACTGTCTATGGCAACCTACAGCAGCCCCTCTGGCATTTGCCAGAACCCACAGATTGCCAGTCCGGGCCTGGTGGCTACATCACTGTGGAGGCCTTCTGGGTTGCAACCCTATCTGGAACAGAAGGCATTTTTAGGCCACAACATTTTGCACTCCAAAACATGTAACACCAACATATAGTACTTTATCACCAAACAATAATAAGGAACATTATACTCAGACTGAAACTTAAAACAACTGTGAGAAACTTGCCTGGTGGTCCAATTAGTGTTGCCACCTAGCCGGTATTTTACTGGCCTAGCCGGTAAAACACCAGCCAAGGCCGGGGCCAGTATTACAAATTTACCGGCAATGTAGCTGCTGGCAAATTTGTAATACATCAAACAAATGCCCGTGGCCTGCACCCAGCCTAGTAAAAACTAACCTTTTTGCCGCTGGCTTGAGTCCAAACGTGTGCTGTGGCCCCACCCCCTTTGACATCACGTCCGACCCAGCCAATCACGCGCCATGGATCCACCCCCTTAATTGTCGTGACCCGCCCCTTTGCAGCCAGGGCCCACCCTTTTATTCCCGCCCCCTCCACCAGCCGGTAGAGATTTTTTTAAAAGGTGGCCAATGGGGGTGCAACGGGGATGCCCTCCATGTCTGCTTACTCCAGTACCCTCTCCGTGATTTGATGCTGCGTCTTTTGCTTTTTCTGTGTTTGCGTGCTGTTTGACTATCTTCAGCTATATACAGCACATTCGTGTCTGACAACATCGCGCTAGCAAGAAATTTAAATATTAAAGGCGCTGTTTTGGATTGCCTAGGGCTGGATTTACATAGCAGGCGCCCCTAGGCCCACTGTCATCAGGACTAGAGCAATGGGGATTGGTGTACAGGAAAATGTAAAAACTGTATCCTGTGTTCCTGATCTGTTCCTGACCCAGCCTGTCCCTGACCTTGTCTATTCCGCTGCCTGTCCTGACCTTTGCTCATGTATTGACTACTCTCTTGGATCCTGCATTGTACTGCGAAACTGGCGAGTTTGACTCGGCTTGTGACCTTGACTTTTCTCTCGTCTCCTGAATCTGTATAGCCTCTTCTAATTGGTATTGACCCGGCCTGTCCCTGACCTTGTCTAGTCCACTACCTGTCCTGACCTTTGCTCATGTATTGACTACTCTCTTGGATCCTGCATTGTACTGCAAAACTGGCGTGTTTGACTCGGCTTGTTGTCTCTCGTCTCCTGAATCTGTATAGCCTCTTCTAATTGGTATTGACCCAGCCTGTTCCCTGACCACGTTTCTTATTTCCCGTTCCAATTACAATGTTCGGTTCCCTAATCAGAACTCTCTCCCTGGTCCTCTCCTGTAAAGACCTGGTGGCCCCCCGAGTAGTGGAGGGCTCCTCCCGAAGCCAAAGGTGGTTGTTATAGGTGAAAGAGTAAACTGCGACCAGGACCTTGGAGCTAGTTCTGGCTCCGTTCGTAATAATATCTCCATGTGCCATTTGACTATAGCATCTCTGTTGGAGAAGTTATATCTGTTTATGGACAGTGGCTGTTTGTTCTTACATATATAACTGTAGTTGAATTAAGAATCTGAAATAGATATTTATATAGATCTGTTATAATGCACATTCTCTTGGCTTTCTTTAGAAATCAGTGTAATACTAAAGTAATATTAATTCTCCCCTCTGCCTTTCTCGGGTCATGGTGACTTCTTCAACCAGCAAGAAAACAACTAGTGGCAGTGATGATCTCAGAGAAAACACCTCCACCCCACTTGCTATGGATTGAAAGGAGAAGCCCTTCCCTTTGCCATGCCTATGTGGCTTTCCAATCAAAGGTAATAATAGATTTATGTCAGTGTTTTCTTAGGAAACCAATTGAACAAACAAGTATATATGTTTGTGTGCATATCTATATAAATATATAATTACCTCTACTATAAAACATGTTAAAAAATTGTACATTTGTTTACATTGGTTATTTAATTTTGCAAACAAAATCTTTCGGGGAGACCGTATGAGATGCCATAACTCAAACCGCATTTGAATCTTATTTTAAACTTCCCAGGTGGCTGAACAGAAACCAAGAGCATGCTGGGTATTAAAAAGAGAGAATAAAAATACATGGAAACCCATTATTCAATGAATTCTGAAACAAAGCAATAAGGTATTCAGAGATTAGTCGCCTGCAAAATAGGATATTTGTAGCTGGTCGAGTAATCTTTCCATCTGCCACCACCCTGAATGATTAATCTCACCTTTAGTTTATGAAGATTGTGTTCTATTAGGTATGCAATTCATTTTTAATTTTCAGGCCCCCTGTTTTGGCAAATGCTGAACCCAAACCCTAATGTACATATTTAAAATGCACACAATTATATACTTTGCAAATAAAAGAGTGTTGCCTTGGGTAGTTTGTGTCCAGCAATTTAATACAGTATTATGGTATTATTATTATTATTATTATTATGTTACAATGCATTGTGAGTTTGGAATTAGGCAGTTTAACATCAAGGGGCACATTTACTAAGGATCGAATTTCAAAGTTAAGTGGTGGTGAAGTGTCGAAGTCGAAGTTTTTTAAAGAGACAGTAGTTCGATTTTCAAAGTCAAAGTTTTTTCAATTCAAATCAAATTTTGGCCTATTCGATGGTCGAAGTGCCCAAAAATTACTTCGAAATTCGAAGTTTTTGAATTCGAAAATTCACTTCGACCCTTAGTAAATGGGCCCCTAAGTGTTGCACTCATATTTCGCTATGGACACACACGCCAAAAAAGGAATCAAACATTTTAATGTTTATTATTTAATATTTAAAAACATATGAGTGTGATAACAACAGATACAGATGTAAAAGGGAACATATTACATTGCATAGAAGCTATAGAGGACATGCAAATGTAAACTAAAATCTAGAAACAAATGTAACAAATGAATCTAAATAAAAAGTGATACAATTATCCCTCAGAAACAATGTTAACAGGAGATAAGCGATAAAATGTAATGATAAATAAGAAACAAATGTATAGGTCTTGGAAAACACCAATAGAAAGTATAAGAAAAAAAAGGGGTTAATAAACAATGGGGGCAGCGTCATCAGTGATGTCAGTTCCGACTGCTTTTTAAAAGGTGATAGCTAAATGTAAGTTTCACCTATGATTACGTGTGGTCACACATGAAACACATTAGTTGTCGATTACTGTATGTGAAATAAAACAACATTGAGCTTTATCGCCTTTTTTTTACATCAAGGACTGGAAAAAAGATCCTACAGAAAGGGTTGCGATACAGATGAATTGTAAGTTCTATAAACATAAGAAACAAACAGGAATAAAGTGTTTATAATTCTTTAGGTTGATACAACATTAACAAAAACTGTACCTTCAATACTTCATTTATGTACTAGGGAACAATGAAAGCCAAAATACAGTCTTTGCCACAAAGTGGGTATATATAGTTTCTGCATATTCATGCACACTTCACGCATTCAGGTAACAAAATTTGAGAAACTTAAAAGCTGGTTTTGGCAGAAGGTTAGGAGGAGATGTTGAGCGATGCATGTTGGATCCTGCAGAGTGAGTTGCCCTATCGCCTAGTTTTTTCTGACATTATATTTTAATAAAGCAATTGATAATCAAACTCTGTGGGCTATTAATTAGTACAGGGTAGAATGAATTTTTTAATAAAAATTTTTAAGTGTTAAAAAAGGGATCTGATAAACAACAAATTGAGTCGTGGAGAAACTATGCCCTGCCATGATTCACCAGTAATTGCAGAACCGAGAGTTCGTAGGCCCCCTTAAAATAATAAAGTAAGTACATGGGTGGTTTTGCTAGAACTGACCAACTCCACGCAGAAAACAAAGGTCTGGTACAAGAAAGCTGGTATATATTTGATTCAAATGGCCCTTCAAAAAAAAAAAAAAAAAAAAAACACGTTTTACACAGCTGCACTATTAATAGGGTAATAATTTGTTTTTTTGTACTGATTTATAATAATTAGTATCCTGCTTTGCAAAATGTATATTGTATACTTTTGGTTTTATGTGTTCAGGGCAATAATAGAATTTTGTTGTGTTTAGCTTGAGATTTTCTTTACCCTCTGCATTTGGAAGTACAGGGCACAAATAAATTCTGCTGTGATGACTCCAGGGAATAATTTCATATTGTCTGCTGATGATTTCATCTCTCTCTGATGCCACAAAAACAATCTTTTCACTGACATCTTCCTTTTAATTGCATGTGCCGAGGCTGTATTTCTGGGCAACATTTCACATTTTACTAGTATATTAGGTCTCTCTGGAATCTTGGTTAGTTCGATTTTCATCTATAAATGTAACCCCCCCCAAAAAAAACAAAACAAAGAAAAAGCAGCACTGGCAGAGGACACAAGTTCAGATGAAACAAAAGGGTCCAAAGAAGCTCCACTAAACAGATAAAGGTAAGCAGAATTTTCAGTAGGTGTTTTTTTATTACTTGTCTTTGGGGAATTGGAGAGAAATCACATTTGTTCCCCTGTTTTCTTAGGAAATGTGTAAAAGCTGTAATTCTATGAAGAATATCCTCCAGAATTTTGCATATTAGAAGGTAAGAACAGCACTTCTAAAAAGCTGAAGGTGTAAATGTTCAGCACAGTTTGTGGGGTATTTCATAAGGGGGTGGGTGTTTGAAAATCTGCAAGGTGGTATCTTAGAATTTAGGCTCAAATTTATTATTTAGCAGGTTATTTTTAATGATTATGGCAATTTGGGGTGAATTCTAACTTTGGATATTTTTACCCTTTATTTCCACCAAACCACAAACCTCTATGGAAAATAGTGTCCATTGTTCTGGATGTAGGAAAGCAGGGGTGATGCTGCTGAATAGCTGCAGGTGTGCACTTTCAAAGGAATATTTAGTTTGTGGAGGGTATTTTATAGGTGAGGGGATCTTTAGACTGAAAAACAGCAAGGTGTGCACTTAGGGTTCTTTTATCAAAATAAATCAAAATGTCTCTGATTTTTTAAAATAAAGTTTGGCCATCAGACGCTCATTATGCGCAATTGCACTGCACACATCCTTGTGCTGGCAGGGCATATTTTTTTTTTAGATTTAAATAAACTACTGTTACCCCAACTGGAGTGCAGGCTCTATTAGCCCTCATCTTTGGTGGGGAAAAATATTTTCGGGCCTTTTAAACAGCAACATAGTTACTAAGTGTAGGTGTGGTGGCTTACTCAACTCACTGTTTAGAGATGCCAGAAACCCTGAGCTGCATTTAGTTTACAATCTATAAAAACGTATATACTGTAACTTTTATTTTCATTTACAGTCTTGTGAAGTTACCTTTGTCCCCTTTCTGCCTTCCGTCATGATACAACCAATTTGTAAAAGCTGTTAAGGAATGATGGTATAAATTTTAATTTCAACATAGCCTGGAAAAAGAAAACAAGTGTCTGAACTGAATATCATTGACAGAAAGTTAAACTGACCATAGACGTGCAGATTTTTTCCTTATTTTTGGCTAACGTTGCAATCTCCTGACCTACAACTAACCATTCAGATTAAATAAAGTAATAAAAAGAAGTTACAGTATGAAGTTACAGTATGTCCGACAAATAATAGTGACAGTCAACCATTGATATCGTCTGATAGGCAATACATGGAGAGATATTATCCAAAACCTTTCCGATTGAAAAATTACCAATCGCCATGGTACGAAAAATGTCGGGACAATCCAAACGCAGTCCAAAAATCATACGGACCTTCATTTCATATGACTACATCTTTGCATCTTTGGCTAGCTTTAGTCTTCTCATGATTACCCTGTGAACACAGCAATGGGTTGTCTCATTGGTTGCCTGGGGGAATTGTGACAGGCTGTGAATTTTCGAATTCAAAAACTTCGAATTTCGAAGTAATTTTTGGGTACTTCGACCATTGAATAGGCCAAATTCAACTTCGATACGAATTGAAAAACTTTGAATATTCGACCATTCGAAAATCGAAGTACTGTCTCTATAAAAAACTTTGACTTTGCCACCTTAAACCTGCCGAATTGCTATGTTAGCCTATGGGGACCTCCTAGAACCTATAGGCAACATTTGGCTAAGTTTTTTTTTTAAAATCGTTCGATCGCTTGAATAAATCGTTCAAACGATTGATTAAATCGTTCGAATCAAAGGATTGAATTGAAAAATTGAAAAAACTTTGACTTGTAATATCTATATAACTATTGCAATTCAATGGTCGAATTTCGAAGATTTTTACACTTCGAAATTCGACCCTGTCACGATCGCCGCCCGGAGCAGGTCCTGGAGCTCCGGGCGGCGCGTCCTCCCCTGCCGACGTCACTCCCAAAATGGCGGCGCCCATGGCCGCCACGTGGGTAGCGGCGCCGGCGCGATGACGTCAGCGCGCCGACGTCAGCGCAAGGATGCCAATGACGTCACAATGGCACCAAATTCAAAATAAAAACACTATCTAGACGCCAGAATGGCGCCCAAGTATAGGAAACATTCCCTAAGTGTATCCTGGGTTTCCTGTGAGCTGATATTGCTAATCTTGTTCCTGATTACTTATCTTGACCCCTGCCTGGACTTTGAACTTTGCTGTTATCTGCCTGCCCCTGAACTCTTGCCTGGATTCTGACTACTCTTTGGATTAACCCTTTGGACACCGCGACCTTGCTCCCTCAAGAGGGCTTCCTCCTCGATCCTGACTACCTCCCTGGAGGGATCTCCCGGCTCCCTGACAGACCCTTAGTAAATATGCCCCTTATTGTCACAGCTTTAGGTCTGCAGTGGGATCCGTTACAACACCGACAGCCATACCAGTTAAAAAGGGCTTGTTTTGCTGTGGAGGGTTCAGTTGTCTCAAAATGAATGTTTCCTGGAAAAAAACCTGTTGATTTTGGTAGATAAAGCCTGTGCACACCTATAGGGGCCGGGATGACTGCGGCATAAGCGGAGTATAGGCTTCCAGTGGTGCTGGTGGTGGTGTTATGTTGAGACTTGGTTTTTGTGGGGAAAATGTTATACAGAAATAACAAAGTATAAAGAGAAATTATATTTTTGAAATAACCCAGATAATTCCAATTTAGCAATTTTTTTGCCGGTGCTTGGCATACTCGGTAAAGCTGATATATATGGTCGTATTTATAGAAATCTGGAATTTCGTTTATGCCAAATAAAGAGAGTTTCTAGTACACTAAGGGGCCGATTCACTAACTTCGAGTGAAGGATTTGAAGTAAAAAAACTTCGAATTTTTGTGCTCCTCGACTATCGAATTGGCGTAAATTCACCTGAGTAGAATGATTCGAATAGATCGAGTGCAAAAACGCTGCGACTATTCACCATTCGATAGTCGAAGTACTGGATCGAGCACAAAAACGCTGTGACTATTCGCCCATTCGATAGTCGAAGTACTGTCTCTTTTAAAAATACTTCAACAGCCTACTTCGTCACCTAAAACCTACCGAATTGCTTTAAAAGCCTATGGGAAAGGCATTCAATCGAATGAAAATCCTTCGAGCGAATATTTGATCGAGCGCCTATTCGCCTGGCGAATATTCGCCAATTCGACTATTCGCCAGCGCGTAAATTCACCCGAATTGCCTATTCGATTCTATTCGATTCTATTACCCAGTCGAATTTCGAGGGATTTAACCCCTCGAAATTCGAGCCTTGATGAATTTGCCCCTAAATCAGTGCATATTACATAAGTGTTCGTTTTTTTTCTCGATAAATTTTCTTTGCACACAAGAATTGTATGCTGGGCTTAGAGGGTACGCTGTATGTAAAAGCAATGCACATGTACAGTTGTATATCGAACATTTTCATTTTCTGGTCTTATATGTACTTTCATTTTAGAATATGAAAAAAATCCTCTTGTAGCAAAACTCATCCTACCTAGACACAATTCTTCCTGTTTACAGGCTTAAAACAGGTTATAGCAGCCTTGCTAATATAGTTCTAGTAATATCGAAGGGTAAAAAATTGCTAATATTTCAAATAATAGAAATGTTGGAAATTAATGTAAATTATGAAAGTGCTCAAAATTAATAGCAATTAGATTGAGACATCCATGTTGTCACTGACACTGTGGAGCATTCCCCAATAAAGCACTTTGCAGTCATAGTTACTGCCTTGGATTTGTCCTGCATTCTATTACAATACTTTGAACGTGTCACTGACACCCATGCAGACCTACCCAATTATACCTCCAATACATCCAGATATGCCTACCGAACAAACCAGCGCCCCATCAACCATGTCATGCCCTGCAACCTCAAACCCCATGACTACATCCCTGCTCAGCAAACATCTCCATAGTCATCCCTCTCCTTTTCTTATTGAGACCTATTCTTAGTCTTTCCAGATGAGGGCACCGTGACAGCATCAATTATTTTATAGAAAGGCTTGAGATTGTCTATGGCTAAATCATGGCAGATAACAATTGGAGAAAGTCAAGTAAGTAATAATATTACTAATACGACAGCCCTGAGTGCAGCCAATAATCCCTCCGTGGGGGTATCACAGGCTCCTGCAATGGATTGCAGAAGGCCCAGAGGTAGAGTTGGGCAGAGAGGAGAGGGGGAGTTTGGGAGACTCGGAATATCAGAATGAACTCGAACATAAAATGTCTTTGCAGTCTTTTGGCAACCTTACAAGCAGATCTTCTGTGGTAAGAGCAAGAGGATTGTTGGGGAATGAATATTTCAGCATTTCGGGGTGATCCTGCCGAGCCTGTCTTAAAGGGGTTGTTGACCTTTAAATTAGCTTTTAGTATGATGTAGAGAGTTATCTTCTGAGACACTTTGCAACAGTGTCAGACTGGTCCACTGGGATACCAGGAAAACTCCCGGTCAGCCCAGGTGTCAGTGGGCCTCTTGCTTCTAACCATTTGGCCTATTTCATGGTCATTCCCTATATTTTATGGGACAAAAATGGAAGAATATAGTAAGTAGATATAAAAGACCAGGAGAATAAAGAGGTTGAGTGAGGAGAGGAGGAATAATAGTTTGGAAAGTGTTCCCACGGTCTAAGGTTTTCTGGTGGGTCCACGGTCTAAGGTTTTCTGGTGGGCCCCTGGCATCCCAGACCTACACTGCTTTGCCATTGGTTTCCATTTTTTATTATTTATTTTTTGAGTTATTTAGCTTTTTATTCAGCAGCTCTCCCATTTGCAATTTCATCCATCTGGTTGCTAGGATTCAAATTACCCTAGCAACCTTGCATTGATTTTAATCAGAGACTGGAATATGAATAGGCGAGGGCTTGAAAAGAGAGTAATAAAAGGTAGTTATAACAATACATTTGTAGGCCCAATCCAATTGCAAAGGTCACATGATTTGTGGCAAGGGAGTCCTATAAGAGTACCCCTTGTTCTGCCCAGGCTCTAGTGGGCCCCTGCCTAGGATATTTCCCTGGCAGGACATAATTACATGCAATTTAGTAACTGGGCCAACCTTTGTGTCTGATAGAGGTAGGTCAATTTATGCTGAAATTCTTGAAGAAAAAAATGTGGCACTGTGGGGAAAAATACATGGCGAAGGGCCTACATTACTCATATAGGTGCACTAATATGGTCCCCCGACTAGTCACAACCTAGAACTGGAAAGAACTGCCACACGTTCAGAGAATTTTCAATGATCAGGATCCCTTTGAGAGGATGACTTAACATCTTCTTATATGGCATTGTGCAATGTTTCAGCTCACCCCAAAAATATCCGATTATGCATCCCCTGGCAAGCCAATAGTAACCCCATTCAGGACTCAATAGGCTGCCTATGTATTGACAGTCTGTCCATTCTGTTTTAACCACATTGGCCTGACACCCATGTGAGTATGTAATATGACCCAGTGTTGTAACTCGAATCTGGTCTAGAACATATTCCAATGTGAAGTTTATAAATTAGACCAAAAGTCTAAATAAGTTAGTCTTAGATCTAGTTGGAACTGCTTGGAGGTGGAAAAAACAGGAGACATTCATTATTCTCATCCTAACAACTAAGGTGAGTTTGTGGAGAAGTCTCTGGGTACAGCAATTCCAGGGGAACACATTCAAACTCATGGAGCGGGAGAAGATTCATCTTATTCCAAAAAACAAATACAAAGACAGAATCTAGTACAACCTCCCATTGAAAAGCTAAGGATACAAGCATGTTATTCCTTATTTTAAAGACCTGTATCAGAGCATATGAAGCCCAGGTGTGCATCTTCCATCCACTAATATAGATATATGCCAGGATTGAACTCTAGTTCTCTGCATTCAAAGTTAGAGTTAATAAGCACCAAGCCACCATCACTCCTCTGAATGTGTGTACCCAGTATTGACATATTGATATATCTGTAATATATACAGAGACAACTTCACCCTTCTGATGGATAGAGGGAGATGCTGAGGTACAGTGACAGAGCATGGCTTGGTGACTAACATAGCTGCTTTGCAGACTTTAGGTCCTGAGTTTCATTTCCTCCTGATGTCAAAAGAACTTTTTAAAGTTCTGCTTCAGCAAGTTAAAGATGGAACAAGCAGAACAAGTAATGCATTGGCTTTATGGTTAGAGCTGCTGCCTTGCAGTGGTAATATCCTTAATTCAATTCTCACTTCAGTCATAAGCAAGGAGTGGGCAGGCAATCTCTTTAATATAAGTGCAAGGGCAATCATTTTCTGTTATATATATATATATATATATATATATATATATATATATATATATATATATATATATATATATATATATATATATATATATTAATAGTCATATACAGTACATGTGCAGAGAATCTGCATACATATAGCATCAGAGATAACTAGGGATGTAGCGAACGTCGGAAAAAATGTTCGCGGACATGTTCGCGAACGTCCGGACAAAAATGCGAACGGTTCACGAACGTTGCGAACCCCATAGACTTCAATGGGAAGGCGAATTTTAAAAGCTAGAAAAGACATTTCTGGCCAGAAAAATGATTTTAAAGTTGTTTAAAGGGTGCAACGACCTGGAGAGTGGCATGCCAGAGGGGGATCAAGGGCAAATATGTTTCTTAAAAATCCATTGTTGACACAGCGCTGCGTTTTGTGCTGTAAAGGGCAGAAATCACACTACGTCACTCAGGTGGTGTTTCTGGAGACGGTATTATTATTGATATTTAGACAGAATGTGAAAAAGCTCACACAGCTAGGTGGCAGTGGTTTGAAGAACAGATGCAGGTGAGAGATCAGCAGCAGGACAGACAGCTGCCCACAGCAGCTACATACAGAGCACTGCAGTAGAAGGTAGATTACTAGCCAGCAAAGCTACCTAACCTAAAATGTCCCTCAAATCCCTGCAGAGTTCTGTCCCTACAATACAGAGCAGTATCAAGTAGATTACTAGCCAGCAAAGTTACTATCAACTGTCCCTCAAATCACTAACAGCTCTCTCCCTACACTAGCTCTTCCAAGCACACACAGGCAGAATGAAAAAACGCTGCAGGGCTTCAGTTTATATATGGAAGGGGAGTGGTCCAGGGGGTGTGGGGGTGGTCCAGGAGGGAGAGCTTCCTGATTGGCTGCCATGTATCTGCTGGTCTGGGGGAGAAATGGCAAAAAAAAGCGCCAGCTAAGGCAAACCCAAATTGGCGAACGTTGCGTTACGTTCGCGAACATTCGGCGGACGCGAACGGTCGATGTTCGCGCGAACAAGTTCGCCGGCGAACAGTCCGCGACATCCCTAGAGATAACGCAAGACATCCGCACTTTCACCCAAGCCATACTGCCACTCTATCTATATAAGTATGAGTCAAGGCTCAGCACTCATTTCAATTCACACGGCGATACAGCATCAAATCCATTTCAGCCCCACCTGGGGACCTTTTTCAAAAATCCATGGAGAAGAGGGGTCTTTTCTACTCCTGGGGTCAGTTGCATGAATCTGGGGAGGGTATGTTTAATGGATATAATTTGAAGCCATACCCTCCTGTCTGCTGAAAGGATTTACTGGGCAATAACATTATTATTATTAATAATAATAAATAATAATATGTATGAATAAATGGTACAATATGTATATGCAATGAACATACAGCTTACATACCAAATGCCAACAATAACTTATACAAGAGTGAGTCAATCATTACAGAGTTTATTATATGGTCCCCTTGTAAATGTATACAATGAGGTGCAGAAAGCTTGTGAGTGAGGAGGTTCCAAGAAGTGCGTTATGAACAACTGGCATCTTTGAGTGATCTCCACTACCCACAACCATGCGATGGTGGGAAAGAAACAGCAGCGTGAGGGTAGAGAGTCCTTACTGAAATTCAAGTTAGAATAAAAGAGGAAAAAATATGACTGTATCCACCACTCAGTCTGCACATCTCACTCCCCCACCAGCCTCTCAACCTGCTTGTTCTCCCCTGTCTCATCCGTCCGCTCACTCCCCCTTCCTATTGCACCCAAGGTATGTGCTTTATTTGCCCTTAGTACTGGCTCTGTAGTGCAGTTGAGCAGACCTACTCTCGCTGTACAGGAAAGATATGCTATGTTGCTTGTGCTATGTCTTATTGTTGATATAACAGATCAATTTGATGCATTTGCACCCAGTTAGTAAATTAAACTGCCCAATCTGCACAAGGAAGGGAATGTGGTAGAGGCCACGCACCCTAGGCAACCCAGCCTGCTAGCGTTCCTACATGTGGGGGGGGGTGCAGTGGGAGCAAGAAAGCCTGGACTAAGGGTAAGAGAGGTAAGTCTCCTTTATGGCTCTTAGCAAAAGTATGTAAGAAGGTGATTAAGTTTGTGTGCATGAAAAAGTGTATTGTATGTGTAAAGTGAATGTGAGTGCTGTAAAAATGTTGAAGTGATTGAAAGTGTTAAATGTTATGAGACTGTAATGTGGTGTCATGCAAGTGAATGGTGAAGGATTCATGTGGTGACCTGGGGAAAGGCACATGCACTGCAGTGAGAGCAGCACATGATAGAGAAATGTTAACAGCACATGCACAGTACATGTAAAGGGAGTGGGTAATTAAGAAAAGCATATAAAGGGGAAAACACATTCATGGGTGGTCGATGAATGCATTGGAAAAGTAGATAGTGATAAGGCTACAGTAAATGTACTAGGTACTATAGATAGTGAGTGGAACACTAGAATGGGTAGCCAAGACCCCAATGAGGAGTGAGTGGCTTAGGAGCCAAGGCTTTGCCAGTGAGGGCTGGAGTGTTAGGGGGAACATGAACATCCTGAAGGAGGGGCGCAAGAAAAATCCTATCTGGAATAGGCCAGAGGGGCATAGGACGTATGCCGGACTGGTAGGACCAGAAGGTGGAAAAGTCCTACCCTAAAAGGTCAGTGGTGCACTGCTGTGGTGTCAGCCCGACTGAAGTAGGGAGGTGGTAAGTCACCCTGGAAAGGGATGTTCCTGTGTCTCCAGTGACTCTGTGTGAGGGGTTCGCTATACAAGAAGTTATTGCTCTGCAAGGATGGGAGTAAGTGACACCTGTGGACTGTGTGTGGATTGTACAAAAGTTAACGGATATTATGAAGTGTTCCAAATAAAAGTTCTTCATTTTTGATTTACCATCGGTGTGGATTTCCATCTGTGCAGTGAAGACTGGTTTCCATGGTGACGAAGGAGCAGTAACCCTTAACCCCCCTTACATAATTTGGCGCTGCGAGCAGGGTAAGGAAGTGTATGTGCTATGTGGAAACCCCTGTGAAGATTTTTGGATTTGTTTTCTGGGACTGTGTACAGCGCTGTTTCCTTGTTTACCTGCCTGCAATTGATGTGACAGGAAGGACGTATCTGAGGCGACATCTGGTGCCAGGCAGGAAGTGGGCAAAAGGCTTTGGACACATCTTCGCACCACAGGAACAGGAAACAGCAGAGCAGCCATCTTAAAACACTGAGGACTGTGAGGTGTGGCGCAGTGTAAGAAGCAACGGGCGCAGTCATGGCAGAGAGAGGTTTGGCAGACACCGGCCGCTGGTTTGTGTGGACCGAAATTTTTGCCCAAAAGTAGGATCGGCAAGGTTTTACCATGATGGTGCCGATGTGCGGTAACTGTGGAGACAAGGCCGTTTGGTCTAAAGTACAGGCTTCTGGGCATTGCCCTGTGTGTTCCCGGGACTATTTTACGGGCCCCGTTTACATTAAGACCCAGTTGTGCGATGCCGTAAAGGAAGTGGACCGCCACATATCTGAGTGGGAAGCCCGGTGCCCGACAAGGCAATACCGACAGAACCAGCAGGCAAGTCGGAGAACAATGGAAAAGAGGGGGTGGATCCAGGTACAGAGGCCCCACCACCATAATCCGTGACAGATGCCGGTTTGAAGGCTGGTGTATCACCGTTGACGCTGTCGGGAACACTGATTCACAAGGTGCTCAGAACAAGTCACAAGCCGTGGCATACTACCGATACCGGTCCTGTGACTAGTGTCCCCGCACGAGGTTATTGCTCGGGTAGATTCTTGGTTGGAGCCGCAGAGCGCAGGGGTGTCGGAAGGGGCCCCATGGGAGGAGGACTGGGAGGCGGACTATTATGAGTCAGAGCGGGAACCCAGTGCGGCTGTTGCCGTTGTGCCCCCAGTAGTGGAGTCCACGGAAGTGGTGCCGAAACCAGGGAGGTGTCGCTCGCCTCCGGTAAGCGTGCTGACTTTCAGTGCCAGCTCTAGGGAGAGTATCTATGGTTCGCCCCATACCTTGATGGTGAATGATGAGAGTACATTCTGGGTGTTGCCCGGAGTGGCCCTACAGAAGGAGTTCTGCGCGGTTTCGCGTGTCCAAAATAAGACCAACCTCGAGGTTCTACATGCCCTACGCACCCGAGTATGTGTATACCGAAGTGGAAAAGAAACTAGATAAGTGGGTTCGGCAGGACATTTTGGTGTCTCTTAAGCTGGACGAATATAGCCTGGTGCACCCAGACAGCACCACCAGGTAGGATGCTAAACAGAAGCTAGAGAATGCTGTACCCTTGTGGTGGCAAGGGCGTACAGTGATGCGACACCATGTGCGCAGTGTGACCAAACTGGCCCCTGAGCGGCACCTAAGTGTTGATGTACCCCTGGATGATGATTCTTTTCCTTATTTGATGGACCCATTACTGTGACTGTTCCATAATGGGTCCGTTATTGGCCTAAGGAAGAGGACATTGAAAAGATTACCCAGTCGGGGTAATCGCTTTGACATTTCCAGTTATGGTTACCTCTGTGTTTTTTCTATAAAGTTATTCTTTTAATCAAACTTTTACTGACCTTATGAAGGTAATAAGGTTTCCCAAATTTTGTTACTAAAAAATAAGTTATTTCAGCAAATGCAAATTTTTGTGTCTGTTTTCATTATTAATGTGTGATTAGTTGTGTGCACGAGGACGTGCTTGATTTAAAAAGTGTCGAGTGTAAGTATTGTATGTGTAAGGTGAATGCGAGTGCTGCAAAAATGTTGAAGTGATTGAAAGTGTTAAATGTTTTGAGACTGTAACAAAAGTTAACGGATATTGTGAAGTGTTCCAAATAAAAGTTCTTCATTTTTGATTTACCATCGATGTGGATTTCCATCTGTGCAGTGAAGACTGGTTTCCATGGTGACGAAGGAGCATTAACCCTTAACCCCCCTTACAAGTATAAAAAAAGTTGCACTCTTACGACTTGATGCGGTGTACATGGAGGTACCTCCAAATATTTATGCTGAGTACAAAAGTACCTTATGGCTCTTACACATAACATAATGTTACACATAACATTTTTATGTTTGACGTGAATTTAAGACATAGGTATGAGCACAACTAAACACATTTTCTAATTGATTCCATTATATTCCATCTGATTGTCATCCCGAGCGTTCTGAGCGGTGTTTTACTCCATTTCCTTTCCTTCGCATTTGATTAAATGCAACATGATTAATTTTATTGCTCTTAAGTATAACAAGCTGTAAGCATAAGTTAAAAAAGCACACCAATGCAATATATGCTTATTTATATGCTCAACATGCATTTGAAAAAAAATGCGGTGTGTAAGAGCCCTAAAGCTACAGGATAAGTAATAGCAGGAGCAGCCTATGAAGTTCAGCATGTCTTTCCTTTGGATCTAGGTAGAATTCCTGAGGAAAAGAGATATGAAAAGGTGAGTCTGGATTAATTCTTCACTCCCTGCTTCCTCCCAGTCTGATACAGCAACAGATGGGCCGAAACCTACCCTCTAGCACACAGCACCCAGCTCTGAGGGGATCCACAGGGAAGAGAATCATCAACCACTACTTGCTCTTAAAGAAAAAGACACTGTGTGTTCTGAATGTATTGAGTGAACTTGGACCTGTCCCGATAAATGCTTATGTCTAGGGAGAGAAGGTGTCCCAGATGTATAAGTATTAGGATTTATAGGGCAAGTCAACCCCAAAATAAATATTAAGGGGAGAGGTAGGTGCCACTGATGTCTGTGTTTTAGGAGGAGGGTATATGGGTGTCCCAAATGTCTTTGGAAAAGGAAAAAAATAGGTAGGTGTTCTGTTGTGTTTGTATTAGGAGGACAAATATTATGGCTCAATTACCAGAGCAGCTCTTTGTGCAAAGTACAAAGTTTGGAAACTTTGGGCATCTTTGTGATTACCTGAATGGGCAGATTAAATAAACAAAACAAAAACAAACAGTAATTTCACCTTGCACTCACAATTGTAAAACTGGCCATATGCAGTAACCCAAAGCAACCAATCAGCTGGAAGCATTTCCCAGGCACCTGTTTAAAAGCAAACATCTTATTGGTTGCTATGGGGTTTCTGCACACGAGCAAACAGTGTATTTTGTAACATGTGGGGGTTATATTTGTACTGGGTACAATAACTGCAGAAAATTCTGAGACTGAATAAATTATCCTATTTGAGGAACTCCATCAAGTGGGTTAAAATCCTTAAAGGTGGCAGCTCAGATAGTATTTAGTCTAGGGTTGCCACCTTTTGCCTTTGGCGAAAAACACACAAGCAGGTACAACAATGATATCTGAGGTGGGCTGACACCATTGGTGCCTGAGCACTGAAGTTGGGGACAGATTGATGACCCATGAGGGTGGAGTCATGACATGTTTTATACATATGGCGGCAGAGCTTTGATGATAGAGGTGGCTATTTGCCAGAGTTTTGTTTCTGTTGTAAACTGCTATATCCTTATAATTTACAGTAGGGGGTACATTATCCCTTATAATACAAGTGATACTCAGAGTTCCCTGTATAACTCAGCCTGCAGCCTTGTGCCTTTATATGGTCACAGAACCCCTCAGTTAGTGATGTGCAGGTCAGGAAAAACTCAACCCGCACCTTGATCCTAACCCGCAAAATGTCTCCACTGTAGGATGAGGGGCGTATTTATATTAAGGCCTAGGGCAACAGGTTTTGGGGGGGGGAGGCCCTTGGGTGCCTATAAATTTATTTTTTAATATATAAAAAAATTTGCCCAGCCTCTGCCCCGGTGACGGAGCGATGGTGGGGATGAGAGGTGGGAGGCTAGGTTGGTAGATGGAAGTGACGTCACATGCACACAGCGCCTGACATCACTTCCGCGATGTGTGCTCATGCTGACATCACACACACAACGTGCTGATGTCACCCACATGGCGTATGGGGCATATTTAGGTCTGGTGCCTAGGTTGGCATCAAACCTAAATACATCCCTCTGTAGGACCAGAACCTGCAGATCAGTGGCGCGAGTAACAAAAATTATTTAGCACATTTACAAAAAAATAGAAAAAACAGACAAAGGTGGTAAGAATTGTTTTTTTCACAAGTAGTTCATTTAATAATGCAGCAAAAATATTACATACAATCCATGTATATCAAGAAAAAGAGTCAAATCAACAATAGCATTTAAATACATACCACCAAGTCATGACCAAGAGATAAAAGCTCTACAAGGAAATGGATACACTTGCCTAAAATGAGAATTACGGTACCCCAATGTTTCAGCATGTAGCCTTTATCAAGGGGAATTCTAAGAAATATAAAGGCTACAATATGTTTAATTACTATGAAACACTTTCATTTGTTGATATTACTACTCTCACAAAAAAATGTAAGCAACTGGTTTGTTGTTAATCTTTTCTAGATGCACTTGCACTATGAAGGAATAATATTGCATCTACAGTGCCTGGATTAAGTACTCGGCCAGAAGAGCTTCTGGGGAAAAGAAATTTGTTGCTTCTCCCAAACTCTAAGAAGGTCTTTGGTTTCACTTTCCTCTAGTAAGAACTGTGTATCAATGTAGTCCCTGATTTTATCTTCATTACTACCATGTACTACTTCATCTTCCCACTCACTGAACTCTTCAGTTCTTTTTCTTTTAGAGGTTACTAAAACATTTGCTTTACTCTCTATAGTCTGCAGTTTTTCACTAAAAGAATGAGAAGTAGTAGTTAAAATAGCTGATGGCTGACAAGCAACAGTGAGGCTTGTACTGGGGGTGTTGGTAGTGGTGGTGGCACTGAGTGTGGATGATGTTGAACTACAGCTAATAGTTGCTGTGACAATGGTACAGACTGTATAACTGCAAATGAAATCAGGCAATGGCACAGACAGCTGAGGAGGTTTTTTTAGCTTGCTCATATACTCCTGTCCTGTATTCAGCTGTGAGCATTTTCAGTTTTCTAAAACAAGGGCACAGAAAGGTGGCGATTTTATGAGTGCCTGTGATTTTAAATTTTACAATTGGGACGATATACTCTGGATCCCTATAAGAAGAATTAGTCTTATTCCCCTTCCTTCCCTCTATCACCCACCCCTCCGCCTATGATCCCTCCTCTTCCTTGCTCACCCCTCCCTCCTCTCTCTCTCTCTCCGTTGCACCTGCATGGGGGGGCACCCGGCCCTGGTGTATGGTGGGAGACAAGCTGAATGATATTGTCAGAAGACTTGGATAACGGCCGGCTTGTTGATCGGGCTGGCAGGAAAATTTTGATTGGTCCCCTTTGAAAGCATCGGCCATTGTTATTGCTGAATCGTCCGATATAGTTAAAATTTCAGGAAAGATAGTAATTGTAACATCTATGGCCCGCCTTTACTCACAAATAGGCTGATGCATACAGACTAGGGCTGGTGATGGGCGAATAAATTCACCAGGCACATATTCGTGGTAAATTTCTGTGTTTCATCACTAGCGAATAAAAATTTGCAAAAATTTGCTTGCAAAAAATCCACCTCAACTAAAACAATTTGTTGTGCATCAGAATAGTCGCGCGCATAAAATTGTCAAAATTATTTGGACAACCATCGACTTTAATGCATTTGGGCAAAATAATCACACACATAAAAATTGTCGATCGCGTCAAAATAATTTTGACGCACATTGACTTTAATGCACTTCGTGAATTTTAAGGTAAATTCGGGAATTTTCAGCAAATCGAAACGACACAGATTCACACATCACTAACTGGGGCAGATCAGAGGCACTCACAATACACACAAACACAGCCTCACAGAGAAACACATGCACAGACATACAGTATGATATACACTCCCTATCTGTGTCCCCTGCGCTTTCTCTCTTTCTTCTGTTCTGCCCTATTCCGTGTCAGTAATTTCCATTATGAGTCATGCATAAATCTGTACCTAGACTTTCTATGGTTGAAGACTCACATATTAGTGTTGGAACACCCTAGTGACTGCACTGAATAATAAAAATATTGCGCTAGGTTCTGTTATTTGTTTTTTTTCATAGCCTGTGGCCTGATGCTGCCCAGATGTCTGCAGGAGAAGTAGAGAGAAAGAGAAGCTTTTTAGAATTTTAGGGAGCTGAATGTTGCTGGACATACTTCAAGCGCCAGAGAGGCTGCTGTAAGATACAATAGAAAATCACAATTTAGTGGGATGGTGGGGGTTTGTTTTGGCCTCTGTGTACTTGGAATGCTAGGGAATATTTTGACTTTCAGTCTAGACCTGACATACTCCATATCAGCACTCACCAGGATATCCCCACCCCCATCAGAAGGACCCTCCAAAAAGTTTTAAAAGCCACCCACCCCATCGGTGGGGTATGTTTTTCCTTTCTGCTTTGGAAGCAATATTTTTTTTTGCTTTTTAACCTTGGGTATTTTTTAGACTATAATGTACATTAAATGGATGCTTCACTTTTAAGTTAATTTTCAATGTCATGTCGACAGTGATATTCTGTGGCAATTATCAATTGGTTTTTATTATTTGTGGTTTTTGAGTTATTTAGCATTTTATTCAACAGCTCTCCAGTTTGTAATTTAAGCAGTCGTGTTGCTAGGGTCCAAATTACCCTAGCAACCATGCATTGATTTTAATTGACTGGAATATAAATAGGAGAGGATCTGAATAGAAAGAAGACCAATAAAAAGTAGCAATAGCAATACATTTGTAGCTTTAGGGTAAAGACACACAGGAAGATTAGGGGAGATTTCATTGCCCGGTTACTGATTGCCTCTTCTTCGGGCGACTAATCTCCCCGAAAAGCCTTCCCGCCGGCTAGAATCTAAATGACCACCGGGGTTCCTCGTGAGGCAACGTCCGGGGACTTCAGAAAATGAAGGGCTCCGAGTGCCAACCCACCGGCAATTTCGATACTAGCCGGCAGGAAGGCTTTTCGGGGAGATTAGTCGTCTGAAGAAGAGGCGATTAGTAGCCGGGCAACTAAATCTCCCCAAATCTTCCAGAGTGTTTCTGCCCATACATAACATTTCTGTTTAGATGGGGTCAGTGACCCCCATTTCAAGGCTGGAAAGCGTCAGAAGAAAAAAAAATTTAATAATTAAACTATATAAAATAAATAATGAAGCCTGTTTGAAAAGTTGCTTAGAATTAGCCATTCTATAACATACTTAATGTTAATTCAAGGGGGAATCAGTCCTTTAGTCTCATCCTGGGATCTCCAGTGCTGGAAAAGGTAGGACAATGCTGTTATGGTATATTTTATCGCATGTGCCTTTAACCTTTGGGCTGGCATTGTGAGCTACAAAGTGGCCTGATTATTTACTACATATCTGCTTCAGCTAAATGGATATTCAGCTAGGGGTCCTGTGTTTCCCCTGTCTCCACCTGAACAACCTGGATATAGCACTAATCTAGTGTTATGAATATTTTCAGAGAGACTGGGTAAGGCATTGAACTTTTCAGCTACTCTGCATTGTGCTATGGCAGCTAATTATGTAGTAAGCCCTGAGAACTTCCTAATGAGATGCAACACCTGAGTAGCCTCAGCTGAATGGAATCATGTGATCAGCTTGTTCTACCTGACCTTTACAGAGAATGGATGCAGTCTTGTGTTACGGCTCCTTCCTACTACACTGGGTAATATGCTGAATCCTTTCACTTGTTATGGAAGGTGTTTTTTAGCAGTTATGGCACTTGTGTATTAATTTCTGAGAACTGGCTAATGTGATGCATACCTGAGTAACAAACAAAGACTTATTTATATAGATCATTACAAACATGTATCTATTCTGTCTGGATTTTCCACAGAATGGCACCAGTACTGGGTTATTGCATATAGGTCTTGTTCGTGTGCCTGGTTAAAGGAGAAGGAAACCCCCTGGGCGCAAAACCCCTCCCCTGTGTTGCCCCCCTCCCTCCTCCCCCCTGGCCTACCTGTCCCCCTGGGCAAATGCCCCTAACTTGTTACTCACCCCTCTGCGCAGGTCCTGTCCACGGAGTTCACCATCGCCATCTTCTTCCACGCGCGTCTTCCTGCTTTGACAGGCGTCTTCTGGCGCATGGGCAGTAGGAACATTTACCAGTACGGATCTACTGCGCATGCGCTGAATGTCACAAAGTTTTCCGATTCCACTTCGCGACGTTCGGCTAATGCGCAGTAGATCCGTACCGGTAAATGTTCCTACTGCCCATGTGCCAGAAGACGCGCGTGGGAGAAGATGGTGACGGTGAACTCCGTGGACAGGACCTGCGCAGAGGGGTGAGTAACAAGTTAAGGGCATTTGCCCAGGAGGGAGGGGGGGATTTTGCACCCAGGGGGTTTCCTTCTCCTTTAATAACAACCTGGCTAAACATGTTTACTATGAAACATAGAGTTTGCCATGCAGGACCTGTATATGGGACCTGTTTTCCAGAATGCTTGAGACCTGAGGTTTTACGGATAATGGATTTTTCTGTGATTTGGATCGACATACCTCAAGTCTACTAGAAAATCATGTTACATTAGATAAACGCAATTGGCTGGTTTTGCTTCCAATAAGGATTAATTATATCTTAGCTTGGATTAAGTACAAGGTACTGTTTTTTTAATAAGTAAGAAAAAGGAAATCATTTCAAAAGATGTGTATTATTTGGATAAAATGGAGTCTGTGGGAGACTGCCTTTCTGTAATTTAGAACTTTCTGGATAACAGGTTTCTGGATAAATTAATCCCATACCTGTACTGACCTTCTAGGCTAATTGTGGCATATGTGAGCAGCCTCTGCGGATTGTAATTGTGGTCATGCTTGTGGGATATGTTCTGTAATACTGATTGTGTTTTTACTTGTTTCATTAGAGGTAAATCCTCCTTTAGGGGTCTTTTTCCAGTTTTCTGGTGCCTAAAGTGGATGATGGGTATTTTCAGCAAAAATACTGTAGATGTTTGTTGTTTGGTCGTGCTCTGGGGATCCCAGACCTTGGGGTTTGGGTAGCTGCCAGTAAATAAACACAACTATTTACGTGGGCAGTCTTCTTCATCTGCTAGTATGAATGTTATAGTATGTTGCTATGTATTTATATATATCAGGCTATGTATATGCTACTGTCATTTTTAGGCAGATGGTGGGGCCCCCTAGAAGGAATTTTGCTGTCTGTCGCAGGGTCATGGAGCTGGGTGGGCAAATAGTTCCTGCTCTCCCACGTGACTGCTGGCAGTTGAGGCTGGGCAACTCGGGAAAAAAGTTCACTCATTTTGTTTAGGCTATGTGCGCAAAAAAAAAAGGCAAATTGTGGTTACTGGTGTAAAATGTGTGTGCAGCACCATGGATTATATATACAAAATAAATGCATTTCACTTGTTACTCAGTTTTACGTATGTGGAGTTCAACTGCATACTCGGCACAGGTATATACTGCACATTTTCATACAATAAAGAACTTCTCTCAAACCTTCCTGCTGTATAGTACAGGGAAAGATCATTGCTTGTATTATGTTGTTGTATTAGGGAATATCTTTGTACAGGCAATAAACAAACTTAGGGGGCTGTTCCTACTGAATTGTGCTTAGTACAGGGGAATACCTATACTGCCATAGTTTTATGGGATCTTTTTGTATAGGCTATGAGCAAACTTAAGGGGCTGTTCCTGCTGAATTATACTTAGTACAGGGGAATACCTATACTGCCATAATTTTATGGGATCTCTTTGTATAGGCTATGAGCAAATTTAGGGGGCTGTTCCTGCTGAATTTTTCTTAGTACAGGAAAATACGTATGCTGCCATGTTTTCTTTTTTTTTTTTTTTTTAAACCAAAATAATGCTTTATTTAAGAAGTTATGACAGGTCCTATTTATCACTTATGTGGAATAACACATACAATGTCCCGCATTGTAATATTGTATAGCATTGTAAGCCATAAACAATAGTACTCTAACTAATGGGTCTCCTCATTATTTGTGCCTTCTCCATTGTTCTCCATAATTTCCTGGGTAGCTGCACCTAGGGAGGGGGGATAGGGAGATCTTCTGATGGTTGCCATGGCAACCAAACTTTATCATAGTAAATATAGTTAAATTGGGTTGAAAAAAGACAAAATACATCAAGTTCAACCCCTCCAAATGAAAACCCAGCATCCATACACACACCCCTCCATACTTTCACATAAATTCTATATACCCATACCTATACTAACTTTAGATTTTAGTATCACAATAGCCTTGGATATTATGTCTGTCCAAAAAATCATCCAAGCCATTCTTAAAGGCATTAACTGAATCAGCATCACAACATCACCCGGCAGTGTATTCCACAACCTCACTGTCCTGACTGTGAAGAACCCCCTACGTTGCTTCAAATGAAAGTTCTTTTCTTCTAGTCTAAAGGGGTGGCCTCTGGTACGGTGATCCATTTTATGGGTAAAAAGGTCCCCTGCTATTTGTCTATAATGTCCTCTAATGTACTTGTAAAGTGTAATCATGTCCCCTCTCAAGCGCATTTTTTCCAGAGAAAACAACCCCAACCTTGACAGTCTCCCCTCATAATTTAAGTCCTCCATCCCTCTAACCAATTTAGTTGCACTTAGTCTCTGCACTCTCTCCAGCTCATTTATATCCCTCTTAAGGACTGGAGTCCAAAACTGCACTGCATACTCCAGATGAGGCCTCACCAGGGACCTATAAAGAGGCATAATTTTGTTTTCATCCCTTGAGTTAATGCCCTTTTTTATACAAGACAGAACTTTATTTGTTTCAGTAGCCACAGAGTGACACTGCCCAGAATTAGACAACTTGTTATCTACAAAAACCCCAAGACCCTTCTCATTTAAGGAAACTCCCAACACACTGCCATTTAGTGTATAACTTGCATTTATATTATTTTTGCCAACATTGAACCTCATTTTCCAGTTTGCTGCCCAGTTTCCCAACTTAGACCGATCACTCTGCAAAGTGGCAGCATCCTGCATGGAACCTATAGTTCTGCACAATTTAGTATCATCTGCAAAAATAGAAACAGTACTTTCAATGCCCACCTCCAGGTCATTAATAAACAAGTTGAAAAGCAAGGAACCTAGTACAGAGCCCTGCGGTACTCCACTAACAACACTGGTCCAATTAGAAAATGTTCCTCTTACCAAGAGTCTTTGTAGTCTATCTTTTAGCCAGTTCTCTATCCAGGTACAAATACTATGTTCCAGGCCATTATTCCTTAACCAGTAACCTTTTGTGTGGCACTGTATCAAATGCTTTAGCAAGTCTAAGTAAATCACATCCACTGCCATCCCAGAATTGAGGTCCCTGCTTACCTTCTCATAAAAATAAATTAAATTTAGTCTGGCAAGATCTATTGCGCATAAAACCATGCTGGCACAAACTCATAGTATTATGATTTGCTATGAAGTCCTGTATCTTATCCTTTATTAACCCTTCAAAAAGCTTTCCTACCACTGACATCAGTCTAACTGGCCTATAGTTTTGAGGCTGAGAACGGGATCCTTTTTTGAATAGAGGCACCACATTAGCAATTCGCCAGTCTCTCGGCGTATGCCAGATCTCAATGAATCATGAAAAATTGAGTAAAGAGGTTTGGTAATCACAGAGCTAAGCACCCTGGGAGGAATACCATCTGGCCCCGGACCTTTGTTAATCTTCAAAAAGCTTTCCTACCACTGACATCAGTCTAACTGGCCTATAGTTTTGAGGCTGAGAACGGGATCCTTTTTTGAATAGAGGCACCACATTAGCAATTCGCCAGTCTCTCGGCGTATGCCAGATCTCAATGAATCATGAAAAATTGAGTAAAGAGGTTTGGTAATCACAGAGCTAAGCTTGCTAAGTACCCTGGGAGGAATACCATCTGGCCCCGGACCTTTGTTAATCTTCAAAAAGCTTTCCTACCACTGACATCAGTCTAACTGGCCTATAGTTTTGAGGCTGAGAACGGGATCCTTTTTTGAATAGAGGCACCACATTAGCAATTCGCCAGTCTCTCGGCATATGCCAGATCTCAATGAATCATGAAAAATTGAGTAAAGAGGTTTGGTAATCACAGAGCTAAGCTTGCTAAGTACCCTGGGAGGAATACCATCTGGCCCCGGACCTTTGTTAATCTTCAAAAAGCTTTCCTACCACTGACATCAGTCTAACTGGCCTATAGTTTTGAGGCTGAGAACGGGATCCTTTTTTGAATAGAGGCACCACATTAGCAATTCGCCAGTCTCTCGGCGTATGCCAGATCTCAATGAATCATGAAAAATTGAGTAAAGAGGTTTGGTAATCACAGAGCTAAGCTTGCTAAGTACCCTGGGAGGAATACCATCTGGCCCCGGACCTTTGTTAATCTTAACATGTTCTTTTGAATTTCCTCATCTGTGAACCATGCATCATTAGTTGTATTACTGGGATTGGGACAATTAAGAAGGAAATTCCCACCACATATGTATCAAGGTACCATTTGTATCACATCCTCTCTAGCATTTCTCATTGTAGGTGGGGTTGATACGGTATATTTTGGCAGGTGTCAAATGCCATCTAAAAAGTATTTTCCTAATGGTTTCAATGTTGATTGTCTGATTGTTTTATAGTTGGCTAGATATGTCTGCATCAAGTGGCTTGTTTGAATCCATGGATATCTGGTCCTTTCTGGTAAGTCATCTTCCTTTTGGAGATTTGAACGGTCTTTATGAATCAGCAAAATATAAGTCTCTCACTGTTTTAACTCCTTTGGCGTATAGTTCTCCTACATTTATGTTTTGGCTCAGGAGTTTGAGAACTGTGATGGGGGTATAGATGGGAAGTCCCTAAAATTACATCTTTTGTGTCAAAATAATTAAGGAGTAGCTTAGTTGTTTGTAATGTTATTAGACGTGGTGGTTGTGACTTGTGGGGCAGCCACATAATATCTGCTATGGAGTGTCCAGATAGATCAAATCCTATTCTAAGTCTATTCATTTTTTCATAGCCTGGGGCACTATGTACTCTTATCACATTTTCGAGGATGAACTATTTGTGGTATAGGGAGACATTAGGTATTCCTACACCTCCCTTGTGTATCGGGTATTGCAGTATTTTTAGGGCTAATTTAGATTTCCTATCTTACCACATGAACAAATGTAGTTTTGGAGATCTTTGATGAATTTTGGGGGTATGTGGACCTGCAGTGTTTGGAGCAATTAAAGCATGCATGGGAGGATTGTAATTTTGGTAGTAGTCCAATACACTGCAGCACACTGTAGAATAAACGATTGCTTAGAAAGGTGATTTCTACCCACATTTTCCCTGTGGAGAATTGCCACTACTAAAATTACACACAATGTTCGAGTGCTCTGACCTTGCGGAATGGATCCCTTAGGACCAGGTGCATGTACAGTGTTAAATCCTTCCTGCCATGGGTTACAAGTTCAATATAGTAGTCCAATACACTGCAGCACACTGTAGAATAAACGATTGCTTAGAAAGGTGAATTTATTGGCTCATAATTTAGAGCAGACAATAAAAAATGGCAACGTTTCGGGCCTCGCAGGACCCTTTATCAAGCCTGTGAAATCAACTGCTGTTCTGTGTTAAATAGGGAAAAATGTGGGTGGGGGAAATGTGTGTGGGGAAATTCATGGGTGGGGAATTGGAGAGTGCTAAAACGAACAGCTGTGTCAATAATAAGTTATATTTGTAATAAAATGTCCCAATTAAACTCCAATCCATATGCTTTGGACAAATCCTATGTCCCAATGACTCCAATCCATTTTTATAAAAACGATTTTTCAGCCGCATAGTGCCTCTGGATTCCAATTAGTGTTCAAAAAATTGTCTTTTGTGTCCAAATAATTTACATCATGGTATCTTTTCACCACACTTGGAATGTGTCCAAAACTTTCAAATATATGCAGAGTTTCCTTTTAAAAGTGACCAATGTGAACAAAACACAAGTGAAAATGTACTCAAAAAAGGAGAAAAGAAACTAAGTATATCTTTCTCCTCAAAAGGAAACGGTGTATATCTTTTTTTAAAAAATCAGAGGATCTGAGATGCTTAGAAATTACCTTATTCATACTGCATCCTTGTTTCAGTTCTGTGACTATTCGATTTATGCAGAAGGTAAATTTCAGCACTCAGAATGTTCCGATATATAAGCATTCTTTAATAACCTTGAAAAAAAGAAACAAATTAGTATAAATTGCTTATGTTAGTTTCACAGCAACACCCATGAATTTCCCCACCCACATTTTCCCCTATTTAACACAGAACGGCAGTTGATTTCACAGGCCTGATAAAGGGTCCTGCGAGGGCTGAAACGTTGCCATTTTTTATTGTCTGCTCTAAATTATGAGCCAATAAATTCACCTTTCTAAGCAATCATTTATTCTACAGTGTGCTGCAGTGTATTGGACTACTATATTGAACTTGTAACCCGTGGCAGGGAGGATTTAACACTGTACATGCACCTGTTCCTAAGGGATCCATTTCGCAAGGTCAGAGCACTCCAACATTGTGTGTAATTTTGGTAGTGGCAATTCTCCACAGTCTGTTCTTATGGTGCTGAGTAGAGGAGGAAAGAGAAAAACTGATATGTGTTGTTGAATGTTTTAGGAATTATAACTCCCAGATAGGATATATGTGTCCCACCATTCAAACTTGTATTTCTACTATGTCGTGGGGAAAACCATTTGGGAGAGCTTGTGTCTTATTATGGTCTATTTTGTAGTGGGATGTTTTTTGAAAGTTGTTTAGTTCCTTTACTATGTTGGCTAACGCCAAGGCTGGCTTTGTGTCAGAATGTGTTGAAACAAATTCTGGATTGATTATATTGTCACCCAGCGCTTATATAGATGAAAATATTTAATAATAGTTATTTGAGAATACATCAGGACCTGGGGATTTCCCAGCCATCAGGTTTTTAATTGTGTCTACCGCCTCTTCCTCTGTAATTGGGTCAAGTAGTTCTAGTTGTTGTGTTATAGAGGGGAGTTTCACAGTGTTCAGAAACACCCACCCCTATTTCTTTAGGGGTGGGATTATGTTTGTGTCTGATTTGAAAGATAGAGCCCTGTATAATACTCTGCAAATAGGGATGTAGCGAACTGTTCGCCGGCGAACTAGTTTGCGCGAACTTCGACTGTTCGCGTCCGCCGCAAGTTCGCGAACGTCGCGCGACGTTCGCGTCAAAATCATTCTACCATTCGATCGCTAAAATCGAACGATTTTCGTTCGAATCGAATGATCGAAGCCATTGGATTGAATGAAATCATTCGATCGAATGGCTTCGATCGTTCGATTCGAACGAAAATCGTTCGATCGAACGATTAAAATCCTTCGATCGTTCGAATCGAACGATTTTCGGATGTTCGAAGTTCGCAAACTGTTCGCGAACTGTTCGCATTTTTTGCCGGTGTTCGCGAACACATACTCGGCAGTTTGCTACATCCCTATCTGCAAAGGCTGCTGCAATATCTGTTTGATTAGTTATGAGGTTTCCTTTATGTTTTAAGTGTTTCATTTGAGCTTTTATCTCCTTTAGTCTGTTTGCCAGAATTATATCTGCTTTGTTGCTTTTAGTATGATATGTTAGTTCATAGTAATTTAAATCTATATTCTGTCTTTGCAAGTTATATTTTATTAAGCTGTCCTCTGGTTTCTTCTATTTGCTTTTTCAATTTTGTTTGGGAGGGCTGGAGAGAGGTTTCTGGCTGCTTTAATTGGGTCTCTAGGTTTGCTTGTTGGGTTTTCCCATACCTCCCAACTGTCCCGTTTTTTGAGGGACAGTCCCTCTTTTGACAGCTCAACCCGCAGTCCCTTGTATGTACTGGAACTGAAAAGTTTTTCTCTGCACTGAACAGCCAGAAAAAGAAACAAAGTTTTTAACTTAATTGGCTTTTGGCAGAGAGCCCAGAGCAGCAGATAATATATTTTTGCAACAATTTTGAGATAAGCAAATAAGTAATTGTAACAATATAAGATAACAGGTCCCTTGGGAAAAGTTAGACTCACAGCTTAAAGGGCAATTCACCTTCATTAGCAAAACTCTAATAACTGGGGGAAAAAACCCACAGAAATATGTTCAAACTTTCATAACCTGCCACATTTTGAAAAATGAACATGGTAATTAGGGGGGTGTGGCCACAAAATGGGCATGGTTGAAAAAAATTTCGCTGCGCTATGCACGACAGCTTTTTTTGTTTCCAAAATGTTGGGAAGTATGGTTTCCCTATTATATTTAACTTGTTTGCTAATTTTAATTCCCCACTAGTTACTGCCTTATGGCCTAACCATAGTGTTTGCGGGATTGTTTCAGTATTTGTCAGTTTGGAAGTAGTTGACAGGGCCCTGTTCAATTTGTTGTTTATTTTCTGCTAATAGTCATTAAGTCGCCAAAATTCTCAATTTGATTTCCTATATCTACTACTACTACTACTGGTGCATGATCTGACCACGATCGATTTGTAATAAAATCGTTCTCTAATAAACCTGTTGCGGTTCTGCTAAGATAAGGTCAATCCTTGAATATGAGTCATGTCTTGGAGTAATAGAAGGTGTATTCTCTTGAATTATGGTTGTGAGCTCTCCGAAAGATCTATGAGGGTGTTGGTATGTTTGTATCTAGTGATTTTCTGCGCTATCGTTAGTAAATATCGTTAGTAATTTTTGTTGTAAAATTTGGGAGGGTTACGAATGGCAAAGTGAGTTTCTTGTACCAGTAGCAGGTCTGCACGTAATCTGCTCACCTCTTTCAATGCTATATTACGTTTTTGTGGAATATTTAGTCCCTGAACATTATGTGAGACAAATCTAACCATAACATCTTTCCAATAAGTGCTTACACCTTCGTTGAGATGGGTTCAATAAATGAGGCTGATAGGAAGAAGGGGGATTTGTTGCAAAGGGAGTAGAGAGAGAGTAGAGACTTTGTTTGTGAGAGCATAAATTCAAAACAACAATATAACCAGAGGTAGGCCTTTGTGGCCTTGGTGTTGAAAGTTTGTGGTTTAGGTCCTGATGCGGTTGCAAATTTGCGAGTACCGCCTGTGGCCCTCACTAATAGATTCACTGGCGAGTGAAGGTGTCATGTTTTGTTGGTGGGTATCTTCCCTGGATAGGGTGGTAATTAGGGTGATGTTATGCTGCTTTCTGCATTCCAGGCGAGCAGTTGAGGTTGGGGGTCTGTTGGTGCTTGTGGTCTCTCCATTTTCTCCAATCTCTGATCTGTTGTTCGGCCATCTGGAGGTTATTTTCCTGGTGTCCTCTGGAGCTGTGAACATGTAGTGAGTTCTATTCTTTGCCACCACCAGTTTAGTGGGTTAGGCCCATCTATATGGGATTTTATGTTCCCTGAGGGCTTTAGTTGTCTCTTGCAATGTTCTCCTCTTTGCCAGGGTGGCCATGTAGTGGTCTGCAAAAAGCTCAAGGTCTGCATATTTACTGGGCCAGCCTTTTTTTCCTGGCTAGAGCCAGTATTTTCTCTTTGGTTCTGTAAAAGTGTATTTTCGTAAGGACATCTCCAGGCCCGGACTGGCAAGCTGTGGGTTCTGGCAAATGCCAGAGGGGTTGCTGTAAGATGCCATAGAAAGTCCCTATTTTGTGGTAGTGGTGTGGGGCTGTTTGGGCCTCTGCGTGGCCGGTTGGGGCCTCTGGGTACCTGAAATGCAAGGTCCTATTTTGAATCTCAGTCCAGACCTGGACATCTCAGAGGGGGGGGGGACTTCTACAGAACAGTTGTAGGCTTCAGCACTCTGTGTATACAGTCCAGAGTTCAATTTGTGGCATGTCTGGGAGTATGCATAGGAGTAGCTCCCTGAAGTAGGCCTCAAGCTCCTCTGCTTAACCCCTTCTGGGATACCTTTTATACGGATATTGCAGCGTCGGGTCGATCTTCAATGTCTCTTAGCCTGGATAGTTCTTTTTCCATCGCTTGCTGGGAGTCTGCTACTTCATTATGTGCCGTGGCAAACACTTCTGTTTTGTGCTCCATGTGGTCTGTGCACTCCACTAAATCTCTAGCCTCCTTAATTTCCTCCGTGAGGCATTTAAAATCATGTTGCAGTGAGGTTTGGAGATCACAGTGCATTGATTTTATTTTGTGGCTTTTGCGGGTGGAACTGCAATGTCTGTCTCTGCTTGCACCTCTGTTTGTTGGTCCAAGATGGAGCCAGTTTGATTGTTGTGCTGCTCTTTGAACAACTTGGTACCTTTTCTGGGTCCTTCTTTGCTGGGTTCTTGGGTCCCATGCTTTTCTGCTCGTTTCAGGCACAGAGAAATGGCTTGTGCCCTTGTCTTTGGTATGGGGAATATGCTTAAATTTCACCTTTTTGTACAGTCTATGAGCACCATTAGGGGGCTATTCCTTCTGTGGTGCTTAGTACAGGGGGAATACCTATAGGGATAAAAATTCAGCAACAATTGCTGCAAACTACAAATTAGTTGGCCTTTCAAAAACTCCCATGGAAATATGTAATGGTCAAAGGTGCATTTGGTTTCTATTTTCTGATATTTTCTTTCCTTCTTTGCCACACTATCCCCCTTGTCTATTCTTCTCCCAGCATCTTAGCTCTTCTGTGCTTCTTTTACTTTTCTTTCACAAATATTTTTTTCTTCCTTAAACATTTATTTGTCCATATTTCACCCCAATTATCACCTCTGCCAGTTGATCACTCACCTTTACTCATTAATTTGGGGTTTTACAAATACATTTTCTTTCCCTTTATGTAACTCCAATCTCTCCTACATTTTCCGTTCTCCATAACAGTCTCTTACCTCCCACTTTGTACCTCTTTTGTCCACTTCTTTTCCTTCTTTGGCCTCTTGTCAGTCTCCTACCGATTCACTATGGTCTATTATATATAAAGATGGACTGCAGCTCACCGTTTGTTTGCTTGATTGGTTATCCTGCAGGGTATCCTGTGTTGATCCCCCAATAGAGTCAATCAGTAGAAATCCAAGTGCAGGACAAATCCACAGCAGTATTCTTTTTTTTTTTTAATTTCAAATTTTTATTAACCATCATTTCCAAAGAAAAACAAGAGGTACAACAAAGATGCAGAAGGATATTCAAGTGACAGTAGCAGCTGCTGCACAACAGAATATGACTGTTCGAGTAGCACAATCTACACATATGCATCATATCATGGAGATGAATAGTGCCATAACGAGAAAAGGAATCCGCATGGAAATGAATGCGTTTAGTAGAAAGGTAGATAGAGAAAAAGAAAAAGAAAGGAATATAGAAAAATAGAAAAATAGACAGGTCTGACGAGGTATGGGAAGGTAGGAAGGGTAGATCATTGTACGATACCTCGAAGTTGCAAAGTCTCCAGATACTGAGCCCACGGATACCACTCCAGTTCCCCCTCATAACTTCTATCCTGAAGTCTGTTTCTGATGGATTCCATCGCCCTAATCCAATTCACCTTTGATATCAAAATTTGTAAGCTCGGAAGTGTAGGTCTCTTCCAATTTGCTGCCAGTAATGATCTTGCTGCTGTCAGGATATGAGTGGCTAAAATACGTGTTTGTTTTAAGCGTATGGCCCTAATCCTCATTCCCAAGAGAAAAGAGTGTGGGGAGGGCTGTATAACGCAGCGCAGAACTTCAGAGAGCAAAGTTGCTACCATCTTCCAAAATATCTGAGCCACTGTACAGGTCCACCAGGTGTGCAGGAAGGAACCCCTTTCTCCGCAGCCTCTAAAGCATTGCGAGTGATCAGGGTTACCGCTGAGGGTAGCAATGCGTGTGGGGGTGTAATACCACCGAAAAATTATTTTATAAGCTCTCTCACTAGAGGCTGCACATATTGAAGTTCGCCTGGCCGTGTCCCAGATTTCCGACCAGGACTTATCAGAAATGGCCAAGTCCAAATCCTCTTCCCACTTCTGCATGTAAGGCTGATGTGTAACTGTGTTGTCAGTCGAGAGGCTAACATACAGAAGTGAGATAAGGTGTGTTGGGTATGAGTGGTCGCGACACAGCTTTTCAAAGTATGTAAGAGTGGAAGACGTTTGGGTTTTGCAAGCAATGCTCACATAGTGCCGAATCTGTAAGTAGCGATAGAATTGTGCGTGGGGAATACTATATTCGTCCCTAAATTGTTGGAAAGATTTAACAGTCCCTTCAGAGACAAAATCCAATAAGGTTGTCAGGTTCGCAGATATCCAGACCTGAAACTCCAAGGGAGTGCTACCTGGGGAGAAGTCTTTATTGTTAAAAATAGTCCTGAATTTTGTGGCAGTGTTGCTTAATTTCATCTTGAACGCTATAGAGTCCCATAGATCTAAAGCTTGCTGTGACGGGGGAAGGAGGTGCGGAAGGGGGACCGTAGCCGTTTTAGGGATCCAAAATAAATGGGCAAGTTGTAGAGGGGCCGAATAGTGATTTTCGATGGACTGCCAGGGTTCCCCAGTTGGTGCATGAGTGTGTACCATCGCTTCCAATCTACTTGCAAGGTAATATCTGTATAAATGGGGTACTCCCAAGCCTCCCAATGATTTCGGTTTTGTCATGATAGCAGCCTTAATTCTTGGCTTCTTGCCCTCCCATATAAAGTTCGATACAGCTTTTTGAAGCGAGGAAGCTGCTGATTCGGGGAAGTGTATCGGCAGTGTTCTAAAGAGGTAGAGTATCCTAGGCAAAAGCGTCATTTTAATGGCCGCTATCCTACCAAACCAGGAGAGGTGGTATGAGTGCCATTTGTCCAGATCTTTCTTTAGATTATCAAGAAGTTTGGGGTAATTAGCCTTGTACAGGGTATCATAGGAGGGAGTAAGACATACTCCGAGATACTCCAACGAGTCTGATTCCCACCTATAGTCAAAATTAAGTTGTAACAATTTGAGTTCTGGCTTGGACATATGAAGTGGCAATGCGTGGGATTTGGTAGGGTTTATTTTATATCCCGAAATGAGTTGGAACTGAGATAGAGTTTGCAATAAGTTTGGGAGCGTGGTTTGGGGGGCTGTCAGTGTGAGAATGATATCATCGGCAAAAAGGCTTATTTTATGTTCCATTTCTCCGGTTCGTATGCCCTTAATGTTGGGGTTATGCCTAATGGCGTGAGCTAGCGGTTCTAGGGATAGTGCAAAAATCAGGGGAGACATGGGGCAACCCTGGCGCGTCCCTCCCTTGATGGGAAAGCGGTCGGAGAGAAGTCCCATGCTAAGGACCTGAGCTGAAGGCGTGGTGTAAAGCTGTTGAATCCCTGTGAGGAACGGTGTCGGAATCTGCAATTTGTTGAGCACCGCAAACATATAGCGCCAGTCCAATCTGTCAAACGCTTTTTGTGCATCTAACGACAAAAGCATGGAGGAGGTATTTTGTTTAGGTGCTCGACAAATCAGGTCAATCGTCTTACGAATGTTGTCTGCTGCCTGGCGTCCAGGCACAAAACCCACTTGATCGTGATGGATAAGGTGGGGAAGAATTATAGATAATCTGTTAGCCAGTATTTTCGCAAACAATTTAATGTCGGTATTGATAAGCGATATAGGTCTGTAGCTGTCGCAATTGACTGGGTCTTTACCAGGTTTCAGTATCATAACTAAGGTGGCTGTCTGCATGTGTTGCGTCGGGGGAGAGCCTTCAAGGAAAGATTAAAAAAGCTCTCTCAAGAATGGGGTCAGCTGAGTTACAAAGGACTTATAATATTTAGTTGTGTAACCGTCTGGACCAGGCGCTTTGCCAGATTTGGAGTCCTTAATCACTCTCTCTATCTCCTCCCTGGCTATCGGTTCCGCTAGCAACTCCCTATCCTCTTCTGTGATAGTGGGGGGGATCCATTGCTTCACGATATCTGACTCTAAAGCCTGGGACGCCCTAGGAGCTTTATCTGCAGTATATAAGTCTGCATAAAAAGCTCGAAAAGTGTGGAGTATTTGTTTGGTATCCCTAGTTACCGTCCCTGTAGGGGTGCGTATTGCATGTATGGCTTGAGAGGTGTGTAGAGCCTTCAGTTTACGGGCCAGCAACGTATGTGGTTTATTGGCATATTCGTAATACAAGTGTTTAGTCCGGCTCATAGCGTAAGCCGCTTTGTCGGAGAGGACCTGAAGCAACTGAGTTCTTGTGTCCTGAATGTCTTTGTAAGATGCGGGGGACGGATTCTGTTTATGGATGATAGCTAAATCGTGCAGCCTCTGTGAGAGTTGCTGGGTTTTAGCCTCCCTGTTCCTTTTCCGCATTGCAGCATGTTTGATGAGTATTCCCCGGATTACCGCTTTATGGGCATCCCATCTGACCGCAATTGAGGTATCCTCTAGGGAATTCGCGAGGAAATAATCTCTCAGCGAAGTGGTGACCTCAGCACAAATCTCTTTGTCCAATAGCAGGGATTCATTCAGTCTCCAACATCCATGCCCCCTCACCTCGTCCCAATTGGCAAAAACAGTTTCCACCATACCGTGATCAGACCAGGTAATATCATGAATCGTGGCAGTACATACGTAGTCCACAAGTGTGGCTTTAGTGAAGATGAAATCAATTCTGGAGTAAGAGGCATGGACGGAGGAGTAAAATGAATAATCCCTATCAACCGGATGTTTCTCCCTCCAGACATCCACCAAATGTTCTGCAGTGAGACATCGCAACAGGTATGAGGAGTCCCGAACTTGAGTAGTGGGGGTTGCACCCGCCTGCACACCCCGAGACCTGTCCAGATTGTTGTTCAACGCTGTATTAAAGTCACCCCCTACAATCAATCTACCCTCCGAGAGCCGTGCTAGTTTGTTGAAAAACTTTTTAAAGAAAGCTTGTTTGGAGGAATTAGGGGCATAGACTGACGCTAGTGTGGTAAGATGGTTTTGTAGGAGGCCTACCAATATCACATAACGACCATCTGGGTCCAGAAATTGCTGTTTGAGCAAGAATTTCACATTCTTGGCCATTAGGATAGCTACACCTTTGGACTTAGTGGAAGAACTAGCTAGGAACATCTGTGGGTAGTGTTTCGAAATATATTTGGGTGTAGAGGACGTGCTAAAGTGTGTCTCCTGCAGCAGCAAGATATCAATTTTCTGTTTGGCATAATCTGAAAAGGCCATGGTGCGTTTCTGTGGAACATTGAGGCCATTAACATTATGGGAGCCTACCTTTAGATCGAAGGGTTGAGTGCCTGGAGCGGTCCGTGGGCCCACCATCTTTGCCACCCTGTCGGTCAGAGTAGTGATCTAAAAGACCTGCCTGAGAAAAAAGAAAAGTATAGAAGATTAAAGTAAGAGATAGCGAAGACAGGGATAAACAGTGGGACAAGCAAATAAATTTAAGAACTATAAAAGATATCGTGAAGTTCGTCACGGTATGTGAGTTCCCAAAGTAAACTGTAAAAAGAAAAAAGAGATAAAAAAGAAAAAATAAACACAAGTAATGTAGTCTCGTTAAGTCAGAGACTAGTTAGGGATTCCAAGAGGGGGGGCAATTCTATCGCACCCCACTGGGAAAACCTACAAATGCGGGGGGTCACGGATCAGAGCCTACAAGAGAAAGCCTGTCCGGTCGGCCCACCATCTATATATATCCGAAAATTCCTAACACAGAAGCATAGGTTACACATAGTCCCAGGTCATTGGACCCAAAGGCCCGATTAGGTAAGGGAAAGAATCGTTTAACTGCAATCTAACTATATTTCAACTGAACTGAAATGATATATAGAGTGAAGTCCATTCTCCTGAGTGCGTCGTGACAATCAGCAAAGCAGGGCCGAGAAACAATAGTCCAGCATGTGCACAGTAGGAGACCTCCATCACGGAAAGTCCATCTGGTACTAGACTCAGAGTCTCTTGCAACCAAGAATGATGCTAGGCAAAGATCAAGTCGGTAGAGTCAGAGCTCATGCAGAAATCGGCCCGCAATAGTACTGTGGGAGTGGTGGTAATGTCCATGCATGAGCCGTAGCAACAGATCAAGTCATTGGAGCCTCTTCCATGGAAGTTGAAGCCGCTGCTTCCAAGGGAGCTTCAGGCACATCCTGGAGGTAGAGGAGTGCGTCCTCAATGTCATTGGGATGTCTGACAGTATATGTTAAGCCGTTCTGCTGGTAGGAAAGCTTAAAAGGAAAGCCCCATCTATAGGGTATGTTTCTCTGACGAAGTACATCTGTTAAGGGTTTGAGGTCTTTCCTTTTCTGCAGAGTCGACGAGGCCAAATCAGCATAGATTTTGGGACATATCCCATCAAGTAGTACTGGTGCCGTTCGAGATGCTCTTAGGACTGCCTCTTTGGTCTGAAAAAAGTGAAAACGTACAATCACATCCCTGGGAGGCATATTAGATTTAGGCCTAGCCCGAAGTGCTCGGTGCGCCCTGTCCAGCAATAAAAATCTGTCCTCTATGCCCGGAATGAGCACCTTAAAAAATTTGGGTAGGAAGGTGTCAATATGCACAGATTCAGGAATATCTCTGAAACGCAAGTTATTACGTCTAGTGCGATTTTCAAGATCTTCATGTGCGTCCTGGAGGTCTCTTACTTGAGTTTGGAGATCCTGGATCAAAACTTCCATATTAGCAGTGGACTCCTGGATGGAGTCTTGAGTTTGCTCCAGCTGTAGGACCCTATGATCCACTGCAGTAAGTTCCGATTTGACCTCAGCCAGGGAGTTCCGTATGTCATTTTGTATTTCGTCCTTGAAACAAAGGAGGAGAGACTTAAGTTCATTTATGTCTTTCTTGGTGCACGGGGCTTCTGACTCCTGTTCCATGGTGGGGTTGGTATTTTTGGCAGCTTTCGCGGCGGCAGATCTGCTTTTGAAAAAGTCCGAAGTCCCCTCAGCAGGAATAGTAGTGGACTTCTGTCTACCCCCTGTCATGTTGGGTGTTATTGAGAGGCAATGAGGAGGCTTAACTGTGGGGGGTAGGCCTCACAGGGGAAGAGTAGGCTTTTGAAGAAGTTACAGATGTAGAACTCCTGGGATCCCCCAAAATCTCTGTCAGATATCAAATTGGGCAGCAGTGCAACAGAGATGAGTGAAGGCAGATAAAGACACGCTGCCAAGCAACACACAGCAGTACAAGGGTTCGTTGGTGCCTCGTGGTCAAGTTGGTGAGCACTTGCATGGAGCGGAACCCCTCTAAAACCGACCTCCGGAGTCGCCCGGTCCTCGGTAGGGACTGTGGCCTGGTGAACAAGGTAGCTTGACGAAGCAGCAGGGTTCTGATGATGGGATCCCTACCCCAATAAACAGTTCTGCCGTTCCCCTGTGATCACGTGGTGCGAGGCAGCAAACAGGGACCCTGATATAGGGGATAAAATGCCAGTTGGAGTCCTGGGGGTATGAGGTTGAATCCCCTGACAGGGCGTCCCCACTTCTGCAATGGCGGGGTAGTGGGCGACGTGGCCAAAATGAGCACGCAACAGAGCGTGAGGCCTGGTGTGTGGGATTGTCGTGCCCCTGAATAGTTGTGGGGGGCTGATGGAGCCGCACTACTAGGCCAGCCCGTGGGTCGCGAGTTTGCAGGAGGCCGGACACGCACCAGGCAAGTGCGCAATAGGCCCGCGGCCTAAAGGCGTGTGCAGGAGCAGTAAGTCCAAGGCCGCAAAATGAGCGCGGCTAACGGCTGCAGGGCCGAAGCCGGGACAGGCCTGCGGTCTTGACAAGGCAGCGGTTCCACTAACCTCCGGGTCGGAGTACACAGAGCCTCAGCGTGCACCAGGGATTCCACCCCGCTCCGCCGTTATCCCCTCCCTCACTGCCGAGTGAGAAGATGCGGCCACAGCTGCCGCCTCACAGTGCTGTGGAGACTGCCGATGGACAGCAATAGCAGGTAGCAGAGTGGTTTGCAGGGCTGGCGGGGACCTCAGGGAGTGTTAGAAACCGAAGTTAGGGTGCTGATGTATGCTTTAAGCGGGCCAGAGCGGAGGAGCTAAAGGTTTACGCCGCCATCTTGTTCAGCGTCCAGGCCACGCCCCCCCACAGCAGTATTCTTAACTGCAAAATCTTTTATTGGGAATATACAAAACACAAAATGTTTCGGGCTAGGCCCTTTATCAAGTGTGCAGGAACATACAAGGTGTGGGTATTTAAGCATTTTGTGACCTTCCACCTAATGTGATGCATTGTGGGTAAGTCAAATTAATATTAATTAAAACCATTTAAATCAATTAAATCAATTAATATGCATAACACAAACAATTTTTCAGTGTCCATGAAAATTCGCTTAAAATCCACCGATTTGTGAAATATTCGTGTAGTAGAAATTTTAAACATTTTTTTAAAATTTTTTAAAATTTGACTATTTGTGGCAAAATAAGAAAGTCCATCTCTCCATTTCCACTTGTCGCCAGGCCAATACTTCAGTAGTCTAGCCTATACGTAAAGGAAACTGCCGTTAGGCCTATCCAGGCTCTAGCTATAGAAAATGTTGTTACTCACACATAATTGTTACATTAGTAGTTGTTTGAAACATTGTTGCTTTACAGGTTAATAAATACTTTTTATATAGTGTTGTTACTGTGTCAACATAGTTATATTTATAAATGCAACATGTTGTAGCCAGCATGTAATTTTAGTCTCCTGTATCAAAACTCACCATTGCTTGATACGGCAGGAGATCCGTAAAAGCTAGCTGACTGTCAATATCTCCTGTAGAAGAAATAAGTAATTAATACTCTAAAACTTCAAATTTACAGAAAGCATGCTAGGTTAAGTTGTTCATTCATCCCTTTAGGGTAAACACAATCCAGGCGTCTAATCCAGCGTGCTTCTCTTTGCAATAACATGGTATTTCTATCACCCCCTTTAGGTGGCTTCGGTACAACCTCCAATACCTTCCATTTTAATTGGCAGACATTATGTTTATCGGTGGCAAAGTGCCTAGATACTGGAGTATCATTATAGGTGTCTGCTTTAAAATTTCTGATGTTATTTTTATGTTCCTTAATTCTAATATTGACAGAACGAATTGTTTTACCCTCCTTCGCCAACTTCTTTGTTTACGAACTCGAAAAAAAGCTGTTTCTTAGGGATCCATATGTGCAGTACATAAAACAATACCATAGATATGTGGACGATATACTAATATTTTGGGAAGGAACTGTGGAAAAATTTGAGGAGATGGTGAGAATGGCTAATGAAGCACACCATACGGTCAAATTTACAATGGAGGTCTCTGATTGTGAAATTAACTTCCTTGATATTAGTATAAAACTAACAAATAATGTACTAAGTACAAATTTGTACAGGAAAAAGATGGATAGGAATAACCTTCTACATAAAAAGAGTTTTCATAACCCCCAAACATTGAATGCTATTCCCAAATGCCAATACATGAGGGCGAGAAAAATATCATCTACCGACACTGCCTATAAAGAAGCAGCAAACGAGCTAACCAAAAGGATATTAGAAAGAGGATACCCTAAGGCAGGGATCCCCAACCTTTTGATCCCGTGAGCAACATTCAGAAGTAAAAGGAGTTGGGGAGCAACGCTAGCATGAAAAATGTTCTTGGGGAGCCAAATAAGTGCTGTGATTTTCTATTTTGTAGCCCCTATGTGGATTGTCAGCCTACATTGAGACTCTGTTTGGCAGTACACCTGGTTTTTATACAACCAAAACTTGCCTCCAAGCCTGGAATTCAAAAATAATCATCTGCTTTGAGGCCACTGGGAGCAACATCCAGGGGGTTGGAGAGCAACATGTTGCTCACGAGCTACTGGTTGGGGATCACTGCCCTAAGGGCAAACTGTCCCAGGTCAGTAATGAAGTTCAAAAATTACCCCGTCAGGACCTGTTGAGTACTAAGCAGAAATTAAGAGATACTGACAGACTAACCGTTATCAGTAAATATGATAGACGGAGCAAAAATATCGAAAATGTAATTAAAAAATATTGGCCATTACTTCAACTTGATCCCAAGTATGGAGCAATTTTTTCCAACCCGCCACGCTTTGCTTACAAGAGGGGCAGAACCTTGCGTGATATACTATGCCCCACTTCAGGCCCTGATAACAAAACCAATATATTTAAGGGCACACCGAAGATCGGAACTTTTCCCTGTATGAGCTGTAATTGCTGCAACTCAATCATAAAAGGTGCTAACCAGGGTCGGACTGGGGGCCCGGGGCCCACCGGGACTAAGGTGCAGGACCCCCTCCGACCCCCTACTGTGACGCGCTGAGCATGCTTGCGTCAAGGCGCTGCTCGGCGCGTCTGCGTGTAGGCGCCGCTCCTCACTGAAATGTGCCGCACGCATGCGCAAATGGCGCTGCGCGGCACATACAAAAATCTTTTTTGCTTTGAAGTATGATCGGGACGGGGGACTGGCCCGGCGGGGGCCCATTAGGGGTCGGGGCCCACCGGGTTTTTTCCCGGTATCCCGCCGGGCCAGTCCGACACTGGTGCTAACATAAACCACCCAATAACAGGTAAAGAAATAAAACTAATGCCCTACGCCACCTGCACCACTAACTTCGTGGTCTATGTATTGAAGTGTCCATGTGGGAAACTTTATGTGGGTAAAACAATTCGTTCTGTCAATATTAGAATTAAGGAACATAAAAATAACATCAGAAATTTTAAAGCAGACACCTATAATGATACTCCAGTATCTAGGCACTTTGCCACCGATAAACATAATGTCTGCCAATTAAAATGGAAGGTATTGGAGGTTGTACCGAAGCCACCTAAAGGGGGTGATAGAAATACCATGTTATTGCAAAGAGAAGCACGCTGGATTAGACGCCTGGATTGTGTTTACCCTAAAGGGATGAATGAACAACTTAACCTAGCATGCTTTCTGTAAATTTGAAGTTTTAGAGTATTAATTACTTATTTCTTCTACAGGAGATATTGACAGTCAGCTAGCTTTTACGGATCTCCTGCCGTATCAAGCAATGGTGAGTTTTGATACAGGAGACTAAAATTACATGCTGGCTACAACATGTTGCATTTATAAATATAACTATGTTGACACAGTAACAACGCTATATAAAAAGTATTTATTAACCTGTAAAGCAACAATGTTTCAAACAACTACTAATGTAACAATTATGTGTGAGTAACATTTTCTATAGCTAGTGCCTGGATAGGCCTAACGGCAGTTTCCATTACGTATAGGCTAGACTACTGAAGAATTGGCCTGGCGACAAGTGGAAATGGAGAGATGGACTTTCTTATTTTGCCACAAATATTGTCAAATTTTAAAAAATTTTAAAAAAATGTTTAAAATTTCTACTACACGAATATTTCACAAATCGGTGGATTTTAAACGAATTTTCATGGACACTGAAAAATTGTTTGTGTTATGCATATTGATTTAATTGATTTAAATGGTTTTAATTAATATTAATTTGACTTACCCACAATGCATCACATTAGGTGAAAGGTCACAAAATGCTTAAATACCCACACCTTGTATGTTCCTGCACACTTGATAAAGGGCCTAGCCCGAAACATGTTGTGTTTTGTATATTCCCAATAAAAGATTTTGCAGTTAAGAATACTGCTGTGGATTTGTCCTGCACTTGGATTTCTACTGACCGATTCACTATGGGGCTTGGCTGATCTGGAATGGGACAGGCTGCTACAATCAGGGTTTGGGGACAGGCTGGTCCAATCTGGATTATTGGTGGGTTTGGCTACTAGGTGATTAAGGGAAAAGGAATTGGAGCTGGCATTGGTGTGTTGTCCCCATAAGCGCAAGGCCCGATTTGGCCAAATCAGTCCAATGTGTCTTAGACTGGCACTGTCAGCAGGTTTTATTTGTTTCCTTATGTTCTGCAGAGTTTTTAAAACCCTGTATAATGTATGCTTAACCCTTTCGCTGCCATCTGATTTGAATTGAATATACAAGCATAAAACCACAAAAATCAAACACAATTAGGCAAACCAATGAAATAATAAAATAACTGATCCGACAGTATGGTTAACAGTCAGAATACTTGATCCAATAGCCACACTGTGAAATCAACAGTTTAAACGGAAAAACAAGAGGAAAAATTATAAAATAAATAACTAAATTAAAAAAAGTGTGTGCTTGTGTGCACAGCTGTAAAGAGTGTATAAATGTGTGTTTATGTGTAAGTGAATGTGTAAATATGTGTATGAAACAAAAAAAAAGCCAGGAAGGCAAAAAAAGTTAACTTTAATAAAATGTGTAGTGCGTGTAATTGCCTGTATGAATGTGTAAAACTGTGCAAATGAGCAACAGAAGGCTGCTTACTGTTTCTGTGTACAAGAGGGACCTTGGCAGCGTTGGTGGCTCACAATCGCAGAGAAGGAAGTGAGTAGGCGGGTGCTGGGTCCCGATGATCACATGATGCCGTCAGGCATCAATCGTGTCATAGAACTGACATGGAGCCCCCCTTGGCTCATTGCCTAGGGGGCAAGGGGCCTCTCTGACTCACTGCACAGCAGCTAAAGCCGCCAGTGTAGTGAGGAAATCCTTTAAAGGGATCTTGTCATCGGAAAACATGTTTTTTTCAAAACCCATCAGTTAATAATGCTACTCCAGCAGAATTCTGCACTGAAATCCATTTCTCAAAAGAGCAAACAGATTTTTTTATATTCAATTTTGAAATCTGACATGGGGCTAGACATTTTGTCAATTTCCCAGCTGCCCCTGGTCATGTGACTTGTGCCTGCACTTTAGGAGAGAAATGCTTTCTGGCAGGCTGCTGTTTTTCCTTCTCAATGTAACTGAATGTGTCTCAGTGAGACATGGGTTTTTACTATTGAGTGTTGAGGCAGCTGTTATCTTGTGTTAGGGAGCTGTTATCTGGTTACCTTCCCATTGTTCTTTTGTTTGGCTGCTGGAGGGGGAAAGGGAGGGGGTGACATCACTCCAACTTGCAGTAAAGAATGATTGAAGTTTATCAGAGCACAAGTCACATGACTTGGGGCAGCTGGGAAATTGACAATGTCTAGCCCCATGTCAGATTTCAAAATTGAATATAAAAAAATCTGTTTGCTCTTTTGAGAAATGGATTTCAGTGCAGAATTCTGCTGGAGCAGCACTATTAACTGATTCATTTTGAAAAAAAAATTTCAGTATCACTTTAATGCAAAGCACATACGGGGGAATGTAATAAAAATCGCAAACGGAAAAAATATTCGCAATGCGAAAAGTTATGCCTTTGCGCGAACAAATTTTGCTTTGTGCAAATTTAATATAGCGCTTGCGAGCCCGGAAACTGTTTAGCGACCACTTCCGACAGTGAAAGACCGTTTGCAAATTTTATAGTTTGCGCCAATGCGCAGTCAATGTAATAAAACTTCTTACTGAAAAAGTCGTTATGTTTGCTCCAAAAGATTACGACACCTTCAAGCACTTCTTATGAGTCCGCAATTAAAATTCGCAATGCGCAATTAAAATTCGCAATGCAATAACAGTTTAAAGAACAATATTACATTGCGAGATGTGGATATTTTAGTCTTATTGGTGCAAATTGTTTTGCTCTTTGCGACTTTTATTACATTCCCCTGATAGGTACTAAATGCTTGGCACTTAGAGCATTTTTCAGCCACAGCATAGTACCTACAGTATATGCTTGGCAGTTCAAGGTTTAAAGGAGAAGGAAAGCTTCAATTTGTTTGGTACCCAATAAGCATCAAGTAAATATTGTACATTCAACTGAATTAACCTTGCTAGGCTATCATTGTCACTTTTGTTGGCATGCTAACCCTTGCTATTTGTATTGGATGTGGAGTTAGGACTGTCAAGGTTGTAGAATTGTTCCTTTTAAATTAATGGTTTATTGGAGCTGTGTTTAGTTTAGCATGTTTAATACAAGCCCTGATAATTGTATTAAAGGTTCTTTTTGTTTTTTATCTGAATTCTCCATTACATGTTTTGGGACAGTTGTCATTCTATGTGCATGTCCTTTACTATTCTGGTTTCTGGGTTAACTATAACCTTATCTACCTGAGGGCTTCTGTAAGGAATGTGTGTGAGAATGAACAACATATGCCTTTTTATTTTAGTCTTGCATCAAAGTTCTTGGAGGTAAGTTTTATTTCACTGCCCTACATGTCATTATAATAGATAGTACTGCCCTGCCCAGACCAGGAGGTAGGACCTATAACGTAGCCAATCAAAATTAATCATGACCTATAAGACCACGTGACTTCCTCCTCACACTGATTTTTTTTTTGTTCTACTAAACAGGGAGGTAGAATCTTCCTCCTCTATCTTTTGGTAAATTTTGATAGTGAAAACACTTATATTTTCATTTGGCTTTTTTATTTTTTATGTTTTTTACTTCTGTGTGGACACAGAGGGATGATTCCCAGGTACTGGAGAAGAATTTACCTGCAGCACAAAGACACATAATATTTAAATGGTCACTTATAGGGAAGAAATGCAGGTGTGGGAATACCCATGGTCCCAGCCCTGTGCTAAAATCAGACTGGTGGGCCCAAGACCCACCGACGCTGCTTTGGGGCCCACAAACTACCCTCAGGCCCCACACCCCCGCGGCAAAGACACCTGCCCCCCCACCTACATTTTCCTGCTCGCGGTGGCAACCGGGGCCGGAAGGGAGTTCAGGCAGAACCACTAATAGCATGTCTGGGCATGCTGGGGCCCACTGGGTTTTTCCTAGCGTCCTGCCAGCCCAGTCTGACTCTGGCTAAAATAGCCCCCGCTACATCTGCCCAATAATGAACGAGTTTCAATCAAGTGCTCACTAGGAAGAAATATAGGTTTGGGCTTTCCCACATTACCTGTCAGCTAATTTGGTCTCCCTTGTGGGTTTTGTAAGGTTTTATGGAACTTCTACTGAAAGGAGAAGGAAAGGCTAAAATGAAGTAAGCTTTATCAGAAAGATCTATATAAATACACCAGTAAACCCTCAAAGTAGTGCTGCTCTGAGTCCTCTGTCAAAATAAACACAGCATTTCTTTCCTTCTATTGTGTACACATGGACTTCTGTATCAGACTTCCTGTTTTCAGCTTAAACCTCCAGGGCACGCCATGAGCATGCTCAGTTTGCTTCTTTCCTCCTCCCTGCTGTAATCTGAGCCCAGAGCTATGTGCGAACAGCCAGGGACATAGGCAAGAAGTGATATCACACCAAGCCAATATTGCAGCTGCTATCCTAAACAAACAGAGAACATTTCAAGAGCTGTTTACTCAAGTATGGTAAAGCATTCTGCAGAATAAATATACTGTTATAGCTTGCACTTTTGTGGCTAATCTATTGGCAATAAACTGCTTCAGTAGCTTTCCTTCTCCTTTATAAAGTTGTGATAGTGGATCTATGTGTCCAAATGTTTGCGATAAAGGGCCATGGGTATAGGCTAGTTATAACAGCCTGAATCTGGTGAGTGAGGTTCCTCAATATCCATTGTATTTTCAAAATACTCTTGAGAACTGGGTAGTCTGCATGCTAATTCATGATGCACCAAAGCAGGATTTGGTTGAATTTAAGTGCCTGGCCAAACTGAATCCAAATGCTAAAAATCACATGACTCTTTTTTTTTTTTTTTTTTTTTTTTACATGCAAATTAGGGTTCAGATTCAGTTTGGTATTAAACTGAATCTTTCACAAAGAATTCTGGGTTTGGCCAAATCCTAAAATAGTTGATTTGGTGCATCCCTAAAGCTAATTATGTCCCTCCGCTGAATGCTTGGTTTTGACATGGATACAATCCTTGCCTGCATGGTTGCTGGTTGCATCAGCATTTGGCATGAGTGGTAGCTGGGTTGGGGTCTAGTGTGGGTTTACACTGCCAGCTGGTGTTCACACTGAGTTTTGCAGGTCTTAGCTAGTTTTTGATGCTGATATTGGTATTCAGCAGCTGTTTATTGGTCCAATGCTAGTTTTATATCTGACATTTTCTTTAGTCTTGTATGTATTGTTTTTGGTCTTGTATGCCACTCCTAGCAAGAGAGTTGGTTTGTGGGTCAGTGTTTTGCAGGTGCAGAAATTGGCCTTTGCATTTGTGGAAGTTGGCTTTTGTGTCAGGTGCTAATTCAGTTATTGGCTTTTGTTCCAAAGGGTGGCATTCACTATAGGCAGGCCTGGACTGCCTAGACGGTTACTTTTTATTGGCCTTGTGGGGGCTGTTTGAGCCTCTGTTTACTAGACGTGCCAAGGCATATTTTGATTCTCATTTCAGACCTGACTGTAGGCTTATGTTCTATTGCTTGTGCTGTAGTTAGCTTCTGCTCTGGTGTTTTACATGCACTGCAGCTAGCGTGGACATCAGTACCTGCACGTGTTGCAACTGTCTTGCACATTTATGTTGCCATACACAGTAGCTGGCTTGGTTTAGTCCCTGCATGCACCGTAACATGTAGGTGTGTTTGAGCGGTAGTGGCCTTTGTTGGTGTCTTCTAGCACAGTTGGTGGCTTGGGTACCTTGTGGCACAGCGCCTGGTTTACAGCTGTGGAGCTATGGTTTGCAGATACTGGCTCCAGGATTTTTTTGCAAGATGCCTTTTGAAGGGAAAGGATTATTTGGGAAAGCCTTAGATGATATGGTCTCCAAGTCTTCAGGGGGAAGAGTACTTTTCTTTTCCAAGCAAGGCAGTTCGATGACAATTCCAGGAACATTTGTAGGTCTTCTGAAGAAGAAGACAGGACTCCAAAAATTTCCAATCTGGAGAAAAATTTAGATTTTCATCCTGGCGTTCAGGACAAGGTTCTTTCCGGTCCTGAGTTGGAGTCCCAAGATCTCCCAAACCTTCCTCAAAAGCTCATTTACAGTCACTTCGTCCAGCCTACCCCAAGTTGCTCATCTTTCAGGAAGTCTCGACTAGAAAGGATCAAGATTCATGGGTGAAAACGTATGTATCTTTCAATTATTTGTTCCTACTACAATTCCTCAAGATGTAGGGAAAAGGACATTTTTTGTCAGTGTTTTCAGGGCTGTTGTTAAGAGAGCAATTTCAGTGGTTCCATCTCAGGAAGAAGGAAGACCTTGAGGAATAACAGAAAGAGCCAAACTTTAACTGAGACCCTTGCTACTATAAAGTTTGTAGTTTGTCCAAGAGATTGGCTAGCCTCTTTAGATTAAAGATGTTTATTTGCATGTGTCCATTGCTTTAGAACATCACAGATTTCTACAATTTTGTCTCTAATAGTGATGGGCGAATTTGCGCCGTTTCGCTTCGCCGAAAAATTCGTGAATTTCACGTGAAACGCGTGAATTTCGAGACGCAGGCGTCAAAAACGGGCGCCGGCGTCAAAAACGAGACGCCGGCGCCGTTTCGCGAATTTTTCACCTGTTTTTTTGCGCCGGCGTCCGTTTTTTCGAAAAAAAGAAAAATTTGACGCCTGCGAATTTTTGCCTTGAATTTGCGCGGGCGTTACACGAATTTATTCGCTGGCGGCGAAACGCGCAAATTCGCTGCAAATTCGCACCTGGCGAATAAATTCGCCCATCACTAGTCTCTAAGATCAACATTACCAATTTTGCTGTCTTCGCATTGACCTTGCTACTTCTCCCAGAACTTTTACCTAAGTTCTTTTTGTGATAATAGCCAAGCTAAAGGGCAGGAGAACATAGAGATCTACCATTACCTGGATGATTTACTTTAGGGGTGAGTGATCCAGCCACATCACCTTCAATCTCATAAAAGGAAGGTTTTAAAGAAGTTTGGCTGGATCATAAGGGTAGCCAAAAGTCAGATGATACCATGCCAGAAAATGGCATACCTTGGAGCTCCAATTAACACCTGTCCTTCAGGTAATGCAATTTTGGGAGAGGTCATTCACATCTGCAAAGTAATTCATGATCATTCTGGGCCTTCTGATTTCAACTATAAACTTGGTAAAATGGACCAAATGGAGGATGAGGTCTATTCAGTTATTTTCTCAGGCAGTAGGATCCTATAGCTTGAAACTGGCAATTCAGATCAACACAAAGTGCAAGAGACATCTAGCCTGGTGGAAAATACCCAGCAATCCCTGCAAGTAGTTTCCCCTCGGGAAACCAGCTTGGATAGAGGTGTTCACAGATGCCTCAAGGGCAGGTAGAAGACCTTTTCTGAGATACTGACCAATATCCTGGAGTTCAGTGTGGTTCTCCTAGGGTCTGCAGTGAAGATCAGACAATGCAGTGGCTGCAGCTTATTTTAGAAAACAAGGGGAACAAGGAGCAAGTTCTTGCTCAAAGAGACTGTCCCAATCATGGAATGGGTTTAGATCCTCCAGTACAGATAATATTGAGAGTCCTGCAAAGGATCTTATTGTCAAAGATGGACATGATGACCATTCTTCCACTTGGCCCAGAAGACCTTGGTATCTACTCCTGAGAAGACTGTCAATTGTGTTTGTTACTACTTCCGCAAACCAGAGGTCTCCTTCTCCAGGGCAGTTGGAAGCATCCAAACCCAATCACCAACTGATGGTGTGGAGGTTAAAAGGAGGATCCTAAGAGAGTATGAATGTTCTGGTCAGGTCAAATCCTTATCAATGCCAGGAAATGCAATACAAATTGTAAATATTATAAAGCATGGCAGATATTCTCTTACTGGGCTGTTGAGATGCATCTTAATCCGTAACACCATCTGCGGTGGATATCCTGAAGTTTCTTAACATAGGGCTACAAAAGGTTCTGAGTCTCAGCACTCTGAAAGATCAAGTCTCTGCATTGTTGGCGATTTGGAGAAGAGGTGGTCGAAAGATCCATTAGTAGATAAGTTTTTCCAATCAAAACTCAAAATTCGTCCACCGACGAACTGGTCTTTTTGTCCAACCTGGGGTCTTCCTCTTGATCTGAGATCCCTCTCTGCTGCACGACATTTAGATCAAGTTCTTTGTGGTTGCTTACTTTTAGTTAGCTGTGAAGTCAAACTTTTTGACGTCCGCCCCTCGAGGGCCAGGCCCTTCGATAGATGCTCCTTACAGGATGTTCCATGAGGAGAAAGTATTTCTCAGATTAATCAGTATCTTATCTTAAGTTGTTTCTAAGTTCCACATTAATTAACCAATTGTATTGCTGTCCTTGGAGCCTCCAGCATCCTCTCGGGACGAGGATTCAAATATAGATATAGTTTTACAATGTTTTGAGATTTATTCAGGAAGAGGAAGAGAAGACTTCAGAAAGTCTAAAATACTGTTTGCTGTGCCAGCAGGAAGGAAAAAAGGGGAACTTGCCTCCAAGTCTACTCTTCCTGGATAGTCAAGACCATATCAAGGGCTTGAAAATAACAGGGCAACTATTTGCCTAGGGGAGTAAGGTACATTAGACACTTGGTGTGGCAGCCTCCTGGGCATCAGAGGCAGGAGTGTCTTCCGAAATGATCTGCAGTTACTCCTACTACATTTCTTTTTAGACTCTACAGATTCGAGGTTATGTTGTTTGGACAGTTCTCTTATTTTTTAGCCTGTTGGGCCATATAAATTGAAGTATAATTATTTTCCCTCCCTTGTGGTTTAATTGCTTGGGTATGACCCATTAGTGAATTTTCATGTTGACGAGGGATGGCCAGGAAAAAAGAAAACTAATATCAAACTTACCAAAATGTTCTTTTCCTGGCCATCCTCCCCGTCAACATGCCCTCCCTATGGTAGCTTTATAAACAGACTGATGTGAGCCAGGAGGGGTTGGGCTTTATGGGTTTTTAAAATTAACTATCTTCTGTCCAGGCTGGGAATAGCAGGAGATTAACCCATTAGTGAATTTTCATGTTGACGGGGAGGATGGCCAGGAAAAGAAAATTCCGGTAAGTATGATATTAAATTTTCTTTTTTCTCCTTGCTACCCTGTCATAAACACCATTTCTATTCAGTGTGGACTCCTGAAAATCAACAATCTCCAATGTGAAACAGGCCTTTCCGTTGCTTAGAAGATACCCTGGGTTCTTTTGTAACCTCTCAGACTATTGGACACGTTGCAGTTAAATTTATCTTTGATGGTTGGCCACTTCTGGCCACTTCTGGGTAGGGTAACAATAATATTGAATTTCCACCATTGTACAAACTCTGCGTGACTCAAGATTGGTGGAGTCCAAACTCTTTAGTCAGTCTTTTAACCTTTTCCAGCATTATTGTCATCAATAGCTCTTTTTCTGTGGACCTCGGATAACTCCTTTGTTCGAGCCTTGTTCAGGCCCGGGCCTAGGGCTGTAAATTATTAGGGGTTGCTGCTTGCTGAGGAGCAATGGGGACTCGTTCACAAGGGGGGGTTGCAGGCGGCAAATTCTGGCCATGCTACGCATCCGCGAATGTATTTTATATGTTATCTGGCTTTGATGCATCCGCATTCTTAAAATACAACAGGGTATCTCTCACACTTGTGCTAGGTTCACAGCTTGATAGAGCCTATATGCTGTTTGTGTGCTGTCCCTTTAAGTATTGGGTGCACACTAATTGCCACCAGCATGCAAATTACTTTTGGATTCTCGGGAGGTGTTGCTGGTGTATGAGCTTGGAAGTAAGTGGTACTGCACATCTGCAGTACATCGTTATTACTAAATGTCTGCAGACATCGGTGATATCATGATATAGCCATTAAGTGTGTTGTACTAATCACACCCGTTGCACTTTACCATGCTACTATACTTCAGTTTGTCATTAAGCAATTCTATCATGATACAGCCATTCAGCATATCTTACTAAGTGCACACCTGCACCTCATTTTGCTACCATAGTAGCCATTCAGCATGTTACTATAGTGCAACTTAGGTAACGATCAAAGCTATCAGTATATAGCCATTCCGTATATTTAATGAGTCCTCACCTACTCTTCTCTATACTACCATATTGTAATGCCTGCATTTAGCCCGTATTGGCAGGATAACCAGCATATGGTGGCTATGTGCACTTTGGCAGTTCATTATTATTATATGTCTGCAGACATCAGTGCTATCATGATTTAGCCATTGGGTGTGTTGTACTAATCAGACCCTCGCAGTTCAGCATGCTACTATACTGCAGCAGTTTATCATGATAAAAGCCATTCAGTATTTATACTAAGGGCACCCTTGCACTTCACTTGGCTACCTTATAAATGCATTTAACGAGTCCAACCATGATGTAGTCATGGTAAATCAAGGATTCCAATTTTCAGGACCTATTACCACCACTTTCATCCAACAAAGCCCAGTATCAATAAATCAAAATGTAGTAACAAAAAGGTCAGTTGCAGAATTTAACTGCAAACCGCAAGTTGTAGTGCTTTTAATTACACAACATGTTTCGAGCAGGGGTTTGTGAAAGTCCGAATACAAATCACACAAATCCCACCTCCTCCAATTAGTGATGCGGCCACTGCTGAGGGTAATTTTACAGCCTAGCCACTTAGTTAACCCTTTGCCTGCCAAGCACGTATGCCGTATGTGCTGGCAGGCAACGGCTTAAACTGCCAAGCACGTACCTAGTACATGCTGGCAGAAATTGGCACTGATCTCTGCATCGCCTCTGCAGAGACTTAGCAGTGGTGACAGCCCCCTGGGCAACGAGGCTGGGGGGCTGTCATGTCGGTCCTGTGACAGGATTGCTTACTCCTGCTTCCTCCTTTATTGGCGATGCCCACGCACTTCCTGCTTGCCAAGACTCTGCATACGCATTGCTCCAGGACTCCTCCAGCCAGCAGAACATCCATCCTGCATGAACAGTAAGTGGCCTTTATTTAGACACTACACACACTAACATTCATTTATACACTGTTACACACACATTTTAGTAAAGATTTTTTCTTCTTGTTGCATTTTTTTGTAAACTTGTATACTTATATACACTTATATACACACTTACACACTTTTAGAAGTGTACAAACATGTATACACAAAAAACTTTTATTTTTTTACTTTTTCCACTTTACCAATTTGTGGGTTTTTTTTTCTTGAAAATTGTTTATTTAGGCAGCGTGGCTATTGGATAATCGTTTTTTGGACACTTAATTACAATGTTGGATCATTTATTTTGTTATTTCATTGATTTACATAATTTTGTTTTTTTGCAATTATTGCAATTTTATCCCTGCTTTAGTGTTTCTCACGTATCTTTAATATAGTTTTGCTGTTTGGTGCTTTGGTATAGAAAGATATATTTTTTTTTCTGAACCATCAGAATACATACTTTCCAAAAATATGTTTTCTGGTGGTATTTTTACAGTTTGGTGGTCTTACGGCACATAACACACAGCTGGGGCTCTGTTTTCAGCAGCTGAGTTGGCCAGCATGAAAATTCATATGCACCTTTTTCATTTGGGGTTTGTACATACCACATACTTTGGTAAATCTATGCATATTGGGCATCAAACTATTCAGTAGACCTCTGACATCTATAATCAGGGTTTTTTTTTTTATTTGGGGTCTGCACATGCCAGCTGCTTTGGTATATCCATATTGGGTCTAAAACTGTTCAGTAGACCCTTGGTGTCATATCTAGGATGTTTTCCAATTTGATGTAAGAAATTGGGTGAGATAAATGTGGCCAATTGCAATATTTTTAGGCGATTTTCATAAATGTAAAAACAGCTACCTTTATCACCAAATTTAGGAAAGGTTTGCGGCTTGGTGCTTTGGAGTAGAAAGACATGCATACCCAATTTGGATTTGGGTGATTAGGTACTTTCTGAAAAATATGGTTTTCTGGGGTGAACATACTTTTTTCTACCTTTGCCCCCCCCCCCAAAACTATGTAAATGTGTTGATTTTGTAGTTCCTTTTTGGGGCCCCTATATGCCACGTGCTTAGGTAAACCTAGGACCCTAGGCTTTCATATTTGGGGTGATTTGTCTTGATACCTAAAAGTATGTGGGAAATACAATGTTGCAGGGTTGGAAATTTTGAGGAGATTTTTGGGAATGTCGCCAAAAATGCCAAAGTTAACACAGGTTTGCGTCTTGGTTTTTGGAGTAAAAAGACATGCATACCCTTCCGAAAATATATGGTTTTCTGAGGTCAATATACTTTTGTCTACTCCCCCCAAAACTATGTAAATGTGTTGATGTTGCAGTACCCGAAATGACAGACCATACGGAGGTCTTCATTTTGGGGCATGTGCTTAAGTAAACCTATAAATTTTGGGTATAAAACTGTTCAGATGACCCCAGGGTTTCATATTTGGGGTGATTTATCTTGATACCTGATATGTGGGAAATACGATGCTGCAGGGTGGACGTTTTGAGGTGATTTTTGGAAATGTCACCAAAACTGCCAAGTTTAGGAAAGTTTTGCGGCTTGGTGCTTTGGAGTAGAAAGACCTGCATACCAAATTTGGATTCGGGAAAATATATTGTTTTCTGGAGTGAACATACTTTTTTCTACCTTTGACCCCCCAAATCTATGTGTTGATTTTGCAGTATCTGGAATTACAGAACTGATAGCTCAAATGAGGTGTCTACATTTTGGTTCTCCTATATGCCATATGCTTAGGTAAATCTATACATATTGGACATCATATCAATATGGCAATCATATTTAGGGTGTTTTACATTGATACCTCATAATGTGTGGGAGATAGGATGCTGTAGATTGAAAGCTTTGAGGTCATTTTTCAAAAAATACACCAATTTCTATAAATTATAACTTTAGGAAAGAATTGCAACTTGGTAGTTTGCCGTACATAAATATATTTACCAGAATCTGAATCGTGCCATGGCCACTTGAAAAACTGCAGGAGTGGTATATTTATTAAAATGCCCCTGCGAGATTAGTCTACGTGAGCCAAATATCATGTCCAGTGAAGGAATGCATAAAAGTACATAAATTGGATATTCGCAACTTTAAATCCGAGACCCACACTGACACCAGTTTTACATCACTTTATTGTTTTAAAACATAATCAGTCACAATTGAAGTGGCAAGTATTAAATGTGATACGCAGACCTCAGAGAGGGGGTAATGTTATGAAACTGAAGCGAAATGGAGGGCTTAACCCGTTCCCTGCCAGCTATTTTGTCCTAGATGCGAACATCTACTGCCAAGCAGTTTTTAGACATTTAGTTTGCACTCTTTCACTTTAAGGGCGGTCTTTTAGTTTACCCAGGAAAACTATATATTATTTTTCAGGACAACCTGAACTTTCAAAATATGCAAGAATTTTGGTGTAATTCTACTAAAAAAAATATATTCTTCTAAGTGTCTAATAAAATTTTAAAAAATCATGTTTCACAAAGAACAATCACATATATCAGAAACATCATTTATTTTATGTATGAGAACACAGCCGATTTGGAAAGGTCTATGTCTCCTAAGCACTTGAGAAAGGAGGTTGTACCTCTGAAATGTCGTGTGTGGATCTCAATAAACTACACGTTTTTTGCACATTTGCCAGAGTATGTGCCATCTGATTTTCTACTATATATGGATTACTGAAACCAAGGTTTGCACCAAGGTTTCCAGATTGAGCACCACCCGAATACATGCACAGGTTTTGCATTACCACTGATCAAAATCTACAAGCAGTACACTTCCAAATTTCCAAAGCACCGCTCTCAAAACGGCATACTTCTCATTTCAAGGCCAAACATTCCACTAATAGTAGTTTACCCTAGAAAAGTACCCATTATTAGAAAGAACAGATTCTGGAGAATCAAAAATGGGTAATTATATTGATGTACTCCAAACTACCAAGTTGCAATTGTTTCCTAAAGTTATAATGTTTTATACAAATTGGTGATTTTTTTTGAAAAATTACCTCAAAGCTTCCAATCTACAGCATCATATCTCCCACACATCATTAGGTACCAATGTAAACACCCTAAATATGAAAGCCTGGGGTCCACTGAACAGTTTGATGCCCAATATGTATTGGTTTACCTAAGCATGTGGTATATAGAGGCCCCAAAATGTAGACACCCCATTTGAGCTATCAGTTCTGTAATTACAGATACAGCAAAATCAACACATTTACATAGTATGGGGGGGGCAAAGTTAGAAAAAAGTACGTTCACCCCAGAAAACCATATATTTTCTGAAAGTACACATGCCCACGAATCCTAATTGGGTATGCATGTCTTTCCTCTCCAAAGCACCAAGTGGCAAACCTTTTCTAAATTTGGCAATTTTGGTGACCTTTCCAAAAATCACCTCAAAATTTCCACCCTGCATCATCATTTTCCCCACAAACTATTAGGTATCATGATAAATCACCCAAATATGAAAGCCTAGGGTCCTCTGAACAGTTTGATGCCCAATATGTAGAGGTGTACCCAAGCACGTGGTATATATTGGCCCCAAAATGCAGACCCCCATATGGTCTGTCATTTCAGGTATTGCAAAATCAACACTTTTACATAGTTTGGGGGGGGGGGCAAAGGTAGAAAAAACTACATTCACCCCAGAAAACCATATATTTTTGGAAGGTACACATTCCTCCAAATCCAAATTGAGTATGCATGTCTTTCTACTCCAAAGCACCAAGCCGCAAACCTTTCCTAAATTTGTCAATAAGAGCAACGGTTTTTACATTTCTGAAAATCGCCTAAAGATATTGCAATTGCCCGCATTTATCTCACCCAATTTCTTACATAAAATTGGAAAACACCATAAATATTGATGCCAAGGCTCTACTGAACAGTTTGATGCCCAAAATTAAAATAATGCATATGAGTTTTCTACCATGCCGATTTGCCTTTTGTGAACATAGACCCTTGACTTCATATTATGTGCCTCAAGACCCTCCTAACAGCAAAGACCCCCCCAAAAACATATATTTTTGGAAAAGACACATTCTGCCAAATCAAAAATGGGTAATTGTCTTTCTACTCAAAACTACCATACTGCAAAGCTACGCTAAATGAAGCGGATTTTTATATTTCTAAAAATCGCCTAAAAATATTGCAATTGGCCACATTTATCTCGCCTAATTTTTTACATACAATTGTAAAACACCATAAATATTGATGCCAAGGGTCTACTGAACAGTTTGATGCTCAATATGCATTGATATACCAAGGCAGCTGGCATGTGCGGACCCCAAATAAAAATAGTGCATATGGGTTTTCTCCGCTGCCGATTCACCTTCTGTGAACATAGACCCTTGACTTCATATTATGTGCCTCAATACCCTCCTTACAGCAAAGACCCCCCAAAACCATATATTTTTGGAATGTACACATTCTGACAAATCCAACAAAGATAAAGATGTCTTTCTACACCAAACTACCAAACTGCAAAGCTTTTCTAAACATAGAGGTTTTTACAACATTTCTGAAAATCGCCTAAAATTGTAGCAGTTTGCCGCATTTATCGCACACAATGTTTTACGTACAAAGAAAAATCACCCCAAATATGGACCTCAGAGGTCTACTGAATAGTTTGATGCCCGATATGCATAGATTTACCAAAGTATGGGGTATGTACAGACCCCAAAATAAATAAACATACATATGAATTTTCACTCTAGCCAACTAAGCTGCAGGATAGAGAGCCCCAACTGTTCGTTATGTGCCTTACGACCCCCCCAGAAAACAATATATTTTTGGAAACCACATATTCTGGCGAATCAAAATAAGTAAAATATATCTTTCTATACCAAAGCAGAAAACAGCAAAACTATACTAAAGATACATAAGGAACAATAAAGCAGGGATAAAATTGCAATAAAACCACAAAAATTGTGTAAATCAATGAAAAAACAAAATAATTGATCCGACAGCGTAATAAGTGGCCAAAATTGATTATCCAATAGTCACACTGTCAAAATAACAAGTTTTAGGCAAAACAGTACAATAAATAAGTAAAAAAAAAAACTGTTTTTGTGTATACATGTTTGTACACTTCTAAAAGTTGTCTGAGTGTGTAAATACATGTAAAGTGTACAAAAGGGAGCAAGTGTGCTAAAATAAAATTTAAAAAAATAAAAAATACCAATCTTTACTAAATTGTATGTGTAAGTATATAAATGTAATGTAAGTGTGTAAAAAAAAAAAATACCAATCTTTACTAAAATGTAAGTGTATAAATGTAATGTAAGTGTGTGAAAAAAAAATTGCACTTACCATTTATGTAGCAGGAGGATCACTGGAATCTTGAGGCACCCTGGACAGCTTGTATGCAGAGTTATTGCGCAGCAGGAAGTGAGTGGGCAGGTGTGCGTCGAGGAGGAGGTAAGGGAAGTAGCAGAAGTGCCATGCATGGCGCATCTGATACTTTGAAGTCGGATCTGCGACAATCACATCACCGATCCAACTTGACAGCCCCCAGCCTCGTTGCCCAGGGGGCTGTCATCCCTCCTGACTCTCTGCGGAGGCAGCAAAAGCTGCCGATGCAGAGTAAAGGGCTCTGCTGCAAAAGATGTACGCTGTACGTGCTTGACACCCTGAGCCCTGAACCGCCAGCACGTACGCCATACGTACTTGGCGGTTAAATAACTATTAAGAGTATAAGTAGTTTCTTGTGAGTATTTTACAATATATTAACACCTCCTATTTCTTCTCCTAGATAGGATGACTGCCTTTGAAATTTGAGATTGTACTTTGAATGTGATTTTACTCCATAAGGGTAAGAGAATGTTTCCTTGCAGTAATAACCAGTGAAGTAAAACTTACTTTTTCCTAGGTGAAGTTGAGCTCTATAGCAGGCTGTTTGCAGTACAAGGGATGTTTTTTTTCTAGTGTTTTCCTAATGTCCGGATTTTTATTACAGAGACTTTTTATGGACTATGATGAACTTTGTTACAACTTTGATATAACTATGATGAGTATATCAGTGGGAATTATTATTCAAGGTATAATCCCCAGGACATTGACTGTGGTTCTGACATGCAATTATTCATTTGTGTTTGTGTAAAACTGTTTTTCTCCTTGGGGGACACAGGAACAGTGGGGGTATAGCTGGCACCACTAGGAGGCAGGAGACAATAGTTAAAAAGGAAAACTAGTTCCTCCTCCGCCTGCTATACCCCCCTCTGAAGGCAGAGCTAGGCCAGTTTTGTTGTGTCCTCAGACGGTTAGGACATCCTCAGAACTTCTGCTTGTAGGAAAGTGGATAGGGTAATTTCCCAGATTGGCCCTTCTGTCAGTGCAGACGTCTGGGGGTTAACTCTGATCCTCTCTGGAGACAGGACAAATAATAAACTGAAACTCCTCCTTCCCCTATAACTCTGGGGCTCTCTCTTCCCACTCCAGTTTTTTATTTGTCCTGATTGCAAGAGGTTAGGACTAGGGGGTTACCCCCAGTGTTTTAGTGTAGTAAGGTTATCCTAGTTAAGGGGAGCGCGTGTTACACCGCTCCCCAGGGACCTGAGCAGGGTTTCCCCCTCCTTGCCAAAACTGCCAAGTGGGGAATACTTACTTTGACTGCAGCAAGCAGATGGCTCAGGTAGCTAAGCCCTTAGGGCATGAAGAGGATTTCGGCTGTTCAACCCTGATGTGTCAGAGGCTGATATGCCGAGGCTCCAGTTCCTGGTTGCAGGTAGGAGCATGGTTAATGGCGTGCTCAGAGTTTTCACGCGGTGCAAGTTGCCATAGCGACAGTGGTCGCCTATTCGTGCGGCCGCGTGTTTTCGCCCACGCTTCTGGTGACGTCATTAAAGAGCGCCACACAAAACTCGCTGCTGGAAAGCTATGTTTGTGTCAGGGGATACTGTGTTCGTTCTCTGTCAGGAGGAAATGCGCTCAGGCTAGCAAGGAGTCACAGAAGGTTGTCTGGACTCAGGAAGCCTATTCAAAAGAAAAAAAGTTTTTTGTCTTTTTTTTTTTTTATTATATTTCTGCTGGGCAGTATGTCAGTTCCCCATGCTCTCATTGATCTGATTCAAGATATGCCTTCCAATGAACCTAGGCCTAGGAAATCTAGAGCTAAGCTTAAGAAACCTAAGAAGACTGAGCAGGATCGCTCTCCACCCACTGCAAGCCCTGGTGCTTTACTTCTTGGTCACATGGCAGAAGTTAATCCTGCTGCACAGTCTGCAGTGCAGGTAAAAGGGTTGGATTTACCCACTGATCCTGGCCTACTGCAGCCCGATATGGCGGAAGCCCGGCTAGGTACATCCCAAATTAATTTACAGCAGAACCAACTTTTGGATTTGATTAGCTGGTTCAAAGCAACTGTTCAGAAATCAATAGAACACCAATCTAACCCGAGAAGAAGGGCAAGGTCACCTTCCACATCGGATTCAGAGCTTTCCTCAGGTGAATTACCAGGGGGTCAGCAGTCTCCAGATTTTCCAAGCGGTGATTCAGATTCTAGTTCAGAGGATGTTTCCCTCCTATGTTACTTCTGAACAGGGGCGCAGGCATCTTAGGGATATGCTCCAAACCCTAGAAATTAAGGATACAGCTGAGCCAGTCTCCAAAGCTGACAAGGTCCTTGGTATGCAAGTTAAGAAACCCAAGTGCTTTCCAGTGTTTAAGTCCATTAATCAAACCATTGATTCTGAATGGCGTACACCAGAGAGACGCATGAATCTAAGGAAGAAGTTCTTCACAAAGTTTCCAGTCTCTCTCAAGAATTTGGGATCAAGTGGGACAAACCTCCCAAGGTAGATTCTGCAATATCGCGCTCATCTAGATATACAACTCTTCCAACAGAAGATGCCACAGCATTCAAGGATCACATGGATAAGCGTATGGAGAATAATCTCAGAAGAAGTTATGTTAATGTAGCGGCTACCACCTTTAGACCAGCTACAGCAATAGCTGGATTGGCCCGCACGACAAAGTTTTGGACTCAGGAGATTCTAAAGCAGTACGAACAAGATACCGTACTACAGACTGAACTAGGACGTGTTGCTACAGCTCTAGATTTCATGAGTGAAGCTGCCATGGAGATTATTCGTTTATCAGCACGGGCATCCGCTAACACGGTTGTTGCCCGCAGAGCTCTGTGGCTACGTCACTGGTCTGGAGACAATGCTTCGAAGGGTAGACTCTTAGCTCTTCCATTCTCGGGGGAGCATTTGTTCTGGGCCAGAATTAAAACAAATCATCACTGAGGTAACAGGGGGGAAGAGTGCATTTCTTCCTCAGGGGAGAAGGTTCCGCCCTGAGGCTAACCGTAGACCGCCTAACAGACAATGGGGATCTTCGTCTCGTTCCTTTCGTACCTACAGGAACCCGAGTCACGGACAATCCTCGTCAACTGTCGACTCTAACAGAAAGACTACCCCCTGGCCTCTACGCCACAAGCAAAACAGGAAGCCAGCGCTGCCAAAACCCAATGACGCATGAAGGTCAGGTCACACCGGGAGCAACAGGGGCTGTTGGGGGAAGGCTTCTTCGGTTCTCCCAGGTGTGGCAAGACAACGTCCAGGACGAATGGGCGCTTCAGATTGTAGGGGAAGGCTACAAAATACCTTTCGCTTCCCTTCCCTCCCGGAGAGTATTCGTACCCTCTGCCATTCCTCGCAACCCAGTCAAGCACAAAGCACTCCAAGCCTGCATACAGGAACTATTGCAGAGCAATGTTAAAGTAAGAGTGCTGCATCAGTTCTGGTTCAGAGGGTTCTACACCAATATGTTCTTGGTCAGAAAGCAGGGAGGTCAGTACAGACCAGTGCTAAACTTAAAACCACTCAACAAGTTTGTCAGGAAGCAGCTCTTCAGGATGGAAACGTTGAGATCTGTGATCAATTCAATGGAACCGGGACACTTCATGACTACCATATATTTAAAGGACGCTTATCTGCACATACCCATACACCCAAACCACCAGAGATTTTTGAGGTTTGCAGTGGCAGAGGATCATTTTCAGTTTTGAGCCCTACTATTTGGGCTAACCACAGCACCGCGTGTCTTTACCAAAATTCTGGCTCCAATAATAGCCATCTTAAAGGAGAAGGAAAGCTATGGAGGCATTTTATTGCCAATAGATTAGCTGCAATAGTGCAAGCTAGAATGCTATATTTATTCTGTAGAATGTTTTACCATACCTGAGTAAAAAGCTATAGAATCTCTGTTTGTTTAGGATAGGAGCTGCAGTATTAACATGGTGTGACATCACTTCCTGCCTGAGTCTCTCCCTGCTCTGGGCTCAGATTACAGAAGAAAAGGGAGGGGGGTGGGGAAGAGGAGCAAACTGAGCATGCTCTTGCCCAGGGCAATAAGGTTTAAGCTGAAGGCAGGAAGTCTGATACAGAAGCCCATGTGTGCACAATAGAAGGAAAGAAATGCAGTGTTTCTTTTGACAGGGGACTCAGAGCAGCACTACTTTGGGGGTTTACTGGTATATTTAGATGGACCTTTCTGATAAGGCTTACTTAGTTTTAGCCTTTCCTTCTCCTTTAAGAAGAGGAGGCATTATGGCGATACCGTACCTAGACGACATACTCATCAAGGGCTCTTCACTAGAAGTGACGATGTACCACACGCAACAGACACTCCAGACTTTGGAGGAATTTGGTTGGATTATCAACCACAAAAAAAGTGGTTGATAATGCAAAAAGATTCGCTTTCTAGGGATGATGTTTGATTCAGCAGCTCAAACAATCTCTCTCCCAAAGGAGAAGGTATTCAAACTGCAGTTATCAATCAGACGGTTCTTAGCCAAGCAGGTGACATCAGCGGAGGATTGTCTGAGGCTTCTGGGCCTAATGGTCTCGGCCTTAGAAGCAGTGCCTTACTCGCATTTTCATATCAGAGCTCTGCAGACGGCGTTCCTCCGAGTCTGGGACAAGAACCACAAAGACCTATCGCAAACAATCACTATCACCGATGCAGTCAAGTGTCAAATCACATGGTGGCTAAACAGTCACAATATGACCAAAGGCCGCTTATGGGCACTTCCTCCATGGAGGGTAATCAGCACAGACGCCAGTCTCACAGGCTGGGGGCCCACATGGAGGGTCTTTCTTGTCAGGGCAGGTGGTCTCAGGAGGAAGCGAGCCTGCACATAAATGTTTTAGAGCTCAGAGCAGTCTACAAGGCAATAAATCATTGGTCTCCTCTGTTAGAATCAAAACCGATTCGGATTCAGTCGGACAACCTCCAGTCGGACAACCAGTTCCTCCTTACATCAACCGTCAATGAGGAACAAGAAGCAAGGATGCCATGAGGGAGGTATCCAGGATCTTCGAGTGGGCGGAGAACAATGTTCCTGCCATCTCGGCGATGTTCATACCGGGGTAGAAAACTGGGAAGCGGATTATCTCAGCAGAAACACCATAGACCAAGCGGAATGGTCACTCCACCCAGAAGTGTTCCAGGCTATAACAAACAGGCTAGGTATTCCGGAGATAGATCTTATGGCATCTTACAAGAACAACAAGCTGCCCAGATATTTTGCAAGGTCAAGGGACCCAAAGGCAGAGGCCATAGATGCTCTGGTGGTCCCGTGGTAATTCAGCCTAGTTTACATTTTTCCACCCCTTCCTCTTCTACCAAGAGTGATCAGAAAGATAAAGGACGACCAGGTTCCAGCAATACTGATTGCGCCAGACTGGCCACATCGAACATGGTATGCAGATCTGGTGTCAATGTCAGTGGGCCCTCCGTGGCGGCTGCCATTGCGGCGGGATCTCCTATGCCAGGGGCCAGTATATCACGACAAGGTGGAAATGTTGAAGCTGTCGGCGCGGAACTTGAAGCACAGCTCTGGAAAGCTAGAGGGTTCCAGGAGAAAGTAATTGGTACCCTACTCAAGGCAAGAAAGCAGACCACGTCAAAAGCATATCATAGAATTTGGAGAGTTTTTCAGACATGGTGCAAAGACAACGGTCTAGGGTGGCAACATTGTTCAACTCTTTTTGCAGAGGGGGCTGGATAAAGGTCTTGGCCTTTCCACCCTGAAGACACAAACGTTGGCACTGTCCGTTCTGTTTCAGTTCCAGTGGGCCTTATTACCAGAAGTAAAACCATTTTTCCAGGCAGTGATGCATATCAAGCCACCGTTTAAGGATCCGACACAACCTTGGGACTTAAACTTGGTTCTCAGGGCCTTACAGCAGGAGCCTTTCAAGCCTCTACGGTCGTGTGATATTAAGTTCCTCACATGGAAGTTAACTTTTCTGTTGGCAGTTTGCTCGGCAAAAAGAGTTTCGGAACTACAAGCTTTGTCTATTAAGGAACCATGGTTAATATTTCACAAGGATAAGGCAGTTTTCAGAACACCAAAAGGGTTCCTACCAAAGGTGGTATCTGGATTCCACATTAATCAAGAGATAGTAGTTCCATCACTATGTCCAGAACCAAAGAATGATGGGGAACGCAAACTTCATTATCTCGATGTTGTAAGGGCATTACGGATATATGCCAAGAGGTCCTCTTTTAGGCACACTGAGGCTTTGTTGGTTACTTATGGAACCCTCAGAAAGGGGTTAGGAGCCTCAAAACAAACAATCGCAAGATGGCTAGTAGATACCATTTCATTTGCCTATAATCAAGCAAACAAACCAGTACCGTTTCAAGTGAAGGCGCATTCTACCAGAGCAGTAAGCACTTCTTGGGCACTGCAAAATATGGCATCACCGGAACAAATTTGTAAAGCGACAACTTAGTCTTCAATTCATACCTTTACCAAGTTCTATAAGCGAAACACTTTTGCTTCTTCGGAAGCTGCTTTTGGGAGAAAAGTGCTCCAGGCAGTTGTTACTGCATGAGTTACTGCCCTCCCGGTCTGGGCACAAACTGCTTTTTTACGTCCCCAGACATCTGCACTGACAGAAGGGCCAATCTGGGAAAAAGGGATTTTCTTACCGGTAAATCCTTTTCTCCCGGGCCCGTACTGTCAGTGCAGTAAGTCCCTCCCTTTTTTTGTTATTGAGGTTTTGGCTATTGCCAAGGGTCCTTTCGGCCCAGTTACCAGTAATATTTTGCTTTAAATGCTATTAATTCTAGTCACTAATTATGTGATGTATATTTGTTACCTGTGTCTGCTCCTGTATCTCTCTGCTTCTAGCTTTAGAACGAGAAACTGGAGTGGGAAGAGAGAGCCCCAGAGTTATAGGGGAAGGAGGAGTTTCAGTTTATTATTTGTCCTGCCTCCAGAGAAAAGGATTTACCGGTAAGAAAATCCCTTTTTGTCGTCCGGATCGATACAACCGCACAGTTTGCTGTCTACCAGGATCGGCATGTGGTAGATGGAAGACCTTAAAGAGTGATTTCAGGGATCTAGGCTCTAAGATCAAGGAAAGGTCTTCCAATGTCATCTTTTCTGAAATTTTGCCCGTGCCACGTGCAAGTTTAGGAAAATAGTGGGAGTTTAGGGAGCTAAATGTGTGGCTCAAGACTTGGTGTAGGAAGGAAGGGTTTGGCTTCCTAGAACACTGGGCTGATTTTTCCTTGGGGTACAACCTATACAGTTGTGACGGTTTGCACCTCAATGGAAGGGGGTCCGCGGTGCTAGGGGAAAGAATGGCCAAGAGGTTGGAGGAGTGTTTAAACTAGGCAAGGGGGGGTGAGATAAAGAATTATGGGGAAGTTAGGGTAGATGGGGCAGTGGGGTTAGTAAGGGGTCATGGGGGAGTAGTGAGGGGGGCATACAGTTTACCAGCTAAGGCGGTACCTCTGTTACAAGGAAAACAGAATAATACTAACTTAACATATAATTCTCCACTAAGTAATGCAAATTTCAAAAGTAAAAGTAGTAACCTACGCTGTATGCTGGCAAATGCACGGAGTTTGTCAGGTAAAATGGGAGACCTAGAACTAATTGCATGCTCTAAAAATTATGATATAATTGGTATCACTAAGTCCTGGTGGGATGAAACATGTGACTGGATTGTGAATTTAAATGGTTACACCCTTTTTAGGAGGGACAGAGGGATTAAAAAGGGTGGAGGAGAGTGTTTGTATGTAAAGCCTGAATTAAAGCCATCCGCTAAAGAAATAACAATAGCTGGCACTGGTGAGGGTGTAGAATCACTCTGGGTAGAGATTTTGACTGGGCAAAAGGTAACCAAAAGAATTATCATTGGTGTATGCTATAGACCACCTCGTATAAGTGTCGAGTATGAAGCCCAGCTACTCTTGCAGATACAAGCGGCTTCACAGCTGGGTCAAGTTGTTGCTATGGGTGACTTCAATTATCCAGACATTGACTGGGGTAATGGGGTTGCTAAGACAGAAAAAGCTAGTAGGTTTGTAAATATGCTGAATGACAACTTTTTATTCCAGCTTGTTCAAAAACCTACTAGGAATAACGCTCTTTTGGACCTTGTAATAACTAATAATACTGAACTCATCTCCAACATTTCTGTGGGTGAGCATTTAGGGAATAGTGATCATAACATGGTCTCCTTTAAGATTTTTTTGCAGAAGCAATTCTATAAGGGAGTAACTAAAACACTAAATTTCAGACGTGCAAACTTTGTCAGTATAAGGGCATCTCTGCAACATATTAAGTGGGAAATGCTTTTCACAGGGTTAAACACAGAACAAAAATGGGAAGTCTTTAAAATGCTGCTTAATAAATATACTTGTCAGTATATTCCACTTGTAAGCAAGGAACATCGTTGCAAAGCAAAACCTTTTTATAGAAGCGTTGGTGTTGAGGCGGGTAAGAAAAGACGTGCTTTTAAGGCTTTCAAGTAAGCTGGGACAGCCGAATCATTTATAAGGTACAAGGAGGCCAATAAATCATGCAAAGAAGCTATAAGGCTAGCTAAAATTGATATGGAAAAGAGATATTGCAGCAAGCAGTAAAAAAAAAAATCCAAAATTATTTTTTAATAAGTTAATAGTAAAAAAAAATGAAGCGGGAAGGGGTGGGACCCTTACTATCAGAGGGGGGTCAGCTGGTTGATGAAAACAAAATAAAAGCGCAGATTCTGAACTCCTATTTTTAATCTGTCTACACAAATGCGGAACTAGTAAGTGAAGGTTTCCTTCTTAATAGTCCCAATTCTAGTAATACAACTAATGATGCATGGTTCACACATGAGGAAATTCAAAAGAGACTAGAACATGTTAAGATTAACAAAGGTCTGGTGCCAGATGGTATTCATCCCAGGGTACTTAGCGAGCTTAGCTCTGTGATTGGCAAACCTCTTTACTTAATTTTTCAGGATTGATTGAGATCTGGCATAGTGCCGAGAGACTGGCGAATTACTAATGTGGTGCCTCTATTCAAAAAAGGATCCCGTTCTCAGCCTCAAAACTATAGGCCAGTTAGTCTGACGTCAGTGGTAGGAAAGCTTTTCGAAGGGTTAATAAAGGATAAGATACTGGACTTCATAGCAAATCATAATACTATGAGTTTGTGCCAGCATGGCTTTATGCGTAATAGATCTTGCCAGACTAACTTAACTTCTTTTTATGAGAAGGTAAGTAGAGACCTCGATTCTGTGGTGGCAGTGTATGTGATTTACTTAGACTTTGCTAAAGCATTTGATACAGTGCCACCAAAAGGTTACTGCTTAAATTAAGGAATGTTGGCCTGGAACATAGTATTTGTACCTGGATAGAGAACTGGCTAAAAGATAGACTACAAAGAGTGGTGGTAAATGGAACATTTTCTAATTGGACCAGTGTTGTTAGTGGAGTACCGCAGGGCTCTGTACTAGGTCCCTTGCTTGTTTATTAATGACCTGGAGGTGGGCATTGAAGGTACTGTTTCTATTTTTGCAGATGATACTAAATTGTGCAGAACTATAGGTTCCATGCAGGATGCTGCCACTTTGCAGAGTGATTTGTCTAAATTGGAAAACTTTCTCAAAAATAGTATGAATGCAAGTTAAACACTAAATTGCAGTGTGTTGGGAGTTTCCATAAATGAGAAGGATCTTGGGGTTTTTGTAGATAACAAGTTGTCTAATTCTGGGCAGTGTCATTCTGTGGCTACTAAATCAAATAAAGTTGTCTTGCATAAAAAAGGGCATTAACTCAAGGGATGAAAACATAATTATGCCACTTTATAGGTCCCCGGCAAGGCCTCATCTGGAGTATGCAGTGCAGTTTTGGACTCCAGTCCTTAAGAGGGATATAAATGAGCTGGAGAGAGTGCAGAGACATGCAACTAAATTGTTTAGAGGACGGAAGACTTAAATTATGAGGGGAGACTGTCAAGGTTGGGGTTGTCTTCTCTGGAAAAAAGGCGCTTGCGAGTTGACATGATTATACTTTACAAGTACATTAGAGGACATTATAGACAAATAGCAGGGGACCTTTTTACCCAAAAAGCGCATCACCGTACCAGAGGCCACCCCTTTAGACTAGAAGAAAAGAACTTTCATTTGAAGCAACGTAGGGGGTTCTTCACAGTCAGGACAGTGATGTTGTGGAATGCACTGCCTGGTGATGTTGTGATGGCTGATTCAGTTAATGCCTTTAAGAATGGCTTGGATGATTTTTTGGACAGACGTAATATCAAAGGCTATTGTGATACTAAGCTCTATAGTTAGTATAGGTATGGGTATATAGAACTTAATTAAAAGTAGGGAGGGGTGTGTGTATGGATGCTGGGTTTTCATTTGGAGGGGTTGAACTTGATGGACTTTGTCTTTTTTTAACCCAATTTAACTATGTAACTATTTAACTATGTAACCTGGCACGGGCCATCCAGCCTGAACAAACTCTCCCCACTATTGTCACAGGGTGAGGATCAGCTGGCCGGTAGACTAAGCAGGAGACAGGTCACTTATTCAAGTAAGTACATCTCTACCTGCAACCCTCGGCTCATGTTTTTCCCCCTAGAGGGGTTGATACGCGGCTTGCCTGCTCTACTGTCTTAGTTGCTGCTGACTAGGAGCTGTTCCAGGACTCTTCCACCTCCCTTGCTATGGCTGCTACTGAGATGCGGGGAGACCTTAGGGAACTCAATTCCACATACACTACCCAGAAGAACCTAGGTGCGTTACCGGCACCATTTTCTGGGGCTAGCCAACTTTTAAATTTGCGCCCTCTTCTCTTCGCACTCCTCCACGCTGAGCAAACCCAGAAGTGCTCGCGGGGAGACCTCCCCCCTCTCTCTCCCTCGCGCGCTCAACCTTCGCGCCCTTTTGTGGGGTAAGAGCACTCTGCTGCCCCAACCCAAGGCACTCATCTGTCCATCTGGGAAAAATTGGCCCCCAAAATGAGCGCAAGGTCCTCCCCTCCTTGACACTCCTTTGCAGAAAGAGGATGCTTCGGAGGAAAACCCATACCATTCTGGCTGTAAGACGCGCCGGGAGATCTCTCCGTTCTCTTACCTCACTGCGTGTTTCTTCTCCTTCTCTTGTGCGCATGTGCGCACTTCTGGTTGTGCGCAATAGAAGACCTTGATGCTTGCATCCCTTCTCCGCCTGGGGCACTGAGCGTTGTGACACTGGCACATTGACGCTGGACATCATGACGTCATCATTGGGCGCCAAATCCCCTTTAAAGGGGCAGTCCTCCATTTTGACAATTTTTGACTTCTGCTAGACTCTTGACTATGATTCCTGCCTTGAACTTTCTGCCTGATTTCGACTGTCTTCTCTAAATCCTTGCCGGTACCTCGCTACTGGACTTATTACGCACTTTCTTGTCAGCTTCCGCAGCAGAAAGCCCGGGGCTCCAAAAGGGCGTCGGTGACCACCTGTGCACCTGCAGGTACATTCGCTGAACAAGGTTCCTTATAAACGTGGTCATCAGTTAGCTTGGGCTAATATGGAACCTTCCCAGGCTGCTGCTTCCTCAACTATGGAGGTATTTTTTTACCTCAACAGGCGCATCTTGCTCAGGCATTACAGCACATCACGTCCCGTCTTGAGACTTTACAAATCTCTGGGTCCGCGGCTCAATCTTCTCTGCCTGCACCTGCAAAGGTTCCAAAGATTCCTGCTCTGGTTAATTTTGGGGGTGACCCGGGCTCTTGCCAGGGTTTCTTATGCAGTGCAAGATCCAGTTTGATTTGGCACCTGATCAATTCTCCATGGAGGGGGGAGTCTCCCCTCGCCAGGATTTCTGAACTCCCAGTTTACTTCAAAAACTGTATGTTCCTACCTGCTTTCCCTTTCACCCCGTCTGGTACGTTTCCTGCAAGCTTTTCTGGATTCTGGAGCAGCAGGTAATTTCATCGATAATTCCTTTGCCAAGTCCTTTGGTTTGAGCTCCATTCCTCTCAAGATTCCTCATTACACCCGGGCTGTAGATAGCAGACCAATTTCCTTACTTCTGCCACTACACCAGTCCTAATTTGAGTAGGCAGTCTTTATGAAGAGCAGATCTCCTTTCTGCTCATTTATTGTCCTGGTACTCCAATCATTTTGGGATTTCCGTGGCTTTAGCTTCCCAATCCTTTCATTGACTTTTCTACTGGGGAACTTATAGCCTGGAGTCAGTATTGCTGGTCCAATTGCATTTTCTCATCTGTAATTGCTGTGGCCACTTCATCTCTGATTTCAGCATCCAGTCCTCTTCTTTCCGATGCCTACAAAGAGTTTGCAGAAGTTTTCGAAAAGAAAAATGCTGAAGTGTTAACACCGCATTGTCCCTATGATTTCCCTATCGATTTAGTCCCTGGCACCATCCCTCCTAGGCGAAGGACATATCCGTTGTCCGTCCCGGAGACCCAAGCCATAAAAGATTTTTTTAAGTTCAAAAGAAGGATGGTACTCTTAGGCCATGCATTGATTACAGAGCCTTGAACAAGATTACGATAAGAACAGCTACCCCTTGCCTTTGATACCAGTGTTATTTGACAGAGTAAGGGGAGCCAAAGTCTTCACCAAGCTAGACTTACACAGTGCATATAACCTCATTCGTATTCATCGGGGACGAGTGGAAGACAGCCGTCAACACCCGGCATGGCCATTATGAATACTTGGTCAAGCCCTTTGGCTTGTTCAATGCCCCCACTGTGTTTCAAGACCTCCTTAATGATGTCCTTCGTGATTTCCTGCAGTCATGTGTTATTGTTTATTTGGACGATATCTTAGTTTACTCCTCCTCTATGTCTGTTCATCAAGTGAAACAAATTCTGCTCAAATTAAGGGAAAACTGTCTTCATGCCAAACTTGGCAAAAATTGCGAATTTCATAAGACCTCAATCTCGTTTTTGGGCTACATCATTTCTCCCTCTGGGTTCGAGATGGATCCTGCAAAGGTCTCTGCTGTTTTGGATTGGCCAACTCCTGTGGGTCTGAAAGCCATTCAACGTTTCCTAGGATTTGTTAATTTTTATCGTAAGTTCATAAAGAACTTTCCCAGACCGTGGCACCCATTCTGGCTCTCATGAAGAAGCCCTTTAGGACTTCTTAGACACCTCAAGCACAGGAGGCATTGACTACTCTCGAAAATTTTTAGCTTGGCTCCTAGTCTTCATCATCCAGTTCCTGCCAGGCCATTTATTCTGGAGGTTGATACGTCCAAGGTAGGAGTTGGTGCCATACTGTCTCAACAAGCAGAATTCCAAGGAACCCTTCATCTGTGTGCTTTCATTTCCCACAAACTTTAACCAAAGCAGAGAGAAATTATGATGTAGGCAACCGTGAACTCTTGGCTGCTAAACTCACGCTGTAGGAGTGGCGGCATTTGCTGGAGGGCGCTAAAGAGCCTATCATTATCCTAACGGACTATAAGAACCTTGAATATATTTCTTCTGCTAGAAGACTCAACCCTCGTTAGGCCCATTGGGCTTTCTTCTTCTCCAGATTTAATTTTTTCATCTCCTATCGTCCTGGTCCAAAGAACACGAACAGAAGACTCCTCTCTCCTTGCCATGTGGCCTTCTCCAACCCTTACCCGTACCCACTCAACCTTGGTTCGATCTTGCTATGAATTTTATCGTGGATTTGCAAAAGTCTTCTGATATGACTACTATTTTTGGTAGTGGTTCACAGATTCTCTAAAATGCCTCATTTTATCCCTCTAAAAAACTTCCCTCAGCTGCTGGTTTGAATCAAGTCTTCTTCATTAAGGAGGTTTTCCATCTGCATGGTGTCCCACAGTCCATTGTCTCTGATCAAGGTGTACAGTTTGTATCCAAATTCTGGTGTGCTTTCTCTAAATGTTTACAGATCAAATTTAATTTTTCCTCGGCTTATCACCCTCAAAGTAATGGTCAGATTGAGAGGACCAATCAGATTTTAGAACAGTTTTTACGATGCTTTATCTCTCAAAGTCAGGATGATTGGGTTGATCTTCTTCCTTGGGCCGAGTTTGCTCACAATAACTTACAACACGACTCGCTGAGGAATTCTCCTTTCTTCACTGTCTTCGGCTACAATCCTTCTGCCCTTCCTCCTGAGATTTTCAAGACTGAGATTCCTGTGGTAGATGCTATTGTCCATGATTTCAAGACCATTTGGGCCAAAGCCCATCAATCTTTACCTAAAGCTTCGTCTTCCCAGAAAACTGCGGGCAACAAACACCGTCGTGCTAATCCTCCCTACCAGGTCAGAGATTTCGATTTCAAAGCTTCGTTTACCTTCTCCCAAATTTGGTCCTCGGTATTATGGTCCCTTCCAGGTCAAGGAAGTTTTGAACCCTGTCTCTGTCTGATTGGATCTTCCCTCTACAAAGAACATTTCCAATTCCTTTCATGATTCCTTGATCAAGCCTTTTGTCAGAAATACGTTTTCTGTGGATCAACTGCCTCCAGTTTCCATTATCCTCGATGATCATCAAGAGTTCGAGGTTCAGGAAATTTTGTATTCCATAAGTCGAGAGGCAATGTCCAGTATTTGGTTCACTGGAGGGTTTTGGACCAGAAGAGAGATCTTGGGTGAGAGCGGCAGATACTCATGCTCCTCCGTTCATCAAGAAATTTCACAAGAAGGTCCCAGATAAATTTTGGGAGTCTCCGGATGGTACTCCTGAAAGGGGGGTACTGTAAGATGCGCCGGGAGATCCCTCCATTCTCTTACCTCCCGGCATGTCTCTTTTCCTCCTCTTGTGCTCAGGCATGTACTTCCATTTTCTGCACAATAGAAGACCTTGATTCTGGCGTCCCTTCTCTGCCTGGGGCGCTGAGCCCCATGACGCATTGACGCTGGACATCATGACGTCATAATTGGGTGCAAGATTCAAATCTTTGGTGCCAAATCCCCTTTAAAGGGGCAGTCCTCCATTTTGACAATGCCCAAGCTGGTTCCAGTTATACTGTTCCTGCCGAAGCATTTATTGTGATTCTGAATTCCTGGTTTTTGACTTCTGCTCGACTCTTGACTACGATTCCTGCCGCCTGCCTTGAACTTTCCGCCTAATTTTGACTACGTCTTCTCTAAATCCTTGCCGCTACCTCGCTTAAGGACTTATTACGCATTTCCTTGTCGGCTTCCGCAGCAGAAAGCCCAGGGCCCGAAAAGGGCGTTCGTGAACACCGGAACCCACAGGGTCCATCTATGTACCCGCAGACACTTTCGCTGTACAAGGTTCCTTATAATGTGTTTGTTACACTGGCAGTCTCGTAAGCCCTCTTCAAAGTCGTCAGGCAAACCCGCGTCAGCATGACTGTCCCCCACCACCACCAAGTGAATCGACGGTAGGGGGAAGGTCAGGGGTGTAACTATAGAGCAAGCAGACACTGCGGCTGCAGGGGGCAGAGGAGGTATAGGGGCCCCATAAGGCTCTAGTTCACATACAATTTCAATAAATATTGATAAAACAGGACAACCTCTGGATATGTTGGGGCCTCTAAAATAAATTTGCTGTGCGGCCCAGTAACATATAGTTATGCCACTGGGGAAGGTTACAACACATCACTGACGCGTGGCTAAAACTGACTCAAGACGCCTGGGAACACAAAGTTGTGACCCGAGGGTATCACATAGAATTTGCCTCCCTTCCCTCTTGCTGCTTCTTTATGTCCAGGGTTCATCAGGACCATACCAAATCCTGAGCACTACTGGAAGTGATTCACAACCTTCTCCAATCAGACATGATCATTTCCGTACCTCCCAGAGAGAGGTTATGGGGCACTACTCAAACTTGTTCGTGATCCCCAAAAAGGATGTCTCGGCCTGCCAGATTTTGGACCTCAAGGAGCCCAAGACTTTATTTGCCCGCAAAGGTTCAAGATAGAATCTTTCAGATCAGTCATAGCGGCAATGTACCCCGGCCACTTCCTGGTTTCCCTGGACATAAAGGATGCTTACCTGCATGTACCTATTTTCCCACCCCATCAGAAATGTCTGCGATTTGCCTTCCAAAGTCACCACTACCAGTTCACAGCACTCCCATTTGGCCCTGCATCTTCACCAAGATTATGTCAGTAGCCACTGCTTTGATCTGAACTTCAGGGGTATCTGTAACTCCATACCTGAATGACCTACTAATCAAGGCACCAACCTTTGCAGGGCCCAACTAGCCCTGCAGGTCACAATGGACAGGTTGCAGGAGTTCAGGAGTTGGGGTGGTATCTCAATCTAGACAAGTCCTCCCTGATCCTGAGTCAATCAATGGTATTCCTAGGGATGCTCTTCAATACACAGACTGCCTCCCTTCCCTCAGACAAGGTTCAAAATCTTGCGAACCTTTGTACAGTCCCTTCTATCATGACACACAGCCAAATTCTGCATGAAGGTCTTGGGAGTCATGGTATCGACCATGGAAGCCGTGCCCTTTGCACAGCACTACCTGAGAGAACTCCAATGGAACATTCTGGCAGCCTGGAAATGAATATCGTTACTTCAGGAAATTAGCCTGTCACCCAAGACTCAACTGGTGGATGCAAGCCAGACATCTGACCACGGACAAAACCCTCAGGGAACCACAGTGGCATCTTCTCACAACGGATGCAAGCCTCTCTGGCTGGGGAGCAGTGATGAAGGGGCACTCAGCACAAAGTCGCTGGACTCCAAGAGAGAGACTACTACACATCAAAATACTAGAAATTTGAGCAATCTGGCTCACCCTAGTTCACTGGCAACAGGAACTAGTGGGACAGGTGGTAAAGATCCGACAATGCCACATCGGTGGCATACATAAATCCACCAAGGCAGGAGAGCACTAACAGAGGTCAGCCTCATTCTTTGCTGGGCAGAGACACATCAGACCCATCCATTAGCAATTTACATTCTGGGTCTCCTAAACTGGGAAGCAGACTTCCTCAGCAGGCAGTCTTTAGATCCGGCGAGTGGTCACTAAAGGAAGATGTATTTTACAGACTACTCTTAGTCACGAGGGATATCAGAGCTCTCTGCCCTATTCTGTAGATCTCCATTTCTCATCTTCCACCTGGATAGGGCTTTCCTCCGCACAACTCCATCCTTTCTTTCCAAGGTGGTCTACAATTTTCACTTAAATCAAGACATTACAAGACATTACCATTCCTACCTTCTTTCCATCACCTGCCAACTCTAAGGAGGTGGAACTCCACTCTCTAGACCCTGTGAGGGCTCTCGGGTATTACCTGCACCTAGTGGAAGATATCTTAAAAATTGGACTCTGTTCATACTCCCCTCAGGACCCTGTTGGGGCACTCCTGCCACCAAGACAACCATCTTCCGATGGATCAAACAAGCCATTCAAAAGACCTACACAGCACAAGGACAAAATCCTGTGTGATTTTGTGTACTCACCATTAAATATTTCTCTCCAGTCGCTTGGGGGGGACACAAGACTTCCCTCCCTAGATAGAGGCCTTCACTTGACCTTTAGATGTGGTTGGTATACTCAACCATTGGTTCAGTTGTTATAGTTATAAAGTTCACGTTTTTATTAACCTCCTGTTATACTTTGATACAAACTGGCCTAGCCCTGCCTCCAGAGGGGGTATAGCAGGCATTTTTCTTTATTACTATTGTGTCCTGCCTCCTAGTGGTGACAGCTGTACCCCCACTGTTCCTGTGTCCCCCAAGCGAATGGAGAGAGAGGATTTTACGCTGAGTACACAAAATATCCTTTCATTTTGCAATGTCTTCCATTCAGATATGGTGGAGCCCTATTGTGTATTGTGACTGCCATAACAAGGGCGTAGCTTATAAGTGTATTGAATACAATATGCATCGTTGCAATTTACTAAGGGTTCTGCAGATTATAATTACTATATCTTTGCTCCTCAACATACTACATCAAATTTGCAGCAGCTTGTGTTACCTTATCCACTATACAGTGTGATGTTTATACCGTACTACAGTTTATCTCCATTATATCACCACTTTGCAGGATAATAATGCGGACAGGTGCAGGAAACCTTTGGAATTTATTGATTGCTTGGGCATCTGTGGTAGTGTAGCATATTCCTGCCATAGGCATTCAAGATGACTGCAATTCATAATTTACATTTCAATTCCTATGCGGTCCCGCATTATATTATCTTTGCCAGTATATAAAACTGTTACTGGCCGATGAGTATCAATGATACCACATGGTAGTAAAACATCTGTTATAATGCGGGCATGCAAGAGATGGTGAATATGGGGAGTATTTAATCTATTACCAGGAGACAGCTGCTCGGAGTGTCCATTCTATTATCATGCAAAATATTATTCATGTAGCAGATATTTTTATCCCTGTAATGTGTGTAAAGATACACAATTCTGTAAGGTCAATGGTATTCTGTTAGGGTGTTCTTCATTGTCAGACGGCACATGTAAAGTTGCTATAAGCTCTTCCATGCTATTTCTATTTTGATACAGTAGGTATTGCTGCAGTTTTCCCTAACTGGGACTGTTCAATTGAACTTAATATACAATGTCTCTTCATTATCTATTCTACTGTGTTGTGTCTGGCTTCCATTATGTTAATACTGAGGGTTTCTCTGCTTATTGCTGCTCGCCTTTTATTCCCTCTCATAATGCTGTGTGTATTTTCTTTTACAGCTCACCATCAGAGCAGCAATGTCTTGCTGCTCAGGGCCGTATTTACATATTTGGAGCCCCTAGGCCCACTGTCATTCATCATCCCGTCCCCTCCCTTTTATTCAATCAAATTTTGATCATCAGAACCAGAGCAATGGGGATTGGTTTACAGGGAATTTTAAAAACAATATCTTCTGCACCTCCCCAGTGTTTCTGAACCAATGTGGGTGTGATTGTTGCAGCACCCCCTAAAATCCTGCTTCGCTAGGATCGGGCCTTGGTGGCCTCTCCACAAAACCTGGCCTGTATGCTGCTACTTAGTACAGCCCAAAATAACCGAAGCAACAGATCTTCACAAAGGAAGAGGACTACAAGTTGAGAGAGGTTGCCGGGACAATGAGTGCAATACAGGAGCTGAACCAGAAATGGAGAAACTCCAGTAGGAGCCTCTACAGGTGAAACTTCAAGAAGAAAATTCAGGTACGGCACTCGAGACTACGAGAGGGAAAAATACAGCTGGAAGGACTCCAGACACGAATACCAGCGATACAGAAATGTGTCTGGAGCAGTGCAAGACACATCAACTCAGAGTTCAACCAATACAGACACATTTTCTCCCTCTTCCTCACAAGCCTCGCTAGGATCCTCTACATCTTCTTTTTTGGCTGTAGACCCAGCGGCAATAAGCACGAGATCAGACTGGGTAGGAAAAAGACAATATATCCCCAGATGCGGCAAGTTTAAGAGACTGGCAAGGAAATAGTGGTACATAATATTTTTAACCTATTTGCCTATAACTTGTCTAGCGTGGAGACCTCATTGTTGAGTAAGGGTTTAAATTTTGTGCTTGTACATACCAATTTGCTGTTTAATTTACTAGAGCACTGAAAATGAAGGCATGTTATTCTAGCAAACAGGTTAAAAAAGTAATGATACCATTATGGTAATGAAACAAAAACTGAATGTGGAAAGTAACTATGCCCCCTGGAAACTCCCTCCATTGATGCCTTTGAAAGAACAGTGGTGATAGAATTGGATAAATTATTTTTTTTTTAAAAAAAGAGAGAAAATTAAATTTAATATTTCCTAGTCACCCCTGGCGAGCATTCACCAATGGGTTAATCTCCCTCCAGGCCAATGGATAGGGCCTCCCCTTAACAAGTTAAAATGAGACACACCTCTACTTACTCGTCTTTTTTGTCCTGTCCAGAGGCCAGATGGATGGAAACAGGCACAAGGAGCGGTGCCTTGTTAAATGGGATGTGAAGGCAAAAATTTTTTTACTTTCTTTAATGAAAAAGAAATCTATCTCAAATACTTAATAAAAAAAATGTGTACCGGTTTTATAAGAAACCTGACTATGCAGTGAAATTCCCCCTTTATTTTACTTGCTCTGACTGCTGCTGATCGGAAACTTCAGAAGGTCCCTAACTGCTCTGCTGGGAAACAATCATACTTTCAAATGACAGGGGAAAACCCCCAACCTTACTTCCCAGAACTGGAGCAGCTTTGTTTGTTTCCCTGTAACAACTTTGTAGATTTGTATCCACATACCCAGTGCGGTCTGTATATTCTGATTATTAATCAGTCTTGCTGTATCAGTGTAAGGGCCCGAAGGCACAGTTAGAGTGCGGACCAAGGAGGAGGCAGGAAGTTAGACCAAAGTTTGCGGTATCAGAAGGGTTAGGCAAGAGAGTCGTCAAAAGTCCAGGCAATAGTTCAATCCAGGCAGAGAAGGGTCAATCCGAAATAACAGGCAAGGTTGGTACACAGGAATCAATCAGTAATAACACACCCAGGAATACACAAAGTTAAATCTATACTTGGGCAATGTCTTCAATGTCCAGAAGGCTTTATATAGGCCAGGTTTGGCGCCAAAGTTTGAGCGCAATGGCATCATGACACTGACGCTGGCGTTAAGACGCCGACGCATGTTCTGACGCAGGCGACGATTCTGACGCCGACAACTAATCGGCAGGCGGGAAGATGCTAGCGTCATATCACTGCGACCAGCAGGATCCACATGGAGAGGCAGGGAGTCGCCATTTTGGACGCCGTCGATATCTTGGATGCCATCGCCATCTTGGATGTGAGTAGTGACTTACATTTCCATTACAATACCCCCTTCCTTAGGGGGGCCTCAGGACCACCATGACTGGGACTGGATGGAAACTGTTTGTGAAATTTATAAGAAGGGGAGCATGGACGTTAGAACCTCTCACCCAGGAGCACTCCTCGGGACCAAACCCCTTCCACTCAATCAGGTACTGGGAAGCGAGGAGCCATGATGGGTTGGAACTTCTTTACCCGCTCTTTATCAGCTTGGTGCTCCCTTTGTCGAGTATCCACCTTGACCGCCATGGCAATAAGATCCTCCCAGCGTGTAGGCAGCTCACAGGAGACTAGATCATTCTTGAGGCGCATAGAGAGCCCATTGTAGAAAGCGGCATGGTAGCTCTCATTATTCCAACCGGTCTCGGCAACCAACGTGCGGAACTCAATTGCGTATTCTGGCACGGAACGCGTTCCCTGACGAATCTGGAACAGGCGTGAAGAGGCGGACGGTGCCCGGCCGGGAGCATCAAACACTGTGCGCAGATCTTGGATAAAGGCCTTGGAGTCATCAATTTAGGGATCTTCTTTCTCTCATAGAGGAAATGCCATTCCAAAGCTTTACCAGTCAGGCGAGTAATAATGTACCCCACCTTGGCACATTCCGAGATATATTGATTGGGAAGCAGCGTGAACTGGATCTCACATTGGTTAATGAATCCTCTACAGGCCATAGGATCACCACTGTAGAGTGGAGGTGCCGGGATACGAGGCTCAGAGGCATGAGCAGGCACCACACGAATAGTGGCAGATGCAGAGGCAGGAACCTGAATTGTCGGTGTGAGGGCAGACAATTTTTCCAAGATAGCCTCTAGAGCTTGGCCAAAATGGGTCTGCTGAGCTTCATAGACCTCAATTCATGAGGCTATTCCACAGAAAGCTCTTCCATAGAGCTTCTGGACTGGGGCCTCCTCAGGAGGGTCCATGGACCAAGTATAATGTAAGGGCCCGAAGGCACAGTTGGAGTGCGGACCGAGGAGGAGGCAGGAAGTTAGACCAAAGTTCACGGTATCAGAAGGGTTAGGCAAGAGAGTCGTCAAAAGTCCAGGCAATAGTTCAATCCAGGCAGAGAAGGGTCAATCCAAAATAACAGGCAAGGTTGGTACACAGGAATCAACACACCCAGGAATACACGAAGTTAAACCTATACTTGGGCAATGTCTGCAATGTCTGCAATGTCCAGAAGGCTTTATATAGGCCAGGTATGGCGCCAAAGTTTGAGAGCAATGGCGTCATGACGCTGGCGTTAAGACGCCGACGCACGTTCTGACGCCGGCGGCCATTCCGATGCCGGCAACCAATCGGCAGGTGGGAAGACGCTGGCATCATAGCGCTGCGACCAGCAGGATCCACATGGAGAGGCAGGGAGTCACCATTTTGGACGCCGTCGCCATCTTGGATGCCATCGCCATCTTGGATGTGAGTAGCGACTTCCATTTCCATTACAATCAGCTTTTATGGCAGATATTAATTGACTTGTGCTGTTTTGATCATTTATGACGATCCCCAAGCTTAACCTCCCAACTGAAGCCCAGACCACACTGAGCATGTGCGTAGTCTTGGTATTGCAAAGATGTTTAACGAGTTACTAGATGACAGCACCCTGTGTCGAATTTGGAAGCATAAATCATTTGTTTGCTTTACAACTGGAGCGTCACAAGCGGAACCGGAAGTGATGTCAATTCTCGAGGCAGGTGACGTGGGCAACCGGTTCGGTTCAGTGGAGGCAGCGCACACATTGGGCAGTTGCGGGGGAAGGTAGGAACTCTGCTCGGTCATCCTGATTCTTGGGGGCATACAGGTAGCATCGCGTAGCTGCGCAGGATGTGCATAGAACGACATTTTGGGCAAGGCGATAGTTGGCAGCATTTGAATGAACACAGAAGTGTTCTTTGGCGCCAAAAATTGTGGTAGTTATGGAGTGTAAGCCCTGAACATGCATGTATTATTATTAACCCCTAGAGAGGGTAAGAATGTCTTTTATGCCTGCAAGATGTATGCCTTTTTTAAGGAGGCGAGACTTCCTGTGGAGGCCATTTGCTGTGGTCCTGCTACATTGGTGTTTCTATTGCAATAGAAGAGCACAAGTATGGAATCTGTTATACCGGGCAAGACACCTTATCCCAAAGGGGAACACTGAGACTATTTTTCTTTTTATAAAGAGAGGGAAACTACTTGGCCAAGTTACAGTTCTATTCATCATCATCATCATCATCATCATCATTTATTTATATAGCGCTGTCAAGATACGCAGTGCTTTATACTGTTTAACTGTGATTGTACAGCCTTCCTGCCGCAGAGAAAAAAGATAAGACACCGGAGAAGACTACTCCTTCAATTCAGAAAGATCCAACACCTTCGGGTTCTCAAAGTAATCAAGCATTTGCAGAGTCGCTGGCAGCTGTCATAAAGCAGGCAGTGGTGCAAGGATTTCAGGAAGTGGCTGGCTCTAAGAAAAGACTAAGGCATTCATATTCCAGACAGAATCACTGTCGGAAGTCTCCGAAGGCGAATTATCTGATTTGTCTGAAGTGCACTCTCCTTTAGGTGCAGAAGAAGGAGAGATTGATTACGACGTGGAGTCCAATTTTGATGTGGCTGTAATTGAACCGTTAATTAAGGCAGTACGTCAAACTTTAACATTTCCCACAGAGTCTTCCAAGGTTTCTTCAGCAGACAAATCCTTCCTTGAAAAAGAGATCATCATGTTTCCCAGTGCATGCCTCAATAAAAGAAATTATCAGCACAGAGTGGAGGAAAACTGAGAAGAGACCTCAAACGGCGGGGAAGTTTCAGAAAAAGTATGCCTTCGAAGATGAGAATGCAAAATTTTGGGATTCCCCTCCCAAGGTGGATGTGGCTGTAGTCAGGCTTGCTAGTAAGACAACATTGCCAGTGGATGGTGCCGCAGTCTTTAGATAGCCTATGGAGAAAAAGATGGAATCTGAAAAAATCTTTTGTGGCAGCTGTAGCAGCATGCAGACCAGCGGTGCCTCTGACATCAGTTTCTAGAGCAGTGAATGTATGTCTCTTAAATAAAGAAGAAGCTATCTCATCTAATGTTAAAAGTCCAAAATTATTGGAAATGCAATATAAAATATAGCAAATTGGGGATTGACTTTGTCAGAAGCTTGTCAATTTAGTGCATTTCATGACCAGATCTATGGCACTCTCAGTGGCAGCAAGAAAAGCTCTGTGGCTGAAACCTTGGGCAGTGGATGCAGCCTCAAAAAAAAATTTATACCAACTTCCCTTTGAGGGAGAAATGCTGTTTGGCAAAAAATTGGATGCCCTTATCAAGAAGGAATTGGGAGGGAAAAGTGTTTTTCTTACTCAAGAGACAAAAAAAGCAAGCGAGGCAGATATGAGGCATCATATTTCAGAGAAAAAGATAGATCTTTTAGATCATCAAAGCAATACAAACCAGGGAAGGAATATTCAAGACAATCCTCCTGGAGGTCTGGGCATCCAGGTGCCAGGAGTAATTTAAAAAGATCAAGTTTTTCTCTCCTCATCTGCTTCAGCACAGCAACAATGAGGGTACCTTGGTCCAGACTAGTGATGGGCGAATTTATTCGCCAGGCGCGAATTTGCAGCAAATTTGCGCGATTTGCCGCCCACGAAAATTTGCCGGCGTCAAAAACAGCTCAAATTCGCCCATCACTAGTCCAGACAGAGATAGGAGGCAGGTTGACCTTATTCACTCCAGTCTGGACCAGAAGTGTACAAGACAGATGGGTTTGTGACACAATTTGAGAAATGTTTTCATTTGGAATTTTCAAGAATCCCAAGAAGGGATTATTTTCTAATTTCTTAATTCCGGAATGTAGAACATACTCGGAATCTGGTTCAGGAATATATGAATCAGCTGTTTAAAAAGCAATAGAGATAATACTATCTCAAGAGAGGAAAGGGATTTTATTCAAGCCTATTCAAGACCGGTATTGGATATGAGAAAACTGAACAAGTTCTTGGAAAAGAAAAAAATCAAGATGGAGTCCTTAACTTCCATCATTCAAGCCGTTTGGGTAGGAGATTGGCTCACAAATTTAGACTTGCATACTTCCACATGCCAATCTGTCCAGAACACAGGAAGTATCTGCAATTTGCAGTAGGTGAGGTTCACTTACAATTCAGATGCCTACCTTTCAGGCTGTCATAATCTCCATGGGTCTTCACAAAGGTCCTTGTCACCTTGATAGCCGAGTTGAGGAAAGAAGGAATATCAATTTTCCATTATTTGGACGATATCTTGGTGACTGCAAGCTCAAGGGAAAAAGCAAGGCAGCACACAGAAAGGGTGTTAGAATTTCTGCAAATACACGGTTGGATAGTCAACATCGAAAAAAGTCACCTAAGTCCGTCAAAATCACTGCCTTTTCTGGGGGCATATTTTCAGACAAAGAAGAATTTGATGAATCTTCCAGTCCAGAAACGACAGATGATGTTTCAGGCAATAGAAGACTTCAAATGCTGAGCAGTGGTAACAGTGCATCAATGTTTAAAGATCCTAGGCTTAATATCTTCAACTATAAAAGTAGTTAAGTGGACAAGATGGCTTTTAAGAGACCTGCAAAAATTCTTACTAAGAAAAGTAAAAAAAACCAAAACTGAATATGCACAAAATGATACTGTTGCCTCAAGAAATAAAACACAGTCTGGAATGGTGGTGCGTGCAAGAGAATTTGGAAAAAGGTCTACATCTGGAAGAACCAGAATGGTTAATACTGACTACCGATGCGTCAGGTTCCGGTTGGGGAGCCCATTACAAAGAACACTTCACTGAAGGGTCTTGGTTCATGAGGCAGACACCTTCAAATGTACTTGAGTTAAAAGCAATAAAAGAAGCCATGTTTGCTTTTTCAGATCTGCTGAGAGGAAATGGCATAAAGATAATCTCAGACAATGCTACAGCAGTCACTTACGTGCAAAAGCAAGGGGGAACCAGAAGCATGACTTTGTTGAAGGAATCTGTGCCAATATTTCATTGGGCAGAAAGATATCAGCAGTACACCTGCCAGGCACAGAGAATGTAAGAGCAGACTTTTTGAGTCAAGTAGATTCTGGAGAGTGGAGTCTTCACGAGGACATCTTCCAAGAGTTGGTAAATGCATGGGGGATGCCAGAGGTAGATGCCATGGCTTCGTCAAAAAACAGGAAATGCCACAGATTCTACTCAAGATATCCTTGCAAGGAAGCACTGGCCATGGACGGTCTAAGAAAGGATTGGTCCAGAGGTCTAATTTATGTTTTCCCCCAATTACACTGATATGGAAAGTCCTGAAGAAAGTGGATCAGGAGTCGGACGATGCAATAGTGGTGGTTCCTTTCTGGCCGAGAAGACCCTGGTTTCCATTGCTTCGCAAATTAACCTTGGAAGGTCACAAGAAAATTCTGAAGTTCCCAGGATGGTTATCACAGGGAACATTTCTGTACCAGGAGGAAGATCACCTAGCCTAGTGGCGTGGAGGTTGAAAGGCAAGGGCTTAAAGGGGATCCGTCACCCAAAAAAATTATTCAAAATCCTATTTTATCACATTAGTCAAGCAAAATGAACTTTAATTACACTATATAAATTATTTGAATCTTGCTTCCTTCAGTCTGGGATTTCAAAATTATAGCAAGCAGGCAGCAGCCATTTTGTGGACACTGTTGTTAAGACAAGCCTTGCATCATCTCAGAATCTTGTTTGTGCACCAGAATGGGGGACCTGATGTCCATCTCCATGCACTGACTACAAAATTAAATGGTAAAGAGAACGGGGGAATGTGTCGAGAGCAGTGACCTCTAGGAAGTGCTGAATGGAAAGTGAAAGTAATTGTCTGCCCCGCCTCTATGCCACTGGCATAGAGGAGTGGCAGACAATATTTGATTGACAGCTGAGATTTTTAAATGAGCTTACAACAGCTATGAATGCTTTAATAAAAAAATAAATTGGAATTTATGTTTAATTTGAAAAGGACTTTTATTATACAGATTTTTGTGTCTGGGTGACGGGTCCACTGAGTTTTCTTCTGATGTCAAGAAAAAATTCTACCTCAACTCAGTATTATAAAATCTGGGACACTTTTGTTCAGTTAACAGCCTCTCAGGGGCAAGCCCCAACCTGTTCGATAGCGCCTCTACTGGTGAATTTTCTATTTTCAGGCTATGAAAGGGGTCTCCAGTAAAGTACGCTTAAAGTTCAAGTGTCAGCAATTTCATCATTGACAGGAGCAAGTTGGGCATCAGATCCTTTGGTCCAAAGATTCTTTAATGCATTTATGAGAATTAAACCATGCATAAAAAGAATTTCACCCCCATGGGAACTGCCATTCGTGTTGGATATTATTTCGAATGCTCCTTTCGAACCATTGGAGGAAACTTCATTGTGGAATCTCACCTTAAAGGTCATATTGGTGGCAGTTACTTCAGCATGTGGAGTGAGAGAGTTGGCTGCCTTGTCTGCATCAGAACCGCATACAGTGATTTTAAAAGACAAGGTGGTACTTTGACCCACCTTTAAATTTCTGCCAAAAGTCGTATCAAAATTCCATATGGATTTAGAGGTGTCTCTTCCTTCCTTCTGTCCATTTCCAAAGTCAGAGAAAGAGGTGCGTTTGCACAAATTAGATATAGTCAGAGCCATAAAGACATACCTGGAGAGGACTAAAACATACATGAAATCAGATCATTTATTTTTCATTCCCTGTGGATTCAGGAAAGGTCAAGCTCCTTCTAAGAAGACATTGAGTTCCTAGATTGTCTCTGCAATTGTAAAGGCTTACAATATAGCAGGCAGGAAGCCCATTCTACCAGAGCATTGGTGAGTTCCTTGGCAATGGAAGCCAAAACGCTGCCAGAAGCAATCTGCAGAGCAGCAAAGTGGTCGTCAGTCAAATCATTCATAAAACATTATAGACTGGACGTCCTGGCCTCCCAAGAAGCTAAATTTGGGAGGAAGGATTTGCAATCAGTTGGGGGAATGAAGCCTGCATAGGGCAGGTATGGGGCTAAGCAAGGCCCCCCCTTCCCCCTAAGGTGTGGCCTTTTTTAGCCTACCCTGCCCAGCTAGCCCCCTCAGGTGAGAACAATGGAAGGGGGCTAGCAGTGGCAGGAGAAAGAGGGGCGTGCTGGGGGAGGAGGCAGAGGAGGAGTTTTGGTGGAAGGCAGGGTTTTTAAGCGGTTGCGGTTTGTTCAGGAGCTCATTACTTACATGTTTTTGTTTCCGCAGGATCTACGCAGCAGAAGGATTTAGTCGGCAGCAGAGTAATGGAGTCATCGAGGGAAGCAGTACTGGCGTCAGGACAGAAGGAGGATCTTGCGTCCGAAGAGATTTCTGGATGAAGGTGAGCAGGAGATCGCAGGAGGGATCTAGGGACCTCGACTGAAGAAGAAGGTAAGATTTCTTGCGCAGGGCATTGCATCCAGGGCCAGACCGGTAGTGTGCGGAGTTGAAGAGGAAGGAGGCATTGATGGTGAATCATCGCGAGAATGCGGCCGGGAACCACATGATGTCATTGAAAGGATGGAAAGAGCTGAAGGCGAGTCTTGTGCTGCGAGTTAAGAGGCAGGGTGCAGCAGGGGGGAGCGGCTCATGGGGGGTCATATAGGAGGGAGGGGGCAGGAACAAATCTCCCACTACCACCAATGTTGATTTGGGCAATGTTCAGAGGGGGAGGGACAGACCACAAAGGGGGGGGGACAAAGGGAAAAATTGTGCAGCGCTGGCCCAAATGTCTTTTTCAGGAATAAGGAAGAGGAGGAGAGTTGGAGGCAATGGAGGAGAGAGCGGATGCAGCAGCAGAAGGGACAAGGAAGTCAAGGTCGAATTCAGCAGGCATCTACTTCTGCAGCAGTTTATCTGGTGCATGAGGTAGGTCACAGCTCAGCGGTGATGAATGGTGGAGTTTGGTTGAAGGAGGCACCATTGGGTGAGTTGAGATCTCAGAGGAATGAGGTTGTTAATTCTGAGTCAGAATCTGATACATTGGATAGTGAAACAGAAGGGGGTAAGATTTTGGCCTTAATTAAGAAATATTTTAAGAATGGTAAGGGTAAGGAGAAAAAAGATAAAGCAGTAGTAACTGTAAAAGAGGGGGGACAGTTGGGGGTACCTGTGGGAGCCACAGATACTTATGCATGTGCTTTGACAGAAACAGTAACTCATTTGCCTAGAAAACTGAGAAAAGCAATTGAAACGGGCAAATTTGTAGATGTTTATGAGTTTACAAGGGAAGCGGTACAGGCCAAAGATGATGGGGTTAAGATTCAGAAAGAAGGAAGGAAGAACAGGTCGATTTTTAAGTGGTTGAAAGGGTTTTTGGTTTTTACACATCTTTTTTACAAAGGTACTTCTTGGTCTGGTTATGACAGGGCATTTAGAAAGAAAATTGTTAATGGCAAAGAGTTGTCATCTGGTCAAAAGGACATAGATTTATGGACGAGATCGGTATGAAAGGAGCAAGGGGTTTTTAACAATATGAGTAAAGGGTCGATGGGGTATAAACCAAGGAATGTTTGCTTTGCTTACAATGAAAAGAGATGTAGCAGGGGGTACGTTTGTAAATTCAAACATACATGTTCAGCCTGCGGATTGTCCCATGTGGTAAGTGAATGTAACAAAAAGAAGGAAGGGAATAAGCAGCCCTTACGAGCAACTCGGCAGAAGAGTAGAAACGCCAATACAAGTGGGCAAGCTCAGTGAGGCATTACAGGTTTATCTGGATGGGGATATAGCGGAATTTTTAGCAAAAGTTTTTTCAGAAGGTTTCAGGATACCAGTTTTTTAAAATCAGCTAGTCAGCATGAGGAAGCTTTGAAACAGAAATTGGAGAAGGAATTGAATGCAGGGAGGATGGCGGGTCCGTTTGTGCCTATAAAGGATTTGGTAGTGTCACCATTAGGTATAGTTCCCAAAAAAGAACGAGGGAAATATAGGATGATTCAGCACTTGTCATATCCGGAAGGGGCATAAGTAAACAATGCATTGGACAAGGAGCAATGTTCAGTTTAGTACCAGTCTTTTGAGACGGTATTAGAGATGGTTAAGATTCATGGAGAAGGGGCTCTGATGGCAAAGGTTGACATAGAGTCGGCATTTAGACTCTTACCATTGCACCCTTTAAGTTGACAGGTTGTTATTTTCAAGGAGTGTGGAATATCTTGCTCAGTTTTTTGAGGCTTTTAGCACATTCCTGCATTGGTTACAAAAGGTCAGGGAGTGTAGCTATCACCCATTATTTGGATAATTTTTTTGACAGTTGGACCTAGATATGGGGATACTTGTCAAAAGATATTGCCAATATTTTTTACAAATGCTGAAAGATTTGGGTGTGCCAGTAGCGGAGGAGAAGACCATTTTACCAACAACGATATTGACTTTCTTGGGAATTGAAATAGATTCAGAGGCAAGGGTATGTACAGTAGGCTTCCCAAAGATAAGGTGGATAAGACAAAGCAGGCAGTCAAAAGAATAACAGCTGGGAAGGTAACGTTGAAGAAAATGCAGAAATTGATGGGTTTGCTAAACTTTGCATGTCGAGTAATTCCCATGGGTAAGATTTTTAATAGGCGACTAGAAAAATCCACAACAGGGATAAAGAAGGCATTCCATAAAATCAGAGTAACAAAGGAATTGAAAGAGGATTTGATGGTGTGGGATAAGTTTCTGTCCAAGTTTAATGGAATAAGAATATGGATTGAGGAGGCTAGGCTTAGCCAAGAATTGGATTTCCTCACGGATGCATCAGGAAGCATTGGTTTTGGGGCTTATTTTGCAGGAAAATGGAGTGCTGGTAAATGGCCACAGGTATGGCATGTGAAAGGGTTAACTAAGAACCTGACACTGTTAGAGCTTTTCCCTATTTTGGTAGCTCTGGAATTGTGGGTGGAAGAATTAGAAAATAAAGCAATAAGGTTTTTATCAGACAATATGGGAGTAGTTCAGGCAGTGAATAATTTATCATCTGATTCAGTAATTAGGTTACTAAGGCAGCTGGTGCTGATTTGCATGAGGTTTAATATATCTTTCAAAGCACAACATGTGCCAGGTGTAGAGAACACATTCCCTTGTCCAGGGAAAAATGGAAGTTGTTCTTTAAACTGGCCCCTAATGCAGATAAAACTGCTCGTGTGTGTCCTGGTAATTTGTGGCAGCTTTTGAACCCATATTAAAAGAGCTATATGAAAGGTCGTTGTCGGAAAAAAACTCTTGCCAGTTATAAAAGGGCATGGGAAAGATGGCAGCTATTCTGCCCTGTTGGTAAGAAAAATTATGCTTTTAAGGATTTGTTAGCCTTTTTGAGGAGACTTTACAAGGAAGGGAAGTCTAAGGCGGTGGCCGCTACTACATTAGCGGCGATATCACATTTTTCTTTAGCAGAAGGTAAGCTTGATTTGACGCATAGTCCTATCATTAGAAAAGCGTTGAAAGGTTGGAGTAGATTGGAGGGCCCTAAGGTGGATAAAAGGGAGCCCCTTGTTGAGACTAGGTTACAACAGATATTGTTATCACTAGGCAGAATTTGTTTTGATCAGTTTGAATGTGTGTTGTTTAGAGCGGCTTTTGCATTGTCGTGTTTTGAGGCTTTTAGCACATTTCTGCATTGGTTACAAAAGGTCAGGGAGCTTAGCTATCGCCCATTATTTGGATGATTTTTTGATAGTTCGACCTAGCTATGGGGATACTCAGAAGACATTGGCAATATTTTTACAAATGCTGAAAGATTTGGGTGTGCCAGTAGCGGAGGTGAGTTAGTGCCACCTTCTAAATAGGCAATAAAAAAGGGGTTATGGTATAAACATGTGTCGATAGTAAATTGTTGATTTTTATCAGTAGTTCTAAGACAGACCAGATGGGCAAAGGAAAACGGATAAGTATACGCAAAACAGGGAAAGTGTCATGCCCCGTTAGGTTGGTAAAGGAATATATGGTGGTGTGTCCAGAGGGAGGTTCGCTATTGTTGTTACATGAAGATGGTTCCCCCCCTTTCAGCTTTTCAGTTTAGGCAGGTACTGAAAAAGGCAGTGATCGATAATGGGTGGGATTCTAAGAGATTTGGGTCTCATTCTTTAAGAATAGGTGCAGCAACTGAGGCGGCAATTGGGACGGAAAGTAGCGAAAGGATAAAAGCATTAGGAAGATGGAAGTCGAAGGTTTACAGGAAATACATAAGACCCATAAACTATGCAAAGGAAGAGTCTTAACTTATGTTTTGTTTCTGTTGCAGCAGGAGGTGCGACAACTTGCAACGTTTGCATATTAAGCCATTCATTTATTTTCTGGGCAATGAAGCATGCAGGGGTTGCAGGGCAGTAGATGGGTATGCAGAAGGAACACATGAAGATCACTTGGCTTGGTAAGAGAGGGATGAGATGGGAACAGCGGAAAGGTATATCCTTTGGAGCAGCAAAATGGAATCCTATACATTTGCTCATCATACATGCTGGGGGGAATGAACTTATGTCGCACAGGACCCCAGCCGTTATTGATACCATGAGGTCTGAATTGACAGATATTTTAAGCAGTGGGAGAGTCCATTGTATAGCATGGTCAGATATGATTCCAAGGAGCAACTGGTGAGGCGCCATTTCCCCTCAGGGAATAGAGAAGGCCAGGAAGAAAGTTAACAGGGCCATGCATAAATTAATGTGTTCCTCCGGTGGGGTTATAATAAGGCATGAAAATATAAAATGTATGCAAACACGGTTGTACAGAGGAGATGGGAGTTCATTTATTGGAAGAAGGTTTGGATTTGTTCATTGAGAACATTAGGGTGTTCATTGAGGAATGGTGGAGGTCACGTGCCGGGTAGTGAGGCCATTGGAAAGGATAGGTGTCACCCCTCCCCTTTGTCCATTGGTTGGCGTCAGTGCGGCTCTAGGAGTAAGAATTGTTTTACAGTGCAGGCCTACCTTGAGTGAGTCACAAGTGTGCATCAGACTGGGACTGCATGGTCTTCTCTAATGCATGCAAGAGACTGGGTTAGCGCCATTATGCACAACGAGGGAGCCGGGGGATAGGCAAAAAGGTGGTCACTAAGTGCGCCTGGCCATGTGATCCCTGCTTCATGTTTGGAAATCCTTTGTGCATGGAGCCCACATTTTTGAGTTACAAATCTTTGGGCAGTGGGCCCACGTTTGGAGAAAAAGAGCCGCAACTGGGGTCAGTGTACCTAGACTTTGATTCTTTAAACTGTTAAATAAAGCCTGTGACCTCCACAGATTTTGCCATATGTCTGAGTTTTTAATTGTGTGGTATAGGCATAACCTATAACCTAGCAGGTGCGAGGGCTGTAAATACGACCTTACAGGCAAAGCCGCAAGACTGAGCCGCAGCAAGCAGGATGAAGAGCCGCAGGTTCCCTACCCCTGCTATATTGTAAACCCACTGAAGTATTACCAAAAAGTCAGTTCACAAGGATTAAGCGTATTACGTCTACTAACAAATTATATGATCAGTAATCCCTTTAAATGGAACATAAATTTGAGGGAAAAGGTAACAGCAAAGAACTATGGATATCAAGAGTGATGCTGAAACAATTCCCAGGATTGAAAGCTTGAAAAAGAAAAGGAGCACAGGGCAAGGTACACTACGGATTACAACACTTGAAACAAATTCTAAGATTATTAAAAGAACAGAATATTAGGGGGTTGTAAATTCTTGTATAATAGTAGGAAGCAGGAAAAATCAGAGGCAGTAACTATGACTGCAAAGTGCTTTTATTGGGGAAAATTGCGCCACAACATGTTTCGGGCTAGGCCCTTTATCAAGTGTGCAAGAACAAACACAAGGGGAGTATTTAAACATTCCTCTTAAAGTGCATCGTGGATAAATTTTAACACATTTTTTAAAATTTTTTAGATTAATAATATCTGAATACTGAATACACTCCATAAAAATTGAATAAATTAGATAAATGAATGCGTCAATTGGTACAGTCCATAAGAACATTAGTACAGTCCATAAGAAATCCTTAGTGAGTCTAATACGTTTGCCTTCATGTGGGAAAATCCAGCTGTGCAAAATGTCCATATCCAGAAAGTTACAAAAGTGTAAACTAAAAGTGTAAAAAAATGGAAAAGTAAAAAAAGTCTTTAATACAGTCTTGTACAAAATTCATATAGTCCATTTTCAAAATAAAATAGACCACTGCTTCCATTAGCCTAGCCATTAATTGATACAGTTTGAATACAGTATACTTTAATTTGTGCAATTGGGTTGTAAGTTCTGACCCCAAACATGGTAAATTAAGTATACCACCATTATTCTAATACAGGAGGATGCGTACAGAGGGGGATTTGGTTAAACCAAAAAATATGCAAAAACTGATATAGAACAGACCCTTACAAGTACTGGGTTCCAAGGTACATATGCCCATCAAGATTGTTGTTACTGTAACTGTATTATTCTAGGAAACAGTGTGACACGTCCCCTAAAGGGCTCCAATATTTAAATGAAAGGATGGTTCACTTGTGAAACTAAGGCGGTGGTCTGGTCTGACCCGTCTTAATGAACACAAAATTACCATACATAATTTAAAACCAGGTATAGAATAAAAAGCGAATAAGGAAATAAAGAAAAAGGAAACTAGGCTGGTTAGACATTTTTTGTAACAGGGTCACAGGTTGTCCAATTAAGATGGCAAATATTGGAGAAAGTAGTGTCTAATGAAGGTCAGGACATTAAAAAACTGTTACTGCACGGAGAGTGCCACTGGATTTGGTTGTTACAAGCAAAATGAAGAATTTAATCTTGCCTGTTTTTTATACAATGTTAATATGTTACACTTTTCCTTTATGTTGCAGAACTGAAAATGTTACTTGACAAGGGAAAGGTAAAGTAAAATATAACATTGTGACTTTACAGAATTAGGGTAAACTAGAGTTCCTTGCTTTTTGTTGCGATATATTTGTTCAAATGTATATTCCATTATGAGAATTAAGATCCTTTTTTACTTAATTTTTTCATCCTCTCCAGGTTTTGGGATTGAGATTACTTTGGTTGATGAACTTGTTTTTTGAACTTTTTTTCTTTTGGGTAGGGAATTATAATTTCCATTGGGACAATATTATTGTTTTTTCTAGCTACATATGTTTATTGCTTTGACTTTATATTTTGCATTCCCACACCAATGTGTGTGTGTGTCTGATGATGTACTAATGAACTAACAATCTATCTCTACAGCAGGTTTAACCAGGGTCTAAACTCTCAAAATCTGTAAGTATCTAAATGTATTGCCCATAACTTGGAGTCCTATTGTGCCACAAATATAAGTTTTAAATTTTTTTTTAAAAAAGAAAGCCTTTCGCAACTGCACAGCAGTCTCTATTCTACATATTTTGCTGTATGTGATTGCCATCGGTCATTATATTATATTATTTAGCTGCCATCGCAGCTATCCAAAGTTTCAAAGTGGCTCTAGTAGGGGGGTGCAGTGGCCAGTAGGGATGGGCAAATTTTTTGCCACAAAAATTACGCCCATAGACTTGTATGGCATGATGTCAAAAATAAAATGACGCGCTTCAAAAAAATTTCAATGCACGACATTACGCCAGCGGTAAATTTTTAGTGTACCGAAAGGGGTCAAATTTGCCATAGCCTAGTGGCCAGTATGTTGGTTATCTCTCACTGTTTAGCGTCCGTACATCACATTGGTGCCCACTACCATGCAAAGGAACAGGAATATTAAATCATACTTAACAAGATTTTCTTTCCTAGACTGTAGCATGGCAGTAGAAAGCCAGGTTTCTGACCCTAGTGGGGAGAGCTCGCTGTTTTCAGTCAATGAGAGGAATGCTTGGGAATAGGCAGCCAAATTTTAGTGTTTGCTAATTTAGGTATGTGATGGGTGATAAAGCCATTGTTACCCACTGCCATGCTACAGTCCAGGAAAGTAAAATGTTGGTACGTATCATAGGATTTTCAGTAATTTTCTCCTCTTATGGTAGCAGTGCTGGTAAGCAAAAGGACTTAACCTGCATTAAATCACCACTGTTTTGAGGCAGGATCCGATATTGGCGGCTGTTTTAGACCCCCACCCCTCTTTTGTGTTCAAGAGGAATAGGAATTTAGCGTCATGGCTGTCGAAAAGCCTTTATGATTCCAGAAGGGGTGGTAACAATAAGACATGGCTTAGGTATAAGGGGAACTATAGATGTGGCAGAATCAGGTGCAAATCTTGCCATTATCTACTTGTTTCAAAGGAATTCAGATCAACGTCAACGGGGAGAACTTATGGTATAAGGAGATATTTTAATTGTGCCTCGATTGGGGTGGTCTACCTTGTCACATGTAGCTGTGGGGCCCAATATGTGGGTAAAACTGTAAGAAGAGCGGGTACACGGATACTGGAACACCTTTCCTCAGTGAACAGAAAGGACACTAAGTCCGCAGTGGCTAAGCATATACTGGACAAACATAATGGGGATATTAAAATACATTACCAGGTTATTGATACAGTTACAGTGGGACCAAGGGGTGGGAATTTGGATAAATTGTTACTACGTAAGGAGGCATACTGGATATATCAGCTTAGGTCAACTGAATCTTTTGGGGGGTTGAATAGGGAGTGGGAGGTTTCCTGCTTCTATTAATTCTTGGCGGATCATTGTTCATGATATCATGGGGTTTGGATATTCAATCCATTGAGTCATTATTAAGATACACTGATAATGTTTGTATCCTTTATGTTAATATGCTGATAATGAGTTAAATGTTGAATGAGGGATACATTTCGTTATATTTATTTATTTCGGGGATTATTAGGGCTTTCTAGATTTATATTACATAAGCGAAATGGTTATTACATCAATGTTCACTTTTTTGGAGTCTTTAGCTACTATTAGCAACAGTGTTTATCTGGAGTGGGAGAGATAAGATGAATACTATGTATTGCTTTTTACGATGATTCGTTATATTGTGTTTGGTTTTATTTTATTGTATAGGTTTTGAGTATTAATGTGGGGGTTAACCTTTGTCTGAAGATGCATGTTTACATATGGTTTTCACTGAAAGGGTTAAACCTTATGGGGATGGGTGGGGGCCTGCTACAGGGAGGGGCTTGATGTCCCTTATATATATCTGGTGTTTGGGGTGTCTGTTAGCTCCTGAGGAAGTGGCGAGAGCCATGAAACGCGTTGAGTGAACAGCCCTTTGTTTAGTGTGGGGCATGCTTTTTCATACTACCATTTTAAAATGCTTGAATAAAGGTTTATATTTTTAATTTTTCTACCTCCTGGATTCCTTGGTGCTGCACCTACAAACTCACTCTCTCATTAAATCACCACTGTAGCTGCCAGCACATAAGGAACATTGCTATGTATATAGTTTGTGCCAGCTTTTAGGTGTTTCAACCATATAATCAATGCAGTCCTCTTGTGTAACTGATTATTGAACTTCATTCTCAATATTCATTGTATGTTGTTTCATTTGTATTACAGCTTAACCTCTTCCTACTATTCCAGTAAATTCTACAGACTTCAGCTCTCAGTCTCTTTATTGGAGTGTGTGGAGATTTAGCTAAATTTTGAACTACACACTGCCCCAGAGTAATAAGTACGGATTACAGAACAGTGCAATAGTGGCAGCCATATAGGTGGATTAAACTGTAGCTTTACTGCATGTGCAGTGAAACAACTGCTGCACATGGGCAGATCAAGTTAGAAGCTACTCTGCAAGGGCAGACAATATTCTAGGACAGTGATTCAGATACAGCCACTGCTATTAAGTCACTGCAGCACAGAGAATCCAAGACAGCTACTACAGACTAAAGGCTCATCTATTGTCACATAATGTCACAGTAGTGGACACCATCACTATTTACCAGGTCACAAGTTTTGGGTTCCACTCAGCACTCTTCTGTTATTAACGCTGCTGCCATTGCCTGTTCAAAAGCCGAAGCAGCAAAGGCCCAACCTTCAAAGCTAAATGAGAGATGGAGACAAAAATAGAGAGGGGAAAACCTGGAAGCCCAGATGAAAATAGAGTGTGAACATCTAGAAGCATAAAGAAAAATAGAGAGTAAGCAACATGAAGCTGAGGCAAGGATGAAGAGTGCACGCCTAGAAGCATTTCTAGAAAAGCTCACCATAGAGAAGGAAGCTGCAGCAGCCATAGTAGAAGTGACAGCTTTAGAGACAATCATATACCTAAAAAGTGAAAGTCACAGCAGGGTGCCTGATCTGGAGATTGAGGCCCAAGGCCCACTGCAGCACACCTCAGAGTACATCCATCATCACTCCAAGAAGTGTACAGACCCTCCTTCAGTACAAGAACTTCTTGTTGACAGGCTGAATGCTATACAGCTCCACAAACCAGTAGCAAGTCACAATTGCATCAGAGACAACGCTGACATAGTGCTAAGAGCACAAAGACTAGCCAAGTATACAAGCCAAGGGTTAACCAGGTACCAGCTTCCTCTGCTATATGAAAGCAGTATGTCACAAACCAGCCTAAAGCAGAATCTCCAGACAGTTATGATTATGCAACACCTTCTCACTATCTATTGCAATCATCCACCTTCCTGATCTAGTACCAACCAGGACACAATGGACTTTGCCAAGTTCTTTGCACAGTGTGAGCTTGTCACTAAAGGACTTATAATGTTTAACAGCCATCCAGAAGGCTTTAGAGCCTGGAGGTCCTCCTTTTAAAACACTATCAAAGACTTAGACCTTTCACTGTATTGAGGAGATAGAACTCCTAATCAAATATCTTTGAACTCTGCATAGCACACCAAAAGGATCAGGGTGATCAACATAAACCACCCAGAGATCTGGCACAGACTTAATGAGTGGAGTGGCTCAGCAGAGGTAGTAGAAAATGCACTTTTTATAAGAATCAATGACATTCCTAAAATATCTCATAAAGGTTACCGAAAAACTTAGGGAAATAAGTGACCTGTTAATGGTACTACAAATAGCCAAAGCAGAAGGGGACCTACCAGGTCTTGCATTCCTAGACATAGCCAGAGGTGTTAACCCATCGTGCAAAAGCTGCCTTACAACTTTAAAGAGCGGTGGATGACACAGGTCTAATTCAAAGAGGTACATAATGTCCTATTTCCTCCCTTCAACGTGATTATGGATTTTGTATACCAACAAACCAAGATAAGGAATGGCCCCAGTTTTGATCTCACTCGGCCACATGCAAGCCCTTCAGTACCTAATACTCGCAAAGCAGCAGTAACCATACACAAAACAAATGCTTCCTCTTTAGATTCTTTTCACAGATCTGCAGAATCTTCTCATGAAAAGACAAAGAACAAAGACTCTGGAAAGAAGTGTCCCCTATAAGGAAAGCCTCATCCTGTTCTGAAATGCAGAGCTTTCAGAGAAAAGTCCATAGAGGCCTGCAAAGCATTCCTAAAGGAAAACATCTGCTACAAGTGCTGTTCATTGACATCTCACCTTACCAAGGACTGTAAGGTCTGTGTAAAATGCACAGAATGTGACAGTACACAGCACAACACACCCTGGGTTACTCGCATGGGTTTTGCATCACCCCAAGAATGCCAGCAAGCATGGAGGGGAGGAAAGGGATACTGCTACAGCTACATCAGAGGTAAGTTCTCAATGCATAGAAATCTGCAAAGGTGCTATAGGCAGCAGGTCCTGCTCCAAAATCTGCCTAGTCAGAGTATACTCAACAGGCTAATTATACCCAACAGGCCAAAGAGATAAAGTCATTAAGCTTTTTGCAATCCTGGGTGATCAGAGCAGATATTTAGCCTGCCCAGTATTCTTTGATGCATTTAATGTCAATGGCCCAAGCACTCCTTATATGCATAATACACTTGACTCCAGAACTTGACCCTAAGGCTAAAATAATGCTACTCCTTGGAAGGGATATCCTATGGGTCGACAAAGCAAGGGACCAGATAAATGGTCCTCACAACCCACCCTATGCCCAGAAACTAGACCTCGGATGGCTCATAGTAGGAGATGCTTGACTTGGAAGTATACATAAACCAGCCTGTGTAAACAGCATACTAACAAATACACTATATAACGAAGTATACATAAACCAGAACTGTGTAAACAGCATACTAACAAATACACTATATAATGCCAGCCCCTCCATTTTTGCCACAATGCCACAACCAATTCCTCATAAAGGAAAAACCTTACAATACCTAGATTGTCCAAGGTGTGTGTGTGTGTCCTAGAGGGCATGTATGTTTCCTAGAGGGTATGTTTGTATCTTATAGGACATGTATGTGTCCTATAGGGATGTAGCGAACGTCGGAAAAAAAGTTCGCGAACATATTCGCGAACTTGCGCAAAAATGCGAGCGGTTCGCGAACGGTTCGCGAACCCCATAGACTTCAATGGGAAGGCGAACTTTAACATCTAAAAAAAAAATTTCTGGCCAGAAAAATGATTTTAAAGTTGTTTAAAGGGTGCAACGACCTGGACAGTGGCATGCCAGAGGGGGATCAAGGGCAAAAATGTATCTGAAAAATCTGCCTGTGTGTGCTTGGAAGAGATAGTGTAGGGGGAGAGCTGTTAGTGATTTCAGGGACAGATGATAGTAAGTTTGCTGGCTAGTAATCTGCTTGATACTGCTCTGTATTGGAGGGACAGAAGTCTGCAGGGATTTGAGGGACATTTTAGCTTAGGTAGCTTTGCTGGCTAGTAATCTACTGTTCTCTTTAAACAACTGCCATACGTTGACCTTTTAGGCATTGTTTGCCCAGTTTTTTTGGACGCAGCCACTGAAGCACAGTTGCCAGAAAAAATATGCCATATAAATGCTGAAAATAGTAATTTTTCGCCATACGTTGACCTTGTAGACATTGTTTGCCCAGTTTTTTTGGTTGCAGCCACTGAAGCACAGTTGCCAGAAAAAATATGCCATATAAATGCTGAAAATAGTCATTTTTTGCCATACGTTGACCTTGTAGGCATTGTTTGCCCAGTTTTTTTGGTCGCAGCCACTGAAGCACAGTTGCCAGAAAAAATATGCCATATAAATGCTGAAAATAGTCATTTTTTGCCATATACGTTGAGTCAACGTATGGCAAAAGGGGCACCGGTGGTGGAGGAAGTGTTACGTGGGGTGGCCATAGCAGTGGAGGATGAGGAGGATGTTGTGGTAAAGTTAGAAACGGTAGAGGATGGGGTGTGCTGTGTAAGCCAGTCAACTACCTCTTCAGCATTTTGGGAGTTCAGGGTCATTGGCTTTTTAAAACTGGGCAATTTGCTAGGGCCACAGGATTGCATAGCAGCACGGCCCCTAGCACGGCCTCTGCGTGGCGGCCTGCCTTTGCCTGGCATTATTTTTAAAAAAACAACAACAACAAAAACTCAGTTGGTTTTTCTGGAAACGATAATACACACAGCTAGATGGCAGTTTGAAGAAAACAGTGTGCAAATAATGCCTACAAGGTCAACGTATACACTACTACAGTGGTGGATACGGATTACGTAAAATATATGAATGCTGCTTGAAAAAAAGTAACTCAAGTGGTTTTTCTAGAGACGATAATATTATCAATATTTAGACAAAATGTGAACAAGCTCACACAGCTAGATGGCGGGTTGAAGAAAACACTGTGCAAATAATGCCTACAAGGTCAACGTATACACTACTACAGCGGTGGATACGGATTACGTAAAATATATTATGGCTGCTTGAAAAAAGTCACTCCGGTGTTTTTTCTGGAGACGGTAATATTATGGATATTTAGACAGAATGTGAACAAGGTCACACAGCTAGATGGCGGGTTGAAGAAAACAGTGTGCAAATAATGCCTACAGGGCAAATAATGCCTAAAAGGTCAACTTATACACTACTACAGCGGTAGTAAATAAAAAAAGTAAAATAAAAAAAAAATGAATATTAAAAAAAAAAAATTAAAGTTGGTGCTGCTGAACTACTAGGAGCAGCAGATTAGCACACCAGTCCCACTCCCCAACACTGCTAGACTAATAGCACTGGGCTCTTATAGTAGTAGTAGTAGTAGTAGTAAAACAACAAAAAAATAAATAAAAGCAGTCCTTACAAGGACTACTGTTATTGCAGCAGTCAGCAGATAAGATCAGAAGCAGGACAGCTGCCCACAGCAGCTACATACAGAGCACTGCAGTAGAAGGTAGATTACTAGCCAGCAAAGCTACCTAAGCTTAAATGTCCCTCAAACCCCTGCAGACTTCTGTCCCTCCAATAACAGAGCAGTATCAAAACGATTACTAGCCAGCAAACTTTCAACTGTCCCTGAAATCACTAACAGGCAGCAGCTCTCTCCCTACACTATCTTTTCAGCACACACAGGCAGAGTGAAAAAACGCTGCAGGGCTTCGGTTTTTATAGGGAAGGGGAGTGGTCCAGGGGAGAGCTTCCTGATTGGCTGGCATGTACCTGCTGGTCTGGGGTGAGAGGGCAAAAAAAAGCGCCAACAATGGCGAACCCAAAATGGCGAACGTCGCGCGACGTTCGCGAACTTCCGGCGAGCGCGAACACCCGATGTTCGCGCGAACAAGTTCGCCGGCGAACAGTTCGCGACATCTCTAGTGTCCTATAGGGTATGTATGTAACCTAGAGGGTGTGTATGTGTTCTATAATGTGTTTGTGTCCTAGCAGGTGTGTATGTGTCTTTTACAGGAATGGGTGAATTTGACATGTTTAGTTTCGCCAAAAACTCACTGCTGCCGAAATGTCGCAGAATCCCATTAGTCTATGGACGTCAAAAAAATTTTGATGAGCGTCTTTTATTTTTTTTTTTTTTTTGCTGCACGATGCCAAACGAGTCTATGGGTGTCAATTCCGCAGCAAAACAAGGCGAACAAATTTGCCGATCCCTAGTCTTCTAATGTGTGTATGAGTCCTATAATGTGTGTATGTATCATAGAAGGTGTGTGTGTGTCCTATAATGTGTGTTATGTGTCCCTTAATGTGTGTATGTGTCCTATAATGTGTGTTTGTGCTCTATAATGTGTGTGTCCTAGTAGTTGTGTATGCATCCTATAATGTCTATATGTGTCCTAGAGCAGTGATCCCCAACCAGTGGCTTGGGGCAACATGTTGCTTACCAAACCCTTGGCTGTTGCTCCCAGTAGCCTCAAAGCAGGTTCTTTTTTTTTTTTTTTTAATTCCTGGCTTGGATGCAAGTTTTGGTTGACTAAACATCAGGTGTACTGCCTAACAGTCTCCTGCAGGCCGCCAGTCCACATAGAGACTACAACATAGCCAGTCTTCGCTCTTATTTGGCACCCAAAAAGATTTATTTCATGCTCCCCAACAGTTTTTCCATTTGAATGTGGCTCACATGTATAAAAGGTTGGGGGATCCCTGTCCTAGAGGGTGTGTGTGTCTCTTAAAGGAAAACTATACCCCCAAAATGAATTCTTACAAAACAGTTTCTATCCTATTAAGTGACATACTAAAGAATCTTACCAAACTGGTATATATACTTAAGTAAATATTGTCCTTTTATATCTCTTGCCTTGAACCACCATTTTGTGATGGTCTGTGTGTTGCCTCCGAGATCACTTGACCAGAAATACTACAACTCTTAACTGTAACAGGAAGAAGTATTGAAGCAAAAGTTATAGTTTGTTTGGGTTGTTTGTGTAAACAGTGAATCGTATGATCCCAGGGGACGGCCCTTATTTTTTAAAATGGAAATTTCCTATTTATGATTACCCAATGTCGCATACTACTATAAAAGTATATTATTATGAAAATGGTTTCTTTACATGAAGCAGGGTTTTACATATGAGCTGTTTTATACAATATCTTTTTATAGAGACTGACATTGTTTGGGGGGTATAGTTTTCCTTTAATGTGTGTATGTGTCTCTTAATGTGTGTACTGTATGTGTCTCTTAATGTGTGTATGTGTCTCTTAATGTGTGTATATGTCATATAATGTTTGTATGTGTCCTACAGGATGTGCATGTACCCTATAATATGTGTGTGTCCTTTAAATGAGAAACAAACCTGTAACATAATGACCCCTCTTCTACCCTTTGTAGACCCCCCAGCCTAGGTGGTACCCGGGGCAAAGTTTTTTTTACTTACCCCTAGGTAAAGATTCTGTCCTCCGCTGTTCACGGCAGCCATCTTCTTTGTTAAACTTCGAAAGCCGACATTCGTTTTCGGCACATGAGCAGTTGGAGTGATTTTCCGGTCCAGAACAACTGTGTATGTACCGAAAGTCAGGTAAATTTCCCGGAAAATTACTCCAACTGTGAATGTGCCGAAAGCGAAGGTCGGCTTCCAAATTTTAGAGAGGAAAAGAAGATGGCTGCCGTGAACTGCGGGGGACAGAAGGTGTAAGTAAAAATTTAGGAGCATTTGCCCTGGATACCACCTAAGCTAGGAGGGAGGGGGGTCTACAAAGAGAAGGGGCATAGGTTTTTTTTATGTTACAGGTTTGTTTCTCCTTTAATGTGTATGTGTCCTATAAAGTGTATATGTGTCCTAGAGGGTGTGTATATGTCCTATGTGTGAATGTGTCCTAGAGGGTGTGTATGTGTCCTATAATGTGTGTATGTGTCCTATAATTAGGGATGTCGCGGACTGTTCGCCCGCGAACTAATTCACGCGAACATTGACTGTTCGCGTCCGCCGAATGTTCGGGAACGTTGCGCGACGTTCGCCAATTTGGGTTCGCCATAGCTGGCGCTTATTTTTGACCTCTCACCCCAGACCAGCAGATACATGGCAGCCAATCAGGAAGCTCTCCCTCCTGGACCACCCCACACCCCCTGGACCACTCCCCTTCCATATATAAACTGAAGCCCTGCAGCGTTTTTTCATTCTGCCTGTGTGTGCTTGGAAGAGCTAGTGTAGGGAGAGAGCTGTTAGTGATTTGAGGGACAGTTGATAGTAACTTTGCTGGCTAGTAATCTACTTGATACTGCTCTGTATTGTAGGGACAGAACTCTGCAGGGATTTGAGGGACATTTTAGGTTAAGTAACTTTGCTGGCTAGTAATTTACCTTCTACTGCAGTGCTCTGTATGTAGCTGCTGTGGGCACTGCTTCTGATCTCATCTGCTGACTGCTGTAATAACCCAATAGTCCTTGTAAGGACTGCTTTTATTTTCTTTTTTGTTTTTTTACTTTGCTACTATAAGAGCCCAGTGCTATTAGTCTAGCTGTGTTGGGGAGTGGGACTGGTGTGCTGCTCCTAGTAGTTCAGCACCAACCAGAGTAATTTTTTTTTTTAATATACATATATATATTTTTTTATTTTACTTACCTTACTGTTCTTTAACGTGTCCAGTGCTGTTTGCTGTTCTTCATAGTAGTGCACCAATAGTAGTGCACTTGCAGGCATTGTTTGCCCAGTGTGTTCTTCAAACTGCCACCTAGCTGTGTGAGCTTGTTCACATTCTGTCTAAATATCAATAATAATACCGTCTCCAGAAACACCACCTGAGTGACGTTTTTCAAGCAGCAATAATATATTCCGTATCCACTGCTGTAGTGTATACGTTGACCTTGCAGACATTGTTTGCCCAGTGTGTTCTTCAAACAACTGCCACCTAGCTGTGTGAGCTTGTTCACATTCTGTCTAAATATCAATAATACCGTCTCCAGAAACACCACCTGAGTGACGTTTTCCAAGCAGCAATAATATATTCCGTATCCACTGCTGTAGTGTATACGTTGACCTTGCAGACATTGTTTGCCCAGTGTGTTCTTCAAACAACTGCCGCCTAGCTGTGTGAGCTTTTTCACATTCTGTCTAAATATCAATAATAATACCGTCTCCAGAAACACCACCTGAGTGACGTTTTTCAAGCAGCAATAATATATTCCGTATCCACTGCTGTAGTGTATACATTGACCTTGCAGACATTGTTTGCCCAGCGTGTTCTTCAAACAACTGCCGCCTAGCTGTGTGAGCTTTTTCACATTCTGTCTAAATATCTAATAATACCGTCTCCAGAAACACCACCTGAGTGACGTTTTTCAAGCAGCAATAATATATTCCGTATCCACTGCTGTAGTGTATACATTGACCTTGCAGACATTGTTTGCCCAGCGTGTTCTTCAAACAACTGCCGCCTAGCTGTGTGAGCTTTTTCACATTCTGTCTAAATATCTAATAATACCGTCTCCAGAAACACCACCTGAGTGACGTTTTTCAAGCAGCAATAATATATTCCGTATCCACTGCTGTAGTGTATACGTTGACCTTTCAGGCATTGTTTGCCCAATGTGTTCTTCAAACAACTGCCGCCTAGCTGTGTGAGCTTTTTCACATTCTGTCTAAATATCAATAATAATACCGTCTCCAGAAACACCACCTGAGTGACGTTTTTCAAGCAGCAATAATATATTCCGTATCCACTGCTGTAGTGTATACGTTGACCTTGCAAACATTGTTTGCCCAGTGTGTTCTTCAAACAATTGCCACCTAGCTGTGTGAGCTTTTTCACATTCTGTCTAAATATCAATAATAATACCGTCTCCAGAAACACCACCTGAGTGACATTTTTCAAGCAGCAATAATATATTCCGTATCCACTGCTGTAGTGTATACGTTGACCTTGCAGACATTGTTTGCCCAGTGTGTTCTTCAAACAACTGCCACCTAGCTGTGTGAGCTTTTTCACATTCTGTCTAAATATCAATAATAATACCGTCTCCAGAAACACCACCTGAGTTGTTGTTGTTTTAAAAAAAATGCCAGGCAAAGGCAGGCCGCCACGCAGAGGCACTAGGGGCCGTGCTGCTATGCTATCCTGTGGCCCTAGGAAATTGCCCAGTTTTACAAAGGCAATTACCCTGAACTCCCAAAATGCTGGAGGTAGTTGACTGGCTTACACAGCACACCCCATCATCTACCGTTTCTAACTTTGCCACAACATCCTCATCCTCCTCTGCTATGGGCACCCCACGTAACACTTCCTCCACCACCGGCGCCCCTTCTTCACTGGAGTCAGAGGAGTTATTTACACATGAGTTTCTTGAACTGAGTGATGCGCAACCATTATTGGCAGAAGAAGATGAAGGAGATGAGGACGTTACACCTGATATAATTCTGGCAGACAACACAACAGAGATGGACATAATGAGTGATGAGGAGGTCCCCGCTGCTGCTTCCTTCTGTGAGCTGTTAGAAGAAATTGATGCATCTGAGGAGAATGATGATGAGGAGATTGATGTTTTGTGGGTGCCCAGTAGAAGAGAGCAAGAGGAGGATAGTTCAGATGGAGAGACGGAGAGTCAGAGAGGCAGGAGGAGAATAAGACTTAGAAGAAGCAGGGAGGACAGCTCGCAGGGAACAGTAGGGCAACAACATGTATCGGCACCTGTGGTCAGCCGGCCAACGCACCCGCCATTGCCGCCAACTTCTACTGTTACCGCCAGATTGCCAGCTTCAAAAAGCTCAGCAGTGTGGGATTTTTTTAATGTGTGTGCCTCTGACAAAAGCGTTGTAATTTGCAATGAGTGCAGTCAGAAACTGAGTCTTGGGAAGCCCAACACCCACATAGGTACAACTTCTATGCGAAGGCACATAAACGGCAAGCACAAAGCACTATGGGAGCAACACCTCAAAGGCAGCAGACAAACTAAAAGCCACCCTCCTTCTGGTCCAGCATCTTACTGCTCTACCTCTGCTGTCCTTGACCCGTCTGAACCACCCTCCACTCCGCCTTCCACCTTGACCACCAGTTCCCAGTCATCTGCCCCCAGCCAAGTTTCTGTGAGGGCCATGTTTGAGCGTAAGAAGCTAATGTCTGCGAGTCATCCCCTTGCCCGGCGTCTGACAGCTGGCTTGTCTGCACTCTTAGCCCGCCAGCTTTTACCATACCAGCTGGTGGACTCTGAGGCCTTCCGCAAATTTGTAGCAATTGGGACACCGCAGTGGAAGGTACCCAGCCGCAATTTTTTCTCCAAGAAGGGAATACCACACCTGTACCACCATGTGCAGAGCCAAGTCACCGCATCTCTGTCACTTAGTGTTGGGGCAAAGGTCCATATGACTACTGACACATGGTCCTCCAAGCATGGTCAGTGCAGGTATGTCACCTACACTGCCCACTGGGTGAACTTGCTTATGGCTGGGAAGCAGGGAATGTGTGGCTCAACAACAACAGTGGAGTTGGTGTCACCGCCACGGATTGCACGCGGTTCTGCCACCACCTCTACTCCTCCTTCACTCTCTACCTCGTCTTCTTCCTCTGCTTCCTCCTCCTCTGCTGCTGGGTCCTCCTCCTCCACACCTGTGCACCCCCAGCTCCCCCTAGGCTATTCGACGTGCCAGGTACGCAGTTGTCATGCTGTCTTGGGGATGACGTGCCTGGAAAGCAGAAACCATACCGGATCTGTACTCCTGTCATCTCTGCAGTCACAGGCCGATCGGTGGCTGACCCCACACCAACTGAAGATCGGAAAAGTGGTGTGTGACAACGGAAGCAATCTGTTGGCAGCACTGAGACTGGGCAATTTAACACATGTGCCCTGCATGGCACATGTTCTGAATTTAATAGTCCAACATTTTGCCTCGAAGTACCCAGGATTCCAGGACATTCTCAGGCAGTCCAGGAAGGTGTCGGCCCATTTCAGACGTTCCTACACAGCCATGGCACGCCTTGCTGACATTCAGCAGCGGTACAACATGCCAGTCAGGCGTTTAATTTGCGACAGCCAGACTCGCTGGAATTCAACGCTCCTCATTTTTGAACGTCTGCTGCAACAACAAAGAGCCGTCAATGAATACCTGTTTGAACTGGGTGGTAGGACTGGATCTGCAGAGCTGGGGATTTTTTTCCCCCGTTACTGGGTGCTTATGCGCGATGCCTGCAGGCTCATGCGCCCTTTTGAAGAGGTTACAAACATGGTCAGTCGCACCGAAGGCACCATCAGCGACCTAATACCCTTTGCTTTCTTCCTGGAGCGTGCCGTGCGACGAGTGACAGATGAGGCTGTAGACCAGCGTGACGAGGAGCAGGAAGCGCACGATTTCTGGTCGGAATCACCAGAACGAGCCCAGGCACCTGCTGCAACGCAGGAAGAGGTGTCAGAAGTGGAGTCAGAGGAGGAAGGTGGCTTTGTGGAGGAGGAGGACCAACAGGAGCAGGCTTCCCAGGGGGCTTGTGGTGACCTTTTGGGGACCCCTGGTCTTGTACGTGGCTGGGGGGAGGAGACCGTGGATGATATAGTCCTTGATAACGAGGAAGCGGAGATGTATACCTCTGCATCCAACCTTGTGAGAATGGGGTCTTTCATGCTGTCATGCCTGTTGAAGGACCCCCGTATCAAGAGGCTTAAGGAGAAGGACCTGTACTGGGTCGCAAAGCTACTAGACCCTCGGTACAAGCATAAAGTGGCAGAAATGTTACCAACGTACCACAAGTCCGAAAGGATGCTGCATTTACAAACCAGCCTGCAAAACATGTTGTACAATGCTTTTAAGGGTGATGTCACTTCAGGAACTCGTCAACATTCCAGGGGCAGAGGTGCCAGTAATCCTGCCACGAGCGCACCTGCAAGGACAATGCACTTTGGCCACTCTGTAACGTCAGACATGCAAATGTTTTTCAGTCCAAGGCAGCGCCAGAACCCTTCGGGATCCACCCTCAAAGAACGCCTCGACCGGCAGGTAGCAGACTACCTGGCATTAACTGCAGATATCGACACTTTGAGGAGCGATGAACCCCTGGACTACTGGGTGCGCAGGCTTGATCTGTGGCCAGAGCTGTCACAATTTGCCATGAACCTCTTGTCTTGCCCCGCCTCAAGTGTCCTCTCAGAAAGGACCTTCAGTGCAGCAGGAGGGATTGTAACTGAGAAGAGAACTCGCATAGGTCACAAAAGTGTGGTTTACCTGACCTTTATTAAAATGAACGAGGCATGGATCTCGGAGGGTTACTGCACGCCGGAAGACTTGTTCTGACTCCCCATGCAGCTGTCCTTCTCTGCACGCCGCATGACTCCACACACAGCTGTCCTTTAGCGTCCTCCTCCGCCACCGTTACAAACTAGGGTGCAAACCCTACTGGTTTCATTTTAATCAAAACTTTTTGGACAGGTAAATCCTGAGTTTTTCTGGCCTCTGTGCTTCAGTGGCTGCAACCAAAAAAATTAATATTTTCAGCATTTATATGGCATATTTTTTCTGGCCTCTGTGCTTCAGTGGCTGCGACAAAAAAAATTAATATTTTCAGCATTTATATGGCATATTTTTTCTGGCCTCTGTGCTTCAGTGGCTGCGACAAAAAAAATTCATATTTTCAGCATTTATATGGCATATTTTTTCTGGCCTCTGTGCTTCAGTGGCTGCGTCAAAAAAAATTCATATTTTCAGCATTTATATGGCATATTTTTTCTGGCCTCTGTGCTTCAGTGGCTGCGACAAAAAAAATTCATATTTTCAGCATTTATATGGCATATTTTTTCTGGCCTCTGTGCTTCAGTGGCTGTAACCAAAAAAACATAATTTTTCAGGAAAGTACACATGCCTAATTTTTCAGGGTTCTGCAACAGTGGCAAAATCGCATCTTTTATGGTCACCGCAGGTGATCAATAAAGTAGACCAAAACTGGGCCCACACTGCAGAATCAGTGTTTTTTGGTTCACTTCACTGTACATTGAATTACCTCTGCCTGACCGTGCACGTGCGCACAAGCACGGTGACTGCTAAACACACCACTACAGAAATATTGCCACCAACAGGACGAACATCCTGGAGGTGACAAGCAACTAGTAATTAAAAACTATTAATTGCTCACTTGATGGTATCATTCATGAAAGCTCTTTGCGTTTTTTTGCGTTGCAGTAAGCGCCGCGTTTTGTCTTTGCGTGTGAACAGGCTGTAAACTTTACACGACTTGATTGGCATGTAGACGCCGGACGTTTTAAAGCAGTTTATTACACAAGCTTAGAAATGTAGTGTGATTTCTGCCCTTTACAGCACAAAACGCAGCGCTGTGTCAACAATGTATTTTTCAGATACATTTTTGCCCTTGATCCCCCTCTGGCATGCCACTGTCCAGGTCGTTGCACCCTTTAAATAACTTTAAAATCATTTTTCTGGCCAGAAATGTCTTTTCTAGCTTTTAAAATTTGCCTTCCCATTGAAGTCTATGGGGTTTGCGACGTTCGCGAACCGTTCGCATTTTTGACGCAAGTTCGCAAATATGTTCGCGAACATTTTTTCCGACGTTCGCTACATCCCTACCTATAATGTGTGTATGTGTCCTATAATGTGTGTATGTGTCTGATAATGTGGGTAGGTGTCCTATAATGTGTATGTGTCCTAGAGGTTGTGTATGGGTCCTATAATGTCTGTATGTGTCCTAGAGGGTGTGTATGGGTCCTATTGTGTCTATTTTTCCTAGAGGGTGTGCGTGTACTATAATTTGTGTGTATCCTAGGGGGTGTGTATGCATCCTATGTGTATGTGTCCTAGAAGGTGTGTATGTGTCCTATAAAACACATACATATATTATAGGACACATACACACATTATAGGACACACACATTATAGGACACACACACATTATAGGACACACACACACCCATTATAAGACACACATACACCCTTTAAGATACATACACACATAGGACAAACACACACCCTCTAGGACACACACACACACCCTCTAGGACACACACACACCCTCTAGGACACACACACCCTCCCTCTAGGACACACACACACCCTCTAGCGGACACACACACCCTCTAGGGGACACAGACACTCCCTCTAGGGCACAAAGACACTCCCTCTAGGACACACACACAATCTAGGACACATACACACTCTCTCAGACACATATACTATTTCTAGGACACATGCACACATTATAGGACACATACACACATTATAGGACACATACACACTTTAACGGACACATACATACATTAAAGGACAAACACACATTATAGGACAAACACACACCCTCTAGGACACACACACACACCCCTCTCTAGGACACACACACCCCTCTCTAGGACACACACACATTATAGGACACATGCAAACCCTCTAGGACACAAACACACACATTATAAGACACATACACACATTAAAGGACATATACACACATTGTAGGATACATATACACATTATAGGACACACACACACTTTCTAGGACACACACACACACCCTCTAGGACACACACACACACACACCCTCTAGGACACACACCCTCTAGGACACATACACACCTTTGAAGGACACATACACACATTATAGGACACACACACACCCTCTAAGACACACACACGACCTCTAGGACACAAACACACACACTCTAGGACACATACTCTAGGAGTACCTACACAAATATTAGGACACATACACACAGTAGAGGACACATACACACATTATAGGATACATACATACATTATTGGACAAACACACACACCCTCTAGGACACAGATACACCCTCTAGGACACAGACACACCCTCTAGGACACACACACACACACCCTCTAGGACACAAACACACAGACACCCTCTAGGACACACACCCTCTAGGAGACCTACACAAATATTAGGACACATACACACATTATAGGACACATACACACCTTAAAGGAAACGTACACACATTATAGGACATGGACACAGGCACACCCTCTAAGACACACGCACCTCTCCAATTGTTGTCCGATTTTACTAAAAGGAAGAGTGCTTCATATAGTGTAAAACGCTCCTTTAATAAATTAGTGTATAGGTTAAAATCACACTCGCATAAAAACAGGTAGAATAGGCATATACCAGTCTTTCCCCAGATCCGCAGTGCTTTTACCCAACCCGCTGCACTTGGAGTTCAATTCAAGCCGGCAGAATCCTCTCCTTGCAGCGTGTTCCTCTCCTGGGTGAACTCTGGCTGACGTCACTAAGCCCTGCCTGACGCGTTTCATCACTATGGACCTCATAAAAGGCTTCTATCATGTGTACAGCACTCGTTGCCATGGTTACACATTCTTCCTCCACCGCTTTCACTCTTCTATCCTGCAACCAGGCTCTCTATGTACACTCTTTACTTACATTAAAACAGAACTAAAAAAGCGGTTTTCGCCTTCATATTTTTCACCATCAATGTACTCTGTCTAAGCATTGGTTTAAAATGGCACAGCACTTAATTATAATCTATACATTGCAGAAATCAATTAAAAATCATTTGAAATCAAGTGGTCACTCTTTTAAATATTTGCAGGGGATATCTTTAAAAAAAAAAAAAAAAAAAAAAAAAAATAAATATATATATATATATATATATATATATATATATATCAATTATCTTCAGACCAGCACTCCCTTTAAAAACTTGGTCATTTTATTGTTGCATAGTATCAAATACCCGACGTTTCGGTCCACATTTGGACCTTTTTCAAGGATGATACAAAACTTTAAAAACTCACATTAAATAACAAAGTGCTTCATCTCAGACCAGGGATCCCCAACCTTTCGAACCCGTGAGCAACATTCAGAAGTAAAAGGAGTTGGGGAGCAACACATACATGAAAAATGTTCTCGGGCTGCCAAATAAGTGCTGTGATTGGCCATTTGGTATCTTATATGTGAATTATCAACCTACATTAAGGCTTTGTTTGGCAGTGCACCTGGTTTTTATGAAACGAAAACTTGCTTTCAAGCCAGGAATTCAAAAATAAGCACCTGCTTTGAGGACTCTGAGAGCAACATCCAAGGGGTTGGAGAGCAACATCCAAGGGGTTGGAGAGCAACATGTTGCTCACGAGCTACTGGTTGGGGAACACTGTCTCAGACCAATCTGTGCCCTCATTCAATTAGCATTTCAGTGTGAATCATGTGTTTCAATTAAGTGCCTATCACATATAGCGAATATCCTTATATATTAAAATTAACAATTTCATGTCCATCATTTACATATCAACAGTGTATAAATATTCATCTATGTATTTCCATAAAAAATATAAATACGTGAATAAATATTTAATATTCTTGAATACAACCGTGTCCGTGTTATAATTTAAAAGATCAACTTGTAATACTTAAAAATATCCACAAGATGTCACCAGTGTGTTTCAAAAAGATTCACATTAGTGTCCATTAAATCCAAGTGTAACAAATCCTAAAAGGAAACAAAAATCAAAACGTTAACTATTATTAAAAATCTTAGTTAATACTCTGTAACATGAGGTAAAAAGGAACAAATTGTCTGCTAACGGGTGGCCAGAATTGACAGTGAGATCAACAAGAGGAGACTGGATTTAAAGGTCATGAGTGAGAAATTTGTTCAAAGAGGCTACCCGAGACAATTGATTGATAACATATTGAAATGGGCAGAGCATTTAAATCGTGATGAATTGTTGCAGGTGGGAGACACAACCAACGAACCAGATAAACGCCGACCGAAAGGTGAGATTTACTACACCAGCCAATACAGTTTAAGAAGTTCTGAGGTAAAACAGATCATACTCAAACACTGGGATGTAGTATATATGGATGAGCAGCTGAGAGGGAGAATGAGTAAGAGACCTAGATTTAGTTATTAACGCTCAAGGAACTTGAAGGAGCAACTGAGTCCTTCAGATCCGAGGGACAAGTATGACAAGAGACATGACAGGTCAGAGTTAGCGATACGTCCAGGAGTACACAAATGTAGAGGTTGTGTGATGTGTGATACACTGATTTTAGGAACCCACTTAACACACCCCTACACGAGTAAAAAATATGCAGTGAGGCAGCGAATGACCGGCGAATCCGCAATGGTAGTGTATATTATTACATATCCTTGCGGGTTGCTCTATTGTGGCAAAACAATAAGACCACTAAAAGAAAGGATAGGCATGCACAGGTCAAGCATAAGGGCAGCCTTAGATCCGAATAGGATGAAAAATAGAAGTAAAAATGATGGGAAACGGATATAGCCCAGCAGCCGGGGGCTAAGCATTGGGCCGAGGCCAAACATGATGCCTCTTCTCTCAGATGTCTGCCCATCTAGCATGTTAGAGCTCACCCAAGGGGAGACCATATAGAAAGAATGCTATTGAAGAGGGAGGCGTTCTGGATTTATGAGTTGAATTGCATGATGCCTTATGGTATGTAGTTTATCCAGAGGTGTGGAAAGAAGGACGCAACTACAGGATTCCTGCTAATGTGCTATTTATTAGCCACACAACATGTTTCGGACAGCATGTGTCCTTTCTCAAGTGTGAACACAAGTGAAAAGCATACAACATATAAAGCCACACAGTGGAGTAAAAACACATCCACTTCCACCTGGCACCTAACTATGAATTAGGCACAGAAATAAGATGCACTGTGTTAGTGTCTATATAAATATATAACGTTGCAAAATGTCATACAGATACCGGTTGACTCTGAAAAGGATCCTGAAAGTTAAAGAACATAACATTTAGACTGTGATTAAAATATATAAAGTGCATATCCATATATAAACAGTAAAAACCGTTTTAAAATGATTAAAACCAATAGAAACTTGATATAAGGAGTAAGAACTGCCCACACAGGGCCTACTTACCCTCAGACGCATGCAGCCTTACATAATAACAATATATATGCTGTCCCTGCCCAACTTTAAATACAAGGCAATAGCTCTTACCCTTGTGTGGAAAACGTAAGTTTTCAAAATCTGAAAAGAGAAAATTGTATTAAAATGGATCATAGGAACGGTGTTAAGCTCCAATGGTCATTTAGACCCATAGGTAGCAAAGTATTCATTTTTTTAATCCATTTAGCCTCTTGTTGAAGCAATAATTTCTGTAAATTGCCACCTCTTTTTGGCAATGTAATGTTTTCCAAAACTAGCCATTTTAATTGCATATGGTTATGCCCCAGCAAGGCAAAATGCCTTGATACAGGTGTATCAGATTGAGTACCTGCTTTAAAATTTCTAATATTGCCCCTGTGTTCCTTAATGCGTTCTTTAACCGCTCGGCAAGTTTGTCCAATGTATGCCATTCCACAGGGGCATTTCAGCATATAAACTACATTTTTTGTTTCACAAGTAGAGAAATTATGAAGACGAATAGGCGTCCCTTTAGTGGGGTGGTTGACTGGATCCCCTCTAATAATAGCGGAGCAACAAATGCAATTCAAACAAGCAAATGTTCCTCTTTTCGGAGGACCCCAAAAAAATTTGTCCTTTTTTTGTGGGGCAATATCAGAGGGACAGAGAATATCTCTGAAGTTACGACCTCTTGTATAGCTGAATATGGGACTGGACTTAAAGAGGGCACCGTACTTAGGGTCTTGTTGTAGAATGGGCCAATATTTTTGGACAAGATTTTCAATTTGTTTACTCTGTCTGCCATATTTGGACACAAAAGGGATTCGATCAGACTTTTGTCGTTTATTATTAGACTGTTTCAACAATGCCTGTCGATCCATTTTATCAATGTCATTCTGTATTGAACGCAATTTAGAAACCTGATAACCACGTTTAACAAATTTATGTGTAAGAGAATCAGCCGCCTTCTTATACTCAGTGTTAGTAGTTGCTATGCGGCGTGCACGTAGATACTGACTCTTTGGTATAGCATTCAAAATACGTGGATTATGGTAGCTCGTGTGGAGCAAAAGGGTATTGCGATCTGTAGGTTTTGAATACATTTCAGAGGTAATGACATTGTCACTAATCCTAAGTTTAACGTCCAAGAAATTTAATGAAGTGCTGGACCATTCTCCCGTAAACTTTATGGTAGGGTGGCATAGGTTAACTGAAGATGGCATGTTATTAAAATCCTCTTCAGAGCCCTGCCATAAAATAAGAATGTCGTCCACATAGCGCCAATACTTAAAGATGTATTTATTATAAGGACCCTTTAGAAAAATTTTTTGTTCCAGATGGTGTACGAAAATATTGGCAAGGGAAGGAGCTACGGACGCACCCATAGACGTGCCTTGGCGTTGCCAATAGTATTTATCCTCAAATCTAAAATAGTTTTTTTGTAACACCAATGCAAGGCAGTCCAGCAGAAAGAACATTAAATGATGTTCTATGTTAGTTTCTAACAGGGAAGCCTCTACACACTGTAATCCTTCATTCTGGGGAATAGAGGTGTATAGGCTCTGTATGTCTATGCTACAGAGGTGTAAATCTTGATTGGGCAAGATTAAATTATCCAATTGTCTAAGTAGATCAGTGGTATCACGTAAACAAGTTGGTATACAACATACTATGGGTTGCAAATATTCATCAACCAACTTTGATAGCGGTTCTAATACAGAACCAATCCCAGAAATGATCGGGCGTCCTGGTGGATCTACTAGGGATTTGTGAATCTTGGGAAGTAAATGTAGAATTGGTGTACGCGGATGGTCAGTAATGAGAAAATCTTTAGTGGATTTATTAATTACGCCCTGTTCCCATGCTTCAGTAACCAAATGATCTACCTCATGTTTAATGGACAAAACAGGGTCTATAGAAATTGCTTCATAATGTTCTAGTACAGATAGATTCACAAATCCCTAGTAGATCCACCAGGACGCCCGATCATTTCTGGGATTGGTTCTGTATTAGAACCGCTATCAAAGTTGGTTGATGAATATTTGCAACCCATAGTATGTTGTATACCAACTTGTTTACGTGATACCACTGATCTACTTAGACAATTGGATAATTTAATCTTGCCCAATCAAGATTTACACCTCTGTAGCATAGACATACAGAGCCTATACACCTCTATTCCCCAGAATGAAGGATTACAGTGTGTAGAGGCTTCCCTGTTAGAAACTAACATAGAACATCATTTAATGTTCTTTCTGCTGGACTGCCTTGCATTGGTGTTACAAAAAAACTATTTTAGATTTGAGGATAAATACTATTGGCAACGCCAAGGCACGTCTATGGGTGCGTCCGTAGCTCCTTCCCTTGCCAATATTTTCGTACACCATCTGGAACAAAAAATTTTTCTAAAGGGTCCTTATAATAAATACATCTTTAAGTATTGGCGCTATGTGGACGACATTCTTATTTTATGGCAGGGCTCTGAAGAGGATTTTAATAACATGCTATCTTCAGTTAACCTATGCCACCCTACCATAAAGTTTACGGGAGAATGGTCCAGCACTTCATTAAATTTCTTGGACGTTAAACTTAGGATTAGTGACAATGTCATTACCTCTGAAATGTATTCAAAACCTACAGATCGCAATACCCTTTTGCTCCACACGAGCTACCATAATCCACGTATTTTGAATGCTATACCAAAGAGTCAGTATCTACGTGCACGCCGCATAGCAACTACTAACACTGAGTATAAGAAGGCGGCTGATTCTCTTACACATAAATTTGTTAAACGTGGTTATCAGGTTTCTAAATTGCGTTCAATACAGAATGACATTGATAAAATGGATCGACAGGCATTGTTGAAACAGTCTAATAATAAACGACAAAAGTCTGATCGAATCCCTTTTGTGTCCAAATATGGCAGACAGAGTAAACAAATTGAAAATCTTGTCCAAAAATATTGGCCCATTCTACAACAAGACCCTAAGTACGGTGCCCTCTTTAAGTCCAGTCCCATATTCAGCTATACAAGAGGTCGTAACTTCAGAGATATTCTCTGTCCCTCTGATATTGCCCCACAAAAAAAGGACAAATTTTTTTGGGGTCCTCCGAAAAGAGGAACATTTGCTTGTTTGAATTGCATTTGTTGCTCCGCTATTATTAGAGGGGATACAGTCAACCACCCCACTAAAGGGACGCCTATTCGTCTTCATAATTTCTCTACTTGTGAAACAAAAAATGTAGTTTATATGCTGAAATGCCCCTGTGGAATGGCATACATTGGACAAACTTGCCGAGCGGTTAAAGAACGCATTAAGGAACACAGGGGCAATATTAGAAATTTTAAAGCAGGTACTCAATCTGATACACCTGTATCAAGGCATTTTGCCTTGCTGGGGCATAACCATATGCAATTAAAATGGCTAGTTTTGGAAAACATTACATTGCCAAAAAGAGGTGGCAATTTACAGAAATTATTGCTTCAACAAGAGGCTAAATGGATTAAAAAAATGAATACTTTGCTACCTATGGGTCTAAATGACCATTGGAGCTTAACACCGTTCCTATGATCCATTTTAATACAATTTTCTCTTTTCAGATTTTGAAAACTTACGTTTTCCACACAAGGGTAAGAGCTATTGCCTTGTATTTAAAGTTGGGCAGGGACAGCATATATATTGTTATTATGTAAGGCTGCATGCGTCTGAGGGTAAGTAGGCCCTGTGTGGGCAGTTCTTACTCCTTATATCAAGTTTCTATTGGTTTTAATCATTTTAAAACGGTTTTTACTGTTTATATATGGATATGCACTTTATATATTTTAATCACAGTCTAAATGTTATGTTCTTTAACTTTCAGGATCCTTTTCAGAGTCAACCGGTATCTGTATGACATTTTGCAACGTTATATATTTATATAGACACTAACACAGTGCATCTTATTTCTGTGCCTAATTGATACTTAGTTAGGTGCCAGGTGGAAGTGGGTGTGTTTTTACTCCACTGTGTGGCTTTATATGTTGTATGCTTTTCACTTGTGTTCACACTTGAGAAAGGACACATGCTGTCCGAAACATGTTGTGTGGCTAATAAATAGCACATTAGCAGGAATCCTGTAGTTGCGTCCTTCTTTCCACACCTCTGGATAAACTATATCGTTGTTTGCGGTGCTAAGACGGAGCACCTGTGGAATATTGTAAGGACTTTGATTTACTTCACATTGTGTATATATCTTTACTTTGCCTTATGGTATGTAGTGATGGGCGAATTTATTCGCCAGGCGCGAATTCGCGGCGAATTTGCGCGATTCGCGGCAGGCGAATAAATTCGCGAAACGCCCGCGAAAATTCGCCGAAAAAATTCGCCGGCGTCAAAACATTTTTTTCGAAAAACGGACGACGGCGTCGGAAAAACGGGCGCCGGCGTCAAAAACGGGCGCCGGCGTCAAAAACGAGACGCCGGCGCCGTTTCGCGAATTTTTCGCCGTTTCGCGAAATTCGCGAATTTCTCGGCGAAGCGAAACGGCGCAAATTCGCCCATCACTAATGGTATGAATGGACAAATTAACTTAAATTGTTTTTTAAATTGAATGTCTCCTGGAAGCAGATTAAGATTAGGGTTAGCAGACAATTTGTTCCTTTTTACATCAGTAGTTGTTACAGTGTATTAACTAAGATTTTTAATAATAGTTACGGTTTCGTTTTTTGTCTTTTGTTTCCTTTTAGGATTTGTTACACTTGGATTTTATGGACACTAACGTGAATCTTTTTGAAACACACTGGTGGATGTTTTTAAGTATTACAAGTTGATCTTTTAAATTATAACACAGACACGGTTGTATTCAAGAATATTAAATATTTATTCACGTATTTATATTTTTTATGGAAATACATAGATGAATATTTATACACTGTTGATATGTACATGATGGACATGAAATTGTTAATTTTAATATATAAGGATATTCGCTATATGTGATAGGCACTTAATTGAAACACATGATTCACACTGAAATGCTAATTGAATGAGGGCACCGATTGGTCTAAGATGAAGCAATTTGTTATTTAATGTGAGTTTTTAAAGTTTTGTATCATCCTTGAAAAAGGTCCAAATGTGGACCGAAACGTCGGGTATTTGATACTATGCAACAATAAAATTACCAAGTTTTTAAAGGGAGTGCTGGTCTGAAGATAATTGATACATACAAAATTACCGTGCACCCCGCCATTAACAGCAGCTTTGGAATGCGGATACTCATTGAAATATATATATATATATATATATATATATATATATAACATTTTATAGTGCATAGCAGTCCCCCCTGGCAGCCTTATGAACAGATGCTCTTGTTCTACTAGACAGAGGGTATATCTGACTATATATGGGGATTATAAAGGTTGCCATGGGGGCCCCATGTAAATTCCTATCCCCTTTAAAGTATATTAACCAGGGTCTTTGCACTCATTTATTTTCCCTTATTTTCTATATCTTTCTATAAAATGCTCGTAGATTCACAGGAACACACTGCAAGGAGAGGATTCTGCCGGCTTGAATTGAACTCCAAGTGCAGCGGATCAGGTAAAAGCACTGCGGATCTGGGGAAAGACTGGTATATGCCTATTCTACCTGTTTTAATGTGAGTGTGATTTTAACCTTTACACTAATTTATTAAAGGAACATTTTACACTATATGAAGCACTCTTCCTTTTAGCAAAATCAGACAACAATTGGAATAGGAGCACTAATTAAATCTACAGATAAGCGACTAACTAATTGAAACGCCTGTGAGTAGCCACCTTCCCCCTAATGGTGACCCCATAAGGCTAACTACGGTTTGGTGGATGCTGGAGCGGGTTCCACGAGTAATACAGTGATTTGCACATAAAGGTGGCTAATTACTAGAATTTAATACACTATATTTCGATCATTCTTTTTTTTTGTCTTCCCCTGAGCTTCCTTGTGAAGCGCTGTTTTACAGATTATTTGTTTTTAAACATACACATGATAGGACACATATACACACAATAGGACACATATATACACAATAGGAGACATACCCACATTATAGGACACATACACACATTATAGTACAAACACACACTCTCTAGGACAGACACACCCTCTAGGACACACACATTAAAGGACAATTACCCTCTCAGACACAAACACTATTTCTAGGACACATACCCACATTCTAGGACAGACCCACATTATGGGACACATGCACACATTATTAGGACATACCCTATTGGACACATACACACCCTCAGGACACACAAACACACACCCCCTCTAGGACACATACACACATTATAGGACACATACACACATTATAGGACACATACACACATTATAGGACACATACAAACTCTATCAGACACATACACACCTTCTAGGATACATACGCCCATTAAAGGACACGTACACACCCTCTAGGACACGTATCCACATTATAGGACACATATCCACAATATAGGACACATATCCACAATATAGGACACATACACACATTATAGGACACATACACACCCTGTAGGACAAACACACACCCTCTAGGACAAACACACACCCTCTTGGACACACACACACACACACACCCTCTAGGCCACTTACACACCCTCTAAGACACGTACACACTATCTCAGAAACATACACATATTTATAGGACACATACACACATGATAGGGCACATACACACATTATAAGACACATACGCACATGATAGGACACATTCACATCCTCTAGGATACATACTAACATTATAGGACACATACTAACATTATAGGACACATACACACATTGTAGGTCACATACACACATTAAACGACACATTATAGGACACACACATATTATAGGACAGACCCACACACCCCTCTTAGGGACGGACACGCACCCTCTAGGGCACATACACACCCTCTAGGAAACATACACTCCATCTAGGACACACATACACATTATAGGACAATTACACTCTCAGACACAAACACTATTTCTAGAACACGTACCCACATTATAGGACACATACACAATTTAGAGGACACATACACAATTTATAGGACACATTCACACCCTCTAGGACAAACACACCCTCTAGGACACATACCCACATTATAGGACACATACCCACATTATAGGACACATACCCACATTATAGGACACATACCCACATTATAGGACACATACCCACATTATAGGACATATACACAATTTAGAGGACACATACACAATTTAGAGGACACATACACAATTTATAGGACACATACACACCCTCTAGGACAAACACACATCCTCTAGGACACATACACACATTATAGGACACATACGCACATTATGGGACAGATACACACATGATAGGGCACATAAACATGATAGGGCACATACACACATGATCGGACACATACACCCATTATGGAACGTATAGATTATAGTACACACCCTCTTGGACACATACACACCCTCTAGGACATATAAACACACACCCCCTCTAGGACACACAAACACACAACCCCTCTAGGACACATACACACATTATAGGACACATGCACACTCTCTGACACATACACACCTTCTAGGATACATATGCACATTAAAGGACACACACCCTCTAGGCCAAACACACACCCTCTAGGCCAAACACACACCCTCTAGGACACATACACACCCACTAGGACATATACACACTATCTCAGAAACATATAAATGTAGCACACCCGTAGGTGAAGCTTTTACTGTGGATTAAGGCTATGTGTGACTAGGACAAACTGCTTGTAGTGTGCCCTGGCCCCCAGAGTACCCATGCAACTCCCTGCAACTTCCCGGTACCTGGTGTAGGCCGATGCAGCAGAAAATCAATCCAACACGGTTACTGTGCAATCAAACGTAACTGATTTATTGGAAAAAGGAAAATAGCATAGGGATCAATCGTGCCATAGACTCTCCAGACATAAACGGACACGTTTTGATGCAAGTGATATTACACGAACAATGTTGAAAAGTAACACACCACTCTCGGAGGATCTTCCTCTGGATCTCACCCTCTCTCACTGGGTGATGAATCCCTTTTAGTGGGCAGTCTTAACAGTCAGGAATTTCCCTTGGGGTCTTGTGTCTTGGCTTCGATCTGGTCCTCACCCTTAGGACAAGTCCCTATGCTAGTGGCCCAAATGCCACGGGGCTCTAACCCCACTATTCCTCCTCGTTGGAGCGATGGCTGCTCACTACACAACCTAACTCACCTTTCACTCCTAGAGAGACTATAACACAGATAAATCCTCACACTAGCTATACCTAATCTATCAAGAAACAGGTCCCTGGTCCTATAGTACCTCCCTGGGAGGCGCCCAGAGGAGACAAGGCCCAGAACCCCTCTTCTCTTTTCTATTTATCAACTCCCCTATTGCCCTCTAGTGGTGGCTTACTTTAATTGCTCCACCCAAAACCATGGGGTCTCTACATAAATATTAAATAACAATTATACACCCTCTAGGATACAAACACTATTTCTAGTACACATACACACATGATAGGGCACATACACACATGATGGGGCATATACACACGTGATGGGGCATATACACACGTGATGGGGCACATACACACGTGATGGGGCACATACACACGTGATGGGGCACATACACACGTGATGGGGCACATACACACGTGATGGGGCACATACACACGTGATGGGGCACATAAACACGTGATGGGGCACATAAATACGTGATGGGGCACATAAACACGTGATGGGGCACATAAACACGTGATGGGGCACATAAACACGTGATGGGGCACATAAACACGTGATGGGGCACATAAACACGTGATGGGGCACATAAACACGTGATGGGGCACATAAACACGTAATGGGGCACATACACACCCTCTAAGGCACATGCACACCCTCCAGGACACATGCACACCCTCTAGGACACATGCACACCCTCCAGGACACATGCACACCCTCTAGGACACATGCACACCCTCTAGGACACATACACACCCTCTAGGATACATACACACATTATAACACACATACACACGATAGGGCACATACACACATTATAGGACACATACACACATTATAGGACACACCCTCTTGGACACATACACACCCTATAGGACACACAAACACACCCCCTCTAGGGCACAAAAACACATTATAGGACACATAAACACTCTTTCAGACATATACACACCTTCTAGGATACACACCCTCCAGGCCGCGTACACACCCTCCAGGCCGCGTACACACCCTCCAGGCCGCGTACACACCCTCCAGGCCGCGTACACACCCTCCAGGCCGCGTACACACCCTCCAGGCCGCGTACACACCCTCCAGGCCGCGTACACACCCTCCAGGCCGCGTACACACCCTCCAGGCCGCGTACACACCCTCCAGGCCGCGTACACACCCTCCAGGCCGCGTACACACCCTCCAGGCCGCGTACACACCCTCCAGGCCGCGTACACACCCTCCAGGCCGCGTACACACCCTCCAGGCCGCGTACACACCCTCCAGGCCGCGTACACACCCTCCAGGCCGCGTACACACCCTCCAGGCCGCGTACACACCCTCCAGGCCGCGTACACACCCTCCAGGCCGCGTACACACTATCTCAGAAACATATACATATTATAGGACAATTACACACCCTCTAGGATACAAACACTATTTATAGGACACATACACACATGATGGGACACATACACACCCTCTTGGACACATACATATTAAAGGATACATCCCCACATTAAAGGACACATACCCAAATTATAGGACACATATACACATTATAGGACACATACACACCCGCTTTGACACACACACCCACACACCCTCCAGGCCACATACACACCCTCTAGGACACGTACACACTATCTCAGAAACATATACATATTATAGGACAATTACACACCCTCTAGGATACAAACACTATCTATAGGACACATACACGCATGATAGGGCACATACACACATGATAGGGCACATACGCACATGATAGGACACATACGCACATGATAGGACACACACACACATGATAGGACACACACACACATGATAGGACACACACACACATGATAGGACACACACACACATGAAAGGACACACACACACACACATTATAGAATACATACAGACCCTCTTGGACACATACATATTAAAGGATACATACCCACATTAAAGGACACATACCCACATTATAGGACTCATACACACATTAAAGGCTAAATACACACATTTTAGGACACATACATTCCCTCTAGGACATGCACACTTCCTCTAGGACATGCACACTCCCTCTAGGACACGCACACACCTTCTAGGACACGTACACACACTCTCAAAAACATATACATTTTATAGGACAATTACACACCCTCTAGGATACAAACACTATTTCTAGGACACAGACACACATGATAGGACACAGACACACATGATAGGACACAGACACACATGATAGGACACAGACACACATGATAGGACACAGACACACATGATAGGACACAGACACACATGATAGGACACACACACACATGATAGGACACACACACACATGATAGGACACACACACACATGAAAGGACACACACACACACATTATAGAATACATACAGACCCTCTTGGACACATACATATTAAAGGATACATACCCACATTAAAGGACACATACCCACATTATAGGACTCATACACACATTAAAGGCTAAATACACACATTTTAGGACACATACATTCCCTCTAGGACATGCACACTTCCTCTAGGACATGCACACTCCCTCTAGGACACGCACACACCTTCTAGGACACGTACACACTCTCTCAAAAACATATACATTTTATAGGACAATTACACACCCTCTAGGACAATTACACACCCTCTAGGATACAAACACTATTTCTAGGACACAGACACACATGATAGGACACAGACACACATGATAGGACACAGACACACAAGATAGGACACAGACACACACGATAGGACACAGACACACACGATAGGACACAGACACACACGATAGGACACAGACACACACGATAGGACACAGACACACACGATAGGACACAGACACACACGATAGGACACAGACACACACGATAGGACACAGACACACACGATAGGACACAGACACACACGATAGGACACAGACACACACGATAGGACACAGACACACACGATAGGACACAGACACACACGATAGGACACAGACACACACGATAGGACACAGACACACACGATAGGACACAGACACACACGATAGGACACAGACACACACGATAGGACACAGACACACACGATAGGACACAGACACACACGATAGGACACAGACACACACGATAGGACACAGACACACACGATAGGACACAGACACACACGATAGGACACAGACACACACGATAGGACACAGACACACACGATAGGACACAGACACACACGATAGGACACAGACACACACACGATAGGACAGACACACACACGATAGGACAGACACACACACGATAGGACACAGACACACACACGATAGGACACAGACACACATGATAGGACACACTTGAACTGGATAATGGGCATATCTATCAATTGGTATAATTGAATTAATTAATTAAACGGATCTGACTTGCGTCAGAAGGATATCAATGTTGATTAGGATTGAGAGATCTCCCCTTAATTAATGATACCATGTTCTGAAGGGTAAATCAATTGATCTAAAACATTCCACTTTTTTTTTTTTTTTTAAAAAAACCCAGAGAAATACATCTACTGTTTAACAACAAGGTGATGCGTTTTTAGAATCAAGAAATTAATTTTCAATAAAGTTTCATATTATAGTACACATACACACCCTGTAGGACAAACACACACACCCTGTAGGACAAACACACACACCCTGTAGGACAAACACACACACCCTGTAGGACACACACACACCCTGTAGGACACACACACACCCTGTAGGACACACACACACACCCTGTAGGACACACACACACACCCTGTAGGACACACACACACCCTGTAGGACACACACACTATCTCAGAAACATATACATATTATAGGACAATTGCACACCCTCTAGGATACAAACACGATTTATAGGACACATACACACATGATAGGGCACATACACACGTGATGGGACACATACACACGTGATGGGGCACATAAACACGTGATGGGGCACATAAACACGTGATGGGGCACATAAACACGTGATGGGGCACATAAACACGTGATGGGGCACATAAACACGTGATGGGGCAAATAAACACGTGATGGGGCACATACACACCCTCTAAGGCACATACACACCCTCTAAGGCACATGCACACCCTCCAGGACACATGCACACCCTCCAGGACACATGCACACCCTCTAGGACACATGCACACCCTCTAGGACACATACACACCCTCTAGGATACATACATACACACATTATAACACACATACACACGATAGGGCACATACACACATTATAGGACACATGCACACATTATAGGACACACCCTCTTGGACACATACACACCCTATAGGACACACAAACACACCCCCTCTAGGGCACAAAAACACATTATAGGACACATAAACACTCTTTCAGACATATACACACCTTCTAGGATACATACGCACATTAAAGGACACGTACACACTCTCTAGGACACATACACACATTATAGGACACATACACACCCTGTAGGACAAACACACACCCTGTAGGAGAAACACACATCCTCCCTGACACACACACCCTCTAGGACACACACACACACACCCTCTTTGACACACACCCACACACCCTCCAGGCCGCGTACACACCCTCCAGGCCGCGTACACACCCTCCAGGCCGCGTACACACCCTCCAGGCCGCGTACACACCCTCCAGGCCGCGTACACACCCTCCAGGCCGCGTACACACCCTCCAGGCCGCGTACACACCCTCCAGGCCGCGTACACACCCTCCAGGCCGCGTACACACCCTCCAGGCCGCGTACACACCCTCCAGGCCGCGTACACACCCTCCAGGCCGCGTACACACCCTCCAGGCCGCGTACACACCCTCCAGGCCGCGTACACACCCTCCAGGCCGCGTACACACCCTCCAGGCCGCGTACACACCCTCCAGGCCGCGTACACACCCTCCAGGCCGCGTACACACCCTCCAGGCCGCGTACACACCCTCCAGGCCGCGTACACACCCTCCAGGCCGCGTACACACCCTCCAGGCCGCGTACACACCCTCCAGGCCGCGTACACACCCTCCAGGCCGCGTACACACCCTCCAGGCCGCGTACACACCCTCCAGGCCGCGTACACACCCTCCAGGCCGCGTACACACCCTCCAGGCCGCGTACACACCCTCCAGGCCGCGTACACACTATCTCAGAAACATATACATATTATAGGACAATTACACACCCTCTAGGATACAAACACTATTTATAGGACATATACACACATGATGGGACACATACACACCCTCTAAGATACAAACACTATTTATAGGACACACACATACATTAAAGGACACATACCCACATGATAGGGCACACATACACATGATAGGTCATATACACACATGATAGGGCACATACACACCCTCTAGGATACATACCCACATTAAAGGACACATACCCACTTTAAAGGACACATACCCACATTATAGGACACATACCCACATTATAGGACACATACCCACATTATAGGACACATACCCACATTATAGGACACATACCCACATTATAGGACACATACCCACATTATAGGACACATACCCACATTATAGGACACATACACTCTATCTAGGACACATACACATATTATAAGACACATACACACATGATAGGACACATACACACATGAAAGGACACATCCTCTAGGATACATACCCACATTAAAGGACACATACTAACATTATAGGACACATACACATATTAAAGGATAAATACACACCTTATAGGACACATACACACATTATAGGTCACATACACACATTAAACGACACGTTATAGGACACATACACCTATTATAGGACAGACACACACACCCCTCTCTGGGACAGACAGACACCCTTTAGGACACATACACACCCTCTAGGACACATACACTCCATCTAGGACACACATACACATTATAGGACAATTACCCTCTCAGACACAAACACTATTTCTAGGACACATACACACATTATAGGACACATACACACATTATAGGACACATACATACATTATAGGACACATACACACATTTTAGGACACACACCCACATTATAGGACACATACACAATTTAGAGGACACATACACAATTTAGAGGACACATACACACCCTCTAGGACAAACACACACCCTCTAGGACAAACACACATCCTCCTGGACACACACACCCTCTAGAACACATACGCACATTATAGGACACATACGCACATTATAGGACACATACGCACATTATAGGACACATACGCACATTATAGGACACATACGCACATTATAGGACACATACGCACATTATAGGATACATACGCACATTATAGGACACATACGCACATTATGGGACACATACGCACATTATGGGACACATACGCACATTATGGGACACATACACACATTATGGGACTCATACACACATTATGGGACTCATACACACATGATAGGGCACATAAACACAATAGGACACATAAACACAATAGGACACATATGTTTACACACGATAGGACACATACACACATGATAGGGCACATAAACACAATAGGACACATAAACACAATAGGACACATAAACACAATAGAACACATAAACACACACAATAGGACACATACACACATGATAGGATACATACACACATTATGGAACACATACATTATTGGACACACTCTCTTGGACACATACACACCCTCTAGGACATACAAACACACAACCCCTCTAGGACACATACACACATTATAGGACACATGCAGACTCTCTCAGACACATACACACCTTCTAAGATACATATGCACATTAAAGGACACATACACACTAGGACAAACACACACCCTTCTGGACGCACACACCCTTCTGGACGCACACACCCTTCTGGACGCACACACCCTTCTGGACGCACACACCCTTCTGGACGCACACGCACTCTAGGACATATACACACTATCTCAGAAACATATACATATTAAAGAACAATTACACACCCTCTATGATACAAACACTATTTCTAGGACACATACACACATGGTAGAACACATACACACATGGTAGGGCACATACACACACGATAGGACACATACACACACGATAGGACACATATACACACATTATAGGACATATATCCACACACATTACAGGACACATGCACATATTACAGGACACATGCACACCCTCTCGGATACATACACACCCTCTAGGACACACAAACACACAACCCCTCTAGGACACATACACTATTTCTAGGACACATACATACATTAAAGGACACATACACACATTATGGGACACATACAAACATCATAGGTCACATACACACATTAAAGGGCACATAAACACATGATGGGGCACATACACACCCTCTAGGACACATGCACACCCTCTAGGATACATACACACATTATAAGACACATACAGATGATAGGGCACATACACACATTATGGGACACATACACACACGATAGCACATATACACACGATAAGACACATACACACACGATAGGACAAATACACACACATTATAGGACATATATACACACACATTACAGGACACATGCACATATTATATGACACATGCACACCCTCTAGGACACATACACACATTATAGGACAATTACCCTCTCGGACACAAACACTATTTCTAGGACACATACACAAATTATGGGACACATACGCACATCATGGAACACATACGCACATTAAAGGGCACATAAACACATGATGGGGCACATACACACCCTATAGGACACACAAACACACACCCCCTCTAGGACACATAAACACATTATAGGACACATAAACACTCTCTCAGATACGCACACACCTTCTAGGATACATAGGCACATTAAAGGACACATACACACATTATAGGACACATACCCACATTATAGGACACATACCCACATTATAGGACACATACCCACATTATAGGACACATACCCACATTATAGGACACATACCCACATTATAGAACACATACCCACATTATAGAACACATACACACATTATAGAACACATACACACATTATAGAACACATACACACATTATAGAACACATACACACATTATAGAACACATACACACATTATAGAACACATACACACCCTCTTTGACACCCACCACACACCCTCCAGGCCACATACATACCCTCTAGGACACGTACACACTATCTTAGAAACATATACATATTATAGGACAATTACACACACTCTAGGATACAAACACTATTTATAGGGCACATACACACGATAGGGCACATACACACGATAGGGAACATACACACATGATAGGGAACATACACACATGATAGGGAACATACACACGATAGGGCACATACACACATGATAGGGCATATACACACATAATAGGACACATACACACCCTCTAGGACACATACACACCCTCTAGGACACATACACACATCATTGAATACATACACACCCTCTTGGACACATACATATTAAGGGATACATACCCACATTAAAGGACACATACCCAAATTATAGGACACATACACACATTATAGGACACATACACACATTATAGGACACATACACACATTATAGGTCACATACACACATTATAGGACACATACACACCCTCTAGGACACACACCCTCCAGGACACATACACACCCTCTAGGACACATACACACTATCTCAGAAACATATATGGACAATTACACACCCTCTAGGATACAAACACTATTTATAGGACACATACACACATGATAGGGCACATACACACATGATAGGGCACATACACACATGGTAGGACACATACACACCCTCTAGGACACATACACACCCTCTAGGACACATACACACATTATAGAATACATACACACCCTCTTGGACACATACATATTAAAGCATACATACCCACATTAAAGGACACATACCCACATTAAAGGACACATACCCACATTATAGAACACATACATTCCCTCTAGGACAGGCACACTCCCTCTAGGACACGCACACTCCCTCTAGGACACGCACACTCCCTCTAGGACACGCACACTCCTTCTAGGACACGCACACTCCCTCTAGGACACGCACACTCCCTCTAGGACACGCACACTCCCTCTAGGACACGCACACTCCCTCTAGGACACATACACACACTCTCAAAAACATATACATTTTATAGGAAAATTACACACCATCTAGGACACAGACACACATGATAGGACACACGAACTGGATAATGGGCATATCTATCAATTGGTATAATTGAATTAATTAATTAAATGGATCTGACTTGCGTCAGAAGGATATCAATGTTGATTAGCGTAGAGAGATCTCCCCTTAATTGATTATACCATGTTCTAAAGGGTAAATCAATTGAGCTAAAATATTCCAATTCTTTTTTAAAAAACCTGGAGAAATACATCTACTGTTTAACAACAAGGTGATGTGTTTTTAGAATCAAGAAATTAATTTTCAATAAAGTGCTTAATAACTCAAAACCTTAAAGGTTATAAAGTGCTAGTGCAATAAATTGATTTTAATATTCAGGCTCTTACACAATTTAAAGTGATGTGCTCAATTACTGAATTAAGTTTTTTTCAGGCTAATTCCCTAATAAAAGGTCACCTTTTATTAAGATATTGGAGAGCCTGAATTTGTTTTTTAATTCACACCCTCTAGGACATACACACAAACACCCTCTAGAACACCCACATTATAGAATGCACACCCACATTATAGAACACATACACACATTATAGGACACATACCCACATTATAGAACACATACACACATTATAGGACACATACACACATTATAGGACACATACACACACTAAAGGACACACAAGCACATGGACACACACACGCACACATTATAGGACACACACATACACACCCTCTGGGACACATACACACCCTATAGGACACACAAACACACCACCTCTTGGACACACAAACACATTATAGGACACATACACACCCTCTAGGACACGCACACTTCCTGTAGGACACATACACACATTATAGGACACAGACACACGATAGGACACAGACACACGATAGGACACGCACACACGATAGGACACAGACACACACGATAGGGCACAGACACACACGATAGGGCACAGACACACACGATAGGACACATACACACACACGATAGGACACATACACACACACGATAGGACACATACACACACACGATAGGACACATACACACACACGATAGGACACATACACACACACGATAGGACACATACACACACACGATAGGACACACACACACACACGATAGGACACATACACACACGATAGGACACATACACACATGATAGGACACACTTGAACTGGATAATGGTCATATCTATCAATTGGTATAATTGAATTAATTAATTAAACGGATCTGACTTGCGTCAGAAGGATATCAATGTTGATTAGGATTGAGAGATCTCCCCTTAATTAATTATACCATGTTCTAAAGGGTAAATCAATTGAGCTAACACATTCCACTTCTTTTATACCCACCCTCTAGGACAAATATTCACTTTATAGGACACATACACACCCTCTAGGACACATACACATCCTGTAGGATACATACACACACCATTTAACCCATACACACCCTCTAGTACACATACACATACATCCTATATATATATATATATATATATATATATATATATATATATATATATATATATATATATATATATATATATATATATATATATATAAAATGTGGGAGAGGGTACTTTGTTTTCCTAACTAGGGGCAGCACACAGGAGAAGCAAGCCCACCCTACCCTCCCATATTTTTTCAAGGCTACACCAAAGTTTATGGTAAGTATGCAAGGAGTAGTTTATGGGGGAGACATTTAAAGTAGAATGGGGAACGGAAGGGTGTAGTTTATCACAGCATTTGGCGGTGGTCCTGGGAGAAAACAGAGTTAAAGGAGGAACTATTATGAGTTACAGAAAAAAGGAGGAATACTGGATAACTGGTCAGCTCGGGCATGGGGTCCCTTGGTGGCAAAAAAGGAAAAGTACCATTGAGTTGGTGTAGTGCGGCTGAAACAAAATTCATGAGGGGTGCAGTGGTACGGAAGTACAATACACAGGACAGTAATCCCAGGACCATCTGCCCAAGGGAATCAGGACAGGTTAGTTTGGGTTACGAAATATGTAATTTTATGGATGTTCAAAATTGCATATCTGTTGTAAATGATTAATAATTATTATTGATGTTGAATTTTTGAGCAAACAATTAATAAAGAAGCTGAGGCCATTATTATCCAACAGAGAAAACAGGTGTTGTCTTCTTTTGAGAAGGAGTTTCTGGGGGCAAGGTCGCAGCACTGAGTGAGGTGATCGGTAAGTAAAGGGTCCCCCTTCTCCCCCAAAAAAGTCTCTCCTCTCCAGACCTTTGACAGTCATGTCTTTGTGCCAACCTGCTATGAGTTTTGGGGGTATTATTGCCACTACATTCACTAATCCATTCACTGAGGGTGCATTTTTATAATGGGGAGTGGTTAGTGGGGGTGTCTTGTAAAGTGGGTGTGGTCTAAACATTTTTAATTATAGTTTAACTACACCTTTAAGCTGCCTAATTCTGTTGTTAAAGTAACTGCACAAAGTGTCCCTTCCCTGTTTTAAAAAGGATATTTCCAATGCAGGCAGTCTGTTGTAAAATAGATTTGCAATTTTTTTTTTTTGGTGTCTTCCTCTGCAATAACCGCACATCTCTTCATTGGCCGTGTCTCTGTCTCTGCAACTATAACCTCACTTGCCCTTAAAATAAGAATAAAATGAATTGTTCCTCACTAGGCAGCATGTCATTGGTGTGTGAGACACTGGGTGAGTGTTTGCCAGTGTTCTAGAATTATATGAACATTCTAAATCTGAATTCCAGCACAGAATGAACCTGTCCTGGTATCCTGCAACCTTCAGATTTCTCTTTAATCTATATACTGTATACTCTTATCAATGCTGTGGATGTTCCTACACTGTTGTTTTTTAGTTATTAAAATGGCAATAAAAATGATTGAATAATGATGTTCCTCTAGGCAAGAAATGTCAACTTGAGAGCAGTCAATGATGATTCAGAAGAATGTCCGCAGCTCTGCACTACTGTCATTCATCGCACGTGGGGCTCGTGTAACATTGTTGAAAATGCTACCACTGGCTATACTATAGGGAGTGTATAGATTTATAAGCATGGTTCTACTGTATCTTGTATATAGTCTTATTCAATGGTAACCACCGAAAAGCTGATGATGGATTGCTCACCTGACACAACCAAACTCTCATTGGACAGAAATGAATATTTTATGCACACTGCAGCAGACTAGGGTTTAGGCTTAACCTCTCCTGCTCTTCAGTCACATTTCTGTGCCAGACTGTGCTTTGGATGATGACTTGATACCTTTAATATGGCTAGCCAGTAAGTAGTTAGCTTATACCAACTTGATGCCTTAAAGGAGAAATAAAGTTAAAATCACATCAAATATTAGGCACCCCCAGCACGGTCAGCCTGGGCCGACCTGACACCGGGAAAAGATCCGGCTGGCCCAGACTTGCTGCCCCACAAAGACTGTGGCATTTGCACATGTGTGCGGTGCTTCTTTCACATATGTGCATGTCGGGGATGGGAATTGGAGGTCAGGAGGGGGCCCCAAGTACTGCCAGCAGGGCCCTTCCTTTTGCAGCCCCAGTGGGCCTCCAAGTTTCCAGTCCGACTCTGACCCCTAGTGCTTCTAAAAGCTTACCTGATATCCCGGCCACGTCACAAAGGTTATGCATAAAGTTACATCAAAACTTTTGCTATTAGTATAACTTTTCCATTTGCCTAGAAACTTAAGTAAATTGTGTATTAAGCAAAAGACAATGCATAGACACTTAACAGGAGCAGGCACTGAACTCTGGAATATTTAAGGTAAATTCCAGTGCCCCAATGACCCTGGCCGACTTATTTGCACATTATTTCAACTGTTTATATGAACCCCCAATGTAACAACTGAATTAGCAAATCAATTAGTTTACTATTTAAATGAACTAATACTGACCGGTTAGAGGGCACCACTGCCAGATTATCATAACAGCACATAACTTCCATAAGAAGCAATGACCAAACAAGGGCAGGAAGGAGTGTGGGGTTGAATTAAGGGCAATTTCCACAAACCCCTAATGAACTGACTGACTAAGTAGCTCATTACTTAAACTGTTTACTTATTACAGAGTAACACCAGCTTTATATATTGGAATCTATTTACTCCTACATGATCTTTTCAGCAGGATATTGGGCTCCTCAGCAACATCTTAGGGCCTCAACATATGCAATTTAGGTAACGCATGGAAAATTTTATTTGTATAGAAATGTAACATATGTAGGTTTTGGCCCATCTGTTGCTGTGTCAGACTGGGAAAAAGTAGGGAGGGATAAGTAAATCCTGCTTCACCTCTAACCTCTCGTTTCCTCAGGAATTCCACCTAGATCCAAAGGGAAGGAAAATGCTGCACTTCATAGGACTCTCCTGCTATTACTCATCCTGCAGGTTCCAGGGACACTTATCTCTCTACTTACAGACATCCACATACCTGCTTCTCCCTCCACTGAATAAAGATATTGGTAGCAGCTGCCTCCTTTCCATATGCAAAAAAGGCAGTTTATTTACTAACTGGGTACGGCAGGGGCACTTCACCAATGAGGCGACTAGAGACTTGTCTCCTCAGGCGGCAGCTCCCCACTAGGTACCAGGGGCGGCAGAAATCCCGCTCCTGGTAATTTAAGAGCCAAATTTCTGGTTTTCAAACCGGAAATTTGGCTCTTCTAGCGCAGAGAGCGCAATTGGTGCACTGGCCTTCTCTGCTGCCCTGGTGGACCCCCTCAGGTGCAAAAAGTTTAGCGCACAGGGGAAGGGGGGGCGGCAGGCAGCAACTGCTGCTGCTTCAGGCGGCCGAGGGGCCAGGATCACCCTGCGCAACGGACCCTTGAGGTTATATCAACAGCAAGAGATTGCATTTGCAACATATTTTCCTTGTATAGCGGGGGTGTATCTGCTTTGCTGGACTATGAGACCAGAAGAAGGGCAAACAAGGCACATACTTTGGGTGCAGTTGATTTGGGGGGGGGGGTGCATTGATGGGAAAGGGAGTGAGCGAATGGATGAGATGGGAGATTAAGAAGGCTGTGGGGGTGCAGACTGAGTGCTGGTGAATACAGTTATAGAAATTCATGTTACTCTGGAACATGGAAAACTATGAAAAATATAAGGACCCTTTCCCCATACACACTTGTTTTTGACTCACAGGCGTGGCATTTGATATGTTATTTGTATGTTCAGTGTATATATCCATCTATCGTACATATACAATAATAATAATAATAATAATGTGTTACTCCACAATAGATCCTTCCAGTGCACGAGAGGGTATCCATTCAGCTTTTATCCATTAAACATACCCTCCCCAGATTTGTGCAACTCACCCTGGGAGTAGTAAAGCCTCCTCTCTCCTATGGATTACTTCAGATTCTCAAAAGGCTCGAGTGCCTTACAGCCCCCAGAATCTACCAAAATAAAAGATGTTCTTACAATAGTTACAGTACAAATACTAGAGGCTAATTTGTTTTTGAAAAACAAGATACAAGCTCTTTGTTTAAAGAATGACACTGTCTTTTCCCAGTCACCCTCCATTTGAACTGATAGTCACATCTTTCTCTTCCAAGTCCCTGAGTCCCCCTCTCTTTTCCCTGCCCAAACCCCTATTCTTCACACATATATTCGCCTCCATCTATTGTAATTCTACGTTTTCATCTCTAGCCACCTCGTGATGCATTTCTTCCAGCAACAAACCAATGTCTGCCATTCAGTCCCTTCCCTGTTTCCTGCACTATTTTCTCTTGCTGCCAGCAAGTGCTTTCCTTCTCCTTAGTCAATTGGTTCTGCTCCAAACTAACAAACATTGTATGGTGCAGCACAATGGGGGCTGTCAACAAAACAGTCCATTCTATTCTACTCCACAAGTTTGGGGATAAAGGTAACAAGAAGAGGAGGAGCTTTGGACAGTCTGGCAGTTAGAGAAATTTGGCAAGAAAGCAGAGCAGAAAGCACACAATTTGCTCCCTAACAATGCTGCTTTCCCTCCTCCTACCCCAAGTATAAGAGAGGGACAAGGACAGAAGTTTGGAGAGTGTGGGGCAGTGAGTATAGGGAATGTAGTCTGTGCTAGGGACAGGACAGGCATTCAAGAGACAGCGTGTAACTATTGTAGATTAGAAACTTGGGGAAGGACAGAACATGTAAACAATTTATATATACAGTATTAGTGATGTGTGGATTGAGAAAAACCAACCCGCACCTAACCCTAATCCGCTGCTAGTGTCAAAAGCCAGAACAGGAAGGTCACAAGTGGGGTGTCGGGTCGCTGTAGGTGTCATGTCTGCCCACCCATCACTAAGATAATGGCTTTGTAAGTGTTGCTGTCTTGGGTGAGTCTGATTCCAATCTCCATCATACACAAAGAATAAGTGATCTAGCCACTGCATTAAATGTATACAGTATAATAAGGCAATGGGTCACTCGTAAGTGCTGCTATCTTGCAGGTCTTGAGTTTGATTCCCGTTCTTTAAGGTCTGTGTAAGCATGTTACTACTTTGCAAACCGCTGTTGAACATTCTAACCTCTGTTGAACATTCTACAAGAGTTATCTCTTTTAAGGTTGGAGTTAGTATTTTAGCACTATTTGCATGGTGTTCCCTGTACCATATATAACTCTTTCTATATAGATATGTAATATTAATCTCTTCAATTAATCTGAGGGGTAATTCACTCCTTGCATCCAACTGGAGTCAGTATTGAACTTGGGCCCTTGGCAATGCAATGCAGCAGCCCTAACAATCACGCCATTGTGTCTCTGCCTGTGCTTTGCTTATTTTATACAGACATCTAGTGTTAACTTGCTTAAACAGAGCTTGAAAAAGATTATGCAGCTTTTTGACATCGGAATCAAATTCAGGATACAGGGGTTGTAATACAATGACATTTACCTCTACACCATTACATTACTATATATATATATATTAGATCAAATAATGTTAACACATAGTGCTGAGGAGGGAATCGAACTCTGGACACAAAAGCTGAAAGGCAGGCGTGCTAACCACCAAGCCATCACTCTCACTTGCATCTCTGTTACCTCAGCAGCTCCCCTTTCTATCCAGCAGCTGGTGAACTTGTTGCTGTATTCATTCTGAAAACCAGTCAGTACAGGCTAGGAGTGAGGCTTGAGTTCTGTGGTGGATCAGGGCTTAGAGCGCCAGTGTTAGAATGCTGGGGTCTGGAGTTCAATTCCCGTGTTGGCATGGTTTGAATGCATGTTTTATGTTCTAAATGAACTCGTTGATACTCTATAGATAAAGGATTACACCTAAAACCTGCGCAGCTGGGTGGCGCATTGGATAGCGCTGCTGCGTAGTAGTCATTGAGTTCTGAGTTCAATTCCAGTCTGAGCACTATCTGCAAGTTGCTTAAAGTTGAGCGTTCCATGGGTAGCAGTGATTGTTCCAAAAACAAAAACAGCTGGATGCTGTATGTGAAGCGGTGCCTCAATCAGGTAGCAGGACTTGGATTCCGATCTGAGCACTCTACCTGCCAGGAGTTTGCATGTTCTCCGTGTGTGTGTGGGTGGGCTCCGGCCCACCCTCCAAAAACATGCTTTCTAATTGGCCCCGCCCCCCTCATTTGAGGAAAAAAACCATTGCAGATCATGCTCAGGTTAGAATTGAACTCAGAACCCAGGGCTGCAGTTAGGGCCTTATACACCTGGCCCTGACATGAGCCTGGGCAATACTAAAGACAACAGACCCTGACATGAGCATGGGCAATACTAAAGGGAACAGACCCTGACATGAGCATGGGCAATACTAAAGGGAACAGACCCTGACATGAGCATGGGCAATACTAAAGACAACAAACCCTGACATGAGCATGGGCAATACTAAATGGAACAGACCCTGACATGGGAAGAAAGAATTTTTTTTTTTTTTTTTTTTTTTTTTTTTTTTTTAAGAAAGAAATTTTTTTTTTTAAGAAGATTTTTTTTTTTTTTTAAGAAAGATTTTTTTTTTTTTTTTCGAAAAAGATTCTTAAGAATCTTTCTTTCTTAAGAAAGATTCTTAAGAATCTTTTTCTAGATTCTTTCAAAGAAAGAATCTAGAAAAAGATTCTTTCAAAGAATCATTCTTAAGAATCTAGAAAAAGATTCTTAAGATTCTTTCAAAGAAAGAATCTAGAAAAAGATTCTTTCTAAGAATCTAGAAAAAGATTCTTAAGAATCTTTTTCTAGATTCTTTCAAAGAAAGAATCTAGAAAAAGATTCTTTCTTTAAAAGAATCTAGAAAAAGATTCTTAAGAAAGATTCTAAAGAATCTTTCTTTCTTAAGAAAGAAAAAGATTCTTAAGAATCTTTTTCTAGATTCTTAAGAAAGATTCTTAAGAATCTAGAAAAAAATTCTTAAGAATCTTTCTTTCTTAAGAATGAAAAAATTTCTTCTTAAAAAAAAAAAAAAATTTATTTCTTAAAAAAAAAAAAAAATTCTTTCTTCCTTCCTATGGGTTAGTTGCCTTTAGGATTGCCCAAGCTCATGTCAGGGTCTGTTGTCTTTAGTATGGCCCATGCTCATGTCAGGGTCTGTTGTCTTTAGTATGGCCCATGCTCATGTCAGGGTCTGTTGTCTTTAGTATTGCCCATGTCAGGGTTTGTTGCCTTTAGTATTGCCCAGGCTCATGTCAGGGTTTGTTGCCTTTAGTATTGCCCAGGCTCATGTCAGGGTTTGTTGTCTTTAGTATTGCCCAGGCTCATGTCAGGGTTTGTTGTCTTTAGTATTGCCCATGCTCGTGTCAGGGTTAGTTGTCTTTAGTATTGCCCAGGCTCATGTCAGGGCCAGGTGTATAAGGCCCTAACTGCAGCCCTGGGTTCTGAGTTCAATTCTAACCTGAGCATGATCTGCAATGGTTTTTTTCCTCAAATGAGGGGGGCGGGGCCAATTAGAAAGCATGTTTTTGGAGGGTGGGCCGGAGCCCACCCACACACACACGGAGAACATGCAAACTCCTGGCAGGTAGAGGGCTCAGATCGGAATCCAAGTCCTGCTACCTGATTGAGGCACCGCTTCACATACAGCATCCAGCTGTTTTTGTTTTTGGAACAATCACTGCTACCCATGGAACGCTCAACTTTAAGCAACTTGCAGATAGTGCTCAGACTGGAATTGAACTCAGAACTCAATGACTACTACGCAGCAGCGCTATCCAATGCGCCACCCAGCTGCGCAGGTTTTAGGTGTAATTCTTTATCTATAGAGTATCAACGAGTTCATTTAGAACATAAAACATGCCAACACGGGAATTGAACTCCAGACCCCAGCATTCTAACACTGGCGCTCTAAGCCCTGATCCACCACAGAACTCAATCCTCCTTCCTAGCCTTTACTGACTGGTTTTCAGAATGAATACAGCAACAAGTTCACCAGCTGCCTGATAGAAAGGGGAGCTGCTGAGGTAAAAGAGATACAAGTGAGAGTGATGGCTTGGTGGTTAGCACTCCTGCCTTTCAGCTTTTCAGCTTTTGTGTCCAGAGTTCGATCTCCTCCTCAGCACTATGTTAACATTATTTGATCTAAAATATATAGATAGATAGATAATAATGACAGAAGATGGAGCAATGTAATGGTGTAGAGGTAAATGTCATTGTATTACAACCCCTGTGTCCTGAATTTTTTTCTGTTGTCAAAAAGCTGCTTATTTTATACAGACATCTAGTGTTAATTTGCTTAAACAGAGCTTGAAAAAAATTACGCAAAGCACAGGCAGAGACACAATGGCGTGATTGTTAGGGCTGCTGCCTTGCATTACCAAAGGCCCAAGTTCAATACTAACCTCCTTTGGATGCCAGGAGTGAATTACCCCACAGATTAATCAGAGCTTTACTATAGATATGTAATATATATATCGTTAGAGTAATAGAAGAGATTAAGCATTATACACGTGTGCAGAGTATCCACATTCAAATAATGCTAAAATCCTCACTCCAGTGAGTGCTGAGGTTGGAATTACACCAAGGACTCAAAAACAAAAAGTCATTGTGTCACTCCACCTTTGATGAACATTCAAAACATATTTATATAGAGCAGGGGTCCCCAACCTTTTTTTACTTGTGAGCCACATTCAAGTATAAAATATCGGAGAGCAACAGAAGCATGCAAAAAGTTCCTGGCGCTTCCAAATAAATGTTGTGCTTGGGTATTGGTAGCTCCTATGTGGACTTTAAGCCAACAGGAGGGTCTGTTTGGCAGTACACATGGTTTTTATCCAACCAAAACCTGCCTTTAAATCGGGAATTCAAAAATAAGCACCTGCTTAGAGGCCACTGAGAGCAACATCCAAGGGGTCAGAGAGCAACATGTTGCTCAAGAGCCATTGGTTGTTGATCACTGATATAGAGAAAACATGGTTAGACAGACCTTTACACAATGGGAATAACATTCAGAAGCCAAGACCTGCAAGATAGCAGCACATACTAGTGACCCATTGCCTTATTATATACATTTACTGCTTTAATGCAGTGTCTAAATCTAGGCCATTTATGCTATGTATATAGTGAAGATTGGAATCAATGACTCAGTAAGTGTTGCAGTCTTGGGCGAGTTATTTGAAATGTGTGTGTGTTTAACATACTGTATGAATACTCATTTAGTATTGGTCCATGCTTTGGGGAATACCGTGTGTTGCCGCAAGCCCACATTCCATACATCTTTACATTTGGTATATCAATCTCAGTATACCAAATTTACACTATATAAATATTGTTTCTGTTAATGTGCTGTAGGTGTTGCACTCTGGTCTATCGTCATGAACTGGCGGTTATCTCCTTGCACCCGGCATCTTCTGCACGAGTGGCTGCATTGTTTGCATCCAGACCCTTGATACTGTATGTTTACTATTTAGACTTTCAAAGTAGCAGTGACAACTTTTCCAGTTCTAAACCCAGCTCTCCCTAATCATGAGTAGGCACCTGTGGTCAGGCCTGGACTGGGAGTCAAAATAGGCCCAGCCATTCTAAGTACACAGAGGCCCAAACAGCCCCCTACCAGCCCAAACAGCCCCCTACCAGCCCACTATATGGTAACTTTCTATGGAACCATACAGCAGCCCATCTGGCATTTGCCAGAACCCACAGATTGCCAGTCCGGGCCTGCCTGTGGTCCCCCATTTATGTTATGTGTACACTTATAATGCATCTGTGAACCTGGTGTGACCTGCCATTCCCTACCCATGCATTAACTGCCATTGTTTTAGCTAGCACCACATTTTGATATGCTATCTTAAGTTACACTGCTCTGATGTGATTACTACATAGTTAAATCAGATTGAAGAAAGCCCAAAGTCCATCAAGTCCAGCCCCCCCTAAATGAAACCCAGCATCCAAACATACACACACTCTGACCCCACCACAAACTAACATAAACCAAAATCTATATTAATTGTATTTTTTTTGTATCACACTAGCTTTTGATATTATTTCTGTGCAAGAAGAAATCATCCAAGCCACTTTTAAACTGAATCAGCCATCACAACCTCACTGTCCTGACTGTGTAGAACCCACTACGTTGCTTCAAATGAAAGTTCTTTTCTTCTGGTCTAAAGGGGTGGCCTCTGGTACAGTGATCCACTTTATGGGTAAAAAGGTCCCCTGCTATTTGTCTATAATGTCCTGTAATGTACTTGTAAAGTGTAATCAGGTCCCCTTACAAGTTTTCCAGAGAAAACAACCCCAACCTTGGCAGGCTTTCCTCATGGATCAATTCTTCCATTGTTTGCAGCATTTTGGTTGTATATCTCTGCTCTTTCTCCAGCTCATTAATAACCTTAAGGGCTGGGGTCCAAAACTGCACCACCTGCTCCAGGTGACACCTTACCAGGGACCTGTAAAAATGCAGAATTATGTTTTCATCTGTTGAGTTCATGACCTTTTTTTATAGAAGAAAGTACTTTATTTGCTTGAGTAGCCACAGAATAACACTGCCCGGCTTTAGATAACATCTACAAAAAACTCTAGACCCTTCTCAGTTAAGGGCACCCCCCCCCCAACACACTGCCATTTTGTGTATAACTGGCATGTATATTATTTTTGCCAAAGTGCAGAACCTTGCATTCATCAACATTGAACCTCATTTTCCAGTTTGCTGCCCAGTTTTCCAATTTTGACCACTCTGCAAAGTGGCAGCATCCTGCATGGAACCTATAGTTCTACAGAGCCCTGCGATATTCCACTAACACTGATCCAATCAGAAAATGTTCTATTTAACTTCACTCTTTGTAATCTATCTTTTAGCCAGTTCTCTACCCAAGTACAAATACAGTTATGGGCTCCATTATCCAGAAACCCAGTTATCCAGAAAGCCCCAAATTATGGGAAGGCCATATCTAGTATAAGAATCTAAAAACAACTGGACTTGCCGAGTTTTTAGATTTACTTATACTAGATATACCATGACCTGGATGAATGAAAATCTTCATAATCATATTGCCATCTCCCATAGTCTCCATTTTAAGCAAATATTTCAAATTGTTAATAATGATTTCCTATTTCTCTGTAAAAATAAAATAGTACCTTGTACCTGATATAAACTGAGATATAATTAATCCTTATTGGAAGCAAATCAATCCTACTGGGTTTATTTAAGGTTTACATGATTTTTAAACAGATAAAGTATGGAGATCCAAATTAAGGATAGAGCCCTTGATCTGGAATACCCCATAGGCCCTGAGCATTCTGGATAACAGGTCCATACCTGTACTATGTTCCAGGCCAACATTCCTTAATTTAACCAATAAGCTTCTGTGTGGCAGTGTATCAAATGCTTTCGCAAAGTCTAAGTAGATCACATCCACTGCCATCCCAGCATCAAGGTCTCTGCTCACCTTCTCATAAATAGAAATGAAATTATTCTGGCAATATCTTTTATGCATAAAACTATGCTGGCATAAACTCATAGTATTATTAATATTTGTTTTTATCTCACGTATTTTCACTTATGTATTGATTTTTGACACCATTTCACTGAAAGGAGGGTTAAGTTTGTGATCTTCCTCATGGAGAAACCAACGGAATTGTGGATCAAACAGTTTGATCGAAAAAGTGGTCACACACCAACCTTTTGTCCTTATCCTTATACTTGGAACAGGAGGAAGAAAAACAGCATTACTAGTGTGCTTTTTGCTCTAAACTTGCCAAATTTCTCTATTTGCCCTCTCCCCTCCTCCTAAAACACAGACATCTGGGACACCTACCTCTCACCTTAAAGGGGCAGTTCACCTTTAAGTTAACATGTATGTTATAGAATGGCTAATGCTAAGCAACCTTTGAATTAATCTTCATTTTTTCTTTTTTACAGTTTTTATTTAAATTAGTTGCCTTCTTCTTCAGATTCTTTTCAAGATTTCAAATTGGGGTCATTAACCCAATCTAATGCTCTGTAAGGCTACAAAGGTACAGTTACTGCTACTTTTCATTACTTTTTTTTTTGTTTTTTTTTAACTTTTATTTCTGTTCAGGCCTCTCCTGTTCATATTCCAGTCTCTTAATCAAATCAATGCATGGTTGCTAGTAATTTGTTTTTTTTTTCCCTAGCTAAACTCACATTTTTTCTAGAAATGTTTTCTTTTTATTTCTGCTACATTGTTGCACCATTTATCTTTATTGTATCATCATTGAGAGGCAATTTCAGAAAGGGGAAGCAACGCAAGTGTTTTCCTTACTGCAATTCACAATATTGCTGGTAGGGAAGAATTCAGAGGAAACTAGTCACCCACAAAAGAGGAGATTTAGCATGAGGGACTTGTCTACGATCCATTACCCTTTAAAGTGCAGTGTTAGTATGAAAAAGAGAAAAACACGAGTGCAGTGGGGGCCCAGGTTTCCAGGGTTGGTTTGCTTTGGCCGTTTCTCTGTTCCATTCTTCATGCGAGGTGTGAACCAGGATAGTAGCTGGGAATCCAAGTGTGGGTTTAATTGGCCATTTCATCTGTGTAAACTTTATCCTGACAATCATGAAGAAGCAAAGGCCTATAAGAAAACACAACAATCCTTTTAACCCATTTCATATGAACTAGATCTCATTTCTTTTTCTAATCACATTTGTTTTTCTTTCTAATTCCATCTTTAGATGAAGGACAGAGTCAATACAGGGCAATATACAGGACAATATAGCACTTATAACACAGTATTAAAGTGGCAGAGCATCAAGTATATCCAGTGATGAATATGTTCAGAATGGTGACATTCCATGTGCTGACTGAAGAAGAATACCCCTTTCACCAAGTCGTTCACCTTTGTCACTCTAGTATCAGTAAATTTAGTGCGTGCTACAACAATAAATACAACAGAATTAAATGTACATACACAACAAATGTGGGGTTACAAGATAAGTCCCAGGAGAAATCTTTCAGAAGAAATGGGATACCACATAGGCTCTAAAGTATCCAATGTATAACCCATCCAATTCTCTCTGTTTAAAGGAGAAGGAAAGGAGTTATTTACTTGGGGGTGCCAAAAGTTATGCACCCCAAATTATTGTATATACTTACCTCACACCCTGGGCCTGCCGGGGTTCTTCCAGAGAGCACCATGGAGCAATCGGCTTCTGGGCTTTCTTCGCACGGGTGTGCATGCGCAGTAGTGCCAAAGTTTAGCCATTGGCCATAGCCATTTAGCCATAGTCGGCCATTTTGTTCTACTGCGCCTGCCCAGGAAATTTGAAGAAATTAGGCCAATTGCTTTGTGGGGCTCGCTGGAAGAACCCTGGACGGGTGCAGTTTTCTCCTGATCTGTGCAGCGGCCCAGGGTGTGAGGTAGTATATATAATCACATGGGGGTGCTTAACTTTTGCCACCCCCAGTTAAATATGCCTTTCCTTCTCCTTTTAAGGAGTAATTCTCTATCCCCAACTGACCTAGGGGTCTTGCTTCTATCAGATATGAATCATTTTATGGAGATTTGAAGTTAGTGCATATAGCTTGTTCTGGAAGTCAGCTTCTGAAAAATCAACACATGTACTGAATTTGGGGGGGGGGGTTTAAAAACACAAAGACCCCCCAAAACCATATATTTTTGGAAAGTACACATTCAACCGAATCCAAAATGGGTAACCATGTCTTTCTACTACAGAGTTACAATGCCTTCCCAAAATTGCTCGTTGCCTAGAGACTGGGGAATGAACAGGGACCGAGCAAGTGGCTTTAAAAGCCATTCCTCTGCTGCCATTCCTGGAAGTACTGCAGATCATAGAAATTACAATCTGTGGCACTTAAAGGAGGATTGTCCCTTACGTTTCATCTCTCTGTTTGTCCCTCTGTCCATCCATGTGTCAATCCGTCTCCCTTCCTGTCGATCTGTTTCTCTCAGTGCTTAACATGTTTTCATCATCACAACGTTTCCCAGAAGTCAAAAGGCACAAGTTTTACCCAATTTTCTCTGTTCCATTCTTCATGCGAGGTGTGAACCAGGATAGTAGCTGGGAATCCAAGTGTGGGTTTAATTGGCCATTTCATCTGTGTAAACTTTATCCTGACAATCATGAAGAAGCAAAGGCCTATAAGAAAACACAAGAATCCTTTTAACCCATTTCATATGAACTAGATCTCATTTCTTTTTCTAATCACATTTGTTTTTCTAATTCCATCTTTAGATGAAGGACAGAGTTATCCTACACAGACAGGACAATATAGAACTTATAACACAGTATTAAAGTGGCAGAGCGTCAAGTATATCCAGTGATGAGTATGTTCAGAATGGTGACATTCCATGTGCTGACTGAAGAAGAATGCCCCTTTCACTAAGTCGTTCACCTTTGTCACTCTAGTATCAGTAAATTTAGTGCGTGCTACATAAATACAAAAAACACAACAATAAATACAACAGAATTAAATGTACATACACAACAAATGTGGGGTTATAAGGGTTATAAGATAAGTCCAGGAGAAATCTTTCAGAGAAAATGGGATACCCCATAGGCTCTAAAGTATCCAATGTATAACCCCATTCCAATTCGCTCTGTTTAAAGGACAAGGAAAGGAGTTCTTTACTTGGGGGTGCCAAAAGTTATGCACCCCAAATTATTATATATACTTACCTCACACCCTGGCCCTGCCGGGGTTCTTCCAGAGAGCACCATGGAGTGATCGGCTTGCGGGCTTTCTTCGCACGGGTGTGCATGCGCAGTAGAGCCAAACTTTAGAAAAGAAGTCGGCCATTTTGTTCTACTGTGCCTGCCCCAAGAAATTTGAAGAAATTAGGCCAATTGCTTTGTGGGGCTCGCTGGAAGAACCCCTGGACTGGTGCAGTTTTCTCCTGATCTGTGCAACGGCCCAGGGTGTGAGGTAGTTATTAGAGATGTCGCAAACTGTTCGCCGGCGAACTTGTTTGCGCGAACATCGGTGTTCGCGCTCGCCGGAAGTTCGCGAACGTCGCGCAACGTTCGCCATTTTGGGTTCGACATTGTTGGCGCTTTTTTTTGCCCTCTCACCCCAGACCAGCAGGTACATGGCAGCCAATCAGGAAGCTCTCCCCTGGACCACTCCCCTTCCCTATAAAAACCGAAGCCCTGCAGCGTTTTTTCACTCTGCCTGTGTGTGCTGAAGAGATAGTGTAGGGAGAGAGCTGCTGCCTGTTAGTGATTTCAGGGACAGTTGAAAGTTTGCTGGCTAGTAATCGTTTTGATACTGCTCTGTTATTGGAGGGACAGAAGTCTGCAGGGGTTTGAGGGACATTTAAGCTTAGGTAGCTTTGCTGGCTAGTAATCTACCTTCTACTGCAGTGCTCTGTATGTAGCTGCAGTGGGCAGCTGTCCTGCTTCTGATCTCATCTGCTGACTGCTGCAATAACAGTAGTCCTTGTAAGGACTGCTTTTATTTATTTTTTTTTTTGTTTTACTACTACTACTACTACTACTACTACTATAAGAGCCCAGTGCTATTAGTCTAGCAGTGTTGGGGAGTGGGACTGGTGTGCTAATCTGCTGCTCCTAGTAGTTCAGCAGCACCAACTTTAATTTTTTTTTTTAATATTCATTTTTTTTTTATTTTACTTTTTTTTATTTTACTACCGCTGTAGTAGTGTATAAGTTGACCTTTTAGGCATTATTTGCCCTGTAGGCATTATTTGCACACTGTTTTCTTCAACCCGCCATCTAGCTGTGTGACCTTGTTCACATTCTGTCTAAATATCCATAATATTACCGTCTCCAGAAAAAACACCGGAGTGACTTTTTTCAAGCAGCATTCATATATTTTACGTAATCCGTATCCACCGCTGTAGTAGTGTATACGTTTTGTAGGCATTATTTGCACACTGTTTTCTTCAACCCGCCATCTAGCTGTGTGACCTTGTTCACATTCTGTCTAAATATCCATAATATTACCGTCTCCAGAAAAAACACCGGAGTGACTTTTTTCAAGCAGCATTCATATATTTTACGTAATCCGTATCCACCGCTGTAGTAGTGTATACGTTGACCTTGTAGGCATTATTTGCACACTGTTTTCTTCAACCCGCCATCTAGCTGTGTGAGCTTGTTCACATTTTGTCTAAATATTGATAATATTATCGTCTCTAGAAAAACCACTTGAGTTACTTTTTTTCAAGCAGCATTCATATATTTTACGTAATCCGTATCCACCGCTGTAGTAGTGTATACGTTGACCTTGTAGGCATTATTTGCACACTGTTTTCTTCAACCCGCCATCTAGCTGTGTGAGCTTGTTCACATTTTGTCTAAATATTGATAATATTATCGTCTCTAGAAAAACCACTTGAGTTACTTTTTTTCAAGCAGCATTCATATATTTTACGTAATCCGTATCCACCGCTGTAGTAGTGTATACGTTGACCTTGTAGGCATTATTTGCACACTGTTTTTCTTCAACCCGCCATCTAGCTGTGTGAGCTTGTTCACATTTTGTCTAAATATTTGATAATATTATCGTCTCTAGAAAAACCACTTGAGTTACTTTTTTTCAAGCAGCATTCATATATTTACGTAATCCGTATCCACCGCTGTAGTAGTGTATACGTTGACCTTGGTAGGCATTATTTGCACACTGTTTTCTTCAACCCGCCATCTAGCTGTGTGTATTATCGTTTCCAGAAAAACCAACTGAGTTTTTGTTGTTGTTGTTGTTTTTTTAAAAATAATGCCAGGCAAAGGCAGGCCGCCACGCAGAGGCCGTTGCTAGGGCCGTGCTGCTATGCAATCCTGTGGCCCTAGCAAATTGCCCAGTTTTAAAAGCCAATGACCCTTGAACTCCCAAAATGCTGAAGAGGTAGTTGACTGGCTTACACAGCACACCCCCATCCTCTACCGTTTCTAACTTTACCACAACATCCTCCTCATCCTCCACTGCTATGGCCCACCCCACGTAACACTCCTCCACCACCGGTGCCCCTTCTTCACTGGGGTCAGAGGAGTTATTTTCTCCATGAGTTTCTTGAACTGAGTAATGCGCAACCATTATTGCCAGAAGAAGATGAAGGAGATGAGGACCTTACACCAGATTTAATTCTGGCAGAGAACACGATAGAGATGGACATAATGAGTGATGAGGAGGAGGTCCCCGCTGCTGCTTCCTTCTGTGATGTGTCAGAAAGAAATTGATGCATCTGAGGAGAATGATGATGAGGAGATTGATGTTTTGTGGGTGCCTAGTAGAAGAGAGCAAGAGGAGGGTAGTTCAGATGGAGAGACGGAGAGTCAGAGAGGCAGTAGGAGAATAAGACTTAGAAGAAGCAGGGAGGACAGCCCGCAGGGATCAGTAGGGCAACAACATGTATCGGCACCTGTGTTCAGCCGGCCAACGCACCCGCCATTGCCGCCAATGCCGCCAACTTCTACTGTTACCGCCAGATCGCACACTTCCAAAAAGTCAGCAGTGTGGGATTTTTTAATGTGTGTGCCTCTGACAAAAGCATTGTAATTTGCAATGAGTGCAGTCAGAAACTGAGCCTTGGTAAGCCCAACAGCCACATAGGTACAACTTCTATGCGAAGGCACATGAGCGGCAAGCACAAAGCACTTTGGGAGCAACACCTCAAAGGCAACAGGCAAACTAAAAGCCACACTCCTTCTGGTCCAGCATCTTACTGCTCTACCTCTGCTCTCCTTGACCCGTCTGAACCACCCTCCACTCCGCCTTCCACCTTGACCACCTGTTCCCATTCCCCAGTCATCTGCCACCAGCCAAGTTTCTGTGAAGGCCATGTTTGAGCGTAAGAAGCCAATGTCTGACTGTCACCCCCTTGCCCGGCGTCTGACAGCTGGCTTGTCTGCACTCTTAGCCCGCCAGCTTTTACCATACCAGCTGGTGGACTCTGAGGCCTTCCGCAAATTTGTAGCAATTGGGACACCGCAGTGGAAGGTACCCAGCCGCAATTTTTTTTCTAAAAGGGAATACCACACCTGTACCAACATGTGCAGAGCCAAGTTACCGCATCTCTGTCACTTAGTGTTGGGCCAAAGGTCCATATGACTACTGACGCATGGTCCTCCAAGCATGGTCAGGGCAGGTATGTCACCTACACTGCCCACTGGGTGAACTTGGTAATGGCTGGGAAGCAGGGAATGGGTAGCTCAACAACAACAGTGGAGTTGGTGTCACCGCCACGGATTGCACGCGGTTCTGCCACCACCTCTACTCCTCCATCGCTCTCTACCTCGTCTTCTTCTTCTTCTTACTCTGCTGCTGGGTCCTCCTTCTCCTCCTCCACACCTGTGCACCCCCAGCTCCCCTAGGCTATTCGACGTGCCAGGTACGCCGTTGTCACGCTGTCTTGGGGATGACGTGCCTGGAAAGCAAAAAACCATACCGGATCTGTACTCCTGTCATCTCTGCAGTCACAGGCCGATCGGTGGCTGACCCCACACCAACTGCAGATCGGAAAAGTGGTGTGTGACAATGGAAGCAATCTGTTGGCAGCGTTGAGACTAGGGCAATTTAACACATGTGCCCTGCATGGCACATGTGTTAAATTTAATAGTCCAACGTTTTGTCTCCAAGTACCCAGGATTCCAGGACGTTCTCACCCAGTCCAGAAAGGTGTCGGCCCATTTCAGACGTTCCTACACAGCCATTGGCACGCCTTGCTGACATTCAGCAGCGCTACAACATGCCAGTCAGGGCGTTTGATTTCTGACAGCCAGACTCGCTGGAATTCACGCTCCTTATGTTGGAACGTCTGCTGCAACCAACAAAGGGCCGTCAACGAGGTACCTTTTTGAACTGGGTGGTAGGACTGATCTGCACAGCTGGGGATTTTTTTTCCCCGTTACTGGGTGCTTATGCGCGATGCCTGCAGGCTCATGCGACCTTTTGAAGAGGTGACAAATATGGTCAGTCGCACCGAAGGCACCATCAGCGACCTAATACCCTTTCGCTTTCTTCCTGGAGCGTGCCGTGCGACGAGTGACAGATGAGGCTGTAGACCAGCGTGACGAGGAGCTGGAAGCGCACGATTTCTGGTCGGAATCACCAGAACGAACCCAGGCACCTGCTGCAACGCAGGGAGAGGTGCCAGAAGTGGAGTCAGAGGAGGAAGGTGGCTTTGTGGAGGAGGAGGAGGAGGACCAACAGGAGCAGGCTTCCCAGGGGGCTAGTGGTGACCTTTTGGGGACCCCTGGTCTTGTACGTGGCTGGGGGGAGGAGACCGTGGATGATGCAGTCCTTGATAATGAGGAAGCGGAGATGGATAGCTCTGCATCCAACCTTGTGAGAATGGGGTCTTTCATGCTGTCATGCCTGTTGAAGGACCCCCCGTATCAAGAGGCTTAAGGAGAAGGACCTGTACTGGGTCGCAACGCTACTAGACCCTCGGTACAAGCATAAAGTGTCAGAAATGTTACCAACATACCACAAGTCCGAAAAGATGCGGCATTTACAAACCAGCCTGCAAAACATGTTGTACAATGCTTTTAAGGGTGATGTCACTTCAGGAACTCATCAACATTCCAGGGGCAGAGGTGCCAGTAATCCTGCCACGAGCACACCTGCAAGGACAAAGCCCTTTGGCCAGTCTGTAACGTCAGACATGCAAATGTTTTTCTGTCCAAGGCAGCGCCACAACCCTTCTGGATCCACCCTCAAAGAACGCCTCGACCGGCAGGTAGCGGACTACCTGGCATTAACTGCAGATATCGACACTCCTGAGGAGCGATGAACCCCTGGACTACTGGGTGCGCAGGCTTGATCTGTGGCCAGAGCTGTCACAATTTGCCATGAACCTCTTGTCTTGCCCAGCCTCAAGTGTGCTCTCAGAAAGGACCTTCAGTGCAGCAGGAGGGATTGTAACTGAGAAGAGAACTCGCCTAGGTCACAAAAGTGTCGATTACCTGACCTTTATTAAAATGAATGAGGGGTGGATCTCGGAGGGTTACTGCACGCCGGAAGACTTCTGACTTCTATGCAGCTGTCCTTCTCTTCAAGCCTCATGACTCCACACACAGCTGTCCTTTAGCGTCCTCCTCCTCCCTCCGCCACCGTTACAAACTAGGGTGCAAACCCTACTGGTTTAATTTTTTCTGGCCTCTGTGCTTCAGTGGCTGCAACCAAAAAAACTGGGCAAAACAATGTCTACAAGGTCAACGTATGGCCAAAAAATGACTATTTTCAGCATTTATATGGCATATTTTTTTCTGGCAACTGTGCTTCAGTGGCCTGCGTCCAAAAAAATGCATATTTTCTGCATTTATATGGCATAATATTTTTCTGGCCTCTGTGCTTCAGTGGCTGCAACCAAAAAAATGCATATTTTCAGCATTTATATGGCATAATTTTTCTGGCAACTGTGCTTCAGTGGCTGCGACCAAAAAAATGCATATTTTCAGCATTTATATGGCATAATTTTTCTGGCCTCTGTGCTTCAGTGGCTGCAACCAAAAAAAATTTATATTTTCAGCATTTATATGGCATAATTTTTCTGGCAACTGTGCTTCAGTGCTGCGACCAAAAAATGCATATTTTCTGCATTTATATGGCATAATTTTTCTGGCCTCTGTGCTTCAGTGGCTGCAACCAAAAAATTTATATTTTCAGCATTTATATGGCATAATTTTTTCTGGCCTCTGTGCTTCAGTGGCTTGCAACCAAAAAAATGCATATTTTCAGCATTTATATGGCATAATTTTTCTGGCAACTGTGCTTCAGTGGCTGCGACCAAAAAAATGACTATTTTCAGCATTTATATGGCATATTTTTCTGGCCTCTGTGCTTCAGTGGCTGCGGCCAAAAAACTGGGCAAACAATGCCTACAAGGTCAACGTATGGCAAAAAATGACTATTTTCAGCATTTATATGGCATATTTTTTCTGGCAACTGTGCTTCAGTGGCTGCAACCAAAAAAACTGGGCAAACAATGTCCTACAAGGTCCAACGTATGGCGAAAAATTACTATTTTCAGCATTTATATGGCATATTTTTTATGGCAACTGTGCTTCAGTGGCTGCGTCCAAAAAACTGGGCCAAACAATGCCTACAAGGTCAACGTATGGCAGTTGTTTTAAAGAGAACAGTAGATTACTAGCCAGCAAAGCTACCTAAGCTAAAATGTCCCTCAAATCCCTGCAGACTTCTGTCCCTCCAATACAGAGCAGTATCAAGCAGATTACTAGCCAGCAAACTTACTATCATCTGTCCCTGAAATCACTAACAGCTCTCCCCCTACACTATCTCTTCCAAGCACACACAGGCAGATTTTTCAGATACATTTTTGCCCTTGATCCCCCTCTGGCATGCCACTGTCCAGGTCGTTGCAACCCTTTAAACAACTTTAAAATCATTTTTTCTGGCCAGAAATGTCTTTTCTAGATGTTAAAGTTCGCCTTCCCATTGAAGTCTATGGGGTTCGCGAACCGTTCCGCGAACCGCTCGCATTTTTGCGCAAGTTCGCGAATATGTTCGCGAACTTTTTTTCCGACGTTCGCTACATCCCTAGTAGTTATATATAATCACATGGGGTGCTTAACTTTTGGCACCCCAAGTTAAATATGCCTTTCCTTCTCCTTTAAAGGGGAAGGAAACCTAGCCCGGCGCAAACTAATGTATCAACTAATGTATAAACTGATATATCAGTTTTTCAACAGTTATCAGTGACCCTGCCCTCTTTCCAGAGCTGCTTTAGAAAGACATAAGAAGGTAAAAAATGAAACTTTAAAGGGCAATCGGTTACCTAAATTTTTCCCCACCAGAGGTGCAAATTACAGATCCAATACTCCAGTTGGGGGAAACCATAGGTTTTTCTTTTCGCTTTTTTATTTTTACTTTTTTGAAAAGAATTGCCCCACCAGTGCTAGGCCATCCCCTCCAGGAGGGAGCTCCCAGTGTGGGTGGTCAGTGTGGGTGGACAGTTGTTTGAGCGATACATATGCAGATTATGTGCAAAGTTGTGGAATGTTTGGGACTGCGCTCTAAGTGCACACCTTGCAGTTTTTCATTCTAAGCACCCCCTTACCTGTGAAATACCCTACACAAACTATATATAAGTTCACACCTGCAGCTATTCAAGCGGTGGCCATCCTTGCTTTCCTACATGCAGAATTGAGGATTGCAGTTCTCCATAGAAGTTTGCAGTTTTGGCCTGAAATATAGAAAAAAATAACATCAAAATTGTCCCAACAGCTAAGGAATCCTACTAAATATCAATCAACAACTTCTGCCCAAACACAACGATACCCCACATGAATGGGTGCATATAAAGACACAACCTCCTAACACCCCTAAAACAGGGCCAATACATAAGGTCAATGTTAGCTGGGAAGTTTGGGACTGCGCTCTAAGTGTAGCACCTTGCAGTTTTTCATTCTAAACACCCCTTACCTGTGAAATACCCCACACAAACTATACATTTCTGCAGTTATTCAGCAGCACCATCCTTGCTTTCCCTACTTACAGAACTGGGGATGCAATTCCAGGGATACCAAATATACTAGCAAAATATGAAATGTTGCCCAGAAATACAGCATCAGCGACTGCACTCAAGGGGAGCTTATGAAGTGTATGTAAAAAAAAAAAAAAAAAAATATGTTGTGGCATCAGAGAGATGAAATCAGGGTTGGACTGGGCCGGGAGGACCACCAGGAAAAACCCGGTGGGCCCCGGCTCTTTTGGGCCCCACTGGCCAGATTCGCTCCTTGCACTTCTTCTACTTCTGTTCCTGAAGCCGGTTGCACTGATGCACGGCACTAGAAAAAGGTACACGCACACGCAGGGGTGGGAGAGAGATAGTGCAGAAGAAATGCTTGGGGGACCTGGGGATGGTGTGGGGGGCCCCTGAGGCTGCAGGCCACACTGGATAAAATCTAACAGGCAAGATGACATTTTCTGCATGGAGTCTTCACAAAATGTAATGCACCCTTTACTTCACCTAACACCTCATTTGACTACACCTCCAGTGCAGCAGGTAAAAAAAAATCCACGCGAACACAACATAAAATTCTATTAGAACCCAGAAACACACAAACCATAAGACACCATAAAGAAAATTTGCACAAAGCGGGATACCAGTCCTTATTATAATATCTAATCACTACACACAATTTATTCCCCTTTAAATAATGCAGCTGTATATGGTATATTTGAAAACATGGTTTGAAACCATTACCTGGGGTTGCAAAACTACTGTGTATCTGGTCTGATACCCCTTTTGCGGCACATTTTTCAAGGCTTTTTGGGCAAAATTGTTTGCCAAGTGTGGTTAGAAGCATATCTATAAAGTGTTCCCAATCAATGGGGCCACGTTGTCACTAGCGGGTAATCTCACAGAATCTCAGTGGCACCAGGAGTATCTGCAGCTGATATTTATAATAGGACAATTTAGGGTCTGGTACTGCTGCCTTATATACAACATATGAATTTCTAAGGGCCATTTGAATCAAATATATATATGTTGGAGTTGGTCGGTTCTTATTAACAGCACCAGGTACTTATTCTACTCCTTGCCACAGGAGGTTTATTTTTAGGGGGCCTCCCAGCTCTCTGTTCTGCAGTTGTTGACTTGTTGTGGATTGACATCAGTATGAATAAATATTTGTGTTACAATATATTTCAGTCAGCACTCACCAGTTCCACAGTTTTTTTCATTCGTGCATGTGACTTGTGGTGCACCACCAACAGGATTACAAACTTGTTATTCAACACAGCACGGGTGGAAGAATATGGTTAAAAAGCCTTTATTTGAAACACATGGCTTTTGATCTGTGACAAGTGCTCGATAAGGACCAGGAACAGGCCACAAATGTTGCACTTGTCGCACATCAAAACCATGTGTTTTCCAGGAGTGCTGTGTTGGATAACAATACTTTTTTGTGTCACATATTTAAAGGCAAGGAGCTCATTATTTTCTCGGAGCATAAGCATGACTCGATTTTTTGTTTATCAGATCCCTGTGAAATCCTTTTTGGACACAGTTTATGTGCCACAGGCTGAGGTGCCCAATGAATATAGGACTCTAAAGAGGGGAATACTTATGCCAAAAGTTTATACACATTTAGTGGTAACCTCGGCCCAGAAGTGGAGGAATAAGCTCCCACACAATTTTTCCACTGACAGTCAAATCAAGGGCAGCAACCAGGGGGGTCTAATTGGGAGTCCCTGCCCTCATAAATTATGAGCTAGCTGGTTCTACAAGTTGCTTTTGCAGATTTGACATCAAAAGCGGGCATGTTTGGGAATGTATTGTCAGAATGTTATGCGCTCTTTAAAAGAGAAGTGATTCATCTATACAAATGTTTTTGGAAGGGGTGTGCACTTCTCCCAGCACTATGTAATATGCACCCGAAACTCACAATCAGTGACAAGAACAGCCAGAAAAAGCTGACAGCTATGCAAAGACAGACGCACTGTAACACAAGCAAGGCAGAGGCAAGAGAAAAAATAAATGGAGATAAGCTAAACAAATCTAGCAAAGAAACAAAATCAACTATGAGTCCAACCCCCTGAATTCCCTTTCACCATTGGACTGTCGATGCACTAGTCAGAAGAGCTATCAATCTGATAGGGAGCCTAAGGCCAGGGTCAAAATGGGGGCAGAAAACTTTTCTGCACTGAATCAGCTCAGTGTAAACAGATTAGGATGAACTGTGAGTCCAGTGGCGTAACTATAGAGCAGTGGTCCCCAACAAGTGGAGTTAAAAGACTACACCCTTGAAAACTGAACAAAGCTTAACCCAGAGTAAGTATGTTCCTTACTATATTCTATGGCCTAAGTACCACCTATTTCAAGTACAAGGATATGTTCTACAGACAGAAGCATGGCTGCACCATGGGATCAACCAGTTTCAGCCATTGTGGCAAACCTGTACATGGAGGATGTGGAAAGAAAGGCCCCTGGATAACTTCAAATGAATCACTCCCAGTCATTGGTTCTGATATGTGGATGACACCTGGGTTAAAATACACACACAGGAGGCACAGACTTTCACTAAACACAACAAAGTGAACCACAACATCAGGTTTACAAAAGCAGATAACACAGTGACTTTTTTGGACTGTTTGATAAGAGTCAGAGAGTGTGGAAAGCTGGAAATAGAAGTCTACAGGAAAACACCCACACAGACCAGTACCTGCTGTTTGAACTCCCACTATCTACTAGAAATGTCACCGACGGCCATTAAAGTCTATGGGCGAATGTTTTTTGGCGTTTTTTTTGACGCACAACGCCATACGAGTCTACGGGCGTCATTTTTGTGGCGAAACTAGGCGCCCATCCCTAAAACACCAAGACTACCGGTGAAGGTGGAAAACAGGACAGGCAAAATAACTTGGTCCTCCCATATGTAGCCGGGGTGTCCGAAAAACATAGAAAGATGTTTGATAAACACCACATTCCAGTCTGCTTGAAAACCAGCAACTGGTTCACCCCAAAGACCCAACCCCAAAACACAAGAAGAGTAACATAGTGTATGCAGTGCAGTGAGGAGTGCTCTGATTTGTAATGTGGGGAGAAAACCAAACAGTTACACCAGCGTTATGGCACATCTAAAAGAAAAAGGACACACGATTGAAGACTGCCAAGTCCAGATTCTAGACCGGGGAGAACGACCTATGTTACTATTCTATCCTTTTATTAGGACTTGTGGGTGATTTAAAGTCCTAGCAACATCTCTCATAAGTTCCCAGTGCTTGGGATCCCATTCAGATGCAGACGGCCCTATAATTCTGCCTCTTGGCCTATGCTCGGTGGCCTTCCTACAAACCTGGGAATCAATTTATAATTAATGCATATTGGAAAGTTCCTTACAATTTAATTCACTGTCAATATTAAAATATATAGATTTACCATATCTGCACCTGAGAGCTCCCCGCCCCCCCAAGGCATGGTCCCTCAGATATATAGGGTCCTGTTGTTAATATCTGGGTGCTAGAATAGCTTCTTTATTTCAATATATTAAAGCCACTGATTTCTCCCAAGTAGCAATATGTGCAAGTCCTGGGCCTCATTCATGGGTGCTTCATCTAGTCACCCTTCTCAGTATAGATGTAAGTATTGTAGATGTGGAAGGGGAGGTGGGTTAATGGTGGTAGTCGTGTACTACACACATGCACCTGTTCCACAGCACAGGAATGAACATACCTCCCAACTGTTGTTTTCTGCAGGACAGTCACAATTTTGACAGCTCAGCCCGCAGTCCCGGGTTTCTTACTGAAATGTGTAGACTTTCTCTTTGATCTCCTGCACTGATACCAGAAAAAGATACAAAGTTAATTAAAAAAATACTTTTTTTTTTATGCAGAGAGCCCAGAACAGTCAGCAGCCGCAATTCGATACTTTTACTTTTAGTTAAGATAAGCAAAGATACAATTGTAACTATTTAAGATAAGCAGGTCTGCTGGGAGAACTGAGACTTTCACCTTCATTTGCAAAGCTATAACACGTAACACATAAAACATTGCAATAAAACGCCCATAAATGTGTTCAGACTTCCATAACCTGACACATTTGGACATGGTCCTTAGGGGGTGTGGTCACAAAATGGGCAAGACCAAAAAGATTTCATCAACGTTTTTATCCCTCTTTTAGTTCTTCAAACTAATGAAAAACAGAACAGACAACATCATCATAAACAAAGGTGAACTGAGAGAGGCACCAGTGCACTGACACTTAACCCTTTCACTGCCAGTTACCCATTTCATTTGCACTCAGTGTCAGACATGTTGTGCTCTCTCACTCTAGGGACATATCCTGGGATTTTTTGTTTACCTAGGAAAACTATACATTCTTCTTTTTTTCAGGAGGACCTCTGCATTCTGAGATTTTGTGCATTTCCACTGCTGGAACAACATTTACAGCTCTAAATATTTTTAAACAAATTCTATTTTTCATGATATAGGGATTATACCAGAAAAAATGTTTAATTTTATATACAAAAATGCACCTGATTTGAAAAGCCTCATGTCTCTGGAATGTGCCAATACCAGATATGAGTCATTTTATGGAGATTTTGGAATGAAGTTAGTGCATATAGCTTGTTCTGAAGTCAGCTTCTGAAAAATCAACACATGTACTGAATTTGGGGGGGTTAAAAACACAAAGATCCCCCAAAACCATATATTTTGGAAGTACACATTCAGCGAATCCAAAATGGGTAACCATGTCTTTCTACACCAAAGTACTGAGTTACAATGCCTTCCCAAAATTGCTCGTTGCCTAGAGACTGGGGAATGAACAGGGGACAGAGCAAGTGGCTTTAAAAGTCATTCCTCTGCTGCCATTCCTAGAAGTACTGCAGATCATAGAAATTACTATCTGTGGCACTTAAAGGAGGCTTGTCCCTTACCCTTTCATCTCTCTATTTATCCTTCTGTCCATCCGTCCAGTCCGTCTCTCTTCCGGTCGATCTGTTTCTCTCAGTGCTTAACATGTTTCATCATCACAACATTTCCCAGTAGTCAAAAGACTATCAAATTCCAAGAGAGAGGGTATCCTCTATTAAAGGAACAGCGCTCCCAAGTGGAGGACCCTGAAGGAGCCAAAAGAATTTGAGTAAACCAAAAAGAGAGGGTGGCCGATTAACATTTGTGTCTAAATATATTCCCTGGTTTCACATATTATTGAAATTAAACAATAAACACTGGGGGCTCACAGAGATGGCATTCCAATGTACAGGAGTTTAAGTCAACGCCATGATGGCATTCCAAAAAGAATAAGACAGTGGGCTCGTGTCTGGGAAGATAGATCTAGGGGGTAGTAAGGAATCACAGCAGGTACCAAGACCAACTAAAATGGCACCTTCCCTTGCCTAATATGCAATTTTCTGCTCTAATCGCGCAGTGTGATAAGGTGATTTATCACTCACATAAGGCACCCCGATATAAATTAAGGGACATTTTACCTGTTCTTCCACATTTGTTGTCTATGTGATAAAGTGCCCGAGTGGCTTGCAGTATGTGGGACAGACGTCCCGCATGGTTAAAGATGCATACGCAAACATAAGTCCGCTATCAAAGCAAAAAGATAGAACAAACTGTGGCTGTCATTTCATTGAAGAAAGGACACGGAGTCCGCAATTACAACCGACGGGGAGATAGACTAGAAAAACTACTTAAAAGGGAAGCCATGTGGATACGGATGCTAGGTACACTTACACTATCTGGTCTTAGATAGGGAGTATGAATTACATAAAAATGTTCTGATCATTTAATTTATTTTGTATAGTATATTATTTTAAAGAGTTTTCTTATATATATTTCTTGTTTCAGGTATTTGGATTGATGTATATTAGTGATGTGCAGGCTGACCCAATACCCGCGGGACTCGTGGGTCAGGCAGGTTCGGGTCGACCTCGCACTGCGTCTCGCGAGTGGCAGCCGGGTGCGGGTCGAGCTCTTCTCCTGCTCTTCCCGCCCCCACCTTCAAATGCCGGCTTCCGTGTTTATAGTTCCGCATCTGCTCGTCCTGCCTCTTTAGTGATGTCATCTGCGGGGACGGCGTCGGCCATGGGTCTATAAAAGGACCCTGGAAGCGCGGGTGCGGCGGGCACGGGCTGGAGCAGTGCGGGTTAGGGTCGGGTGCCTGACCTGCACATCACTAGTATCTATGGATAGGTCCCGGTGATGTATCAGGATGGACTTGTTTTATACAATGTCACATATTGATGTTACAAAATTGTGCACTACTATTATTATTTAAGGAAATTCAGCTGTGTTTTTGTATACTAATTGGCCATTAGAATGGCACTGTGATAAAGGATATAAAATGTGTTCACTAACTCGAGTTTCAGTAGCTTGAGGAAAGGCGATTGTGAGCCTGAAATGTCGCTATTGTATTTCTATCCAAAGAAAAAGCCCTTACGCAATAAAGGCCTTTTAAGAAAATACTCACGTGTGGTGCTGTCTGCTTGATGATCGTGTCTAACGGAAACAGGTGGAAGTGGCCACCAAAGATCTTGCACCTTTGTCTATTATACTGTCACGGGTCCGGCACCCAACACCAGAACAAACCAAGGCACCTTGGTCTCGGCTCGTGCTTCACCAGTAGTGTGACCGCCTTTAGGCCTCGGGAGGAGCCCTCGGCTACTTGGATGCCACCTGGACTTAAAAGAGAGGTGCAAGATGAGGGTTCTGGATAGGCAGAGGGGCACGACTGTAGAGCAAAGTCTTTGGACAGAAGGTCGTAGTACAAGGCGTTAGGCAAAAGAGTAGTCAGATCAGGCCGGGTCGAGGCAGGCAGAGAATAAACGTAGTCAGGCAGGCAAGGGTCAATCCCAGGAAGTCAATCAGAGGGTTAAGCAAAGAGGTAGTCGGTATTCAGGCAAAGGTTCAGGATCCAGAGGTCAGAATAGTCAAAAGCCAGGCAGGGGTCACAACAGGAATCAAACAGGTCAAACAGGAATAGCAAAAGCTCAGGAAGCACCAGGAACAAACTCTATCACAGGCAGTTTGCAAAAGAAAATGTACCTTTAAGTAAACCATTTAAAATTCGCGCCATTGCGCGCTGACATCACTATGTCAGCGCACCTGAGCCTTTAAGACGTGAGGAGGCGCGCACTGCGCGCCCTAGGACCGGCGCCAATCATGGCGGGCGTCCCCGCCGACCCCCCACCGGGGTAACTATTTGTTACATATACGCTATGGTGATTGCTGACTTCTAATCTTCACTATTCAGTCCTTGTGCTGCCACCAAATATCTGGTTATAATGAGCGATTGCGCAACAGCTGATTGGCCGATATGACAGCAATGACTACACCCACCAACACACACACTAATCATTTGTAGCCACTTACCACACACACTCGCTACTTTCGTGCCAACTCAAATCTATTTCTGCCAAAACTGACATTTCTTTTCAAATCTTTCACAGGAATGAAAGAAAAATGTACACTTTTCCAAATATGAATTTCCCAATAAGATAACAGTTTATTTCAAACATCCAAAATTGACACCCCCCCATCACACGTCCATATGTGCACTCACCACTTCTACATATGATCCAACACCGACACAATCCACACTACAAATGCTTGCACTCACACGCAACCTGCACTTCATCAAATGCACCCCACACATTTCTACATTTACTTACACACAACCTTCTATCATCTCTAACACCATCCATTTCAAATGTGTTTGGTTATGGTTTGCATTGTTAAAGTGCTCGATACAGTAGTGTCTGTATAAGAGCCTTGCTTACAGTTACAGATGTTTCCCATATGTTCTTTAATCCTGGTTTTTATGCGCCTGCTTGTCTGCCCAACATATCCTTTGCCACATGGGCATTTTGAATATACAAGGTAGGCCAATCAAATGGCAGTACCAGGGTTTTAATTAATTGATTTAAAAACCCACTTTGAGCTTTTTTCACAACCACACTGGAATTTATTGGACTAAACAGACTATGATGAGCTGGTGCACCCCCCATAGGGGGAGGTCTTCTTCACACGACCGTATAAATGTTTGTGTCTTCACTTGTACGGTATAACACTTGATAAACCAGCAAGTACTGCATTGTCGGCTGATTCTCTCAGTAACTCCGTATTATTGTGAATTATTCTACACCTGAGGTGGGGGTTATACTGAGATTGAAGAGCCAATTAAACTTATTCCCCAGAGCGCAGTCATCCTTTTCGTGTGGTGATTGAGTTATCCCCACATTTCTACATATGTTTCCCACACTCATACCCCACTATGGTTGCCACCTGGCTGGTATTTTACCAGCTGGTGGGTAAAAATTATTGTTGATCCCCAAAGATAAATATATAGGAAGGCCGGTATTTTTTTCCAGAGAAGTGGCAACCTGAATACCCACACACTTCTACATAAGCTCCAACACTCACACCCAAACATTTCTACATACAGAATTCTCCCAAGCTCACACCCACCCACTTCTACATATTCTCCCATACTCACACATGTCTACATATTCTCTCACATACAGTATGCTCCACACTTCTACATACATGTACATACAGCACTTCTACATACTCTACATACATCTACATACAGTATGCTTCAACACTTCTACATACAGTATACTCAACAATTTACACCCCACCACACACTTCTACATAAACTCTCACACCCACACAATTCTACATAAACTCCACACCCACACAATTCTACATATGCTCCCACATTCACACCCAGCCGCACACTTCTATATATGCTACCACACACCTACATATGCTAAAACATTCACACCCACCCTCTTCTACGTATACTCCCACCCCCACAATTCTACATCAGCAAATAAAGTTTAACTGTTTAACCTTTATGGATGGATAACAGAGTGTTCGTCCAATACTTTTCAACTAATGTTTGTATGTGTCCTATAGTGTATGTGTCCTAGAGGGTGTGTATGTCTCTCTAATGTGTGTATGTGTCCTATAATGTGTGTATGTGTCCTTTAATGTATTCATGTGTCCTAGGGTTGTGTATGTGGTCTAGAGAGTTATATAGGGTGTGTGTTTATATAGGTATGCATGTGTGCCTACCCGATTGTCCACTTCCTTCTCTCCCAGATAGGGATGTAGCGAACTGCCCGATTTGGTGTTCCGCGACACGGCAAAAACTGTTGCGAACGTTCGTGGACAGTTTCGCGAACTTCGAACACGCCGCTAAAATCGTTCGAATCGAACGATCGAAGGATTTTAATCGTTGATCTCGAAGGATTTTCATTCGAATCGAAACGATCGAAGCCATTGATCGAAGGATTTTTCATTCGATCGAATGCTTACAATCGTTCGAACGAATGGAATCGTTCGATTTTAGCGGTCGAAGGAATTCAGATGGTCGAATGGTCGAACGACTTGTATTCGAATCGAACGCGAACTCAAAATGCGAACGTTCCCAAACGTTCGCGAACATGCGGCGGACGCGAACGGTCGAAAGTTCGCAGCGAACTAGTTCGCGGGCGAACAGTTCACTACATCCCTACTCCAGACTGTTATTTATTTTATATTATTTATATTTACTGCTGTTATTTCTCACACTAATTGCGCTACTGTGCATGCATGGCAATTTAGGGTATGCATGCTCGGGTCCTACTTCACACATGCACTGGAGCGGCAACTAGAGCGTGCTCACCAGCACCACCACCTGCCCAGGTTGCCTAGGGCTCTGGTATGTGTCCTACCAATGTGTGCATGTGCTTTCCCTAGACTGTGTGTGTGTCTATTATATGTGTATGTGTCCTATGTGTGTGTGTCCTATAATGTATGTATGTGTCTATAGTGTTGTGTCCTGTAGTGTATGTGTCCTAGAGGGTGTGGTATGTGTCCCATAATGTGTGTATGTATAAAATGATAACTGTATGTGTTCTATAATGTGTGTAGGTGCCCTATAATGTGTGTAGGTGTCCTATAATGTTTGTAGGTGACCTATAATGTGTGTGTATAATGTGTGTAGGTGCCCTATAATGTGTGTAGGTGCCCTATAATGTGTGCAGGTGCCCTATAATGTGTGTGTAGGTGCCCTATAATGTTTGTAATGTGTGATGTGTGTAGGTGCCATATGTTTGTAGGTGCCTTATTGTGTGTGTAGGTGCCCTATAATGTGTGATGTCCTATAATGTGTGTAGATGTCCTATAATGTGTGTAGGTGTCCTATAATGTGTGCAGGTGCCATATAATATTTGGAGGTGCCCTATGTGAGTAGGTGCCCTACAATGTGTGTAGGTGCCCTACATGTGTCTAGGTGCCATATAATGTTTGTAGGTGCCCAATAGTGTGTGTAGGTACCCTATTATGTGTGTAGGTGCACTATTATGTGTGTAGGTACCCTACAATATGTGCAGGTGCCCTATAATGTGTGTAGGTGCCCTATAATGTGTGTAGGTGCCTTCTAATGTGTAATGTGTCTAGATGCCATATAATGTTTGTAGGTGACCTATAATGTGTGTAGGTGCCCAATAATGTGTGCAGGTGCCATATAATGTGTGTAGGTACCCTACAATGTGTGCAGGTACCCTACAATGTGTGCAGGTACCCTACAATGTGTGCAGGTGCCCTATAATGTGTGCAGGTGCCCTATAATGTTTGTAATTGTAATGTGTGTAGGTGCCCTATAATGTGTGTAGGTGTCCTATAATGTGTGTAGGTGCCTATAATGTTGTGTAGGTGCCCTATAATGTGTGTAGGTGCCCTATAATGTGTGTAGGTGCCCTATAATGTGTGTAGGTGCCCTATAATGTGTGTAGTGCCCTATAATGTGTGTAGGTGCCCTACAATGTGTGTAGGTGCCCTACAATGTGTGCAGGTGCCCTATAATGTGTGTGTAGGTGCCTATAATGTTTGTAATGTGTAATGTGTGTAGGTGCCCTATAATGTGTGTGTGTCCTATAATGTGTGTAGGTGCCATATAATGTGTGTAGGTGCCCTATAATGTGTGTAGGAGTCCCTATTATGTGTGTAGGTGCCCTATAATGTGTGTAGGTGCCCTATAATGTGTGTAGGAGTCCTATTATGTGTGTAGGTGCCCTATAATGTGTGTAGGTGCCCTATAATGTGTGTAGGAGTCCTATTATGTGTGTAGGTGCCTATAATGTGTGTAGGTGCCCTACAATGTGTGCAGGTGCCCTATAATGTGTGTAGGTGCCCTATAATGTTTGCAATGTGTGTAGGTGCCATATGTTTGTAGGTGCCCTATAATGTGTGTAGGTGTCCTATAATGTGTGTAAGTGCCATATAATGTTTGTAGGTGCCCTATAATGTGTGTAGGAGTCCTATTATGTGTGTAGGTGCCTTATAATGTGTGTAGGTGCCCTATAATGTGTGTGTAGGTGCCCTATGTTTGTAATGTGTAATGTGTGTAGGTGCCATATGTAGGTGCCCTATAGTGTGTGTAGGTGCCCTATAATGTTTGTAGTTGCCCTATAATGTGTGTAGGTGTCCTATAATGTGTTTAGGTGTCCTATTATATTTGGAGGTGCCCTACAATGTGTGCAGATGCCCTATAATGTGTGTAGGTGCCATATAATGTTTGTAGGTGCCTATAGTGTTGTAGGTGTAGTGTGTGTAGGTGCCAATAGTGTGTGTAGGTGCCCAATAGTGTGTGTAGGTGCCCAATAGTGTGTGTAGGTGCCCAATAGTGTGTGTAGGTGCCGTTTAATGTGTGTAGGTGTCCTATTATGTGTATAGGTGCCCTACAATGTGTGCAGGTGTCCCATAATGTGTGTAGGTGCCTTATAATGTGTGCAGGTGCCTTATAATGTGTGTAGGTGCCCTATAATGTGTGTGTAGGTGCCCTATAATGTTTGTAATGTGTAAGGTGTGAAGGTGCCATATGTTTGTAGGTGCCCTATAGTGTGTGTAGGTGCCCTACAATGTGTGCAGTTGCCCTATAATGTGTGTAGGTGCCATATAATGTTTGTAGGTGCCCTATAGTGTTTGTTGGTGTCCTATAGTGTGTGTAGGTGCCCAATAGTGTGTGTAGGTGTCCTTTTATGTGTGTAGGTGCCCTACAATGTGTGCTGGTTTCCTATAATGTGTGTAAGTGCCATATAATGTTTGTAGGTGCCCTATAATATGTGTATGTACCCTATAATCTGTGTAGGTGTCCTTTTATGTGTGTAGGTGCCCTATAATGTGTATAGGTGTCCTATATTGTGTGTAAGTGCCCTATAATGTTTGTAGGTGCCCTATAATGTGTGTAGGTGCCCTATTATGTGTGTAGGTGCCCTATGATGTGTGTAGGTACCCTACAATGTGTGCAGGTGTCCTATAATTTCTGCAGGTGCCCTATAATGTGTGTAGGTGCCCTATAATGTGCATAGGTGTCCTACAATATGTGCAGGTGCCCTATATTGTCTGTAGGTGTCCTATAATGTTTGTAGGTGCCCTATAATGTATGTAGGTGCCCTATTATGTGTGTAGGTGCCCTATAATGTGTGTAGGTGCCCTACAATGTGTGCAGGTGCCCTATAATTTGTGCAGGTGCCCTATAATGTGTGCAGGTGCCCTATAATGTTTGTAATGTGTAATGTGTGTAGGTGCCCTATAATGTGTGTAGGTGTCCTATAATGTGTGTAGGTGCCCTATAATGTGTGTAGGTGCCCTATAATGTTGGGTAAGCGTGCCCTATTATGTGTGTAGGTGCCCTATAATGTGTGTAGGTACCCTACAATGTGTGCAGGTGCCCTATAATGTGTGGAGGTGCACTATAATGGGTGTAGGTGCCTTATAATGTGTGTAGGTGCCCTATAATGTGTGTGTAGGTGCCCTATAATGTTTGTAATGTGTAGGTGTGAAGGTGCCATTATGTTTGTAGGTGCCCCTATAGTGTGTGTAGGTGCCCTACATGTGTGCAGTTGCCCTATAATGTGTGTAGGTGCCATATAATGTTTGTAGGTGCCCTATAGGTTTGTTGGTGTCCTATAGTGTGTGTAGGTGCCCAATAGTGTGTGTAGGTGTCCTTTTATGTGTGTAGGTGCCCTACAATGTGTTGCTGGTTTCTATAATGTGTGTAAGTGCCATATAATGTTTGTAGGTGCCCTATAATATGTGTATGTACCCTATAATCTGTGTAGGTGTCCTTTTATGTGTGTAGGTGCCCTATAATGTGTATAGGTGCCCTATATTGTGTGTAAGTGCCCTATAATGTTTGTAGGTGCCCTATTATGTGTGTAGTTGCCCTATGATGTGTGTAGGTACCCTACAATGTGTGCAGGTGTCCTATAATTTCTGCAGGTGCCCTATAATGTGTGTAGGTGCCCTATAATGTGCGTAGGTGTCCTACAATATGTGCAGGTGCCCTATATTGTCTGTAGGTGTCCTATAATGTTTGTAGGTGCCCTATAATGTATGTAGGTGCCCTATTATGTGTGTAGGTGCCCTATAATGTGTGTAGGTGCCCTACAATGTGTGCAGGTGCCCTATAATTTGTGCAGGTGCCCTATAATGTGTGCAGGTGTAATGTGTGTAGGTGCCCTATAATGTGTGTAGGTGTCCTATAATGTGTGTAGGTGCCCTATAATGTATGTAGGTGCCCTATAATGTGTGTAGGTGCCCTATTATGTGTGTAGGTGCCCTATAATGTGTGTAGGTACCCTACAATGTGTGCAGGTGCCCTATAATGTGTGGAGGTGCACTATAATGGGTGTAGGTGCCTTATAATGTGTGTAGGTGCCCTATAATGTGTGTGTAGGTGCCATATAATGTTTGTAATGTGTAAGGTGTGAAGGTGCCATATGTTTGTAGGTGCCCTATAGTGTGTGTAGGTGCCCTACAATGTGTGCAGGTTCCCTACAATGTGTGTAGGTGCCATATAATGTTTGTAGGTGCCCTATAATATGTGTATGTACCCTATAATCTGTGTAGGTGTCCTTTTATTTTTTTTTGTAAATTCTTTCTTTATTGCAATTTTAAAACAAAAAGGGGGAAAGTAGGGAAGGGTACAGAAAGCAAGAGGGGAGGGAAGGGGGGGGAAGTTGAGTACATCAATATTGACATGTAGATAATACAAAAGTGATGCAAATGAAGAATACAGACATGTACATCAACCTTATGACAGGTGAAGGGAGGGGAAATAATGAGTCACATATGAAGCACTTTAGAGGTAATTAAAGGAATTATTTAAGAGAGTAATCCAGAAAATTCACAGCTTTGGTACAACCTGCATATTGATATAAGAATCCCAGTTTGCCCAGACCTTCCTAAATGAGCCAAAGGAACCTTGACGCATTGCTCTAATTTCCTCAAATTTCCTAATCTCTTCCATAGAAGATTTCCACTCGGCCCAGGACGGAGATTGAGTGTTTTTCCATTTCCTAGGGATAAGCGCCTTTGCCGCTTGGATCATAAACAAAGTTAGACAATTGCGAATCACCTGGTGAGTTGACGTATCATAGTGGAGAGTTATTAGGGGGGCTAGTTTTATATTTCCCTGTAAGGGTGTTATTTGTTGAATACAATCCAGAATTGCCTTCCAAAAACTTTTAATCTTGCAACATTCAAACCATATATGCATAGTAGTCCCTGTCTGCCTGTTACATCGCCAACACTTATCGGAGACACTTGGAAACATTCTATGAAGTTTCGTAGGTGTGTAGTACCAACGCGTAATAAGTTTATAATTGGTTTCCTGCGTTTTGGTAGCTACAGAGCTTTTATGCAAAGATTTGTAAATTTGGGACCACGTTTCCTCCGTGATCTCAAGATCCAACTCTTCACACCACCGTTGCTCAGTAGCATCACCCGAATCTTAATTACATTTAAAATACATCCTTTAAAAAAACCTCGAGATTGGTTTCTTAATCTTTTCAGGTCTTTGCATCAGTTCTCCCCACCAAGTCAGCTGATTATCACAAGAGTCTGTCACAAGTGAGGCTATATAATGGCGCAATTGTTGATAGCACCCAGAAATCTCTAGGATGTACCCGTCTAGATTCTTGTATGGAGCATAAATCTAGGATAGTTGTACCTCTCATGAAGTCCGCTAAAACCGATGGTCTATCATCTGTATAGGCCCAATGGGCAAACGCCTGTCTATCTATGCTAGGGGGGGAAATCCAAGTTACCTGAAAGCGCGTAACAGAAGGGGCTATAGGTGGACAGATTCCATATAGTCAAGTTTTCTTTCCACACTTTCAATGAGGCCCCTATTAATGGGTGTCTCGTCAATTGTTTAGGAATGTTTTGTGTTACAGCCCAAATCGTATTACACAGGGGAACCACTGAGAAACACTGTTCCGTATTCACCCAAAACTTTTTCTGACTGTCTTTCAGGCTCCATTGGAGGATTCGATTCAAATGGCTATATAATAAAGGTAAGTGTCTGGTACTGCTAGGCCGCCCTGTTGTTTTGTCAAAATCAGTTTACTATACTTCAATCTCGGTTTCTTTCCCTTTCCAGATGAACCTGTTGATGATTGTTTTTATCTTACAGAAAGCTCTTGGGGTAAATAAATGGGGAAGCATTTGTAAGTGGTACCAAAATTTTTGAGGAAATCATCATTTTGATTATTTGAATCCTACCGAACCAGGATATCTGCATCTTGGCCCAAGTCAGAATTGTCTTTTCAAGGTCTTCCAAAAGGGGTATATAGTTGTATTGTAAATTTGCGTCAGATCATGTGGTATGTTTACCCCTAGGTAGCTGATCATATTCTCAGACCATTTAAAGGGGAAATTCTTTTCAACTGTCTCTGGACATCTAAAGATAGGCCAATGCTCATAGCTTGCGACTTGCTGGCGTTAATCTTAAAGTTGGAAGCAATACCAAACTTGTTAAAAAGATTCATAAGGTTAGGTAGGGGTGACATGGGGATTCGTTAGTATTAACAGAAGGTCATCCGCAAAGGCGACTGATTTATGTTCCTGCCGATTAAGTGTCAGCCCTGATATGTCTACATTTAGCCTAATGTGCGACAGGAGGACCTCCATTACAAGGATAAATAAAATCGGGGACAAGGGGCACCCTTGTCTGGTACCATTGTCAATATGTACGGTCGGAGATAAAAGACCATTAACCCGTATGCGAGCCGTTGGAGTTTGATAAAGCGCCATGATCTTGTTGATCAATAAGTCTCCCAACCCAAAGCCGGATAATGTCAAGCGGAGGAAATCCCAGGACACCCTGTCAAATGCTTTTTCAGCATCTGTAGTCAAAAGCATACATGGGACAGGTTGCAGTTTTAGCATAATGTAGGAGAGATATAATTCTTGCGGGTATTATCTTTCCCTTCTCTGGAGGGTACGAACCCAGATTGGTCCACATGGATAATTGGGTTAGTATTTTCTTCAGCCTATTAGCAATCATCTTGGCATATATTTTTAAGATCAATATTAATTAAGGAGATTGGACGGTAGCTAGAATAGAGGCTATGGTCTTTCCCTGCCTTGGGGATGATTGTATGTGTGCTTCTTTAGCTTGTTGGGGAAAAGGATGTTCAATGTTGATATAGTTATAATATTTTAATAAATAGTCCGATATCTCCTCCTTGAATAGTTTGTAGTAGTTAGAGCTATACCCATCCGGGCCTGGCTCTTATTATTGGGAAGGTCTTCTATTGTTTTATGGAGTTCTGATATGGGTAAAGGGGGTTTCTAACTGTTGGGGATTGTGTTACTGTATATCCAATTTGGGGTAATTTCGCCTGAGCTATAAATTGAGTGGAAAATGTATATCTTGTGGGGTATTGCCCGAATCTTTAATCTTATAAAGAATTCTGATAGAACTCCTGAAAGCATTGAGCTATCTGTTTTGTACCTTGTTGTAAATTTTGTTGTCTATCTTTGATCCCTGTAATGTAGGTTTTGTTTTGCTGACATTTTATCCTGTTTACAAAGAATTTGTTGCATTTATTGTTAAATTCGTAAAACCGCAGTCTAGTGCCTAAGTAAGCTTTATATGTTTTGATATCCAACAATAATTTCAATTCAGCTCTTTTAGCATCTAATAATGTTTGTACTTCAACTGCCAACGATTGTTTGTGAGATTGTTCCAATTTAGCTATTTCCGCTATTAAACGTTCCCTCTCCTTATTTCTGTCTTTTTTTTAATTTGGAACAGAGCGCAATGAGATGACCCCTTAAGACACATTTCTGTGTCTCCCATAGGATACCTGGGTTAATATGAGGTGAGTCATTATCTAGAAACGTCTGTGATATATGTTTTTTGATCGCATCCACATTATCTTTGTTTAAAAGAATATGATCATTCAGCTTCCAAAGAAATTCTGTTTTTAAGGTACTGGGGATCTCGAATTCTATCATGATAGGGGCATGGTCAGATATTGTAATTGGTTCAATACTAGTAAATTTCAATAAATGTAACCAACGTTGGGACATAAAGATGTAATCCAGCCTGGCATAGCTGTTATATGCTTTTGCGTAATGGGAGTAATCCTTAACTTTAGGGTTAAGGCTTCTCCACGTATCTATGACACCTAGATCCTGTAAAACTAACTTGAACTTTTTCAAAATCTTGAATGAGATGTGGGGTTTGCCTGAAGACGAGTCTTGTAAAGGGTTCAAAGGAACATTCATATCCCCGCCCATGATCAATAGGCCCTCCGAGAATGTGGATAACTTCCCTGCAAGTTCTATTAATGAAGTCAGCTGGCCTTGATTAGGGAGGTAAACATTGGCGAGGGTAATGATATTGTTAGCTAAAATACCCTTAAGTATCAAATACCTACCCTGTTCATCTTTAAGCGTGTCTATAACTTTAAAGGGAACATCCTTATGAATTAAGGTCATAACCCCTAGAGATTTTTTGTCCGGATTATTGTTAGTAAAAATTTGAGAAAAATGTTTAGAATTTATTATAGGTTGTTTTCCCACCTGAAAATGGGTTTCTTGCAGAAACACTATTTTAGCCTTCAGCCTACCACATTCTCGAAGGACCTGTGCCCTTTTCACCGGCTCGTTTATCCCATTAACATTGAAGGATACTAATGTACATTTTGCGTTAGTCATATATACTGTTTAACATCAGGTGCATAAACCAAAGACCATATTGTATGTCCACGTTGTACCTACTACGCGATTCCCTCATTAAATAATATTGGTGTGACTCAGAAAAAAATTCAAAAAAGCAAACAAATAAAAGCATAACTAGACATATGCAAAACAACATTTGTCAAAGTCAAATAACCAACTTAGTACGTAAAGCCACGTCACTCAGTGAGGTATAAGAAAAAACAGAGAGACCTCACCAAGGAAGATAAAGTGGCAGGTAGAAGTGCTGGGGGGGTGAAGAAAAACCTGCTAGCCTCCTTCCAAATTCTTCCAGCTCCACAGTCGTAGCAGTCTCACCTAATCAAACAAAACAGATGTCGAACACCAACCGTCACCTGTAAGGGAGAGATTAGGAGACAAAAAAAAGGAAAAAACATGGTTGCTGCTGAAAAAAAAAAAGTGAGAACTTGTGTTTCAGATGAGAACCGTCCAGGACCATAAGTGGTGAACATGAGTGAACGTCCAGAGAGGTGGGAAAGTATCCACTGGTGGTCTATGTATGAAGCATCAGTCCTTAAGTCTTTTAGGGGTCATATTATAATCTTTCGTCAATTTATGCCTAGGTGTTCTCGGAGTACGTTTTGGAGCTGGCACTTCTCTCCAGTCAGTATCCGAGTCCATCTCAACGGGAAGGACCTCCTCATCTTCTTCCACCCATCCAGGTAGAGGAACTTCCTCCAGTTGTAGCTTGGTGAAGACAGCTTTTGTATCCTTGGGCGAACGGAGGACTATTTGTGTACCATTCAGCATCACAATTAGGCAGAAGGGGAATCCCCAACGATATTGAATGTTTTTAGCTTTAAGTAGGTCCGTCAGGGGTTTCAGGTGTCTTCTGTTGGTCAGGGTATATCTAGACAAGTCCTGAAACAAAAGAATGGTCTGCCCTTCATAGGTTAATTTTCGTTGCACTTCTCGCTTTTGAGAGGATTTCCTCCTTAAGACAAAAGTCATGTATGCAACACAAAATGTCTCTCGGGGCATCTACAGGTGCATTTCTGGCTTTAGCACTCTGTGTTCCCTATCAATTTTGATAGCGGTTTGCAAATCCCTGTCCAGAACGCCATTAAAGATCTGTAAGAGGGCCGAGTGTATGTCTTCTCTGCTCACAGTTTCTGGCACCCCCCTGACTCGTATATTATTTCTCCTACTTCTATTTTCATTATCGTCTATGTGTCTATTCGCCTCCTCAATCTGCCACTTCTGTTTTTGTATGATTTGTGTCAAAGTCTTTTGGTTATGCAGCAGCTTACCCTGCTTCTTTTCAACTGCGTCAGTGCGATCCGCCATCTTGTTTAAATCCGTCTTGATTTCTTTCAGCTCCGCTCTGAGGTCGTCCACTGTTTCACGGAGTAAGAGTTTGATGTCCTCTTTCGTCGGCAAAGCTTTCAGGTAAGTCTGAATATCGACACCTCCCTCTCCGTCGCTATCCGCATCGGAGGAATCCTGGGCCTGATAGTCGCTCTGATCTGCAGTATCTTCCGCGGCCAGCGCCATTTTAGATGACATGCGGTTACGTTTCTGATGCTTGAAAATCGGAGCAATTTCTTTGCCAGCAGGCGTTTGCTTGTCGGATGTGTATTTCTCACGATCCGTCTTGCCTTTGCTCGTTTTCCCCATGTTTGAGGCTAAGATTTAGGTGGGTTTTCGTGAGACGCTTGCGGAGCTCCTCTCTTATGCTGCCATCCGGTTCACAGGCTAAGCCACACCCCTAGGTGTCTTATAATGTGTGTAAGTGCCCTATAATGTTTGTAGGTGCCCTATAATGTGTGTAGGTGCCCTATGTGTGTAGGTGCCCTATAATGTGTGTAGGTACCCTACAATGTGTGCAGGTGTCCTATAATTTCTGCAGGTGCCCTATAATGTGTGTAGGTGCCCTATAATGTGTGTAGGTGTCCTATAATGTGTGTAAGTGCCATATAATGTTTGTAGGTACCCTATAATCTGTGTAGGTGTCCTTTTATGTGTGTAGGTGCCCTATAATGTGTATAGGTGTCCTATAATGTGTGTAGGTGCCCTATTATGTGTGTAGGTGCCCTATAATGTGTGTAGGTACCCTACAATGTGTGCAGGTGTCCTATAATTTCTGCAGGTGCCCTATAATGTGTGTAGGAGCCAAATAATGTGTGTAGGTGTCCTACAATGTGTGCAGGTGCCCTATATTGTCTGTAGGTGTCCTATAATGTTTGTAGGTGCCCTATAATGTATGTAGGTGCCCTATTGTGTGCAGGTACCCTACAATGTGTGCAGGTGTCCTATAATTTGTGCAGGTGCCCTATAATGTGTGTAGGTGCCCTATAATGTATGTAGGTGCCCTATAATGTGTGTAGGTGCCCTATTATGTTGTAGGTGCCCTATAATGTATGTAGGTGCCCTATAATGTGTGTAGGTGCCCTATTATGTGTGTAGGTGCCCTATAATGTGTGTAGGTACCCTACAATGTGTGCAGGTGCCCTATAATGTGTGGAGGTGCACTATAATGGGTGTAGGTGCCTTATAATGTGTGTAGGTGCCCTATAATGTGTGTGTAGGTGCCCTATAATGTTTGTAATGTGTAAGGTGTGAAGGTGCCATATGTTTGTAGGTGCCCTATAGTGTGTGTAGGTGCCCTACAATGTGTGCAAGTGCCCTATAATGTGTGTAGGTGCCATATAATGTTTGTAGGTGCCCTATAGTGTTTGTTGGTGTCCTATAGTGTGTGTAGGTGCCCAATAGTGTGTGTAGGTGTCCTTTTATGTGTGTAGGTGCCCTACAATGTGTGCTGGTTTCCTATAATGTGTGTAAGTGCCATATAATGTTTTAGGTGCCCTATAATATGTGTATGTACCCTATAATCTGTGTAGGTGTCATTTTGTGTGTGTAGGTGCCCTATAATGTGTATAGGTGTCCTATAATGTGTGTAAGTGCCCTATAATGTTTGTAGGTGCCCTATAATGTGTGTAAGTGCCCTATTATGTGTGTAGGTGCCCTGTGATGTGTGTAGGTACCCTACAATGTGTGCAGGTGTCCTATAATTTCTGCAGGTGCCCTATAATGTGTGTAGGTGCCCTATAATGTGCGTAGGTGTTCTACAATGTGTGCAGGTGCCCTATATTGTCTGTAGGTGTCCTATAATGTTTGTAGGTGCCCTATAATGTATGTAGGTGCCCTATAATGTATGTAGGTGCCTATTATGTGTGTAGGTGCCCTATAATGTGTGTAGGTGCCCTACAATGTCTGCAGGTGCCATATAATTTGTGCAGGTGCCCTATAATGTGTGCAGGTGCCCTATAATGTTGTAATGTGTAATGTGTGTAGGTGCCCTATAATGTGTGTAGGTGCCCTACAATGTGTGCAGGTGCCCTATAATGTGTGTAGGTGCCATATAATGTTTGTAGGTGCCCTATAGTGTTTGTTGGTGTCCTATAGTGTGTGTAGGTGCCCAATAGTGTGTGTAGGTGTCCTTTTATGTGTGGAGGTGCACTATAATGGGTGTATGTGCTTATAATGTGTGTAGGTGCCCTATAATGTGTGTGTAGGTGCCCTATAATGTTTGTAATGTGTAAGGTGTGAAGGTGCCATATGTTTGTAGGTGCCCTATAGTGTGTGTAGGTGCCCTAGAATGTGTGCAGGTGCCTATAATGTGTGTAGGTGCCATATAATGTTTGTAGGTGCCCTATAGTGTTTGTTGGTGTCCTATAGTGTGTGTAGGTGTCCTATTATGTGTGTAGGTGCCCTACAATGTGTGCTGGTTTCCTATAATGTGTGTAAGTGCCATATAATGTTTGTAGGTGCCCTATAATATGTGTATGTACCCTATAATCTGTGTAGGTGTCCTATAATGTGTGCAGGTGCCCTATAATGTGTGTAGGTGTCCTATAATGTGTGTAGGTGCCCTATTAGGTGTGTAGGTGCCCTATAATGTGTGTAGGTGCCCTACAATGTGTGCAGGTGTCCTATAATTTCTGCAGGTGCCCTATAATGTGTGTAGGTGCCCTATAATGTGCGTAGGTGTCCTACAATGTGTGCAGGTGCCCTATATTGTCTGTAGGTGTCCTATAATGTTTGTAGGTGCCCTATAATGTATGTAGGTGCCCTTTTTTGTGTGTAGGTGCCCTATAATGTGTGTAGGTGCCCTATAATGTGTGTAGGTGCCCTACAATGTGTGCAGGTGCCCTATAATTTGTGCAGATGCCATATAATGTGTGCAGGTGCCCTATAATGTTTGTAATGGTAATGTGTGTAGGTGCCCTATAATGTGTGTAGGTGTCCTATAATGTGTGTAAGTGCCATATAATGTTTGTAGGTGCCCTATAATGTGTGTAGGAGTCCTATTATGTGTGTAGGTGCCCTATAATGTGTGTAGGTACCCTACAATGTGTGCAGGTGCCCTATAATGTGTGGAGGTGCACTATAATGGGTGTAGGTGCCTTATAATGTGTGTAGGTGCCCTATAATGTGTGTGTAGGTGACCTATAATGTTTGTAATGTGTAAGGTGTGAAGGTGCCATATGTTTGTAGGTGCCCCATAGTGTGTGTAGGTGCCCTACAATGTGTGAAGGTGCCCTAAAATGTGTGTAGGTGCCATATAATGTTTGTAGGTGCCCTATAGTGTTTGTTGGTGTCCTATAGTGTGTGTAGGTGCCCAATAGTGTGTGTAGGTGTCCTACAATGTGTGCAGGTGCCCTATATTGTCTGTAGGTGTCCTGTAATGTTTGTAGGTGCCCTATAATGTATGTAGGTGCCCTATAATGTGTGTAGGTGCCCTATAATGTGTGCAGGTGCCCTATAATGTGTGCAGGTGCCCTATAATGTTTGTAATGTGTAATGTGTGTAGGTGCCCTATAATGTGTGTAGGTGTCCTATAATGTGTGTAAGTGCCATATAATGTTTGTAGGTGCCCTATAATGTGTGTAGGAGTCCTATTATGTGTGTAGGTGCCCTATAATGTGTGTAGGTGCCCTATAATGTGTGTAGGTGCACTACAATGTGTGCAGGTGCCCTATAATGTGTGTGTAGGTGCCCTATAATGTTTGTAATGTGTGTAGGTGCCATATGTGTGTAGGTGTCCTATAATGTGTGTAAGTGCCATATAATGTTTGTAGGTGCCCTATAATGTGTGTGTATGTGTAGTGCCCTATTATGTGTGTAGGTGCCCTATAATGTGTGTAGGTGCCCTACAATGTCTGCAGGTGCCCTATAATTTGTGCAGTGCCCTATAATGTGTGCAGGTGCCCTATAATGTTTGTAATGTAATGTGTGTAGGTGCCCTATAATGTGTGTAGGTGTCCTATAATGTGTGTAGGTGCCCTATAATGTATGTAGGTGCCCTATAATGTGTGTAGGTGCCCTGTTATGTGTGTAGGTGCCCTATAATGTGTGTAGGTACCCTACAATGTGTGCAGGTGCCCTATAATGTGTGGAGGTGCACTATAATGGGTGTAGGTGCCTTATAATGTGTGTAGGTGCCCTATAATGTGTGTGTAGGTGCCCTATAATGTTGTAATGTGTAAGGTGTGAAGTGACATAAGTTTGTAGGTGCCCTAAAGTGTGTGTAGGTGTCCTACAATGTGTGCAGGTGAGCTATATTGTCTGTAGGTGACCTATAATGTTTGTAGGTGCCCTATAATGTATGTAGGTGCCCTTTTTTTGTGTGTAGGTGCCCTATAATGTGTGTAGGTGCCCTACAATGTGTGCAGGTGCCCTATAATTTGTGCAGATGCCCTATAATGTGTGTAGGTGCCCTATAATGTGTGTAGGTGTCCTATAATGTGTGTAAGTGCCATATAATGTTTGTAGGTGCCCTATAATGTGTGTAGGTGCCCTATAATGTGTGTAGGTGCCCTATAATGTGTGTAGGTGCCCTATAATGTGTTGTAGGTGCCCTATAATGTTTGTAATGTGTAAGGTGTGAAGGTGCTATATGTTTGTAGGTGCCCTATAGTGTGTGTAGGTGCCCTACAATGTGTGCAGGTGCCCTATAATGTGTGTGGGTGCCATATAATGTTTGTAGGTGTCCTATAATGTGTGTAAGTGCCCTATAATGTTTGTAGGTGCCCCTATAATGTGTGTAGGTGTCCTATTATGTGTGTAGGTGCCCTATGATGTGTGTAGGTACCCTACAATGTGTGCAGGTGTCCAATAATTTCTGCAGTTGCCCTATAATGTGTGTAGGTGCCCTATAATGTGTGTAGGTGTCCTACAATGTGTGCAGTTGCCCTATATTGTCTGTAGGTGTCCTATAACGTTTGTAGGTGCCCTATAATGTATGTAGGTGCCCTATTATGTGTGTAGGTGCCCTATAATGTGTGTAGGTGCCCTACAATGTGTGCAGGTGCCCTATAATGTGTGTGTAGGTGCCCTATAATGTTTGTAATGTGTGTAGGTGCCATATGTTTGTAGATGCCCCATAATGTGTGTAGGTGTCCTATAATGTGTGTAAGTGCCATATAATCTTTGTAGGTGCCCTATAATGTGTGTAGGAGTCCTATTATGTGTGTAGGTGCCCTATAATGTGTGTAGGTGCCCTACAATGTGTGTAGGTGCCCTATAATGTGTGTGTAGGTGCCCTATAATGTTTGTAATGTGTAAGGTGTGAAGGTGCCATATGTTTGTAGGTGCCCTATAGTGTGTGTAGGTGCCCTACAATGTGTGCAGGTGCCCTATAATGTGTGTAGGTGCCATATAATGTTTGTAGGTGCCCTATAGTGTTTGTTGGTGTCCTATAGTGTGTGTAGGTGCCCAATAGTGTGTGTAGGTGTTCTTCTATGTGTGTAGGTGCCCTACAATGTGTGCTGGTTTCCTATAATGTGTGTAAGTGCCATATAATGTTTTAGGTGCCCTATAATATGTGTATGTACCCTATAATCTGTGTAGGTGTCCTATGTGTGTAGGTGCCCTATAATGTGTATAGGTGTCCTATAATGTGTGTAAGTGCCCTATAATGTTTGTAGGTGCCCTATAATGTGTGTAGGTGCCCTATTATGTCTGCAGGTGCCCTATAATTTGTGCAGGTGCCCTATAATGTGTGCAGGTGCCCTATAATGTTTGTAATGTGTAATGTGTGTAGGTGCCCTATAATGTGTGTAGGTGTCCTATAATGTGTGTAGGTGCCCTATAATGTATGTAGGTGCCCTATAATGTGTGTAGGTGCCCTATAATGTGTGTAGGTGCCCTATAATGTGTGTAGGTACCCTACAATGTGTGCAGGTGCCCTATAATGTGTGGAGGTGCACTTTAATGGGTGTAGGTGCCTTATAATGTGTGTAGGTGCCCTATAATGTGTGTGTAAGTGCCCTATAATGTGTGTGTAAGTGCCCTATAATGTTTGTAATGTGTAAGGTGTGAATGTGCCATATGTTTGTAGGTGCCCCATAGTGTGTTAGTAGGTGCCCTCACAAGTGTGCAGTGTGCCCTATAATGTGTGTAGTCCATATAATGTTTGTAGTTGCCCTATATGTTTGTGGTTGTCCTATAGTGTGTGTAGGTGCCCAATAGTGTGTGTAGGTGTCCTATTATGTGTGTAGGTGTCCTACAATGTGTGCAGGTGCGCCCTATAATTGTCTGTAGGTGTCTTAATGTTGTAGGTCCTATAATGTATGTATTGTGCCCTTTATGTGCGTAGGTGCCCTATAATGTGTGTAGGTTCCTATTAATGGTGGTAATGCCATATAATGTTGTAGCCGTGCCCATATAACGTGTGTTGGAAGTCCTATTATATGTGTAGGTGCCCTATAATGTGTGTAGGTGCCCTACAATGTGTGCAGGTGCCCTATGATGTGATGTGTAGGGTGCCCTATAATGTTTTGTTAATGTTGTAAGGTGCCCATATGTTCTGTAGGTGCCCATAAATTGTGTAGGTGTCTATAATTGTGTTAAGTGCCCATATAATGTTTGTAGGTGCCCTATAATGTGGTAGGAGTTCCTATTATGTGTGTAGGTGCCCTATTATGTGTGTAGGTGCCCTATAATGTGTGTTGGTGCCCTACAATGTCTGCAGTGCCCTTTTTATTAATTTGTGGCAGGTGCCCTTAATGTGTGCAGGTACCCTAAATAGTTATGAATGTGTAATGTGTGTAGGTGCCCTATAATGTGTGAAGGTGTCCCTATAATGTGTGTAGGTGACTATAATGTATTGTAGGTGCCCTATAATGTGTGTAGTGTCCCCTATTATGTGTCTGTAGGTGCCCTATAATGTGTGTAGGTACCCTACAATGTGTGCAGGTGCCCTTTAAATGTTGGAGGGTGCACTATAATGGGTGTAGGTGCCTTGATAATGTGTGTAGGTGCCTATAAGTGTGTGTAGGTGCCCTATAATGTTATGTAATGTGTAAGGATGTGAAGGTGCCATATTGTTTGTAGGTGCCCATAGTTGTGTTAGGTGCACCTTACAATGTGTGCAGGTTGCCCTATAATTGTGTGTAGTGCCATATAATGTTTGTAGGTGCCCTAATAGTGTTTAGGCTGCCCAATATGTGTGCATTAGGTGTCCTATTATGGTGTAGGTGTCCTAACAATGGTTGCAGGATGCCCCTATATTGGTCTGTAGTGTCCTATAAATGTTTGTAGGATGGCCCCTATAATGTATGTAGTTTGCCCTATTATGTGCGTTAGGTTGCCCTATAATGTGTGTAGCGTGCCCTTACAATGGTGTGTAGGTGCCCTACTGTCAAGACCGCGGGAGCGCGAGAGTCGCGGTCGCTCCCGGCCGGCGAAGAATCCAAGATGGCGGCCGCCCATTCAACCCCACGGTGGGTTATTCCGACGCCGGCGCCGTTGACGTCAGCGGCGGCGCACGGTCGGCAGCGCGTGACGCTGGCGCCAAGGGCGGCCAAATTCAAAATAAAAGGACGCCTGAGACGCAAAGATTGGCGCCGAAAATAGGATTCGTTCCCATGAGAGTGTCCTGCGGTTCCTTGCTGTCTTTCCCTTGCTTATATCTGCTGATTCCTTTTGTGCACCCCTTGACCTGGACTTTGGACTTTGATTAATATCTGCCATTGCCTTGTGACCTGTTGCCTGAACTCCGATCACCCTTTCTGTTTTTATCCCTGGATACCACGATCCTGATCCCGTCCTGAGGGCTTCCTCCTAGATTCCGCGACAACTCCCAGAGGCGGGCTCCAAACAGCTCCCTGACATTATTTTCGGGCCATGGAATCTTTCTGAGCGAAGCCACACCTCATGTCGGACGAAGCGCTCCGCGGACTGGCATCCCGCATGGAGACTACGAAAACCCAGCAGGTTCGGCATTGGGCCAAGCCACTCGATGTTCCTGCTAGCTCAAGTTGCCTTCTGAGCCTTCCACTGCTCCACCTACTGGCGAAGATCCCCCATGGCGCAGCCCCTACGAACGCAAGCTACCGACAGGTGAGCCTCGCATTCCACCTATCCTCCTCGCTAGTGCGGGACCCCACAAGCCTGCAGGGGGTTTGCCACGCAATGCCAAATCAATTTGAGTCCAACCCCACACAGTTCCAAGTGAGCGTTTCCAAGGTGGGGTATGTGTGTCTCTCGATTGGAAGCAAGCCACTGGAGTGGGGCAACGTACTCTTTGAGAAGAATTCCCCGCTGACTTTTGATGTTAAAGACTTTCTCCAAGCTTTTTGTTTAATCTTTGATGCTCCAGGCGGGTTACGAACGCCCCTGCCCGTCTCTTGCAGCTCGCAGGGAAGCCGCAGTGCAATGGAACTATGCCTATAGACTTCGAACACTGATGGGGGAGACTTCCTGGTGTGATGACGCCTACAAGGCTGTATTACTACCAAGGCCATATTCCATCCGCATCAAAGATATCTCGTCTCCAGAGAGACTCCTGACAACCCTGGAAGGGCTGATGCTTCTATCATTAAAGTGGACACTCGTCTTCCAGAGAGCACCATGTGGAGATGAGAGCGCAGCAGACGATTTTTCTCCCTTGTTGCCCCTCGC